>NC_140595.1:724490918-725922558 GCF_964204655.1 Triturus cristatus
TTTTAGATAGATGTCCCAGTACTGAGCCTAGGAGCCCAGCACTGGATTACAAAAGTAACGAGAACGTACTTTACCCGTAACTTGAATTTTCTTCCATAGGAAACCATTGACTGTTTTTCTGTGAAATTTCTTCTAAGTGTCGATTTTGCAAACATGTAAATATTCCTTAAAAATCGCCTGTATAACTTAAACGCAGTTTCTCAACTGCTTACAGGTGGTACAGTAGTGCTGGATCTAGGATCCAACACTGACCTAGAAAACGTAACCATAACCCCACTTTCCTGCTAAGTGAATTTCCTTCCATAGGATAACATTGGTAATTTGATCAGCAAAAGTTTCGAAGTGTCAACTTTTAAAATAGCAAAATATTGCTTAAAAATCACAACAGTAACTAAAACGAATTTACTCACTTGTTTCCAAGAACTGTCCCAGGACTGAATCTAGGATCCAGTCCTGGATTTAGAAAAGTAATCCTGAAAGTAATTAATTGCATATAACTTAAAATTCCCATTGAGCTCAATGTATTATTGTGATTCAAATTGTGTGGCCTATTGCAATAAACTGTAACTATGACCTGCAAAAGTCAATTGCCTATTGCAAAGTATTTAACTAAAGCATCTCATTCTGAGAAAGTATATTTTGATACCTATTGTTGGTTCTAAAATAAAACAACAATATCTTTTGTATGCAAACCAATGGCCTAGAGTTCAGTTCTTGAGTGTGTGAGACCATTTGCTGACTGAGTGTGTACAACAAATGTTTTACACTGTACTCTGATACTGCCTTACTGCTCGGCAAGCTACCACTTTAGAGAGTAAGGTTATATCTAACTTTAGCCTCTGCCAAACCTCTGGGGACTGGGGACTCTGTGCACACTGTACCTATTTGGGAACAGTATATACAGAGCCACTTTCTCACAGTAGTGATAAAGTGATTAGAGTCCTACGGCCAACATAAAGATACAGCAAAACGTGAGGTGAAAAGCAAAAAGGTTGCTGGTAGGCCACCTTAAGGATGCCAGGTCTAACAAAAACTGAACTAAGGATAACATGAGTAAAACATCAGGTTTCTCTACTGCATTTGGTGAGACAAGTGGGCCTTCTTTTATCTTCCATTCAAGCAATCTTTGACAGACCCCTTTATTATAGAGCTTTTCAAGGATTACAGATAAGGCACTTACAAAGGAGTCCCAAATAATCAGAGATGGTTGACTTCTGTAATATGGGTCGTAGACTAAAAGCAGCACAAAAACAGAGTGCAACAGGGTCCAAAAAACTTGAGTGCCACAAGAGAGTTTGAATGCAAGCGTATCCTTTTACAGATCCAGAGATATACTCATGCAATTTTTATTTTTAGGACAGAACGTGCATGATGAAAAAAACATTGTTTTTAAAAAGCGCATTGCAGAATATCAGTACTTTGATGTGGGAAAACTTCAAAACTTTCAAACAAAATATTTGTAGGCAGCTTACAGCAAGTTGTTGTGGCCGAGTGGTTAAGGCGATGGACTAGAAATCCATTGGGGTATCCCCGCGCAGGTTCGAATCCTGCCAACAACGAGAATCTTTTTATTATCGGCTACAATTTCGGAAGTTAACCTTTAGTATTTCTTCCATTTCAGTTTTATAAATAGGTGGCTTATTTTTGTGTCACTATTGCCTCTCCACATATTTGTTATCGCTACCTCTTTCATGTCTTTGCTACACCTCATTCCTACTTTAGCACTGGTGTAAACGCTTCAAATTGTTATACGGTTGCTCTCTCATTCATACCTGCGCATGCACTTGAAAGTTACTTTACCAATAAAAGACGCAAAGAGAGAAATAGAACAAAATTGCTGGCTGGATTGGCAAACACACTTCATAAAACTGCATTTTCTTTTTTATTCTCCCCCGTGTTACATGCTTAACCTCCCCATGTGTAATTTCTCTTAACCTGCTGTCCCAGGAAGAGAATTTCATCTACAGGCTCTTTCTGTGTTTTTTTCCCTAGTCTGTCTTTCCCATTTCTTAGCTGTGTAACTGTTCCTTTACGCGCTCTATTTAAACGCCATCAATCTCATTTGAGCTCCTTGCTCCCGCTTCTGTTTTCTCCACCTCTCATACTGCCAGTTCTCTCTTTCTCTGTGGTTGGTGGCTACTTTCCTGAGCTTCCGAAGCCACGTGGTTCCTGCCTCTTGTTGTCAGACTTGAATTGGAAAAGGAACCATATAAACAAGCCTTTACCACTCACACACGGCGGAAGTTTATACTTTAATTCAGTGAGCTAAGAAAAGCGTGTTGTGGGTCCCCTACGAGCCATGGTGCTTGCTTCATCATGATTTGGCACCAGTCATTAGCCGCAGCTCTGCTAATGAGCCACTGAGGTCAGTTTCAATATTTACTCAAAAACATAACCATGCAGCCCACCCCTCAACTGTGTATTTATCTTGCTTTTCTGCTGTTCGTGTGATTAGCTGGGAGGAGCTCACGGCGACATCCTCCCTATAAAAGTGTAGATGGATCACTCTCTAACTCTTTCTTGCTTCACATACAAATGGCTTGAAAGGTGCAGGGAAGATGCAGGTCTAATAGACAGAATAGAAGGTCTGTGCCAGGTGGGTTTCTCTGCATTGGTGTCCCATCACAGGTCCGCAAGTGTATTGTGTGATCTTTGACTCCTGGCATTTCACAAGCAGGCGGCCAGGAAACGGTTTCAGCCTATCAACCACTGAGGAGACGCAGCCTCTGAATGAGGAATGAGGAAGCAATGAATACATCCAGCCTATCACAGGAACAGCCCTGAGTGTTCCGAATTATAAATTCTCCATGTCATTGTATGTCGTTGAGCCCAAGTAGCTCGCCGTGATCGTATAGTGGTTAGTACTCTGCGTTGTGGCCGCAGCAACCTCGGTTCGAATCCGAGTCACGGCATTGTGGTTGGCAATGTCACGGCAGTTGGGTGTTAATTTTACAGAATTAGCAAATGTACCAGTGGTTTTTGTAAAATGTCTATTAAAAACAGATCCTTTCAAATATTTAAACCATCTAACAACAAATGATTTAAACTTGCATGATTATAAGCTGTAGCTATAATGTATTTACTTACATAAATTATCGTTCTTGAACCTATTGGGGGTGGAGGGGGAGCGGAGCTCACCCCCCAGGTGCAGTTGAGTGACCTGTGTTGTGGCTCTCTAGAGGGAAGGCACAAATTTTGCTGTCACCCAGCCCAATCCAGACGTGTATTGGGGCCAGGTTTCAGGCAAATAGAGCAGTAAGTGCAGAGACATGTTCACTCTCTAAAAGTGGCATTTCTAAAATAGTACAGTTAAATCCAACCTCACCAGTAAGTAGGATTTTCAATAAATAAATAAAGCTACTCCTCTCCGATATGGAATTGCCAAATTAAAAGTATAGGGGAATACACAGAGCTAACCTATGAGAGGGGTAGACCTCACAGTAGTGAAAAATGAAATAGACTGTTTGGTACTTACAGGACACGCGAACCACCAAAGTACATATCTTATTTTTTACTTACATAGCATCATGCACCTAGGACTACCTAGGGCCTACCTTAGGTGAAAATTATATGTAATAAAAGGGGAGTTTAAGGCTTGGCAAGTAGGCTGGGACTCCCCTGGGAGACCCCTGAGTCTATGCCCAGAACCATAACTCTGCCAGTCGAGTACTTACCTAAAAGCCGATAACTCACTTTTCTTCCATAGGCTAACATTGAGTGGTTTCACTTGGAAATTCTTCTAAGTGGTGTGGAGTTTTGGAACTTTAAAATATTCATCTAAAATCAGCCGAACAACGAATTCTGATTTACTCACCTGTTATCAGGATAGACCTCAGTGCTGCATCTTGGAGCTCGGTACTGACCCTGAAAAGTAATTTTAACCGTACTTACCAGTAACTCGAATTTCCTTCCATGGGATATCATTGCCTGCTTTTTGCTGAAAATTTTCTAAGTGTCGATTTTTGAAACTTACAAATATTCTTTAAAAATCGTACCAACTGTGAAAACGTAATTGTTTACCTGTTTTAGATAGATGTCCCAGTACTGAGCCTAGGAGCCCAGCACTGGATTACAAAAGTAACGAGAACGTACTTTACCCGTAACTTGAATTTTCTTCCATAGGAAACCATTGACTGTTTTTCTGTGAAATTTCTTCTAAGTGTCGATTTTGCAAACATGTAAATATTCCTTAAAAATCGCCTGTATAACTTAAACGCAGTTTCTCAACTGCTTACAGGTGGTACAGTAGTGCTGGATCTAGGATCCAACACTGACCTAGAAAACGTAACCATAACCGCACTTACCTGCTAAGTGAATTTCCTTCCATAGGATAACATTGGTAATTTGATCAGCAAAAGTTTCGAAGTGTCAACTTTTAAAATAGCAAAATATTGCTTAAAAATCACAACAGTAACTAAAACGAATTTACTCACTTGTTTCCAAGAACTGTCCCAGGACTGAATCTAGGATCCAGTCCTGGATTTAGAAAAGTAATCCTGAAAGTAATTAATTGCATATAACTTAAAATTCCCATTGAGCTCAATGTATTATTGTGATTCAAATTGTGTTGCCTATTGCAATAAACTGTAACTATGACCTGCAAAAGTCAATTGCCTATTGCAAAGTATTTAACTAAAGCATCTCATTCTGAGAAAGTATATTTTGATACCTATTGTTGGTTCTAAAATAAAACAACAATATCTTTTGTATGCAAACCAATGGCCTAGAGTTTAGTTCTTGAGTGTGTGAGACCATTTGCTGACTGAGTGTGTACAACAAATGTTTTACACTGTACTCTGATACTGCCTTACTGCTCGGCAAGCTACCACTTTAGAGAGTAAGGTTATATCTAACTTTAGCCTCTGCCAAACCTCTGGGGACTGGGGACTCTGTGCACACTGTACCTATTTGGGAACAGTATATACAGAGCCACTTTCTCACAGTAGTGTTAAAGTGATTAGAGTCCTACGGCCAACATAAAGATACAGCAAAACGTGAGGTGAAAAGCAAAAAGGTTGCTGGTAGGCCACCTTAAGGATGCCAGGTCTAACAAAAACTGAACTAAGGATAACATGAGTAAAACATCAGGTTTCTCTACTGCATTTGGTGAGACAAGTGGGCCTTCTTTTATCTTCCATTCAAGCAATCTTTGACAGACCCCTTTATTATAGAGCTTTTCAAGGATTACAGATAAGGCACTTACAAAGGAGTCCCAAATAATCAGAGATGGTTGACTTCTGCAATATGGGTCGTAGACTAAAAGCAGCACAAAAACAGAGTGCAACAGGGTCCAAAAAACTTGAGTGCCACAAGAGAGTTTGAATGCAAGCGTATCCTTTTACAGATCCAGAGATATACTCATGCAATTTTTATTTTTAGGACAGAACGTGCATGATGAAAAAAACATTGTTTTTAAAAAGCGCATTGCAGAATATCAGTACTTTGATGTGGGAAAACTTCAAAACTTTCAAACAAAATATTTGTAGGCAGCTTACAGCAAGTTGTTGTGGCCGAGTGGTTAAGGCGATGGACTAGAAATCCATTGGGGTATCCCCGCGCAGGTTCGAATCCTGCCAACAACGAGAATCTTTTTATTATCGGCTACAATTTCAGAAGTTAACCTTTAGTATTTCTTCCATTTCAGTTTTATAAATAGGTGGCTTATTTTTGTGTCACTATTGCCTCTCCACATATTTGTTATCGCTACCTCTTTCATGTCTTTGCTACACCTCATTCCTACTTTAGCACTGGTGTAAACGCTTCAAATTATTATACGGTTGCTCTCTCATTCATACCTGCGCATGCACTTGAAAGTTACTTTACCAATAAAAGACGCAAAGAGAGAAATAGAACAAAAGTGCTGGCTGGATTGGCAAACACACTTCATAAAACTGCATTTTCTTTTTTATTCTCCCCCGTGTTACATGCTTAACCTCCCCATGTGTAATTTCTCTTAACCTGCTGTCCCAGGAAGAGAATTTCATCTACAGGCTCTTTCTGTGTTTTTTTCCCTAGTCTGTCTTTCCCATTTCTTAGCTGTGTAACTGTTCCTTTACGCGCTCTATTTAAACGCCATCAATCTCATTTGAGCTCCTTGCTCCCGCTTCTGTTTTCTCCACCTCTCATACTGCCAGTTCTCTCTTTCTCTGTGGTTGGTGGCTCCTTTCCTTAGCTTCCGAAGCCACGTGGTTCCTGCCTCTTGTTGTCAGACTTGAATTGGAAAAGGAACCATATTAACAAGCCTTTACCACTCACACACGGCGGAAGTTTATACTTTAATTCAGTGAGCTAAGAAAAGCGTGTTGTGGGTCCCCTACGAGCCATGGTGCTTGCTTCATCATGATTTGGCACCAGTCATTAGCCGCAGCTCTGCTAATGAGCCACTGAGGTCAGTTTCAATATTTACTCAAAAACATAACCATGCAGCCCCCCCCTCAACTGTGTATTTATCTTGCTTTTCTGCTGTTCGTGTGATTAGCTGGGAGGAGCTCACGGCGACATCCTCCCTATAAAAGTGTAGATGGATCACTCTCTAACTCTTTCTTGCTTCACATACAAATGGCTTGAAAGGTGCAGGGAAGATGCAGGTCTAATAGACAGAATAGAAGGCCTGTGCCAGGTGGGTTTCTCTGCATTGGTGTCCCATCACAGGTCCGCAAGTGTAATGTGTGATCTTTGACTCCTGGCATTTCACAAGCAGGCGGCCAGGAAACGGTTTCAGCCTATCAACCACTGAGGAGACGCAGCCTCTGAATGAGGAATGAGGAAGCAATGAATACATCCAGCCTATCACAGGAACATCCCTGAGTGTTCCGAATTATAAATTCTCCATGTCATTGTATGTCGTTGAGCCCAAGTAGCTCGCCGTGATCATATAGTGGTTAGTACTCTGCGTTGTGGCCGCAGCAACCTCGGTTCGAATCCGAGTCACGGCATTGTGGTAGGCAATGTCACGGCAGTTGGGTGTTAATTTTACAGAATTAGCAAATGTACCAGTGGTTTTTGTAAAATGTCTATTAAAAACAGATCCTTTCAAATATTTAAACCATCTAACAACAAATTATTTAAACTTGCATGATTATAAGCTGTAGCTATAATGTATTTACTTACATAAATTATCGTTCTTGAACCTATTGGGGGTGGAGGGGGAGCGGAGCTCACCCCCCAGGTGCAGTTGAGTGACCTGTGTTGTGGCTCTCTAGAGGGAAGGCACAAATTTTGCTGTCACCCAGCCCAATCCAGACGTGTATTGGGGCCAGGTTTCAGGCAAATAGAGCAGTAAGTGCAGAGAAATGTTCACTCTCTAAAAGTGGCATTTCTAAAATAGTAAAGTTAAATCCAACCTCACCAGTAAGTAGGATTTTCAATAAATAAATAAAGCTACTCCTCTCCGATATGGAATTACCAAATTAAAAGTATAGGGGAATACACAGAGCTAACCTATGAGAGGGGTAGACCTCACAGTAGTGAAAAATGAAATAGACTGTTTGGTACTTACAGGACACGCGAACCACCGAAGTACATATCTTATTTTTTACTTACATAGCATCATGCACCTAGGACTACCTAGGGCCTACCTTAGGTGTAAATTATATGTAATAAAAGGGGAGTTTAAGGCTTGGCAAGTAGGCTGGGACTCCCCTGGGAGACCCCTGAGTCTATGCCCAGAACCATAACTCTGCCAGTCGAGTACTTACCTAAAAGCCGATAACTCACTTTTCTTCCATAGGCTAACATTGAGTGGTTTCACTTGGAAATTCTTCTAAGTGGTGTGGAGTTTTGGAACTTTAAAATATTCATCTAAAATCAGCCGAACAACGAATTCTGATTTACTCACCTGTTATCAGGATAGACCTCAGTGCTGCATCTTGGAGCTCGGTACTGACCCTGAAAAGTAATTTTAACCGTACTTACCAGTAACTCGAATTTCCTTCCATGGGATATCATTGCCTGCTTTTTGCTGAAAATTTTCTAAGTGTCGATTTTTGAAACTTACAAATATTCTTTCAAAATCGTACCAACTGTGAAAACGTAATTGTTTACCTGTTTTAGATAGATGTCCCAGTACTGAGCCTAGGAGCCCAGCACTGGATTACAAAAGTAACGAGAACGTACTTTACCCGTAACTTGAATTTTCTTCCATAGGAAACCATTGACTGTTTTTCTGTGAAATTTCTTCTAAGTGTCGATTTTGCAAACATGTAAATATTCCTTAAAAATCGCCTGTATAACTTAAACACAGTTTCTCAACTGCTTACAGGTGGTACAGTAGTGCTGGATCTAGGATCCAACACTGACCTAGAAAAAGTAACCATAACCCCACTTACCTGCTAAGTGAATTTCCTTCCATAGGATAACATTGGTAATTTGATCAGCAAAAGTTTCTAAGTGTCAACTTTTAAAATAGCAAAATATTGCTTAAAAATCACAACAGTAACTAAAACGAATTTACTCACTTGTTTCCAAGAACTGTCCCAGGACTGAATCTAGGATCCAGTCCTGGATTTAGAAAAGTAATCCTGAAAGTAATTAATTGCATATAACTTAAAATTCCCATTGAGCTCAATGTATTATTGTGATTCAAATTGTGTTGCCTATTGCAATAAACTGTAACTATGACCTGCAAAAGTCAATTGCCTATTGCAAAGTATTTAACTAAAGCATCTCATTCTGAGAAAGTATATTTTGATACCTATTGTTGGTTCTAAAATAAAACAACAATATCTTTTGTATGCAAACCAATGGCCTAGAGTTCAGTTCTTGAGTGTGTGAGACCATTTGCTGACTGAGTGTGTACAACAAATGTTTTACACTGTACTCTGATACTGCCTTACTGCTCGGCAAGCTACCACTTTAGAGAGTAAGGTTATATCTAACTTTAGCCTCTGCCAAACCTCTGGGGACTGGGGACTCTGTGCACACTGTACCTATTTGGGAACAGTATATACAGAGCCACTTTCTCACAGTAGTGATAAAGTGATTAGAGTCCTACGGCCAACATAAAGATACAGCAAAACGTGAGGTGAAAAGCAAAAAGGTTGCTGGTAGGCCACCTTAAGGATGCCAGGTCTAACAAAAACTGAACTAAGGATAACATGAGTAAAACATCAGGTTTCTCTACTGCATTTGGTGAGACAAGTGGGCCTTCTTTTATCTTCCATTCAAGCAATCTTTGACAGACCCCTTTATTATAGAGCTTTTCAAGGATTAAAGATAAGGCACTTACAAAGGAGTCCCAAATAATCAGAGATGGTTGACTTCTGTAATATGGGTCGTAGACTAAAAGCAGCACAAAAACAGAGTGCAACAGGGTCCAAAAAACTTGAGTGCCACAAGAGAGTTTGAATGCAAGCGTATCCTTTTACAGATCCAGAGATATACTCATGCAATTTTTATTTTTAGGACAGAACGTGCATGATGAAAAAAACATTGTTTTTAAAAAGCGCATTGCAGAATATCAGTACTTTGATGTGGGAAAACTTCAAAACTTTCAAACAAAATATTTGTAGGCAGCTTACAGCAAGTTGTTGTGGCCGAGTGGTTAAGGCGATGGACTAGAAATCCATTGGGGTATCCCCGCGCAGGTTCGAATCCTGCCAACAACGACAATCTTTTTATTATCGGCTACAATTTCAGAAGTTAACCTTTAGTATTTCTTCCATTTCAGTTTTATAAATAGGTGGCTTATTTTTGTGTCACTATTGCCTCTCCACATATTTGTTATCGCTACCTCTTTCATGTCTTTGCTACACCTCATTCCTACTTTAGCACTGGTGTAAACGCTTCAAATTGTTATACGGTTGCTCTCTCATTCATACCTGCGCATGCACTTGAAAGTTACTTTACCAATAAAAGACGCAAAGAGAGAAATAGAACAAAAGTGCTGGCTGGATTGGCAAACACACTTCATAAAACTGCATTTTCTTTTTTATTCTCCCCCGTGTTACATGCTTAACCTCCCCATGTGTAATTTCTCTTAACCTGCTGTCCCAGGAAGAGAATTTCATCTACAGGCTCTTTCTGTGTTTTTTTCCCTAGTCTGTCTTTCCCATTTCTTAGCTGTGTAACTGTTCCTTTACGCGCTCTATTTAAACGCCATCAATCTCATTTGAGCTCCTTGCTCCCGCTTCTGTTTTCTCCACCTCTCATACTGCCAGTTCTCTCTTTCTCTGTGGTTGGTGGCTACTTTCCTGAGCTTCCGAAGCCACGTGGTTCCTGCCTCTTGTTGTCAGACTTGAATTGGAAAAGGAACCATATTAACAAGCCTTTACCACTCACACACGGCGGAAGTTTATACTTTAATTCAGTGAGCTAAGAAAAGCGTGTTGTGGGTCCCCTACGAGCCATGGTGCTTGCTTCATCATGATTTGGCACCAGTCATTAGCCGCAGCTCTGCTAATGAGCCACTGAGGTCAGTTTCAATATTTACTCAAAAACATAACCATGCAGCCCACCCCTCAACTGTGTATTTATCTTGCTTTTCTGCTGTTCGTGTGATTAGCTGGGAGGAGCTCACGGCGACATCCTCCCTATAAAAGTGTAGATGGATCACTCTCTAACTCTTTCTTGCTTTACATACAAATGGCTTGAAAGGTGCAGGGAAGATGCAGGTCTAATAGACAGAATAGAAGGTCTGTGCCAGGTGGGTTTCTCTGCATTGGTGTCCCATCACAGGTCCGCAAGTGTAATGTGTGATCTTTGACTCCTGGCATTTCACAAGCAGGCGGCCAGGAAACGGTTTCAGCCTATCAACCACTGAGGAGACGCAGCCTCTGAATGAGGAATGAGGAAGCAATGAATACATCCAGCCTATCACAGGAACAGCCCTGAGTGTTCCGAATTATAAATTCTCCATGTCACTGTATGTCGTTGAGCCCAAGTAGCTCGCCGTGATCGTATAGTGGTTAGTACTCTGCGTTGTGGCCGCAGCAACCTCGGTTCGAATCCGTGTCACGGCAATGTCACGGCAGTTGGGTGTTAATTTTACAGAATTAGCAAATGTACCAGTGGTTTTTGTAAAATGTCTATTAAAAACAGATCCTTTCAAATATTTAAACCATCTAACAACAAATGATTTAAACTCGCATGATTATAAGCTGTAGCTATAATGTATTTACTTACATAAATTATCGTTCTTGAACCTATTGGGGGTGGAGGGGGAGCGGAGCTCACCCCCCAGGTGCAGTTGAGTGACCTGTGTTGTGGCTCTCTAGAGGGAAGGCACAAATTTTGCTGTCACCCAGCCCAATCCAGACGTGTATTGGGGCCAGGTTTCAGGCAAATAGAGCAGTAAGTGCAGAGAAATGTTCACTCTCTAAAAGTGGCATTTCTAAAATAGTAAAGTTAAATCCAACCTCACCAGTAAGTAGGATTTTCAATAAATAAATAAAGCTACTCCTCTCCGATATGGAATTACCAAATTAAAAGTATAGGGGAATACACAGAGCTAACCTATGAGAGGGGTAGACCTCACAGTAGTGAAAAATGAAATAGACTGTTTGGTACTTACAGGACACGCGAACCACCAAAGTACATATCTTATTTTTTACTTACATAGCATCATGCACCTAGGACTACCTAGGGCCTACCTTAGGTGTAAATTATATGTAATAAAAGGGGAGTTTAAGGCTTGGCAAGTAGGCTGGGACTCCCCTGGGAGACCCCTGAGTCTATGCCCAGAACCATAACTCTGCCAGTCGAGTACTTACCTAAAAGCCGATAACTCACTTTTCTTCCATAGGCTAACATTGAGTGGTTTCACTTGGAAATTCTTCTAAGTGGTGTGGAGTTTTGGAACTTTAAAATATTCATCTAAAATCAGCCGAACAACGAATTCTGATTTACTCACCTGTTATCAGGAGAGACCTCAGTGCTGCATCTTGGAGCTCGGTACTGACCCTGAAAAGTAATTTTAACCGTACTTACCAGTAACTCGAATTTCCTTCCATGGGATATCATTGCCTGCTTTTTGCTGAAAATTTTCTAAGTGTCGATTTTTGAAACTTACAAATATTCTTTAAAAATCGTACCAACTGTGAAAACGTAATTGTTTACCTGTTTTAGATAGATGTCCCAGTACTGAGCCTAGGAGCCCAGCACTGGATTACAAAAGTAACGAGAACGTACTTTACCCGTAAC
Organism: Triturus cristatus; assembly: GCF_964204655.1. Taxonomy (NCBI): domain Eukaryota; kingdom Metazoa; phylum Chordata; class Amphibia; order Caudata; family Salamandridae; genus Triturus; species Triturus cristatus. The sequence continues at coordinate 724,503,057 of NC_140595.1, forward strand.
TTGAATTTTCTTCCATAGGAAACCATTGACTGTTTTTCTGTGAAATTTCTTCTAAGTGTCGATTTTGCAAACATGTAAATATTCCTTAAAAATCGCCTGTATAACTTAAACGCAGTTTCTCAACTGCTTACAGGTGGTACAGTAGTGCTGGATCTAGGATCCAACACTGACCTAGAAAACGTAACCATAACCCCACTTACCTGCTAAGTGAATTTCCTTCCATAGGATAACATTGGTAATTTGATCAGCAAAAGTTTCGAAGTGTCAACTTTTAAAATAGCAAAATATTGCTTAAAAATCACAACAGTAACTAAAACGAATTTACTCACTTGTTTCCAAGAACTGTCCCAGGACTGAATCTAGGATCCAGTCCTGGATTTAGAAAAGTAATCCTGAAAGTAATTAATTGCATATAACTTAAAATTCCCATTGAGCTCAATGTATTATTGTGATTCAAATTGTGTGGCCTATTGCAATAAACTGTAACTATGACCTGCAAAAGTCAATTGCCTATTGCAAAGTATTTAACTAAAGCATCTCATTCTGAGAAAGTATATTTTGATACCTATTGTTGGTTCTAAAATAAAACAACAATATCTTTTGTATGCAAACCAATGGCCTAGAGTTCAGTTCTTGAGTGTGTGAGACCATTTGCTGACTGAGTGTGTACAACAAATGTTTTACACTGTACTCTGATACTGCCTTACTGCTCGGCAAGCTACCACTTTAGAGAGTAAGGTTATATCTAACTTTAGCCTCTGCCAAACCTCTGGGGACTGGGGACTCTGTGCACACTGTACCTATTTGGAAACAGTATATACAGAGCCACTTTCTCACAGTAGTGATAAAGTGATTAGAGTCCTAAGGCCAACATAAAGATACAGCAAAACGTGAGGTGAAAAGCAAAAAGGTTGCTGGTAGGCCACCATAAGGATGCCAGGTCTAACAAAAACTGAACTAAGGATAACATGAGTAAAACATCAGGTTTCTCTACTGCATTTGGTGAGACAAGTGGGCCTTCTTTTATCTTCCATTCAAGCAATCTTTGACAGACCCCTTTATTATAGAGCTTTTCAAGGATTAAAGATAAGGCACTTACAAAGGAGTCCCAAATACTCAGAGATGGTTGACTTCTGTAATATGGGTCGTAGACTAAAAGCAGCGCAAAAACAGAGTGCAATAGGGTCCAAAAAACTTGAGTGCCACAAGAGAGTTTGAATGCAAGCGTATCCTTTTACAGATCCAGAGATATACTCATGCAATTTTTGTTTTTAGGACAGAACGTGCATGATGAAAAAAACATTGTTTTTAAAAAGCGCATTGCAGAATATCAGTACTTTGATGTGGGAAAACTTCAAAACTTTCAAACAAAATATTTGTAGGCAGCCTACAGCAAGTTGTTGTGGCCGAGTGGTTAAGGCGATGGGCTAGAAATCCATTGGGGTATCCCCGCGCAGGTTCGAATCCTGCCAACAACAAGAATCTTTTTATTATCGGCTACAATTTCAGAAGTTAACCTTTAGTATTTCTTCCATTTCAGTTTTATAAATAGGTGGCTTATTTTTGTGTCACTATTGCCTCTCCACATATTTGTTATCGCTACCTCTTTCATGTCTTTGCTACACCTCATTCATACTTTAGCACTGGTGTAAACACTTCAAATTATTATACGGTTGCTCTCTCATTCATACCTGCGCATGCACTTGAAAGTTACTTTACCAATAAAAGACGCAAAGAGAGAAATAGAACAAAAGTGCTGGCTGGATTGGCAAACACACTTCATAAAACTGCATTTTCTTTTTTATTCTCCCCCGTGTTACATGCTTAACCTCCCCATGTGTAATTTCTCTTAACCTGCTGTCCCAGGAAGAGAATTTCATCTACAGGCTCTTTCTGTGTTTTTTTCCCTAGTCTGTCTTTCCCATTTCTTAGCTGTGTAACTGTTCCTTTACGCGCTCTATTTAAACGCCATCAATCTCATTTGAGCTCCTTGCTCCCGCTTCTGTTTTCTCCACCTCTCATACTGCCAGTTCTCTCTTTCTCTGTGGTTGGTGGCTACTTTCCTGAGCTTCCGAAGCCACGTGGTTCCTGCCTCTTGTTGTCAGACTTGAATTGGAAAAGGAACCATATTAACAAGCCTTTACCACTCACACACGGCGGAAGTTTATACTTTAATTCAGTGAGCTAAGAAAAGCGTGTTGTGGGTCCCCTACGAGCCATGGTGCTTGCTTCATCATGATTTGGCACCAGTCATTAGCCGCAGCTCTGCTAATGAGCCACTGAGGTCAGTTTCAATATTTACTCAAAAACATAACCATGCAGCCCACCCCTCAACTGTGTATTTATCTTGCTTTTCTGCTGTTCGTGTGATTAGCTGGGAGGAGCTCACGGCGACATCCTCCCTATAAAAGTGTAGATGGATCACTCTCTAACTCTTTCTTGCTTTACATACAAATGGCTTGAAAGGTGCAGGGAAGATGCAGGTCTAATAGACAGAATAGAAGGTCTGTGCCAGGTGGGTTTCTCTGCATTGGTGTCCCATCACAGGTCCGCAAGTGTAATGTGTGATCTTTGACTCCTGGCATTTCACAAGCAGGCGGCCAGGAAACGGTTTCAGCCTATCAACCACTGAGGAGACGCAGCCTCTGAATGAGGAATGAGGAAGCAATGAATACATCCAGCCTATCACAGGAACAGCCCTGAGTGTTCCGAATTATAAATTCTCCATGTCACTGTATGTCGTTGAGCCCAAGTAGCTCGCCGTGATCGTATAGTGGTTAGTACTCTGCGTTGTGGCCGCAGCAACCTCGGTTCGAATCCGAGTCACGGCATTGTGGTTGGCAATTTCACGGCAGTTGGGTGTTAATTTTACAGAATTAGCAAATGTACCAGTGGTTTTTGTAAAATGTCTATTAAAAACAGATCCTTTCAAATATTTAAACCATCTAACAACAAATGATTTAAACTCGCATGATTATAAGCTGTAGCTATAATGTATTTACTTACATAAATTATCGTTCTTGAACCTATTGTGGGTGGAGGGGGAGCGGAGCTCACCCCCCAGGTGCAGTTGAGTGACCTGTGTTGTGGCTCTCTAGAGGGAAGGCACAAATTTTGCTGTCACCCAGCCCAATCCAGACGTGTATTGGGGCCAGGTTTCAGGCAAATAGAGCAGTAAGTGCAGAGAAATGTTCACTCTCTAAAAGTGGCATTTCTAAAATAGTAAAGTTAAATCCAACCTCACCAGTAAGTAGGATTTTCAATAAATAAATAAAGCTACTCCTCTCCGATATGGAATTACCAAATTAAATGTATAGGGGAATACACAGAGCTAACCTATGAGAGGGGTAGACCTCACAGTAGTGAAAAATGAAATAGACTGTTTGGTACTTACAGGACACGCGAACCACCAAAGTACATATCTTATTTTTTACTTACATAGCATCATGCACCTAGGACTACCTAGGGCCTACCTTAGGTGTAAATGATATGTAATAAAAGGGGAGTTTAAGGCTTGGCAAGTAGGCTGGGACTCCCCTGGGACACCCCTGAGTCTATGCCCAGAACCATAACTCTGCCAGTCGAGTACTTACCTAAAAGCCGATAACTCACTTTTCTTCCATAGGCTAACATTGAGTGGTTTCACTTGGAAATTCTTCTAAGTGGTGTGGAGTTTTGGAACTTTAAAATATTCATCTAAAATCAGCCGAACAACGAATTCTGATTTACTCACCTGTTATCAGGAGAGACCTCAGTGCTGCATCTTGGAGCTCGGTACTGACCCTGAAAAGTAATTTTAACCGTACTTACCAGTAACTCGAATTTCCTTCCATGGGATATCATTGCCTGCTTTTTGCTGAAAATTTTCTAAGTGTCGATTTTTGAAACTTACAAATATTCTTTAAAAATCGTACCAACTGTGAAAACGTAATTGTTTACCTGTTTTAGATAGATGTCCCAGTACTGAGCCTAGGAGCCCAGCACTGGATTACAAAAGTAACGAGAACGTACTTTACCCGTAACTTGAATTTTCTTCCATAGGAAACCATTGACTGTTTTTCTGTGAAATTTCTTCTAAGTGTCGATTTTGCAAACATGTAAATATTCCTTAAAAATCGCCTGTATAACTTAAACGCAGTTTCTCAACTGCTTACAGGTGGTACAGTAGTGCTGGATCTAGGATCCAACACTGACCTAGAAAACGTAACCATAACCCCACTTACCTGCTAAGTGAATTTCCTTCCATAGGATAACATTGGTAATTTGATCAGCAAAAGTTTCGAAGTGTCAACTTTTAAAATAGCAAAATATTGCTTAAAAATCACAACAGTAACTAAAACGAATTTACTCACTTGTTTCCAAGAACTGTCCCAGGACTGAATCTAGGATCCAGTCCTGGATTTAGAAAAGTAATCCTGAAAGTAATTAATTGCATATAACTTAAAATTCCCATTGAGCTCAATGTATTATTGTGATTCAAATTGTGTTGCCTATTGCAATAAACTGTAACTATGACCTGCAAAAGTCAATTGCCTATTGCAAAGTATTTAACTAAAGCATCTCATTCTGAGAAAGTATATTTTGATACCTATTGTTGGTTCTAAAATAAAACAACAATATCTTTTGTATGCAAACCAATGGCCTAGAGTTCAGTTCTTGAGTGTGTGAGACCATTTGCTGACTGAGTGTGTACAACAAATGTTTTACACTGTACTCTGATACTGCCTTACTGCTCGGCAAGCTACCACTTTAGAGAGTAAGGTTATATCTAACTTTAGCCTCTGCCAAACCTCTGGGGACTGGGGACTCTGTGCACACTGTACCTATTTGGGAACAGTATATACAGAGCCACTTTCTCACAGTAGTGATAAAGTGATTAGAGTCCTACGGCCAACATAAAGATACAGCAAAACGTGAGGTGAAAAGCAAAAAGGTTGCTGGTAGGCCACCTTAAGGATGCCAGGTCTAACAAAAACTGAACTAAGGATAACATGAGTAAAACATCAGGTTTCTCTACTGCATTTGGTGAGACAAGTGGGCCTTCTTTTATCTTCCATTCAAGCAATCTTTGACAGACCCCTTTATTATAGAGCTTTTCAAGGATTACAGATAAGGCACTTACAAAGGAGTCCCAAATAATCAGAGATGGTTGACTTCTGTAATATGGGTCGTAGACTAAAAGCAGCACAAAAACAGAGTGCAACAGGGTCCAAAAAACTTGAGTGCCACAAGAGAGTTTGAATGCAAGCGTATCCTTTTACAGATCCAGAGATATACTCATGCAATTTTTATTTTTAGGACAGAACGTGCATGATGAAAAAAACATTGTTTTTAAAAAGCGCATTGCAGAATATCAGTACTTTGATGTGGGAAAACTTCAAAACTTTCAAACAAAATATTTGTAAGCAGCTTACAGCAAGTTGTTGTGGCCGAGTGGTTAAGGCGATGGACTAGAAATCCATTGGGGAATCCCCGCGCAGGTTCGAATCCTGCCAACAACGAGAATCTTTTTATTATCGGCTACAATTTCGGAAGTTAACCTTTAGTATTTCTTCCATTTCAGTTTTATAAATAGGTGGCTTATTTTTGTGTCACTATTGCCTCTCCACATATTTGTTATCGCTACCTCTTTCATGTCTTTGCTACACCTCATTCCTACTTTAGCACTGGTGTAAACGCTTCAAATTGTTATACGGTTGCTCTCTCATTCATACCTGCGCATGCACTTGAAAGTTACTTTACCAATAAAAGACGCAAAGAGAGAAATAGAACAAAATTGCTGGCTGGATTAGCAAACACACTTCATAAAACTGCATTTTCTTTTTTATTCTCCCCCGTGTTACATGCTTAACCTCCCCATGTGTAATTTCTCTTAACCTGCTGTCCCAGGAAGAGAATTTCATCTACAGGCTCTTTCTGTGTTTTTTTCCCTAGTCTGTCTTTCCCATTTCTTAGCTGTGTAACTGTTCCTTTACGCGCTCTATTTAAACGCCATCAATCTCATTTGAGCTCCTTGCTCCCGCTTCTGTTTTCTCCACCTCTCATACTGCCAGTTCTCTCTTTCTCTGTGGTTGGTGGCTACTTTCCTGAGCTTCCGAAGCCACGTGGTTCCTGCCTCTTGTTGTCAGACTTGAATTGGAAAAGGAACCATATTAACAAGCCTTTACCACTCACACACGGCGGAAGTTTATACTTTAATTCAGTGAGCTAAGAAAAGCGTGTTGTGGGTCCCCTACGAGCCATGGTGCTTGCTTCATCATGATTTGGCACCAGTCATTAGCCGCAGCTCTGCTAATGAGCCACTGAGGTCAGTTTCAATATTTACTCAAAAACATAACCATGCAGCCCACCCCTCAACTGTGTATTTATCTTGCTTTTCTGCTGTTCGTGTGATTAGCTGGGAGGAGCTCACGGCGACATCCTCCCTATAAAAGTGTAGATGGATCACTCTCTAACTCTTTCTTGCTTCACATACAAATGGCTTGAAAGGTGCAGGGAAGATGCAGGTCTAATAGACAGAATAGAAGGTCTGTGCCAGGTGGGTTTCTCTGCATTGGTGTCCCATCACAGGTCCGCAAGTGTATTGTGTGATCTTTGACTCCTGGCATTTCACAAGCAGGCGGCCAGGAAACGGTTTCAGCCTATCAACCACTGAGGAGACGCAGCCTCTGAATGAGGAATGAGGAAGCAATGAATACATCCAGCCTATCACAGGAACAGCCCTGAGTGTTCCGAATTATAAATTCTCCATGTCATTGTATGTCGTTGAGCCCAAGTAGCTCGCAGTGATCGTATAGTGGTTAGTACTCTGCGTTGTGGCCGCAGCAACCTCGGTTCGAATCCGAGTCACGGCATTGTGGTTGGCAATGTCACGGCAGTTGGGTGTTAATTTTACAGAATTAGCAAATGTACCAGTGGTTTTTGTAAAATGTCTATTAAAAACAGATCCTTTCAAATATTTAAACCATCTAACAACAAATGATTTAAACTTGCATGATTATAAGCTGTAGCTATAATGTATTTACTTACATAAATTATCGTTCTTGAACCTATTGGGGGTGGAGGGGGAGCGGAGCTCACCCCCCAGGTGCAGTTGAGTGACCTGTGTTGTGGCTCTCTAGAGGGAAGGCACAAATTTTGCTGTCACCCAGCCCAATCCAGACGTGTATTGGGGCCAGGTTTCAGGCAAATAGAGCAGTAAGTGCAGAGACATGTTCACTCTCTAAAAGTGGCATTTCTAAAATAGTACAGTTAAATCCAACCTCACCAGTAAGTAGGATTTTCAATAAATAAATAAAGCTACTCCTCTCCGATATGGAATTGCCAAATTAAAAGTATAGGGGAATACACAGAGCTAACCTATGAGAGGGGTAGACCTCACAGTAGTGAAAAATGAAATAGACTGTTTGGTACTTACAGGACACGCGAACCACCAAAGTACATATCTTATTTTTTACTTACATAGCATCATGCACCTAGGACTACCTAGGGCCTACCTTAGGTGAAAATTATATGTAATAAAAGGGGAGTTTAAGGCTTGGCAAGTAGGCTGGGACTCCCCTGGGAGACCCCTGAGTCTATGCCCAGAACCATAACTCTGCCAGTCGAGTACTTACCTAAAAGCCGATAACTCACTTTTCTTCCATAGGCTAACATTGAGTGGTTTCACTTGGAAATTCTTCTAAGTGGTGTGGAGTTTTGGAACTTTAAAATATTCATCTAAAATCAGCCGAACAACGAATTCTGATTTACTCACCTGTTATCAGGATAGACCTCAGTGCTGCATCTTGGAGCTCGGTACTGACCCTGAAAAGTAATTTTAACCGTACTTACCAGTAACTCGAATTTCCTTCCATGGGATATCATTGCCTGCTTTTTGCTGAAAATTTTCTAAGTGTCGATTTTTGAAACTTACAAATATTCTTTAAAAATCGTACCAACTGTGAAAACGTAATTGTTTACCTGTTTTAGATAGATGTCCCAGTACTGAGCCTAGGAGCCCAGCACTGGATTACAAAAGTAACGAGAACGTACTTTACCCGTAACTTGAATTTTCTTCCATAGGAAACCATTGACTGTTTTTCTGTGAAATTTCTTCTAAGTGTCGATTTTGCAAACATGTAAATATTCCTTAAAAATCGCCTGTATAACTTAAACGCAGTTTCTCAACTGCTTACAGGTGGTACAGTAGTGCTGGATCTAGGATCCAACACTGACCTAGAAAACGTAACCATAACCCCACTTACCTGCTAAGTGAATTTCCTTCCATAGGATAACATTGGTAATTTGATCAGCAAAAGTTTCGAAGTGTCAACTTTTAAAATAGCAAAATATTGCTCAAAAATCACAACAGTAACTAAAACGAATTTACTCACTTGTTTCCAAGAACTGTCCCAGGACTGAATCTAGGATCCAGTCCTGGATTTAGAAAAGTAATCCTGAAAGTAATTAATTGCATATAACTTAAAATTCCCATTGAGCTCAATGTATTATTGTGATTCAAATTGTGTTGCCTATTGCAATAAACTGTAACTATGACCTGCAAAAGTCAATTGCCTATTGCAAAGTATTTAACTAAAGCATCTCATTCTGAGAAAGTATATTTTGATACCTATTGTTGGTTCTAAAATAAAACAACAATATCTTTTGAATGCAAACCAATGGCCTAGAGTTTAGTTCTTGAGTGTGTGAGACCATTTGCTGACTGAGTGTGTACAACAAATGTTTTACACTGTACTCTGATACTGCCTTACTGCTCGGCAAGCTACCACTTTAGAGAGTAAGGTTATATCTAACTTTAGCCTCTGCCAAACCTCTGGGGACTGGGGACTCTGTGCACACTGTACCTATTTGGGAACAGTATATACAGAGCCACTTTCTCACAGTAGTGATAAAGTGATTAGAGTCCTACGGCCAACATAAAGATACAGCAAAACGTGAGGTGAAAAGCAAAAAGGTTGCTGGTAGGCCACCTTAAGGATGCCAGGTCTAACAAAAACTGAACTAAGGATAACATGAGTAAAACATCAGGTTTCTCTACTGCATTTGGTGAGACAAGTGGGCCTTCTTTTATCTTCCATTCAAGCAATCTTTGACAGACCCCTTTATTATAGAGCTTTTCAAGGATTACAGATAAGGCACTTACAAAGGAGTCCCAAATAATCAGAGATGGTTGACTTCTGCAATATGGGTCGTAGACTAAAAGCAGCACAAAAACAGAGTGCAACAGGGTCCAAAAAACTTGAGTGCCACAAGAGAGTTTGAATGCAAGCGTATCCTTTTACAGATACAGAGATATACTCATGCAATTTTTATTTTTAGGACAGAACGTGCATGATGAAAAAAACATTGTTTTTAAAAAGCGCATTGCAGAATATCAGTACTTTGATGTGGGAAAACTTCAAAACTTTCAAACAAAATATTTGTAGGCATCTTACAGCAAGTTGTTGTGGCCGAGTGGTTAAGGCGATGGACTAGAAATCCATTGGGATATCCCCGCGCAGGTTCGAATCCTGCCAACAACGAGAATCTTTTTATTATCGGCTACAATTTCAGAAGTTAACCTTTAGTATTTCTTCCATTTCAGTTTTATAAATAGGTGGCTTATTTTTGTGTCACTATTGCCTCTCCACATATTTGTTATCGCTACCTCTTTCATGTCTTTGCTACACCTCATTCCTACTTTAGCACTGGTGTAAACGCTTCAAATTATTATACGGTTGCTCTCTCATTCATACCTGCGCATGCACTTGAAAGTTATTTTACCAATAAAAGACGCAAAGAGAGAAATAGAACAAAAGTGCTGGCTGGATTGGCAAACACACTTCATAAAACTGCATTTTCTTTTTTATTCTCCCCCGTGTTACATGCTTAACCTCCCCATGTGTAATTTCTCTTAACCTGCTGTCCCAGGAAGAGAATTTCATCTACAGGCTCTTTCTGTGTTTTTTTCCCTAGTCTGTCTTTCCCATTTCTTAGCTGTGTAACTGTTCCTTTACGCGCTCTATTTAAACGCCATCAATCTCATTTGAGCTCCTTGCTCCCGCTTCTGTTTTCTCCACCTCTCATACTGCCAGTTCTCTCTTTCTCTGTGGTTGGTGGCTACTTTCCTGAGCTTCCGAAGCCACGTGGTTCCTGCCTCTTGTTGTCAGACTTGAATTGGAAAAGGAACCATATTAACAAGCCTTTACCACTCACACACGGCGGAAGTTTATACTTTAATTCAGTGAGCTAAGAAAAGCGTGTTGTGGGTCCCCTACGAGCCATGGTGCTTGCTTCATCATGATTTGGCACCAGTCATTAGCCGCAGCTCTGCTAATGAGCCACTGAGGTCAGTTTCAATATTTACTCAAAAACATAACCATGCAGCCCACCCCTCAACTGTGTATTTATCTTGCTTTTCTGCTGTTCGTGTGATTAGCTGGGAGGAGCTCACGGCGACATCCTCCCTATAAAAGTGTAGATGGATCACTCTCTAACTCTTTCTTGCTTCACATACAAATGGCTTGAAAGGTGCAGGGAAGATGCAGGTCTAATAGACAGAATAGAAGGTCTGTGCCAGGTGGGTTTCTCTGCATTGGTGTCCCATCACAGGTCCGCAAGTGTATTGTGTGATCTTTGACTCCTGGCATTTCACAAGCAGGCGGCCAGGAAACGGTTTCAGCCTATCAACCACTGAGGAGACGCAGCCTCTGAATGACGAATGAGGAAGCAATGAATACATCCAGCCTATCACAGGAACAGCCCTGAGTGTTCCGAATTATAAATTCTCCATGTCATTGTATGTCGTTGAGCCCAAGTAGCTCGCCGTGATCGTATAGTGGTTAGTACTCTGCGTTGTGGCCGCAGCAACCTCGGTTCGAATCCGAGTCACGGCATTGTGGTTGGCAATGTCACGGCAGTTGGGTGTTAATTTTACAGAATTAGCAAATGTACCAGTGGTTTTTGTAAAATGTCTATTAAAAACAGATCCTTTCAAATATTTAAACCATCTAACAACAAATGATTTAAACTTGCATGATTATAAGCTGTAGCTATAATGTATTTACTTACATAAATTATCGTTCTTGAACCTATTGGGGGTGGAGGGGGAGCGGAGCTCACCCCCCAGGTGCAGTTGAGTGACCTGTGTTGTGGCTCTCTAGAGGGAAGGCACAAATTTTGCTGTCACCCAGCCCAATCCAGACGTGTATTGGGGCCAGGTTTCAGGCAAATAGAGCAGTAAGTGCAGAGACATGTTCACTCTCTAAAAGTGGCATTTCTAAAATAGTACAGTTAAATCCAACCTCACCAGTAAGTAGGATTTTCAATAAATAAATAAAGCTACTCCTCTCCGATATGGAATTGCCAAATTAAAAGTATAGGGGAATACACAGAGCTAACCTATGAGAGGGGTAGACCTCACAGTAGTGAAAAATGAAATAGACTGTTTGGTACTTACAGGACACGCGAACCACCAAAGTACATATCTTATTTTTTACTTACATAGCATCATGCACCTAGGACTACCTAGGGCCTACCTTAGGTGAAAATTATATGTAATAAAAGGGGAGTTTAAGGCTTGGCAAGTAGGCTGGGACTCCCCTGGGAGACCCCTGAGTCTATGCCCAGAACCATAACTCTGCCAGTCGAGTACTTACCTAAAAGCCGATAACTCACTTTTCTTCCATAGGCTAACATTGAGTGGTTTCACTTGGAAATTCTTCTAAGTGGTGTGGAGTTTTGGAACTTTAAAATATTCATCTAAAATCAGCCGAACAACGAATTCTGATTTACTCACCTGTTATCAGGATAGACCTCAGTGCTGCATCTTGGAGCTCGGTACTGACCCTGAAAAGTAATTTTAACCGTACTTACCAGTAACTCGAATTTCCTTCCATGGGATATCATTGCCTGCTTTTTGCTGAAAATTTTCTAAGTGTCGATTTTTGAAACTTACAAATATTCTTTAAAAATCGTACCAACTGTGAAAACGTAATTGTTTACCTGTTTTAGATAGATGTCCCAGTACTGAGCCTAGGAGCCCAGCACTGGATTACAAAAGTAACGAGAACGTACTTTACCCGTAACTTGAATTTTCTTCCATAGGAAACCATTGACTGTTTTTCTGTGAAATTTCTTCTAAGTGTCGATTTTGCAAACATGTAAATATTCCTTAAAAATCGCCTGTATAACTTAAACGCAGTTTCTCAACTGCTTACAGGTGGTACAGTAGTGCTGGATCTAGGATCCAACACTGACCTAGAAAACGTAACCATAACCCCACTTACCTGCTAAGTGAATTTCCTTCCATAGGATAACATTGGTAATTTGATCAGCAAAAGTTTCGAAGTGTCAACTTTTAAAATAGCAAAATATTGCTTAAAAATCACAACAGTAACTAAAACGAATTTACTCACTTGTTTCCAAGAACTGTCCCAGGACTGAATCTAGGATCCAGTCCTGGATTTAGAAAAGTAATCCTGAAAGTAATTAATTGCATATAACTTAAAATTCCCATTGAGCTCAATGTATTATTGTGATTCAAATTGTGTTGCCTATTGCAATAAACTGTAACTATGACCTGCAAAAGTCAATTGCCTATTGCAAAGTATTTAACTAAAGCATCTCATTCTGAGAAAGTATATTTTGATACCTATTGTTGGTTCTAAAATAAAACAACAATATCTTTTGTATGCAAACCAATGGCCTAGAGTTCAGTTCTTGAGTGTGTGAGACCATTTGCTGACTGAGTGTGTACAACAAATGTTTTACACTGTACTCTGATACTGCCTTACTGCTCGGCAAGCTACCACTTTAGAGAGTAAGGTTATATCTAACTTTAGCCTCTGCCAAACCTCTGGGGACTGGGGACTCTGTGCACACTGTACCTATTTGGGAACAGTATATACAGAGCCACTTTCTCACAGTAGTGATAAAGTGATTAGAGTCCTACGGCCAACATAAAGATACAGCAAAACGTGAGGTGAAAAGCAAAAAGGTTGCTGGTAGGCCACCTTAAGGATGCCAGGTCTAACAAAAACTGAACTAAGGATAACATGAGTAAAACATCAGGTTTCTCTACTGCATTTGGTGAGACAAGTGGGCCTTCTTTTATCTTCCATTCAAGCAATCTTTGACAGACCCCTTTATTATAGAGCTTTTCAAGGATTACAGATAAGGCACTTACAAAGGAGTCCCAAATAATCAGAGATGGTTGACTTCTGTAATATGGGTCGTAGACTAAAAGCAGCACAAAAACAGAGTGCAACAGGGTCCAAAAAACTTGAGTGCCACAAGAGAGTTTGAATGCAAGCGTATCCTTTTACAGATCCAGAGATATACTCATGCAATTTTTATTTTTAGGACAGAACGTGCATGATGAAAAAAACATTGTTTTTAAAAAGCGCATTGCAGAATATCAGTACTTTGATGTGGGAAAACTTCAAAACTTTCAAACAAAATATTTGTAGGCAGCTTACAGCAAGTTGTTGTGGCCGAGTGGTTAAGGCGATGGACTAGAAATCCATTGGGGTATCCCCGCGCAGGTTCGAATCCTGCCAACAACGAGAATCTTTTTATTATCGGCTACAATTTCGGAAGTTAACCTTTAGTATTTCTTCCATTTCAGTTTTATAAATAGGTGGCTTATTTTTGTGTCACTATTGCCTCTCCACATATTTGTTATCGCTACCTCTTTCATGTCTTTGCTACACCTCATTCCTACTTTAGCACTGGTGTAAACGCTTCAAATTGTTATACGGTTGCTCTCTCATTCATACCTGCGCATGCACTTGAAAGTTACTTTACCAATAAAAGACGCAAAGAGAGAAATAGAACAAAAGTGCTGGCTGGATTGGCAAACACACTTCATAAAACTGCATTTTCTTTTTTATTCTCCCCCGTGTTACATGCTTAACCTCCCCATGTGTAATTTCTCTTAACCTGCTGTCCCAGGAAGAGAATTTCATCTACAGGCTCTTTCTGTGTTTTTTTCCCTAGTCTGTCTTTCCCATTTCTTAGCTGTGTAACTGTTCCTTTACGCGCTCTATTTAAACGCCATCAATCTCATTTGAGCTCCTTGCTCCCGCTTCTGTTTTCTCCACCTCTCATACTGCCAGTTCTCTCTTTCTCTGTGGTTGGTGGCTCCTTTCCTTAGCTTCCGAAGCCACGTGGTTCCTGCCTCTTGTTGTCAGACTTGAATTGGAAAAGGAACCATATTAACAAGCCTTTACCACTCACACACGGCGGAAGTTTATACTTTAATTCAGTGAGCTAAGAAAAGCGTGTTGTGGGTCCCCTACGAGCCATGGTGCTTGCTTCATCATGATTTGGCACCAGTCATTAGCCGCAGCTCTGCTAATGAGCCACTGAGGTCAGTTTCAATATTTACTCAAAAACATAACCATGCAGCCCCCCCCTCAACTGTGTATTTATCTTGCTTTTCTGCTGTTCGTGTGATTAGCTGGGAGGAGCTCACGGCGACATCCTCCCTATAAAAGTGTAGATGGATCACTCTCTAACTCTTTCTTGCTTCACATACAAATGGCTTGAAAGGTGCAGGGAAGATGCAGGTCTAATAGACAGAATAGAAGGCCTGTGCCAGGTGGGTTTCTCTGCATTGGTGTCCCATCACAGGTCCGCAAGTGTAATGTGTGATCTTTGACTCCTGGCATTTCACAAGCAGGCGGCCAGGAAACGGTTTCAGCCTATCAACCACTGAGGAGACGCAGCCTCTGAATGAGGAATGAGGAAGCAATGAATACATCCAGCCTATCACAGGAACATCCCTGAGTGTTCCGAATTATAAATTCTCCATGTCATTGTATGTCGTTGAGCCCAAGTAGCTCGCCGTGATCATATAGTGGTTAGTACTCTGCGTTGTGGCCGCAGCAACCTCGGTTCGAATCCGAGTCACGGCATTGTGGTTGGCAATGTCACGGCAGTTGGGTGTTAATTTTACAGAATTAGCAAATGTACCAGTGGTTTTTGTAAAATGTCTATTAAAAACAGATCCTTTCAAATATTTAAACCATCTAACAACAAATTATTTAAACTTGCATGATTATAAGCTGTAGCTATAATGTATTTACTTACATAAATTATCGTTCTTGAACCTATTGGGGGTGGAGGGGGAGCGGAGCTCACCCCCCAGGTGCAGTTGAGTGACCTGTGTTGTGGCTCTCTAGAGGGAAGGCACAAATTTTGCTGTCACCCAGCCCAATCCAGACGTGTATTGGGGCCAGGTTTCAGGCAAATAGAGCAGTAAGTGCAGAGAAATGTTCACTCTCTAAAAGTGGCATTTCTAAAATAGTAAAGTTAAATCCAACCTCACCAGTAAGTAGGATTTTCAATAAATAAATAAAGCTACTCCTCTCCGATATGGAATTACCAAATTAAAAGTATAGGGGAATACACAGAGCTAACCTATGAGAGGGGTAGACCTCACAGTAGTGAAAAATGAAATAGACTGTTTGGTACTTACAGGACACGCGAACCACCGAAGTACATATCTTATTTTTTACTTACATAGCATCATGCACCTAGGACTACCTAGGGCCTACCTTAGGTGTAAATTATATGTAATAAAAGGGGAGTTTAAGGCTTGGCAAGTAGGCTGGGACTCCCCTGGGAGACCCCTGAGTCTATGCCCAGAACCATAACTCTGCCAGTCGAGTACTTACCTAAAAGCCGATAACTCACTTTTCTTCCATAGGCTAACATTGAGTGGTTTCACTTGGAAATTCTTCTAAGTGGTGTGGAGTTTTGGAACTTTAAAATATTCATCTAAAATCAGCCGAACAACGAATTCTGATTTACTCACCTGTTATCAGGATAGACCTCAGTGCTGCATCTTGGAGCTCGGTACTGACCCTGAAAAGTAATTTTAACCGTACTTACCAGTAACGCGAATTTCCTTCCATGGGATATCATTGCCTGCTTTTTGCTGAAAATTTTCTAAGTGTCGATTTTTGAAACTTACAAATATTCTTTCAAAATCGTACCAACTGTGAAAACGTAATTGTTTACCTGTTTTAGATAGATGTCCCAGTACTGAGCCTAGGAGCCCAGCACTGGATTACAAAAGTAACGAGAACGTACTTTACCCGTAACTTGAATTTTCTTCCATAGGAAACCATTGACTGTTTTTCTGTGAAATTTCTTCTAAGTGTCGATTTTGCAAACATGTAAATATTCCTTAAAAATCGCCTGTATAACTTAAACGCAGTTTCTCAACTGCTTACAGGTGGTACAGTAGTGCTGGATCTAGGATCCAACACTGACCTAGAAAAAGTAACCATAACCCCACTTACCTGCTAAGTGAATTTCCTTCCATAGGATAACATTGGTAATTTGATCAGCAAAAGTTTCTAAGTGTCAACTTTTAAAATAGCAAAATATTGCTTAAAAATCACAACAGTAACTAAAACGAATTTACTCACTTGTTTCCAAGAACTGTCCCAGGACTGAATCTAGGATCCAGTCCTGGATTTAGAAAAGTAATCCTGAAAGTAATTAATTGCATATAACTTAAAATTCCCATTGAGCTCAATGTATTATTGTGATTCAAATTGTGTTGCCTATTGCAATAAACTGTAACTATGACCTGCAAAAGTCAATTGCCTATTGCAAAGTATTTAACTAAAGCATCTCATTCTGAGAAAGTATATTTTGATACCTATTGTTGGTTCTAAAATAAAACAACAATATCTTTTGTATGCAAACCAATGGCCTAGAGTTCAGTTCTTGAGTGTGTGAGACCATTTGCTGACTGAGTGTGTACAACAAATGTTTTACACTGTACTCTGATACTGCCTTACTGCTCGGCAAGCTACCACTTTAGAGAGTAAGGTTATATCTAACTTTAGCCTCTGCCAAACCTCTGGGGACTGGGGACTCTGTGCACACTGTACCTATTTGGGAACAGTATATACAGAGCCACTTTCTCACAGTAGTGATAAAGTGATTAGAGTCCTACGGCCAACATAAAGATACAGCAAAACGTGAGGTGAAAAGCAAAAAGGTTGCTGGTAGGCCACCTTAAGGATGCCAGGTCTAACAAAAACTGAACTAAGGATAACATGAGTAAAACATCAGGTTTCTCTACTGCATTTGGTG
Organism: Triturus cristatus; assembly: GCF_964204655.1. NCBI lineage: Eukaryota > Metazoa > Chordata > Amphibia > Caudata > Salamandridae > Triturus > Triturus cristatus. The sequence goes on from NC_140595.1 coordinate 724,520,154, forward strand.
AGACAAGTGGGCCTTCTTTTATCTTCCATTCAAGCAATCTTTGACAGACCCCTTTATTATAGAGCTTTTCAAGGATTAAAGATAAGGCACTTACAAAGGAGTCCCAAATAATCAGAGATGGTTGACTTCTGTAATATGGGCCGTAGACTAAAAGCAGCACAAAAACAGAGTGCAACAGGGTCCAAAAAACTTGAGTGCCACAAGAGAGTTTGAATGCAAGCGTATCCTTTTACAGATCCAGAGATATACTCATGCAATTTTTATTTTTAGGACAGAACGTGCATGATGAAAAAAACATTGTTTTTAAAAAGCGCATTGCAGAATATCAGTACTTTGATGTGGGAAAACTTCAAAACTTTCAAACAAAATATTTGTAGGCAGCTTACAGCAAGTTGTTGTGGCCGAGTGGTTAAGGCGATGGACTAGAAATCCATTGGGGTATCCCCGCGCAGGTTCGAATCCTGCCAACAACGACAATCTTTTTATTATCGGCTACAATTTCAGAAGTTAACCTTTAGTATTTCTTCCATTTCAGTTTTATAAATAGGTGGCTTATTTTTGTGTCACTATTGCCTCTCCACATATTTGTTATCGCTACCTCTTTCATGTCTTTGCTACACCTCATTCCTACTTTAGCACTGGTGTAAACGCTTCAAATTGTTATACGGTTGCTCTCTCATTCATACCTGCGCATGCACTTGAAAGTTACTTTACCAATAAAAGACGCAAAGAGAGAAATAGAACAAAAGTGCTGGCTGGATTGGCAAACACACTTCATAAAACTGCATTTTCTTTTTTATTCTCCCCCGTGTTACATGCTTAACCTCCCCATGTGTAATTTCTCTTAACCTGCTGTCCCAGGAAGAGAATTTCATCTACAGGCTCTTTCTGTGTTTTTTTCCCTAGTCTGTCTTTCCCATTTCTTAGCTGTGTAACTGTTCCTTTACGCGCTCTATTTAAACGCCATCAATCTCATTTGAGCTCCTTGCTCCCGCTTCTGTTTTCTCCACCTCTCATACTGCCAGTTCTCTCTTTCTCTGTGGTTGGTGGCTACTTTCCTGAGCTTCCGAAGCCACGTGGTTCCTGCCTCTTGTTGTCAGACTTGAATTGGAAAAGGAACCATATTAACAAGCCTTTACCACTCACACACGGCGGAAGTTTATACTTTAATTCAGTGAGCTAAGAAAAGCGTGTTGTGGGTCCCCTACGAGCCATGGTGCTTGCTTCATCATGATTTGGCACCAGTCATTAGCCGCAGCTCTGCTAATGAGCCACTGAGGTCAGTTTCAATATTTACTCAAAAACATAACCATGCAGCCCACCCCTCAACTGTGTATTTATCTTGCTTTTCTGCTGTTCGTGTGATTAGCTGGGAGGAGCTCACGGCGACATCCTCCCTATAAAAGTGTAGATGGATCACTCTCTAACTCTTTCTTGCTTTACATACAAATGGCTTGAAAGGTGCAGGGAAGATGCAGGTCTAATAGACAGAATAGAAGGTCTGTGCCAGGTGGGTTTCTCTGCATTGGTGTCCCATCACAGGTCCGCAAGTGTAATGTGTGATCTTTGACTCCTGGCATTTCACAAGCAGGCGGCCAGGAAACGGTTTCAGCCTATCAACCACTGAGGAGACGCAGCCTCTGAATGAGGAATGAGGAAGCAATGAATACATCCAGCCTATCACAGGAACAGCCCTGAGTGTTCCGAATTATAAATTCTCCATGTCACTGTATGTCGTTGAGCCCAAGTAGCTCGCCGTGATCGTATAGTGGTTAGTACTCTGCGTTGTGGCCGCAGCAACCTCGGTTCGAATCCGTGTCACGGCAATGTCACGGCAGTTGGGTGTTAATTTTACAGAATTAGCAAATGTACCAGTGGTTTTTGTAAAATGTCTATTAAAAACAGATCCTTTCAAATATTTAAACCATCTAACAACAAATGATTTAAACTCGCATGATTATAAGCTGTAGCTATAATGTATTTACTTACATAAATTATCGTTCTTGAACCTATTGGGGGTGGAGGGGGAGCGGAGCTCACCCCCCAGGTGCAGTTGAGTGACCTGTGTTGTGGCTCTCTAGAGGGAAGGCACAAATTTTGCTGTCACCCAGCCCAATCCAGACGTGTATTGGGGCCAGGTTTCAGGCAAATAGAGCAGTAAGTGCAGAGAAATGTTCACTCTCTAAAAGTGGCATTTCTAAAATAGTAAAGTTAAATCCAACCTCACCAGTAAGTAGGATTTTCAATAAATAAATAAAGCTACTCCTCTCCGATATGGAATTACCAAATTAAAAGTATAGGGGAATACACAGAGCTAACCTATGAGAGGGGTAGACCTCACAGTAGTGAAAAATGAAATAGACTGTTTGGTACTTACAGGACACGCGAACCACCAAAGTACATATCTTATTTTTTACTTACATAGCATCATGCACCTAGGACTACCTAGGGCCTACCTTAGGTGTAAATTATATGTAATAAAAGGGGAGTTTAAGGCTTGGCAAGTAGGCTGGGACTCCCCTGGGAGACCCCTGAGTCTATGCCCAGAACCATAACTCTGCCAGTCGAGTACTTACCTAAAAGCCGATAACTCACTTTTCTTCCATAGGCTAACATTGAGTGGTTTCACTTGGAAATTCTTCTAAGTGGTGTGGAGTTTTGGAACTTTAAAATATTCATCTAAAATCAGCCGAACAACGAATTCTGATTTACTCACCTGTTATCAGGAGAGACCTCAGTGCTGCATCTTGGAGCTCGGTACTGACCCTGAAAAGTAATTTTAACCGTACTTACCAGTAACTCGAATTTCCTTCCATGGGATATCATTGCCTGCTTTTTGCTGAAAATTTTCTAAGTGTCGATTTTTGAAACTTACAAATATTCTTTAAAAATCGTACCAACTGTGAAAACGTAATTGTTTACCTGTTTTAGATAGATGTCCCAGTACTGAGCCTAGGAGCCCAGCACTGGATTACAAAAGTAACGAGAACGTACTTTACCCGTAACTTGAATTTTCTTCCATAGGAAACCATTGACTGTTTTTCTGTGAAATTTCTTCTAAGTGTCGATTTTGCAAACATGTAAATATTCCTTAAAAATCGCCTGTATAACTTAAACGCAGTTTCTCAACTGCTTACAGGTGGTACAGTAGTGCTGGATCTAGGATCCAACACTGACCTAGAAAACGTAACCATAACCCCACTTACCTGCTAAGTGAATTTCCTTCCATAGGATAACATTGGTAATTTGATCAGCAAAAGTTTCGAAGTGTCAACTTTTAAAATAGCAAAATATTGCTTAAAAATCACAACAGTAACTAAAACGAATTTACTCACTTGTTTCCAAGAACTGTCCCAGGACTGAATCTAGGATCCAGTCCTGGATTTAGAAAAGTAATCCTGAAAGTAATTAATTGCATATAACTTAAAATTCCCATTGAGCTCAATGTATTATTGTGATTCAAATTGTGTGGCCTATTGCAATAAACTGTAACTATGACCTGCAAAAGTCAATTGCCTATTGCAAAGTATTTAACTAAAGCATCTCATTCTGAGAAAGTATATTTTGATACCTATTGTTGGTTCTAAAATAAAACAACAATATCTTTTGTATGCAAACCAATGGCCTAGAGTTCAGTTCTTGAGTGTGTGAGACCATTTGCTGACTGAGTGTGTACAACAAATGTTTTACACTGTACTCTGATACTGCCTTACTGCTCGGCAAGCTACCACTTTAGAGAGTAAGGTTATATCTAACTTTAGCCTCTGCCAAACCTCTGGGGACTGGGGACTCTGTGCACACTGTACCTATTTGGAAACAGTATATACAGAGCCACTTTCTCACAGTAGTGATAAAGTGATTAGAGTCCTAAGGCCAACATAAAGATACAGCAAAACGTGAGGTGAAAAGCAAAAAGGTTGCTGGTAGGCCACCTTAAGGATGCCAGGTCTAACAAAAACTGAACTAAGGATAACATGAGTAAAACATCAGGTTTCTCTACTGCATTTGGTGAGACAAGTGGGCCTTCTTTTATCTTCCATTCAAGCAATCTTTGACAGACCCCTTTATTATAGAGCTTTTCAAGGATTAAAGATAAGGCACTTACAAAGGAGTCCCAAATACTCAGAGATGGTTGACTTCTGTAATATGGGTCGTAGACTAAAAGCAGCGCAAAAACAGAGTGCAATAGGGTCCAAAAAACTTGAGTGCCACAAGAGAGTTTGAATGCAAGCGTATCCTTTTACAGATCCAGAGATATACTCATGCAATTTTTGTTTTTAGGACAGAACGTGCATGATGAAAAAAACATTGTTTTTAAAAAGCGCATTGCAGAATATCAGTACTTTGATGTGGGAAAACTTCAAAACTTTCAAACAAAATATTTGTAGGCAGCCTACAGCAAGTTGTTGTGGCCGAGTGGTTAAGGCGATGGGCTAGAAATCCATTGGGGTATCCCCGCGCAGGTTCGAATCCTGCCAACAACAAGAATCTTTTTATTATCGGCTACAATTTCAGAAGTTAACCTTTAGTATTTCTTCCATTTCAGTTTTATAAATAGGTGGCTTATTTTTGTGTCACTATTGCCTCTCCACATATTTGTTATCGCTACCTCTTTCATGTCTTTGCTACACCTCATTCCTACTTTAGCACTGGTGTAAACACTTCAAATTATTATACGGTTGCTCTCTCATTCATACCTGCGCATGCACTTGAAAGTTACTTTACCAATAAAAGACGCAAAGAGAGAAATAGAACAAAAGTGCTGGCTGGATTGGCAAACACACTTCATAAAACTGCATTTTCTTTTTTATTCTCCCCCGTGTTACATGCTTAACCTCCCCATGTGTAATTTCTCTTAACCTGCTGTCCCAGGAAGAGAATTTCATCTACAGGCTCTTTCTGTGTTTTTTTCCCTAGTCTGTCTTTCCCATTTCTTAGCTGTGTAACTGTTCCTTTACGCGCTCTATTTAAACGCCATCAATCTCATTTGAGCTCCTTGCTCCCGCTTCTGTTTTCTCCACCTCTCATACTGCCAGTTCTCTCTTTCTCTGTGGTTGGTGGCTACTTTCCTGAGCTTCCGAAGCCACGTGGTTCCTGCCTCTTGTTGTCAGACTTGAATTGGAAAAGGAACCATATTAACAAGCCTTTACCACTCACACACGGCGGAAGTTTATACTTTAATTCAGTGAGCTAAGAAAAGCGTGTTGTGGGTCCCCTACGAGCCATGGTGCTTGCTTCATCATGATTTGGCACCAGTCATTAGCCGCAGCTCTGCTAATGAGCCACTGAGGTCAGTTTCAATATTTACTCAAAAACATAACCATGCAGCCCACCCCTCAACTGTGTATTTATCTTGCTTTTCTGCTGTTCGTGTGATTAGCTGGGAGGAGCTCACGGCGACATCCTCCCTATAAAAGTGTAGATGGATCACTCTCTAACTCTTTCTTGCTTTACATACAAATGGCTTGAAAGGTGCAGGGAAGATGCAGGTCTAATAGACAGAATAGAAGGTCTGTGCCAGGTGGGTTTCTCTGCATTGGTGTCCCATCACAGGTCCGCAAGTGTAATGTGTGATCTTTGACTCCTGGCATTTCACAAGCAGGCGGCCAGGAAACGGTTTCAGCCTATCAACCACTGAGGAGACGCAGCCTCTGAATGAGGAATGAGGAAGCAATGAATACATCCAGCCTATCACAGGAACAGCCCTGAGTGTTCCGAATTATAAATTCTCCATGTCACTGTATGTCGTTGAGCCCAAGTAGCTCGCCGTGATCGTATAGTGGTTAGTACTCTGCGTTGTGGCCGCAGCAACCTCGGTTCGAATCCGAGTCACGGCATTGTGGTTGGCAATTTCACGGCAGTTGGGTGTTAATTTTACAGAATTAGCAAATGTACCAGTGGTTTTTGTAAAATGTCTATTAAAAACAGATCCTTTCAAATATTTAAACCATCTAACAACAAATGATTTAAACTCGCATGATTATAAGCTGTAGCTATAATGTATTTACTTACATAAATTATCGTTCTTGAACCTATTGTGGGTGGAGGGGGAGCGGAGCTCACCCCCCAGGTGCAGTTGAGTGACCTGTGTTGTGGCTCTCTAGAGGGAAGGCACAAATTTTGCTGTCACCCAGCCCAATCCAGACGTGTATTGGGGCCAGGTTTCAGGCAAATAGAGCAGTAAGTGCAGAGAAATGTTCACTCTCTAAAAGTGGCATTTCTAAAATAGTAAAGTTAAATCCAACCTCACCAGTAAGTAGGATTTTCAATAAATAAATAAAGCTACTCCTCTCCGATATGGAATTACCAAATTAAATGTATAGGGGAATACACAGAGCTAACCTATGAGAGGGGTAGACCTCACAGTAGTGAAAAATGAAATAGACTGTTTGGTACTTACAGGACACGCGAACCACCAAAGTACATATCTTATTTTTTACTTACATAGCATCATGCACCTAGGACTACCTAGGGCCTACCTTAGGTGTAAATGATATGTAATAAAAGGGGAGTTTAAGGCTTGGCAAGTAGGCTGGGACTCCCCTGGGACACCCCTGAGTCTATGCCCAGAACCATAACTCTGCCAGTCGAGTACTTACCTAAAAGCCGATAACTCACTTTTCTTCCATAGGCTAACATTGAGTGGTTTCACTTGGAAATTCTTCTAAGTGGTGTGGAGTTTTGGAACTTTAAAATATTCATCTAAAATCAGCCGAACAACGAATTCTGATTTACTCACCTGTTATCAGGAGAGACCTCAGTGCTGCATCTTGGAGCTCGGTACTGACCCTGAAAAGTAATTTTAACCGTACTTACCAGTAACTCGAATTTCCTTCCATGGGATATCATTGCCTGCTTTTTGCTGAAAATTTTCTAAGTGTCGATTTTTGAAACTTACAAATATTCTTTAAAAATCGTACCAACTGTGAAAACGTAATTGTTTACCTGTTTTAGATAGATGTCCCAGTACTGAGCCTAGGAGCCCAGCACTGGATTACAAAAGTAACGAGAACGTACTTTACCCGTAACTTGAATTTTCTTCCATAGGAAACCATTGACTGTTTTTCTGTGAAATTTCTTCTAAGTGTCGATTTTGCAAACATGTAAATATTCCTTAAAAATCGCCTGTATAACTTAAACGCAGTTTCTCAACTGCTTACAGGTGGTACAGTAGTGCTGGATCTAGGATCCAACACTGACCTAGAAAACGTAACCATAACCCCACTTACCTGCTAAGTGAATTTCCTTCCATAGGATAACATTGGTAATTTGATCAGCAAAAGTTTCGAAGTGTCAACTTTTAAAATAGCAAAATATTGCTTAAAAATCACAACAGTAACTAAAACGAATTTACTCACTTGTTTCCAAGAACTGTCCCAGGACTGAATCTAGGATCCAGTCCTGGATTTAGAAAAGTAATCCTGAAAGTAATTAATTGCATATAACTTAAAATTCCCATTGAGCTCAATGTATTATTGTGATTCAAATTGTGTTGCCTATTGCAATAAACTGTAACTATGACCTGCAAAAGTCAATTGCCTATTGCAAAGTATTTAACTAAAGCATCTCATTCTGAGAAAGTATATTTTGATACCTATTGTTGGTTCTAAAATAAAACAACAATATCTTTTGTATGCAAACCAATGGCCTAGAGTTCAGTTCTTGAGTGTGTGAGACCATTTGCTGACTGAGTGTGTACAACAAATGTTTTACACTGTACTCTGATACTGCCTTACTGCTCGGCAAGCTACCACTTTAGAGAGTAAGGTTATATCTAACTTTAGCCTCTGCCAAACCTCTGGGGACTGGGGACTCTGTGCACACTGTACCTATTTGGGAACAGTATATACAGAGCCACTTTCTCACAGTAGTGATAAAGTGATTAGAGTCCTACGGCCAACATAAAGATACAGCAAAACGTGAGGTGAAAAGCAAAAAGGTTGCTGGTAGGCCACCTTAAGGATGCCAGGTCTAACAAAAACTGAACTAAGGATAACATGAGTAAAACATCAGGTTTCTCTACTGCATTTGGTGAGACAAGTGGGCCTTCTTTTATCTTCCATTCAAGCAATCTTTGACAGACCCCTTTATTATAGAGCTTTTCAAGGATTACAGATAAGGCACTTACAAAGGAGTCCCAAATAATCAGAGATGGTTGACTTCTGTAATATGGGTCGTAGACTAAAAGCAGCACAAAAACAGAGTGCAACAGGGTCCAAAAAACTTGAGTGCCACAAGAGAGTTTGAATGCAAGCGTATCCTTTTACAGATCCAGAGATATACTCATGCAATTTTTATTTTTAGGACAGAACGTGCATGATGAAAAAAACATTGTTTTTAAAAAGCGCATTGCAGAATATCAGTACTTTGATGTGGGAAAACTTCAAAACTTTCAAACAAAATATTTGTAGGCAGCTTACAGCAAGTTGTTGTGGCCGAGTGGTTAAGGCGATGGACTAGAAATCCATTGGGGTATCCCCGCGCAGGTTCGAATCCTGCCAACAACGAGAATCTTTTTATTATCGGCTACAATTTCGGAAGTTAACCTTTAGTATTTCTTCCATTTCAGTTTTATAAATAGGTGGCTTATTTTTGTGTCACTATTGCCTCTCCACATATTTGTTATCGCTACCTCTTTCATGTCTTTGCTACACCTCATTCCTACTTTAGCACTGGTGTAAACGCTTCAAATTGTTATACGGTTGCTCTCTCATTCATACCTGCGCATGCACTTGAAAGTTACTTTACCAATAAAAGACGCAAAGAGAGAAATAGAACAAAATTGCTGGCTGGATTAGCAAACACACTTCATAAAACTGCATTTTCTTTTTTATTCTCCCCCGTGTTACATGCTTAACCTCCCCATGTGTAATTTCTCTTAACCTGCTGTCCCAGGAAGAGAATTTCATCTACAGGCTCTTTCTGTGTTTTTTTCCCTAGTCTGTCTTTCCCATTTCTTAGCTGTGTAACTGTTCCTTTACGCGCTCTATTTAAACGCCATCAATCTCATTTGAGCTCCTTGCTCCCGCTTCTGTTTTCTCCACCTCTCATACTGCCAGTTCTCTCTTTCTCTGTGGTTGGTGGCTACTTTCCTGAGCTTCCGAAGCCACGTGGTTCCTGCCTCTTGTTGTCAGACTTGAATTGGAAAAGGAACCATATTAACAAGCCTTTACCACTCACACACGGCGGAAGTTTATACTTTAATTCAGTGAGCTAAGAAAAGCGTGTTGTGGGTCCCCTACGAGCCATGGTGCTTGCTTCATCATGATTTGGCACCAGTCATTAGCCGCAGCTCTGCTAATGAGCCACTGAGGTCAGTTTCAATATTTACTCAAAAACATAACCATGCAGCCCACCCCTCAACTGTGTATTTATCTTGCTTTTCTGCTGTTCGTGTGATTAGCTGGGAGGAGCTCACGGCGACATCCTCCCTATAAAAGTGTAGATGGATCACTCTCTAACTCTTTCTTGCTTCACATACAAATGGCTTGAAAGGTGCAGGGAAGATGCAGGTCTAATAGACAGAATAGAAGGTCTGTGCCAGGTGGGTTTCTCTGCATTGGTGTCCCATCACAGGTCCGCAAGTGTATTGTGTGATCTTTGACTCCTGGCATTTCACAAGCAGGCGGCCAGGAAACGGTTTCAGCCTATCAACCACTGAGGAGACGCAGCCTCTGAATGAGGAATGAGGAAGCAATGAATACATCCAGCCTATCACAGGAACAGCCCTGAGTGTTCCGAATTATAAATTCTCCATGTCATTGTATGTCGTTGAGCCCAAGTAGCTCGCCGTGATCGTATAGTGGTTAGTACTCTGCGTTGTGGCCGCAGCAACCTCGGTTCGAATCCGAGTCACGGCATTGTGGTTGGCAATGTCACGGCAGTTGGGTGTTAATTTTACAGAATTAGCAAATGTACCAGTGGTTTTTGTAAAATGTCTATTAAAAACAGATCCTTTCAAATATTTAAACCATCTAACAACAAATGATTTAAACTTGCATGATTATAAGCTGTAGCTATAATGTATTTACTTACATAAATTATCGTTCTTGAACCTATTGGGGGTGGAGGGGGAGCGGAGCTCACCCCCCAGGTGCAGTTGAGTGACCTGTGTTGTGGCTCTCTAGAGGGAAGGCACAAATTTTGCTGTCACCCAGCCCAATCCAGACGTGTATTGGGGCCAGGTTTCAGGCAAATAGAGCAGTAAGTGCAGAGACATGTTCACTCTCTAAAAGTGGCATTTCTAAAATAGTACAGTTAAATCCAACCTCACCAGTAAGTAGGATTTTCAATAAATAAATAAAGCTACTCCTCTCCGATATGGAATTGCCAAATTAAAAGTATAGGGGAATACACAGAGCTAACCTATGAGAGGGGTAGACCTCACAGTAGTGAAAAATGAAATAGACTGTTTGGTACTTACAGGACACGCGAACCACCAAAGTACATATCTTATTTTTTACTTACATAGCATCATGCACCTAGGACTACCTAGGGCCTACCTTAGGTGAAAATTATATGTAATAAAAGGGGAGTTTAAGGCTTGGCAAGTAGGCTGGGACTCCCCTGGGAGACCCCTGAGTCTATGCCCAGAACCATAACTCTGCCAGTTGAGTACTTACCTAAAAGCCGATAACTCACTTTTCTTCCATAGGCTAACATTGAGTGGTTTCACTTGGAAATTCTTCTAAGTGGTGTGGAGTTTTGGAACTTTAAAATATTCATCTAAAATCAGCCGAACAACGAATTCTGATTTACTCACCTGTTATCAGGATAGACCTCAGTGCTGCATCTTGGAGCTCGGTACTGACCCTGAAAAGTAATTTTAACCGTACTTACCAGTAACTCGAATTTCCTTCCATGGGATATCATTGCCTGCTTTTTGCTGAAAATTTTCTAAGTGTCGATTTTTGAAACTTACAAATATTCTTTAAAAATCGTACCAACTGTGAAAACGTAATTGTTTACCTGTTTTAGATAGATGTCCCAGTACTGAGCCTAGGAGCCCAGCACTGGATTACAAAAGTAACGAGAACGTACTTTACCCGTAACTTGAATTTTCTTCCATAGGAAACCATTGACTGTTTTTCTGTGAAATTTCTTCTAAGTGTCGATTTTGCAAACATGTAAATATTCCTTAAAAATCGCCTGTATAACTTAAACGCAGTTTCTCAACTGCTTACAGGTGGTACAGTAGTGCTGGATCTAGGATCCAACACTGACCTAGAAAACGTAACCATAACCCCACTTACCTGCTAAGTGAATTTCCTTCCATAGGATAACATTGGTAATTTGATCAGCAAAAGTTTCGAAGTGTCAACTTTTAAAATAGCAAAATATTGCTCAAAAATCACAACAGTAACTAAAACGAATTTACTCACTTGTTTCCAAGAACTGTCCCAGGACTGAATCTAGGATCCAGTCCTGGATTTAGAAAAGTAATCCTGAAAGTAATTAATTGCATATAACTTAAAATTCCCATTGAGCTCAATGTATTATTGTGATTCAAATTGTGTTGCCTATTGCAATAAACTGTAACTATGACCTGCAAAAGTCAATTGCCTATTGCAAAGTATTTAACTAAAGCATCTCATTCTGAGAAAGTATATTTTGATACCTATTGTTGGTTCTAAAATAAAACAACAATATCTTTTGTATGCAAACCAATGGCCTAGAGTTTAGTTCTTGAGTGTGTGAGACCATTTGCTGACTGAGTGTGTACAACAAATGTTTTACACTGTACTCTGATACTGCCTTACTGCTCGGCAAGCTACCACTTTAGAGAGTAAGGTTATATCTAACTTTAGCCTCTGCCAAACCTCTGGGGACTGGGGACTCTGTGCACACTGTACCTATTTGGGAACAGTATATACAGAGCCACTTTCTCACAGTAGTGATAAAGTGATTAGAGTCCTACGGCCAACATAAAGATACAGCAAAACGTGAGGTGAAAAGCAAAAAGGTTGCTGGTAGGCCACCTTAAGGATGCCAGGTCTAACAAAAACTGAACTAAGGATAACATGAGTAAAACATCAGGTTTCTCTACTGCATTTGGTGAGACAAGTGGGCCTTCTTTTATCTTCCATTCAAGCAATCTTTGACAGACCCCTTTATTATAGAGCTTTTCAAGGATTACAGATAAGGCACTTACAAAGGAGTCCCAAATAATCAGAGATGGTTGACTTCTGCAATATGGGTCGTAGACTAAAAGCAGCACAAAAACAGAGTGCAACAGGGTCCAAAAAACTTGAGTGCCACAAGAGAGTTTGAATGCAAGCGTATCCTTTTACAGATCCAGAGATATACTCATGCAATTTTTATTTTTAGGACAGAACGTGCATGATGAAAAAAACATTGTTTTTAAAAAGCGCATTGCAGAATATCAGTACTTTGATGTGGGAAAACTTCAAAACTTTCAAACAAAATATTTGTAGGCATCTTACAGCAAGTTGTTGTGGCCGAGTGGTTAAGGCGATGGACTAGAAATCCATTGGGATATCCCCGCGCAGGTTCGAATCCTGCCAACAACGAGAATCTTTTTATTATCGGCTACAATTTCAGAAGTTAACCTTTAGTATTTCTTCCATTTCAGTTTTATAAATAGGTGGCTTATTTTTGTGTCACTATTGCCTCTCCACATATTTGTTATCGCTACCTCTTTCATGTCTTTGCTACACCTCATTCCTACTTTAGCACTGGTGTAAACGCTTCAAATTATTATACGGTTGCTCTCTCATTCATACCTGCGCATGCACTTGAAAGTTATTTTACCAATAAAAGACGCAAAGAGAGAAATAGAACAAAAGTGCTGGCTGGATTGGCAAACACACTTCATAAAACTGCATTTTCTTTTTTATTCTCCCCCGTGTTACATGCTTAACCTCCCCATGTGTAATTTCTCTTAACCTGCTGTCCCAGGAAGAGAATTTCATCTACAGGCTCTTTCTGTGTTTTTTTCCCTAGTCTGTCTTTCCCATTTCTTAGCTGTGTAACTGTTCCTTTACGCGCTCTATTTAAACGCCATCAATCTCATTTGAGCTCCTTGCTCCCGCTTCTGTTTTCTCCACCTCTCATACTGCCAGTTCTCTCTTTCTCTGTGGTTGGTGGCTACTTTCCTGAGCTTCCGAAGCCACGTGGTTCCTGCCTCTTGTTGTCAGACTTGAATTGGAAAAGGAACCATATTAACAAGCCTTTACCACTCACACACGGCGGAAGTTTATACTTTAATTCAGTGAGCTAAGAAAAGCGTGTTGTGGGTCCCCTACGAGCCATGGTGCTTGCTTCATCATGATTTGGCACCAGTCATTAGCCGCAGCTCTGCTAATGAGCCACTGAGGTCAGTTTCAATATTTACTCAAAAACATAACCATGCAGCCCACCCCTCAACTGTGTATTTATCTTGCTTTTCTGCTGTTCGTGTGATTAGCTGGGAGGAGCTCACGGCGACATCCTCCCTATAAAAGTGTAGATGGATCACTCTCTAACTCTTTCTTGCTTCACATACAAATGGCTTGAAAGGTGCAGGGAAGATGCAGGTCTAATAGACAGAATAGAAGGTCTGTGCCAGGTGGGTTTCTCTGCATTGGTGTCCCATCACAGGTCCGCAAGTGTATTGTGTGATCTTTGACTCCTGGCATTTCACAAGCAGGCGGCCAGGAAACGGTTTCAGCCTATCAACCACTGAGGAGACGCAGCCTCTGAATGAGGAATGAGGAAGCAATGAATACATCCAGCCTATCACAGGAACAGCCCTGAGTGTTCCGAATTATAAATTCTCCATGTCATTGTATGTCGTTGAGCCCAAGTAGCTCGCCGTGATCGTATAGTGGTTAGTACTCTGCGTTGTGGCCGCAGCAACCTCGGTTCGAATCCGAGTCACGGCATTGTGGTTGGCAATGTCACGGCAGTTGGGTGTTAATTTTACAGAATTAGCAAATGTACCAGTGGTTTTTGTAAAATGTCTATTAAAAACAGATCCTTTCAAATATTTAAACCATCTAACAACAAATGATTTAAACTTGCATGATTATAAGCTGTAGCTATAATGTATTTACTTACATAAATTATCGTTCTTGAACCTATTGGGGGTGGAGGGGGAGCGGAGCTCACCCCCCAGGTGCAGTTGAGTGACCTGTGTTGTGGCTCTCTAGAGGGAAGGCACAAATTTTGCTGTCACCCAGCCCAATCCAGACGTGTATTGGGGCCAGGTTTCAGGCAAATAGAGCAGTAAGTGCAGAGACATGTTCACTCTCTAAAAGTGGCATTTCTAAAATAGTACAGTTAAATCCAACCTCACCAGTAAGTAGGATTTTCAATAAATAAATAAAGCTACTCCTCTCCGATATGGAATTGCCAAATTAAAAGTATAGGGGAATACACAGAGCTAACCTATGAGAGGGGTAGACCTCACAGTAGTGAAAAATGAAATAGACTGTTTGGTACTTACAGGACACGCGAACCACCAAAGTACATATCTTATTTTTTACTTACATAGCATCATGCACCTAGGACTACCTAGGGCCTACCTTAGGTGAAAATTATATGTAATAAAAGGGGAGTTTAAGGCTTGGCAAGTAGGCTGGGACTCCCCTGGGAGACCCCTGAGTCTATGCCCAGAACCATAACTCTGCCAGTCGAGTACTTACCTAAAAGCCGATAACTCACTTTTCTTCCATAGGCTAACATTGAGTGGTTTCACTTGGAAATTCTTCTAAGTGGTGTGGAGTTTTGGAACTTTAAAATATTCATCTAAAATCAGCCGAACAACGAATTCTGATTTACTCACCTGTTATCAGGATAGACCTCAGTGCTGCATCTTGGAGCTCGGTACTGACCCTGAAAAGTAATTTTAACCGTACTTACCAGTAACTCGAATTTCCTTCCATGGGATATCATTGCCTGCTTTTTGCTGAAAATTTTCTAAGTGTCGATTTTTGAAACTTACAAATATTCTTTAAAAATCGTACCAACTGTGAAAACGTAATTGTTTACCTGTTTTAGATAGATGTCCCAGTACTGAGCCTAGGAGCCCAGCACTGGATTACAAAAGTAACGAGAACGTACTTTACCCGTAACTTGAATTTTCTTCCATAGGAAACCATTGACTGTTTTTCTGTGAAATTTCTTCTAAGTGTCGATTTTGCAAACATGTAAATATTCCTTAAAAATCGCCTGTATAACTTAAACGCAGTTTCTCAACTGCTTACAGGTGGTACAGTAGTGCTGGATCTAGGATCCAACACTGACCTAGAAAACGTAACCATAACCCCACTTACCTGCTAAGTGAATTTCCTTCCATAGGATAACATTGGTAATTTGATCAGCAAAAGTTTCGAAGTGTCAACTTTTAAAATAGCAAAATATTGCTTAAAAATCACAACAGTAACTAAAACGAATTTACTCACTTGTTTCCAAGAACTGTCCCAGGACTGAATCTAGGATCCAGTCCTGGATTTAGAAAAGTAATCCTGAAAGTAATTAATTGCATATAACTTAAAATTCCCATTGAGCTCAATGTATTATTGTGATTCAAATTGTGTTGCCTATTGCAATAAACTGTAACTATGACCTGCAAAAGTCAATTGCCTATTGCAAAGTATTTAACTAAAGCATCTCATTCTGAGAAAGTATATTTTGATACCTATTGTTGGTTCTAAAATAAAACAACAATATCTTTTGTATGCAAACCAATGGCCTAGAGTTTAGTTCTTGAGTGTGTGAGACCATTTGCTGACTGAGTGTGTACAACAAATGTTTTACACTGTACTCTGATACTGCCTTACTGCTCGGCAAGCTACCACTTTAGAGAGTAAGGTTATATCTAACTTTAGCCTCTGCCAAACCTCTGGGGACTGGGGACTCTGTGCACACTGTACCTATTTGGGAACAGTATATACAGAGCCACTTTCTCACAGTAGTGATAAAGTGATTAGAGTCCTACGGCCAACATAAAGATACAGCAAAACGTGAGGTGAAAAGCAAAAAGGTTGCTGGTAGGCCACCTTAAGGATGCCAGGTCTAACAAAAACTGAACTAAGGATAACATGAGTAAAACATCAGGTTTCTCTACTGCATTTGGTGAGACAAGTGGGCCTTCTTTTATCTTCCATTCAAGCAATCTTTGACAGACCCCTTTATTATAGAGCTTTTCAAGGATTACAGATAAGGCACTTACAAAGGAGTCCCAAATAATCAGAGATGGTTGACTTCTGCAATATGGGTCGTAGACTAAAAGCAGCACAAAAACAGAGTGCAACAGGGTCCAAAAAACGTGAGTGCCACAAGAGAGTTTGAATGCAAGCGTATCCTTTTACAGATCCAGAGATATACTCATGCAATTTTTATTTTTAGGACAGAACGTGCATGATGAAAAAAACATTGTTTTTAAAAAGCGCATTGCAGAATATCAGTACTTTGATGTGGGAAAACTTCAAAACTTTCAAACAAAATATTTGTAGGCAGCTTACAGCAAGTTGTTGTGGCCGAGTGGTTAAGGCGATGGACTAGAAATCCATTGGGGTATCCCCGCGCAGGTTCGAATCCTGCCAACAACGAGAATCTTTTTATTATCGGCTACAATTTCAGAAGTTAACCTTTAGTATTTCTTCCATTTCAGTTTTATAAATAGGTGGCTTATTTTTGTGTCACTATTGCCTCTCCACATATTTGTTATCGCTACCTCTTTCATGTCTTTGCTACACCTCATTCCTACTTTAGCACTGGTGTAAACGCTTCAAATTATTATACGGTTGCTCTCTCATTCATACCTGCGCATGCACTTGAAAGTTACTTTACCAATAAAAGACGCAAAGAGAGAAATAGAACAAAAGTGCTGGCTGGATTGGCAAACACACTTCATAAAACTGCATTTTCTTTTTTATTCTCCCCCGTGTTACATGCTTAACCTCCCCATGTGTAATTTCTCTTAACCTGCTGTCCCAGGAAGAGAATTTCATCTACAGGCTCTTTCTGTGTTTTTTTCCCTAGTCTGTCTTTCCCATTTCTTAGCTGTGTAACTGTTCCTTTACGCGCTCTATTTAAACGCCATCAATCTCATTTGAGCTCCTTGCTCCCGCTTCTGTTTTCTCCACCTCTCATACTGCCAGTTCTCTCTTTCTCTGTGGTTGGTGGCTCCTTTCCTTAGCTTCCGAAGCCACGTGGTTCCTGCCTCTTGTTGTCAGACTTGAATTGGAAAAGGAACCATATTAACAAGCCTTTACCACTCACACACGGCGGAAGTTTATACTTTAATTCAGTGAGCTAAGAAAAGCGTGTTGTGGGTCCCCTACGAGCCATGGTGCTTGCTTCATCATGATTTGGCACCAGTCATTAGCCGCAGCTCTGCTAATGAGCCACTGAGGTCAGTTTCAATATTTACTCAAAAACATAACCATGCAGCCCCCCCCTCAACTGTGTATTTATCTTGCTTTTCTGCTGTTCGTGTGATTAGCTGGGAGGAGCTCACGGCGACATCCTCCCTATAAAAGTGTAGATGGATCACTCTCTAACTCTTTCTTGCTTCACATACAAATGGCTTGAAAGGTGCAGGGAAGATGCAGGTCTAATAGACAGAATAGAAGGCCTGTGCCAGGTGGGTTTCTCTGCATTGGTGTCCCATCACAGGTCCGCAAGTGTAATGTGTGATCTTTGACTCCTGGCATTTCACAAGCAGGCGGCCAGGAAACGGTTTCAGCCTATCAACCACTGAGGAGACGCAGCCTCTGAATGAGGAATGAGGAAGCAATGAATACATCCAGCCTATCACAGGAACAGCCCTGAGTGTTCCGAATTATAAATTCTCCATGTCATTGTATGTCGTTGAGCCCAAGTAGCTCGCCGTGATCGTATAGTGGTTAGTACTCTGCGTTGTGGCCGCAGCAACCTCGGTTCGAATCCTAGTCACGGAATTGTGGTTGGCAATGTCACGGCAGTTGGGTGTTAATTTTACAGAATTAGCAAATGTACCAGTGGTTTTTGTAAAATGTCTATTAAAAACAGATCCTTTCAAATATTTAAACCATCTAACAACAAATGATTTAAACTTGCATGATTATAAGCTGTAGCTATAATGTATTTACTTACATAAATTATCGTTCTTGAACCTATTGGGGGTGGAGGGGGAGTGGAGCTCACCCCCCAGGTGCAGTTGAGTGACCTGTGTTGTGGCTCTCTAGAGGGAAGGCACAAATTTTGCTGTCACCCAGCCCAATCCAGACGTGTATTGGGGCCAGGTTTCAGGCAAATAGAGCAGTAAGTGCAGAGACATGTTCACTCTCTAAAAGTGGCATTTCTAAAATAGTAAAGTTAAATCCAACCTCACCAGTAAGTAGGATTTTCAATAAATAAATAAAGCTACTCCTCTCCGATATGGAATTACCAAATTAAAAGTATAGGGGAATACACAGAGCTAACCTATGAGAGGGGTAGACCTCACAGTAGTGAAAAATGAAATAGACTGTTTGGTACTTACAGGACACGCGAACCACCAAAGTACATATCTTATTTTTTACTTACATAGCATCATGCACCTAGGACTACCTAGGGCCTACCTTAGGTGTAAATTATATGTAATAAAAGGGGAGTTTAAGGCTTGGCAAGTAGGCTGGGACTCCCCTGGGAGACCCCTGAGTCTATGCCCAGAACCATAACTCTGCCAGTCGAGTACTTACCTAAAAGCCGATAACTCACTTTTCTTCCATAGGCTAACATTGAGTGGTTTCACTTGGAAATTCTTCTAAGTGGTGTGGAGTTTTGGAACTTTAAAATATTCATCTAAAATCAGCCGAACAACGAATTCTGATTTACTCACCTGTTATCAGGATAGACCTCAGTGCTGCATCTTGGAGCTCGGTACTGACCCTGAAAAGTAATTTTAACCGTACTTACCAGTAACTCGAATTTCCTTCCATGGGATATCATTGCCTGCTTTTTGCTGAAAATTTTCTAAGTGTCGATTTTTGAAACTTACAAATATTCTTTCAAAATCGTACCAACTGTGAAAACGTAATTGTTTACCTGTTTTAGATAGATGTCCCAGTACTGAGCCTAGGAGCCCAGCACTGGATTACAAAAGTAACGAGAACGTACTTTACCCGTAACTTGAATTTTCTTCCATAGGAAACCATTGACTGTTTTTCTGTGAAATTTCTTCTAAGTGTCGATTTTGCAAACATGTAAATATTCCTTAAAAATCGCCTGTATAACTTAAACGCAGTTTCTCAACTGCTTACAGGTGGTACAGTAGTGCTGGATCTAGGATCCAACACTGACCTAGAAAACGTAACCATAACCCCACTTACCTGCTAAGTGAATTTCCTTCCATAGGATAACATTGGTAATTTGATCAGCAAAAGTTTCGAAGTGTCAACTTTTAAAATAGCAAAATATTGCTTAAAAATCACAACAGTAACTAAAACGAATTTACTCACTTGTTTCCAAGAACTGTCCCAGGACTGAATCTAGGATCCAGTCCTGGATTTAGAAAAGTAATCCTGAAAGTAATTAATTGCATATAACTTAAAATTCCCATTGAGCTCAATGTATTATTGTGATTCAAATTGTGTTGCCTATTGCAATAAACTGTAACTATGACCTGCAAAAGTCAATTGCCTATTGCAAAGTATTTAACTAAAGCATCTCATTCTGAGAAAGTATATTTTGATACCTATTGTTGGTTCTAAAATAAAACAACAATATCTTTTGTATGCAAACCAATGGCCTAGAGTTCAGTTCTTGAGTGTGTGAGACCATTTGCTGACTGAGTGTTTACAACAAATGTTTTACACTGTACTCTGATACTGCCTTACTGCTCGGCAAGCTACCACTTTAGAGAGTAAGGTTATATCTAACTTTAGCCTCTGCCAAACCTCTGGGGACTGGGGACTCTGTGCACACTGTACCTATTTGGGAACAGTATATACAGAGCCACTTTCTCACAGTAGTGATAAAGTGATTAGAGTCCTACGGCCAACATAAAGATACAGCAAAACGTGAGGTGAAAAGCAAAAAGGTTGCTGGTAGGCCACCTTAAGGATGCCAGGTCTAACAAAAACTGAACTAAGGATAACATGAGTAAAACATCAGGTTTCTCTACTGCATTTGGTGAGACAAGTGGGCCTTCTTTTATCTTCCATTCAAGCAATCTTTGACAGACCCCTTTATTATAGAGCTTTTCAAGGATTACAGATAAGGCACTTACAAAGGAGTCCCAAATAATCAGAGATGGTTGACTTCTGTAATATGGGTCGTAGACTAAAAGCAGCACAAAAACAGAGTGCAACAGGGTCCAAAAAACTTGAGTGCCACAAGAGAGTTTGAATGCAAGCGTATCCTTTTACAGATCCAGAGATATACTCATGCAATTTTTATTTTTAGGACAGAACGTGCATGATGAAAAAAACATTGTTTTTAAAAAGCGCATTGCAGAATATCAGTACTTTGATGTGGGAAAACTTCAAAACTTTCAAACAAAATATTTGTAGGCAGCTTACAGCAAGTTGTTGTGGCCGAGTGGTTAAGGCGATGGACTAGAAATCCATTGGGGTATCCCCGCGCAGGTTCGAATCCTGCCAACAACGAGAATCTTTTTATTATCGGCTACAATTTCAGAAGTTAACCTTTAGTATTTCTTCCATTTCAGTTTTATAAATAGGTGGCTTATTTTTGTGTCACTATTGCCTCTCCACATATTTGTTATCGCTACCTCTTTCATGTCTTTGCTACACCTCATTCCTACTTTAGCACTGGTGTAAACGCTTCAAATTATTATACGGTTGCTCTCTCATTCATACCTGCGCATGCACTTGAAAGTTACTTTACCAATAAAAGACGCAAAGAGAGAAATAGAACAAAAGTGCTGGCTGGATTGGCAAACACACTTCATAAAACTGCATTTTCTTTTTTATTCTCCCCCGTGTTACATGCTTAACCTCCCCATGTGTAATTTCTCTTAACCTGCTGTCCCAGGAAGAGAATTTCATCTACAGGCTCTTTCTGTGCTTTTTTCCCTAGTCTGTCTTTCCCATTTCTTAGCTGTGTAACTGTTCCTTTACGCGCTCTATTTAAACGCCATCAATCTCATTTGAGCTCCTTGCTCCCGCTTCTGTTTTCTCCACCTCTCATACTGCCAGTTCTCTCTTTCTCTGTGGTTGGTGGCTACTTTCCTGAGCTTCCGAAGCCACGTGGTTCCTGCCTCTTGTTGTCAGACTTGAATTGGAAAAGGAACCATATTAACAAGCCTTTACCACTCACACACGGCGGAAGTTTATACTTTAATTCAGTGAGCTAAGAAAAGCGTGTTGTGGGTCCCCTACGAGCCATGGTGCTTGCTTCATCATGATTTGGCACCAGTCATTAGCCGCAGCTCTGCTAATGAGCCACTGAGGTCAGTTTCAATATTTACTCAAAAACATAACCATGCAGCCCACCCCTCAACTGTGTATTTATCTTGCTTTTCTGCTGTTCGTGTGATTAGCTGGGAGGAGCTCACGGCGACATCCTCCCTATAAAAGTGTAGATGGATCACTCTCTAACTCTTTCTTGCTTTACATACAAATGGCTTGAAAGGTGCAGGGAAGATGCAGGTCTAATAGACAGAATAGAAGGTCTGTGCCAGGTGGGTTTCTCTGCATTGGTGTCCCATCACAGGTCCGCAAGTGTAATGTGTGATCTTTGACTCCTGGCATTTCACAAGCAGGCGGCCAGGAAACGGTTTCAGCCTATCAACCACTGAGGAGACGCAGCCTCTGAATGAGGAATGAGGAAGCAATGAATACATCCAGCCTATCACAGGAACAGCCCTGAGTGTTCCGAATTATAAATTCTCCATGTCACTGTATGTTGTTGAGCCCAAGTAGCTCGCCGTGATCGTATAGTGGTTAGTACTCTGCGTTGTGGCCGCAGCAACCTCGGTTCGAATCCGAGTCACGGCATTGTGGTTGGCAATTTCACGGCAGTTGGGTGTTAATTTTACAGAATTAGCAAATGTACCAGTGGTTTTTGTAAAATGTCTATTAAAAACAGATCCTTTCAAATATTTAAACCATCTAACAACAAATGATTTAAACTCGCATGATTATAAGCTGTAGCTATAATGTATTTACTTACATAAATTATCGTTCTTGAACCTATTGGGGGTGGAGGGGGAGCGGAGCTCACCCCCCAGGTGCAGTTGAGTGACCTGTGTTGTGGCTCTCTAGAGGGAAGGCACAAATTTTGCTGTCACCCAGCCCAATCCAGACGTGTATTGGGGCCAGGTTTCAGGCAAATAGAGCAGTAAGTGCAGAGACATGTTCACTCTCTAAAAGTGGCATTTCTAAAATAGTAAAGTTAAATCCAACCTCACCAGTAAGTAGGATTTTCAATAAATAAATAAAGCTACTCCTCTCCGATATGGAATTACCAAATTAAAAGTATAGGGGAATACACAGAGCTAACCTATGAGAGGGGTAGACCTCACAGTAGTGAAAAATGAAATAGACTGTTTGGTACTTACAGGACACGCGAACCACCAAAGTACATATCTTATTTTTTACTTACATAGCATCATGCACCTAGGACTACCTAGGGCCTACCTTAGGTGTAAATTATATGTAATAAAAGGGGAGTTTAAGGCTTGGCAAGTAGGCTGGGACTCCCCTGGGAGACCCCTGAGTCTATGCCCAGAACCATAACTCTGCCAGTCGAGTACTTACCTAAAAGCCGATAACTCACTTTTCTTCCATAGGCTAACATTGAGTGGTTTCACTTGGAAATTCTTCTAAGTGGTGTGGAGTTTTGGAACTTTAAAATATTCATCTAAAATCAGCCGAACAACGAATTCTGATTTACTCACCTGTTATCGGGATAGACCTCAGTGCTGCATCTTGGAGCTCGGTACTGACCCTGAAAAGTAATTTTAACCGTACTTACCAGTAACTCAAATTTCCTTCCATGGGATATCATTGCCTGCTTTTTGCTGAAAATTTTCTAAGTGTCGATTTTTGAAACTTACAAATATTCTTTAAAAATCGTACCAACTGTGAAAACGTAATTGTTTACCTGTTTTAGATAGATGTCCCAGTACTGAGCCTAGGAGCCCAGCACTGGATTACAAAAGTAACGAGAACGTACTTTACCCGTAACTTGAATTTTCTTCCATAGGAAACCATTGACTGTTTTTCTGTGAAATTTCTTCTAAGTGTCGATTTTGCAAACATGTAAATATTCCTTAAAAATCGCCTGTATAACTTAAACGCAGTTTCTCAACTGCTTACAGGTGGTACAGTAGTGCTGGATCTAGGATCCAACACTGACCTAGAAAACGTAACCATAACCCCACTTACCTGCTAAGTGAATTTCCTTCCATAGGATAACATTGGTAATTTGATCAGCAAAAGTTTCGAAGTGTCAACTTTTAAAATAGCAAAATATTGCTTAAAAATCACAACAGTAACTAAAACGAATTTACTCACTTGTTTCCAAGAACTGTCCCAGGACTGAATCTAGGATCCAGTCCTGGATTTAGAAAAGTAATCCTTAAAGTAATTAATTGCATATAACTTAAAATTCCCATTGAGCTCAATGTATTATTGTGATTCAAATTGTGTTGCCTATTGCAATAAACTGTAACTATGACCTGCAAAAGTCAATTGCCTATTGCAAAGTATTTAACTAAAGCATCTCATTCTGAGAAAGTATATTTTGATACCTATTGTTGGTTCTAAAATAAAACAACAATATCTTTTGTATGCAAACCAATGGCCTAGAGTTCAGTTCTTGAGTGTGCGAGACCATTTGCTGACTGAGTGTGTACAACAAATGTTTTACACTGTACTCTGATACTGCCTTACTGCTCGGCAAGCTACCACTTTAGAGAGTAAGGTTATATCTAACTTTAGCCTCTGCCAAACCTCTGGGGACTGGGGACTCTGTGCACACTGTACCTATTTGGGAACAGTATATACAGAGCCACTTTCTCACAGTAGTGATAAAGTGATTAGAGTCCTACGGCCAACATAAAGATACAGCAAAACGTGAGGTGAAAAGCAAAAAGGTTGCTGGTAGGCCACCTTAAGGATGCCAGGTCTAACAAAAACTGAACTAAGGATAACATGAGTAAAACATCAGGTTTCTCTACTGCATTTGGTGAGACAAGTGGGCCTTCTTTTATCTTCCATTCAAGCAATCTTTGACAGACCCCTTTATTATAGAGCTTTTCAAGGATTACAGATAAGGCACTTACAAAGGAGTCCCAAATAATCAGAGATGGTTGACTTCTGTAATATGGGTCGTAGACTAAAAGCAGCACAAAAACAGAGTGCAACAGGGTCCAAAAAACTTGAGTGCCACAAGAGAGTTTGAATGCAAGCGTATCCTTTTACAGATCCAGAGATATACTCATGCAATTTTTATTTTTAGGACAGAACGTGCATGATGAAAAAAACATTGTTTTTAAAAAGCGCATTGCAGAATATCAGTACTTTGATGTGGGAAAACTTCAAAACTTTCAAACAAAATATTTGTAGGCAGCTTACAGCAAGTTGTTGTGGCCGAGTGGTTAAGGCGATGGACTAGAAATCCATTGGGGTATCCCCGCGCAGGTTCGAATCCTGCCAACAACGAGAATCTTTTTATTATCGGCTACAATTTCAGAAGTTAACCTTTAGTATTTCTTCCATTTCAGTTTTATAAATAGGTGGCTTATTTTTGTGTCACTATTGCCTCTCCACATATTTGTTATCGCTACCTCTTTCATGTCTTTGCTACACCTCATTCCTACTTTAGCACTGGTGTAAACGCTTCAAATTATTATACGGTTGCTCTCTCATTCATACCTGCGCATGCACTTGAAAGTTACTTTACCAATAAAAGACGCAAAGAGAGAAATAGAACAAAAGTGCTGGCTGGATTGGCAAACACACTTCATAAAACTGCATTTTCTTTTTTATTCTCCCCCGTGTTACATGCTTAACCTCCCCATGTGTAATTTCTCTTAACCTGCTGTCCCAGGAAGAGAATTTCATCTACAGGCTCTTTCTGTGTTTTTTTCCCTAGTCTGTCTTTCCCATTTCTTAGCTGTGTAACTGTTCCTTTACGCGCTCTATTTAAACGCCATCAATCTCATTTGAGCTCCTTGCTCCCGCTTCTGTTTTCTCCACCTCTCATACTGCCAGTTCTCTCTTTCTCTGTGGTTGGTGGCTACTTTCCTGAGCTTCCGAAGCCACGTGGTTCCTGCCTCTTGTTGTCAGACTTGAATTGGAAAAGGAACCATATTAACAAGCCTTTACCACTCACACACGGCGGAAGTTTATACTTTAATTCAGTGAGCTAAGAAAAGCGTGTTGTGGGTCCCCTACGAGCCATGGTGCTTGCTTCATCATGATTTGGCACCAGTCATTAGCCGCAGCTCTGCTAATGAGCCACTGAGGTCAGTTTCAATATTTACTCAAAAACATAACCATGCAGCCCACCCCTCAACTGTGTATTTATCTTGCTTTTCTGCTGTTCGTGTGATTAGCTGGGAGGAGCTCACGGCGACATCCTCCCTATAAAAGTGTAGATGGATCACTCTCTAACTCTTTCTTGCTTCACATACAAATGGCTTGAAAGGTGCAGGGAAGATGCAGGTCTAATAGACAGAATAGAAGGTCTGTGCCAGGTGGGTTTCTCTGCATTGGTGTCCCATCACAGGTCCGCAAGTGTAATGTGTGATCTTTGACTCCTGGCATTTCACAAGCAGGCGGCCAGGACACGGTTTCAGCCTATCAACCACTGAGGAGACGCAGCCTCTGAATGAGGAATGAGGAAGCAATGAATACATCCAGCCTATCACAGGAACAGCCCTGAGTGTTCCGAATTATAAATTCTCCATGTCATTGTATGTCGTTGAGCCCAAGTAGCTCGCCGTGATCGTATAGTGGTTAGTACTCTGCGTTGTGGCCGCAGCAACCTCGGTTCGAATCCGAGTCACGGCATTGTGGTTGGCAATGTCACGGCAGTTGGGTGTTCATTTTACAGAATTAGCAAATGTACCAGTGGTTTTTGTAAAATGTCTATTAAAAACAGATCCTTTCAAATATTTAAACCATCTAACAACAAATGATTTAAACTTGCATGATTATAAGCTGTAGCTATAATGTATTTACTTACATAAATTATCGTTCTTGAACCTATTGGGGGTGGAGGGGGAGCGGAGCTCACCCCCCAGGTGCAGTTGAGTGACCTGTGTTGTGGCTCTCTAGAGGGAAGGCACAAATTTTGCTGTCACCCAGCCCAATCCAGACGTGTATTGGGGCCAGGTTTCAGGCAAATAGAGCAGTAAGTGCAGAGACATGTTCACTCTCTAAAAGTGGCATTTCTAAAATAGTAAAGTTAAATCCAACCTCACCAGTAAGTAGGATTTTCAATAAATAAATAAAGCTACTCCTCTCCGATATGGAATTACCAAATTAAAAGTATAGGGGAATACACAGAGCTAACCTATGAGAGGGGTAGACCTCACAGTAGTGAAAAATGAAATAGACTGTTTGGTACTTACAGGACACGCGAACCACCAAAGTACATATCTTATTTTTTACTTACATAGCATCATGCACCTAGGACTACCTAGGGCCTACCTTAGGTGTAAATTATATGTAATAAAAGGGGAGTTTAAGGCTTGGCAAGTAGGCTGGGACTCCCCTGGGAGACCCCTGAGTCTATGCCCAGAACCATAACTCTGCCAGTCGAGTACTTACCTAAAAGCCGATAACTCACTTTTCTTCCATAGGCTAACATTGAGTGGTTTCACTTGGAAATTCTTCTAAGTGGTGTGGAGTTTTGGAACTTTAAAATATTCATCTAAAATCAGCCGAACAACGAATTCTGATTTACTCACCTGTTATCAGGATAGACCTCAGTGCTGCATCTTGGAGCTCGGTACTGACCCTGAAAAGTAATTTTAACCATACTTACCAGTAACTCGAATTTCCTTCCATGGGATATCATTGCCTGCTTTTTGCTGAAAATTTTCTAAGTGTCGATTTTTGAAACTTACAAATATTCTTTCAAAATCGTACCAACTGTGAAAACGTAATTGTTTACCTGTTTTAGATAGATGTCCCAGTACTGAGCCTAGGAGCCCAGCACTGGATTACAAAAGTAACGAGAACGTACTTTACCCGTAACTTGAATTTTCTTCCATAGGAAACCATTGACTGTTTTTCTGTGAAATTTCTTCTAAGTGTCGATTTTGCAAACATGTAAATATTCCTTAAAAATCGCCTGTATAACTTAAACGCAGTTTCTCAACTGCTTACAGGTGGTACAGTAGTGCTGGATCTAGGATCCAACACTGACCTAGAAAACGTAACCATAACCCCACTTACCTGCTAAGTGAATTTCCTTCCATAGGATAACATTGGTAATTTGATCAGCAAAAGTTTCGAAGTGTCAACTTTTAAAATAGCAAAATATTGCTTAAAAATCACAACAGTAACTAAAACGAATTTACTCACTTGTTTCCAAGAACTGTCCCAGGACTGAATCTAGGATCCAGTCCTGGATTTAGAAAAGTAATCCTGAAAGTAATTAATTGCATATAACTTAAAATTCCCATTGAGCTCAATGTATTATTGTGATTCAAATTGTGTTGCCTATTGCAATAAACTGTAACTATGACCTGCAAAAGTCAATTGCCTATTGCAAAGTATTTAACTAAAGCATCTCATTCTGAGAAAGTATATTTTGATACCTATTGTTGGTTCTAAAATAAAACAACAATATCTTTTGTATGCAAACCAATGGCCTAGAGTTCAGTTCTTGAGTGTGTGAGACCATTTGCTGACTGAGTGTGTACAACAAATGTTTTACACTGTACTCTGATACTGCCTTACTGCTCGGCAAGCTACCACTTTAGAGAGTAAGGTTATATCTAACTTTAGCCTCTGCCAAACCTCTGGGGACTGGGGACTCTGTGCACACTGTACCTATTTGGGAACAGTATATACAGAGCCACTTTCTCACAGTAGTGATAAAGTGATTAGAGTCCTAAGGCCAACATAAAGATACAGCAAAACGTGAGGTGAAAAGCAAAAAGGTTGCTGGTAGGCCACCTTAAGGATGCTAGGTCGAACAAAAACTGAACTAAGGATAACATGAGTAAAACATCAGGTTTCTCTACTGCATTTGGTGAGACAAGTGGGCCTTCTTTTATCTTCCATTCAAGCAATCTTTGACAGACCCCTTTATTATAGAGCTTTTCAAGGATTAAAGATAAGGCACTTACAAAGGAGTCCCAAATACTCAGAGATGGTTGACTTCTGTAATATGGGTCGTAGACTAAAAGCAGCGCAAAAACAGAGTGCAACAGGGTCCAAAAAACTTGAGTGCCACAAGAGAGTTTGAATGCAAGCGTATCCTTTTACAGATCCAGAGATATACTCATGCAATTTTTGTTTTTAGGACAGAACGTGCATGATGAAAAAAACATTGTTTTTAAAAAGCGCATTGCAGAATATCAGTACTTTGATGTGGGAAAACTTCAAAACTTTCAAACAAAATATTTGTAGGCAGCCTACAGCAAGTTGTTGTGGCCGAGTGGTTAAGGCGATGGACTAGAAATCCATTGGGGTATCCCCGCGCAGGTTCGAATCCTGCCAACAACGAGAATCTTTTTATTATCGGCTACAATTTCAGAAGTTAACCTTTAGTATTTCTTCCATTTCAGTTTTATAAATAGGTGGCTTATTTTTGTGTCACTATTGCCTCTCCACATATTTGTTATCGCTACCTCTTTCATGTCTTTGCTACACCTCATTCCTACTTTAGCACTGGTGTAAACGCTTCAAATTATTACACGGTTGCTCTCTCATTCATACCTGCGCATGCACTTGAAAGTTACTTTACCAATAAAAGACGCAAAGAGAGAAATAGAACAAAAGTGCTGGCTGGATTGGCAAACACACTTCATAAAACTGCATTTTCTTTTTTATTCTCCCCCGTGTTACATGCTTAACCTCCCCATGTGTAATTTCTCTTAACCTGCTGTCCCAGGAAGAGAATTTCATCTACAGGCTCTTTCTGTGTTTTTTTCCCTAGTCTGTCTTTCCCATTTCTTAGCTGTGTAACTGTTCCTTTACGCGCTCTATTGAAACGCCATCAATCTCATTTGAGCTCCTTGCTCCCGCTTCTGTTTTCTCCACCTCTCATACTGCCAGTTCTCTCTTTCTCTGTGGTTGGTGGCTACTTTCCTGAGCTTCCGAAGCCACGTGGTTCCTGCCTCTTGTTGTCAGACTTGAATTGGAAAAGGAACCATATTAACAAGCCTTTACCACTCACACACGGCGGAAGTTTATACTTTAATTCAGTGAGCTAAGAAAAGCGTGTTGTGGGTCCCCTACGAGCCATGGTGCTTGCTTCATCATGATTTGGCACCAGTCATTAGCCGCAGCTCTGCTAATGAGCCACTGAGGTCAGTTTCAATATTTACTCAAAAACATAACCATGCAGCCCACCCCTCAACTGTGTATTTATCTTGCTTTTCTGCTGTTCGTGTGATTAGCTGGGAGGAGCTCACGGCGACATCCTCCCTATAAAAGTGTAGATGGATCACTCTCTAACTCTTTCTTGCTTCACATACAAATGGCTTGAAAGGTGCAGGGAAGATGCAGGTCTAATAGACAGCATAGAAGGTCTGTGCCAGGTGGGTTTCTCTGCATTGGTGTCCCATCACAGGTCCGCAAGTGTAATGTGTGATCTTTGACTCCTGGCATTTCACAAGCAGGCGGCCAGGAAACGGTTTCAGCCTATCAACCACTGAGGAGACGCAGCCTCTGAATGAGGAATGAGGAAGCAATGAATACATCCAGCCTATCACAGGAACAGCCCTGAGTGTTCCGAATTATAAATTCTCCATGTCACTGTATGTCGTTGAGCCCAAGTAGCTCGCCGTGATCGTATAGTGGTTAGTACTCTGCGTTGTGGCCGCAGCAACCTCGGTTCGAATCCGAGTCACGGCATTGTGGTTGGCAATGTCACGGCAGTTGGGTGTTAATTTTACAGAATTAGCAAATGTACCAGTGGTTTTTGTAAAATGTCTATTAAAAACAGATCCTTTCAAATATTTAAACCATCTAACAACAAATGATTTAAACTCGCATGATTATAAGCTGTAGCTATAATGTATTTACTTACATAAATTATCGTTCTTGAACCTATTGGGGGTGGAGGGGGAGCGGAGCTCACCCCCCAGGTGCAGTTGAGTGACCTGTGTTGTGGCTCTCTAGAGGGAAGGCACAAATTTTGCTGTCACCCAGCCCAATCCAGACGTGTATTGGGGCCAGGTTTCAGGCAAATAGAGCAGTAAGTGCAGAGAAATGTTCACTCTCTAAAAGTGGCATTTCTAAAATAGTAAAGTTAAATCCAACCTCACCAGTAAGTAGGATTTTCAATAAATAAATAAAGCTACTCCTCTCCGATATGGAATTACCAAATTAAAAGTATAGGGGAATACACAGAGCTAACCTATGAGAGGGGTAGACCTCACAGTAGTGAAAAATGAAATAGACTGTTTGGTACTTACAGGACACGCGAACCACCAAAGTACATATCTTATTTTTTACTTACATAGCATCATGCACCTAGGACTACCTAGGGCCTACCTTAGGTGTAAATGATATGTAATAAAAGGGGAGTTTAAGGCTTGGCAAGTAGGCTGGGACTCCCCTGGGAGACCCCTGAGTCTATGCCCAGAACCATAACTCTGCCAGTCGAGTACTTACCTAAAAGCCGATAACTCACTTTTCTTCCATAGGCTAACATTGAGTGGTTTCACTTGGAAATTCTTCTAAGTGGTGTGGAGTTTTGGAACTTTAAAATATTCATCTAAAATCAGCCGAACAACGAATTCTGATTTACTCACCTGTTATCAGGAGAGACCTCAGTGCTGCATCTTGGAGCTCGGTACTGACCCTGAAAAGTAATTTTAACCGTACTTACCAGTAACTCGAATTTCCTTCCATGGGATATCATTGCCTGCTTTTTGCTGAAAATTTTCTAAGTGTCGATTTTTGAAACTTACAAATATTCTTTAAAAATCGTACCAACCGTGAAAACGTAATTGTTTACCTGTTTTAGATAGATGTCCCAGTACTGAGCCTAGGAGCCCAGCACTGGATTACAAAAGTAACGAGAACGTACTTTACCCGTAACTTGAATTTTCTTCCATAGGAAACCATTGACTGTTTTTCTGTGAAATTTCTTCTAAGTGTCGATTTTGCAAACATGTAAATATTCCTTAAAAATCGCCTGTATAACTTAAACGCAGTTTCTCAACTGCTTACAGGTGGTACAGTAGTGCTGGATCTAGGATCCAACACTGACCTAGAAAAAGTAACCATAACCCCACTTACCTGCTAAGTGAATTTCCTTCCATAGGATAACATTGGTAATTTGATCAGCAAAAGTTTCGAAGTGTCAACTTTTAAAATAGCAAAATATTGCTTAAAAATCACAACAGTAACTAAAACGAATTTACTCACTTGTTTCCAAGAACTGTCCCAGGACTGAATCTAGGATCCAGTCCTGGATTTAGAAAAGTAATCCTGAAAGTAATTAATTGCATATAACTTAAAATTCCCATTGAGCTCAATGTATTATTGTGATTCAAATTGTGTTGCCTATTGCAATAAACTGTAACTATGACCTGCAAAAGTCAATTGCCTATTGCAAAGTATTTAACTAAAGCATCTCATTCTGAGAAAGTATATTTTTATACCTATTGTTGGTTCTAAAATAAAACAACAATATCTTTTGTATGCAAACCAATGGCCTAGAGTTCAGTTCTTGAGTGTGTGAGACCATTTGCTGACTGAGTGTGTACAACAAATGTTTTACACTGTACTCTGATACTGCCTTACTGCTCGGCAAGCTACCACTTTAGAGAGTAAGGTTATATCTAACTTTAGCCTCTGCCAAACCTCTGGGGACTGGGGACTCTGTGCACACTGTACCTATTTGGGAACAGTATATACAGAGCCACTTTCTCACAGTAGTGATAAAGTGATTAGAGTCCTAAGGCCAACATAAAGATACAGCAAAACGTGAGGTGAAAAGCAAAAAGGTTGCTGGTAGGCCACCTTAAGGATGCTAGGTCGAACAAAAACTGAACTAAGGATAACATGAGTAAAACATCAGGTTTCTCTACTGCATTTGGTGAGACAAGTGGGCCTTCTTTTATCTTCCATTCAAGCAATCTTTGACAGACCCCTTTATTATAGAGCTTTTCAAGGATTAAAGATAAGGCACTTACAAAGGAGTCCCAAATACTCAGAGATGGTTGACTTCTGTAATATGGGTCGTAGACTAAAAGCAGCGCAAAAACAGAGTGCAACAGGGTCCAAAAAACTTGAGTGCCACAAGAGAGTTTGAATGCAAGCGTATCCTTTTACAGATCCAGAGATATACTCATGCAATTTTTGTTTTTAGGACAGAACGTGCATGATGAAAAAAACATTGTTTTTAAAAAGCGCATTGCAGAATATCAGTACTTTGATGTGGGAAAACTTCAAAACTTTCAAACAAAATATTTGTAGGCAGCCTACAGCAAGTTGTTGTGGCCGAGTGGTTAAGGCGATGGACTAGAAATCCATTGGGGTATCCCCGCGCAGGTTTGAATCCTGCCAACAACGAGAATCTTTTTATTATCGGCTACAATTTCAGAAGTTAACCTTTAGTATTTCTTCCATTTCAGTTTTATAAATAGGTGGCTTATTTTTGTGTCACTATTGCCTCTCCACATATTTGTTATCGCTACCTCTTTCATGTCTTTGCTACACCTCATTCCTACTTTAGCACTGGTGTAAACGCTTCAAATTATTATACGGTTGCTCTCTCATTCATACCTGCGCATGCACTTGAAAGTTACGTTACCAATAAAAGACGCAAAGAGAGAAATAGAACAAAAGTGCTGGCTGGATTGGCAAACACACTTCATAAAACTGCATTTTCTTTTTTATTCTCCCCCGTGTTACATGCTTAACCTCCCCATGTGTAATTTCTCTTAACCTGCTGTCCCAGGAAGAGAATTTCATCTACAGGCTCTTTCTGTGTTTTTTTCCCTAGTCTGTCTTTCCCATTTCTTAGCTGTGTAACTGTTCCTTTACGCGCTCTATTTAAACGCCATCAATCTCATTTGAGCTCCTTGCTCCCGCTTCTGTTTTCTCCACCTCTCATACTGCCAGTTCTCTCTTTCTCTGTGGTTGGTGGCTACTTTCCTGAGCTTCCGAAGCCACGTGGTTCCTGCCTCTTGTTGTCAGACTTGAATTGGAAAAGGAACCATATTAACAAGCCTTTACCACTCACACACGGCGGAAGTTTATACTTTAATTCAGTGAGCTAAGAAAAGCGTGTTGTGGGTCCCCTACGAGCCATGGTGCTTGCTTCATCATGATTTGGCACCAGTCATTAGCCGCAGCTCTGCTAATGAGCCACTGAGGTCAGTTTCAATATTTACTCAAAAACATAACCATGCAGCCCACCCCTCAACTGTGTATTTATCTTGCTTTTCTGCTGTTCGTGTGATTAGCTGGGAGGAGCTCACGGCGACATCCTCCCTATAAAAGTGTAGATGGATCACTCTCTAACTCTTTCTTGCTTCACATACAAATGGCTTGAAAGGTGCAGGGAAGATGCAGGTCTAATAGACAGAATAGAAGGTCTGTGCCAGGTGGGTTTCTCTGCATTGGTGTCCCATCACAGGTCCGCAAGTGTAATGTGTGATCTTTGACTCCTGGCATTTCACAAGCAGGCGGCCAGGAAACGGTTTCAGCCTATCAACCACTGAGGAGACGCAGCCTCTGAATGAGGAATGAGGAAGCAATGAATACATCCAGCCTATCACAGGAACAGCCCTGAGTGTTCCGAATTATAAATTCTCCATGTCACTGTATGTCGTTGAGCCCAAGTAGCTCGCCGTGATCGTATAGTGGTTAGTACTCTGCGTTGTGGCCGCAGCAACCTCGGTTTGAATCCGAGTCACGGCATTGTGGTTGGCAATGTCACGGCAGTTGGGTGTTAATTTTACAGAATTAGCAAATGTACCAGTGGTTTTTGTAAAATGTCTATTAAAAACAGATCCTTTCAAATATTTAAACCATCTAACAACAAATGATTTAAACTCGCATGATTATAAGCTGTAGCTTTAATGTATTTACTTACATAAATTATCGTTCTTGAACCTATTGGGGGTGGAGGGGGAGCGGAGCTCACCCCCCAGGTGCAGTTGAGTGACCTGTGTTGTGGCTCTCTAGAGGGAAGGCACAAATTTTGCTGTCACCCAGCCCAATCCAGACGTGTATTGGGGCCAGGTTTCAGGCAAATAGAGCAGTAAGTGCAGAGAAATGTTCACTCTCTAAAAGTGGCATTTCTAAAATAGTAAAGTTAAATCCAACCTCACCAGTAAGTAGGATTTTCAATAAATAAATAAAGCTACTCCTCTCCGATATGGAATTACCAAATAAAAAGTATAGGGGAATACACAGAGCTAACCTATGAGAGGGGTAGACCTCACAGTAGTGAAAAATGAAATAGACTGTTTGGTACTTACAGGACACGCGAACCACCAAAGTACATATCTTATGTTTTACTTACATAGCATCATGCACCTAGGACTACCTAGGGCCTACCTTAGGTGTAAATTATATGTAATAAAAGGGGAGTTTAAGGCTTGGCAAGTAGGCTGGGACTCCCCTGGGAGACCCCTGAGTCTATGCCCAGAACCATAACTCTGCCAGTCGAGTACTTACCTAAAAGCCGATAACTCACTTTTCTTCCATAGGCTAACATTGAGTGGTTTCACTTGGAAATTCTTCTAAGTGGTGTGGAGTTTTGGAACTTTAAAATATTCATCTAAAATCAGCCGAACAACGAATTCTGATTTACTCACCTGTTATCAGGAGAGACCTCAGTGCTGCATCTTGGAGCTCAGTACTGACCCTGAAAAGTAATTTTAACCGTACTTACCAGTAACTCGAATTTCCTTCCATGGGATATCATTGCCTGCTTTTTGCTGAAAATGTTCTAAGTGTCGATTTTTGAAACTTACAAATATTCTTTAAAAATCGTACCAACTGTGAAAACGTAATTGTTTACCTGTTTTAGATAGATGTCCCAGTACTGAGCCTAGGAGCCCAGCACTGGATTACAAAAGTAACGAGAACGTACTTTACCCGTAACTTGAATTTTCTTCCATAGGAAACCATTGACTGTTTTTCTGTGAAATTTCTTCTAAGTGTCGATTTTGCAAACATGTAAATATTCCTTAAAAATCGCCTGTATAACTTAAACGCAGTTTCTCAACTGCTTACAGGTGGTACAGTAGTGCTGGATCTAGGATCCAACACTGACCTAGAAAAAGTAACCATAACCCCACTTACCTGCTAAGTGAATTTCCTTCCATAGGATAACATTGGTAATTTGATCAGCAAAAGTTTCGAAGTGTCAACTTTTAAAATAGCAAAATATTGCTTAAAAATCACAACAGTAACTAAAACGAATTTACTCACTTGTTTCCAAGAACTGTCCCAGGACTGAATCTAGGATCCAGTCCTGGATTTAGAAAAGTAATCCTGAAAGTAATTAATTGCATATAACTTAAAATTCCCATTGAGCTCAATGTATTATTGTGATTCAAATTGTGTTGCCTATTGCAATAAACTGTAACTATGACCTGCAAAAGTCAATTGCCTATTGCAAAGTATTTAACTAAAGCATCTCATTCTGAGAAAGTATATTTTGATACCTATTGTTGGTTCTAAAATAAAACAACAATATATTTTGTATGCAAACCAATGGCCTAGAGTTCAGTTCTTGAGTGTGTGAGACCATTTGCTGACTGAGTGTGTACAACAAATGTTTTACACTGTACTCTGATACTGCCTTACTGCTCGGCAAGCTACCACTTTAGAGAGTAAGGTTATATCTAACTTTAGCCTCTGCCAAACCTCTGGGGACTGGGGACTCTGTGCACACTGTACCTATTTGGGAACAGTATATACAGAGCCACTTTCTCACAGTAGTGATAAAGTGATTAGAGTCCTAAGGCCAACATAAAGATACAGCAAAACGTGAGGTGAAAAGCAAAAAGGTTGCTGGTAGGCCACCTTAAGGATGCCAGGTCTAACAAAAACTGAACTAAGGATAACATGAGTAAAACATCAGGTTTCTCTACTGCATTTGGTGAGACAAGTGGGCCTTCTTTTATCTTCCATTCAAGCAATCTTTGACAGACCCCTTTATTATAGAGCTTTTCAAGGATTAAAGATAAGGCACTTACAAAGGAGTCCCAAATACTCAGAGATGGTTGACTTCTGTAATATGGGTCGTAGACTAAAAGCAGCGCAAAAACAGAGTGCAACAGGGTCCAAAAAACTTGAGTGCCACAAGAGAGTTTGAATGCAAGCGTATCCTTTTACAGATCCAGAGATATACTCATGCAATTTTTGTTTTTAGGACAGAACGTGCATGATGAAAAAAACATTGTTTTTAAAAAGCGCATTGCAGAATATCAGTACTTTGATGTGGGAAAACTTCAAAACTTTCAAACAAAATATTTGTAGGCAGCCTACAGCAAGTTGTTGTGGCCGAGTGGTTAAGGCGATGGACTAGAAATCCATTGGGGTATCCCCGCGCAGGTTCGAATCCTGCCAACAACGAGAATCTTTTTATTATCGGCTACAATTTCAGAAGTTAACCTTTAGTATTTCTTCCATTTCAGTTTTATAAATAGGTGGCTTATTTTTGTGTCACTATTGCCTCTCCACATATTTGTTATCGCTACCTCTTTCATGTCTTTGCTACACCTCATTCCTACTTTAGCACTGGTGTAAACGCTTCAAATTATTATACGGTTGCTCTCTCATTCATACCTGCGCATGCACTTGAAAGTTACTTTACCAATAAAAGACGCAAAGAGAGAAATAGAACAAAAGTGCTGGCTGGATTGGCAAACACACTTCATAAAACTGCATTTTCTTTTTTATTCTCCCCCGTGTTACATGCTTAACCTCCCCATGTGTAATTTCTCTTAACCTGCTGTCCCAGGAAGAGAATTTCATCTACAGGCTCTTTTTGTGTTTTTTTCCCTAGTCTGTCTTTCCCATTTCTTAGCTGTGTAACTGTTCCTTTACGCGCTCTATTTAAACGCCATCAATCTCATTTGAGCTCCTTGCTCCCGCTTCTGTTTTCTCCACCTCTCATACTGCCAGTTCTCTCTTTCTCTGTGGTTGGTGGCTACTTTCCTGAGCTTCCGAAGCCACGTGGTTCCTGCCTCTTGTTGTCAGACTTGAATTGGAAAAGGAACCATATTAACAAGCCTTTACCACTCACACACGGCGGAAGTTTATACTTTAATTCAGTGAGCTAAGAAAAGCGTGTTGTGGGTCCCCTACGAGCCATGGTGCTTGCTTCATCATGATTTGGCACCAGTCATTAGCCGCAGCTCTGCTAATGAGCCACTGAGGTCAGTTTCAATATTTACTCAAAAACATAACCATGCAGCCCACCCCTCAACTGTGTATTTATCTTGCTTTTCTGCTGTTCGTGTGATTAGCTGGGAGGAGCTCACGGCGACATCCTCCCTATAAAAGTGTAGATGGATCACTCTCTAACTCTTTCTTGCTTCACATACAAATGGCTTGAAAGGTGCAGGGAAGATGCAGGTCTAATAGACAGAATAGAAGGTCTGTGCCAGGTGGGTTTCTCTGCATTGGTGTCCCATCACAGGTCCGCAAGTGTAATGTGTGATCTTTGACTCCTGGCATTTCACAAGCAGGCGGCCAGGAAACGGTTTCAGCCTATCAACCACTGAGGAGACGCAGCCTCTGAATGAGGAATGAGGAAGCAATGAATACATCCAGCCTATCACAGGAACAGCCCTGAGTGTTCCGAATTATAAATTCTCCATGTCACTGTATGTCGTTGAGCCCAAGTAGCTCGCTGTGATCGTATAGTGGTTAGTACTCTGCGTTGTGGCCGCAGCAACCTCGGTTCGAATCCGAGTCACGGCATTGTGGTTGGCAATGTCACGGCAGTTGGGTGTTAATTTTACAGAATTAGCAAATGTACCAGTGGTTTTTGTAAAATGTCTATTAAAAACAGATCCTTTCAAATATTTAAACCATCTAACAACAAATGATTTAAACTCGCATGATTATAAGCTGTAGCTATAATGTATTTACTTACATAAATTATCGTTCTTGAACCTATTGGGGGTGGAGGGGGAGCGGAGCTCACCCCCCAGGTGCAGTTGAGTGACCTGTGTTGTGGCTCTCTAGAGGGAAGGCACAAATTTTGCTGTCACCCAGCCCAATCCAGACGTGTATTGGGGCCAGGTTTCAGGCAAATAGAGCAGTAAGTGCAGAGAAATGTTCACTCTCTAAAAGTGGCATTTCTAAAATAGTAAAGTTAAATCCAACCTCACCAGTAAGTAGGATTTTCAATAAATAAATAAAGCTACTCCTCTCCGATATGGAATTACCAAATTAAAAGTATAGGGGAATACACAGAGCTAACCTATGAGAGGGGTAGACCTCACAGTAGTGAAAAATGAAATAGACTGTTTGGTACTTACAGGACACGCGAACCACCAAAGTACATATCTTATTTTTTACTTACATAGCATCATGCACCTAGGACTACCTAGGGCCTACCTTAGGTGTAAATTATATGTAATAAAAGGGGAGTTTAAGGCTTGGCAAGTAGGCTGGGACTCCCCTGGGAGACCCCTGAGTCTATGCCCAGAACCATAACTCTGCCAGTCGAGTACTTACCTAAAAGCCGATAACTCACTTTTCTTCCATAGGCTAACATTGAGTGGTTTCACTTGGAAATTCTTCTAAGTGGTGTGGAGTTTTGGAACTTTAAAATATTCATCTAAAATCAGCCGAACAACGAATTCTGATTTACTCACCTGTTATCAGGAGAGACCTCAGTGCTGCATCTTGGAGCTCGGTACTGACCCTGAAAAGTAATTTTAACCGTACTTACCAGTAACTCGAATTTCCTTCCATGGGATATCATTGCCTGCTTTTTGCTGAAAATTTTCTAAGTGTCGATTTTTGAAACTTACAAATATTCTTTAAAAATCGTACCAACTGTGAAAACGTAATTGTTTACCTGTTTTAGATAGATGTCCCAGTACTGAGCCTAGGAGCCCAGCACTGGATTACAAAAGTAACGAGAACGTACTTTACCCGTAACTTGAATTTTCTTCCATAGGAAACCATTGACTGTTTTTCTGTGAAATTTCTTCTAAGTGTCGATTTTGCAAACATGTAAATATTCCTTAAAAATCGCCTGTATAACTTAAACGCAGTTTCTCAACTGCTTACAGGTGGTACAGTAGTGCTGGATCTAGGATCCAACACTGACCTAGAAAAAGTAACCATAACCCCACTTACCTGCTAAGTGAATTTCCTTCCATAGGATAACATTGGTAATTTGATCAGCAAAAGTTTCGAAGTGTCAACTTTTAAAATAGCAAAATATTGCTTAAAAATCACAACAGTAACTAAAACGAATTTACTCACTTGTTTCCAAGAACTGTCCCAGGACTGAATCTAGGATCCAGTCCTGGATTTAGAAAAGTAATCCTGAAAGTAATTAATTGCATATAACTTAAAATTCCCATTGAGCTCAATGTATTATTGTGATTCAAATTGTGTTGCCTATTGCAATAAACTGTAACTATGACCTGCAAAAGTCAATTGCCTATTGCAAAGTATTTAACTAAAGCATCTCATTCTGAGAAAGTATATTTTGATACCTATTGTTGGTTCTAAAATAAAACAACAATATCTTTTGTATGCAAACCAATGGCCTAGAGTTCAGTTCTTGAGTGTGTGAGACCATTTGCTGACTGAGTGTGTACAACAAATGTTTTACACTGTACTCTGATACTGCCTTACTGCTCTGCAAGCTACCACTTTAGAGAGTAAGGTTATATCTAACTTAAGCCTCTGCCAAACCTCTGGGGACTGGGGACTCTGTGCACACTGTACCTATTTGGGAACAGTATATACAGAGCCACTTTCTCACAGTAGTGATAAAGTGATTAGAGTCCTACGGCCAACATAAAGATACAGCAAAACGTGAGGTGAAAAGCAAAAAGGTTGCTGGTAGGCCACCTTAAGGATGCCAGGTCTAACAAAAACTGAACTAAGGATAACATGAGTAAAACATCAGGTTTCTCTACTGCATTTGGTGAGACAAGTGGGCCTTCTTTTATCTTCCATACAAGCAATCTTTGACAGACCCCTTTATTATAGAGCTTTTCAAGGATTACAGATAAGGCACTTACAAAGGAGTCCCAAATAATCAGAGATGGTTGACTTCTGTAATATGGGTCGTAGACTAAAAGCAGCACAAAAACAGAGTGCAACAGGGTCCAAAAAACTTGAGTGCCACAAGAGAGTTTGAATGCAAGCGTATCCTTTTACAGATCCAGAGATATACTCATGCAATTTTTATTTTTAGGACAGAACGTGCATGATGAAAAAAACATTGTTTTTAAAAAGCGCATTGCAGAATATCAGTACTTTGATGTGGGAAAACTTCAAAACTTTCAAACAAAATATTTGTAGGCAGCCTACAGCAAGTTGTTGTGGCCGAGTGGTTAAGGCGATGGACTAGAAATCCATTGGGGTATCCCCGCGCAGGTTCGAATCCTGCCAACAATGAGAATCTTTTTATTATCGGCTACAATTTCAGAAGTTAACCTTTAGTATTTCTTCCATTTCAGTTTTATAAATAGGTGGCTTATTTTTGTGTCACTATTGCCTCTCCACATATTTGTTATCGCTACCTCTTTCATGTCTTTGCTACACCTCATTCCTAATTTAGCACTGGTGTAAACGCTTCAAATTATTATACTGTTGCTCTCTCATTCATACCTGCGCATGCCCTTGAAAGTTACTTTACCAATAAAAGACGCAAAGAGAGAAATAGAACAAAAGTGCTGGCTGGATTGGCAAACACACTTCATAAAACTGCATTTTCTTTTTTATTCTCCCCCGTGTTACATGCTTAACCTCCCCATGTGTAATTTCTCTTAACCTGCTGTCCCAGGAAGAGAATTTCATCTACAGGCTCTTTCTGTGTTTTTTTCCCTAGTCTGTCTTTCCCATTTCTTAGCTGTGTAACTGTTCCTTTACGCTCTCTATTTAAACGCCATCAATCTCATTAGAGCTCCTTGCTCCCGCTTCTGTTTTCTCCACCTCTCATACTGCCAGTTCTCTCTTTCTCTGTGGTTGGTGGCTACTTTCCTGAGCTTCCGAAGCCACGTGGTTCCTGCCTCTTGTTGTCAGACTTGAATTGGAAAAGGAACCATATTAACAAGCCTTTACCACTCACACACGGCGGAAGTTTATACTTTAATTCAGTGAGCTAAGAAAAGCGTGTTGTGGGTCCCCTACGAGCCATGATGTGTGGAAATATGGATTTTTCTGGTCAGTTATGTCCCCTATCTTGGACCCCAACGGTTCTATATGCATGTCACAAGTACATGTATGTTCCCTCCAGTTCCAGTTATGAAGACGCAAATACATGTGCGTCCACAGTCAACATGTCCTCTGTCAGATCCGCCATGAATAGGCCGGATATTCCATTCCTAAGTACAAAAGGCCACCGGTTTTATATGGTTCACTTATGTCATTTTACAGTCCAGGCAAGTAGGCCCTGATTCTGTCATCAAAACTCCTCTTGCCTTCTGCCTCTGAAAACTCCAGTCTGAGCCTGCATCTGTGACCATGAACTTTGTCTCATTCTCTGCGCGGCTCACGAAGCCTGACATCAGCCTATTCTCTGCCAAGAACTGTATTTCACCTTCGAATTATCTGCTTCCCCCTCAGCCGATGCATTCCTGCCTAGTAGTTTAAGTAAACATTCTTCCAGCTACCCAGCAAAGGGCCCGGCTTCTCCGTCTTAATACAAGTAATTCATAGCCCTGTTACTATGGAAGATTCCTGCCCTCGCATTTAGTGTAGACATTTAGACGCTTGTACACGCACACACAGTCAGTATAGAATAGATTCTGTTCGAGAGTCCTTCTTTTATGGATAACATAGTTCTTTAAACATAGGATGTTAGATATGATTTGGGATTAGGTTGACTTGACCCCCAGACTTCTTGTCTCCACATGTAGAGCTAAATGTCAAGTCCCCTTCACCCCCCAGTTACACGTCAATCACACGTCATGCTGCTGTGCGCGCATCTATGCCAAATATTATCTTATAGATCCACCTATATATGATCTCATAACCAATTATGTTCCTTTTTACTCCTTATTACACCCATTTTTCGG
This sequence comes from Triturus cristatus, assembly GCF_964204655.1. Classification (NCBI taxonomy): domain Eukaryota; kingdom Metazoa; phylum Chordata; class Amphibia; order Caudata; family Salamandridae; genus Triturus; species Triturus cristatus. The sequence continues at coordinate 724,562,467 of NC_140595.1, forward strand.
TTACGTAGACAATTCGTCATTTTCCTTATCAATTGTTACGCCTACTATATTCGCTTCATTGTAATGTATGTATTATAAAAGCCATTTCATGTCAATAATGTGTGTGCTTCACTTCCTGAACCTTCGTGGTGACGGAACATTGGGAGCAACCGATTATAATCGCATTAATGGAATAAAGCCCATTCCGAACCTCTAATACCACGGATTCTGCCTCTCATTTTACTGAGCTATTTTATTATGTTCCTGTATCAAATTCAGTCCCGGTAAAGGAGAAATATTTACCACATGATGGCGCCCGAACAGGGACACTTTCTCATCTCACGCGCCGGCGGTGCGTTGCAGGCCCGGTCTCCTGCCACAGCTGGACGGACAATAACGCGTACCAGCAGGATTTCCTGTATCTCCCTCCGGTCAAGCGGGGGCGACTGAGACTGCGATCAACACCCAGACGAGGCGGTGAGAAGTGCGAAGTATCCCGACCAGAGCCTAGCTGAGAGAGCAAGATCCGAGGTATACAGAGACCCACCAGTCCGAAGTCAAGCCCAGTGTCCGACGAGTCGAGTCGAGTCGAGTCCAGTCCGGTTCAAGTTCAAGTTACTGAGGCCTTCCGTTTCCGAAGCTACCCGGTGAGTACCATTGCTGGGGAGGCATTTCTGACGTGCACATAGGTTGTGCCGGTCAAGACGGGTTTGGGTACACAAATCCGGTCTGCACTGTTTTAGCAGTGTATCTGTACTGTTTAGCAGTATATCAAGTATTCCGAAGTATTCCGAAGTGTCTAGTTATTGTCTAGTTATTGTCGAGAATTAAGCTTGGTGATTAGTTATGCAGACGATCATCATTGTTGTTTCAGTTAAAGGTTTAATGTTTAATGTTTAAAGTGTTTAAGTATGTTCTGTATATCGTGGTATGAATGACTGTTCATTATCGTGTTTATTGTATTAAGTCTGTTCAAATTCAAGTATCAGGTCAAAATCAAGTATAAGGTCAGTTCTCAATATGCCGCTCTTTTCGAAATTAAGACAGATCACTACCAGAAAAGGGGTTCTCGAAGAAGCCGTCCCTATTCCTCCTAGGGACACTCCAGGGCACTTTATGTATCACAAACATGGCTTAGACGCTATATTATTCCTTGATTTATGGGTAGACTATACCAAGGGATTACCAGAAAGTCAGAGGTGGCCCACAGCGGGGACCTGGGATGCAGAGTGCATCATGAAAGTCGAGGAAGAGTTATGGAAAAGGAAAGTCAGACAGTCACAGAAAGACGCCGTTGAATTATGGCGTAAAGAATCACATAGACGAACAGAAAAAGCACGTAGACAGGAAGAGAAGAGTAAAGAGAATTCCAATAAAGTCCGAGAGAATCTATTAATTGAGGAAGGTATCCGAGTGAAATCAGAACAAGTAGACAGACAAAGAAATGCCCTTATGAATGGTATGTATCCCCTTCTGGCCGAAGGATTACCTAAGGCTACTCCAGAAACACCAAAAGACTTGCCAACCCCATTGTTCCCAATAAAGGTACATCCTAAGGGGCATCCTAGAACCGCAGAAGATGTTTTTCTTTCCTCATATTTAGATGACGCAGCTCCCGAAGTATGCTAATTCCGCCCCACATAGACCGCATACCAGGGAGGTTCAACGCCAAGATCCAGTGCCCGTATCCCTACAGCAACAAATCGAGTCACAAGTTCCGGCAAGCACATCTGTTTCTGTATCCGCTCCTACAGCTACTTCTATGGCTGTGTCCACACCTGTAGTTGCTGTGTCACGTTCGACGAATCCTTTTACACCCGACGCCCCAGATGGGGCCACGGGAGGTGCTACCAATATTTTCTCTACGCCACCCAGAATAAATAAACTTACATTTCAAGAGTCAGGACATTCACGTACACCCAAACTCCTTAGTGCCCGTGCGCTTAAGGAACTTCTTATAGATTGTAGATATGACCCGGTGCCTGGAAAGGAGGACGAAATGACCCTAGCATCATTGCGTATCAGACGAGCCGCAGTGTATTTAGCGAAGTTACCAGGAATGACTGCGCATCTAGATAATATATATCATTTTGTCCAAACAGGGCGAGATCCAGAATGTATTTACAGAGCTATGGAATACCAGAAAGTAGAGATACAGGGGGAACTGTTACGTTTCCTCATAAACTGTGTGATCAGAAATCAAGACCGACCGGGGGTAGACCCGGAAGCAATGAAAATTCTTACAAGATGGAGCCAGAATATATCAGAAGGGAGACATGATAAACAAAATTGTATAATAGCCATGTGCCGAAAGATCCGTAAAGAAATAGAACGCCTACACGAAGAGCGATTAGAGGTAGACGAGTTCGAACAAAACGAGGAAGAAGGGTCAGGACTGCCCACAGGACAGTCGGACACCATAGCCTATGTAGGTAGAGGAAGATCTTGTAATAGGAATCAGACTAGATATCATACTGACTCAATACATCCGATATGTCCAGATAATAACAGGAATTTTCAAATACCTATAATTAATATAAGGTCTAACGAGCATTCGTTCCAAACCGCCAACAAACTACTCCGAGAACGAAGGGGTTATCATTTCCTCGATTCTATGGATGAACAAGATTTAGCCAGGGCAGCTGTCCATTGGGTGGACAGTCCCGGAAAATATAGTGATGATACAGTAGTACGCACATTTTTGAATCTTACCCCAGATGAACAAAGGTTAGCTGGGATTTATATGATTCAACAACTCATTATACTATATCGGAGTCAGCATTCGGACCCTGGTCCCTTGCCTGACATACTGACTGAATTACTTATGAATAAATGGAGAGGTCCAGGTACTGAATTAATTAAAGAAATTCTAGAATCAAGAAAGCAGTATATTCTTTTTGTATGTTCAGAACATGTTCCATTGTCCGTCAAGGAAAGAACTACGTATCACATAGATAGACAGAATCCCTTACGAGAAGTGCACCCAATAAAGGGTGAGGACAATCAGTTTAAACGCGTATTTGTATATACGCCCATATCGAAAATAGAATTGTTACAAATGAAGAAAGTGGTACACAGTCATGACAAAGACCCAGCGGGTTTTCACCGAGAAATTAAAGACATGTTACTCATGGGAGAGTATACCTACCCCGACATTATGACAATATTAAAGGTATTGATGCCTGCTGGCATTTATGAAAAACTCAAGGAAAAAGAGTGGGAGGTAGGAGACCAAAAGATAGAATGGTCAGTGTTAGAAGCTGAAGAAAAGGCCCGAACTGCAGGAGCAGGGCTTGGGGACAAAACTAAGGCATTACCAGGATTACTAGTACAGGTACTGCCGCGTTTATTAACTACGAAAAAGGAAGATTGGGGTACAATTTCAGCCTGTAAACAGAAGCAAGATGAAGACACTAGTGATTACTATGCCCGATTTGAAAAATGTTTTGGTATAAATAGTGGCATAAAAGCAAGTAGCGAATCATACCCACATCTGTTTGTAACAAAATTAGTAGAAAATGCTCTGCCCCCAGTAAAGAATAGAGTATTAAAATTCGAGAGTACCTGGCAAGGTAACACTCCATCACAAATGTTACAAATGTTACAGTACCATCACAATAGAATTAGAGAGGAACAAGAACATGAACACAGACGCATGAAAGACACGAAAATGAAAATGTTAGTTTCCCAGACAGTTCCAGCTGAAGGGCATAAAAGGGGTATGACACATTCCGATTCAGCAGGACCTGTAAAAGGGACATGCAATTATTGTAAAAAGCCAGGCCATTACGTACACGATTGTCCAGTTTTAAAACATAATATCGCCATAGGTAAAACACAAGAAAGATCACGGCCACTCAGACAAGATCAGAATGAACAAGGAGCTATGCAGCATGCCCAGGCCATGCCAGCCGCACAACAGCCAATACAGTTTGTGCCAGCTGCACCCCCATTGCCTGTTGCTGCCACACAAACAACAACACGACAAATGTATCAGACCGCACAGTATGAATATCCCGAGTATCAGCGTTACGCATGAACAAGCCTAGAGAGGGAAGTTGACTTACCCCTTATTGAAATCCCAGTAGACCAAGAAGGACCTTATGTACATAGTGAATTATTAGGCCAAGATAGAAAATTTCTACTCGATACAGGGGCAAGTCGAACGACCATAAAACGTAGTGAAGTTCCAGGGGCACCCCTCTCAGGCTCACAGAATATTTCCCTTGGTTTTTCAGGAAAACCTATTGTTAATGAAGTGTCACAACCTCTGCCACTTACGATAGGACCTTTGACCCGAACTACAGATTTATTGCTTACTAAATCATGTCCAGAAAATTTATTAGGAATAAAAACGTTAAAAGCTCTAGGAGCTATAATATGTTGTTCTCCGGAAGGAGTAAGATTGTTTTTACGTGATTTTAAAGGTCACTATGTGTCTAGAGACATGGATCCCCGATTACAGATTTTACCTACACGTCTATGGGCACAAGGCCCTACTGATGTTGGATGCATGAATATTACACCATATCGAGTCACATTAAAGGCAGGAGTGGTGCTACCACGAATGCGACAATACAAGTTACCCCCAGATGCTGTAATGGCTTTACTGCAAATCATTGACGAACTCATTGCCCAAGGAGTGGTTGTAGAAACTGACTCCAATGTATGTAATTCCCCGATAATTCCGATTCTTAAACGAACAGATCCTAAGGCCCCGCCAGTATATCGATTGGTTATTGATCTGCGCGAATTAAACAAATGCATTGTGCCACAATTTCCTGTGGTTCCCGATATCTCGTCATTACTGACAGCTATTGATTCCGAAGCAACATTCTTTACTGTAATCGATCTCAAGAATGCCTTTTTCAGCGTCCCAATAGATCCGGAAAGCCAATATTTATTCGGATTTAGTTTAAATGGACGTAGCTTTAAATTCTCACGCGCACCTCAAGGATTTACAGAAAGCCCCAGCATCTATAGCCAAGCACTGAAACGAGAACTTGACAGTATACACATGCCAGTTAACACTGCTCTGCTTCAATACGTCGATGATCTGCTGATCACCGCCCGAAGCGAACCTGAATGTGAAAAAGCATCACTGACAGTTTTACAATTTCTAGCCGAAAAAGGGCACAAGGTGTCCCCTTCTAAGCTGCAATTCTGTGTCCAGCGAGTTATTTATCTTGGACACTCGCTGTCCAAGGAGGGAAGGCAGCTTACACCAGACCGCATTCAGTTAATAGCTAACATGCCAATACCCAAGACACAAAAGGAGGTGCGGGCTTTCATAGGCCTCACTTCATACTGTAGACAGTGGATTCCGCAATATGCATTTCTAGCAAAACCACTCATTCAGTTGACAACACAGGAGGCAGCCACATCGACTGTTCTCCCTTGGACTCAGGAACATACACAAGCTTTTGAAAGCCTAAAGAAAACTTTATGTCAAGCACCTGTTTTAGCAACACCATGTTACAGAAAACAGTTTACACTCTTTGTTACAGAACGCGAAGGTACTGCTTTGTCAGTACTCACACAGGATCAAGCAGGAGCACACAAACCATGTGCTTATTTTTCTAGTACATTAGATCCCGTAGCTCAGGCTTTGCCTGCATGCCTGAAATCAGTGGCAGCGACAGCTTTAGCAATCAGACAAAGCGATGCCATAGTGTTAGGACATCCATTGACAGTTCAAGTACCACACGCAGTAGAGGTTCTTGTAAATAGAACACAAACACAACACTTGACCATAGCACGACTTACAGGGTATGAACTTACATTGTTTCAGCCACATATAGAAATAAGACGCTGTAACACATTGAATCCTGCCACACTTTTGCCAGTAACCGGAACAGACCCACTAGCCCATGACTGTATTGAAGTTATTACTGTAACGACAAAACCCAGACAAGACTTGACCGATGTTCCATTGCCAGATCCAGACTTGACATTTTATGTAGATGGTTCATGCATGAGAACAAGTACAGGAGAATTAGTGGCCGCTTATGCAGTCACAACAGATACTGAAGTCATTGAAGCCAATCGTATAAATACTTTGTCAGCTCAAGCCGCAGAGCTCATCGCTCTGACACAAGCCTGTATTCAAGCCACAAGTAAGAAAGTCAACATATACACTGATTCACGTTATGCATTCGGAGTCGTACATGACTTCGGCGTGCTGTGGCGAGAGAGAGGTTATTTAACTTCCCATGGTGCCCACATTCAGCACGGACCCCTCATTCATGCCTTATTAGATGCAATACATCTACCTACTGCAATATCAATTATGAAATGTAAAGCTCATACGAAAGTTACTGATATCATTTCTCAAGGCAATGATTTAGCCGACAGAACAGCTAAACAGACTGCTCAAACTCAAACATCCGACATGACAAAGACAATAGTCCCGATGCCGACGCATTGTATGACAGTTAAAGATCCTACTCTTGACGTAATTGACATACAGACACATGCTACACCAGACGAAATAAAGAAATGGACTGAATTAGGAGGGATCCAAACGGACCAAGGATGGATGATGAAGGAAAAGTCTGTATGGTTCCTTCCTGATTCAATGGTCCAAGTTATAATTAACACTATACATAGTCCGGCACATCTAGGAGAAAAAGCTATGCTAGACAGCATTCAACACATTTGGTTTAATAAACATTTACGAGCAGCAGCCAAACAAAAGGTCCGTACCTGTATGATCTGTTGCCAGTTCAACCCAGGAAAAAGTGTTCCCGTAGAACAGGGTGGATTTCATCCTCCTGATCACCCTTTTGAAGTCCTCCAGATGGATTATATCCAGATGGAACGATGTCGAGGATTCAAATATGTTCTCGTAGTTGTCTGCGCTCTGTCCCGTTGGACAGAGGCGTACCCGGTTTCAGATTACACTGCCCCGACTACTGCCAAACAGTTAGTTCGAGAATTCTTCCCACGCTACGGTTTACCACGTGTTGTCTACTCAGATAACGGCCAGCCGTTCTCATCCGAATTAATGAAACATGTTTCACTTCTGCTAGGATATCAGTGGAAATTCCACTGTGTCCGACACCCCGAGGCAGCAGGTCTCGTAGAAAGACATAACCAGATTCTGAAAATCAGATTGTCCAAAATATGCCGAGAAAAAGGTGTCGACTGGATAGTAGCATTACCAGTTGCACTTTTTTACATGAGAATGGTAGCACACTCTAGAACAGGGCTATCCCCGTATGAGGTGATCTTCGGTAGACCACCAAATATGTGGGGGACGCCTATACCACGCAAAATAACTGATATTGACTGTAATATGCTGACAGATTACTTGGCTTCCTTGATGTCTGCACTACAATCTTGTCGTTCACAGGTTGCTGCAGCATTTCCCGACCACACTGAGGTGAAACCCCATGACATAGTTCCGGGGGATTTTGTGTTTGTGAAAAATTTCGACCGAAAGACTCAGCTGGAGCCCAGGTGGAAGACACCCAAGTTGGTTCTGCTGACCACAAGAACAGCCGTGAAGATCGAGGGCCGCAAGGGATGGATTCATTCAAGCCATATCAAAAGATTTCATGGACAATGCTCGGATATAGACATTGTGCCCTGCACTCCTTCACAGACTGATTCAAAACTTCCTTTGGTGGAAAAAACTGAAAGCGAACTTTACAAAGTTAAGTTAAGGCCGAAGACGTCAGACGGTTTGATTGTTTAAGTCCTCTCCTAGGTGAAGCGGTTGAATCTGTCTCTGACATGTATCCTCTAGACCTGAATCATGAACAGTCGCGAAAAATGATGAAACGACAGGCGTATTGTAAATCACTGCGTAGCCATTGTATAGGGACATTATTAATTTTGTTTTCCTTAAGTCTTTTAATAATTATTACCAGTATGTTGTTGCACATCTATTACCCTATTGCCAGAAATGTCCACAATGTTATTGCAGAACATTCCTTTAGTGACTTACCCCCGCATGAATTGTCCTACAGACTTGCGCTGCGCAATAACACTTTCATTAGTATGTTACACCATTCCCATCAGACTAGTAATGCAACTAATTGTTGGGTGTGTGGCCGACTTCCTCCCTATCAGAATTATGAAGGAGTCCTGCCATTCTTTCCACACCCATTTACACACAATGGCTCCTGTGGAGCATGGTTCAGTTTAATTAATTCCATAGACTCAGACACAGCAGTTTACCAAGATCATTGGATATGGGGAAACCTGAACCTAGTTTTACTCAAAGTCTGCTACCCTGACAAGGACGGTCGCCCCAAAAGAACAGGAACTGATCTAGAAAATGAAGTGTACGGATTAGGTAATTTTACACCTAATCTCATGATTCTAAATGTCGTATCCGAAGTTGAGCTAGTCTTACCCACCATGTCAGTATTCCCAGCAAAAGGTGAATTGTGTGTAAGAAAGGTTGGTTCCATACATATGGGCCATAGTAGATGCACTACTACAGTAGAATTCAGTGATCAAGGCAAATCTTCATTCAGAGCTTATCGCCACTCCTACTTTATATGTGGTCAGACTGCATATATGCGTCTACCTCTAGATTGGGATGGTACCTGCTATATCGCATTCCTTTTGCCACCTGTTTTCCTAGCTCCTCCTGATTATTATAGAAATATTCATTTAGTACACAATAGAGAGCGGAGAGATCTCCTAATTGTCGATTATACTGAGACGGCATGGGACAAGTATGTAGATTTCAATAAAGGCATCTTTCCCTATATAGGTACAGTTACCAATAGTAAGCTGATACGTAGATTAACTAGAACCCTTGAAGCAGTAGTGAATGAAACTATTTCCGCCTTAGGCAATTTAACAGAAGAGCAGTCTGCTATGCGGATTGTTGTGCTTCAAAATCGTCTTGTCCTTGACGTCATCCTGGCTGATAGAGGCGGAGCTTGTAGGGTCATCGGATCCAGCTGCTGCGTATTCATACCAGAAAATTCGCCATCTGTATATAAAGCTATAACTCGCCTTCACAAGATTGTAAGCCAGATACACCAGAATCCAGGCACCTGGACTTGGTCCAGTTGGTTTTGGAGTGTGATATCAGCCTGGGGATGGAGAGTTCTATCCTTCCTAGGTATTGGCCTTCTCATACTATTCAGTTGCTGTCTATGTCTACAATGTGGACCAGCGATTTGTGGTCTGTGTGCCACATCGTGTATTCCACCATCAAGATTTCATTCAAGATTCCGGAAGAAGAAAGAAGAACAAATGATGCTATATGAACAGATCAATGGATTAATGAAGATTGATATCTCTTAACGGGCAAGTAGGGGACAAGGAGGGAATGTGGAAATATGGATTTTTCTGGTCAGTTATGTCCCCTATCTTGGACCCCAACGGTTCTATATGCATGTCACAAGTACATGTATGTTCCCTCCAGTTCCAGTTATGAAGACGCAAATACATGTGCGTCCACAGTCAACATGTCCTCTGTCAGATCCGCCATGAATAGGCCGGATATTCCATTCCTAAGTACAAAAGGCCACCGGTTTTATATGGTTCACTTATGTCATTTTACAGTCCAGGCAAGTAGGCCCTGATTCTGTCATCAAAACTCCTCTTGCCTTCTGCCTCTGAAAACTCCAGTCTGAGCCTGCATCTGTGACCATGAACTTTGTCTCATTCTCTGCGCGGCTCACGAAGCCTGACATCAGCCTATTCTCTGCCAAGAACTGTATTTCACCTTCGAATTATCTGCTTCCCCCTCAGCCGATGCATTCCTGCCTAGTAGTTTAAGTAAACATTCTTCCAGCTACCCAGCAAAGGGCCCGGCTTCTCCGTCTTAATACAAGTAATTCATAGCCCTGTTACTATGGAAGATTCCTGCCCTCGCATTTAGTGTAGACATTTAGACGCTTGTACACGCACACACAGTCAGTATAGAATAGATTCTGTTCGAGAGTCCTTCTTTTATGGATAACATAGTTCTTTAAACATAGGATGTTAGATATGATTTGGGATTAGGTTGACTTGACCCCCCAGACTTCTTGTCTCCACATGTAGAGCTAAATGTCAAGTCCCCTTCACCCCCCAGTTACACGTCAATCACACGTCATGCTGCTGCGCGCGCATCTATGCCAAATATTATCTTATAGATCCACCTATATATGATCTCATAACCAATTATGTTCCTTTTTACTCCTTATTACACCCATTTTTCGGTTACGTAGACAATTCGTCATTTTCCTTATCAATTGTTACGCCTACTATATTCGCTTCATTGTAATGTATGTATTATAAAAGCCATTTCATGTCAATAATGTGTGTGCTTCACTTCCTGAACCTTCGTGGTGACGGAACATTGGGAGCAACCGATTATAATCGCATTAATGGAATAAAGCCCATTCCGAACCTCTAATACCACGGATTCTGCCTCTCATTTTACTGAGCTATTTTATTATGTTCCTGTATCAAATTCAGTCCCGGTAAAGGAGAAATATTTACCACAGGTGCTTGCTTCATCATGATTTGGCACCAGTCATTAGCCGCAGCTCTGCTAATGAGCCACTGAGGTCAGTTTCAATATTTACTCAAAAACATAACCATGCAGCCCACCCCTCAACTGTGTATTTATCTTGCTTTTATGCTGTTCGTGTGATTAGCTGGGAGGAGCTCACGGCGACATCCTCCCTATAAAAGTGTAGATGGATCACTCTCTAACTCTTTCTTGCTTCACATACAAATGGCTTGAAAGGTGCAGGGAAGATGCAGGTCTAATAGACAGAATAGAAGGTCTGTGCCAGGTGGGTTTCTCTGCATTGGTGTCCCATCACAGGTCCGCAAGTGTAATGTGTGATCTTTGACTCCTGGCATTTCACAAGCAGGCGGCCAGGAAACGGTTTCAGCCTATCAACCACTGAGGAGACGCAGCCTCTGAATGAGGAATGAGGAAGCAATGAATACATCCAGCCTATCACAGGAACAGCCCTGAGTGTTCCGAATTATAAATTCTCCATGTCACTGTATGTCGTTGAGCCCAAGTAGCTCGCCGTGATCGTATAGTGGTTAGTACTCTGCGTTGTGGCTGCAGCAACCTCGGTTCGAATCCGAGTCTTGGCAATGTCACGGCAGTTGGGTGTTAATTTTACAGAATTAGCAAATGTACCAGTGGTTTTTGTAAAATGTCTATTAAAAACAGATCCTTTCAAATATTTAAACCATCTAACAACAAATGATTTAAACTCGCATGATTATAAGCTGTAGCTATAATGTATTTACTTACATAAATTATCGTTCTTGAACCTATTGGGGGTGGAGGGGGAGCGGAGCTCACCCCCCAGGTGCAGTTGAGTGACCTGTGTTGTGGCTCTCTAGAGGGAAGGCACAAATTTTGCTGTCACCCAGCCCAATCCAGACGTGTATTGGAGCCAGGTTTCAGGCAAATAGAGCAGTAAGTGCAGAGAAATGTTCACTCTCTAAAAGTGGCATTTCTAAAATAGTAAAGTTAAATCCAACCTCACCAGTAAGTAGGATTTTCAATAAATAAATAAAGCTACTCCTCTCCGATATGGAATTACCAAATTAAAAGTATAGGGGAATACACAGAGCTAACCTATGAGAGTGGTAGACCTCACAGTAGTGAAAAATGAAATAGACTGTTTGGTACTTACAGGACACGCGAACCACCAAAGTACATATCTTATTTTTTACTTACATAGCATCATGCACCTAGGACTACCTAGGGCCTACCTTAGGTGTAAATTATATGTAATAAAAGGGGAGTTTAAGGCTTGGCAAGTAGGCTGGGACTCCCCTGGGAGACCCCTGAGTCTATGCCCAGAACCATAACTCTGCCAGTCGAGTACTTACCTAAAAGCCGATAACTCACTTTTCTTCCATAGGCTAACATTGAGTGGTTTCACTTGGAAATTCTTCTAAGTGGTGTGGAGTTTTGGAACTTTAAAATATTCATCTAAAATCAGCCGAACAACGAAATCTGATTTACTCACCTGTTATCAGGAGAGACCTCAGTGCTGCATCTTGGAGCTCGGTACTGACCCTGAAAAGTAATTTTAACCGTACTTACCAGTAACTCGAATTTCCTTCCATGGGATATCATTGCCTGCTTTTTGCTGAAAATTTTCTAAGTGTCGATTTTTGAAACTTACAAATATTCTTTAAAAATCGTACCAACTGTGAAAACGTAATTGTTTACCTGTTTTAGATAGATGTCCCAGTACTGAGCCTAGGAGCCCAGCACTGGATTACAAAAGTAACGAGAACGTACTTTACCCGTAACTTGAATTTTCTTCCATAGGAAACCATTGACTGTTTTTCTGTGAAATTTCTTCTAAGTGTCGATTTTGCAAACATGTAAATATTCCTTAAAAATCGCCTGTATAACTTAAACGCAGTTTCTCAACTGCTTACAGGTGGTACAGTAGTGCTGGATCTAGGATCCAACACTGACCTAGAAAACATAACCATAACCCCACTTACCTGCTAAGTGAATTTCCTTCCATAGGATAACATTGGTAATTTGATCAGCAAAAGTTTCGAAGTGTCAACTTTTAAAATAGCAAAATATTGCTTAAAAATCACAACAGTAACTAAAACGAATTTACTCACTTGTTTCCAAGAACTGTCCCAGGACTGAATCTAGGATCCAGTCCTGGATTTAGAAAAGTAATCCTGAAAGTAATTAATTGCATATAACTTAAAATTCCCATTGAGCTCAATGTATTATTGTGATTCAAATTGTGTTGCCTATTGCAATAAACTGTAACTATGACCTGCAAAAGTCAATTGCCTATTGCAAAGTATTTAACTAAAGCATCTCATTCTGAGAAAGTATATTTTGATACCTATTGTTGGTTCTAAAATAAAACAACAATATCTTTTGTATGCAAACCAATGGCCTAGAGTTCAGTTCTTGAGTGTGTGAGACCATTTGCTGACTGAGTGTGTACAACAAATGTTTTACACTGTACTCTGATACTGCCTTACTGCTCGGCAAGCTACCACTTTAGAGAGTAAGGTTATATCTAACTTTAGCCTCTGCCAAACCTCTGGGGACTGGGGACTCTGTGCACACTGTACCTATTTGGGAACAGTATATACAGAGCCACTTTCTCACAGTAGTGATAAAGTGATTAGAGTCCTACGGCCAACATAAAGATACAGCAAAACGTGAGGTGAAAAGCAAAAAGGTTGCTGGTAGGCCACCTTAAGGATGCCAGGTCTAACAAAAACTGAACTAAGGATAACATGAGTAAAACATCAGGTTTCTCTACTGCATTTGGTGAGACAAGTGGGCCTTCTTTTATCTTCCATTCAAGCAATCTTTGACAGACCCCTTTATTATAGAGCTTTTCAAGGATTACAGATAAGGCACTTACAAAGGAGTCCCAAATAATCAGAGATGGTTGACTTCTGTAATATGGGTCGTAGACTAAAAGCAGCACAAAAACAGAGTGCAACAGGGTCCAAAAAACTTGAGTGCCACAAGAGAGTTTGAATGCAAGCGTATCCTTTTACAGATCCAGAGATATACTCATGCAATTTTTATTTTTAGGACAGAACGTGCATGATGAAAAAAACATTGTTTTTAAAAAGCGCATTGCAGAATATCAGTACTTTGATGTGGGAAAACTTCAAAACTTTCAAACAAAATATTTGTAGGCAGCTTACAGCAAGTTGTTGTGGCCGAGTGGTTAAGGCGATGGACTAGAAATCCATTGGGGTATCCCCGCGCAGGTTCGAATCCTGCCAACAACGAGAATCTTTTTATTATCGGCTACAATTTCAGAAGTTAACCTTTAGTATTTCTTCCATTTCAGTTTTATAAATAGGTGGCTTATTTTTGTGTCACTATTGCCTCTCCACATATTTGTTATCGCTACCTCTTTCATGTCTTTGCTACACCTCATTCCTACTTTAGCACTGGTGTAAACGCTTCAAATTATTATACGGTTGCTCTCTCATTCATACCTGCGCATGCACTTGAAAGTTACTTTACCAATAAAAGACGCAAAGAGAGAAATAGAACAAAAGTGCTGGCTGGATTGGCAAACACACTTCATAAAACTGCATTTTCTTTTTTATTCTCCCCCGTGTTACATGCTTAACCTCCCCATGTGTAATTTCTCTTAACCTGCTGTCCCAGGAAGAGAATTTCATCTACAGGCTCTTTCTGTGTTTTTTTCCCTAGTCTGTCTTTCCCATTTCTTAGCTGTGTAACTGTTCCTTTACGCGCTCTATTTAAACGCCATCAATCTCATTTGAGCTCCTTGCTCCCGCTTCTGTTTTCTCCACCTCTCATACTGCCAGTTCTCTCTTTCTCTGTGGTTGGTGGCTACTTTCCTGAGCTTCCGAAGCCACGTGGTTCCTGCCTCTTGTTGTCAGACTTGAATTGGAAAAGGAACCATATTAACAAGCCTTTACCACTCACACACGGCGGAAGTTTATACTTTAATTCAGTGAGCTAAGAAAAGCGTGTTGTGGGTCCCCTACGAGCCATGGTGCTTGCTTCATCATGATTTGGCACCAGTCATTAGCCGCAGCTCTGCTAATGAGCCACTGAGGTCAGTTTCAATATTTACTCAAAAACATAACCATGCAGCCCACCCCTCAACTGTGTATTTATCTTGCTTTTCTGCTGTTCGTGTGATTAGCTGGGAGGAGCTCACGGCGACATCCTCCCTATAAAAGTGTAGATGGATCACTCTCTAACTCTTTCTTGCTTCACATACAAATGGCTTGAAAGGTGCAGGGAAGATGCAGGTCTAATAGACAGAATAGAAGGTCTGTGCCAGGTGGGTTTCTCTGCATTGGTGTCCCATCACAGGTCCGCAAGTGTAATGTGTGATCTTTGACTCCTGGCATTTCACAAGCAGGCGGCCAGGAAACGGTTTCAGCCTATCAACCACTGAGGAGACGCAGCCTCTGAATGAGGAATGAGGAAGCAATGAATACATCCAGCCTATCACAGGAACAGCCCTGAGTGTTCCGAATTATAAATTCTCCATGTCACTGTATGTCGTTGAGCCCAAGTAGCTCGCCGTGATCGTATAGTGGTTAGTACTCTGCGTTGTGGCCGCAGCAACCTCGATTCGAATCCGAGTCACGGCATTGTGGTTGGCAATGTCACGGCAGTTGGGTGTTAATTTTACAGAATTAGCAAATGTACCAGTGGTTTTTGTAAAATGTCTATTAAAAACAGATCCTTTCAAATATTTAAACCATCTAACAACAAATGATTTAAACTCGCATGATTATAAGCTGTAGCTATAATGTATTTACTTACATAAATTATCGTTCTTGAACCTATTGGGGGTGGAGGGGGAGCGGAGCTCACCCCCCAGGTGCAGTTGAGTGACCTGTGTTGTGGCTCTCTAGAGGGAAGGCACAAATTTTGCTGTCACCCAGCCCAATCCAGACGTGTATTGGGGCCAGGTTTCAGGCAAATAGAGCAGTAAGTGCAGAGAAATGTTCACTCTCTAAAAGTGGCATTTCTAAAATAGTAAAGTTAAATCCAACCTCACCAGTAAGTAGGATTTTCAATAAATAAATAAAGCTACTCCTCTCCGATATGGAATTACCAAATTAAAAGTATAGGGGAATACACAGAGCTAACCTATGAGAGGGGTAGACCTCACAGTAGTGAAAAATGAAATAGACTGTTTGGTACTTACAGGACACGCGAACCACCAAAGTACATATCTTATTTTTTACTTCCATAGCATCATGCACCTAGGACTACCTAGGGCCTACCTTAGGTGTAAATTATATGTAATAAAAGGGGAGTTTAAGGCTTGGCAAGTAGGCTGGGACTCCCCTGGGAGACCCCTGAGTCTATGCCCAGAACCATAACTCTGCCAGTCGAGTACTTACCTAAAAGCCGATAACTCACTTTTCTTCCATAGGCTAACATTGAGTGGTTTCACTTGGAAATTCTTCTAAGTGGTGTGGAGTTTTGGAACTTTAAAATATTCATCTAAAATCAGCCGAACAACGAATTCTGATTTACTCACCTGTTATCAGGAGAGACCTCAGTGCTGCATCTTGGAGCTCGGTACTGACCCTGAAAAGTAATTGTAACCGTACTTACCAGTAACTCGAATTTCCTTCCATGGGATATCATTGCCTGCTTTTTGCTGAAAATTTTCTAAGTGTCGATTTTTGAAACTTACAAATATTCTTTAAAAATCGTACCAACTGTGAAAACGTAATTGTTTACCTGTTTTAGATAGATGTCCCAGTACTGAGCCTAGGAGCCCAGCACTGGATTACAAAAGTAACGAGAACGTACTTTACCCGTAACTTGAATTTTCTTCCATAGGAAACCATTGACTGTTTTTCTGTGAAATTTCTTCTAAGTGTCGATTTTGCAAACATGTAAATATTCCTTAAAAATCGCCTGTATAACTTAAACGCAGTTTCTCAACTGCTTACAGGTGGTACAGTAGTGCTGGATCTAGGATCCAACACTGACCTAGAAAACATAACCATAACCCCACTTACCTGCTAAGTGAATTTCCTTCCATAGGATAACATTGGTAATTTGATCAGCAAAAGTTTCGAAGTGTCAACTTTTAAAATAGCAAAATATTGCTTAAAAATCACAACAGTAACTAAAACGAATTTACTCACTTGTTTCCAAGAACTGTCCCAGGACTGAATCTAGGATCCAGTCCTGGATTTAGAAAAGTAATCCTGAAAGTAATTAATTGCATATAACTTAAAATTCCCATTGAGCTCAATGTATTATTGTGATTCAAATTGTGTTGCCTATTGCAATAAACTGTAACTATGACCTGCAAAAGTCAATTGCCTATTGCAAAGTATTTAACTAAAGCATCTCATTCTGAGAAAGTATATTTTGATACCTATTGTTGGTTCTAAAATAAAACAACAATATCTTTTGTATGCAAACCAATGGCCTAGAGTTCAGTTCTTGAGTGTGTGAGACCATTTGCTGACTGAGTGTGTACAACAAATGTTTTACACTGTACTCTGATACTGCCTTACTGCTCGGCAAGCTACCACTTTAGAGAGTAAGGTTATATCTAACTTTAGCCTCTGCCAAACCTCTGGGGACTGGGGACTCTGTGCACACTGTACCTATTTGGGAACAGTATATACAGAGCCACTTTCTCACAGTAGTGATAAAGTGATTAGAGTCCTACGGCCAACATAAAGATACAGCAAAACGTGAGGTGAAAAGCAAAAAGGTTGCTGGTAGGCCACCTTAAGGATGCCAGGTCTAACAAAAACTGAACTAAGGATAACATGAGTAAAACATCAGGTTTCTCTACTGCATTTGGTGAGACAAGTGGGCCTTCTTTTATCTTCCATTCAAGCAATCTTTGACAGACCCCTTTATTATAGAGCTTTTCAAGGATTACAGATAAGGCACTTACAAAGGAGTCCCAAATAATCAGAGATGGTTGACTTCTGTAATATGGGTCGTAGACTAAAAGCAGCACAAAAACAGAGTGCAACAGGGTCCAAAAAACTTGAGTGCCACAAGAGAGTTTGAATGCAAGCGTATCCTTTTACAGATCCAGAGATATACTCATGCAATTTTTATTTTTAGGACAGAACGTGCATGATGAAAAAAACATTGTTTTTAAAAAGCGCATTGCAGAATATCAGTACTTTGATGTGGGAAAACTTCAAAACTTTCAAACAAAATATTTGTAGGCAGCTTACAGCAAGTTGTTGTGGCCGAGTGGTTAAGGCGATGGACTAGAAATCCATTGGGGTATCCCCGCGCAGGTTCGAATCCTGCCAACAACGAGAATCTTTTTATTATCGGCTACAATTTCAGAAGTTAACCTTTAGTATTTCTTCCATTTCAGTTTTATAAATAGGTGGCTTATTTTTGTGTCACTATTGCCTCTCCACATATTTGTTATCGCTACCTCTTTCATGTCTTTGCTACACCTCATTCCTACTTTAGCACTGGTGTAAACGCTTCAAATTATTATACGGTTGCTCTCTCATTCATACCTGCGCATGCACTTGAAAGTTACTTTACCAATAAAAGACGCAAAGAGAGAAATAGAACAAAAGTGCTGGCTGGATTGGCAAACACACTTCATAAAACTGCATTTTCTTTTTTATTCTCCCCCGTGTTACATGCTTAACCTCCCCATGTGTAATTTCTCTTAACCTGCTGTCCCAGGAAGAGAATTTCATCTACAGGCTCTTTCTGTGTTTTTTTCCCTAGTCTGTCTTTCCCATTTCTTAGCTGTGTAACTGTTCCTTTACGCGCTCTATTTAAACGCCATCAATCTCATTTGAGCTCCTTGCTCCCGCTTCTGTTTTCTCCACCTCTCATACTGCCAGTTCTCTCTTTCTCTGTGGTTGGTGGCTACTTTCCTGAGCTTCCGAAGCCACGTGGTTCCTGCCTCTTGTTGTCAGACTTGAATTGGAAAAGGAACCATATTAACAAGCCTTTACCACTCACACACGGCGGAAGTTTATACTTTAATTCAGTGAGCTAAGAAAAGCGTGTTGTGGGTCCCCTACGAGCCATGGTGCTTGCTTCATCATGATTTGGCACCAGTCATTAGCCGCAGCTCTGCTAATGAGCCACTGAGGTCAGTTTCAATATTTACTCAAAAACATAACCATGCAGCCCACCCCTCAACTGTGTATTTATCTTGCTTTTCTGCTGTTCGTGTGATTAGCTGGGAGGAGCTCACGGCGACATCCTCCCTATAAAAGTGTAGATGGATCACTCTCTAACTCTTTCTTGCTTCACATACAAATGGCTTGAAAGGTGCAGGGAAGATGCAGGTCTAATAGACAGAATAGAAGGTCTGTGCCAGGTGGGTTTCTCTGCATTGGTGTCCCATCACAGGTCCGCAAGTGTAATGTGTGATCTTTGACTCCTGGCATTTCACAAGCAGGCGGCCAGGAAACGGTTTCAGCCTATCAACCACTGAGGAGACGCAGCCTCTGAATGAGGAATGAGGAAGCAATGAATACATCCAGCCTATCACAGGAACAGCCCTGAGTGTTCCGAATTATAAATTCTCCATGTCACTGTATGTCGTTGAGCCCAAGTAGCTCGCCGTGATCGTATAGTGGTTAGTACTCTGCGTTGTGGCCGCAGCAACCTCGATTCGAATCCGAGTCACGGCATTGTGGTTGGCAATGTCACGGCAGTTGGGTGTTAATTTTACAGAATTAGCAAATGTACCAGTGGTTTTTGTAAAATGTCTATTAAAAACAGATCCTTTCAAATATTTAAACCATCTAACAACAAATGATTTAAACTCGCATGATTATAAGCTGTAGCTATAATGTATTTACTTACATAAATTATCGTTCTTGAACCTATTGGGGGTGGAGGGGGAGCGGAGCTCACCCCCCAGGTGCAGTTGAGTGACCTGTGTTGTGGCTCTCTAGAGGGAAGGCACAAATTTTGCTGTCACCCAGCCCAATCCAGACGTGTATTGGGGCCAGGTTTCAGGCAAATAGAGCAGTAAGTGCAGAGAAATGTTCACTCTCTAAAAGTGGCATTTCTAAAATAGTAAAGTTAAATCCAACCTCACCAGTAAGTAGGATTTTCAATAAATAAATAAAGCTACTCCTCTCCGATATGGAATTACCAAATTAAAAGTATAGGGGAATACACAGAGCTAACCTATGAGAGGGGTAGACCTCACAGTAGTGAAAAATGAAATAGACTGTTTGGTACTTACAGGACACGCGAACCACCAAAGTACATATCTTATTTTTTACTTCCATAGCATCATGCACCTAGGACTACCTAGGGCCTACCTTAGGTGTAAATTATATGTAATAAAAGGGGAGTTTAAGGCTTGGCAAGTAGGCTGGGACTCCCCTGGGAGACCCCTGAGTCTATGCCCAGAACCATAACTCTGCCAGTCGAGTACTTACCTAAAAGCCGATAACTCACTTTTCTTCCATAGGCTAACATTGAGTGGTTTCACTTGGAAATTCTTCTAAGTGGTGTGGAGTTTTGGAACTTTAAAATATTCATCTAAAATCAGCCGAACAACGAATTCTGATTTACTCACCTGTTATCAGGAGAGACCTCAGTGCTGCATCTTGGAGCTCGGTACTGACCCTGAAAAGTAATTGTAACCGTACTTACCAGTAACTCGAATTTCCTTCCATGGGATATTATTGCCTGCTTTTTGCTGAAAATTTTCTAAGTGTCGATTTTTGAAACTTACAAATATTCTTTAAAAATCGTACCAACTGTGAAAACGTAATTGTTTACCTGTTTTAGATAGATGTCCCAGTACTGAGCCTAGGAGCCCAGCACTGGATTACAAAAGTAACGAGAACGTACTTTACCCGTAACTTGAATTTTCTTCCATAGGAAACCATTGACTGTTTTTCTGTGAAATTTCTTCTAAGTGTCGATTTTGCAAACATGTAAATATTCCTTAAAAATCGCCTGTATAACTTAAACGCAGTTTCTCAACTGCTTACAGGTGGTACAGTAGTGCTGGATCTAGGATCCAACACTGACCTAGAAAACGTAACCATAACCCCACTTACCTGCTAAGTGAATTTCCTTCCATAGGATAACATTGGTAATTTGATCAGCAAAAGTTTCTAAGTGTCAACTTTTAAAATAGCAAAATATTGCTTAAAAATCACAACAGTAACTAAAACGAATTTACTCACTTGTTTCCAAGAACTGTCCCAGGACTGAATCTAGGATCCAGTCCTGGATTTAGAAAAGTAATCCTGAAAGTAATTAATTGCATATAACTTAAAATTCCCATTGAGCTCAATGTATTATTGTGATTCAAATTGTGTTGCCTATTGCAATAAACTGTAACTATGACCTGCAAAAGTCAATTGCCTATTGCAAAGTATTTAACTAAAGCATCTCATTCTGAGAAAGTATATTTTGATACCTATTGTTGGTTCTAAAATAAAACAACAATATCTTTTGTATGCAAACCAATGGCCTAGAGTTCAGTTCTTGAGTGTGTGAGACCATTTGCTGACTGAGTGTGTACAACAAATGTTTTACACTGTACTCTGATACTGCCTTACTGCTCGGCAAGCTACCACTTTAGAGAGTAAGGTTATATCTAACTTTAGCCTCTGCCAAACCTCTGGGGACTGGGGACTCTGTGCACACTGTACCTATTTGGGAACAGTATATACAGAGCCACTTTCTCACAGTAGTGATAAAGTGATTAGAGTCCTACGGCCAACATAAAGATACAGCAAAACGTGAGGTGAAAAGCAAAAAGGTTGCTGGTAGGCCACCTTAAGGATGCCAGGTCTAACAAAAACTGAACTAAGGATAACATGAGTAAAACATCAGGTTTCTCTACTGCATTTGGTGAGACAAGTGGGCCTTCTTTTATCTTCCATTCAAGCAATCTTTGACAGACCCCTTTATTATAGAGCTTTTCAAGGATTACAGATAAGGCACTTACAAAGGAGTCCCAAATAATCAGAGATGGTTGACTTCTGTAATATGGGTCGTAGACTAAAAGCAGCACAAAAACAGAGTGCAACAGGGTCCAAAAAACTTGAGTGCCACAAGAGAGTTTGAATGCAAGCGTATCCTTTTACAGATCCAGAGATATACTCATGCAATTTTTATTTTTAGGACAGAACGTGCATGATGAAAAAAACATTGTTTTTAAAAAGCGCATTGCAGAATATCAGTACTTTGATGTGGGAAAACTTCAAAACTTTCAAACAAAATATTTGTAGGCAGCTTACAGCAAGTTGTTGTGGCCGAGTGTTTAAGGCGATGGACTAGAAATCCATTGGGGTATCCCCGCGCAGGTTCGAATCCTACCAACAACGAGAATCTTTTTATTATCGGCTACAATTTCAGAAGTTAACCTTTAGTATTTCTTCCATTTCAGTTTTATAAATAGGTGGCTTATTTTTGTGTCACTATTGCCTCTCCACATATTTGTTATCGCTACCTCTTTCATGTCTTTGCTACACCTCATTCCTACTTTAGCACTGGTGTAAACGCTTCAAATTATTATACGGTTGCTCTCTCATTCATACCTGCGCATGCACTTGAAAGTTACTTTACCAATAAAAGACGCAAAGAGAGAAATAGAACAAAAGTGCTGGCTGGATTGGCAAACACACTTCATAAAACTGCATTTTCTTTTTTATTCTCCCCCGTGTTACATGCTTAACCTCGCCATGTGTAATTTCTCTTAACCTGCTGTCCCAGGAAGAGAATTTCATCTACAGGCTCTTTCTGTGGTTTTTTCCCTAGTCTGTCTTTCCCATTTCTTAGCTGTGTAACTGTTCCTTTACGCGCTCTATTTAAACGCCATCAATCTCATTTGAGCTCCTTGCTCCCGCTTCTGTTTTCTCCACCTCTCATACTGCCAGTTCTCTCTTTCTCTGTGGTTGGTGGCTACTTTCCTGAGCTTCCGAAGCCACGTGGTTCCTGCCTCTTGTTGTCAGACTTGAATTGGAAAAGGAACCATATTAACAAGCCTTTACCACTCACACACGGCGGAAGTTTATACTTTAATTCAGTGAGCTAAGAAAAGCGTGTTGTGGGTCCCCTACGAGCCATGGTGCTTGCTTCATCATGATTTGGCACCAGTCATTAGCCGCAGCTCTGCTAATGAGCCACTGAGGTCAGTTTCAATATTTACTCAAAAACATAACCATGCAGCCCACCCCTCAACTGTGTATTTATCTTGCTTTTCTGCTGTTCGTGTGATTAGCTGGGAGGAGCTCACGGCGACATCCTCCCTATAGAAGTGTAGATTGATCACTCTCTAACTCTTTCTTGCTTCACATACAAATGGCTTGAAAGGTGCAGGGAAGATGCAGGTCTAATAGACAGAATAGAAGGTCTGTGCCAGGTGGGTTTCTCTGCATTGGTGTCCCATCACAGGTCCGCAAGTGTAATGTGTGATCTTTGACTCCTGGCATTTCACAAGCAGGCGGCCAGGAAACGGTTTCAGCCTATCAACCACTGAGGAGACGCAGCCTCTGAATGAGGAATGAGGAAGCAATGAATACATCCAGCCTATCACAGGAACAGCCCCGAGTGTTCCGAATTATAAATTCTCCATGTCACTGTATATCGTTGAGCCCAAGTAGCTCGCCATGATCGTATAGTGGTTAGTACTCTGCGTTGTGGCCGCAGCAACCTCAGTTCGAATCTGAGACACGGCACTGTGGTTGGCAATGTCACGGCAGTTGGGTGTTAATTTTACAGAATTAGCAAATGTACCAGTGGTTTTTGTAAAATGTCTATTAAAAACAGATCCTTTCAAATATTTAAACCATCTAACAACAAATGATTTAAACTCGCATGACTATAAGCTGTAGCTATAATGTATTTACTTACATAAATTATCGTTCTTGAACCTATTGGGGGTGGAGGGGGAGCGGAGCTCACCCCCCAGGTGCAGTTGAGTGACCTGTGTTGTGGCTCTCTAGAGGGAAGGCACAAATTTTGCTGTCACCCAGCCCAATCCAGACGTGTATTGGGGCCAGGTTTCAGGCAAATAGAGCAGTAAGTGCAGAGAAATGTTCACTCTCTAAAAGTGGCATTTCTAAAATAGTAAAGTTAAATCCAACCTCACCAGTAAGTAGGATTTTCAATAAATAAATAAAGCTACTCCTCTCCGATATGGAATTACCAAATTAAAAGTATAGGGGAATACACAGAGCTAACCTATGAGAGGGGTAGACCTCACAGTAGTGAAAAATGAAATAGACTGTTTGGTACTTACAGGACACGCGAACCACCAAAGTACATATCTTATTTTTTACTTACATAGCATCATGCACCTGGGACTACCTAGGGCCTACCTTAGGTGTAAATTATATGTAATAAAATGGGAGTTTAAGGCTTGGCAAGTAGGCTGGGACTCCCCTGGGAGACCCCTGAGTCTCTGCCCAGAACCATAACTCTGCCAGTCGAGTACTTACCTAAAAGCCAATAACTCACTTTTCTTCCATAGGCTAACATTGAGTGGTTTCACTTGGAAATTCTTCTAAGTGGTGTGGAGTTTTGGAACTTTAAAATATTCATCTAAAATCAGCCGAACAACGAATTCTGATTTACTCACCTGTTATCAGGAGAGACCTCAGTGCTGCATCTTGGAGCTCGGTACTGACCCTGAAAAGTAATTTTAACCGTACTTACCAGTAACTCGAATTTCCTTCCATGGGATATCATTGCCTGCTTTTTGCTGAAAATTTTCTAAGTGTCGATTTTTGAAACTTACAAATATTCTTTAAAAATCGTACCAACTGTGAAAACGTAATTGTTTACCTGTTTTAGATAGATGTCCCAGTACTGAGCCTAGGAGCCCAGCACTGGATTACAAAAGTAACGAGAACGTACTTTACCCGTAACTTGAATTTTCTTCCATAGGAAACCATTAACTGTTTTTCTGTGAAATTTCTTCTAAGTGTCGATTTTGCAAACATGTAAATATTCCTTAAAAATCGCCTGTATAACTTAAACGCAGTTTCTCAACTGCTTACAGGTGGTACAGTAGTACTGGATCTAGGATCCAACACTGACCTAGAAAACATAACCATAACCCCACTTACCTGCTAAGTGAATTTCCTTCCATAGGATAACATTGGTAATTTGATCAGCAAAAGTTTCGAAGTGTCAACTTTTAAAATAGCAAAATATTGCTTAAAAATCACAACAGTAACTAAAACGAATTTACTCACTTGTTTCCAAGAACTGTCCCAGGACTGAATCTAGGATCCAGTCCTGGATTTAGAAAAGTAATCCTGAAAGTAATTAATTGCATATAACTTAAAATTCCCATTGAGCTCAATGTATTATTGTGATTCAAATTGTGTTGCCTATTGCAATAAACTGTAACTATGACCTGCAAAAGTCAATTGCCTATTGCAAAGTATTTAACTAAAGCATCTCATTCTGAGAAAGTATATTTTGATACCTATTGTTGGTTCTAAAATAAAACAACAATATCTTTTGTATGCAAACCAATGGCCTAGAGTTCAGTTCTTGAGTGTGTGAGACCATTTGCTGACTGAGTGTGTACAACAAATGTTTTACACTGTACTCTGATACTGCCTTACTGCTCGGCAAGCTACCACTTTAGAGAGTAAGGTTATATCTAACTTTAGCCTCTGCCAAACCTCTGGGGACTGGGGACTCTGTGCACACTGTACCTATTTGGGAACAGTATATACAGAGCCACTTTCTCACAGTAGTGATAAAGTGATTAGAGTCCTACGGCCAACATAAAGATACAGCAAAACGTGAGGTGAAAAGCAAAAAGGTTGCTGGTAGGCCACCTTAAGGATGCCAGGTCTAACAAAAACTGAACTAAGGATAACATGAGTAAAACATCAGGTTTCTCTACTGCATTTGGAGAGACAAGTGGGCCTTCTTTTATCTTCCATTCAAGCAATCTTTGACAGACCCCTTTATTATAGAGCTTTTCAAGGATTACAGATAAGGCACTTACAAAGGAGTCCCAAATAATCAGAGATGGTTGACTTCTGTAATATGGGTCGTAGACTAAAAGCAGCACAAAAACAGAGTGCAACAGGGTCCAAAAAACTTGAGTGCCACAAGAGAGTTTGAATGCAAGCGTATCCTTTTACAGATCCAGAGATATACTCATGCAATTTTTATTTTTAGGACAGAACGTGCATGATGAAAAAAACATTGTTTTTAAAAAGCGCATTGCAGAATATCAGTACTTTGATGTGGGAAAACTTCAAAACTTTCAAACAAAATATTTGTAGGCAGCTTACAGCAAGTTGTTGTGGCCGAGTGTTTAAGGCGATGGACTAGAAATCCATTGGGGTATCCCCGCGCAGGTTCGAATCCTACCAACAACGAGAATCTTTTTATTATCGGCTACAATTTCAGAAGTTAACCTTTAGTATTTCTTCCATTTCAGTTTTATAAATAGGTGGCTTATTTTTGTGTCACTATTGCCTCTCCACATATTTGTTATCGCTACCTCTTTCATGTCTTTGCTACACCTCATTCCTACTTTAGCACTGGTGTAAACGCTTCAAATTATTATACGGTTGCTCTCTCATTCATACCTGCGCATGCACTTGAAAGTTACTTTACCAATAAAAGACGCAAAGAGAGAAATAGAACAAAAGTGCTGGCTGGATTGGCAAACACACTTCATAAAACTGCATTTTCTTTTTTATTCTCCCCCGTGTTACATGCTTAACCTCGCCATGTGTAATTTCTCTTAACCTGCTGTCCCAGGAAGAGAATTTCATCTACAGGCTCTTTCTGTGGTTTTTTCCCTAGTCTGTCTTTCCCATTTCTTAGCTGTGTAACTGTTCCTTTACGCGCTCTATTTAAACGCCATCAATCTCATTTGAGCTCCTTGCTCCCGCTTCTGTTTTCTCCACCTCTCATACTGCCAGTTCTCTCTTTCTCTGTGGTTGGTGGCTACTTTCCTGAGCTTCCGAAGCCACGTGGTTCCTGCCTCTTGTTGTCAGACTTGAATTGGAAAAGGAACCATATTAACAAGCCTTTACCACTCACACACGGCGGAAGTTTATACTTTAATTCAGTGAGCTAAGAAAAGCGTGTTGTGGGTCCCCTACGAGCCATGGTGCTTGCTTCATCATGATTTGGCACCAGTCATTAGCCGCAGCTCTGCTAATGAGCCACTGAGGTCAGTTTCAATATTTACTCAAAAACATAACCATGCAGCCCACCCCTCAACTGTGTATTTATCTTGCTTTTCTGCTGTTCGTGTGATTAGCTGGGAGGAGCTCACGGCGACATCCTCCCTATAGAAGTGTAGATTGATCACTCTCTAACTCTTTCTTGCTTCACATACAAATGGCTTGAAAGGTGCAGGGAAGATGCAGGTCTAATAGACAGAATAGAAGGTCTGTGCCAGGTGGGTTTCTCTGCATTGGTGTCCCATCACAGGTCCGCAAGTGTAATGTGTGATCTTTGACTCCTGGCATTTCACAAGCAGGCGGCCAGGAAACGGTTTCAGCCTATCAACCACTGAGGAGACGCAGCCTCTGAATGAGGAATGAGGAAGCAATGAATACATCCAGCCTATCACAGGAACAGCCCCGAGTGTTCCGAATTATAAATTCTCCATGTCACTGTATATCGTTGAGCCCAAGTAGCTCGCCGTGATCGTATAGTGGTTAGTACTCTGCGTTGTGGCCGCAGCAACCTCAGTTCGAATCTGAGACACGGCATTGTGGTTGGCAATGTCACGGCAGTTGGGTGTTAATTTTACAGAATTAGCAAATGTACCAGTGGTTTTTGTAAAATGTCTATTAAAAACAGATCCTTTCAAATATTTAAACCATCTAACAACAAATGATTTAAACTCGCATGACTATAAGCTGTAGCTATAATGTATTTACTTACATAAATTATCGTTCTTGAACCTATTGGGGGTGGAGGGGGAGCGGAGCTCACCCCCCAGGTGCAGTTGAGTGACCTGTGTTGTGGCTCTCTAGAGGGAAGGCACAAATTTTGCTGTCACCCAGCCCAATCCAGACGTGTATTGGGGCCAGGTTTCAGGCAAATAGAGCAGTAAGTGCAGAGAAATGTTCACTCTCTAAAAGTGGCATTTCTAAAATAGTAAAGTTAAATCCAACCTCACCAGTAAGTAGGATTTTCAATAAATAAATAAAGCTACTCCTCTCCGATATGGAATTACCAAATTAAAAGTATAGGGGAATACACAGAGCTAACCTATGAGAGGGGTAGACCTCACAGTAGTGAAAAATGAAATAGACTGGTACTTACAGGACACGCGAACCACCAAAGTACATATCTTATTTTTTACTTACATAGCATCATGCACCTGGGACTACCTAGGGCCTACCTTAGGTGTAAATTATATGTAATAAAATGGGAGTTTAAGGCTTGGCAAGTAGGCTGGGACTCCCCTGGGAGACCCCTGAGTCTCTGCCCAGAACCATAACTCTGCCAGTCGAGTACTTACCTAAAAGCCAATAACTCACTTTTCTTCCATAGGCTAACATTGAGTGGTTTCACTTGGAAATTCTTCTAAGTGGTGTGGAGTTTTGGAACTTTAAAATATTCATCTAAAATCAGCCGAACAACGAATTCTGATTTACTCACCTGTTATCAGGAGAGACCTCAGTGCTGCATCTTGGAGCTCGGTACTGACCCTGAAAAGTAATTTTAACCGTACTTACCAGTAACTCGAATTTCCTTCCATGGGATATCATTGCCTGCTTTTTGCTGAAAATTTTCTAAGTGTCGATTTTTGAAACTTACAAATATTCTTTAAAAATCGTACCAACTGTGAAAACGTAATTGTTTACCTGTTTTAGATAGATGTCCCAGTACTGAGCCTAGGAGCCCAGCACTGGATTACAAAAGTAACGAGAACGTACTTTACCCGTAACTTGAATTTTCTTCCATAGGAAACCATTAACTGTTTTTCTGTGAAATTTCTTCTAAGTGTCGATTTTGCAAACATGTAAATATTCCTTAAAAATCGCCTGTATAACTTAAACGCAGTTTCTCAACTGCTTACAGGTGGTACAGTAGTACTGGATCTAGGATCCAACACTGACCTAGAAAACATAACCATAACCCCACTTACCTGCTAAGTGAATTTCCTTCCATAGGATAACATTGGTAATTTGATCAGCAAAAGTTTCGAAGTGTCAACTTTTAAAATAGCAAAATATTGCTTAAAAATCACAACAGTAACTAAAACGAATTTACTCACTTGTTTCCAAGAACTGTCCCAGGACTGAATCTAGGATCCAGTCCTGGATTTAGAAAAGTAATCCTGAAAGTAATTAATTGCATATAACTTAAAATTCCCATTGAGCTCAATGTATTATTGTGATTCAAATTGTGTTGCCTATTGCAATAAACTGTAACTATGACCTGCAAAAGTCAATTGCCTATTGCAAAGTATTTAACTAAAGCATCTCATTCTGAGAAAGTATATTTTGATACCTATTGTTGGTTCTAAAATAAAACAACAATATCTTTTGTATGCAAACCAATGGCCTAGAGTTCAGTTCTTGAGTGTGTGAGACCATTTGCTGACTGAGTGTGTACAACAAATGTTTTACACTGTACTCTGATACTGCCTTACTGCTCGGCAAGCTACCACTTTAGAGAGTAAGGTTATATCTAACTTTAGCCTCTGCCAAACCTCTGGGGACTGGGGACTCTGTGCACACTGTACCTATTTGGGAACAGTATATACAGAGCCACTTTCTCACAGTAGTGATAAAGTGATTAGAGTCCTACGGCCAACATAAAGATACAGCAAAACGTGAGATGAAAAGCAAAAAGGTTGCTGGTAGGCCACCTTAAGGATGCCAGGTCTAACAAAAACTGAACTAAGGATAACATGAGTAAAACATCAGGTTTCTCTACTGCATTTGGTGAGACAAGTGGGCCTTCTTTTATCTTCCATTCAAGCAATCTTTGACAGACCCCTTTATTATAGAGCTTTTCAAGGATTACAGATAAGGCACTTACAAAGGAGTCCCAAATAATCAGAGATGGTTGACTTCTGTAATATGGGTCGTAGACTAAATGCAGCACAAAAACAGAGTGCAACAGGGTCCAAAAAACTTGAGTGCCACAAGAGAGTTTGAATGCAAGCGTATCCTTTTACAGATCCAGAGATATACTCATGCAATTTTTATTTTTAGGACAGAACGTGCATGATGAAAAAAACATTGTTTTTAAAAAGCGCATTGCAGAATATCAGTACTTTGATGTGGGAAAACTTCAAAACTTTCAAACAAAATATTTGTAGGCAGCTTACAGCAAGTTGTTGTGGCCGAGTGGTTAAGGCGATGGACTAGAAATCCATTGGGGTATCCCCGCGCAGGTTCGAATCCTGGCAACAACGAGAATCTTTTTATTATCGGCTACAATTTCAGAAGTTAACCTTTAGTATTTCTTCCATTTCAGTTTTATAAATAGGTGGCTTATTTTTGTGTCACTATTGCCTCTCCACATATTTGTTATCGCTACCTCTTTCATGTCTTTGCTACACCTCATTCCTACTTTAGCACTGGTGTAAACGCTTCAAATTATTATACGGTTGCTCTCTCATTCATACCTGCGCATGCACTTGAAAGTTACTTTACCAATAAAAGACGCAAAGAGAGAAATAGAACAAAAGAGCTGGCTGGATTGGCAAACACACTTCATAAAACTGCATTTTCTTTTTTATTCTCCCCCCTGTTACATGCTTAACCTCCCCATGTGTAATTTCTCTTAACCTGCTGTCCCAGGAAGAGAATTTCATCTACAGGCTCTTTCTGTGTTTTTTTCCCTAGTCTGTCTTTCCCATTTCTTAGCTGTGTAACTGTTCCTTTACGCGCTCTATTTAAACGCCATCAATCTCATTTGAGCTCCTTGCTCCCGCTTCTGTTTTCTCCACCTCTCATACTGCCAGTTCTCTCTTTCTCTGTGGTTGGTGGCTACTTTCCTGAGCTTCCGAAGCCACGTGGTTCCTGCCTCTTGTTGTCAGACTTGAATTGGAAAAGGAACCATATTAACAAGCCTTTACCACTCACACACGGCGGAAGTTTATACTTTAATTCAGTGAGCTAAGAAAAGCGTGTTGTGGGTCCCCTACGAGCCATGGTGCTTGCTTCATCATGATTTGGCACCAGTCATTAGCTCTGCTAATGAGCCACTGAGGTCAGTTTCAATATTTACTCAAAAACATAACCATGCAGCCCACCCCTCAACTGTGTATTTATCTTGCTTTTCTGCTGTTCGTGTGATTAGCTGGGAGGAGCTCACGGCGACATCCTCCCTATAAAAGTGTAGATGGATCACTCTCTAACTCTTTCTTGCTTCACATACAAATGGCTTGAAAGGTGCAGGGAAGATGCAGGTCTAATAGAATAGAAGGCCTGTGCCAGGTGGGTTTCTCTGCATTGGTGTCCCATCACAGGTCCGCAAGTGTAATCTGTGATCTTTGACTCCTGGCATTTCACAAGCAGGCGGCCAGGAAACGGTTTCAGCCTATCAACCACTGAGGAGACGCAGCCTCTGAATGAGGAATGAGGAAGCAATGAATACATCCAGCCTATCACAGGAACAGCCCTGAGTGTTCCGAATTATAAATTCTCCATGTCATTGTATCTCATTGAGCCCAAGTAGCTCGCCGTGATCGTATAGTGGTTAGTACTCTGCGTTGTGGCCGCAGCAACCTTGGTTCGAATCCGAGTCACGGCATTGTGGTTGGCAATGTCACGGCAGTTGGGTGTTAATTTTACAGAATTAGCAAATGTACCAGTGGTTTTTGTAAAATGTCTATTAAAAACAGATCCTTTCAAATATTTAAACCATCTAACAACAAATGATTTAAACTTGCATGATTATAAGCTGTAGCTATAATGTATTTACTTACATAAATTATCGTTCTTGAACATATTGGGGGTGGAGGGGGAGCGGAGCTCACCCCCCAGGTGCAGTTGAGTGACCTGTGTTGTGGCTCTCTAGAGGGAAGGCACAAATTTTGCTGTCACCCAGCCCAATCCAGACGTGTATTGGGGCCAGGTTTCAGGCAAATAGAGCAGTAAGTGCAGAGACATGTTCACTCTCTAAAAGTGGCATTTCTAAAATAGTAAAGTTAAATCCAACCTCACCAGTAAGTAGGATTTTCAATAAATAAATAAAGCTACTCCTCTCCGATATGGAATTACCAAATAAAAAGTATAGGGGAATACACAGAGCTAACCTATGAGAGGGGTAGACCTCACAGTAGTGAAAAATGAAATAGACTGTTTGGTACTTACAGGACACGCGAACCACCAAAGTACATATCTTATTTTTTACTTACATAGCATCATGCACCTAGGACTACCTAGGGCCTACCTTAGGTGTAAATTATATGTAATAAAAGGGGAGTTTAAGGCTTGGCAAGTAGGCTGGGACTCCCCTGGGAGACCCCTGAGTCTATGCCCAGAACCATAACTCTGCCAGTCGAGTACTTACCTAAAAGCCGATAACTCACTTTTCTTCCATAGGCTAACATTGAGTGGTTTCACTTGGAAATTCTTCTAAGTGGTGTGGAGTTTTGGAACTTTAAAATATTCATCTAAAATCAGCCGAACAACGAATTCTGATTTACTCACCTGTTATCAGGAGAGACCTCAGTGCTGCATCTTGGAGCTCAGTACTGACCCTGAAAAGTAATTTTAACCGTACTTACCAGTAACTCGAATTTCCTTCCATGGGATATCATTGCCTGCTTTTTGCTGAAAATTTTCTAAGTGTCGATTTTTGAAACTTACAAATATTCTTTAAAAATCGTACCAACTGTGAAAACGTAATTGTTTACCTGTTTTAGATAGATGTCCCTGTACTGAGCCTAGGAGCCCAGCACTGGATTACAAAAGTAACGAGAACGTACTTTACCCGTAACTTGAATTTTCTTCCATAGGAAACCATTGACTGTTTTTCTGTGAAATTTCTTCTAAGTGTCGATTTTGCAAACATGTAAATATTCCTTAAAAATCGCCTGTATAACTTAAACGCAGTTTCTCAACTGCTTACAGGTGGTACAGTAGTGCTGGATCTAGGATCCAACACTGACCTAGAAAACGTAACCATAACCCCACTTACCTGCTAAGTGAATTTCCTTCCATAGGATAACATTGGTAATTTGATCAGCAAAAGTTTCTAAGTGTCAACTTTTAAAATAGCAAAATATTGCTTAAAAATCACAACAGTAACTAAAACGAATTTACTCACTTGTTTCCAAGAACTGTCCCAGGACTGAATCTAGGATCCAGTCCTGGATTTAGAAAAGTAATCCTGAAAGTAATTAATTGCATATAACTTAAAATTCCCATTGAGCTCAATGTATTATTGTGATTCAAATTGTGTTGCCTATTGCAATAAACTGTAACTATGACCTGCAAAAGTCAATTGCCTATTGCAAAGTATTTAACTAAAGCATCTCATTCTGAGAAAGTATATTTTGATACCTATTGTTGGTTCTAAAATAAAACAACAATATCTTTTGTATGCAAACCAATGGCCTAGAGTTCAGTTCTTGAGTGTGTGAGACCATTTGCTGACTGAGTGTGTACAACAAATGTTTTACACTGTACTCTGATACTGCCTTACTGCTCGGCAAGCTACCACTTTAGAGAGTAAGGTTATATCTAACTTTAGCCTCTGCCAAACCTCTGGGGACTGGGGACTCTGTGCACACTGTACCTATTTGGGAACAGTATATACAGAGCCACTTTCTCACAGTAGTGATAAAGTGATTAGAGTCCTAAGGCCAACATAAAGATACAGCAAAACGTGAGGTGAAAAGCAAAAAGGTTGCTGGTAGGCCACCTTAAGGATGCCAGGTCTAACAAAAACTGAACTAAGGATAACATGAGTAAAACATCAGGTTTCTCTACTGCATTTGGTGAGACAAGTGGGCCTTCTTTTATCTTCCATTCAAGCAATCTTTGACAGACCCCTTTATTATAGAGCTTTTCAAGGATTACAGATAAGGCACTTACAAAGGAGTCCCAAATACTCAGAGATGGTTGACTTCTGTAATATGGGTCGTAGACTAAAAGCAGCGCAAAAACAGAGTGCAACAGGGTCCAAAAACTTGAGTGCCACAAGAGAGTTTGAATGCAAGCGTATCCTTTTACAGATCCAGAGATATACTCATGCAATTTTTATTTTTAGGACAGAACGTGCATGATGAAAAAAAACATTGTTTTTAAAAAGCGCATTGCAGAATATCAGTACTTTGATGTGGGAAAACTTCAAAACTTTCAAACAAAATATTTGTAGTCAGCTTACAGCAAGTTGTTGTGGCCGAGTGGTTAAGGCGATGGACTAGAAATCCATTGGGGTATCCCCGCGCAGGTTCGAATCCTGCCAACAACGAGAATCTTTTTATTATCGGCTACAATTTCAGAAGTTAACCTTTAGTATTTCTTCCATTTCAGTTTTATAAATAGGTGGCTTATTTTTGTGTCACTATTGCCTCTCCACATATTTGTTATCGCTACCTCTTTCATGTCTTTGCTACACCTCATTCCTACTTTAGCACTGGTGTAAACGCTTCAAATTATTATACGGTTGCTCTCTCATTCATACCTGCGCATGCACTTGAAAGTTACTTTACCAATAAAAGACGCAAAGAGAGAAATAGAACAAAAGTGCTGGCTGGATTGGCAAACACACTTCATAAAACTGCATTTTCTTTTTTATTCTCCCCCGTGTTACATGCTTAACCTCCCCATGTGTAATTTCTCTTAACCTGCTGTCCCAGGAAGAGAATTTCATCTACAGGCTCTTTCTGTGTTTTTTTCCCTAGTCTGTCTTTCCCATTTCTTAGCTGTGTAACTGTTCCTTTACGCGCTCTATTTAAACGCCATCAATCTCATTTGAGCTCCTTGCTCCCGCTTCTGTTTTCTCCACCTCTCATACTGCCAGTTCTCTCTTTCTCTGTGGTTGGTGGCTACTTTCCTGAGCTTCCGAAGCCACGTGGTTCCTGCCTCTTGTTGTCAGACTTGAATTGGAAAAGGAACCATATTAACAAGCCTTTACCACTCACACACGGCGGAAGTTTATACTTTAATTCAGTGAGCTAAGAAAAGCGTGTTGTGGGTCCCCTACGAGCCATGGTGCTTGCTTCATCATGATTTGGCACCAGTCATTAGCCGCAGCTCTACTAATGAGCCACTGAGGTCAGTTTCAATATTTACTCAAAAACATAACCATGCAGCCCACCCCTCAACTGTGTATTTATCTTGCTTTTCTGCTGTTCGTGTGATTAGCTGGGAGGAGCTCACGGCGACATCCTCCCTATAAAAGTGTAGATGGATCACTCTCTAACTCTTTCTTGCTTCACATACAAATGGCTTGAAAGGTGCAGGGAAGATGCAGGTCTAATAGACAGAATAGAAGGCCTGTGCCAGGTGGGTTTCTCTGCATTGGTGTCCCATCACAGGTCCGCAAGTGTAATGTGTGATCTTTGACTCCTGGCATTTCACAAGCAGGCGGCCAGGAAACGGTTTCAGCCTATCAACCACTGAGGAGACGCAGCCTCTGAATGAGGAATGAGGAAGCAATGAATACATCCAGCCTATCACAGGAACAGCCCTGAGTGTTCCGAATTATAAATTCTCCATGTCATTGTATGTCGTTGAGCCCAAGTAGCTTGCCGTGATCGTATAGTGGTTAGTACTCTGCGTTGTGGCCGCAGCAACCTCGGTTCGAATCCGAGTCACGGCATTGTGGTTGGCAATGTCACGGCAGTTGGGTGTTAATTTTACAGAATTAGCAAATGTACCAGTGGTTTTTGTAAAATGTCTATTAAAAACAGATCCTTTCAAATATTTAAACCATCTAACAACAAATGATTTAAACTTGCATGATTATAAGCTGTAGCTATAATGTATTTACTTACATAAATTATCGTTCTTGAACCTATTGGGGGTGGAGGGGGAGCGGAGCTCACCCCCCAGGTGCAGTTGAGTGACCTGTGTTGTGGCTCTCTAGAGGGAAGGCACAAATTTTGCTGTCACCCAGCCCAATCCAGACGTGTATTGGGGCCAGGTTTCAGGCAAATAGAGCAGTAAGTGCAGAGACATGTTCACTCTCTAAAAGTGGCATTTCTAAAATAGTAAAGTTAAATCCAACCTCACCAGTAAGTAGGATTTTCAATAAATAAATAAAGCTACTCCTCTCCGATATGGAATTACCAAATAAAAAGTATAGGGGAATACACAGAGCCAACCTATGAGAGGGGTAGACCTCACAGTAGTGAAAAATGAAATAGACTATTTGGTACTTACAGGACACGCGAACCACCAAAGTACATATCTTATTTTTTACTTACATAGCATCATGCACCTAGGACTACCTAGGGCCTACCTTAGGTGTAAATTATATGTAATAAAAGGGGAGTTTAAGGCTTGGCAAGTAGGCTGGGACTCCCCTGGGAGACCCCTGAGTCTATGCCCAGAACCATAACTCTGCCAGTCGAGTACTTACCTAAAAGCCGATAACTCACTTTTCTTCCATAGGCTAACATTGAGTGGTTTCACTTGGAAATTCTTCTAAGTGGTGTGGAGTTTTGGAACTTTAAAATATTCATCTAAAATCAGCCGAACAACGAATTCTGATTTACTCACCTGTTATCAGGAGAGACCTCAGTGCTGCATCTTGGAGCTCGGTACTGACCCTGAAAAGTAATTTTAACCGTACTTACCAGTAACTCGAATTTCCTTCCATGGGATATCATTGCCTGCTTTTTGCTGAAAATTTTCTAAGTGTCGATTTTTGAAACTTACAAATATTCTTTAAAAATCGTACCAACTGTGAAAACGTAATTGTTTACCTGTTTTAGATAGATGTCCCAGTACTGAGCCTAGGAGCCCAGCACTGGATTACAAAAGTAACGAGAACGTACTTTACCCGTAACTTGAATTTTCTTCCATAGGAAACCATTGACTGTTTTTCTGTGAAATTTCTTCTAAGTGTCGATTTTGCAAACATGTAAATATTCCTTAAAAATCGCCGGTATAACTTAAACGCAGTTTCTCAACTGCTTACAGGTGGTACAGTAGTGCTGGATCTAGGATCCAACACTGACCTAGAAAACGTAACCATAACCCCACTTACCTGCTAAGTGAATTTCCTTCCATAGGATAACATTGGTAATTTGATCAGCAAAAGTTTCTAAGTGTCAACTTTTAAAATAGCAAAATATTGCTTAAAAATCACAACAGTAACTAAAACGAATTTACTCACTTGTTTCCAAGAACTGTCCCAGGACTGAATCTAGGATCCAGTCCTGGATTTAGAAAAGTAATCCTGAAAGTAATTAATTGCATATAACTTAAAATTCCCATTGAGCTCAATGTATTATTGTGATTCAAATTGTGTTGCCTATTGCAATAAACTGTAACTATGACCTGCAAAAGTCAATTGCCTATTGCAAAGTATTTAACTAAAGCATCTCATTCTGAGAAAGTATATTTTGATACCTATTGTTGGTTCTAAAATAAAACAACAATATCTTTTGTATGCAAACCAATGGCCTAGAGTTCAGTTCTTGAGTGTGTGAGACCATTTGCTGACTGAGTGTGTACAACAAATGTTTTACACTGTACTCTGATACTGCCTTACTGCTCGGCAAGCTACCACTTTAGAGAGTAAGGTTATATCTAACTTTAGCCTCTGCCAAACCTCTGGGGACTGGGGACTCTGTGCACACTGTACCTATTTGGGAACAGTATATACAGAGCCACTTTCTCACAGTAGTGATAAAGTGATTAGAGTCCTACGGCCAACATAAAGATACAGCAAAACGTGAGGTGAAAAGCAAAAAGGTTGCTGGTAGGCCACCTTAAGGATGCCAGGTCTAACAAAAACTGAACTAAGGATAACATGAGTAAAACATCAGGTTTCTCTACTGCATTTGGTGAGACAAGTGGGCCTTCTTTTATCTTCCATTCAAGCAATCTTTGACAGACCCCTTTATTATAGAGCTTTTCAAGGATTACAGATAAGGCACTTACAAAGGAGTCCCAAATAATCAGAGATGGTTGACTTCTGTAATATGGGTCGTAGACTAAAAGCAGCACAAAAACAGAGTGCAACAGGGTCCAAAAAACTTGAGTGCCACAAGAGAGTTTGAATGCAAGCGTATCCTTTTACAGATCCAGAGATATACTCATGCAATTTTTATTTTTAGGACAGAACGTGCATGATGAAAAAAACATTGTTTTTAAAAAGCGCATTGCAGAATATCAGTACTTTGATGTGGGAAAACTTCAAAACTTTCAAACAAAATATTTGTAGGCAGCTTACAGCAAGTTGTTGTGGCCGAGTGGTTAAGGCGATGGACTAGAAATCCATTGGGGTATCCCTGTGCAGGTTCGAATCCTGCCAACAACGAGAATCTTTTTATTATCGGCTACAATTTCAGAAGTTAACCTTTAGTATTTCTTCCATTTCAGTTTTATCAATAGGTGGCTTATTTTTGTGTCACTATTGCCTCTCCACATATTTGTTATTGCTACCTCTTTCATGTCTTTGCTACACCTCATTCCTACTTTAGCACTGGTGTAAACGCTTCAAATTATTATACGGTTGCTCTCTCATTCATACCTGCGCATGCACTTGAAAGTTACTTTACCAATAAAAGACGCAAAGAGAGAAATAGAACAAAAGTGCTGGCTGGATTGCCAAACACACTTCATAAAACTGCATTTTCTTTTTTATTCTCCCCCGTGTTACATGCTTAACCTCCCCATGTGTAATTTCTCTTAACCTGCTGTCCCAGGAAGAGAATTTCATCTACAGGCTCTTTCTGTGTTTTTTTCCCTAGTCTGTCTTTCCCATTTCTTAGCTGTGTAACTGTTCCTTTACGCTCTCTATTTAAACGCCATCAATCTCATTTGAGCTCCTTGCTCCAGCTTCTGTTTTCTCCACCTCTCATACTGCCAGTTCTCTCTTTCTCTGTGGTTGGATGCTACTTTCCTGAGCTTCCGAAGCCACGTGGTTCCTGCCTCTTGTTGTCAGACTTGAATTGGAAAAGGAACCATATTAACAAGCCTTTACCACTCACACACGGCGGAAGTTTATACTTTAATTCAGTGAGCTAAGAAAAGCGTGTTGTGGGTCCCCTACGAGCCATGGTGCTTGCTTCATCATGATTTGGCACCAGTCATTAGCCGCAGCTCTGCTAATGAGCCACTGAGGTCAGTTTCAATATTTACTCAAAAACATAAC
Organism: Triturus cristatus; assembly: GCF_964204655.1. Lineage (NCBI taxonomy): Eukaryota > Metazoa > Chordata > Amphibia > Caudata > Salamandridae > Triturus > Triturus cristatus. The sequence goes on from NC_140595.1 coordinate 724,601,135, forward strand.
CATGCAGCCCACCCCTCAACTGTGTATTTATCTTGCTTTTCTGCTGTTCGTGTGATTAGCTGGGAGGAGCTCACGGCGACATCCTCCCTATAAAAGTGTAGATGGATCACTCTCTAACTCTTTCTTGCTTCACATACAAATGGCTTGAAAGGTGCAGGGAAGATGCAGGTCTAATAGACAGAATAGAAGGCCTGTGCCAGGTGGGTTTCTCTGCATTGGTGTCCCATCACAGGTCCGCAAGTGTAATGTGTGATCTTTGACTCCTGGCATTTCACAAGCAGGCGGCCAGGAAACGGTTTCAGCCTATCAACCACTGAGGAGACGCAGCCTCTGAATGAGGAATGAGGAAGCAATGAATACATCCAGCCTATCACAGGAACAGCCCTGAGTGTTCCGAATTATAAATTCTCCATGTCATTGTATGTCGTTGAGCCCAAGTAGCTCGCCGTGATCGTATAGTGGTTAGTACTCTGCGTTGTGGCCGCAGCAACCTCGGTTCGAATCCGAGTCACGGCATTGTGGTTGGCAATGTCACGGCAGTTGGGTGTTAATTTTACAGAATTAGCAAATGTACCAGTGGTTTTTGTAAAATGTCTATTAAAAACAGATCCTTTCAAATATTTAAACCATCTAACAACAAATGATTTAAACTTGCATGATTATAAGCTGTAGCTATAATGTATTTACTTACATAAATTATCGTTCTTGAACCTATTGGGGGTGGAGGGGGAGCGGAGCTCACCCCCCAGGTGCAGTTGAGTGACCTGTGTTGTGGCTCTCTAGAGGGAAGGCACAAATTTTGCTGTCACCCAGCCCAATCCAGATGTGTATTGGGGCCAGGTTTCAGGCAAATAGAGCAGTAAGTGCAGAGACATGTTCACTCTCTAAAAGTGGCATTTCTAAAATAGTAAAGTTAAATCCAACCTCACCAGTAAGTAGGATTTTCAATAAATAAATAAAGCTACTCCTCTCCGATATGGAATTACCAAATAAAAAGTATAGGGGAATACACAGAGCTAACCTATGAGAGGGGTAGACCTCACAGTAGTGAAAAATGAAATAGACTGTTTGGTACTTACAGGACACGCGAACCACCAAAGTACATATCTTATTTTTTACTTACATAGCATAATGCACCTAGGACTACCTAGGGCCTACCTTAGGTGTAAATTATATGTAATAAAAGGGGAGTTTAAGGCTTGGCAAGTAGGCTGGGACTCCCCTGGGAGACCCCTGAGTCTATGCCCAGAACCATAACTCTGCCAGTCGAGTACTTACCTAAAAGCCGATAACTCACTTTTCTTCCATAGGCTAACATTGAGTGGTTTCACTTGGAAATTCTTCTAAGTGGTGTGGAGTTTTGGAACTTTAAAATATTCATCTAAAATCAGCCGAACAACGAATTCTGATTTACTCACCTGTTATCAGGAGAGACCTCAGTGCTGCATCTTGGAGCTCAGTACTGACCCTGAAAAGTAATTTTAACCGTACTTACCAGTAACTCGAATTTCCTTCCATGGGATATCATTGCCTGCTTTTTGCTGAAAATTTTCTAAGTGTCGATTTTTGAAACTTACAAATATTCTTTAAAAATCGTACCAACTGTGAAAACGTAATTGTTTACCTGTTTTAGATAGATGTCCCAGTACTGAGCCTAGGAGCCCAGCACTGGATTACAAAAGTAACGAGAACGTACTTTACCCGTAACTTGAATTTTCTTCCATAGGAAACCATTGACTGTTTTTCTGTGAAATTTCTTCTAAGTGTCGATTTTGCAAACATGTAAATATTCCTTAAAAATCGCCTGTATAACTTAAACGCAGTTTCTCAACTGCTTACAGGTGGTACAGTAGTGCTGGATCTAGGATCCAACACTGACCTAGAAAACGTAACCATAACCCCACTTACCTGCTAAGTGAATTTCCTTCCATAGGATAACATTGGTAATTTGATCAGCAAAAGTTTCTAAGTGTCAACTTTTAAAATAGCAAAATATTGCTTAAAAATCACAACAGTAACTAAAACGAATTTACTCACTTGTTTCCAAGAACTGTCCCAGGACTGAATCTAGGATCCAGTCCTGGATTTAGAAAAGTAATCCTGAAAGTAATTAATTGCATATAACTTAAAATTCCCATTGAGCTCAATGTATTATTGTGATTCAAATTGTGTTGCCTATTGCAATAAACTGTAACTATGACCTGCAAAAGTCAATTGCCTATTGCAAAGTATTTAACTAAAGCATCTCATTCTGAGAAAGTATATTTTGATACCTATTGTTGGTTCTAAAATAAAACAACAATATCTTTTGTATGCAAACCAATGGCCTAGAGTTCAGTTCTTGAGTGTGTGAGACCATTTGCTGACTGAGTGTGTACAACAAATGTTTTACACTGTACTCTGATACTGCCTTACTGCTCGGCAAGCTACCACTTTAGAGAGTAAGGTTATATCTAACTTTAGCCTCTGCCAAACCTCTGGGGACTGGGGACTCTGTGCACACTGTACCTATTTGGGAACAGTATATACAGAGCCACTTTCTCACAGTAGTGATAAAGTGATTAGAGTCCTAAGGCCAACATAAAGATACAGCAAAACGTGAGGTGAAAAGCAAAAAGGTTGCTGGTAGGCCACCTTAAGGATGCCAGGTCTAACAAAAACTGAACTAAGGATAACATGAGTAAAACATCAGGTTTCTCTACTGCATTTGGTGAGACAAGTGGGCCTTCTTTTATCTTCCATTCAAGCAATCTTTGACAGACCCCTTTATTATAGAGCTTTTCAAGGATTACAGATAAGGCACTTACAAAGGAGTCCCAAATACTCAGAGATGGTTGACTTCTGTAATATGGGTCGTAGACTAAAAGCAGCGCAAAAACAGAGTGCAACAGGGTCCAAAAACTTGAGTGCCACAAGAGAGTTTGAATGCAAGCGTATCCTTTTACAGATCCAGAGATATACTCATGCAATTTTTATTTTTAGGACAGAACGTGCATGATGAAAAAAAACATTGTTTTTAAAAAGCGCATTGCAGAATATCAGTACTTTGATGTGGGAAAACTTCAAAACTTTCAAACAAAATATTTGTAGTCAGCTTACAGCAAGTTGTTGTGGCCGAGTGGTTAAGGCGATGGACTAGAAATCCATTGGGGTATCCCCGCGCAGGTTCGAATCCTGCCAACAACGAGAATCTTTTTATTATCGGCTACAATTTCAGAAGTTAACCTTTAGTATTTCTTCCATTTCAGTTTTATAAATAGGTGGCTTATTTTTGTGTCACTATTGCCTCTCCACATATTTGTTATCGCTACCTCTTTCATGTCTTTGCTACACCTCATTCCTACTTTAGCACTGGTGTAAACGCTTCAAATTATTATACGGTTGCTCTCTCATTCATACCTGCGCATGCACTTGAAAGTTACTTTACCAATAAAAGACGCAAAGAGAGAAATAGAACAAAAGTGCTGGCTGGATTGGCAAACACACTTCATAAAACTGCATTTTCTTTTTTATTCTCCCCCGTGTTACATGCTTAACCTCCCCATGTGTAATTTCTCTTAACCTGCTGTCCCAGGAAGAGAATTTCATCTACAGGCTCTTTCTGTGTTTTTTTCCCTAGTCTGTCTTTCCCATTTCTTAGCTGTGTAACTGTTCCTTTACGCGCTCTATTTAAACGCCATCAATCTCATTTGAGCTCCTTGCTCCCGCTTCTGTTTTCTCCACCTCTCATACTGCCAGTTCTCTCTTTCTCTGTGGTTGGTGGCTACTTTCCTGAGCTTCCGAAGCCACGTGGTTCCTGCCTCTTGTTGTCAGACTTGAATTGGAAAAGGAACCATATTAACAAGCCTTTACCACTCACACACGGCGGAAGTTTATACTTTAATTCAGTGAGCTAAGAAAAGCGTGTTGTGGGTCCCCTACGAGCCATGGTGCTTGCTTCATCATGATTTGGCACCAGTCATTAGCCGCAGCTCTACTAATGAGCCACTGAGGTCAGTTTCAATATTTACTCAAAAACATAACCATGCAGCCCACCCCTCAACTGTGTATTTATCTTGCTTTTCTGCTGTTCGTGTGATTAGCTGGGAGGAGCTCACGGCGACATCCTCCCTATAAAAGTGTAGATGGATCACTCTCTAACTCTTTCTTGCTTCACATACAAATGGCTTGAAAGGTGCAGGGAAGATGCAGGTCTAATAGACAGAATAGAAGGCCTGTGCCAGGTGGGTTTCTCTGCATTGGTGTCCCATCACAGGTCCGCAAGTGTAATGTGTGATCTTTGACTCCTGGCATTTCACAAGCAGGCGGCCAGGAAACGGTTTCAGCCTATCAACCACTGAGGAGACGCAGCCTCTGAATGAGGAATGAGGAAGCAATGAATACATCCAGCCTATCACAGGAACAGCCCTGAGTGTTCCGAATTATAAATTCTCCATGTCATTGTATGTCGTTGAGCCCAAGTAGCTTGCCGTGATCGTATAGTGGTTAGTACTCTGCGTTGTGGCCGCAGCAACCTCGGTTCGAATCCGAGTCACGGCATTGTGGTTGGCAATGTCACGGCAGTTGGGTGTTAATTTTACAGAATTAGCAAATGTACCAGTGGTTTTTGTAAAATGTCTATTAAAAACAGATCCTTTCAAATATTTAAACCATCTAACAACAAATGATTTAAACTTGCATGATTATAAGCTGTAGCTATAATGTATTTACTTACATAAATTATCGTTCTTGAACCTATTGGGGGTGGAGGGGGAGCGGAGCTCACCCCCCAGGTGCAGTTGAGTGACCTGTGTTGTGGCTCTCTAGAGGGAAGGCACAAATTTTGCTGTCACCCAGCCCAATCCAGACGTGTATTGGGGCCAGGTTTCAGGCAAATAGAGCAGTAAGTGCAGAGACATGTTCACTCTCTAAAAGTGGCATTTCTAAAATAGTAAAGTTAAATCCAACCTCACCAGTAAGTAGGATTTTCAATAAATAAATAAAGCTACTCCTCTCCGATATGGAATTACCAAATAAAAAGTATAGGGGAATACACAGAGCCAACCTATGAGAGGGGTAGACCTCACAGTAGTGAAAAATGAAATAGACTATTTGGTACTTACAGGACACGCGAACCACCAAAGTACATATCTTATTTTTTACTTACATAGCATCATGCACCTAGGACTACCTAGGGCCTACCTTAGGTGTAAATTATATGTAATAAAAGGGGAGTTTAAGGCTTGGCAAGTAGGCTGGGACTCCCCTGGGAGACCCCTGAGTCTATGCCCAGAACCATAACTCTGCCAGTCGAGTACTTACCTAAAAGCCGATAACTCACTTTTCTTCCATAGGCTAACATTGAGTGGTTTCACTTGGAAATTCTTCTAAGTGGTGTGGAGTTTTGGAACTTTAAAATATTCATCTAAAATCAGCCGAACAACGAATTCTGATTTACTCACCTGTTATCAGGAGAGACCTCAGTGCTGCATCTTGGAGCTCGGTACTGACCCTGAAAAGTAATTTTAACCGTACTTACCAGTAACTCGAATTTCCTTCCATGGGATATCATTGCCTGCTTTTTGCTGAAAATTTTCTAAGTGTCGATTTTTGAAACTTACAAATATTCTTTAAAAATCGTACCAACTGTGAAAACGTAATTGTTTACCTGTTTTAGATAGATGTCCCAGTACTGAGCCTAGGAGCCCAGCACTGGATTACAAAAGTAACGAGAACGTACTTTACCCGTAACTTGAATTTTCTTCCATAGGAAACCATTGACTGTTTTTCTGTGAAATTTCTTCTAAGTGTCGATTTTGCAAACATGTAAATATTCCTTAAAAATCGCCGGTATAACTTAAACGCAGTTTCTCAACTGCTTACAGGTGGTACAGTAGTGCTGGATCTAGGATCCAACACTGACCTAGAAAACGTAACCATAACCCCACTTACCTGCTAAGTGAATTTCCTTCCATAGGATAACATTGGTAATTTGATCAGCAAAAGTTTCTAAGTGTCAACTTTTAAAATAGCAAAATATTGCTTAAAAATCACAACAGTAACTAAAACGAATTTACTCACTTGTTTCCAAGAACTGTCCCAGGACTGAATCTAGGATCCAGTCCTGGATTTAGAAAAGTAATCCTGAAAGTAATTAATTGCATATAACTTAAAATTCCCATTGAGCTCAATGTATTATTGTGATTCAAATTGTGTTGCCTATTGCAATAAACTGTAACTATGACCTGCAAAAGTCAATTGCCTATTGCAAAGTATTTAACTAAAGCATCTCATTCTGAGAAAGTATATTTTGATACCTATTGTTGGTTCTAAAATAAAACAACAATATCTTTTGTATGCAAACCAATGGCCTAGAGTTCAGTTCTTGAGTGTGTGAGACCATTTGCTGACTGAGTGTGTACAACAAATGTTTTACACTGTACTCTGATACTGCCTTACTGCTCGGCAAGCTACCACTTTAGAGAGTAAGGTTATATCTAACTTTAGCCTCTGCCAAACCTCTGGGGACTGGGGACTCTGTGCACACTGTACCTATTTGGGAACAGTATATACAGAGCCACTTTCTCACAGTAGTGATAAAGTGATTAGAGTCCTACGGCCAACATAAAGATACAGCAAAACGTGAGGTGAAAAGCAAAAAGGTTGCTGGTAGGCCACCTTAAGGATGCCAGGTCTAACAAAAACTGAACTAAGGATAACATGAGTAAAACATCAGGTTTCTCTACTGCATTTGGTGAGACAAGTGGGCCTTCTTTTATCTTCCATTCAAGCAATCTTTGACAGACCCCTTTATTATAGAGCTTTTCAAGGATTACAGATAAGGCACTTACAAAGGAGTCCCAAATAATCAGAGATGGTTGACTTCTGTAATATGGGTCGTAGACTAAAAGCAGCACAAAAACAGAGTGCAACAGGGTCCAAAAAACTTGAGTGCCACAAGAGAGTTTGAATGCAAGCGTATCCTTTTACAGATCCAGAGATATACTCATGCAATTTTTATTTTTAGGACAGAACGTGCATGATGAAAAAAACATTGTTTTTAAAAAGCGCATTGCAGAATATCAGTACTTTGATGTGGGAAAACTTCAAAACTTTCAAACAAAATATTTGTAGGCAGCTTACAGCAAGTTGTTGTGGCCGAGTGGTTAAGGCGATGGACTAGAAATCCATTGGGGTATCCCTGTGCAGGTTCGAATCCTGCCAACAACGAGAATCTTTTTATTATCGGCTACAATTTCAGAAGTTAACCTTTAGTATTTCTTCCATTTCAGTTTTATCAATAGGTGGCTTATTTTTGTGTCACTATTGCCTCTCCACATATTTGTTATTGCTACCTCTTTCATGTCTTTGCTACACCTCATTCCTACTTTAGCACTGGTGTAAACGCTTCAAATTATTATACGGTTGCTCTCTCATTCATACCTGCGCATGCACTTGAAAGTTACTTTACCAATAAAAGACGCAAAGAGAGAAATAGAACAAAAGTGCTGGCTGGATTGCCAAACACACTTCATAAAACTGCATTTTCTTTTTTATTCTCCCCCGTGTTACATGCTTAACCTCCCCATGTGTAATTTCTCTTAACCTGCTGTCCCAGGAAGAGAATTTCATCTACAGGCTCTTTCTGTGTTTTTTTCCCTAGTCTGTCTTTCCCATTTCTTAGCTGTGTAACTGTTCCTTTACGCTCTCTATTTAAACGCCATCAATCTCATTTGAGCTCCTTGCTCCAGCTTCTGTTTTCTCCACCTCTCATACTGCCAGTTCTCTCTTTCTCTGTGGTTGGATGCTACTTTCCTGAGCTTCCGAAGCCACGTGGTTCCTGCCTCTTGTTGTCAGACTTGAATTGGAAAAGGAACCATATTAACAAGCCTTTACCACTCACACACGGCGGAAGTTTATACTTTAATTCAGTGAGCTAAGAAAAGCGTGTTGTGGGTCCCCTACGAGCCATGGTGCTTGCTTCATCATGATTTGGCACCAGTCATTAGCCGCAGCTCTGCTAATGAGCCACTGAGGTCAGTTTCAATATTTACTCAAAAACATAACCATGCAGCCCACCCCTCAACTGTGTATTTATCTTGCTTTTCTGCTGTTCGTGTGATTAGCTGGGAGGAGCTCACGGCGACATCCTCCCTATAAAAGTGTAGATGGATCACTCTCTAACTCTTTCTTGCTTCACATACAAATGGCTTGAAAGGTGCAGGGAAGATGCAGGTCTAATAGACAGAATAGAAGGCCTGTGCCAGGTGGGTTTCTCTGCATTGGTGTCCCATCACAGGTCCGCAAGTGTAATGTGTGATCTTTGACTCCTGGCATTTCACAAGCAGGCGGCCAGGAAACGGTTTCAGCCTATCAACCACTGAGGAGACGCAGCCTCTGAATGAGGAATGAGGAAGCAATGAATACATCCAGCCTATCACAGGAACAGCCCTGAGTGTTCCGAATTATAAATTCTCCATGTCATTGTATGTCGTTGAGCCCAAGTAGCTCGCCGTGATCGTATAGTGGTTAGTACTCTGCGTTGTGGCCGCAGCAACCTCGGTTCGAATCCGAGTCACGGCATTGTGGTTGGCAATGTCACGGCAGTTGGGTGTTAATTTTACAGAATTAGCAAATGTACCAGTGGTTTTTGTAAAATGTCTATTAAAAACAGATCCTTTCAAATATTTAAACCATCTAACAACAAATGATTTAAACTTGCATGATTATAAGCTGTAGCTATAATGTATTTACTTACATAAATTATCGTTCTTGAACCTATTGGGGGTGGAGGGGGAGCGGAGCTCACCCCCCAGGTGCAGTTGAGTGACCTGTGTTGTGGCTCTCTAGAGGGAAGGCACAAATTTTGCTGTCACCCAGCCCAATCCAGATGTGTATTGGGGCCAGGTTTCAGGCAAATAGAGCAGTAAGTGCAGAGACATGTTCACTCTCTAAAAGTGGCATTTCTAAAATAGTAAAGTTAAATCCAACCTCACCAGTAAGTAGGATTTTCAATAAATAAATAAAGCTACTCCTCTCCGATATGGAATTACCAAATAAAAAGTATAGGGGAATACACAGAGCTAACCTATGAGAGGGGTAGACCTCACAGTAGTGAAAAATGAAATAGACTGTTTGGTACTTACAGGACACGCGAACCACCAAAGTACATATCTTATTTTTTACTTACATAGCATAATGCACCTAGGACTACCTAGGGCCTACCTTAGGTGTAAATTATATGTAATAAAAGGGGAGTTTAAGGCTTGGCAAGTAGGCTGGGACTCCCCTGGGAGACCCCTGAGTCTATGCCCAGAACCATAACTCTGCCAGTCGAGTACTTACCTAAAAGCCGATAACTCACTTTTCTTCCATAGGCTAACATTGAGTGGTTTCACTTGGAAATTCTTCTAAGTGGTGTGGAGTTTTGGAACTTTAAAATATTCATCTAAAATCAGCCGAACAACGAATTCTGATTTACTCACCTGTTATCAGGAGAGACCTCAGTGCTGCATCTTGGAGCTCAGTACTGACCCTGAAAAGTAATTTTAACCGTACTTACCAGTAACTCGAATTTCCTTCCATGGGATATCATTGCCTGCTTTTTGCTGAAAATTTTCTAAGTGTCGATTTTTGAAACTTACAAATATTCTTTAAAAATCGTACCAACTGTGAAAACGTAATTGTTTACCTGTTTTAGATAGATGTCCCAGTACTGAGCCTAGGAGCCCAGCACTGGATTACAAAAGTAACGAGAACGTACTTTACCCGTAACTTGAATTTTCTTCCATAGGAAACCATTGACTGTTTTTCTGTGAAATTTCTTCTAAGTGTCGATTTTGCAAACATGTAAATATTCCTTAAAAATCGCCTGTATAACTTAAACGCAGTTTCTCAACTGCTTACAGGTGGTACAGTAGTGCTGGATCTAGGATCCAACACTGACCTAGAAAAAGTAACCATAACCCCACTTACCTGCTAAGTGAATTTCCTTCCATAGGATAACATTGGTAATTTGATCAGCAAAAGTTTCTAAGTGTCAACTTTTAAAATAGCAAAATATTGCTTAAAAATCACAACAGTAACTAAAACGAATTTACTCACTTGTTTCCAAGAACTGTCCCAGGACTGAATCTAGGATCCAGTCCTGGATTTAGAAAAGTAATCCTGAAAGTAATTAATTGCATATAACTTAAAATTCCCATTGAGCTCAATGTATTATTGTGATTCAAATTGTGTTGCCTATTGCAATAAACTGTAACTATGACCTGCAAAAGTCAATTGCCTATTGCAAAGTATTTAACTAAAGCATCTCATTCTGAGAAAGTATATTTTGATACCTATTGTTGGTTCTAAAATAAAACAACAATATCTTTTGTATGCAAACCAATGGCCTAGAGTTCAGTTCTTGAGTGTGTGAGACCATTTGCTGACTGAGTGTGTACAACAAATGTTTTACACTGTACTCTGATACTGCCTTACTGCTCGGCAAGCTACCACTTTAGAGAGTAAGGTTATATCTAACTTTAGCCTCTGCCAAACCTCTGGGGACTGGGGACTCTGTGCACACTGTACCTATTTGGGAACAGTATATACAGAGCCACTTTCTCACAGTAGTGATAAAGTGATTAGAGTCCTAAGGCCAACATAAAGATACAGCAAAACGTGAGGTGAAAAGCAAAAAGGTTGCTGGTAGGCCACCTTAAGGATGCCAGGTCTAACAAAAACTGAACTAAGGATAACATGAGTAAAACATCAGGTTTCTCTACTGCATTTGGTGAGACAAGTGGGCCTTCTTTTATCTTCCATTCAAGCAATCTTTGACAGACCCCTTTATTATAGAGCTTTTCAAGGATTACAGATAAGGCACTTACAAAGGAGTCCCAAATACTCAGAGATGGTTGACTTCTGTAATATGGGTCGTAGACTAAAAGCAGCGCAAAAACAGAGTGCAACAGGGTCCAAAAACTTGAGTGCCACAAGAGAGTTTGAATGCAAGCGTATCCTTTTACAGATCCAGAGATATACTCATGCAATTTTTATTTTTAGGACAGAACGTGCATGATGAAAAAAACATTGTTTTTAAAAAGCGCATTGCAGAATATCAGTACTTTGATGTGGGAAAACTTCAAAACTTTCAAACAAAATATTTGTAGGCAGCTTACAGCAAGTTGTTGTGGCCGAGTGGTTAAGGCGATGGACTAGAAATCCATTGGGGTATCCCCGTGCAGGTTCGAATCCTGCCAACAACGAGAATCTTTTTATTATCGGCTACAATTTCAGAAGTTAACCTTTAGTATTTCTTCCATTTCAGTTTTATAAATAGGTGGCTTATTTTTGTGTCACTATTGCCTCTCCACATATTTGTTATCGCTACCTCTTTCATGTCTTTTCTACACCTCATTCCTACTTTAGCACTGGTGTAAACGCTTCAAATTATTATACGGTTGCTCTCTCATTCATACCTGCGCATGCACTTGAAAGTTACTTTACCAATAAAAGACGCAAAGAGAGAAATTGAACAAAAGTGCTGGCTGGATTGGCAAACACACTTCATAAAACTGCATTTTCTTTTTTATTCTCCCCCGTGTTACATGCTTAACCTCCCCATGTGTAATTTCTCTTAACCTGCTGTCCCAGGAAGAGAATTTCATCTACAGGCTCTTTCTGTGTTTTTTCCCTAGTCTGTCTTTCCCATTTCTTAGCTGTGTAACTGTTCCTTTACGCGCTCTATTTAAACGCCATCAATCTCATTTGAGCTCCTTGCTCCCGCTTCTGTTTTCTCCACCTCTCATACTGCCAGTTCTCTCTTTCTCTGTGGTTGGTGGCTACTTTCCTGAGCTTCCGAAGCCACGTGGTTCCTGCCTCTTGTTGTCAGACTTGAATTGGAAAAGGAACCATATTAACAAGCCTTTACCACTCACACACGGCGGAAGTTTATACTTTAATTCAGTGAGCTAAGAAAAGCGTGTTGTGGGTCCCCTACGAGCCATGGTGCTTGCTTCATCATGATTTGGCACCAGTCATTAGCCGCAGCTCTGCTAATGAGCCACTGAGGTCAGTTTCAATATTTACTCAAAAACATAACCATGCAGCCCACCCCTCAACTGTGTATTTATCTTGCTTTTCTGCTGTTCGTGTGATTAGCTGGGAGGAGCTCACGGCGACATCCTCCCTATAAAAGTGTAGATGGATCACTCTCTAACTCTTTCTTGCTTCACATACAAATGGCTTGAAAGGTGCAGGGAAGATGCAGGTCTAATAGACAGAATAGAAGGCCTGTGCCAGGTGGGTTTCTCTGCATTGGTGTCCCATCACAGGTCCGCAAGTGTAATGTGTGATCTTTGACTCCTGGCATTTCACAAGCAGGCGGCCAGGAAACGGTTTCAGCCTATCAACCACTGAGGAGACGCAGCCTCTGAATGAGGAATGAGGAAGCAATGAATACATCCAGCCTATCACAGGAACAGCCCTGAGTGTTCCGAATTATAAATTCTCCATGTCATTGTATGTCGTTGAGCCCAAGTAGCTTGCCGTGATCGTATAGTGGTTAGTACTCTGCGTTGTGGCCGCAGCAACCTCGGTTCGAATCCGAGTCACGGCATTGTGGTTGGCAATGTCACGGCAGTTGGGTGTTAATTTTACAGAATTAGCAAATGTACCAGTGGTTTTTGTAAAATGTCTATTAAAAACAGATCCTTTCAAATATTTAAACCATCTAACAACAAATGATTTAAACTTGCATGATTATAAGCTGTAGCTATAATGTATTTACTTACATAAATTATCGTTCTTGAACCTATTGGGGGTGGAGGGGGAGCGGAGCTCACCCCCCAGGTGCAGTTGAGTGACCTGTGTTGTGGCTCTCTAGAGGGAAGGCACAAATTTTGCTGTCACCCAGCCCAATCCAGATGTGTATTGGGGCCAGGTTTCAGGCAAATAGAGCAGTAAGTGCAGAGACATGTTCACTCTCTAAAAGTGGCATTTCTAAAATAGTAAAGTTAAATCCAACCTCACCAGTAAGTAGGATTTTCAATAAATAAATAAAGCTACTCCTCTCCGATATGGAATTACCAAATAAAAAGTATGGGGGAATACACAGAGCTAACCTATGAGAGGGGTAGACCTCACAGTAGTGAAAAATGAAATAGACTGTTTGGTACTTACAGGACACGCGAACCACCAAAGTACATATCTTATTTTTTACTTACATAGCATCATGCACCTAGGACTACCTAGGGCCTACCTTAGGTGTAAATTATATGTAATAAAAGGGGAGTTTAAGGCTTGGCAAGTAGGCTGGGACTCCCCTGGGAGACCCCTGAGTCTATGCCCAGAACCATAACTCTGCCAGTCGAGTACTTACCTAAAAGCCGATAACTCACTTTTCTTCCATAGGCTAACATTGAGTGGTTTCACTTGGAAATTCTTCTAAGTGGTGTGGAGTTTTGGAACTTTAAAATATTCATCTAAAATCAGCCGAACAACGAATTCTGATTTACTCACCTGTTATCAGGAGAGACCTCAGTGCTGCATCTTGGAGCTCAGTACTGACCCTGAAAAGTAATTTTAACCGTACTTACCAGTAACTCGAATTTCCTTCCATGGGATATCATTGCCTGCTTTTTGCTGAAAATTTTCTAAGTGTCGATTTTTGAAACTTACAAATATTCTTTAAAAATCGTACCAACTGTGAAAACGTAATTGTTTACCTGTTTTAGATAGATGTCCCAGTACTGAGCCTAGGAGCCCAGCACTGGATTACAAAAGTAACGAGAACGTACTTTACCCGTAACTTGAATTTTCTTCCATAGGAAACCATTGACTGTTTTTCTGTGAAATTTCTTCTAAGTGTCGATTTTGCAAACATGTAAATATTCCTTAAAAATCGCCTGTATAACTTAAACGCAGTTTCTCAACTGCTTACAGGTGGTACAGTAGTGCTGGATCTAGGATCCAACACTGACCTAGAAAAAGTAACCATAACCCCACTTACCTGCTAAGTGAATTTCCTTCCATAGGATAACATTGGTAATTTGATCAGCAAAAGTTTCTAAGTGTCAACTTTTAAAATAGCAAAATATTGCTTAAAAATCACAACAGTAACTAAAACGAATTTACTCACTTGTTTCCAAGAACTGTCCCAGGACTGAATCTAGGATCCAGTCCTGGATTTAGAAAAGTAATCCTGAAAGTAATTAATTGCATATAACTTAAAATTCCCATTGAGCTCAATGTATTATTGTGATTCAAATTGTGTTGCCTATTGCAATAAACTGTAACTATGACCTGCAAAAGTCAATTGCCTATTGCAAAGTATTTAACTAAAGCATCTCATTCTGAGAAAGTATATTTTGATACCTATTGTTGGTTCTAAAATAAAACAACAATATCTTTTGTATGCAAACCAATGGCCTAGAGTTCAGTTCTTGAGTGTGTGAGACCATTTGCTGACTGAGTGTGTACAACAAATGTTTTACACTGTACTCTGATACTGCCTTACTGCTCGGCAAGCTACCACTTTAGAGAGTAAGGTTATATCTAACTTTAGCCTCTGCCAAACCTCTGGGGACTGGGGACTCTGTGCACACTGTACCTATTTGGGAACAGTATATACAGAGCCACTTTCTCACAGTAGTGATAAAGTGATTAGAGTCCTAAGGCCAACATAAAGATACAGCAAAACGTGAGGTGAAAAGCAAAAAGGTTGCTGGTAGGCCACCTTAAGGATGCCAGGTCTAACAAAAACTGAACTAAGGATAACATGAGTAAAACATCAGGTTTCTCTACTGCATTTGGTGAGACAAGTGGGCCTTCTTTTATCTTCCATTCAAGCAATCTTTGACAGACCCCTTTATTATAGAGCTTTTCAAGGATTACAGATAAGGCACTTACAAAGGAGTCCCAAATACTCAGAGATGGTTGACTTCTGTAATATGGGTCGTAGACTAAAAGCAGCGCAAAAACAGAGTGCAACAGGGTCCAAAAACTTGAGTGCCACAAGAGAGTTTGAATGCAAGCGTATCCTTTTACAGATCCAGAGATATACTCATGCAATTTTTATTTTTAGGACAGAACGTGCATGATGAAAAAAACATTGTTTTTAAAAAGCGCATTGCAGAATATCAGTACTTTGATGTGGGAAAACTTCAAAACTTTCAAACAAAATATTTGTAGGCAGCTTACAGCAAGTTGTTGTGGCCGAGTGGTTAAGGCGATGGACTAGAAATCCATTGGGGTATCCCCGCCCAGGTTCGAATCCTGCCAACAACGAGAATCTTTTTATTATCGGCTACAATTTCAGAAGTTAACCTTTAGTATTTCTTCCATTTCAGTTTTATAAATAGGTGGCTTATTTTTGTGTCACTATTGCCTCTCCACATATTTGTTATCGCTACCTCTTTCATGTCTTTGCTACACCTCATTCCTACTTTAGCACTGGTGTAAACGCTTCAAATTATTATACGGTTGCTCTCTCATTCATACCTGCGCATGCACTTGAAAGTTACTTTACCAATAAAAGACGCAAAGAGAGAAATAGAACAAAAGTGCTGGCTGGATTGGCAAACACACTTCATAAAACTGCATTTTCTTTTTTATTCTCCCCCGTGTTACATGCTTAACCTCCCCATGTGTAATTTCTCTTAACCTGCTGTCCCAGGAAGAGAATTTCATCTACAGGCTCTTTCTGTGTTTTTTTCCCTAGTCTGTCTTTCCCATTTCTTAGCTGTGTAACTGTTCCTTTACGCGCTCTATTTAAACGCCATCAATCTCATTTGAGCTCCTTGCTCATGCTTCTGTTTTCTCCACCTCTCATACTGCCAGTTCTCTCTTTCTCTGTGGTTGGTGGCTACTTTCCTGAGCTTCCGAAGCCACGTGGTTCCTGCCTCTTGTTGTCAGACTTGAATTGGAAAAGGAACCATATTAACAAGCCTTTACCACTCACACACGGCGGAAGTTTATACTTTAATTCAGTGAGCTAAGAAAAGCGTGTTGTGGGTCCCCTACGAGCCATGGTGCTTGCTTCATCATGATTTGGCACCAGTCATTAGCCGCAGCTCTGCTAATGAGCCACTGAGGTCAGTTTCAATATTTACTCAAAAACATAACCATGCAGCCCACCCCTCAACTGTGTATTTATCTTGCTTTTCTGCTGTTTGTGTGATTAGCTGGGAGGAGCTCACGGCGACATCCTCCCTATAAAAGTGTAGATGGATCACTCTCTAACTCTTTCTTGCTTCACATACAAATGGCTTGAAAGGTGCAGGGAAGATGCAGGTCTAATAGACAGAATAGAAGGCCTGTGCCAGGTGGGTTTCTCTGCATTGGTGTCCCATCACAGGTCCGCAAGTGTAATGTGTGATCTTTGACTCCTGGCATTTCACAAGCAGGCGGCCAGGAAACGGTTTCAGCCTATCAACCACTGAGGAGACGCAGCCTCTGAATGAGGAATGAGGAAGCAATGAATACATCCAGCCTATCACAGGAACAGCCCTGAGTGTTCCGAATTATAAATTCTCCATGTCATTGTATGTCGTTGAGCCCAAGTAGCTCGCCGTGATCGTATAGTGGTTAGTACTCTGCGTTGTGGCCGCAGCAACTTCGGTCCGAGTCACGGCATTGTGGTTGGCAATGTCACGGCAGTTGGGTGTTAATTTTACAGAATTAGCAAATGTACCAGTGGTTTTTGTAAAATGTTCATTAAAAACAGATCCTTTCAAATATTTAAACCATCTAACAACAAATGATTTAAACTTGCATGATTATAAGCTGTAGCTATAATGTATTTACTTACATAAATTATCGTTCTTGAACCTATTGGGGGTGGAGGGGGAGCGGAGCTCACCCCCCAGGTGCAGTTGAGTGACCTGTGTTGTGGCTCTCTAGAGGGAAGGCACAAATTTTGCTGTCACCCAGCCCAATCCAGATGTGTATTGGGGCCAGGTTTCAGGCAAATAGAGCAGTAAGTGCAGAGACATGTTCACTCTCTAAAAGTGGCATTTCTAAAATAGTAAAGTTAAATCCAACCTCACCAGTAAGTAGGATTTTCAATAAATAAATAAAGCTACTCCTCTCCGATATGGAATTACCAAATAAAAAGTATAGGGGAATACACAGAGCTAACCTATGAGAGGGGTAGACCTCACAATAGTGAAAAATGAAATAGACCGTTTGGTACTTACAGGACACGCGAACCACCAAAGTACATATCTTATTTTTTACTTACATAGCATCATGCACCTAGGACTACCTAGGGCCTACCTTAGGTGTAAATTATATGTAATAAAAGGGGAGTTTAAGGCTTGGCAAGTAGGCTGGGACTCCCCTGGGAGACCCCTGAGTCTATGCCCAGAACCATAACTCTGCCAGTCGAGTACTTACCTAAAAGCCGATAACTCACTTTTCTTCCATAGGCTAACATTGAGTGGTTTCACTTGGAAATTCTTCTAAGTGGTGTGGAGTTTTGGAACTTTAAAATATTCATCTAAAATCAGCCGAACAACGAATTCTGATTTACTCACCTGTTATCAGGAGAGACCTCAGTGCTGCATCTTGGAGCTCAGTACTGACCCTGAAAAGTAATTTTAACCGTACTTACCAGTAACTCGAATTTCCTTCCATGGGATATCATTGCCTGCTTTTTGCTGAAAATTTTCTAAGTGTCGATTTTTGAAATTTACAAATATTCTTTCAAAATCGTACCAACTGTGAAAACGTAATTGTTTACCTGTTTTAGATAGATGTCCCAGTACTGAGCCTAGGAGCCCAGCACTGGATTACAAAAGTAACGAGAACGTACTTTACCCGTAACTTGAATTTTCTTCCATAGGAAACCATTGACTGTTTTTCTGTGAAATTTCTTCTAAGTGTCGATTTTGCAAACATGTAAATATTCCTTAAAAATCGCCTGTATAACTTAAACGCAGTTTCTCAACTGCTTACAGGTGGTACAGTAGTGCTGGATCTAGGATCCAACACTGACCTAGAAAAAGTAACCATAACCCCACTTACCTGCTAAGTGAATTTCCTTCCATAGGATAACATTGGTAATTTGATCAGCAAAAGTTTCTAAGTGTCAACTTTTAAAATAGCAAAATATTGCTTAAAAATCACAACAGTAACTAAAACGAATTTACTCACTTGTTTCCAAGAACTGTCCCAGGACTGAATCTAGGATCCAGTCCTGGATTTAGAAAAGTAATCCTGAAAGTAATTAATTGCATATAACTTAAAATTCCCATTGAGCTCAATGTATTATTGTGATTCAAATTGTGTTGCCTATTGCAATAAACTGTAACTATGACCTGCAAAAGTCAATTGCCTATTGCAAAGTATTTAACTAAAGCATCTCATTCTGAGAAAGTATATTTTGATACCTATTGTTGGTTCTAAAATAAAACAACAATATATTTTGTATGCAAACCAATGGCCTAGAGTTCAGTTCTTGAGTGTGTGAGACCATTTGCTGACTGAGTGTGTACAACAAATGTTTTACACTGTACTCTGATACTGCCTTACTGCTCGGCAAGCTACCACTTTAGAGAGTAAGGTTATATCTAACTTTAGCCTCTGCCAAACCTCTGGGGACTGGGGACTCTGTGCACACTGTACCTATTTGGGAACAGTATATACAGAGCCACTTTCTCACAGTAGTGATAAAGTGATTAGAGTCCTAAGGCCAACATAAAGATACAGCAAAACGTGAGGTGAAAAGCAAAAAGTTTGCTGGTAGGCCACCTTAAGGATGCCAGGTCTAACAAAAACTGAACTAAGGATA
Organism: Triturus cristatus; assembly: GCF_964204655.1. NCBI lineage: Eukaryota > Metazoa > Chordata > Amphibia > Caudata > Salamandridae > Triturus > Triturus cristatus. Next base: position 724,619,892 of record NC_140595.1, read on the forward strand.
ACATGAGTAAAACATCAGGTTTCTCTACTGCATTTGGTGAGACAAGTGGGCCTTCTTTTATCTTCCATTCAAGCAATCGTTGACAGACCCCTTTATTATAGAGCTTTTCAAGGATTACAGATAAGGCACTTACAAAGGAGTCCCAAATACTCAGAGATGGTTGACTTCCGTAATATGGGTCGTAGACTAAAAGCAGCGCAAAAACAGAGTGCAACAGGGTCCAAAAACTTGAGTGCCACAAGAGAGTTTGAATGCAAGCGTATCCTTTTACAGATCCAGAGATATACTCATGCAATTTTTATTTTTAGGACAGAACGTGCATGATGAAAAAAACATTGTTTTTAAAAAGCGCATTGCAGAATATCAGTACTTTGATGTGGGAAAACTTCAAAACTTTCAAACAAAATATTTGTAGGCAGCTTACAGCAAGTTGTTGTGGCCGAGTGGTTAAGGCGATGGACTAGAAATCCATTGGGGTATCCCCGCGCAGGTTCGAATCCTGCCAACAACGAGAATCTTTTTATTATCGGCTACAATTTCAGAAGTTAACCTTTAGTATTTCTTCCATTTCAGTTTTATAAATAGGTGGCTTATTTTTGTGTCACTATTGCCTCTCCACATATTTGTTATCGCTACCTCTTTCATGTCTTTGCTACACCTCATTCCTACTTTAGCACTGGTGTAAACGCTTCAAATTATTATACGGTTGCTCTCTCATTCATACCTGCGCATGCACTTGAAAGTTACTTTACCAATAAAAGACGCAAAGAGAGAAATTGAACAAAAGTGCTGGCTGGATTGTCAAACACACTTCATAAAACTGCATTTTCTTTTTTATTCTCCCCCGTGTTACATGCTTAACCTCCCCATGTGTAATTTCTCTTAACCTGCTGTCCCAGGAAGAGAATTTCATCTACAGGCTCTTTCTGTGTTTTTTTCCCTAGTCTGTCTTTCCCATTTCTTAGCTGTGTAACTGTTCCTTTACGCGCTCTATTTAAACGCCATCAATCTCATTTGAGCTCCTTGCTCCCGCTTCTGTTTTCTCCACCTCTCATACTGCCAGTTCTCTCTTTCTCTGTGGTTGGTGGCTACTTTCCTGAGCTTCCGAAGCCACGTGGTTCCTGCCTCTTGTTGTCAGACTTGAATTGGAAAAGGAACCATATTAACAAGCCTTTACCACTCACACACGGCGGAAGTTTATACTTTAATTCAGTGAGCTAAGAAAAGCGTGTTGTGGGTCCCCTACGAGCCATGGTGCTTGCTTCATCATGATTTGGCACCAGTCATTAGCCGCAGCTCTGCTAATGAGCCACTGAGGTCAGTTTCAATATTTACTCAAAAACATAACCATGCAGCCCACCCCTCAACTGTGTATTTATCTTGCTTTTCTGCTGTTCGTGTGATTAGCTGGGAGGAGCTCACGGCGACATCCTCCCTATAAAAGTGTAGATGGATCACTCTCTAACTCTTTCTTGCTTCACATACAAATGGCTTGAAAGGTGCAGGGAAGATGCAGGTCTAATAGACAGAATAGAAGGCCTGTGCCAGGTGGGTTTCTCTGCATTGGTGTCCCATCACAGGTCCGCAAGTGTAATGTGTGATCTTTGACTCCTGGCATTTCACAAGCAGGCGGCCAGGAAACGGTTTCAGCCTATCAACCACTGAGGAGACGCAGCCTCTGAATGAGGAATGAGGAAGCAATGAATACATCCAGCCTATCACAGGAACAGCCCTGAGTGTTCCGAATTATAAATTCTCCATGTCATTGTATGTCGTTGAGCCCAAGTAGCTCGCCGTGATCGTATAGTGGTTAGTACTCTGCGTTGTGGCCGCAGCAACTTCGGTCCGAGTCACGGCATTGTGGTTGGCAATGTCACGGCAGTTGGGTGTTAATTTTACAGAATTAGCAAATGTACCAGTGGTTTTTGTAAAATGTTCATTAAAAACAGATCCTTTCAAATATTTAAACCATCTAACAACAAATGATTTAAACTTGCATGATTATAAGCTGTAGCTATAATGTATTTACTTACATAAATTATCGTTCTTGAACCTATTGGGGGTGGAGGGGGAGCGGAGCTCACCCCCCAGGTGCAGTTGAGTGACCTGTGTTGTGGCTCTCTAGAGGGAAGGCACAAATTTTGCTGTCACCCAGCCCAATCCAGATGTGTATTGGGGCCAGGTTTCAGGCAAATAGAGCAGTAAGTGCAGAGACATGTTCACTCTCTAAAAGTGGCATTTCTAAAATAGTAAAGTTAAATCCAACCTCACCAGTAAGTAGGATTTTCAATAAATAAATAAAGCTACTCCTCTCCGATATGGAATTACCAAATAAAAAGTATAGGGGAATACACAGAGCTAACCTATGAGAGGGGTAGACCTCACAATAGTGAAAAATGAAATAGACCGTTTGGTACTTACAGGACACGCGAACCACCAAAGTACATATCTTATTTTTTACTTACATAGCATCATGCACCTAGGACTACCTAGGGCCTACCTTAGGTGTAAATTATATGTAATAAAAGGGGAGTTTAAGGCTTGGCAAGTAGGCTGGGACTCCCCTGGGAGACCCCTGAGTCTATGCCCAGAACCATAACTCTGCCAGTCGAGTACTTACCTAAAAGCCGATAACTCACTTTTCTTCCATAGGCTAACATTGAGTGGTTTCACTTGGAAATTCTTCTAAGTGGTGTGGAGTTTTGGAACTTTAAAATATTCATCTAAAATCAGCCGAACAACGAATTCTGATTTACTCACCTGTTATCAGGAGAGACCTCAGTGCTGCATCTTGGAGCTCAGTACTGACCCTGAAAAGTAATTTTAACCGTACTTACCAGTAACTCGAATTTCCTTCCATGGGATATAATTGCCTGCTTTTTGCTGAAAATTTTCTAAGTGTCGATTTTTGAAATTTACAAATATTCTTTCAAAATCGTACCAACTGTGAAAACGTAATTGTTTACCTGTTTTAGATAGATGTCCCAGTACTGAGCCTAGGAGCCCAGCACTGGATTACAAAAGTAACGAGAACGTACTTTACCCGTAACTTGAATTTTCTTCCATAGGAAACCATTGACTGTTTTTCTGTGAAATTTCTTCTAAGTGTCGATTTTGCAAACATGTAAATATTCCTTAAAAATCGCCTGTATAACTTAAACGCAGTTTCTCAACTGCTTACAGGTGGTACAGTAGTGCTGGATCTAGGATCCAACACTGACCTAGAAAAAGTAACCATAACCCCACTTACCTGCTAAGTGAATTTCCTTCCATAGGATAACATTGGTAATTTGATCAGCAAAAGTTTCTAAGTGTCAACTTTTAAAATAGCAAAATATTGCTTAAAAATCACAACAGTAACTAAAACGAATTTACTCACTTGTTTCCAAGAACTGTCCCAGGACTGAATCTAGGATCCAGTCCTGGATTTAGAAAAGTAATCCTGAAAGTAATTAATTGCATATAACTTAAAATTCCCATTGAGCTCAATGTATTATTGTGATTCAAATTGTGTTGCCTATTGCAATAAACTGTAACTATGACCTGCAAAAGTCAATTGCCTATTGCAAAGTATTTAACTAAAGCATCTCATTCTGAGAAAGTATATTTTGATACCTATTGTTGGTTCTAAAATAAAACAACAATATATTTTGTATGCAAACCAATGGCCTAGAGTTCAGTTCTTGAGTGTGTGAGACCATTTGCTGACTGAGTGTGTACAACAAATGTTTTACACTGTACTCTGATACTGCCTTACTGCTCGGCAAGCTACCACTTTAGAGAGTAAGGTTATATCTAACTTTAGCCTCTGCCAAACCTCTGGGGACTGGGGACTCTGTGCACACTGTACCTATTTGGGAACAGTATATACAGAGCCACTTTCTCACAGTAGTGATAAAGTGATTAGAGTCCTAAGGCCAACATAAAGATACAGCAAAACGTGAGGTGAAAAGCAAAAAGGTTGCTGGTAGGCCACCTTAAGGATGCCAGGTCTAACAAAAACTGAACTAAGGATAACATGAGTAAAACATCAGGTTTCTCTACTGCATTTGGTGAGACAAGTGGGCCTTCTTTTATCTTCCATTCAAGCAATCGTTGACAGACCCCTTTATTATAGAGCTTTTCAAGGATTACAGATAAGGCACTTACAAAGGAGTCCCAAATACTCAGAGATGGTTGACTTCCGTAATATGGGTCGTAGACTAAAAGCAGCGCAAAAACAGAGTGCAACAGGGTCCAAAAACTTGAGTGCCACAAGAGAGTTTGAATGCAAGCGTATCCTTTTACAGATCCAGAGATATACTCATGCAATTTTTATTTTTAGGACAGAACGTGCATGATGAAAAAAACATTGTTTTTAAAAAGCGCATTGCAGAATATCAGTACTTTGATGTGGGAAAACTTCAAAACTTTCAAACAAAATATTTGTAGGCAGCTTACAGCAAGTTGTTGTGGCCGAGTGGTTAAGGCGATGGACTAGAAATCCATTGGGGTATCCCCGCGCAGGTTCGAATCCTGGCAACAACGAGAATCTTTTTATTATCGGCTACAATTTCAGAAGTTAACCTTTAGTATTTCTTCCATTTCAGTTTTATAAATAGGTGGCTTATTTTTGTGTCACTATTGCCTCTCCACATATTTGTTATCGCTACCTCTTTCATGTCTTTGCTACACCTCATTCCTACTTTAGCACTGGTGTAAACGCTTCAAATTATTATACGGTTGCTCTCTCATTCATACCTGCGCATGCACTTGAAAGTTACTTTACCAATAAAAGACGCAAAGAGAGAAATTGAACAAAAGTGCTGGCTGGATTGTCAAACACACTTCATAAAACTGCATTTTCTTTTTTATTCTCCCCCGTGTTACATGCTTAACCTCCCCATGTGTAATTTCTCTTAACCTGCTGTCCCAGGAAGAGAATTTCATCTACAGGCTCTTTCTGTGTTTTTTTCCCTAGTCTGTCTTTCCCATTTCTTAGCTGTGTAACTGTTCCTTTACGCGCTCTATTTAAACGCCATCAATCTCATTTGAGCTCCTTGCTCCCGCTTCTGTTTTCTCCACCTCTCATACTGCCAGTTCTCTCTTTCTCTGTGGTTGGTGGCTACTTTCCTGAGCTTCCGAAGCCACGTGGTTCCTGCCTCTTGTTGTCAGACTTGAATTGGAAAAGGAACCATATTAACAAGCCTTTACCACTCACACACGGCGGAAGTTTATACTTTAATTCAGTGAGCTAAGAAAAGCGTGTTGTGGGTCCCCTACGAGCCATGGTGCTTGCTTCATCATGATTTGGCACCAGTCATTAGCCGCAGCTCTGCTAATGAGCCACTGAGGTCAGTTTCAATATTTACTCAAAAACATAACCATGCAGCCCACCCCTCAACTGTGTATTTATCTTGCTTTTCTGCTGTTCGTGTGATTAGCTGGGAGGAGCTCACGGCGACATCCTCCCTATAAAAGTGTAGATGGATCACTCTCTAACTCTTTCTTGCTTCACATACAAATGGCTTGAAAGGTGCAGGGAAGATGCAGGTCTAATAGACAGAATAGAAGGCCTGTGCCAGGTGGGTTTCTCTGCATTGGTGTCCCATCACAGGTCCGCAAGTGTAATGTGTGATCTTTGACTCCTGGCATTTCACAAGCAGGCGGCCAGGAAACGGTTTCAGCCTATCAACCACTGAGGAGACGCAGCCTCTGAATGAGGAATGAGGAAGCAATGAATACATCCAGCCTATCACAGGAACAGCCCTGAGTGTTCCGAATTATAAATTCTCCATGTCATTGTATGTCGTTGAGCCCAAGTAGCTCGCCGTGATCGTATAGTGGTTAGTACTCTGCGTTGTGGCCGCAGCAACTTCGGTCCGAGTCACGGCATTGTGGTTGGCAATGTCACGGCAGTTGGGTGTTAATTTTACAGAATTAGCAAATGTACCAGTGGTTTTTGTAAAATGTTCATTAAAAACAGATCCTTTCAAATATTTAAACCATCTAACAACAAATGATTTAAACTTGCATGATTATAAGCTGTAGCTATAATGTATTTACTTACATAAATTATCGTTCTTGAACCTATTGGGGGTGGAGGGGGAGCGGAGCTCACCCCCCAGGTGCAGTTGAGTGACCTGTGTTGTGGCTCTCTAGAGGGAAGGCACAAATTTTGCTGTCACCCAGCCCAATCCAGATGTGTATTGGGGCCAGGTTTCAGGCAAATAGAGCAGTAAGTGCAGAGACATGTTCACTCTCTAAAAGTGGCATTTCTAAAATAGTAAAGTTAAATCCAACCTCACCAGTAAGTAGGATTTTCAATAAATAAATAAAGCTACTCCTCTCCGATATGGAATTACCAAATAAAAAGTATAGGGGAATACACAGAGCTAACCTATGAGAGGGGTAGACCTCACAATAGTGAAAAATGAAATAGACCGTTTGGTACTTACAGGACACGCGAACCACCAAAGTACATATCTTATTTTTTACTTACATAGCATCATGCACCTAGGACTACCTAGGGCCTACCTTAGGTGTAAATTATATGTAATAAAAGGGGAGTTTAAGGCTTGGCAAGTAGGCTGGGACTCCCCTGGGAGACCCCTGAGTCTATGCCCAGAACCATAACTCTGCCAGTCGAGTACTTACCTAAAAGCCGATAACTCACTTTTCTTCCATAGGCTAACATTGAGTGGTTTCACTTGGAAATTCTTCTAAGTGGTGTGGAGTTTTGGAACTTTAAAATATTCATCTAAAATCAGCCGAACAACGAATTCTGATTTACTCACCTGTTATCAGGAGAGACCTCAGTGCTGCATCTTGGAGCTCAGTACTGACCCTGAAAAGTAATTTTAACCGTACTTACCAGTAACTCGAATTTCCTTCCATGGGATATAATTGCCTGCTTTTTGCTGAAAATTTTCTAAGTGTCGATTTTTGAAATTTACAAATATTCTTTCAAAATCGTACCAACTGTGAAAACGTAATTGTTTACCTGTTTTAGATAGATGTCCCAGTACTGAGCCTAGGAGCCCAGCACTGGATTACAAAAGTAACGAGAACGTACTTTACCCGTAACTTGAATTTTCTTCCATAGGAAACCATTGACTGTTTTTCTGTGAAATTTCTTCTAAGTGTCGATTTTGCAAACATGTAAATATTCCTTAAAAATCGCCTGTATAACTTAAACGCAGTTTCTCAACTGCTTACAGGTGGTACAGTAGTGCTGGATCTAGGATCCAACACTGACCTAGAAAAAGTAACCATAACCCCACTTACCTGCTAAGTGAATTTCCTTCCATAGGATAACATTGGTAATTTGATCAGCAAAAGTTTCTAAGTGTCAACTTTTAAAATAGCAAAATATTGCTTAAAAATCACAACAGTAACTAAAACGAATTTACTCACTTGTTTCCAAGAACTGTCCCAGGACTGAATCTAGGATCCAGTCCTGGATTTAGAAAAGTAATCCTGAAAGTAATTAATTGCATATAACTTAAAATTCCCATTGAGCTCAATGTATTATTGTGATTCAAATTGTGTTGCCTATTGCAATAAACTGTAACTATGACCTGCAAAAGTCAATTGCCTATTGCAAAGTATTTAACTAAAGCATCTCATTCTGAGAAAGTATATTTTGATACCTATTGTTGGTTCTAAAATAAAACAACAATATATTTTGTATGCAAACCAATGGCCTAGAGTTCAGTTCTTGAGTGTGTGAGACCATTTGCTGACTGAGTGTGTACAACAAATGTTTTACACTGTACTCTGATACTGCCTTACTGCTCGGCAAGCTACCACTTTAGAGAGTAAGGTTATATCTAACTTTAGCCTCTGCCAAACCTCTGGGGACTGGGGACTCTGTGCACACTGTACCTATTTGGGAACAGTATATACAGAGCCACTTTCTCACAGTAGTGATAAAGTGATTAGAGTCCTAAGGCCAACATAAAGATACAGCAAAACGTGAGGTGAAAAGCAAAAAGGTTGCTGGTAGGCCACCTTAAGGATGCCAGGTCTAACAAAAACTGAACTAAGGATAACATGAGTAAAACATCAGGTTTCTCTACTGCATTTGGTGAGACAAGTGGGCCTTCTTTTATCTTCCATTCAAGCAATCGTTGACAGACCCCTTTATTATAGAGCTTTTCAAGGATTACAGATAAGGCACTTACAAAGGAGTCCCAAATACTCAGAGATGGTTGACTTCCGTAATATGGGTCGTAGACTAAAAGCAGCGCAAAAACAGAGTGCAACAGGGTCCAAAAACTTGAGTGCCACAAGAGAGTTTGAATGCAAGCGTATCCTTTTACAGATCCAGAGATATACTCATGCAATTTTTATTTTTAGGACAGAACGTGCATGATGAAAAAAACATTGTTTTTAAAAAGCGCATTGCAGAATATCAGTACTTTGATGTGGGAAAACTTCAAAACTTTCAAACAAAATATTTGTAGGCAGCTTACAGCAAGTTGTTGTGGCCGAGTGGTTAAGGCGATGGACTAGAAATCCATTGGGGTATCCCCGCGCAGGTTCGAATCCTGGCAACAACGAGAATCTTTTTATTATCGGCTACAATTTCAGAAGTTAACCTTTAGTATTTCTTCCATTTCAGTTTTATAAATAGGTGGCTTATTTTTGTGTCACTATTGCCTCTCCACATATTTGTTATCGCTACCTCTTTCATGTCTTTGCTACACCTCATTCCTACTTTAGCACTGGTGTAAACGCTTCAAATTATTATACGGTTGCTCTCTCATTCATACCTGCGCATGCACTTGAAAGTTACTTTACCAATAAAAGACGCAAAGAGAGAAATTGAACAAAAGTGCTGGCTGGATTGTCAAACACACTTCATAAAACTGCATTTTCTTTTTTATTCTCCCCCGTGTTACATGCTTAACCTCCCCATGTGTAATTTCTCTTAACCTGCTGTCCCAGGAAGAGAATTTCATCTACAGGCTCTTTCTGTGTTTTTTTCCCTAGTCTGTCTTTCCCATTTCTTAGCTGTGTAACTGTTCCTTTACGCGCTCTATTTAAACGCCATCAATCTCATTTGAGCTCCTTGCTCCCGCTTCTGTTTTCTCCACCTCTCATACTGCCAGTTCTCTCTTTCTCTGTGGTTGGTGGCTACTTTCCTGAGCTTCCGAAGCCACGTGGTTCCTGCCTCTTGTTGTCAGACTTGAATTGGAAAAGGAACCATATTAACAAGCCTTTACCACTCACACACGGCGGAAGTTTATACTTTAATTCAGTGAGCTAAGAAAAGCGTGTTGTGGGTCCCCTACGAGCCATGGTGCTTGCTTCATCATGATTTGGCACCAGTCATTAGCCGCAGCTCTGCTAATGAGCCACTGAGGTCAGTTTCAATATTTACTCAAAAACATAACCATGCAGCCCACCCCTCAACTGTGTATTTATCTTGCTTTTCTGCTGTTCGTGTGATTAGCTGGGAGGAGCTCACGGCGACATCCTCCCTATAAAAGTGTAGATGGATCACTCTCTAACTCTTTCTTGCTTCACATACAAATGGCTTGAAAGGTGCAGGGAAGATGCAGGTCTAATAGACAGAATAGAAGGCCTGTGCCAGGTGGGTTTCTCTGCATTGGTGTCCCATCACAGGTCCGCAAGTGTAATGTGTGATCTTTGACTCCTGGCATTTCACAAGCAGGCGGCCAGGAAACGGTTTCAGCCTATCAACCACTGAGGAGACGCAGCCTCTGAATGAGGAATGAGGAAGCAATGAATACATCCAGCCTATCACAGGAACAGCCCTGAGTGTTCCGAATTATAAATTCTCCATGTCATTGTATGTCGTTGAGCCCAAGTAGCTCGCCGTGATCGTATAGTGGTTAGTACTCTGCGTTGTGGCCGCAGCAACCTCGGTTCGAATCCGAGTCACGGCATTGTGGTTGGTAATGTCACGGCAGTTGGGTGTTAATTTTACAGAATTAGCAAATGTACCAGTGGTTTTTGTAAAATGTCTATTAAAAACAGATCCTTTCAAATATTTAAACCATCTAACAACAAATGATTTAAACTTGCATGATTATAAGCTGTAGCTATAATGTATTTACTTACATAAATTATCGTTCTTGAACCTATTGGGGGTGGAGGGGGTGCGGAGCTCACCCCCCAGGTGCAGTTGAGTGACCTGTGTTGTGGCTCTCTAGAGGGAAGGCACAAATTTTGCTGTCACCCAGCCCAATCCAGACGTGTATTGGGGCCAGGTTTCAGGCAAATAGAGCAGTAAGTGCAGAGACATAATCACTCTCTAAAAGTGGCATTTCTAAAATAGTAAAGTTAAATCCAACCTCACCAGTAAGTAGGATTTTCAATAAATAAATAAAGCTACTCCTCTCCGATATGGAATTGCCAAATAAAAAGTATAGGGGAATACACAGAGCTAACCTATGAGAGGGGTAGACCTCACAGTAGTGAAAAATGAAATAGACTGTTTGGTACTTACAGGACACGCGAACCACCAAAGTACATATCTTATTTTTTACTTACATAGCATCATGCACCTAGGACTACCTAGGGCCTACCTTAGGTGTAAATTATATGTAATAAAAGGGGAGTTTAAGGCTTGGCAAGTAGGCTGGGACTCCCCTGGGAGACCCCTGAGTCTATGCCCAGAAACATAACTCTGCCAGTCGAGTACTTACCTAAAAGCCGATAACTCACTTTTCTTCCATAGGCTAACATTGAGTGGTTTCACTTGGAAATTCTTCTAAGTGGTGTGGAGTTTTGGAACTTTAAAATATTCATCTAAAATCAGCCGAACAACGAATTCTGATTTACTCACCTGTTATCAGGAGAGACCTCAGTGCTGCATCTTGGAGCTCAGTACTGACCCTGAAAAGTAATTTTAACCGTACTTACCAGTAACTCGAATTTCCTTCCATGGGATATCATTGCCTGCTTTTTGCTGAAAATTTTCTAAGTGTCGATTTTTGAAACTTACAAATATTCTTTAAAAATCGTACCAACTGTGAAAACGTAATTGTTTACCTGTTTTAGATAGATGTCCCAGTACTGAGCCTAGGAGCCCAGCACTGGATTACAAAAGTAACGAGAACGTACTTTACCCGTAACTTGAATTTTCTTCCATAGGAAACCATTGACTGTTTTTCTGTGAAATTTCTTCTAAGTGTCGATTTTGCAAACATGTAAATATTCCTTAAAAATCGCCTGTATAACTTAAACGCAGTTTCTCAACTGCTTACAGGTGGTACAGTAGTGCTGGATCTAGGATCCAACACTGACCTAGAAAAAGTAACCATAACCCCACTTACCTGCTAAGTGAATTTCCTTCCATAGGATAACATTGGTAATTTGATCAGCAAAAGTTTCTAAGTGTCAACTTTTAAAATAGCAAAATATTGCTTAAAAATCACAACAGTAACTAAAACGAATTTACTCACTTGTTTCCAAGAACTGTCCCAGGACTGAATCTAGGATCCAGTCCTGGATTTAGAAAAGTAATCCTGAAAGTAATTAATTGCATATAACTTAAAATTCCCATTGAGCTCAATGTATTATTGTGATTCAAATTGTGTTGCCTATTGCAATAAACTGTAACTATGACCTGCAAAAGTCAATTGCCTATTGCAAAGTATTTAACTAAAGCATCTCATTCTGAGAAAGTATATTTTGATACCTATTGTTGGTTCTAAAATAAAACAACAATATCTTTTGTATGCAAACCAATGGCCTAGAGTTCAGTTCTTGAGTGTGTGAGACCATTTGCTGACTGAGTGTGTACAACAAATGTTTTACACTGTACTCTGATACTGCCTTACTGCTCGGCAAGCTACCACTTTAGAGAGTAAGGTTATATCTAACTTTAGCCTCTGCCAAACCTCTGGGGACTGGGAACTCTGTGCACACTGTACCTATTTGGGAACAGTATATACAGAGCCACTTTCTCACAGTAGTGATAAAGTGATTAGAGTCCTAAGGCCAACATAAAGATACAGCAAAACGTGAGGTGAAAAGCAAAAAGGTTGCTGGTAGGCCACCTTAAGGATGCCAGGTCTAACAAAAACTGAACTAAGGATAACATGAGTAAAACATCAGGTTTCTCTACTGCATTTGGTGAGACAAGTGGGCCTTCTTTTATCTTCCATTCAAGCAATCTTTGACAGACCCCTTTATTATAGAGCTTTTCAAGGATTACAGATAAGGCACTTACAAAGGAGTCCCAAATACTCAGAGATGGTTGACTTCTGTAATATGGGTCGTAGACTAAAAGCAGCGCAAAAACAGAGTGCAACAGGGTCCAAAAACTTGAGTGCCACAAGAGAGTTTGAATGCAAGCGTATCCTTTTACAGATCCAGAGATATACTCATGCAATTTTTATTTTTAGGACAGAACGTGCATGATGAAAAAAACATTGTTTTTAAAAAGCGCATTGCAGAATATCAGTACTTTGATGTGGGAAAACTTCAAAACTTTCAAACAAAATATTTGTAGGCAGCTTACAGCAAGTTGTTGTGGCCGAGTGGTTAAGGCGATGGACTAGAAATCCATTGGGGTATCCCCGCGCAGGTTTGAATCCTGGCAACAACGAGAATCTTTTTATTATCGGCTACAATTTCAGAAGTTAACCTTTAGTATTTCTTCCATTTCAGTTTTATAAATAGGTGGCTTATTTTTGTGTCACTATTGCCTCTCCACATATTTGTTATCGCTACCTCTTTCATGTCTTTGCTACACCTCATTCCTACTTTAGCACTGGTGTAAACGCTTCAAATTATTATACGGTTGCTCTCTCATTCATACCTGCGCATGCACTTGAAAGTTACTTTACCAATAAAAGACGCAAAGAGAGAAATTGAACAAAAGTGCTGGCTGGATTGTCAAACACACTTCATAAAACTGCATTTTCTTTTTTATTCTCCCCCGTGTTACATGCTTAACCTCCCCATGTGTAATTTCTCTTAACCTGCTGTCCCAGGAAGAGAATTTCATCTACAGGCTCTTTCTGTGTTTTTTTCCCTAGTCTGTCTTTCCCATTTCTTAGCTGTGTAACTGTTCCTTTACGCGCTCTATTTAAACGCCATCAATCTCATTTGAGCTCCTTGCTCCCGCTTCTGTTTTCTCCACCTCTCATACTGCCAGTTCTCTCTTTCTCTGTGGTTGGTGGCTACTTTCCTGAGCTTCCGAAGCCACGTGGTTCCTGCCTCTTGTTGTCAGACTTGAATTGGAAAAGGAACCATATTAACAAGCCTTTACCACTCACACACGGCGGAAGTTTATACTTTAATTCAGTGAGCTAAGAAAAGCGTGTTGTGGGTCCCCTACGAGCCATGGTGCTTGCTTCATCATGATTTGGCACCAGTCATTAGCCGCAGCTCTGCTAATGAGCCACTGAGGTCAGTTTCAATATTTACTCAAAAACATAACCATGCAGCCCACCCCTCAACTGTGTATTTATCTTGCTTTTCTGCTGTTCGTGTGATTAGCTGGGAGGAGCTCACGGCGACATCCTCCCTATAAAAGTGTAGATGGATCACTCTCTAACTCTTTCTTGCTTCACATACAAATGGCTTGAAAGGTGCAGGGAAGATGCAGGTCTAATAGACAGAATAGAAGGCCTGTGCCAGGTGGGTTTCTCTGCATTGGTGTCCCATCACAGGTCCGCAAGTGTAATGTGTGATCTTTGACTCCTGGCATTTCACAAGCAGGCGGCCAGGAAACGGTTTCAGCCTATCAACCACTGAGGAGACGCAGCCTCTGAATGAGGAATGAGGAAGCAATGAATACATCCAGCCTATCACAGGAACAGCCCTGAGTGTTCCGAATTATAAATTCTCCATGTCATTGTATGTCGTTGAGCCCAAGTAGCTCGCCGTGATCGTATAGTGGTTAGTACTCTGCGTTGTGGCCGCAGCAACCTCGGTTCGAATCCGAGTCACGGCATTGTGGTTGGCAATGTCACGGCAGTTGGGTGTTAATTTTACAGAATTAGCAAATGTACCAGTGGTTTTTGTAAAATGTCTATTAAAAACAGATCCTTTCAAATATTTAAACCATCTAACAACAAATGATTTAAACTTGCATGATTATAAGCTGTAGCTATAATGTATTTACTTACATAAATTATCGTTCTTGAACCTATTGGGGGTGGAGGGGGTGCGGAGCTCACCCCCCAGGTGCAGTTGAGTGACCTGTGTTGTGGCTCTCTAGAGGGAAGGCACACATTTTGCTGTCACCCAGCCCAATCCAGACGTGTATTGGGGCCAGGTTTCAGGCAAATAGAGCAGTAAGTGCAGAGACATAATCACTCTCTAAAAGTGGCATTTCTAAAATAGTAAAGTTAAATCCAACCTCACCAGTAAGTAGGATTTTCAATAAATAAATAAAGCTACTCCTCTCCGATATGGAATTACCAAATAAAAAGTATAGGGGAATACACAGAGCTAACCTATGAGAGGGGTAGACCTCACAGTAGTGAAAAATGAAATAGACTGTTTGGTACTTACAGGACACGCGAACCACCAAAGTACATATCTTATTTTTTACTTACATAGCATCATGCACCTAGGACTACCTAGGGCCTACCTTAGGTGTAAATTATATGTAATAAAAGGGGAGTTTAAGGCTTGGCAAGTAGGCTGGGACTCCCCTGGGAGACCCCTGAGTCTATGCCCAGAAACATAACTCTGCCAGTCGAGTACTTACCTAAAAGCCGATAACTCACTTTTCTTCCATAGGCTAACATTGAGTGGTTTCACTTGGAAATTCTTCTAAGTGGTGTGGAGTTTTGGAACTTTAAAATATTCATCTAAAATCAGCCGAACAACGAATTCTGATTTACTCACCTGTTATCAGGAGAGACCTCAGTGCTGCATCTTGGAGCTCAGTACTGACCCTGAAAAGTAATTTTAACCGTACTTACCAGTAACTCGAATTTCCTTCCATGGGATATCATTGCCTGCTTTTTGCTGAAAATTTTCTAAGTGTCGATTTTTGAAACTTACAAATATTCTTTAAAAATCGTACCAACTGTGAAAACGTAATTGTTTACCTGTTTTAGATAGATGTCCCAGTACTGAGCCTAGGAGCCCAGCACTGGATTACAAAAGTAACGAGAACGTACTTTACCCGTAACTTGAATTTTCTTCCATAGGAAACCATTGACTGTTTTTCTGTGAAATTTCTTCTAAGTGTCGATTTTGCAAACATGTAAATATTCCTTAAAAATCGCCTGTATAACTTAAACGCAGTTTCTCAACTGCTTACAGGTGGTACAGTAGTGCTGGATCTAGGATCCAACACTGACCTAGAAAAAGTAACCATAACCCCACTTACCTGCTAAGTGAATTTCCTTCCATAGGATAACATTGGTAATTTGATCAGCAAAAGTTTCTAAGTGTCAACTTTTAAAATAGCAAAATATTGCTTAAAAATCACAACAGTAACTAAAACGAATTTACTCACTTGTTTCCAAGAACTGTCCCAGGACTGAATCTAGGATCCAGTCCTGGATTTAGAAAAGTAATCCTGAAAGTAATTAATTGCATATAACTTAAAATTCCCATTGAGCTCAATGTATTATTGTGATTCAAATTGTGTTGCCTATTGCAATAAACTGTAACTATGACCTGCAAAAGTCAATTGCCTATTGCAAAGTATTTAACTAAAGCATCTCATTCTGAGAAAGTATATTTTGATACCTATTGTTGGTTCTAAAATAAAACAACAATATCTTTTGTATGCAAACCAATGGCCTAGAGTTCAGTTCTTGAGTGTAGGAGACCATTTGCTGACTGAGTGTGTACAACAAATGTTTTACACTGTACTCTGATACTGCCTTACTGCTCGGCAAGCTACCACTTTAGAGAGTAAGGTTATATCTAACTTTAGCCTCTGCCAAACCTCTGGGGACTGGGAACTCTGTGCACACTGTACCTATTTGGGAACAGTATATACAGAGCCACTTTCTCACAGTAGTGATAAAGTGATTAGAGTCCTAAGGCCAACATAAAGATACAGCAAAACGTGAGGTGAAAAGCAAAAAGGTTGCTGGTAGGCCACCTTAAGGATGCCAGGTCTAACAAAAACTGAACTAAGGATAACATGAGTAAAACATCAGGTTTCTCTACTGCATTTGGTGAGACAAGTGGGCCTTCTTTTATCTTCCATTCAAGCAATCTTTGACAGACCCCTTTATTATAGAGCTTTTCAAGGATTACAGATAAGGCACTTACAAAGGAGTCCCAAATACTCAGAGATGGTTGACTTCTGTAATATGGGTCGTAGACTAAAAGCAGCGCAAAAACAGAGTGCAACAGGGTCCAAAAACTTGAGTGCCACAAGAGAGTTTGAATGCAAGCGTATCCTTTTACAGATCCAGAGATATACTCATGCAATTTTTATTTTTAGGACAGAACGTGCATGATGAAAAAAACATTGTTTTTAAAAAGCGCATTGCAGAATATCAGTACTTTGATGTGGGAAAACTTCAAAACTTTCAAACAAAATATTTGTAGGCAGCTTACAGCAAGTTGTTGTGGCCGAGTGGTTAAGGCGATGGACTAGAAATCCATTGGGGTATCCCCGCGCAGGTTCGAATCCTGCCAACAACGAGAATCTTTTTATTATCGGCTACAATTTCAGAAGTTAACCTTTAGTATTTCTTCCATTTCAGTTTTATAAATAGGTGGCTTATTTTTGTGTCACTATTGCCTCTCCACATATTTGTTATCGCTACCTCTTTCATGTCTTTGCTACACCTCATTCCTACTTTAGCACTGGTGTAAACGCTTCAAATTATTATACGGTTGCTCTCTCATTCATACCTGCGCATGCACTTGAAAGTTACTTTACCAATAAAAGACGCAAAGAGAGAAATTGAACAAAAGTGCTGGCTGGATTGGCAAACACACTTCATAAAACTGCATTTTCTTTTTTATTCTCCCCCGTGTTACATGCTTAACCTCCCCATGTGTAATTTCTCTTAACCTGCTGTCCCAGGAAGAGAATTTCATCTACAGGCTCTTTCTGTGTTTTTTTCCCTAGTCTGTCTTTCCCATTTCTTAGCTGTGTAACTGTTCCTTTACGCGCTCTATTTAAACGCCATCAATCTCATTTGAGCTCCTTGCTCATGCTTCTGTTTTCTCCACCTCTCATACTGCCAGTTCTCTCTTTCTCTGTGGTTGGTGGCTACTTTCCTGAGCTTCCGAAGCCACGTGGTTCCTGCCTCTTGTTGTCAGACTTGAATTGGAAAAGGAACCATATTAACAAGCCTTTACCACTCACACACGGCGGAAGTTTATACTTTAATTCAGTGATCTAAGAAAAGCGTGTTGTGGGTCCCCTACGAGCCATGGTGCTTGCTTCATCATGATTTGGCACCAGTCATTAGCCGCAGCTCTGCTAATGAGCCACTGAGGTCAGTTTCAATATTTACTCAAAAACATAACCATGCAGCCCACCCCTCAACTGTGTATTTATCTTGCTTTTCTGCTGTTCGTGTGATTAGCTGGGAGGAGCTCACGGCGACATCCTCCCTATAAAAGTGTAGATGGATCACTCTCTAACTCTTTCTTGCTTCACATACAAATGGCTTGAAAGGTGCAGGGAAGATGCAGGTCTAATAGACAGAATAGAAGGCCTGTGCCAGGTGGGTTTCTCTGCATTGGTGTCCCATCACAGGTCCGCAAGTATAATGTGTGATCTTTGACTCCTGGCATTTCACAAGCAGGCGGCCAGGAAACGGTTTCAGCCTATCAACCACTGAGGAGACGCAGCCTCTGAATGAGGAATGAGGAAGCAATGAATACATCCAGCCTATCACAGGAACAGCCCTGAGTGTTCCGAATTATAAATTCTCCATGTCATTGTATGTCGTTGAGCCCAAGTAGCTCGCCGTGATCGTATAGTGGTTAGTACTCTGCGTTGTGGCCGCAGCAACCTCGGTTCGAATCCGAGTCACGGCATTGTGGTTGGCAATGTCACGGCAGTTGGGTGTTAATTTTACAGAATTAGCAAATGTACCAGTGGTTTTTGTAAAATGTCTATTAAAAACAGATCCTTTCAAATATTTAAACCATCTAACAACAAATGATTTAAACTTGCATGATTATAAGCTGTAGCTATAATGTATTTACTTACATAAATTATCGTTCTTGAACCTATTGGGGGTGGAGGGGGAGCGGAGCTCAACCCCCAGGTGCAGTTGAGTGACCTGTGTTGTGGCTCTCTAGAGGGAAGGCACAAATTTTGCTGTCACCCAGCCCAATCCAGATGTGTATTGGGGCCAGGTTTCAGGCAAATAGAGCAGTAAGTGCAGAGACATGTTCACTCTCTAAAAGTGGCATTTCTAAAATAGTAAAGTTAAATCCAACCTCACCAGTAAGTAGGATTTTCAATAAATAAATAAAGCTACTCCTCTCCGATATGGAATTACCAAATAAAAAGTATAGGGGAATACACAGAGCTAACCTATGAGAGGGGTAGACCTCACAGTAGTGAAAAATGAAATAGACTGTTTGGTACTTACAGGACACGCGAACCACCAAAGTACATATCTTATTTTTTACTTACATAGCATCATGCACCTAGGACTACCTAGGGCCTACCTTAGGTGTAAATTATATGTAATAAAAGGGGAGTTTAAGGCTTGGCAAGTAGGCTGGGACTCCCCTGGGAGACCCCTGAGTCTATGCCCAGAACCATAACTCTGCCAGTCGAGTACTTACCTAAAAGCCGATAACTCACTTTTCTTCCATAGGCTAACATTGAGTGGTTTCACTTGGAAATTCTTCTAAGTGGTGTGGAGTTTTGGAACATTAAAATATTCATCTAAAATCAGCCGAACAACGAATTCTGATTTACTCACCTGTTATCAGGAGAGACCTCAGTGCTGCATCTTGGAGCTCAGTACTGACCCTGAAAAGTAATTTTAACCGTACTTACCAGTAACTCGAATTTCCTTCCATGGGATATCATTGCCTGCTTTTTGCTGAAAATTTTCTAAGTGTCGATTTTTGAAACTTACAAATATTCTTTAAAAATCGTACCAACTGTGAAAACGTAATTGTTTACCTGTTTTAGATAGATGTCCCAGTACTGAGCCTAGGAGCCCAGCACTGGATTACAAAAGTAACGAGAACGTACTTTACCCGTAACTTGAATTTTCTTCCATAGGAAACCATTGACTGTTTTTCTGTGAAATTTCTTCTAAGTGTCGATTTTGCAAACATGTAAATATTCCTTAAAAATCGCCTGTATAACTTAAACGCAGTTTCTCAACTGCTTACAGGTGGTACAGTAGTGCTGGATCTAGGATCCAACACTGACCTAGAAAAAGTAACCATAACCCCACTTACCTGCTAAGTGAATTTCCTTCCATAGGATAACATTGGTAATTTGATCAGCAAAAGTTTCTAAGTGTCAACTTTTAAAATAGCAAAATATTGCTTAAAAATCACAACAGTAACTAAAACGAATTTACTCACTTGTTTCCAAGAACTGTCCCAGGACTGAATCTAGGATCCAGTCCTGGATTTAGAAAAGTAATCCTGAAAGTAATTAATTGCATATAACTTAAAATTCCCATTGAGCTCAATGTATTATTGTGATTCAAATTGTGTTGCCTATTGCAATAAACTGTAACTATGACCTGCAAAAGTCAATTGCCTATTGCAAAGTATTTAACTAAAGCATCTCATTCTGAGAAAGTATATTTTGATACCTATTGTTGGTTCTAAAATAAAACAACAATATATTTTGTATGCAAACCAATGGCCTAGAGTTCAGTTCTTGAGTGTGTGAGACCATTTGCTGACTGAGTGTGTACAACAAATGTTTTACACTGTACTCTGATACTGCCTTACTGCTCGGCAAGCTACCACTTTAGAGAGTAAGGTTATATCTAACTTTAGCCTCTGCCAAACCTCTGGGGACTGGGGACTCTGTGCACACTGTACCTATTTGGGAACAGTATATACAGAGCCACTTTCTCACAGTAGTGATAAAGTGATTAGAGTCCTAAGGCCAACATAAAGATACAGCAAAACGTGAGGTGAAAAGCAAAAAGGTTGCTGGTAGGCCACCTTAAGGATGCCAGGTCTAACAAAAACTGAACTAAGGATAACATGAGTAAAACATCAGGTTTCTCTACTGCATTTGGTGAGACAAGTGGGCCTTCTTTTATCTTCCATTCAAGCAATCGTTGACAGACCCCTTTATTATAGAGCTTTTCAAGGATTACAGATAAGGCACTTACAAAGGAGTCCCAAATACTCAGAGATGGTTGACTTCTGTAATATGGGTCGTAGACTAAAAGCAGCGCAAAAACAGAGTGCAACAGGGTCCAAAAACTTGAGTGCCACAAGAGAGTTTGAATGCAAGCGTATCCTTTTACAGATCCAGAGATATACTCATGCAATTTTTATTTTTAGGACAGAACGTGCATGATGAAAAAAACATTGTTTTTAAAAAGCGCATTGCAGAATATCAGTACTTTGATGTGGGAAAACTTCAAAACTTTCAAACAAAATATTTGTAGGCAGCTTACAGCAAGTTGTTGTGGCCGAGTGGTTAAGGCGATGGACTAGAAATCCATTGGGGTATCCCTGCGCAGGTTCGAATCCTGCCAACAACGAGAATCTTTTTATTATCGGCTACAATTTCAGAAGTTAACCTTTAGTATTTCTTCCATTTCAGTTTTATAAATAGGTGGCTTATTTTTGTGTCACTATTGCCTCTCCACATATTTGTTATCGCTACCTCTTTCATGTCTTTGCTACACCTCATTCCTACTTTAGCACTGGTGTAAACGCTTCAAATTATTATACGGTTGCTCTCTCATTCATACCTGCGCATGCACTTGAAAGTTACTTTACCAATAAAAGACGCAAAGAGAGAAATTGAACAAAAGTGCTGGCTGGATTGGCAAACACACTTCATAAAACTGCATTTTCTTTTTTATTCTCCCCCGTGTTACATGCTTAACCTCCCCATGTGTAATTTCTCTTAACCTGCTGTCCCAGGAAGAGAATTTCATCTACAGGCTCTTTCTGTGTTTTTTTCCCTAGTCTGTCTTTCCCATTTCTTAGCTGTGTAACTGTTCCTTTACGCGCTCTATTTAAACGCCATCAATCTCATTTGAGCTCCTTGCTCCCGCTTCTGTTTTCTCCACCTCTCATACTGCCAGTTCTCTCTTTCTCTGTGGTTGGTGGCTACTTTCCTGAGCTTCCGAAGCCACGTGGTTCCTGCCTCTTGTTGTCAGACTTGAATTGGAAAAGGAACCATATTAACAAGCCTTTACCACTCACACACGGCGGAAGTTTATACTTTAATTCAGTGAGCTAAGAAAAGCGTGTTGTGGGTCCCCTACGAGCCATGGTGCTTGCTTCATCATGATTTGGCACCAGTCATTAGCCGCAGCTCTGCTAATGAGCCACTGAGGTCAGTTTCAATATTTACTCAAAAACATAACCATGCAGCCCACCCCTCAACTGTGTATTTATCTTGCTTTTCTGCTGTTCGTGTGATTAGCTGGGAGGAGCTCACGGCGACATCCTCCCTATAAAAGTGTAGATGGATCACTCTCTAACTCTTTCTTGCTTCACATACAAATGGCTTGAAAGGTGCAGGGAAGATGCAGGTCTAATAGACAGCATAGAAGGTCTGTGCCAGGTGGGTTTCTCTGCATTGGTGTCCCATCACAGGTCCGCAAGTGTAATGTGTGATCTTTGACTCCTGGCATTTCACAAGCAGGCGGCCAGGAAACGGTTTCAGCCTATCAACCACTGAGGAGACGCAGCCTCTGAATGAGGAATGAGGAAGCAATGAATACATCCAGCCTATCACAGGAACAGCCCTGAGTGTTCCGAATTATAAATTCTCCATGTCATTGTATGTCGTTGAGCCCAAGTAGCTCGCCGTGATCGTATAGTGGTTAGTACTCTGCGTCGTGGCCGCAGCAACCTCGGTTCGAATCCGAGTCACGGCATTGTGGTTGGCAATGTCACGGCAGTTGGGTGTTAATTTTACAGAATTAGCAAATGTACCAGTGGTTTTTGTAAAATGTCTATTAAAAACAGATCCTTTCAAATATTTAAACCATCTAACAACAAATGATTTAAACTTGCATGATTATAAGCTGTAACCTTACTCGGCACACCTGGTGTCTCTTCCCGGTCCTGCCCCTATTGCCTACATCAATCCTCGCGGCCCCCGCTTCGCGGGAGCCGCTCGCTGAACTTTGCCACGGACGGAGGAATACTTTGGAGTTGGTCTTTATCCTGTTGCTGGACCGGAGGGGAAGTCGCGCTGCCTGCGGAGAGGCCGCTGCGGAACTCGAGATGACCGGGACTGCGAGGACCAGGGTGCCCTCTGACAACCTTACTCGGCACACCTGGTGTCTCTTCCCGGTCCCGCCCCTATTGCCTACATCAATCCTCGCGGCCCCCGCTTCGCGGGAGCCGCTCGCTGAACTTTGCCACGGACGGAGGAATACTTTGGAGTTGGTCTTTATCCTGTTGCTGGACCGGAGGGGAAGTCGCGCTGCCTGCGGAGAGGCCGCTGCGGAACTCGAGAGACCGGGACTGCGAGGACCAGGGTGCCCTCTGACAACCTTACTCGGCACACCTGGTGTCTCTTCCCGGTCCCGCCCCTATTGCCTACATCAATCCTCGCGGCCCCCGCTTCGCGGGTGCCGCTCGCTGAACTTTGCCACGGACGGAGGAATACTTTGGAGTTGGTCTTTATCCTGTTGCTGGACCGGAGGGGAAGTCGCGCTGCCTGCGGAGAGGCCGCTGCGGAACTCGAGAGACCGGGACTGCGAGGACCAGGGTGCCCTCTGACAACCTTACTCGGCACACCTGGTGTCTCTTCCTGGTCCCGCCCCTATTGCCTACATCAATCCTCGCGGCCCCCGCTTCGCGGGTGCCGCTCGCTGAACTTTGCCACGGACGGAGGAATACTTTGGAGTTGGTCTTTATCCTGTTGCTGGACCGGAGGGGAAGTCGCGCTGCCTGCGGAGAGGCCGCTGCGGAACTCGAGAGACCGGGACTGCGAGGACCAGGGTGCCCTCTGACAACCTGGTGTCTCTTCCCGGTCCCGCCCCTTTATTGACCCCTCCCCCCAGTATAAGCCTACTCCCCGAACGCGCCAGCGGAACGCGCCCGGAGCGAAGACCGGGCAAAGAGCGGGCCGTTTGAGGCCGTTCGAGGACGGACGAGGGAGGGCGCGGGGCACCCCAGCCTGTCCGCAATCCATCACACACCAGGCGCTGCCGGTGACATTATGACCACGAGAGAAACTAGGAGCAAGAGTGCCATGGCGACGGGAAGGCCAACAGGTACTTTGGATACGTACTTTGCTAAAGCTGGGTCCCTTCTCGTGGATGAGATCTCCATTCTTGAAAGACGTATCTCCCAAGAAATAGACTGGGTGAGGAGATCCTCCCTGGGACCCATCGCGCACGTTCCCACCCCCGCCAAGCCACCAAATCTTACAACACTTCCGGCAGGGGGTGAAGTTGGGCTGCATGCTCTTCCAGACCTATCTGAAACTAACTGCTCCATCACCTCCTTTATTGATTGTGAAAATTCCGAGCATGCAGAGCTTAGCATCCTACCTCTCCCAAACTGTAAGGGCCCCTTAGTACACACCATTGCTGAGGTAGCTGTCATTGAGCAGACTATAAGCAATACCAAGGCCCAGACTCAGCCCACACAGCGGGAGAAGGAGGGAGCAATCCCGAAAATGGATAAAAGGGCCCACAAAACTAGGGGGGGTAATCCTAAAGCTACTAAAGTCAACCCTAGAGCTAGGGGAACTAAACAGGACATAGTTAGCAAAGGGCCGGTCTCATCCCGTATACACGAAGCCATCCACCAACATACCCCGGAAAAAAATCCTCCTAGCCAACAAAACGCTGCCGGGATGTATGATAGTATGTTCTCTGAATTACGCACTCTACTGAGGGAACTGCTTAATCCCCTAGAAGACCGTCTGGCCAACATTGAAATCTGCCTAATAGATTTGCGTAGGGGATTACTAGGTTTAGTATCAGACCAAAGAGCAGGTATGCACGCAGTAGGTGGGCACTCCATAGGGGCTCCCAATTTATCTAACTTACCTTCAAATTCCATCATCTCGTCCCCTGTACCCCTGACAGCCACCTCATTGGAAAATGTGCAGCCGGCTCCTTTCCCAAAACCCGCCTCTGCACTACCCCGCAACCACCAACCCGTCACAGGATCCACCAGTAGGCTGAACTCATCTGGTACGGGCTCTGGTTCTAATCAGGTAAAATCATCAAATGACGCAAGGAACCCTACAGATAGGCAAGACAGTCTACAAGATCGGCGCAAAGTGGTAAATCTGCCTCCCGAGGCTGCTGCCTATTCTGTTGTCCTGAAGGGAGTACCCCCGTTTGAGGGAACCGTGGTGGAACCATATGATTCTTTACACAACAAGGTCACTAGTTGGCTTAACACTCACAGGCCATTACCACCTAATACTAGGGGAGAAATTCTCATGGCTAGAAGAGTCCCTTGGATCGGCCACACCGATAAGAAATGTGTTGGTGACTGTATAATTGTAAATTTCAGGAACCCCAAAATTGTGTCCTATATTTGCAATTGGACCGGGAACAAAGGGTCTACATCTATTGAAGTGGTCCACCTGTCATATTTTTATCCTAATACTTTTAAGCCAATTTTGAACATTGACAATGGTTGGACCCGGGTTGGACCGGCCGCTGATGGCCGTAGAGTCAGGCCCACCCGTAATGCTTCATGCACAAACTTTGGTAACCTTTTCCATCCCAGTAGATACAGCTGTCTTGAACAGATAGATTGACTCTCTAAGGGTCAGGGGCATGGCGCATGCGAAATAGATATCGCCACTCAAGAATATGGTGCCCCCCAATGGGTGAACTTGACATCTATTAA
This sequence comes from Triturus cristatus, assembly GCF_964204655.1. NCBI lineage: Eukaryota > Metazoa > Chordata > Amphibia > Caudata > Salamandridae > Triturus > Triturus cristatus. Next base: position 724,644,804 of record NC_140595.1, read on the forward strand.
CCCCCACGGTCAAGAAACTGAATCATCTAAAATTAAAATTGTCCTGGGTGGCACTAACAACAAGCTAAAATTGTCAGTCCCATCGCATCATAAAGCAGACCCGATGGAATTATCTACTGAGGAAACATTCCTGCCCAGTCCTACGGCTGCACCATTGGATGCTGCCCCGCTCGAAAGTGCTGGAAGTGTCCCTGACCCGCTTGACATCCCCTTAAAGGTTCTTTCTTGGAATGTCGCTGGCATTGTCAATAAACTTGACACGAGCGACTGGGAGTCGCTGATAGCTACCAGCGACATTTGCCTCTTTCAAGAGACATGGGCAAGGGAACCACTATCCAGAGTGGGGTATGCTGTGTTTGAAATAAACGCGATTTGGTCAGGCAGAGGGAGGCCCTCCGGAGGGTTGGCGATCTGGGTGGCTAGTCACATTGGGTGTAATGCGGAGAGCTTACCGACGCGTTCGCAGGACATCCAGTGTGTTCTACTCAGGTGGCCTAACGCTTCGAGTTTAGCAATAATCAATGTATACTCCCGTCCCACCAAGCTGGCCATGGAATCTCCCACACTTGACGATCTTACTTGCTTTTTGGTCACCCTCCCTAATGACTTTAAGATAGTCTTGGGAGGCGACCTGAATTGCCATTTTGAGCCCTTAGAAGGCCTTAAGGAAGGAGCCCTCGTTGCGGAAGACGACCTCTGGGGCGTACCGCGTTGTCAATCGCCATATGTCAAAATCTGGTCGCCCCTAGTAGTACAAATCCTGTCCTTAACGCTAAATTTTTCCCTAAGGGCATGTAATGGCCGCAGTACCTCAGATACTCCCTCCGCATGTACTTTTAACAGGGTGAACCAAGAATCCAGGTTAGATTACATCTTTGTAGATATTAGTCTCTGGCCCATGGTTCAGGATTTTAGAATAATACCAAGAACGGACAGTGATCATAATGCACTTGTGATGTATATGGCGCACCCTAAAGGTGCTGATCGATCACTCGCCGCTAAGCCCAACAAAGATCCCGGGAACTTGATAATTAGTTCCAATAGACGTAGGATCAAATGGGGGAAACTGGCGAGCTCCGAAGAGTCCCTGAGCAAGATTTTTCGGCTAGCACTCCCGAAGCTAATAGAAACGGACAACCTAATTTCACAGCCAAGAAACTTGGAATTCAATAAGAAATTAGCCCACATACACGAGGAATTGGTGGCCCTTTTAGGTGAGGTCTTTTACCCAGTGTTACCCCCAAGGAAAAATACAACTCGAACTCCAACCTGGTATAATACATCTTGTAAAAGGGCTAAGTCCGAACTCCTGAAGTGTGTTAAAAAAGGATCGGATAAGAGCAAACTTGCTGAGCTTAGACGAATCTACAAGAAAACTTTGGCAGTGGCACGAGCCGAATGGGATTGGAATAAATGGCAGGATTTAACATCAGCACTGGAAGCAAAAGATCTGAGGAAATTTTGGTCCCTGGTGAATACTGGTATGCCGGACCCCAAAGCTGCAATTGAGCCAAATATTGCAGCATCCGTCTGGGAGGCCCATTTTGCCCAATTATACCAGGAACCACCTCAAATTGATGGTGGGAGGGACATGATCTCTACTGTTGCTCCTGCCCCAGTACCAGCCCTGGAATTTACTCTCTCCGAGGTGGTCAATGTTATTCTAACCCTTTCGAGGGGGAAGGCCCCTGGTCTTGACAGGTTGCCTGGCGATCTTTTTCGCTCATACGCAGACATATGGGGTCCTTATCTCCTTACACTCTTTAACGCTATTCTGGGTGGGATGGAGATTCCCTGTACTTGGCTGGGGGCTGAGATAGTGCCCATTTTCAAAAAGGGTTCGCCCCTGCTCCCAGTCAACTACAGGCCAATAAGCCTCATAGATGTCCCCCAGAAAATTTACTCGCGCCTACTCCTAAACCATCTTATGGAGTGGATGGAGGAAAATAAAATTCTCAGCCCCTTACAAGCCGGCTTCCGGAAAAACACGTCCACCATGGATCAGATCTTCCGCCTCGTACTCCTATATTGGAAAACAGTGATCATTGAGAGGGGAAGGCTGTACATGGTGTTCGTGGACCTGAAGTCAGCTTTTGACCTGGTCCCCAGGAAGAAACTATGGGAGACATTAACGGGGCTGGGAGTTCCACCCCATCTACTAAACGCCATTATTAGGCTCCATGAAAACAACTTTGCACAGGTCAGGTATGGAAGGTCGGGTGCGCTGACATCTAAATTCCCAGTTCATAGAGGGGTCAGACAGGGTTGTGTCCTTGCCCCGACCCTGTTCTGCCTCTATGTTAACAATGTAATTGCATATCTTGACAAGGTCCATGATAATGACGCCCCGTCTCTGGCCGGCAGGAGGGTACCGGCCATTATGTTCGCGGACGATACCCTCCTGCTGTCCAAATCCCCGATGGGGATTCAACGGATTTTAGATGGTTTTGGCCTTTTCTGTAGCCAACACGGCCTGGAAATAAACACAGGGAAGACCAAATTTATGATATTTAACCCTTCAGCCAATACTAGACCAAACCCATCCCTGAGTTCAGTTACACTGGAGAGAGTAAAAACCTTTCAGTACCTAGGGGTAACGCTGCATGAGAACCTATCATGGGAACCTCACGTAGCAATCAGTCATATGAAACTTGCACAACTGTCCGGGGGAATTCTGAAGGTAGCAAATTCCTCCACCTACAAACCAATTAGCCCGGCAGTTGTAATGTACAAGTCACAAGCCAAAGCAGCCGCATCGTACGGTGGAGAACTCTGGGGATACATGGCGGGCACAGGAATCATTAATGCAGAAAACAATTTTTTAAGGCGTCTCCTGGCCCTCCCCCGAGGCACACCCCTTCTTCCCCTAAGAATGGATATGGGTTTACCCTCTATAAAAGAGGACCTGGAACTTATGCCACTAAGGTTCTGGCATAGGCTCTGGTCCACTGTTGAGCTTCTACACTATAGGCAAGAGCTTGTACATGTTATGAATCTGAATTCCTGCGACAAAATTACCTGGCTAGCCTCGATAAAGAAAGAACTCTATAGGCTGGGACTCCCCGAATTATGGGATGCGCCCGAGCAAGGCTGCCTCGGGGTCTCCCGCAAACGCCTTGTGGGTATATATAGGGAGCAACGCTATGCCTCCCTGGTCTCGGCATCTAACAAAGGGTCCCTGACTGATCGATTTTTGACTGTCAAGGACCAGTATCAGTTTGAGGGATTTATGGACATTATTTTTCCCATCCTATCCAGAAAATTGTTCATACAATGGAGGTTAGGGACTCTCCCTATTAAAATCTTTACCCACAACTGGTCAGTAAAGAATGATAAAATTTGTCCAGGCTGCTGCAACCATGATGAGGAAGAAACCCACATTTTGTTCTTTTGCCCAGCTTACAACAGACCTAGAAGATACTGGCTAGTCCCGCTATGCAGAAATCTGGGCATTAGGAGTCATCAGCAGGTGTACAGAATACTGAAAACGAACACTGATCCGCACATAGTGTTTGCAGTTGCAAAATTTTTAACGGCTATGTGGCACATAAGGTCTAATATAAATAAGAACTGTGTTGTTTAATGAATTCCATTGTTTAGATGTCCGTAACATTTGTACATTGATTTTACTGCTTTTATCATGCTCGCATTTTTAGTGACTGTTTTAAATTTATTGTGTGATTCTATCTTTTATGGCCTAATCGGCCGAAATAAAGAAATTTTGGATTGGATTGGTTAGTACTCTGCGTTGTGGCCGCAGCAACCTCGGTTCGAATCCGAGTCACGGCATTGTGGTTGGCAATGTCACGGCAGTTGGGTGTTAATTTTACAGAATTAGCAAATGTACCAGTGGTTTTTGTAAAATGTCTATTAAAAACAGATCCTTTCAAATATTTAAACCATCTAACAACAAATGATTTAAACTTGCATGATTATAAGCTGTAGCTATAATGTATTTACTTACATAAATTATCGTTCTTGAACCTATTGGGGGTGGAGGGGGAGCGGAGCTCACCCCCCAGGTGCAGTTGAGTGACCTGTGTTGTGGCTCTCTAGAGGGAAGGCACAAATTTTGCTGTCACCCAGCCCAATCCAGACGTGTATTGGGGCCAGGTTTCAGGCAAATAGAGCAGTAAGTGCAGAGACATAATCACTCTCTAAAAGTGGCATTTCTAAAATAGTAAAGTTAAATCCAACCTCACCAGTAAGTAGGATTTTCAATAAATAAATAAAGCTACTCCTCTCCGATATGGAATTACCAAATAAAAAGTATAGGGGAATACACAGAGCTAACCTATGAGAGGGGTAGACCTCACAGTAGTGAAAAATGAAATAGACTGTTTGGTACTTACAGGACACGCGAACCACCAAAGTACATATCTTATTTTTTACTTACATAGCATCATGCACCTAGGACTACCTAGGGCCTACCTTAGGTGTAAATTATATGTAATAAAAGGGGAGTTTAAGGCTTGGCAAGTAGGCTGGGACTCCCCTGGGAGACCCCTGAGTCTATGCCCAGAAACATAACTCTGCCAGTCGAGTACTTACCTAAAAGCCGATAACTCACTTTTCTTCCATAGGCTAACATTGAGTGGTTTCACTTGGAAATTCTTCTAAGTGGTGTAGATTTTTAGAACTTTAAAATATTCATCTAAAATCAGCCGAACAACGAATTCTGATTTACTCACCTGTTATCAGGAGAGACCTCAGTGCTGCATCTTGGAGCTCGGTACTGACCCTGAAAAGTAATTTTAACCGTACTTACCAGTAACTCGAATTTCCTTCCATGGGATATCATTGCCTGCTTTTTGCTGAAAATTTTCTAAGTGTCGATTTTTGAAACTTACAAATATTCTTTAAAAATCGTACCAACTGTGAAAACGTAATTGTTTACCTGTTTTAGATAGATGTCCCAGTACTGAGCCTAGGAGCCCAGCACTGGATTACAAAAGTAACGAGAACGTACTTTACCCGTAACTTGAATTTTCTTCCATAGGAAACCATTGACTGTTTTTCTGTGAAATTTCTTCTAAGTGTCGATTTTGCAAACATGTAAATATTCCTTAAAAATCGCCTGTATAACTTAAACGCAGTTTCTCAACTGCTTACAGGTGGTACAGTAGTGCTGGATCTAGGATCCAACACTGACCTAGAAAACGTAACCATAACCCCACTTACCTGCTAAGTGAATTTCCTTCCATAGGATAACATTGGTAATTTGATCAGCAAAAGTTTCGAAGTGTCAACTTTTAAAATAGCAAAATATTGCTTAAAAATCACAACAGTAACTAAAACGAATTTACTCACTTGTTTCCAAGAACTGTCCCAGGACTGAATCTAGGATCCAGTCCTGGATTTAGAAAAGTAATCCTGAAAGTAATTAATTGCATATAACTTAAAATTCCCATTGAGCTCAATGTATTATTGTGATTCAAATTGTGTTGCCTATTGCAATAAACTGTAACTATGACCTGCAAAAGTCAATTGCCTATTGCAAAGTATTTAACTAAACCATCTCATTCTGAGAAAGTATATTTTGATACCTATTGTTGGTTCTAAAATAAAACAACAATATCTTTTGTATGCAAACCAATGGCCTAGAGTTCAGTTCTTGAGTGTGTGAGACCATTTGCTGACTGAGTGTGTACAACAAATGTTTTACACTGTACTCTGATACTGCCTTACTGCTCGGCAAGCTACCACTTTAGAGAGTAAGGTTATATCTAACTTTAGCCTCTGCCAAACCTCTGGGGACTGGGGACTCTGTGCACACTGTACCTATTTGGGAACAGTATATACAGAGCCACTTTCTCACAGTAGTCATAGAGTGATTAGAGTCCTAAGGCCAACATAAAGATACAGCAAAACGTGAGGTGAAAAGCAAAAAGGTTGCTGGTAGGCCACCTTAAGGATGCCAGGTCTAACAAAAACTGAACTAAGGATAACATGAGTAAAACATCAGGTTTCTCTACTGCATTTGGTGAGACAAGTGGGCCTTCTTTTATCTTCCATTCAAGCAATCTTTGACAGACCCCTTTATTATAGAGCTTTTCAAGGATTACAGATAAGGCACTTACAAAGGAGTCCCAAATACTCAGAGATGGTTGACTTCTGTAATATGGGTCGTAGACTAAAAGCAGCGCAAAAACAGAGTGCAACAGGGTCCAAAAACTTGAGTGCCACAAGAGAGTTTGAATGCAAGCGTATCCTTTTACAGATCCAGAGATATACTCATGCAATTTTTATTTTTAGGACAGAACGTGCATGATGAAAAAAACATTGTTTTTAAAAAGCGCATTGCAGAATATCAGTACTTTGATGTGGGAAAACTTCAAAACTTTCAAACAAAATATTTGTAGGCAGCTTACAGCAAGTTGTTGTGGCCGAGTGGTTAAGGCGATGGACTAGAAATCCATTGGGGGTATCCCCGCGCAGGTTCGAATCCTGCCAACAACGAGAATCTTTTTATTATCGGCTACAATTTCAGAAGTTAACCTTTAGTATTTCTTCCATTTCAGTTTTATAAATAGGTGGCTTATTTTTGTGTCACTATTGCCTCTCCACATATTTGTTATCGCTACCTCTTTCATGTCTTTGCTACACCTCATTCCTACTTTAGCACTGGTGTAAACGCTTCAAATTATTATACGGTTGCTCTCTCATTCATACCTGCGCATGCACTTGAAAGTTACTTTACCAATAAAAGACGCAAAGAGAGAAATTGAACAAAAGTGCTGGCTGGATTGGCAAACACACTTCATAAAACTGCATTTTCTTTTTTATTCTCCCCCGTGTTACATGCTTAACCTCCCCATGTGTAATTTCTCTTAACCTGCTGTCCCAGGAAGAGAATTTCATCTACAGGCTCTTTCTGTGTTTTTTTCCCTAGTCTGTCTTTCCCATTTCTTAGCTGTGTAACTGTTCCTTTACGCGCTCTATTTAAACGCCATCAATCTCATTTGAGCTCCTTGCTCATGCTTCTGTTTTCTCCACCTCTCATACTGCCAGTTCTCTCTTTCTCTGTGGTTGGTGGCTACTTTCCTGAGCTTCCGAAGCCACGTGGTTCCTGCCTCTTGTTGTCAGACTTGAATTGGAAAAGGAACCATATTAACAAGCCTTTACCACTCACACACGGCGGAAGTTTATACTTTAATTCAGTGATCTAAGAAAAGCGTGTTGTGGGTCCCCTACGAGCCATGGTGCTTGCTTCATCATGATTTGGCACCAGTCATTAGCCGCAGCTCTGCTAATGAGCCACTGAGGTCAGTTTCAATATTTACTCAAAAACATAACCATGCAGCCCACCCCTCAACTGTGTATTTATCTTGCTTTTCTGCTGTTCGTGTGATTAGCTGGGAGGAGCTCACGGCGACATCCTCCCTATAAAAGTGTAGATGGATCACTCTCTAACTCTTTCTTGCTTCACATACAAATGGCTTGAAAGGTGCAGGGAAGATGCAGGTCTAATAGACAGAATAGAAGGCCTGTGCCAGGTGGGTTTCTCTGCATTGGTGTCCCATCACAGGTCCGCAAGTATAATGTGTGATCTTTGACTCCTGGCATTTCACAAGCAGGCGGCCAGGAAACGGTTTCAGCCTATCAACCACTGAGGAGACGCAGCCTCTGAATGAGGAATGAGGAAGCAATGAATACATCCAGCCTATCACAGGAACAGCCCTGAGTGTTCCGAATTATAAATTCTCCATGTCATTGTATGTCGTTGAGCCCAAGTAGCTCGCCGTGATCGTATAGTGGTTAGTACTCTGCGTTGTGGCCGCAGCAACCTCGGTTCGAATCCGAGTCACGGCATTGTGGTTGGCAATGTCACGGCAGTTGGGTGTTAATTTTACAGAATTAGCAAATGTACCAGTGGTTTTTGTAAAATGTCTATTAAAAACAGATCCTTTCAAATATTTAAACCATCTAACAACAAATGATTTAAACTTGCATGATTATAAGCTGTAGCTATAATGTATTTACTTACATAAATTATCGTTCTTGAACCTATTGGGGGTGGAGGGGGAGCGGAGCTCAACCCCCAGGTGCAGTTGAGTGACCTGTGTTGTGGCTCTCTAGAGGGAAGGCACAAATTTTGCTGTCACCCAGCCCAATCCAGATGTGTATTGGGGCCAGGTTTCAGGCAAATAGAGCAGTAAGTGCAGAGACATGTTCACTCTCTAAAAGTGGCATTTCTAAAATAGTAAAGTTAAATCCAACCTCACCAGTAAGTAGGATTTTCAATAAATAAATAAAGCTACTCCTCTCCGATATGGAATTACCAAATAAAAAGTATAGGGGAATACACAGAGCTAACCTATGAGAGGGGTAGACCTCACAGTAGTGAAAAATGAAATAGACTGTTTGGTACTTACAGGACACGCGAACCACCAAAGTACATATCTTATTTTTTACTTACATAGCATCATGCACCTAGGACTACCTAGGGCCTACCTTAGGTGTAAATTATATGTAATAAAAGGGGAGTTTAAGGCTTGGCAAGTAGGCTGGGACTCCCCTGGGAGACCCCTGAGTCTATGCCCAGAACCATAACTCTGCCAGTCGAGTACTTACCTAAAAGCCGATAACTCACTTTTCTTCCATAGGCTAACATTGAGTGGTTTCACTTGGAAATTCTTCTAAGTGGTGTGGAGTTTTGGAACATTAAAATATTCATCTAAAATCAGCCGAACAACGAATTCTGATTTACTCACCTGTTATCAGGAGAGACCTCAGTGCTGCATCTTGGAGCTCAGTACTGACCCTGAAAAGTAATTTTAACCGTACTTACCAGTAACTCGAATTTCCTTCCATGGGATATCATTGCCTGCTTTTTGCTGAAAATTTTCTAAGTGTCGATTTTTGAAACTTACAAATATTCTTTAAAAATCGTACCAACTGTGAAAACGTAATTGTTTACCTGTTTTAGATAGATGTCCCAGTACTGAGCCTAGGAGCCCAGCACTGGATTACAAAAGTAACGAGAACGTACTTTACCCGTAACTTGAATTTTCTTCCATAGGAAACCATTGACTGTTTTTCTGTGAAATTTCTTCTAAGTGTCGATTTTGCAAACATGTAAATATTCCTTAAAAATCGCCTGTATAACTTAAACGCAGTTTCTCAACTGCTTACAGGTGGTACAGTAGTGCTGGATCTAGGATCCAACACTGACCTAGAAAAAGTAACCATAACCCCACTTACCTGCTAAGTGAATTTCCTTCCATAGGATAACATTGGTAATTTGATCAGCAAAAGTTTCTAAGTGTCAACTTTTAAAATAGCAAAATATTGCTTAAAAATCACAACAGTAACTAAAACGAATTTACTCACTTGTTTCCAAGAACTGTCCCAGGACTGAATCTAGGATCCAGTCCTGGATTTAGAAAAGTAATCCTGAAAGTAATTAATTGCATATAACTTAAAATTCCCATTGAGCTCAATGTATTATTGTGATTCAAATTGTGTTGCCTATTGCAATAAACTGTAACTATGACCTGCAAAAGTCAATTGCCTATTGCAAAGTATTTAACTAAAGCATCTCATTCTGAGAAAGTATATTTTGATACCTATTGTTGGTTCTAAAATAAAACAACAATATATTTTGTATGCAAACCAATGGCCTAGAGTTCAGTTCTTGAGTGTGTGAGACCATTTGCTGACTGAGTGTGTACAACAAATGTTTTACACTGTACTCTGATACTGCCTTACTGCTCGGCAAGCTACCACTTTAGAGAGTAAGGTTATATCTAACTTTAGCCTCTGCCAAACCTCTGGGGACTGGGGACTCTGTGCACACTGTACCTATTTGGGAACAGTATATACAGAGCCACTTTCTCACAGTAGTGATAAAGTGATTAGAGTCCTAAGGCCAACATAAAGATACAGCAAAACGTGAGGTGAAAAGCAAAAAGGTTGCTGGTAGGCCACCTTAAGGATGCCAGGTCTAACAAAAACTGAACTAAGGATAACATGAGTAAAACATCAGGTTTCTCTACTGCATTTGGTGAGACAAGTGGGCCTTCTTTTATCTTCCATTCAAGCAATCGTTGACAGACCCCTTTATTATAGAGCTTTTCAAGGATTACAGATAAGGCACTTACAAAGGAGTCCCAAATACTCAGAGATGGTTGACTTCTGTAATATGGGTCGTAGACTAAAAGCAGCGCAAAAACAGAGTGCAACAGGGTCCAAAAACTTGAGTGCCACAAGAGAGTTTGAATGCAAGCGTATCCTTTTACAGATCCAGAGATATACTCATGCAATTTTTATTTTTAGGACAGAACGTGCATGATGAAAAAAACATTGTTTTTAAAAAGCGCATTGCAGAATATCAGTACTTTGATGTGGGAAAACTTCAAAACTTTCAAACAAAATATTTGTAGGCAGCTTACAGCAAGTTGTTGTGGCCGAGTGGTTAAGGCGATGGACTAGAAATCCATTGGGGTATCCCTGCGCAGGTTCGAATCCTGCCAACAACGAGAATCTTTTTATTATCGGCTACAATTTCAGAAGTTAACCTTTAGTATTTCTTCCATTTCAGTTTTATAAATAGGTGGCTTATTTTTGTGTCACTATTGCCTCTCCACATATTTGTTATCGCTACCTCTTTCATGTCTTTGCTACACCTCATTCCTACTTTAGCACTGGTGTAAACGCTTCAAATTATTATACGGTTGCTCTCTCATTCATACCTGCGCATGCACTTGAAAGTTACTTTACCAATAAAAGACGCAAAGAGAGAAATTGAACAAAAGTGCTGGCTGGATTGGCAAACACACTTCATAAAACTGCATTTTCTTTTTTATTCTCCCCCGTGTTACATGCTTAACCTCCCCATGTGTAATTTCTCTTAACCTGCTGTCCCAGGAAGAGAATTTCATCTACAGGCTCTTTCTGTGTTTTTTTCCCTAGTCTGTCTTTCCCATTTCTTAGCTGTGTAACTGTTCCTTTACGCGCTCTATTTAAACGCCATCAATCTCATTTGAGCTCCTTGCTCCCGCTTCTGTTTTCTCCACCTCTCATACTGCCAGTTCTCTCTTTCTCTGTGGTTGGTGGCTACTTTCCTGAGCTTCCGAAGCCACGTGGTTCCTGCCTCTTGTTGTCAGACTTGAATTGGAAAAGGAACCATATTAACAAGCCTTTACCACTCACACACGGCGGAAGTTTATACTTTAATTCAGTGAGCTAAGAAAAGCGTGTTGTGGGTCCCCTACGAGCCATGGTGCTTGCTTCATCATGATTTGGCACCAGTCATTAGCCGCAGCTCTGCTAATGAGCCACTGAGGTCAGTTTCAATATTTACTCAAAAACATAACCATGCAGCCCACCCCTCAACTGTGTATTTATCTTGCTTTTCTGCTGTTCGTGTGATTAGCTGGGAGGAGCTCACGGCGACATCCTCCCTATAAAAGTGTAGATGGATCACTCTCTAACTCTTTCTTGCTTCACATACAAATGGCTTGAAAGGTGCAGGGAAGATGCAGGTCTAATAGACAGCATAGAAGGTCTGTGCCAGGTGGGTTTCTCTGCATTGGTGTCCCATCACAGGTCCGCAAGTGTAATGTGTGATCTTTGACTCCTGGCATTTCACAAGCAGGCGGCCAGGAAACGGTTTCAGCCTATCAACCACTGAGGAGACGCAGCCTCTGAATGAGGAATGAGGAAGCAATGAATACATCCAGCCTATCACAGGAACAGCCCTGAGTGTTCCGAATTATAAATTCTCCATGTCATTGTATGTCGTTGAGCCCAAGTAGCTCGCCGTGATCGTATAGTGGTTAGTACTCTGCGTCGTGGCCGCAGCAACCTCGGTTCGAATCCGAGTCACGGCATTGTGGTTGGCAATGTCACGGCAGTTGGGTGTTAATTTTACAGAATTAGCAAATGTACCAGTGGTTTTTGTAAAATGTCTATTAAAAACAGATCCTTTCAAATATTTAAACCATCTAACAACAAATGATTTAAACTTGCATGATTATAAGCTGTAACCTTACTCGGCACACCTGGTGTCTCTTCCCGGTCCTGCCCCTATTGCCTACATCAATCCTCGCGGCCCCCGCTTCGCGGGAGCCGCTCGCTGAACTTTGCCACGGACGGAGGAATACTTTGGAGTTGGTCTTTATCCTGTTGCTGGACCGGAGGGGAAGTCGCGCTGCCTGCGGAGAGGCCGCTGCGGAACTCGAGAGACCGGGACTGCGAGGACCAGGGTGCCCTCTGACAACCTTACTCGGCACACCTGGTGTCTCTTCCCGGTCCCGCCCCTATTGCCTACATCAATCCTCGCGGCCCCCGCTTCGCGGGAGCCGCTCGCTGAACTTTGCCACGGACGGAGGAATACTTTGGAGTTGGTCTTTATCCTGTTGCTGGACCGGAGGGGAAGTCGCGCTGCCTGCGGAGAGGCCGCTGCGGAACTCGAGAGACCGGGACTGCGAGGACCAGGGTGCCCTCTGACAACCTTACTCGGCACACCTGGTGTCTCTTCCCGGTCCCGCCCCTATTGCCTACATCAATCCTCGCGGCCCCCGCTTCGCGGGTGCCGCTCGCTGAACTTTGCCACGGACGGAGGAATACTTTGGAGTTGGTCTTTATCCTGTTGCTGGACCGGAGGGGAAGTCGCGCTGCCTGCGGAGAGGCCGCTGCGGAACTCGAGAGACCGGGACTGCGAGGACCAGGGTGCCCTCTGACAACCTTACTCGGCACACCTGGTGTCTCTTCCTGGTCCCGCCCCTATTGCCTACATCAATCCTCGCGGCCCCCGCTTCGCGGGTGCCGCTCGCTGAACTTTGCCACGGACGGAGGAATACTTTGGAGTTGGTCTTTATCCTGTTGCTGGACCGGAGGGGAAGTCGCGCTGCCTGCGGAGAGGCCGCTGCGGAACTCGAGAGACCGGGACTGCGAGGACCAGGGTGCCCTCTGACAACCTGGTGTCTCTTCCCGGTCCCGCCCCTTTATTGACCCCTCCCCCCAGTATAAGCCTACTCCCCGAACGCGCCAGCGGAACGCGCCCGGAGCGAAGACCGGGCAAAGAGCGGGCCGTTTGAGGCCGTTCGAGGACGGACGAGGGAGGGCGCGGGGCACCCCAGCCTGTCCGCAATCCATCACACACCAGGCGCTGCCGGTGACATTATGACCACGAGAGAAACTAGGAGCAAGAGTGCCATGGCGACGGGAAGGCCAACAGGTACTTTGGATACGTACTTTGCTAAAGCTGGGTCCCTTCTCGTGGATGAGATCTCCATTCTTGAAAGACGTATCTCCCAAGAAATAGACTGGGTGAGGAGATCCTCCCTGGGACCCATCGCGCACGTTCCCACCCCCGCCAAGCCACCAAATCTTACAACACTTCCGGCAGGGGGTGAAGTTGGGCTGCATGCTCTTCCAGACCTATCTGAAACTAACTGCTCCATCACCTCCTTTATTGATTGTGAAAATTCCGAGCATGCAGAGCTTAGCATCCTACCTCTCCCAAACTGTAAGGGCCCCTTAGTACACACCATTGCTGAGGTAGCTGTCATTGAGCAGACTATAAGCAATACCAAGGCCCAGACTCAGCCCACACAGCGGGAGAAGGAGGGAGCAATCCCGAAAATGGATAAAAGGGCCCACAAAACTAGGGGGGGTAATCCTAAAGCTACTAAAGTCAACCCTAGAGCTAGGGGAACTAAACAGGACATAGTTAGCAAAGGGCCGGTCTCATCCCGTATACACGAAGCCATCCACCAACATACCCCGGAAAAAAATCCTCCTAGCCAACAAAACGCTGCCGGGATGTATGATAGTATGTTCTCTGAATTACGCACTCTACTGAGGGAACTGCTTAATCCCCTAGAAGACCGTCTGGCCAACATTGAAATCTGCCTAATAGATTTGCGTAGGGGATTACTAGGTTTAGTATCAGACCAAAGAGCAGGTATGCACGCAGTAGGTGGGCACTCCATAGGGGCTCCCAATTTATCTAACTTACCTTCAAATTCCATCATCTCGTCCCCTGTACCCCTGACAGCCACCTCATTGGAAAATGTGCAGCCGGCTCCTTTCCCAAAACCCGCCTCTGCACTACCCCGCAACCACCAACCCGTCACAGGATCCACCAGTAGGCTGAACTCATCTGGTACGGGCTCTGGTTCTAATCAGGTAAAATCATCAAATGACGCAAGGAACCCTACAGATAGGCAAGACAGTCTACAAGATCGGCGCAAAGTGGTAAATCTGCCTCCCGAGGCTGCTGCCTATTCTGTTGTCCTGAAGGGAGTACCCCCGTTTGAGGGAACCGTGGTGGAACCATATGATTCTTTACACAACAAGGTCACTAGTTGGCTTAACACTCACAGGCCATTACCACCTAATACTAGGGGAGAAATTCTCATGGCTAGAAGAGTCCCTTGGATCGGCCACACCGATAAGAAATGTGTTGGTGACTGTATAATTGTAAATTTCAGGAACCCCAAAATTGTGTCCTATATTTGCAATTGGACCGGGAACAAAGGGTCTACATCTATTGAAGTGGTCCACCTGTCATATTTTTATCCTAATACTTTTAAGCCAATTTTGAACATTGACAATGGTTGGACCCGGGTTGGACCGGCCGCTGATGGCCGTAGAGTCAGGCCCACCCGTAATGCTTCATGCACAAACTTTGGTAACCTTTTCCATCCCAGTAGATACAGCTGTCTTGAACAGATAGATTGACTCTCTAAGGGTCAGGGGCATGGCGCATGCGAAATAGATATCGCCACTCAAGAATATGGTGCCCCCCAATGGGTGAACTTGACATCTATTAACCCCCACGGTCAAGAAACTGAATCATCTAAAATTAAAATTGTCCTGGGTGGCACTAACAACAAGCTAAAATTGTCAGTCCCATCGCATCATAAAGCAGACCCGATGGAATTATCTACTGAGGAAACATTCCTGCCCAGTCCTACGGCTGCACCATTGGATGCTGCCCCGCTCGAAAGTGCTGGAAGTGTCCCTGACCCGCTTGACATCCCCTTAAAGGTTCTTTCTTGGAATGTCGCTGGCATTGTCAATAAACTTGACACGAGCGACTGGGAGTCGCTGATAGCTACCAGCGACATTTGCCTCTTTCAAGAGACATGGGCAAGGGAACCACTATCCAGAGTGGGGTATGCTGTGTTTGAAATAAACGCGATTTGGTCAGGCAGAGGGAGGCCCTCCGGAGGGTTGGCGATCTGGGTGGCTAGTCACATTGGGTGTAATGCGGAGAGCTTACCGACGCGTTCGCAGGACATCCAGTGTGTTCTACTCAGGTGGCCTAACGCTTCGAGTTTAGCAATAATCAATGTATACTCCCGTCCCACCAAGCTGGCCATGGAATCTCCCACACTTGACGATCTTACTTGCTTTTTGGTCACCCTCCCTAATGACTTTAAGATAGTCTTGGGAGGCGACCTGAATTGCCATTTTGAGCCCTTAGAAGGCCTTAAGGAAGGAGCCCTCGTTGCGGAAGACGACCTCTGGGGCGTACCGCGTTGTCAATCGCCATATGTCAAAATCTGGTCGCCCCTAGTAGTACAAATCCTGTCCTTAACGCTAAATTTTTCCCTAAGGGCATGTAATGGCCGCAGTACCTCAGATACTCCCTCCGCATGTACTTTTAACAGGGTGAACCAAGAATCCAGGTTAGATTACATCTTTGTAGATATTAGTCTCTGGCCCATGGTTCAGGATTTTAGAATAATACCAAGAACGGACAGTGATCATAATGCACTTGTGATGTATATGGCGCACCCTAAAGGTGCTGATCGATCACTCGCCGCTAAGCCCAACAAAGATCCCGGGAACTTGATAATTAGTTCCAATAGACGTAGGATCAAATGGGGGAAACTGGCGAGCTCCGAAGAGTCCCTGAGCAAGATTTTTCGGCTAGCACTCCCGAAGCTAATAGAAACGGACAACCTAATTTCACAGCCAAGAAACTTGGAATTCAATAAGAAATTAGCCCACATACACGAGGAATTGGTGGCCCTTTTAGGTGAGGTCTTTTACCCAGTGTTACCCCCAAGGAAAAATACAACTCGAACTCCAACCTGGTATAATACATCTTGTAAAAGGGCTAAGTCCGAACTCCTGAAGTGTGTTAAAAAAGGATCGGATAAGAGCAAACTTGCTGAGCTTAGACGAATCTACAAGAAAACTTTGGCAGTGGCACGAGCCGAATGGGATTGGAATAAATGGCAGGATTTAACATCAGCACTGGAAGCAAAAGATCTGAGGAAATTTTGGTCCCTGGTGAATACTGGTATGCCGGACCCCAAAGCTGCAATTGAGCCAAATATTGCAGCATCCGTCTGGGAGGCCCATTTTGCCCAATTATACCAGGAACCACCTCAAATTGATGGTGGGAGGGACATGATCTCTACTGTTGCTCCTGCCCCAGTACCAGCCCTGGAATTTACTCTCTCCGAGGTGGTCAATGTTATTCTAACCCTTTCGAGGGGGAAGGCCCCTGGTCTTGACAGGTTGCCTGGCGATCTTTTTCGCTCATACGCAGACATATGGGGTCCTTATCTCCTTACACTCTTTAACGCTATTCTGGGTGGGATGGAGATTCCCTGTACTTGGCTGGGGGCTGAGATAGTGCCCATTTTCAAAAAGGGTTCGCCCCTGCTCCCAGTCAACTACAGGCCAATAAGCCTCATAGATGTCCCCCAGAAAATTTACTCGCGCCTACTCCTAAACCATCTTATGGAGTGGATGGAGGAAAATAAAATTCTCAGCCCCTTACAAGCCGGCTTCCGGAAAAACACGTCCACCATGGATCAGATCTTCCGCCTCGTACTCCTATATTGGAAAACAGTGATCATTGAGAGGGGAAGGCTGTACATGGTGTTCGTGGACCTGAAGTCAGCTTTTGACCTGGTCCCCAGGAAGAAACTATGGGAGACATTAACGGGGCTGGGAGTTCCACCCCATCTACTAAACGCCATTATTAGGCTCCATGAAAACAACTTTGCACAGGTCAGGTATGGAAGGTCGGGTGCGCTGACATCTAAATTCCCAGTTCATAGAGGGGTCAGACAGGGTTGTGTCCTTGCCCCGACCCTGTTCTGCCTCTATGTTAACAATGTAATTGCATATCTTGACAAGGTCCATGATAATGACGCCCCGTCTCTGGCCGGCAGGAGGGTACCGGCCATTATGTTCGCGGACGATACCCTCCTGCTGTCCAAATCCCCGATGGGGATTCAACGGATTTTAGATGGTTTTGGCCTTTTCTGTAGCCAACACGGCCTGGAAATAAACACAGGGAAGACCAAATTTATGATATTTAACCCTTCAGCCAATACTAGACCAAACCCATCCCTGAGTTCAGTTACACTGGAGAGAGTAAAAACCTTTCAGTACCTAGGGGTAACGCTGCATGAGAACCTATCATGGGAACCTCACGTAGCAATCAGTCATATGAAACTTGCACAACTGTCCGGGGGAATTCTGAAGGTAGCAAATTCCTCCACCTACAAACCAATTAGCCCGGCAGTTGTAATGTACAAGTCACAAGCCAAAGCAGCCGCATCGTACGGTGGAGAACTCTGGGGATACATGGCGGGCACAGGAATCATTAATGCAGAAAACAATTTTTTAAGGCGTCTCCTGGCCCTCCCCCGAGGCACACCCCTTCTTCCCCTAAGAATGGATATGGGTTTACCCTCTATAAAAGAGGACCTGGAACTTATGCCACTAAGGTTCTGGCATAGGCTCTGGTCCACTGTTGAGCTTCTACACTATAGGCAAGAGCTTGTACATGTTATGAATCTGAATTCCTGCGACAAAATTACCTGGCTAGCCTCGATAAAGAAAGAACTCTATAGGCTGGGACTCCCCGAATTATGGGATGCGCCCGAGCAAGGCTGCCTCGGGGTCTCCCGCAAACGCCTTGTGGGTATATATAGGGAGCAACGCTATGCCTCCCTGGTCTCGGCATCTAACAAAGGGTCCCTGACTGATCGATTTTTGACTGTCAAGGACCAGTATCAGTTTGAGGGATTTATGGACATTATTTTTCCCATCCTATCCAGAAAATTGTTCATACAATGGAGGTTAGGGACTCTCCCTATTAAAATCTTTACCCACAACTGGTCAGTAAAGAATGATAAAATTTGTCCAGGCTGCTGCAACCATGATGAGGAAGAAACCGACATTTTGTTCTTTTGCCCAGCTTACAACAGACCTAGAAGATACTGGCTAGTCCCGCTATGCAGAAATCTGGGCATTAGGAGTCATCAGCAGGTGTACAGAATACTGAAAACGAACACTGATCCGCACATAGTGTTTGCAGTTGCAAAATTTTTAACGGCTATGTGGCACATAAGGTCTAATATAAATAAGAACTGTGTTGTTTAATGAATTCCATTGTTTAGATGTCCGTAACATTTGTACATTGATTTTACTGCTTTTATCATGCTCGCATTTTTAGTGACTGTTTTAAATTTATTGTGTGATTCTATCTTTTATGGCCTAATCGGCCGAAATAAAGAAATTTTGGATTGGATTGGTTAGTACTCTGCGTTGTGGCCGCAGCAACCTCGGTTCGAATCCGAGTCACGGCATTGTGGTTGGCAATGTCACGGCAGTTGGGTGTTAATTTTACAGAATTAGCAAATGTACCAGTGGTTTTTGTAAAATGTCTATTAAAAACAGATCCTTTCAAATATTTAAACCATCTAACAACAAATGATTTAAACTTGCATGATTATAAGCTGTAGCTATAATGTATTTACTTACATAAATTATCGTTCTTGAACCTATTGGGGGTGGAGGGGGAGCGGAGCTCACCCCCCAGGTGCAGTTGAGTGACCTGTGTTGTGGCTCTCTAGAGGGAAGGCACAAATTTTGCTGTCACCCAGCCCAATCCAGACGTGTATTGGGGCCAGGTTTCAGGCAAATAGAGCAGTAAGTGCAGAGACATAATCACTCTCTAAAAGTGGCATTTCTAAAATAGTAAAGTTAAATCCAACCTCACCAGTAAGTAGGATTTTCAATAAATAAATAAAGCTACTCCTCTCCGATATGGAATTACCAAATAAAAAGTATAGGGGAATACACAGAGCTAACCTATGAGAGGGGTAGACCTCACAGTAGTGAAAAATGAAATAGACTGTTTGGTACTTACAGGACACGCGAACCACCAAAGTACATATCTTATTTTTTACTTACATAGCATCATGCACCTAGGACTACCTAGGGCCTACCTTAGGTGTAAATTATATGTAATAAAAGGGGAGTTTAAGGCTTGGCAAGTAGGCTGGGACTCCCCTGGGAGACCCCTG
This sequence comes from Triturus cristatus, assembly GCF_964204655.1. Lineage (NCBI taxonomy): Eukaryota > Metazoa > Chordata > Amphibia > Caudata > Salamandridae > Triturus > Triturus cristatus. The sequence continues at coordinate 724,664,096 of NC_140595.1, forward strand.
AGTCTATGCCCAGAAACATAACTCTGCCAGTCGAGTACTTACCTAAAAGCCGATAACTCACTTTTCTTCCATAGGCTAACATTGAGTGGTTTCACTTGGAAATTCTTCTAAGTGGAGTAGATTTTTAGAACTTTAAAATATTCATCTAAAATCAGCCGAACAACGAATTCTGATTTACTCACCTGTTATCAGGAGAGACCTCAGTGCTGCATCTTGGAGCTCGGTACTGACCCTGAAAAGTAATTTTAACCGTACTTACCAGTAACTCGAATTTCCTTCCATGGGATATCATTGCCTGCTTTTTGCTGAAAATTTTCTAAGTGTCGATTTTTGAAACTTACAAATATTCTTTAAAAATCGTACCAACTGTGAAAACGTAATTGTTTACCTGTTTTAGATAGATGTCCCAGTACTGAGCCTAGGAGCCCAGCACTGGATTACAAAAGTAACGAGAACGTACTTTACCCGTAACTTGAATTTTCTTCCATAGGAAACCATTGACTGTTTTTCTGTGAAATTTCTTCTAAGTGTCGATTTTGCAAACATGTAAATATTCCTTAAAAATCGCCTGTATAACTTAAACGCAGTTTCTCAACTGCTTACAGGTGGTACAGTAGTGCTGGATCTAGGATCCAACACTGACCTAGAAAACGTAACCATAACCCCACTTACCTGCTAAGTGAATTTCCTTCCATAGGATAACATTGGTAATTTGATCAGCAAAAGTTTCGAAGTGTCAACTTTTAAAATAGCAAAATATTGCTTAAAAATCACAACAGTAACTAAAACGAATTTACTCACTTGTTTCCAAGAACTGTCCCAGGACTGAATCTAGGATCCAGTCCTGGATTTAGAAAAGTAATCCTGAAAGTAATTAATTGCATATAACTTAAAATTCCCATTGAGCTCAATGTATTATTGTGATTCAAATTGTGTTGCCTATTGCAATAAACTGTAACTATGACCTGCAAAAGTCAATTGCCTATTGCAAAGTATTTAACTAAACCATCTCATTCTGAGAAAGTATATTTTGATACCTATTGTTGGTTCTAAAATAAAACAACAATATCTTTTGTATGCAAACCAATGGCCTAGAGTTCAGTTCTTGAGTGTGTGAGACCATTTGCTGACTGAGTGTGTACAACAAATGTTTTACACTGTACTCTGATACTGCCTTACTGCTCGGCAAGCTACCACTTTAGAGAGTAAGGTTATATCTAACTTTAGCCTCTGCCAAACCTCTGGGGACTGGGGACTCTGTGCACACTGTACCTATTTGGGAACAGTATATACAGAGCCACTTTCTCACAGTAGTCATAGAGTGATTAGAGTCCTAAGGCCAACATAAAGATACAGCAAAACGTGAGGTGAAAAGCAAAAAGGTTGCTGGTAGGCCACCTTAAGGATGCCAGGTCTAACAAAAACTGAACTAAGGATAACATGAGTAAAACATCAGGTTTCTCTACTGCATTTGGTGAGACAAGTGGGCCTTCTTTTATCTTCCATTCAAGCAATCTTTGACAGACCCCTTTATTATAGAGCTTTTCAAGGATTACAGATAAGGCACTTACAAAGGAGTCCCAAATACTCAGAGATGGTTGACTTCTGTAATATGGGTCGTAGACTAAAAGCAGCGCAAAAACAGAGTGCAACAGGGTCCAAAAACTTGAGTGCCACAAGAGAGTTTGAATGCAAGCGTATCCTTTTACAGATCCAGAGATATACTCATGCAATTTTTATTTTTAGGACAGAACGTGCATGATGAAAAAAACATTGTTTTTAAAAAGCGCATTGCAGAATATCAGTACTTTGATGTGGGAAAACTTCAAAACTTTCAAACAAAATATTTGTAGGCAGCTTACAGCAAGTTGTTGTGGCCGAGTGGTTAAGGCGATGGACTAGAAATCCATTGGGGGTATCCCCGCGCAGGTTCGAATCCTGCCAACAACGAGAATCTTTTTATTATCGGCTACAATTTCAGAAGTTAACCTTTAGTATTTCTTCCATTTCAGTTTTATAAATAGGTGGCTTATTTTTGTGTCACTATTGCCTCTCCACATATTTGTTATCGCTACCTCTTTCATGTCTTTGCTACACCTCATTCCTACTTTAGCACTGGTGTAAACGCTTCAAATTATTATACGCTTGCTCTCTCATTCATACCTGCGCATGCACTTGAAAGTTACTTTACCAATAAAAGACGCAAAGAGAGAAATTGAACAAAAGTGCTGGCTGGATTGGCAAACACACTTCATAAAACTGCATTTTCTTTTTTATTCTCCCCTGTGTTACATGCTTAACCTCCCCATGTGTAATTTCTCTTAACCTGCTGTCCCAGGAAGAGAATTTCATCTACAGGCTCTTTCTGTGTTTTTTTCCCTAGTCTGTCTTTCCCATTTCTTAGCTGTGTAACTGTTCCTTTACGCGCTCTATTTAAACGCCATCAATCTCATTTGAGCTCCTTGCTCCCGCTTCTGTTTTCTCCACCTCTCATACTGCCAGTTCTCTCTTTCTCTGTGGTTGGTGGCTACTTTCCTGAGCTTCCGAAGCCACGTGGTTCCTGCCTCTTGTTGTCAGACTTGAATTGGAAAAGGAACCATATTAACAAGCCTTTACCACTCACACACGGCGGAAGTTTATACTTTAATTCAGTGAGCTAAGAAAAGCGTGTTGTGGGTCCCCTACGAGCCATGGTGCTTGCTTCATCATGATTTGGCACCAGTCATTAGCCGCAGCTCTGCTAATGAGCCACTGAGGTCAGTTTCAATATTTACTCAAAAACATAACCATGCAGCCCACCCCTCAACTGTGTATTTATCTGGCTTTTCTGCTGTTCGTGTGATTAGCTGGGAGGAGCTCACGGCGACATCCTCCCTATAAAAGTGTAGATGGATCACTCTCTAACTCTTTCTTGCTTCACATACAAATGGCTTGAAAGGTGCAGGGAAGATGCAGGTCTAATAGACAGAATAGAAGGCCTGTGCCAGGTGGGTTTCTCTGCATTGGTGTCCCATCACAGGTCCGCAAGTGTAATTTGTGATCTTTGACTCCTGGCATTTCACAAGCAGGCGGCCAGGAAACGGTTTCAGCCTATCAACCACTGAGGAGACGCAGCCTCTGAATGAGGAATGAGGAAGCAATGAATACATCCAGCCTATCACAGGAACAGCCCTGAGTGTTCCGAATTATAAATTCTCCATGTCATTGTATGTCGTTGAGCCCAAGTAGCTCGCCGTGATCGTATAGTGGTTAGTACTCTGCGTTGTGGCCGCAGCAACCTCGGTTCGAATCCGAGTCACGGCATTGTGGTTGGCAATGTCACGGCAGTTGGGTGTTAATTTTACAGAATTAGCAAATGTACCAGTGGTTTTTGTAAAATGTCTATTAAAAACAGATCCTTTCAAATATTTAAACCATCTAACAACAAATGATTTAAACTTGCATGATTATAAGCTGTAGCTATAATGTATTTACTTACATAAATTATCGTTCTTGAACCTATTGGGGGTGGAGGGGGAGCGGAGCTCACCCCCCAGGTGCAGTTGAGTGACCTGTGTTGTGGCTCTCTAGAGGGAAGGCACACATTTTGCTGTCACCCAGCCCAATCCAGACGTGTATTGGGGCCAGGTTTCAGGCAAATAGAGCAGTAAGTGCAGAGACATGTTCACTCTCTAAAAGTGGCATTTCTAAAATAGTAAAGTTAAATCCAACCTCACCAGTAAGTAGGATTTTCAATAAATAAATAAAGCTACTCCTCTCCGATATGGAATTACCAAATAAAAAGTATAGGGGAATACACAGAGCTAACCTATGAGAGGGGTAGACCTCACAGTAGTGAAAAATGAAATAGACTGTTTGGTACTTACAGGACACGCGAACCACCAAAGTACATATCTTATTTTTTACTTACATAGCATCATGCACCTAGGACTACCTAGGGCCTACCTTAGGTGTAAATTATATGTAATAAAAGGGGAGTTTAAGGCTTGGCAAGTAGGCTGGGACTCCCCTGGGAGACCCCTGAGTCTATGCCCAGAAACATAACTCTGCCAGTCGAGTACTTACCTAAAAGCCGATAACTCACTTTTCTTCCATAGGCTAACATTGAGTGGTTTCACTTGGAAATTCTTCTAAGTGGTGTGGAGTTTTGGAACTTTAAAATATTCATCTAAAATCAGCCGAACAACGAATTCTGATTTACTCACCTGTTATCAGGAGAGACCTCAGTGCTGCATCTTGGAGCTCGGTACTGACCCTGAAAAGTAATTTTAACCGTACTTACCAGTAACTCGAATTTCCTTCCATGGGATATCATTGCCTGCTTTTTGCTGAAAATTTTCTAAGTGTCGATTTTTGAAACTTACAAATATTCTTTAAAAATCGTACCAACTGTGAAAACGTAATTGTTTACCTGTTTTAGATAGATGTCCCAGTACTGAGCCTAGGAGCCCAGCACTGGATTACAAAAGTAACGAGAACGTACTTTACCCGTAACTTGAATTTTCTTCCATAGGAAACCATTGACTGTTTTTCTGTGAAATTTCTTCTAAGTGTCGATTTTGCAAACATGTAAATATTCCTTAAGAATCGCCTGTATAACTTAAACGCAGTTTCTCAACTGCTTACAGGTGGTACAGTAGTGCTGGATCTAGGATCCAACACTGACCTAGAAAACGTAACCATAACCCCACTTACCTGCTAAGTGAATTTCCTTCCATAGGATAACATTGGTAATTTGATCAGCAAAAGTTTCGAAGTGTCAACTTTTAAAATAGCAAAATATTGCTTAAAAATCACAACAGTAACTAAAACGAATTTACTCACTTGTTTCCAAGAACTGTCCCAGGACTGAATCTAGGATCCAGTCCTGGATTTAGAAAAGTAATCCTGAAAGTAATTAATTGCATATAACTTAAAATTCCCATTGAGCTCAATGTATTATTGTGATTCAAATTGTGTTGCCTATTGCAATAAACTGTAACTATGACCTGCAAAAGTCAATTGCCTATTGCAAAGTATTTAACTAAAGCATCTCATTCTGAGAAAGTATATTTTGATACCTATTGTTGGTTCTAAAATAAAACAACAATTTCTTTTGTATGCAAACCAATGGCCTAGAGTTCAGTTCTTGAGTGTGTGAGACCATTTGCTGACTGAGTGTGTACAACAAATGTTTTACACTGTACTCTGATACTGCCTTACTGCTCGGCAAGCTACCACTTTAGAGAGTAAGGTTATATCTAACTTTAGCCTCTGCCAAACCTCTGGGGACTGGGGACTCTGTGCACACTGTACCTATTTGGGAACAGTATATACAGAGCCACTTTCTCACAGTAGTGATAAAGTGATTAGAGTCCTACGGCCAACATAAAGATACAGCAAAACGTGAGGTGAAAAGCAAAAAGGTTGCTGGTAGGCCACCTTAAGGATGCCAGGTCTAACAAAAACTGAACTAAGGATAACATGAGTAAAACATCAGGTTTCTCTACTGCATTTGGTGAGACAAGTGGGCCTTCTTTTATCTTCCATTCAAGCAATCTTTGACAGACCCCTTTATTATAGAGCTTTTCAAGGATTACAGATAAGGCACTTACAAAGGAGTCCCAAATAATCAGAGATGGTTGACTTCTGTAATATGGGTCGTAGACTAAAAGCAGCACAAAAACAGAGTGCAAGAGGGTCCAAAAAACTTGAGTGCCACAAGAGAGTTTGAATGCAAGCGTATCCTTTTACAGATCCAGAGATATACTCATGCAATTTTTATTTTTAGGACAGAACGTGCATGATGAAAAAAACATTGTTTTTAAAAAGCGCATTGCAGAATATCAGTACTTTGATGTGGGAAAACTTCAAAACTTTCAAACAAAATATTTGTAGGCAGCTTACAGCAAGTTGTTGTGGCCGAGTGGTTAAGGCGATGGACTAGAAATCCATTGGGGTATCCCCGCGCAGGTTCGAATCCTGCCAACAACGAGAATCTTTTTATTATCGGCTACAATTTCAGAAGTTAACCTTTAGTATTTCTTCCATTTCAGTTTTATAAATAGGTGGCTTATTTTTGTGTCACTATTGCCTCTCCACATATTTGTTATCGCTACCTCTTTCATGTCTTTGCTACACCTCATTCCTACTTTAGCACTGGTGTAAACGCTTCAAATTATTATACGGTTGCTCTCTCATTCATACCTGCGCATGCACTTGAAAGTTACTTTACCAATAAAAGACGCAAAGAGAGAAATAGAACAAAAGTGCTGGCTGGATTGGCAAACACACTTCATAAAACTGCATTTTCTTTTTTATTCTCCCCCGTGTTACATGCTTAACCTCCCCATGTGTAATTTCTCTTAACCTGCTGTCCCAGGAAGAGAATTTCATCTACAGGCTCTTTCTGTGTTTTTTTCCCTAGTCTGTCTTTCCCATTTCTTAGCTGTGTAACTGTTCCTTTACGCGCTCTATTTAAACGCCATCAATCTCATTTGAGCTCCTTGCTCCCGCTTCTGTTTTCTCCACCTCTCATACTGCCAGTTCTCTCTTTCTCTGTGGTTGGTGGCTACTTTCCTGAGCTTCCAAAGCCACGTGGTTCCTGCCTCTTGTTGTCAGACTTGAATTGGAAAAGGAACCATATTAACAAGCCTTTACCACTCACACACGGCGGAAGTTTATACTTTAATTCAGTGAGCTAAGAAAAGCGTGTTGTGGGTCCCCTACGAGCCATGGTGCTTGCTTCATCATGATTTGGCACCAGTCATTAGCCGCAGCTCTGCTAATGAGCCACTGAGGTCAGTTTCAATATTTACTCAAAAACATAACCATGCAGCCCACCCCTCAACTGTGTATTTATCTTGCTTTTCTGCTGTTCGTGTGATTAGCTGGGAGGAGCTCACGGCGACATCCTCCCTATAAAAGTGTAGATGGATCACTCTCTAACTCTTTCTTGCTTCACATACAAATGGCTTGAAAGGTGCAGGGAAGATGCAGGTCTAATAGTCAGAATAAAAGGCCTGTGCCAGGTGGGTTTCTCTGCATTGGTGTCCCATCACAGGTCCGCAAGTGTAATGTGTGATCTTTGACTCCTGGCATTTCACAAGCAGGCGGCCAGGAAACGGTTTCAGCCTATCAACCACTGAGGAGACGCAGCCTCTGAATGAGGAATGAGGAAGCAATGAATACATCCAGCCTATCACAGGAACAGCCCTGAGTGTTCCGAATTATAAATTCTCCATGTCATTGTATGTCGTCGAGCCCAAGTAGCTCGCCGTGATCGTATAGTGGTTAGTACTCTGCGTTGTGGCCGCAGCAACCTCGGTTCGAATCCGAGTCACGGCATTGTGGTTGGCAATGTCACGGCAGTTGGGTGTTAATTTTACAGAATTAGCAAATGTACCAGTGGTTTTTGTAAAATGTCTATTAAAAACAGATCCTTTCAAATATTTAAACCATCTAACAACAAATGATTTAAACTTGCATGATTATAAGCTGTAGCTATAATGTATTTACTTACATAAATTATCGTTCTTGAACCTATTGGGGGTGGAGGGGGAGCGGTGCTCACCCCCCAGGTGCAGTTGAGTGACCTGTGTTGTGGCTCTCTAGAGGGAAGGCACACATTTTGCTGTCACCCAGCCCAATCCAGACGTGTATTGGGGCCAGGTTTCAGGCAAATAGAGCAGTAAGTGCAGAGACATGTTCACTCTCTAAAAGTGGCATTTCTAAAATAGTAAAGTTAAATCCAACCTCACCAGTAAGTAGGATTTTCAATAAATAAATAAAGCTACTCCTCTCCGATATGGAATTACCAAATTAAAAGTATAGGGGAATACACAGAGCTAACCTATGAGAGGGGTAGACCTCACAGTAGTGAAAAATGAAATAGACTGTTTGGTACTTACAGGACACGCGAACCACCAAAGTACATATCTTATTTTTTACTTCCATAGCATCATGCACCTAGGACTACCTAGGGCCTACCTTAGGTGTAAATTATATGTAATAAAAGGGGAGTTTAAGGCTTGGCAAGTAGGCTGGGACTCCCCTGGGAGACCCCTGAGTCTATGCCCAGAACCATAACTCTGCCAGTCGAGTACTTACCTAAAAGCCGATAACTCACTTTTCTTCCATAGGCTAACATTGAGTGGTTTCACTTGGAAATTCTTCTAAGTGGTGTGGAGTTTTGGAACTTTAAAATATTCATCTAAAATCAGCCGAACAACGAATTCTGATTTACTCACCTGTTATCAGGAGAGACCTCAGTGCTGCATCTTGGAGCTCGGTACTGACCCTGAAAAGTAATTTTAACCGTACTTACCAGTAACTCGAATTTCCTTCCATGGGATATCATTGCCTGCTTTTTGCTGAAAATTTTCTAAGTGTCGATTTTTTAAACTTACAAATATTCTTTAAAAATCGTACCAACTGTGAAAACGTAATTGTTTACCTGTTTTAGATAGATGTCCCAGTACTGAGCCTAGGAGCCCAGCACTGGATTACAAAAGTAACGAGAACGTACTTTACCCGTAACTTGAATTTTCTTCCATAGGAAACCATTGACTGTTTTTCTGTGAAATTTCTTCTAAGTGTCGATTTTGCAAACATGTAAATATTCCTTAAAAATCGCCTGTATAACTTAAACGCAGTTTCTCAACTGCTTACAGGTGGTACAGTAGTGCTGGATCTAGGATCCAACACTGACCTAGAAAACGTAACCATAACCCCACTTACCTGCTAAGTGAATTTCCTTCCATAGGATAACATTGGTAATTTGATCAGCAAAAGTTTCTAAGTGTCAACTTTTAAAATAGCAAAATATTGCTTAAAAATCACAACAGTAACTAAAACGAATTTACTCACTTGTTTCCAAGAACTGTCCCAGGACTGAATCTAGGATCCAGTCCTGGATTTAGAAAAGTAATCCTGAAAGTAATTAATTGCATATAACTTAAAATTCCCGTTGAGCTCAATGTATTATTGTGATTCAAATTGTGTTGCCTATTGCAATAAACTGTAACTATGACCTGCAAAAGTCAATTGCCTATTGCAAAGTATTTAACTAAAGCATCTCATTCTGAGAAAGTATATTTTGATACCTATTGTTGGTTCTAAAATAAAACAACAATATCTTTTGTATGCAAACCAATGGCCTAGAGTTCAGTTCTTGAGTGTGTGAGACCATTTGCTGACTGAGTGTGTACAACAAATGTTTTACACTGTACTCTGATACTGCCTTACTGCTCGGCAAGCTACCACTTTAGAGAGTAAGGTTATATCTAACTTTAGCCTCTGCCAAACCTCTGGGGACTGGGGACTCTGTGCACACTGTACCTATTTGGGAACAGTATATACAGAGCCACTTTCTCACAGTAGTGATAAAGTGATTAGAGTCCTAAGGCCAACATAAAGATACAGCAAAACGTGAGGTGAAAAGCAAAAAGGTTGCTGGTAGGCCACCTTAAGGATGCCAGGTCTAACAAAAACTGAACTAAGGATAACATGAGTAAAACATCAGGTTTCTCTACTGCATTTGGTGAGACAAGTGGGCCTTCTTTTATCTTCCATTCAAGCAATCTTTGACAGACCCCTTTATTATAGAGCTTTTCAAGGATTAAAGATAAGGCACTTACAAAGGAGTCCCAAATACTCAGAGATGGTTGACTTCTGTAATATGGGTCGTAGACTAAAAGCAGCGCAAAAACAGAGTGCAACAGGGTCCAAAAAACTTGAGTGCCACAAGAGAGTTTGAATGCAAGCGTATCCTTTTACAGATCCAGAGATATACTCATGCAATTTTTGTTTTTAGGACAGAACGTGCATGATGAAAAAAACATTGTTTTTAAAAAGCGCATTGCAGAATATCAGTACTTTGATGTGGGAACACTTCAAAACTTTCAAACAAAATATTTGTAGGCTGCTTACAGCAAGTTGTTGTGGCCGAGTGGTTAAGGCGATGGACTAGAAATCCATTGGGGTATCCCTGCGCAGGTTCGAATCCTGCCAACAACGAGAATCTTTTTATTATCGGCTACAATTTCAGAAGTTAACCTTTAGTATTTCTTCCATTTCAGTTTTATAAATAGGTGGCTTATTTTTGTGTCACTATTGCCTCTCCACATATTTGTTATCGCTACCTCTTTCATGTCTTTGCTACACCTCATTCCTACTTTAGCACTGGTGTAAACGCTTCAAATTATTATACGGTTGCTCTCTCATTCATACCTGCGCATGCACTTGAAAGTTACTTTACCAATAAAAGACGCAAAGAGAGAAATAGAACAAAAGTGCTGGCTGGATTGGCAAACACACTTCATAAAACTGCATTTTCTTTTTTATTCTCCCCCGTGTTACATGCTTAACCTCCCCATGTGTAATTTCTCTTAACCTGCTGTCCCAGGAAGAGAATTTCATCTACAGGCTCTTTCTGTGTTTTTTTCCCTAGTCTGTCTTTCCCATTTCTTAGCTGTGTAACTGTTCCTTTACGCGCTCTATTTAAACGCCATCAATCTCATTTGAGCTCCTTGCTCCCGCTTCTGTTTTCTCCACCTCTCATACTGCCAGTTCTCTCTTTCTCTGTGGTTGGTGGCTACTTTCCTGAGCTTCCGAAGCCACGTGGTTCCTGCCTCTTGTTGTCAGACTTGAATTGTAAAGTAACCATATTAACAAGCCTTTACCACTCACACACGGCGGAAGTTTATACTTTAATTCAGTGAGCTAAGAAAAGCGTGTTGTGGGTCCCCTACGAGCCATGGTGCTTGCTTCATCATGATTTGGCACCAGTCATTAGCCGCAGCTCTGCTAATGAGCCACTGAGGTCAGTTTCAATATTTACTCAAAATCATAACCATGCAGCCCACCCCTCAACTGTGTATTTATCTTGCTTTTCTGCTGTTCGTGTGATTAGCTGGGAGGAGCTCACGGCGACATCCTCCCTATAAAAGTGTAGATGGATCACTCTCTAACTCTTTCTTGCTTCACATACAAATGGCTTGAAAGGTGCAGGGAAGATGCAGGTCTAATAGACAGAATAGAAGGCCTGTGCCAGGTGGGTTTCTCTGCATTGGTGTCCCATCACAGGTCCGCAAGTGTAATGTGTGATCTTTGACTCCTGGCATTTCACAAGCAGGCGGCCAGGAAACGGTTTCAGCCTATCAACCACTGAGGAGACGCAGCCTCTGAATGAGGAATGAGGAAGCAATGAATACATCCAGCCTATCACAGGAACAGCCCTGAGTGTTCCGAATTATAAATTCTCCATGTCATTGTATGTCGTTGAGCCCAAGTAGCTCGCCGTGATCGTATAGTGGTTAGTACTCTGCGTTGTGGCCGCAGCAACCTCGGTTCGAATCCGAGTCACGGCATTGTGGTTGGCAATGTCACGGCAGTTGGGTGTTAATTTTACAGAATTAGCAAATGTACCAGTGGTTTTTGTAAAATGTCTATTAAAAACAGATCCTTTCAAATATTTAAACCATCTAACAACAAATGATTTAAACTTGCATGATTATAAGCTGTAGCTATAATGTATTTACTTACATAAATTATCGTTCTTGAACCTATTGGGGGTGGAGGGGGAGCGGAGCTCACCCCCAGGTGCAGTTGAGTGACCTGTGTTGTGGCTCTCTAGAGGGAAGGCACAAATTTTGCTGTCACCCAGCCCAATCCAGACGTGTATTGGGGCCAGGTTTCAGGCAAATAGAGCAGTAAGTGCAGAGACATGTTCACTCTCTAAAAGTGGCATTTCTAAAATAGTAAAGTTAAATCCAACCTCACCAGTAAGTAGGATTTTCAATAAATAAATAAAGCTACTCCTCTCCGATATGGAATTACCAAATAAAAAGTATAGGGGAATACACAGAGCTAACCTATGAGAGGGGTAGACCTCACAGTAGTGAAAAATGAAATAGACTGTTTGGTACTTACAGGACACGCGAACCACCAAAGTACATATCTTATTTTTTACTTACATAGCATCATGCACCTAGGACTACCTAGGGCCTACCTTAGGTGTAAATTATATGTAATAAAAGGGGAGTTTAAGGCTTGGCAAGTAGGCTGGGACTCCCCTGGGAGACCCCTGAGTCTATGCCCAGAACCATAACTCTGCCAGTCGAGTACTTACCTAAAAGCCGATAACTCACTTTTCTTCCATAGGCTAACATTGAGTGGTTTCACTTGGAAATTCTTCTAAGTGGTGTGGAGTTTTGGAACTTTAAAATATTCATCTAAAATCAGCCGAACAACGAATTCTGATTTACTCACCTGTTATCAGGAGAGACCTCAGTGCTGCATCTTGGAGCTCAGTACTGACCCTGAAAAGTAATTTTAACCGTACTTACCAGTAACTCGAATTTCCTTCCATGGGATATCTTTGCCTGCTTTTTGCTGAAAATTTTCTAAGTGTCGATTTTTGAAACTTACAAATATTCTTTAAAAATCGTACCAACTGTGAAAACGTAATTGTTTACCTGTTTTAGATAGATGTCCCAGTACTGAGCCTCGGAGCCCAGCACTGGATTACAAAAGTAACGAGAACGTACTTTACCCGTAACTTGAATTTTCTTCCATAGGAAACCATTGACTGTTTTTCTGTGAAATTTCTTCTGTGTCGATTTTGCAAACATGTAAATATTCCTTAAAAATCGCCTGTATAACTTAAACGCAGTTTCTCAACTGCTTACAGGTGGTACAGTAGTGCTGGATCTAGGATCCAACACTGACCTAGAAAAAGTAACCATAACCCCACTTACCTGCTAAGTGAATTTCCTTCCATAGGATAACATTGGTAATTTGATCAGCAAAAGTTTCTAAGTGTCAACTTTTAAAATAGCAAAATATTGCTTAAAAATCACAACAGTAACTAAAACGAATTTACTCACTTGTTTCCAAGAACTGTCCCAGGACTGAATCTAGGATCCAGTCCTGGATTTAGAAAAGTAATCCTGAAAGTAATTAATTGCATATAACTTAAAATTCCCATTGAGCTCAATGTATTATTGTGATTCAAATTGTGTTGCCTATTGCAATAAACTGTAACTATGACCTGCAAAAGTCAATTGCCTATTGCAAAGTATTTAACTAAAGCATCTCATTCTGAGAAAGTATATTTTGATACCTATTGTTGGTTCTAAAATAAAACAACAATTTCTTTTGTATGCAAACCAATGGCCTAGAGTTCAGTTCTTGAGTGTGTGAGACCATTTGCTGACTGAGTGTGTACAACAAATGTTTTACACTGTACTCTGATACTGCCTTACTGCTCGGCAAGCTACCACTTTAGAGAGTAAGGTTATGTCTAACTTTAGCCTCTGCCAAACCTCTGGGGACTGGGGACTCTGTGCACACTGTACCTATTTGGGAACAGTATATACAGAGCCACTTTCTCACAGTAGTGATAAAGTGATTAGAGTCCTACGGCCAACATAAAGATACAGCAAAACGTGAGGTGAAAAGCAAAAAGGTTGCTGGTAGGCCACCTTAAGGATGCCAGGTCTAACAAAAACTGAACTAAGGATAACATGAGTAAAACATCAGGTTTCTCTACTGCATTTGGTGAGACAAGTGGGCCTTCTTTTATCTTCCATTCAAGCAATCTTTGACAGACCCCTTTATTATAGAGCTTTTCAAGGATTACAGATAAGGCACTTACAAAGGAGTCCCAAATAATCAGAGATGGTTGACTTCTGTAATATGGGTCGTAGACTAAAAGCAGCACAAAAACAGAGTGCAAGAGGGTCCAAAAAACTTGAGTGCCACAAGAGAGTTTGAATGCAAGCGTATCCTTTTACAGATCCAGAGATATACTCATGCAATTTTTATTTTTAGGACAGAACGTGCATGATGAAAAAAACATTGTTTTTAAAAAGCGCATTGCAGAATATCAGTACTTTGATGTGGGAAAACTTCAAAACTTTCAAACAAAATATTTGTAGGCAGCTTACAGCAAGTTGTTGTGGCCGAGTGGTTAAGGCGATGGACTAGAAATCCATTGGGGTATCCCCGCGCAGGTTCGAATCCTGCCAACAACGAGAATCTTTTTATTATCGGCTACAATTTCAGAAGTTAACCTTTAGTATTTCTTCCATTTCAGTTTTATAAATAGGTGGCTTATTTTTGTGTCACTATTGCCTCTCCACATATTTGTTATCGCTACCTCTTTCATGTCTTTGCTACACCTCATTCCTACTTTAGCACTGGTGTAAACGCTTCAAATTATTATACGGTTGCTCTCTCATTCATACCTGCGCATGCACTTGAAAGTTACTTTACCAATAAAAGACGCAAAGAGAGAAATAGAACAAAAGTGCTGGCTGGATTGGCAAACACACTTCATAAAACTGCATTTTCTTTTTTATTCTCCCCCGTGTTACATGCTTAACCTCCCCATGTGTAATTTCTCTTAACCTGCTGTCCCAGGAAGAGAATTTCATCTACAGGCTCTTTCTGTGTTTTTTTCCCTAGTCTGTCTTTCCCATTTCTTAGCTGTGTAACTGTTCCTTTACGCGCTCTATTTAAACGCCATCAATCTCATTTGAGCTCCTTGCTCCCGCTTCTGTTTTCTCCACCTCTCATACTGCCAGTTCTCTCTTTCTCTGTGGTTGGTGGCTACTTTCCTGAGCTTCCAAAGCCACGTGGTTCCTGCCTCTTGTTGTCAGACTTGAATTGGAAAAGGAACCATATTAACAAGCCTTTACCACTCACACACGGCGGAAGTTTATACTTTAATTCAGTGAGCTAAGAAAAGCGTGTTGTGGGTCCCCTACGAGCCATGGTGCTTGCTTCATCATGATTTGGCACCAGTCATTAGCCGCAGCTCTGCTAATGAGCCACTGAGGTCAGTTTCAATATTTACTCAAAAACATAACCATGCAGCCCACCCCTCAACTGTGTATTTATCTTGCTTTTCTGCTGTTCGTGTGATTAGCTGGGAGGAGCTCACGGCGACATCCTCCCTATAAAAGTGTAGATGGATCACTCTCTAACTCTTTCTTGCTTCACATACAAATGGCTTGAAAGGTGCAGGGAAGATGCAGGTCTAATAGTCAGAATAAAAGGCCTGTGCCAGGTGGGTTTCTCTGCATTGGTGTCCCATCACAGGTCCGGAAGTGTAATGTGTGATCTTTGACTCCTGGCATTTCACAAGCAGGCGGCCAGGAAACGGTTTCAGCCTATCAACCACTGAGGAGACGCAGCCTCTGAATGAGGAATGAGGAAGCAATGAATACATCCAGCCTATCACAGGAACAGCCCTGAGTGTTCCGAATTATAAATTCTCCATGTCATTGTATGTCGTCGAGCCCAAGTAGCTCGCCGTGATCGTATAGTGGTTAGTACTCTGCGTTGTGGCCGCAGCAACCTCGGTTCGAATCCGAGTCACGGCATTGTGGTTGGCAATGTCACGGCAGTTGGGTGTTAATTTTACAGAATTAGCAAATGTACCAGTGGTTTTTGTAAAATGTCTATTAAAAACAGATCCTTTCAAATATTTAAACCATCTAACAACAAATGATTTAAACTTGCATGATTATAAGCTGTAGCTATAATGTATTTACTTACATAAATTATCGTTCTTGAACCTATTGGGGGTGGAGGGGGAGCGGAGCTCACCCCCCAGGTGCAGTTGAGTGACCTGTGTTGTGGCTCTCTAGAGGGAAGGCACAAATTTTGCTGTCACCCAGCCCAATCCAAACGTGTATTGGGGCCAGGTTTCAGGCAAATAGAGCAGTAAGTGCAGAGACATGTTCACTCTCTAAAAGTGGCATTTCTTAAATAGTAAAGTTAAATCCAACCTCACCAGTAAGTAGGATTTTCAATAAATAAATAAAGCTACTCCTCTCCGATATGGAATTACCAAATAAAAAGTATAGGGGAATACACAGAGCTAACCTATGAGAGGGGTAGACCTCACAGTAGTGAAAAATGAAATAGACTGTTTGGTACTTACAGGACACGCGAACCACCAAAGTACATATCTTATTTTTTACTTACATAGCATCATGCACCTAGGACTACCTAGGGCCTACCTTAGGTGTAAATTATATGTAATAAAAGGGGAGTTTAAGGCTTGGCAAGTATGCTGGGACTCCCCTGGGAGACCCCTGAGTCTATGCCCAGAAACATAACTCTGCCAGTCGAGTACTTACCTAAAAGCCGATAACTCACTTTTCTTCCATAGGCTAACATTGAGTGGTTTCACTTGGAAATTCTTCTAAGTGGTGTGGAGTTTTGGAACTTTAAAATATTCATCTAAAATCAGCCGAACAACGAATTCTGATTTACTCACCTGTTATCAGGAGAGACCTCAGTGCTGCATCTTGGAGCTCGGTACTGACCCTGAAAAGTAATTTTAACCGTACTTACCAGTAACTCGAATTTCCTTCCATGGGATATCATTGCCTGCTTTTTGCTGAAAATTTTCTAAGTGTCGATTTTTGAAACTTACAAATATTCTTTAAAAATCGTACCAACTGTGAAAACGTAATTGTTTACCTGTTTTAGATAGATGTCCCAGTACTGAGCCTCGGAGCCCAGCACTGGATTACAAAAGTAACGAGAACGTACTTTACCCGTAACTTGAATTTTCTTCCATAGGAAACCATTGACTGTTTTTCTGTGAAATTTCTTCTGTGTCGATTTTGCAAACATGTAAATATTCCTTAAAAATCGCCTGTATAACTTAAACGCAGTTTCTCAACTGCTTACAGGTGGTACAGTAGTGCTGGATCTAGGATCCAACACTGACCTAGAAAAAGTAACCATAACCCCACTTACCTGCTAAGTGAAATTCCTTCCATAGGATAACATTGGTAATTTGATCAGCAAAAGTTTCGAAGTGTCAACTTTTAAAATAGCAAAATATTGCTTAAAAATCACAACAGTAACTAAAACAAATGTACTCACTTGTTTCCAAGAACTGTCCCAGGACTGAATCTAGGATCCAGTCCTGGATTTAGAAAAGTAATCCTGAAAGTAATTAATTGCATATAACTTAAAATTCCCATTGAGCTCAATGTATTATTGTGATTCAAATTGTGTTGCCTATTGCAATAAACTGTAACTATGACCTGCAAAAGTCAATTGCCTATTGCAAAGTATTTAACTAAAGCATCTCATTCTGAGAAAGTATATTTTGATACCTATTGTTGGTTCTAAAATAAAACAACAATATATTTTGTATGCAAACCAATGGCCTAGAGTTCAGTTCTTGAGTGTGTGAGACCATTTGCTGACTGAGTGTGTACAACAAATGTTTTACACTGTACTCTGATACTGCCTTACTGCTCGGCAAGCTACCACTTTAGAGAGTAAGGTTATATCTAACTTTAGCCTCTGCCAAACCTCTGGGGACTGGGGACTCTGTGCACACTGTACCTATTTGGGAACAGTATATACAGAGCCACTTTCTCACAGTAGTGATAAAGTGATTAGAGTCCTACGGCCAACATAAAGATACAGCAAAACGTGAGGTGAAAAGCAAAAAGGTTGCTGGTAGGCCACCTTAAGGATGCCAGGTCTAACAAAAACTGAACTAAGGATAACATGAGTAAAACATCAGGTTTCTCTACTGCATTTGGTGAGACAAGTGGGCCTTCTTTTATCTTCCATTCAAGCAATCTTTGACAGACCCCTTTATTATAGAGCTTTTCAAGGATTACAGATAAGGCACTTACAAAGGAGTCCCAAATAATCAGAGATGGTTGACTTCTGTAATATGGGTCGTAGACTAAAAGCAGCACAAAAACAGAGTGCAAGAGGGTCCAAAAAACTTGAGTGCCACAAGAGAGTTTGAATGCAAGCGTATCCTTTTACAGATCCAGAGATATACTTATGCAATTTTTATTTTTAGGACAGAACGTGCATGATGAAAAAATCATTGTTTTTAAAAAGCGCATTGCAGAATATCAGTACTTTGATGTGGGAAAACTTCAAAACTTTCAAACAAAATATTTGTAGGCAGCTTACAGCAAGTTGTTGTGGCCGAGTGGTTAAGGCGATGAACTAGATATCCATTGGGGTATCCCCGTGCAGGTTCGAATCCTGCCAACAACGAGAATCTTTTTATTATCGGCTACAATTTCAGAAGTTAACCTTTAGTATTTCTTCCATTTCAGTTTTATAAATAGGTGGCTTATTTTTGTGTCACTATTGCCTCTCCACATATTTGTTATCGCTACCTCTTTCATGTCTTTGCTACACCTCATTCCTACTTTAGCACTGGTGTAAACGCTTCAAATTATTATACGGTTGCTCTCTCATTCATACCTGCGCATGCACTTGAAAGTTACTTTACCAATAAAAGACGCAAAGAGAGAAATAGAACAAAAGTGCTGGCTGGATTGGCAAACACACTTCATAAAACTGCATTTTCTTTTTTATTCTCCCCCGTGTTACATGCTTAACCTCCCCATGTGTAATTTCTCTTAACCTGCTGTCCCAGGAAGAGAATTTCATCTACAGGCTCTTTCTGTGTTTTTTTCCCTAGTCTGTCTTTCCCATTTCTTAGCTGTGTAACTGTTCCTTTACGCTCTCTATTTAAACGCCATCAATCTCATTTGAGCTCCTTGCTCCCGCTTCTGTTTTCTCCACCTCTCATACTGCCAGTTCTCTCTTTCTCTGTGGTTGGTGGCTACTTTCCTGAGCTTCCGAAGCCACGTGGTTCCTGCCTCTTGTTGTCAGACTTGAATTGGAAAAGGAACCATATTAACAAGCCTTTACCACTCACACACGGCGGAAGTTTATACTTTAATTCAGTGAGCTAAGAAAAGCGTGTTGTGGGTCCCCTACGAGCCATGGTGCTTGCTTCATCATGATTTGGCACCAGTCATTAGCCGCAGCTCTGCTAATGAGCCACTGAGGTCAGTTTCAATATTTACTCAAAAACATAACCATGCAGCCCACCCCTCAACTGTGTATTTATCTTGCTTTTCTGCTGTTCGTGTGATTAGCTGGGAGGAGCTCACGGCGACATCCTCCCTATAAAAGTGTAGATGGATCACTCTCTAACTCTTTCTTGCTTCACATACAAATGGCTTGAAAGGTGCAGGGAAGATGCAGGTCTAATAGACAGAATAGAAGGCCTGTGCCAGGTGGGTTTCTCTGCATTGGTGTCCCATCACAGGTCCGCAAGTGTAATGTGTGATCTTTGACTCCTGGCATTTCACAAGCAGGCGGCCAGGAAACGGTTTCAGCCTATCAACCACTGAGGAGACGCAGCCTCTGAATGAGGAATGAGGAAGCAATGAATACATCCAGCCTATCACAGGAACAGCCCTGAGTGTTCCGAATTATAAATTCTCCATGTCATTGTATGTCGTTGAGCCCAAGTAGCTCGCCGTGATCGTATAGTGGTTAGTACTCTGCGTTGTGGCCGCAGCAACCTCGGTTCGAATCCGAGTCACGGCATTGTGGTTGGCAATGTCACGGCAGTTGGGTGTTAATTTTACAGAATTAGCAAATGTACCATTGGTTTTTGTAAAATGTCTATTAAAAACAGATCCTTTCAAATATTTAAACCATCTAACAACAAATGATTTAAACTTGCATGATTATAAGCTGTAGCTATAATGTATTTACTTACATAAATTATCGTTCTTGAACCTATTGGGGGTGGAGGGGGAGCGGAGCTCACCCCCCAGGTGCAGTTGAGTGACCTGTGTTGTGGCTCTCTAGAGGGAAGGCACAAATTTTGCTGTCACCCAGCCCAATCCAGACGTGTATTGGGGCCAGGTTTCAGGCAAATAGAGCAGTAAGTGCAGAGACATGTTCACTCTCTAAAAGTGGCATTTCTAAAATAGTAAAGTTAAATCCAACCTCACCAGTAAGTAGGATTTTCAATAAATAAATAAAGCTACTCCTCTCCGATATGGAATTACCAAATAAAAAGTATAGGGGAATACACAGAGCTAACCTATGAGAGGGGTAGACCTCACAGTAGTGAAAAATGAAATAGACTGTTTGGTACTTACAGGACACGCGAACCACCAAAGTACATATCTTATTTTTTACTTACATAGCATCATGCACCTAGGACTACCTAGGGCCTACCTTAGGTGTAAATTATATGTAATAAAAGGGGAGGTTAAGGCTTGGCAAGTAGGCTGGGACTCCCCTGGGAGACCCCTGAGTCTATGCCCAGAACCATAACTCTGCCAGTCGAGTACTTACCTAAAAGCCGATAACTCACTTTTCTTCCATAGGCTAACATTGAGTGGTTTCACTTGGAAATTCTTCTAAGTGGTGTGGAGTTTTGGAACTTTAAAATATTCATCTAAAATCAGCCGAACAACGAATTCTGATTTACTCACCTGTTATCAGGAGAGACCTCAGTGCTGCATCTTGGAGCTCAGTACTGACCCTGAAAAGTAATTTTAACCGTACTTACCAGTAACTCGAATTTCCTTCCATGGGATATCATTGCCTGCTTTTTGCTGAAAATTTTCTAAGTGTCGATTTTTGAAATTTACAAATATTCTTTCAAAATCGTACCAACTGTGAAAACGTAATTGTTTACCTGTTTTAGATAGATGTCCCAGTACTGAGCCTAGGAGCCCAGCACTGGATTACAAAAGTAACGAGAACGTACTTTACCCGTAACTTGAATTTTCTTCCATAGGAAACCATTGACTGTTTTTCTGTGAAATTTCTTCTAAGTGTCGATTTTGCAAACATGTAAATATTCCTTAAAAATCGCCTGTATAACTTAAACGCAGTTTCTCAACTGCTTACAGGTGGTACAGTAGTGCTGGATCTAGGATCCAACACTGACCTAGAAAAAGTAACCATAACCCCACTTACCTGCTAAGTGAATTTCCTTCCATAGGATAACATTGGTAATTTGATCAGCAAAAGTTTCTAAGTGTCAACTTTTAAAATAGCAAAATATTGCTTAAAAATCACAACAGTAACTAAAACGAATTTACTCACTTGTTTCCAAGAACTGTCCCAGGACTGAATCTAGGATCCAGTCCTGGATTTAGAAAAGTAATCCTGAAAGTAATTAATTGCATATAACTTAAAATTCCCATTGAGCTCAATGTATTATTGTGATTCAAATTGTGTTGCCTATTGCAATAAACTGTAACTATGACCTGCAAAAGTCAATTGACTATTGCAAAGTATTTAACTAAAGCATCTCATTCTGAGAAAGTATATTTTGATACCTATTGTTGGTTCTAAAATAAAACAACAATATCTTTTGTATGCAAACCAATGGCCTAGAGTTCAGTTCTTGAGTGTGTGAGACCATTTGCTGACTGAGTGTGTACAACAAATGTTTTACACTGTACTCTGATACTGCCTTACTGCTCGGCAAGCTACCACTTTAGAGAGTAAGGTTATATCTAACTTTAGCCTCTGCCAAACCTCTGGGGACTGGGGACTCTGTGCACACTGTACCTATTTGGGAACAGTATATACAGAGCCACTTTCTCACAGTAGTGATAAAGTGATTAGAGTCCTAAGGCCAACATAAAGATACAGCAAAACGTGAGGTGAAAAGCAAAAAGGTTGCTGGTAGGCCACCTTAAGGATGCCAGGTCTAACAAAAACTGAACTAAGGATAACATGAGTAAAACATCAGGTTTCTCTACTGCATTTGGTGAGACAAGTGGGCCTTCTTTTATCTTCCATTCAAGCAATCTTTGACAGACCCCTTTATTATAGAGCTTTTCAAGGATTACAGATAAGGCACTTACAAAGGAGTCCCAAATACTCAGAGATGGTTGACTTCTGTAATATGGGTCGTAGACTAAAAGCAGCGCAAAAACAGAGTGCAACAGGGTCCAAAAACTAGAGTGCCACAAGAGAGTTTGAATGCAAGCGTATCGTTTTACAGATCCAGAGATATAATCATGCAATTTTTATTTTTAGGACAGAACGTGCATGATGAAAAAAACATTGTTTTTAAAAAGCGCATTGCAGAATATCAGTACTTTGATGTGGGAAAACTTCAAAACTTTCAAACAAAATATTTGTAGGCAGCTTACAGCAAGTTGTTGTGGCCGAGTGGTTAAGGCGATGGACTAGAAATCCATTGGGGTATCCCCGCGCAGGTTCGAATCCTGCCAACAACGAGAATCTTTTTATTATCGGCTACAATTTCAGAAGTTAACCTTTAGTATTTCTTCCATTTCAGTTTTATAAATAGGTGGCTTATTTTTGTGTCACTATTGCCTCTCCACATATTTGTTATCGCTACCTCTTTCATGTCTTTGCTACACCTCATTCCTACTTTAGCACTGGTGTAAACGCTTCAAATTATTATACGGTTGCTCTCTCATTCATACCTGCGCATGCACTTGAAAGTTACTTTACCAATAAAAGACGCAAAGAGAGAAATAGAACAAAAGTGCTGGCTGGATTGGCAAACACACTTCATAAAACTGCATTTTCTTTTTTATTCTCCCCCGTGTTACATGCTTAACCTCCCCATGTGTAATTTCTCTTAACCTGCTGTCCCAGGAAGAGAATTTCATCTACAGGCTCTTTCTGTGTTTTTTTCCCTAGTCTGTCTTTCCCATTTCTTAGCTGTGTAACTGTTCCTTTACGCGCTCTATTTAAACGCCATCAATCTCATTTGAGCTCCTTGCTCCCGCTTCTGTTTTCTCCACCTCTCATACTGCCAGTTCTCTCTTTCTCTGTGGTTGGTGGCTACTTTCCTGAGCTTCCGAAGCCACGTGGTTCCTGCCTCTTGTTGTCAGACTTGAATTGGAAAAGGAACCATATTAACAAGCCTTTACCACTCACACACGGCGGAAGTTTATACTTTAATTCAGTGAGCTAAGAAAAGCGTGTTGTGGGTCCCCTACGAGCCATGGTGCTTGCTTCATCATGATTTGGCACCAGTCATTAGCCGCAGCTCTGCTAATGAGCCACTGAGGTCAGTTTCAATATTTACTCAAAAACATAACCATGCAGCCCACCCCTCAACTGTGTATTTATCTTGCTTTTCTGCTGTTCGTGTGATTAGCTGGGAGGAGCTCACGGCGACATCCTCCCTATAAAAGTGTAGATGGATCACTCTCTAACTCTTTCTTGCTTCACATACAAATGGCTTGAAAGGTGCAGGGAAGATGCAGGTCTAATAGACAGAATAGAAGGCCTGTGCCAGGTGGGTTTCTCTGCATTGGTGTCCCATCACAGGTCCGCAAGTGTAATGTGTGATCTTTGACTCCTGGCATTTCACAAGCAGGCGGCCAGGAAACGGTTTCAGCCTATCAACCACTGAGGACACGCAGCCTCTGAATGAGGAATGAGGAAGCAATGAATACATCCAGCCTATCACAGGAACAGCCCTGAGTGTTCCGAATTATAAATTCTCTATGTCATTGTATGTCGTTGAGCACAAGTAGCTCGCCGTGATCGTATAGTGGTTAGTACTCCGCGTTGTGGCCGCAGCAACCTCGGTTCGAATCCGAGTCACGGCATTGTGGTTGGCAATGTCACGGCAGTTGGGTGTTAATTTTACAGAATTAGCAAATGTACCAGTGGTTTTTGTAAAATGTCTATTAAAAACAGATCCTTTCAAATATTTAAACCATCTAACAACAAATGATTTAAACTTGCATGATTATAAGCTGTAGCTATAATGTATTTACTTACATAAATTATCGTTCTTGAACCTATTGGGGGTGGAGGGGGAGCGGAGCTCACCCCCCAGGTGCAGTTGAGTGACCTGTGTTGTGGCTCTCTAGAGGGAAGGCACACATTTTGCTGTCACCCAGCCCAATCCAGATGTGTATTGGGGCCAGGTTTCAGGCAAATAGAGCAGTAAGTGCAGAGACATGTTCACTCTCTAAAAGTGGCATTTCTAAAATAGTAAAGTTAAATCCAACCTCACCAGTAAGTAGGATTTTCAATAAATAAATAAAGCTACTCCTCTCCGATATGGAATTACCAAATAAAAAGTATAGGGGAATACACAGAGCTAACCTATGAGAGGGGTAGACCTCACAGTAGTGAAAAATGAAATAGACTGTTTGGTACTTACAGGACACGCGAACCACCAAAGTACATATCTTATTTTTTACTTACATAGCATCATGCACCTAGGACTACCTAGGGCCTACCTTAGGTGTAAATTATATGTAATAAAAGGGGAGTTTAAGGCTTGGCAAGTAGGCTGGGACTCCCCTGGGAGACCCCTGAGTCTATGCCCAGAACCATAACTCTGCCAGTCGAGTACTTACCTAAAAGCCGATAACTCACTTTTCTTCCATAGGCTAACATTGAGTGGTTTCACTTGGAAATTCTTCTAAGTGGTGTGGAGTTTTGGAACTTTAAAATATTCATCTAAAATCAGCCGAACAACGAATTCTGATTTACTCACCTGTTATCAGGAGAGACCTCAGTGCTGCATCTTGGAGCTCAGTACTGACCCTGAAAAGTAATTTTAACCGTACTTACCAGTAACTCGAATTTCCTTCCATGGGATATCATTGCCTGCTTTTTGCTGAAAATTTTCTAAGTGTCGATTTTTGAAACTTACAAATATTCTTTAAAAATCGTACCAACTGTGAAAATGTAATTGTTTACCTGTTTTAGATAGATGTCCCAGTACTGAGCCTAGGAGCCCAGCACTGGATTACAAAAGTAACGAGAACGTACTTTACCCGTAACTTGAATTTTCTTCCATAGGAAACCATTGACTGTTTTTCTGTGAAATTTCTTCTAAGTGTCGATTTTGAAAACATGTAAATATTCCTTAAAAATCGCCTGTATAACTTAAACGCAGTTTCTCAACTGCTTACAGGTGGTACAGTAGTGCTGGATCTAGGATCCAACACTGACCTAGAAAACGTAACCATAACCCCACTTACCTGCTAAGTGAATTTCCTTCCATAGGATAACATTGGTAATTTGATCAGCAAAAGTTTCGAAGTGTCAACTTTTAAAATAGCAAAATATTGCTTAAAAATCACAACAGTAACTAAAACGAATTTACTCACTTGTTTCCAAGAACTGTCCCAGGACTGAATCTAGGATCCAGTCCTGGATTTAGAAAAGTAATCCTGAAAGTAATTAATTGCATATAACTTAAAATTCCCATTGAGCTCAATGTATTATTGTGATTCAAATTGTGTTGCCTATTGCAATAAACTGTAACTATGACCTGCAAAAGTCAATTGACTATTGCAAAGTATTTAACTAAAGCATCTCATTCTGAGAAAGTATATTTTGATACCTATTGTTGGTTCTAAAATAAAACAACAATATCTTTTGTATGCAAACCAATGGCCTAGAGTTCAGTTCTTGAGTGTGTGAGACCATTTGCTGACTGAGTGTGTACAACAAATGTTTTACACTGTACTCTGATACTGCCTTACTGCTCGGCAAGCTACCACTTTAGAGAGTAAGGTTATATCTAACTTTAGCCTCTGCCAAACCTCTGGGGACTGGGGACTCTGTGCACACTGTACCTATTTGGGAACAGTATATACAGAGCCACTTTCTCACAGTAGTGATAAAGTGATTAGAGTCCTAAGGCCAACATAAAGATACAGCAAAACGTGAGGTGAAAAGCAAAAAGGTTGCTGGTAGGCCACCTTAAGGATGCCAGGTCTAACAAAAACTGAACTAAGGATAACATGAGTAAAACATCAGGTTTCTCTACTGCATTTGGTGAGACAAGTGGGCCTTCTTTTATCTTCCATTCAAGCAATCTTTCACAGACCCCTTTATTATAGAGCTTTTCAAGGATTACAGATAAGGCACTTACAAAGGAGTCCCAAATACTCAGAGATGGTTGACTTCTGTAATATGGGTCGTAGACTAAAAGCAGCGCAAAAACAGAGTGCAACAGGGTCCAAAAACTTGAGTGCCACAAGAGAGTTTGAATGCAAGCGTATCCTTTTACAGATCCAGAGATATAATCATGCAATTTTTATTTTTAGGACAGAACGTGCATGATGAAAAAAACATTGTTTTTAAAAAGCGCATTGCAGAATATCAGTACTTTGATGTGGGAAAACTTCAAAACTTTCAAACAAAATATTTGTAGGCAGCTTACAGCAAGTTGTTGTGGCCGAGTGGTTAAGGCGATGGACTAGAAATCCATTGGGGTATCCCCGCGCAGGTTCGAATCCTGCCAACAACGAGAATCTTTTTATTATCGGCTACAATTTCAGAAGTTAACCTTTAGTATTTCTTCCATTTCAGTTTTATAAATAGGTGGCTTATTTTTGTGTCACTATTGCCTCTCCACATATTTGTTATCGCTACCTCTTTCATGTCTTTGCTACACCTCATTCCTACTTTAGCACTGGTGTAAACGCTTCAAATTATTATACGGTTGCTCTCTCATTCATACCTGCGCATGCACTTGAAAGTTACTTTACCAATAAAAGACGCAAAGAGAGAAATAGAACAAAAGTGCTGGCTGGATTGGCAAACACACTTCATAAAACTGCATTTTCTTTTTTATTCTCCCCCGTGTTACATGCTTAACCTCCCCATGTGTAATTTCTCTTAACCTGCTGTCCCAGGAAGAGAATTTCATCTACAGGCTCTTTCTGTGTTTTTTTCCCTAGTCTGTCTTTCCCATTTCTTAGCTGTGTAACTGTTCCTTTACGCGCTCTATTTAAACGCCATCAATCTCATTTGAGCTCCTTGCTCCCGCTTCTGTTTTCTCCACCTCTCATACTGCCAGTTCTCTCTTTCTCTGTGGTTGGTGGCTACTTTCCTGAGCTTCCGAAGCCACGTGGTTCCTGCCTCTTGTTGTCAGACTTGAATTGGAAAAGGAACCATATTAACAAGCCTTTACCACTCACACACGGCGGAAGTTTATACTTTAATTCAGTGAGCTAAGAAAAGCGTGTTGTGGGTCCCCTACGAGCCATGGTGCTTGCTTCATCATGATTTGGCACCAGTCATTAGCCGCAGCTCTGCTAATGAGCCACTGAGGTCAGTTTCAATATTTACTCAAAAACATAACCATGCAGCCCACCCCTCAACTGTGTATTTATCTTGCTTTTCTGCTGTTCGTGTGATTAGCTGGGAGGAGCTCACGGCGACATCCTCCCTATAAAAGTGTAGATGGATCACTCTCTAACTCTTTCTTGCTTCACATACAAATGGCTTGAAAGGTGCAGGGAAGATGCAGGTCTAATAGACAGAATAGAAGGCCTGTGCCAGGTGGGTTTCTCTGCATTGGTGTCCCATCACAGGTCCGCAAGTGTAATGTGTGATCTTTGACTCCTGGCATTTCACAAGCAGGCGGCCAGGAAACGGTTTCAGCCTATCAACCACTGAGGAGACGCAGCCTCTGAATGAGGAATGAGGAAGCAATGAATACATCCAGCCTATCACAGGAACAGCCCTGAGTGTTCCGAATTATAAATTCTCTATGTCATTGTATGTCGTTGAGCACAAGTAGCTCGCCGTGATCGTATAGTGGTTAGTACTCCGCGTTGTGGCCGCAGCAACCTCGGTTCGAATCCGAGTCACGGCATTGTGGTTGGCAATGTCACGGCAGTTGGGTGTTAATTTTACAGAATTAGCAAATGTACCAGTGGTTTTTGTAAAATGTCTATTAAAAACAGATCCTTTCAAATATTTAAACCATCTAACAACAAATGATTTAAACTTGCATGATTATAAGCTGTAGCTATAATGTATTTACTTACATAAATTATCATTCTTGAACCTATTGGGGGTGGAGGGGGAGCGGAGCTCACCCCCCAGGTGCAGTTGAGTGACCTGTGTTGTGGCTCTCTAGAGGGAAGGCACACATTTTGCTGTCACCCAGCCCAATCCAGATGTGTATTGGGGCCAGGTTTCAGGCAAATAGAGCAGTAAGTGCAGAGACATGTTCACTCTCTAAAAGTGGCATTTCTAAAATAGTAAAGTTAAATCCAACCTCACCAGTAAGTAGGATTTTCAATAAATAAATAAAGCTACTCCTCTCCGATATGGAATTACCAAATAAAAAGTATAGGGGAATACACAGAGCTAACCTATGAGAGGGGTAGACCTCACAGTAGTGAAAAATGAAATAGACTGTTTGGTACTTACAGGACACGCGAACCACCAAAGTACATATCTTATTTTTTACTTACATAGCATCATGCACCTAGGACTACCTAGGGCCTACCTTAGGTGTAAATTATATGTAATAAAAGGGGAGTTTAAGGCTTGGCAAGTAGGCTGGGACTCCCCTGGGAGACCCCTGAGTCTATGCCCAGAACCATAACTCTGCCAGTCGAGTACTTACCTAAAAGCCGATAACTCACTTTTCTTCCATAGGCTAACATTGAGTGGTTTCACTTGGAAATTCTTCTAAGTGGTGTGGAGTTTTGGAACTTTAAAATATTCATCTAAAATCAGCCGAACAACGAATTCTGATTTACTCACCTGTTATCAGGAGAGACCTCAGTGCTGCATCTTGGAGCTCAGTACTGACCCTGAAAAGTAATTTTAACCGTACTTACCAGTAACTCGAATTTCCTTCCATGGGATATCATTGCCTGCTTTTTGCTGAAAATTTTCTAAGTGTCGATTTTTGAAACTTACAAATATTCTTTAAAAATCGTACCAACTGTGAAAATGTAATTGTTTACCTGTTTTAGATAGATGTCCCAGTACTGAGCCTAGGAGCCCAGCACTGGATTACAAAAGTAACGAGAACGTACTTTACCCGTAACTTGAATTTTCTTCCATAGGAAACCATTGACTGTTTTTCTGTGAAATTTCTTCTAAGTGTCGATTTTGAAAACATGTAAATATTCCTTAAAAATCGCCTGTATAACTTAAACGCAGTTTCTCAACTGCTTACAGGTGGTACAGTAGTGCTGGATCTAGGATCCAACACTGACCTAGAAAACGTAACCATAACCCCACTTACCTGCTAAGTGAATTTCCTTCCATAGGATAACATTGGTAATTTGATCAGCAAAAGTTTCGAAGTGTCAACTTTTAAAATAGCAAAATATTGCTTAAAAATCACAACAGTAACTAAAACGAATTTACTCACTTGTTTCCAAGAACTGTCCCAGGACTGAATCTAGGATCCAGTCCTGGATTTAGAAAAGTAATCCTGAAAGTAATTAATTGCATATAACTTAAAATTCCCATTGAGCTCAATGTATTATTGTGATTCAAATTGTGTTGCCTATTGCAATAAACTGTAACTATGACCTGCAAAAGTCAATTGCCTATTGCAAAGTATTTAACTAAAGCATCTCATTCTGAGAAAGTATATTTTGATACCTATTGTTGGTTCTAAAATAAAACAACAATATCTTTTGTATGCAAACCAATGGCCTAGAGTTCAGTTCTTGAGTGTGTGAGACCATTTGCTGACTGAGTGTGTACAACAAATGTTTTACACTGTACTCTGATACTGCCTTACTGCTCGGCAAGCTACCACTTTAGAGAGTAAGGTTATATCTAACTTTAGCCTCTGCCAAACCTCTGGGGACTGGGGACTCTGTGCACACTGTACCTATTTGGGAACAGTATATACAGAGCCACTTTCTCACAGTAGTGATAAAGTGATTAGAGTCCTAAGGCCAACATAAAGATACAGCAAAACGTGAGGTGAAAAGCAAAAAGGTTGCTGGTAGGCCACCTTAAGGATGCCAGGTCTAACAAAAACTGAACTAAGGATAACATGAGTAAAACATCAGGTTTCTCTACTGCATTTGGTGAGACAAGTGGGCCTTCTTTTATCTTCCATTCAAGCAATCTTTGACAGACCCCTTTATTATAGAGCTTTTCAAGGATTAAAGATAAGGCACTTACAAAGGAGTCCCAAATACTCAGAGATGGTTGACTTCTGTAATATGGGTCGTAGACTAAAAGCAGCGCAAAAACAGAGTGCAACAGGGTCCAAAAAACTTGAGTGCCACAAGAGAGTTTGAATGCAAGCGTATCCTTTTACAGATCCAGAGATATACTCATGCAATTTTTGTTTTTAGGACAGAACGTGCATGATGAAAAAAACATTGTTTTTAAAAAGCGCATTGCAGAATATCAGTACTTTGATGTGGGAAAACTTCAAAACTTTCAAACAAAATATTTGTAGGCAGCTTACAGCAAGTTGTTGTGGCCGAGTGGTTAAGGCGATGGACTAGAAATCCATTGGGGTATCCCCGCGCAGGTTCGAATCCTGCCAACAACGAGAATCTTTTTATTATCGGCTACAATTTCAGAAGTTAACCTTTAGTATTTCTTCCATTTCAGTTTTATAAATAGGTGGCTTATTTTTGTGTCACTATTGCCTCTCCACATATTTGTTATCGCTACCTCTTTCATGTCTTTGCTACACCTCATTCCTACTTTAGCACTGGTGTAAACGCTTCAAATTATTATACGGTTGCTCTCTCATTCATACCTGCGCATGCACTTGAAAGTTACTTTACCAATAAAAGACGCAAAGAGAGAAATAGAACAAAAGTGCTGGCTGGATTGGCAAACACACTTCATAAAACTGCATTTTCTTTTTTATTCTCCCCCGTGTTACATGCTTAACCTCCCCATGTGTAATTTCTCTTAACCTGCTGTCCCAGGAAGAGAATTTCATCTACAGGCTCTTTCTGTGTTTTTTTCCCTAGTCTGTCTTTCCCATTTCTTAGCTGTGTAACTGTTCCTTTACGCTCTCTATTTAAACGCCATCAATCTCATTTGAGCTCCTTGCTCCCGCTTCTGTTTTCTCCACCTCTCATACTGCCAGTTCTCTCTTTCTCTGTGGTTGGTGGCTACTTTCCTGAGCTTCCGAAGCCACGTGGTTCCTGCCTCTTGTTGTCAGACTTGAATTGGAAAAGGAACCATATTAACAAGCCTTTACCACTCACACACGGCGGAAGTTTATACTTTAATTCAGTGAGCTAAGAAAAGCGTGTTGTGGGTCCCCTACGAGCCATGGTGCTTGCTTCATCATGATTTGGCACCAGTCATTAGCCGCAGCTCTGCTAATGAGCCACTGAGGTCAGTTTCAATATTTACTCAAAAACATAACCATGCAGCCCACCCCTCAACTGTGTATTTATCTTGCTTTTCTGCTGTTCGTGTGATTAGCTGGGAGGAGCTCACGGCGACATCCTCCCTATAAAAGTGTAGATGGATCACTCTCTAACTCTTTCTTGCTTCACATACAAATGGCTTGAAAGGTGCAGGGAAGATGCAGGTCTAATAGACAGAATAGAAGGCCTGTGCCAGGTGGGTTTCTCTGCATTGGTGTCCCATCACAGGTCCGCAAGTGTAATGTGTGATCTTTGACTCCTGGCATTTCACAAGCAGGCGGCCAGGAAACGGTTTCAGCCTATCAACCACTGAGGAGACGCAGCCTCTGAATGAGGAATGAGGAAGCAATGAATACATCCAGCCTATCACAGGAACAGCCCTGAGTGTTCCGAATTATAAATTCTCCATGTCATTGTATGTCGTTGAGCCCAAGTAGCTCGCCGTGATCGTATAGTGGTTAGTACTCTGCGTTGTGGCCGCAGCAACCTCGGTTCGAATCCGAGTCACGGCATTGTGGTTGGCAATGTCACGGCAGTTGGGTGTTAATTTTACAGAATTAGCAAATGTACCAGTGGTTTTTGTAAAATGTCTATTAAAAACAGATCCTTTCAAATATTTAAACCATCTAACAACAAATGATTTAAACTTGCATGATTATAAGCTGTAGCTATAATGTATTTACTTACATAAATTATCGTTCCTGAACCTATTGGGGGTGGAGGGGGAGCGGAGCTCACCCCCCAGGTGCAGTTGAGTGACCTGTGTTGTGGCTCTCTAGAGGGAAGGCACAAATTTTGCTGTCACCCAGCCCAAATCAGACGTGTATTGGGGCCAGGTTTCAGGCAAATAGAGCAGTAAGTGCAGAGACATGTTCACTCTCTAAAAGTGGCATTTCTAAAATAGTAAAGTTAAATCCAACCTCACCAGTAAGTAGGATTTTCAATAAATAAATAAAGCTACTCCTCTCTGATATGGAATTACCAAATAAAAAGTATAGGGGAATACACAGAGCTAACCTATGAGAGGGGTAGACCTCACAGTAGTGAAAAATGAAATAGACTGTTTGGTACTTACAGGACACGCGAACCACCAAAGTACATATCTTATTTTTTACTTACATAGCATCATGCACCTAGGACTACCTAGGGCCTACCTTAGGTGTAAATTATATGTAATAAAAGGGGAGGTTAAGGCTTGGCAAGTAGGCTGGGACTCCCCTGGGAGACCCCTGAGTCTATGCCCAGAACCATAACTCTGCCAGTCGAGTACTTACCTAAAAGCCGATAACTCACTTTTCTTCCATAGGCTAACATTGAGTGGTTTCACTTGGAAATTCTTCTAAGTGGTGTGGAGTTTTGGAACTTTAAAATATTCATCTAAAATCAGCCGAACAACGAATTCTGATTTACTCACCTGTTATCAGGAGAGACCTCAGTGCTGCATCTTGGAGCTCAGTACTGACCCTGAAAAGTAATTTTAACCGTACTTACCAGTAACTCGAATTTCCTTCCATGGGATATCATTGCCTGCTTTTTGCTGAAAATTTTCTAAGTGTCGATTTTTGAAACTTACAAATATTCTTTAAAAATCGTACCAACTGTGAAAACGTAATTGTTTACCTGTTTTAGATAGATGTCCCAGTACTGAGCCTAGGAGCCCAGCACTGGATTACAAAAGTAACGAGAACGTACTTTACCCGTAACTTGAATTTTCTTCCATAGGAAACCATTGACTGTTTTTCTGTGAAATTTCTTCTAAGTGTCGATTTTGCAAACATGTAAATATTCCTTAAAAATCGCCTGTATAACTTAAACGCAGTTTCTCAACTGCTTACAGGTGGTACAGTAGTGCTGGATCTAGGATCCAACACTGACCTAGAAAAAGTAACCATAACCCCACTTACCTGCTAAGTGAATTTCCTTCCATAGGATAACATTGGTAATTTGATCAGCAAAAGTTTCTAAGTGTCAACTTTTAAAATAGCAAAATATTGCTTAAAAATCACAACAGTAACTAAAACGAATTTACTCACTTGTTTCCAAGAACTGTCCCAGGACTGAATCTAGGATCCAGTCCTGGATTTAGAAAAGTAATCCTGAAAGTAATTAATTGCATATAACTTAAAATTCCCATTGAGCTCAATGTATTATTGTGATTCAAATTGTGTTGCCTATTGCAATAAACTGTAACTATGACCTGCAAAAGTCAATTGACTATTGCAAAGTATTTAACTAAAGCATCTCATTCTGAGAAAGTATATTTTGATACCTATTGTTGGTTCTAAAATAAAACAACAATATCTTTTGTATGCAAACCAATGGCCTAGAGTTCAGTTCTTGAGTGTGTGAGACCATTTGCTGACTGAGTGTGTACAACAAATGTTTTACACTGTACTCTGATACTGCCTTACTGCTCGGCAAGCTACCACTTTAGAGAGTAAGGTTATATCTAACTTTAGCCTCTGCCAAACCTCTGGGGACTGGGGACTCTGTGCACACTGTACCTATTTGGGAACAGTATATACAGAGCCACTTTCTCACAGTAGTGATAAAGTGATTAGAGTCCTAAGGCCAACATAAAGATACAGCAAAACGTGAGGTGAAAAGCAAAAAGGTTGCTGGTAGGCCACCTTAAGGATGCCAGGTCTAACAAAAACTGAACTAAGGATAACATGAGTAAAACATCAGGTTTCTCTACTGCATTTGGTGAGACAAGTGGGCCTTCTTTTATCTTCCATTCAAGCAATCTTTGACAGACCCCTTTATTATAGAGCTTTTCAAGGATTACAGATAAGGCACTTACAAAGGAGTCCCAAATACTCAGAGATGGTTGACTTCTGTAATATGGGTCGTAGACTAAAAGCAGCGCAAAAACAGAGTGCAACAGGGTCCAAAAACTTGAGTGCCGCAAGAGAGTTTGAATGCAAGCGTATCCTATTACAGATCCAGAGATATAATCATGTAAGTTTTATTTTTAGGACAGAATGTGCATGATGAAAAAAACATTGTTTTTAAAAAGCGCATTGCAGAATATCAGTACTTTGATGTGGGAAAACTTCAAAACTTTCAAATAAAATATTTGTAGGCA
Organism: Triturus cristatus; assembly: GCF_964204655.1. Taxonomy (NCBI): domain Eukaryota; kingdom Metazoa; phylum Chordata; class Amphibia; order Caudata; family Salamandridae; genus Triturus; species Triturus cristatus. Next base: position 724,698,128 of record NC_140595.1, read on the forward strand.
GCTTACAGCAAGTTGTTGTGGCCGAGTGGTTAAGGCGACGGACTAGAAATCCATTGGGGTATCCCCGCGCAGGTTCGAATCCTGCCAACAACGAGAATCTTTTTATTATCGGCTACAATTTCAGAAGTTAACCTTTAGTATTTCTTCCATTTCAGTTTTATAAATAGGTGGCTTATTTTTGTGTCACTATTGCCTCTCCACATATTTGTTATCGCTACCTCTTTCATGTCTTTGCTACACCTCATTCCTACTTTAGCACTGGTGTAAACGCTTCAAATTATTACACGGTTGCTCTCTCATTCATACCTGCGCATGCACTTGAAAGTTACTTTACCAATAAAAGACGCAAAGAGAGAAATAGAACAAAAGTGCTGGCTGGATTGGCAAACACACTTCATAAAACTGCATTTTCTTTTTTATTCTCCCCCGTGTTACATGCTTAACCTCCCCATGTGTAATTTCTCTTAACCTGCTGTCCCAGGAAGAGAATTTCATCTACAGGCTCTTTCTGTGTTTTTTTCCCTAGTCTGTCTTTCCCATTTCTTAGCTGTGTAACTGTTCCTTTACGCGCTCTATTTAAACGCCATCAATCTCATTTGAGCTCCTTGCTCCCGCTTCTGTTTTCTCCACCTCTCATACTGCCAGTTCTCTCTTTCTCTGTGGTTGGTGGCTACTTTCCTGAGCTTCCGAAGCCACGTGGTTCCTGCCTCTTGTTGTCAGACTTGAATTGGAAAAGGAACCATATTAACAAGCCTTTACCACTCACACACGGCGGAAGTTTATACTTTAATTCAGTGAGCTAAGAAAAGCGTGTTGTGGGTCCCCTACGAGCCATGGTGCTTGCTTCATCATGATTTGGCACCAGTCATTAGCCGCAGCTCTGCTAATGAGCCACTGAGGTCAGTTTCAATATTTACTCAAAAACATAACCATGCAGCCCACCCCTCAACTGTGTATTTATCTTGCTTTTCTGCTGTTCGTGTGATTAGCTGGGAGGAGCTCACGGCGACATCCTCCCTATAAAAGTGTAGATGGATCACTCTCTAACTCTTTCTTGCTTCACATACAAATGGCTTGAAAGGTGCAGGGAAGATGCAGGTCTAATAGACAGAATAGAAGGCCTGTGCCAGGTGGGTTTCTCTGCATTGGTGTCCCATCACAGGTCCGCAAGTGTAATGTGTGATCTTTGACTCCTGGCATTTCACAAGCAGGCGGCCAGGAAACGGTTTCAGCCTATCAACCACTGAGGAGACGCAGCCTCTGAATGAGGAATGAGGAAGCAATGAATACATCCAGCCTATCACAGGAACAGCCCTGAGTGTTCCGAATTATAAATTCTCCATGTCATTGTATGTCGTTGAGCCCAAGTAGCTCGCCGTGATCGTATAGTGGTTAGTACTCTGCTTTGTGGCCGCAGCAACCTCGGTTCGAATCCGAGTCACGGCATTGTGGTTGGCAATGTCACGGCAGTTGGGTGTTAATTTTACAGAATTAGCAAATGTACCAGTGGTTTTTGTAAAATGTCTATTAAAAACAGATCCTTTCAAATATTTAAACCATCTAACAACAAATGATTTAAACTTGCATGATTATAAGCTGTAGCTATAATGTATTTACTTACATAAATTATCGTTCTTGAACCTATTGGGGGTGGAGGGGGAGCGGAGCTCACCCCCCAGGTGCAGTTGAGTGACCTGTGTTGTGGCTCTCTAGAGGGAAGGCACAAATTTTGCTGTCACCCAGCCCAATCCAGATGTGTATTGGGGCCAGGTTTCAGGCAAATAGAGCAGTAAGTGCAGAGACATGTTCACTCTCTAAAAGTGGCATTTCTAAAATAGTAAAGTTAAATCCAACCTCACCAGTAAGTAGGATTTTCAATAAATAAATAAAGCTACTCCTCTCCGATATGGAATTACCAAATAAAAAGTATAGGGGAATACACAGAGCTAACCTATGAGAGGGGTAGACCTCACAGTAGTGAAAAATGAAATAGACTGTTTGGTACTTACAGGACACGTGAACCACCAAAGTACATATCTTATTTTTTACTTACATAGCATCAAGGACCTAGGACTACCTAGGGCCTACCTTAGGTGTAAATTATATGTAATAAAAGGGGAGTTTAAGGCTTGGCAAGTAGGCTGGGACTCCCCTGGGAGACCCCTGAGTCTATGCCCAGAACCATAACTCTGCCAGTCGAGTACTTACCTAAAAGCCGATAACTCACTTTTCTTCCATAGGCTAACATTGAGTGGTTTCACTTGGAAATTCTTCTAAGTGGTGTGGAGTTTTGGAACTTTAAAATATTCATCTAAAATCAGCCGAACAACGAATTCTGATTTACTCACCTGTTATCAGGAGAGACCTCAGTGCTGCATCTTGGAGCTCGGTACTGACCCTGAAAAGTAATTTTAACCGTACTTACCAGTAACTCGAATTTCCTTCCATGGGATATCATTGCCTGCTTTTTGCTGAAAATTTTCTAAGTGTCGATTTTTGAAACTTACAAATATTCTTTAAAAATCGTACCAACTGTGAAAACGTAATTGTTTACCTGTTTTAGATAGATGTCCCAGTACTGAGCCTAGGAGCCCAGCACTGGATTACAAAAGTAACGAGAACGTACTTTACCCGTAACTTGAATTTTCTTCCATAGGAAACCATTGACTGTTTTTCTGTGAAATTTCTTCTAAGTGTCGATTTTGCAAACATGTAAATATTCCTTAAAAATCGCCTGTATAACTTAAACGCAGTTTCTCAACTGCTTACAGGTGGTACAGTAGTGCTGGATCTAGGATCCAACACTGACCTAGAAAACGTAACCATAACCCCACTTACCTGCTAAGTGAATTTCCTTCCATAGGATAACATTGGTAATTTGATCAGCAAAAGTTTCGAAGTGTCAACTTTTAAAATAGCAAAATATTGCTTAAAAATCACAACAGTAACTAAAACGAATTTACTCACTTGTTTCCAAGAACTGTCCCAGGACTGAATCTAGGATCCAGTCCTGGATTTAGAAAAGTAATCCTGAAAGTAATTAATTGCATATAACTTAAAATTCCCATTGAGCTCAATGTATTATTGTGATTCAAATTGTGTTGCCTATTGCAATAAACTGTAACTATGACCTGCAAAAGTCAATTGCCTATTGCAAAGTATTTAACTAAAGCATCTCATTCTGAGAAAGTATATTTTGATACCTATTGTTGGTTCTAAAATAAAACAACAATATCTTTTGTATGCAAACCAATGGCCTAGAGTTCAGTTCTTGAGTGTGTGAGACCATTTGCTGACTGAGTGTGTACAACAAATGTTTTACACTGTACTCTGATACTGCCTTACTGCTCGGCAAGCTACCACTTTAGAGAGTAAGGTTATATCTAACTTTAGCCTCTGCCAAACCTCTGGGGACTGGGGACTCTGTGCACACTGTACCTATTTGGGAACAGTATATACAGAGCCACTTTCTCACAGTAGTGATAAAGTGATTAGAGTCCTAAGGCCAACATAAAGATACAGCAAAACGTGAGGTGAAAAGCAAAAAGGTTGCTGGTAGGCCACCTTAAGGATGCCAGGTCTAACAAAAACTGAACTAAGGATAACATGAGTAAAACATCAGGTTTCTCTACTGCATTTGGTGAGACAAGTGGGCCTTCTTTTATCTTCCATTCAAGCAATCTTTGACAGACCCCTTTATTATAGAGCTTTTCAAGGATTAAAGATAAGGCACTTACAAAGGAGTCCCAAATACTCAGAGATGGTTGACTTCTGTAATATGGGTCGTAGACTAAAAGCAGCGCAAAAACAGAGTGCAACAGGGTCCAAAAAACTTGAGTGCCACAAGAGAGTTTGAATGCAAGCGTATCCTTTTACAGATCCAGAGATATACTCATGCAATTTTTGTTTTTAGGACAGAACGTGCATGATGAAAAAAACATTGTTTTTAAAAAGCGCATTGCAGAATATCAGTACTTTGATGTGGGAAAACTTCAAAACTTTCAAACAAAATATTTGTAGGCAGCTTACAGCAAGTTGTTGTGGCCGAGTGGTTAAGGCGATGGACTAGAAATCCATTGGGGTATCCCCGCGCAGGTTCGAATCCTGCCAACAACGAGAATCTTTTTATTATCGGCTACAATTTCAGAAGTTAACCTTTAGTATTTCTTCCATTTCAGTTTTATAAATAGGTGGCTTATTTTTGTGTCACTATTGCCTCTCCACATATTTGTTATCGCTACCTCTTTCATGTCTTTGCTACACCTCATTCCTACTTTAGCACTGGTGTAAACGCTTCAAATTATTATACGGTTGCTCTCTCATTCATACCTGCGCATGCACTTGAAAGTTACTTTACCAATAAAAGACGCAAAGAGAGAAATAGAACAAAAGTGCTGGCTGGATTGGCAAACACACTTCATAAAACTGCATTTTCTTTTTTATTCTCCCCCGTGTTACATGCTTAACCTCCCCATGTGTAATTTCTCTTAACCTGCTGTCCCAGGAAGAGAATTTCATCTACAGGCTCTTTCTGTGTTTTTTTCCCTAGTCTGTCTTTCCCATTTCTTAGCTGTGTAACTGTTCCTTTACGCGCTCTATTTAAACGCCATCAATCTCATTTGAGCTCCTTGCTCCCGATTCTGTTTTCTCCACCTCTCATACTGCCAGTTCTCTCTTTCTCTGTGGTTGGTGGCTACTTTCCTGAGCTTCCGAAGCCACGTGGTTCCTGCCTCTTGTTGTCAGACTTGAATTGGAAAAGGAACCATATTAACAAGCCTTTACCACTCACACACGGCGGAAGTTTATACTTTAATTCAGTGAGCTAAGAAAAGCGTGTTGTGGGTCCCCTACGAGCCATGGTGCTTGCTTCATCATGATTTGGCACCAGTCATTAGCCGCAGCTCTGCTAATGAGCCACTGAGGTCAGTTTCAATATTTACTCAAAAACATAACCATGCAGCCCACCCCTCAACTGTGTATTTATCTTGCTTTTCTGCTGTTCGTGTGATTAGCTGGGAGGAGCTCACGGCGACATCCTCCCTATAAAAGTGTAGATGGATCACTCTCTAACTCTTTCTTGCTTCACATACAAATGGCTTGAAAGGTGCAGGGAAGATGCAGGTCTAATAGACAGAATAGAAGGCCTGTGCCAGGTGGGTTTCTCTGCATTGGTGTCCCATCACAGGTCCGCAAGTGTAATGTGTGATCTTTGACTCCTGGCATTTCACAAGCAGGCGGCCAGGAAACGGTTTCAGCCTATCAACCACTGAGGAGACGCAGCCTCTGAATGAGGAATGAGGAAGCAATGAATACATACAGCCTATCACAGGAACAGCCCTGAGTGTTCCGAATTATAAATTCTCCATGTCATTGTATGTCGTCGAGCCCAAGTAGCTCGCCGTGATCGTATAGTGGTTAGTACTCTGCGTTGTGGCCGCAGCAACCTCGGTTCGAATCCGAGTCACGGCATTGTGGTTGGCAATGTCACGGCAGTTGGGTGTTAATTTTACAGAATTAGCAAATGTACCAGTGGTTTTTGTAAAATGTCTATTAAAAACAGATCCTTTCAAATATTTAAACCATCTAACAACAAATGATTTAAACTTGCATGATTATAAGCTGTAGCTATAATGTATTTACTTACATAAATTATCGTTCTTGAACCTATTGGGGGTGGAGGGGGAGCGGTGCTCACCCCCCAGGTGCAGTTGAGTGACCTGTGTTGTGGCTCTCTAGAGGGAAGGCACACATTTTGCTGTCACCCAGCCCAATCCAGACGTGTATTGGGGCCAGGTTTCAGGCAAATAGAGCAGTAAGTGCAGAGACATGTTCACTCTCTAAAAGTGGCATTTCTAAAATAGTAAAGTTAAATCCAACCTCACCAGTAAGTAGGATTTTCAATAAATAAATAAAGCTACTCCTCTCCGATATGGAATTACCAAATAAAAAGTATAGGGAATACACAGAGCTAACCTATGAGAGGGGTAGACCTCACAGTAGTGAAAAATGAAATAGACTGTTTGGTACTTACAGGACACGCGAACCACCAAAGTACATATCTTATTTTTTACTTACATAGCATCATGCACCTAGGACTACCTAGGGCCTACCTTAGGTGTAAATTATATGTAATAAAAGGGGAGTTTAAGGCTTGGCAAGTAGGCTGGGACTCCCCTGGGAGACCCCTGAGTCTATGCCCAGAACCATAACTCTGCCAGTCGAGTACTTACCTAAAAGCCGATAACTCACTTTTCTTCCATAGGCTAACATTGAGTGGTTTCACTTGGAAATTCTTCTAAGTGGTGTGGAGTTTTGGAACTTTAAAATATTCATCTAAAATCAGCCGAACAACGAATTCTGATTTACTCACCTGTTATCAGGAGAGACCTCAGTGCTGCATCTTGGAGCTCAGTACTGACCCTGAAAAGTAATTTTAACCGTACTTACCAGTAACTCCAATTTCCTTCCATGGGATATCATTGCCTGCTTTTTGCTGAAAATTTTCTAAGTGTCGATTTTTGAAACTTACAAATATTCTTTAAAAATCGTACCAACTGTGAAAACGTAATTGTTTACCTGTTTTAGATAGATGTCCCAGTACTGAGCCTAGGAGCCCAGCACTGGATTACAAAAGTAACGAGAACGTACTTTACCCGTAACTTGAATTTTCTTCCATAGGAAACCATTGACTGTTTTTCTGTGAAATTTCTTCGAAGTGTCGATTTTGAAAACATGTAAATATTCCTTAAAAATCGCCTGTATAACTTAAACGCAGTTTCTCAACTGCTTACAGGTGGTACAGTAGTGCTGGATCTAGGATCCAACACTGACCTAGAAAAAGTAACCATAACCCCACTTACCTGCTAAGTGAATTTCCTTCCATAGGATAACATTGGTAATTTGATCAGCAAAAGTTTCTAAGTGTCAACTTTTAAAATAGCAAAATATTGCTTAAAAATCACAACAGTAACTAAAACGAATTTACTCACTTGTTTCCAAGAACTGTCCCAGGACTGAACCTAGGATCCAGTCCTGGATTTAGAAAAGTAATCCTGAAAGTAATTAATTGCATATAACTTAAAATTCCCATTGAGCTCAATGTATTATTGTGATTCAAATTGTGTTGCCTATTGCAATAAACTGTAACTATGACCTGCAAAAGTCAATTGCCTATTGCAAAGTATTTAACTAAAGCATCTCATTCTGAGAAAGTATATTTTGATACCTATTGTTGGTTCTAAAATAAAACAACAATATCTTTTGTATGCAAACCAATGGCCTAGAGTTCAGTTCTTGAGTGTGTGAGACCATTTGCTGACTGAGTGTGTACAACAAATGTTTTACACTGTACTCTGATACTGCCTTACTGCTCGGCAAGCTACCACTTTAGAGAGTAAGGTTATATCTAACTTTAGCCTCTGCCAAACCTCTGGGGACTGGGGACTCTGTGCACACTGTACCTATTTGGGAACAGTATATACAGAGCCACTTTCTCACAGTAGTGATAAAGTGATTAGAGTCCTAAGGCCAACATAAAGATACAGCAAAACGTGAGGTGAAAAGCAAAAAGGTTGCTGGTAGGCCACCTTAAGGATGCCAGGTCTAACAAAAACTGAACTAAGGATAACATGAGTAAAACATCAGGTTTCTCTACTGCATTTGGTGAGACAAGTGGGCCTTCTTTTATCTTCCATTCAAGCAATCTTTGACAGACCCCTTTATTATAGAGCTTTTCAAGGATTAAAGATAAGGCACTTACAAAGGAGTCCCAAATACTCAGAGATGGTTGACTTCTGTAATATGGGTCGTAGACTAAAAGCAGCGCAAAAACAGAGTGCAACAGGGTCCAAAAAACTTGAGTGCCACAAGAGAGTTTGAATGCAAGCGTATCCTTTTACAGATCCAGAGATATACTCATGCAATTTTTGTTTTTAGGACAGAACGTGCATGATGAAAAAAACATTGTTTTTAAAAAGCGCATTGCAGAATATCAGTACTTTGATGTGGGAAAACTTCAAAACTTTCAAACAAAATATTTGTAGGCAGCTTACAGCAAGTTGTTGTGGCCGAGTGGTTAAGGCGATGGACTAGAAATCCATTGGGGTATCCCCGCGCAGGTTCGAATCCTGCCAACAACGAGAATCTTTTTATTATCGGCTACAATTTCAGAAGTTAACCTTTAGTATTTCTTCCATTTCAGTTTTATAAATAGGTGGCTTATTTTTGTGTCACTATTGCCTCTCCACATATTTGTTATCGCTACCTCTTTCATGTCTTTGCTACACCTCATTCCTACTTTAGCACTGGTGTAAACGCTTCAAATTATTATACGGTTGCTCTCTCATTCATACCTGCGCATGCACTTGAAAGTTACTTTACCAATAAAAGACGCAAAGAGAGAAATAGAACAAAAGTGCTGGCTGGATTGGCAAACACACTTCATAAAACTGCATTTTCTTTTTTATTCTCCCCCGTGTTACATGCTTAACCTCCCCATGTGTAATTTCTCTTAACCTGCTGTCCCAGGAAGAGAATTTCATCTACAGGCTCTTTCTGTGTTTTTTTCCCTAGTCTGTCTTTCCCATTTCTTAGCTGTGTAACTGTTCCTTTACGCGCTCTATTTAAACGCCATCAATCTCATTTGAGCTCCTTGCTCCCGATTCTGTTTTCTCCACCTCTCATACTGCCAGTTCTCTCTTTCTCTGTGGTTGGTGGCTACTTTCCTGAGCTTCCGAAGCCACGTGGTTCCTGCCTCTTGTTGTCAGACTTGAATTGGAAAAGGAACCATATTAACAAGCCTTTACCACTCACACACGGCGGAAGTTTAAACTTTAATTCAGTGAGCTAAGAAAAGCGTGTTGTGGGTCCCCTACGAGCCATGGTGCTTGCTTCATCATGATTTGGCACCAGTCATTAGCCGCAGCTCTGCTAATGAGCCACTGAGGTCAGTTTCAATATTTACTCAAAAACATAACCATGCAGCCCACCCCTCAACTGTGTATTTATCTTGCTTTTCTGCTGTTCGTGTGATTAGCTGGGAGGAGCTCACGGCGACATCCTCCCTATAAAAGTGTAGATGGATCACTCTCTAACTCTTTCTTGCTTCACATACAAATGGCTTGAAAGGTGCAGGGAAGATGCAGGTCTAATAGACAGAATAGAAGGCCTGTGCCAGGTGGGTTTCTCTGCATTGGTGTCCCATCACAGGTCCGCAAGTGTAATGTGTGATCTTTGACTCCTGGCATTTCACAAGCAGGCGGCCAGGAAACGGTTTCAGCCTATCAACCACTGAGGAGACGCAGCCTCTGAATGAGGAATGAGGAAGCAATGAATACATACAGCCTATCACAGGAACAGCCCTGAGTGTTCCGAATTATAAATTCTCCATGTCATTGTATGTCGTCGAGCCCAAGTAGCTCGCCGTGATCGTATAGTGGTTAGTACTCTGCGTTGTGGCCGCAGCAACCTCGGTTCGAATCCGAGTCACGGCATTGTGGTTGGCAATGTCACGGCAGTTGGGTGTTAATTTTACAGAATTAGCAAATGTACCAGTGGTTTTTGTAAAATGTCTATTAAAAACAGATCCTTTCAAATATTTAAACCATCTAACAACAAATGATTTAAACTTGCATGATTATAAGCTGTAGCTATAATGTATTTACTTACATAAATTATCGTTCTTGAACCTATTGGGGGTGGAGGGGGAGCGGTGCTCACCCCCCAGGTGCAGTTGAGTGACCTGTGTTGTGGCTCTCTAGAGGGAAGGCACACATTTTGCTGTCACCCAGCCCAATCCAGACGTGTATTGGGGCCAGGTTTCAGGCAAATAGAGCAGTAAGTGCAGAGACATGTTCACTCTCTAAAAGTGGCATTTCTAAAATAGTAAAGTTAAATCCAACCTCACCAGTAAGTAGGATTTTCAATAAATAAATAAAGCTACTCCTCTCCGATATGGAATTACCAAATAAAAAGTATAGGGAATACACAGAGCTAACCTATGAGAGGGGTAGACCTCACAGTAGTGAAAAATGAAATAGACTGTTTGGTACTTACAGGACACGCGAACCACCAAAGTACATATCTTATTTTTTACTTACATAGCATCATGCACCTAGGACTACCTAGGGCCTACCTTAGGTGTAAATTATATGTAATAAAAGGGGAGTTTAAGGCTTGGCAAGTAGGCTGGGACTCCCCTGGGAGACCCCTGAGTCTATGCCCAGAACCATAACTCTGCCAGTCGAGTACTTACCTAAAAGCCGATAACTCACTTTTCTTCCATAGGCTAACATTGAGTGGTTTCACTTGGAAATTCTTCTAAGTGGTGTGGAGTTTTGGAACTTTAAAATATTCATCTAAAATCAGCCGAACAACGAATTCTGATTTACTCACCTGTTATCAGGAGAGACCTCAGTGCTGCATCTTGGAGCTCAGTACTGACCCTGAAAAGTAATTTTAACCGTACTTACCAGTAACTCCAATTTCCTTCCATGGGATATCATTGCCTGCTTTTTGCTGAAAATTTTCTAAGTGTCGATTTTTGAAACTTACAAATATTCTTTAAAAATCGTACCAACTGTGAAAACGTAATTGTTTACCTGTTTTAGATAGATGTCCCAGTACTGAGCCTAGGAGCCCAGCACTGGATTACAAAAGTAACGAGAACGTACTTTACCCGTAACTTGAATTTTCTTCCATAGGAAACCATTGACTGTTTTTCTGTGAAATTTCTTCGAAGTGTCGATTTTGAAAACATGTAAATATTCCTTAAAAATCGCCTGTATAACTTAAACGCAGTTTCTCAACTGCTTACAGGTGGTACAGTAGTGCTGGATCTAGGATCCAACACTGACCTAGAAAAAGTAACCATAACCCCACTTACCTGCTAAGTGAATTTCCTTCCATAGGATAACATTGGTAATTTGATCAGCAAAAGTTTCTAAGTGTCAACTTTTAAAATAGCAAAATATTGCTTAAAAATCACAACAGTAACTAAAACGAATTTACTCACTTGTTTCCAAGAACTGTCCCAGGACTGAATCTAGGATCCAGTCCTGGATTTAGAAAAGTAATCCTGAAAGTAATTAATTGCATATAACTTAAAATTCCCATTGAGCTCAATGTATTATTGTGATTCAAATTGTGTTGCCTATTGCAATAAACTGTAACTATGACCTGCAAAAGTCAATTGCCTATTGCAAAGTATTTAACTAAAGCATCTCATTCTGAGAAAGTATATTTTGATACCTATTGTTGGTTCTAAAATAAAACAACAATATCTTTTGTATGCAAACCAATGGCCTAGAGTTCAGTTCTTGAGTGTGTGAGACCATTTGCTGACTGAGTGTGTACAACAAATGTTTTACACTGTACTCTGATACTGCCTTACTGCTCGGCAAGCTACCACTTTAGAGAGTAAGGTTATATCTAACTTTAGCCTCTGCCAAACCTCTGGGGACTGGGGACTCTGTGCACACTGTACCTATTTGGGAACAGTATATACAGAGCCACTTTCTCACAGTAGTGATAAAGTGATTAGAGTCCTAAGGCCAACATAAAGATACAGCAAAACGTGAGGTGAAAAGCAAAAAGGTTGCTGGTAGGCCACCTTAAGGATGCCAGGTCTAACAAAAACTGAACTAAGGATAACATGAGTAAAACATCAGGTTTCTCTACTGCATTTGGTGAGACAAGTGGGCCTTCTTTTATCTTCCATTCAAGCAATCTTTGACAGACCCCTTTATTATAGAGCTTTTCAAGGATTAAAGATAAGGCACTTACAAAGGAGTCCCAAATACTCAGAGATGGTTGACTTCTGTAATATGGGTCGTAGACTAAAAGCAGCGCAAAAACAGAGTGCAACAGGGTCCAAAAAACTTGAGTGCCACAAGAGAGTTTGAATGCAAGCGTATCCTTTTACAGATCCAGAGATATACTCATGCAATTTTTGTTTTTAGGACAGAACGTGCATGATGAAAAAAACATTGTTTTTAAAAAGCGCATTGCAGAATATCAGTACTTTGATGTGGGAAAACTTCAAAACTTTCAAACAAAATATTTGTAGGCAGCTTACAGCAAGTTGTTGTGGCCGAGTGGTTAAGGCGATGGACTAGAAATCCATTGGGGTATCCCCGCGCAGGTTCGAATCCTGCCAACAACGAGAATCTTTTTATTATCGGCTACAATTTCAGAAGTTAACCTTTAGTATTTCTTCCATTTCAGTTTTATAAATAGGTGGCTTATTTTTGTGTCACTATTGCCTCTCCACATATTTGTTATCGCTACCTCTTTCATGTCTTTGCTACACCTCATTCCTACTTTAGCACTGGTGTAAACGCTTCAAATTATTATACGGTTGCTCTCTCATTCATACCTGCGCATGCACTTGAAAGTTACTTTACCAATAAAAGACGCAAAGAGAGAAATAGAACAAAAGTGCTGGCTGGATTGGCAAACACACTTCATAAAACTGCATTTTCTTTTTTATTCTCCCCCGTGTTACATGCTTAACCTCCCCATGTGTAATTTCTCTTAACCTGCTGTCCCAGGAAGAGAATTTCATCTACAGGCTCTTTCTGTGTTTTTTTCCCTAGTCTGTCTTTCCCATTTCTTAGCTGTGTAACTGTTCCTTTACGCGCTCTATTTAAACGCCATCAATCTCATTTGAGCTCCTTGCTCCCGATTCTGTTTTCTCCACCTCTCATACTGCCAGTTCTCTCTTTCTCTGTGGTTGGTGGCTACTTTCCTGAGCTTCCGAAGCCACGTGGTTCCTGCCTCTTGTTGTCAGACTTGAATTGGAAAAGGAACCATATTAACAAGCCTTTACCACTCACACACGGCGGAAGTTTATACTTTAATTCAGTGAGCTAAGAAAAGCGTGTTGTGGGTCCCCTACGAGCCATGGTGCTTGCTTCATCATGATTTGGCACCAGTCATTAGCCGCAGCTCTGCTAATGAGCCACTGAGGTCAGTTTCAATATTTACTCAAAAACATAACCATGCAGCCCACCCCTCAACTGTGTATTTATCTTGCTTTTCTGCTGTTCGTGTGATTAGCTGGGAGGAGCTCACGGCGACATCCTCCCTATAAAAGTGTAGATGGATCACTCTCTAACTCTTTCTTGCTTCACATACAAATGGCTTGAAAGGTGCAGGGAAGATGCAGGTCTAATAGACAGAATAGAAGGCCTGTGCCAGGTGGGTTTCTCTGCATTGGTGTCCCATCACAGGTCCGCAAGTGTAATGTGTGATCTTTGACTCCTGGCATTTCACAAGCAGGCGGCCAGGAAACGGTTTCAGCCTATCAACCACTGAGGAGACGCAGCCTCTGAATGAGGAATGAGGAAGCAATGAATACATACAGCCTATCACAGGAACAGCCCTGAGTGTTCCGAATTATAAATTCTCCATGTCATTGTATGTCGTCGAGCCCAAGTAGCTCGCCGTGATCGTATAGTGGTTAGTACTCTGCGTTGTGGCCGCAGCAACCTCGGTTCGAATCCGAGTCACGGCATTGTGGTTGGCAATGTCACGGCAGTTGGGTGTTAATTTTACAGAATTAGCAAATGTACCAGTGGTTTTTGTAAAATGTCTATTAAAAACAGATCCTTTCAAATATTTAAACCATCTAACAACAAATGATTTAAACTTGCATGATTATAAGCTGTAGCTATAATGTATTTACTTACATAAATTATCGTTCTTGAACCTATTGGGGGTGGAGGGGGAGCGGTGCTCACCCCCCAGGTGCAGTTGAGTGACCTGTGTTGTGGCTCTCTAGAGGGAAGGCACACATTTTGCTGTCACCCAGCCCAATCCAGACGTGTATTGGGGCCAGGTTTCAGGCAAATAGAGCAGTAAGTGCAGAGACATGTTCACTCTCTAAAAGTGGCATTTCTAAAATAGTAAAGTTAAATCCAACCTCACCAGTAAGTAGGATTTTCAATAAATAAATAAAGCTACTCCTCTCCGATATGGAATTACCAAATAAAAAGTATAGGGAATACACAGAGCTAACCTATGAGAGGGGTAGACCTCACAGTAGTGAAAAATGAAATAGACTGTTTGGTACTTACAGGACACGCGAACCACCAAAGTACATATCTTATTTTTTACTTACATAGCATCATGCACCTAGGACTACCTAGGGCCTACCTTAGGTGTAAATTATATGTAATAAAAGGGGAGTTTAAGGCTTGGCAAGTAGGCTGGGACTCCCCTGGGAGACCCCTGAGTCTATGCCCAGAACCATAACTCTGCCAGTCGAGTACTTACCTAAAAGCCGATAACTCACTTTTCTTCCATAGGCTAACATTGAGTGGTTTCACTTGGAAATTCTTCTAAGTGGTGTGGAGTTTTGGAACTTTAAAATATTCATCTAAAATCAGCCGAACAACGAATTCTGATTTACTCACCTGTTATCAGGAGAGACCTCAGTGCTGCATCTTGGAGCTCAGTACTGACCCTGAAAAGTAATTTTAACCGTACTTACCAGTAACTCCAATTTCCTTCCATGGGATATCATTGCCTGCTTTTTGCTGAAAATTTTCTAAGTGTCGATTTTTGAAACTTACAAATATTCTTTAAAAATCGTACCAACTGTGAAAACGTAATTGTTTACCTGTTTTAGATAGATGTCCCAGTACTGAGCCTAGGAGCCCAGCACTGGATTACAAAAGTAACGAGAACGTACTTTACCCGTAACTTGAATTTTCTTCCATAGGAAACCATTGACTGTTTTTCTGTGAAATTTCTTCGAAGTGTCGATTTTGAAAACATGTAAATATTCCTTAAAAATCGCCTGTATAACTTAAACGCAGTTTCTCAACTGCTTACAGGTGGTACAGTAGTGCTGGATCTAGGATCCAACACTGACCTAGAAAAAGTAACCATAACCCCACTTACCTGCTAAGTGAATTTCCTTCCATAGGATAACATTGGTAATTTGATCAGCAAAAGTTTCTAAGTGTCAACTTTTAAAATAGCAAAATATTGCTTAAAAATCACAACAGTAACTAAAACGAATTTACTCACTTGTTTCCAAGAACTGTCCCAGGACTGAACCTAGGATCCAGTCCTGGATTTAGAAAAGTAATCCTGAAAGTAATTAATTGCATATAACTTAAAATTCCCATTGAGCTCAATGTATTATTGTGATTCAAATTGTGTTGCCTATTGCAATAAACTGTAACTATGACCTGCAAAAGTCAATTGCCTATTGCAAAGTATTTAACTAAAGCATCTCATTCTGAGAAAGTATATTTTGATACCTATTGTTGGTTCTAAAATAAAACAACAATATCTTTTGTATGCAAACCAATGGCCTAGAGTTCAGTTCTTGAGTGTGTGAGACCATTTGCTGACTGAGTGTGTACAACAAATGTTTTACACTGTACTCTGATACTGCCTTACTGCTCGGCAAGCTACCACTTTAGAGAGTAAGGTTATATCTAACTTTAGCCTCTGCCAAACCTCTGGGGACTGGGGACTCTGTGCACACTGTACCTATTTGGGAACAGTATATACAGAGCCACTTTCTCACAGTAGTGATAAAGTGATTAGAGTCCTAAGGCCAACATAAAGATACAGCAAAACGTGAGGTGAAAAGCAAAAAGGTTGCTGGTAGGCCACCTTAAGGATGCCAGGTCTAACAAAAACTGAACTAAGGATAACATGAGTAAAACATCAGGTTTCTCTACTGCATTTGGTGAGACAAGTGGGCCTTCTTTTATCTTCCATTCAAGCAATCTTTGACAGACCCCTTTATTATAGAGCTTTTCAAGGATTAAAGATAAGGCACTTACAAAGGAGTCCCAAATACTCAGAGATGGTTGACTTCTGTAATATGGGTCGTAGACTAAAAGCAGCGCAAAAACAGAGTGCAACAGGGTCCAAAAAACTTGAGTGCCACAAGAGAGTTTGAATGCAAGCGTATCCTTTTACAGATCCAGAGATATACTCATGCAATTTTTGTTTTTAGGACAGAACGTGCATGATGAAAAAAACATTGTTTTTAAAAAGCGCATTGCAGAATATCAGTACTTTGATGTGGGAAAACTTCAAAACTTTCAAACAAAATATTTGTAGGCAGCTTACAGCAAGTTGTTGTGGCCGAGTGGTTAAGGCGATGGACTAGAAATCCATTGGGGTATCCCCGCGCAGGTTCGAATCCTGCCAACAACGAGAATCTTTTTATTATCGGCTACAATTTCAGAAGTTAACCTTTAGTATTTCTTCCATTTCAGTTTTATAAATAGGTGGCTTATTTTTGTGTCACTATTGCCTCTCCACATATTTGTTATCGCTACCTCTTTCATGTCTTTGCTACACCTCATTCCTACTTTAGCACTGGTGTAAACGCTTCAAATTATTATACGGTTGCTCTCTCATTCATACCTGCGCATGCACTTGAAAGTTACTTTACCAATAAAAGACGCAAAGAGAGAAATAGAACAAAAGTGCTGGCTGGATTGGCAAACACACTTCATAAAACTGCATTTTCTTTTTTATTCTCCCCCGTGTTACATGCTTAACCTCCCCATGTGTAATTTCTCTTAACCTGCTGTCCCAGGAAGAGAATTTCATCTACAGGCTCTTTCTGTGTTTTTTTCCCTAGTCTGTCTTTCCCATTTCTTAGCTGTGTAACTGTTCCTTTACGCGCTCTATTTAAACGCCATCAATCTCATTTGAGCTCCTTGGTCCCGATTCTGTTTTCTCCACCTCTCATACTGCCAGTTCTCTCTTTCTCTGTGGTTGGTGGCTACTTTCCTGAGCTTCCGAAGCCACGTGGTTCCTGCCTCTTGTTGTCAGACTTGAATTGGAAAAGGAACCATATTAACAAGCCTTTACCACTCACACACGGCGGAAGTTTATACTTTAATTCAGTGAGCTAAGAAAAGCGTGTTGTGGGTCCCCTACGAGCCATGGTGCTTGCTTCATCATGATTTGGCACCAGTCATTAGCCGCAGCTCTGCTAATGAGCCACTGAGGTCAGTTTCAATATTTACTCAAAAACATAACCATGCAGCCCACCCCTCAACTGTGTATTTATCTTGCTTTTCTGCTGTTCGTGTGATTAGCTGGGAGGAGCTCACGGCGACATCCTCCCTATAAAAGTGTAGATGGATCACTCTCTAACTCTTTCTTGCTTCACATACAAATGGCTTGAAAGGTGCAGGGAAGATGCAGGTCTAATAGACAGAATAGAAGGCCTGTGCCAGGTGGGTTTCTCTGCATTGGTGTCCCATCACAGGTCCGCAAGTGTAATGTGTGATCTTTGACTCCTGGCATTTCACAAGCAGGCGGCCAGGAAACGGTTTCAGCCTATCAACCACTGAGGAGACGCAGCCTCTGAATGAGGAATGAGGAAGCAATGAGTACATACAGCCTATCACAGGAACAGCCCTGAGTGTTCCGAATTATAAATTCTCCATGTCATTGTATGTCGTTGAGCCCAAGTAGCTCGCCGTGATCGTATAGTGGTTAGTACTCTGCGTTGTGGCCGCAGCAACCTCGGTTCGAATCCGAGTCACGGCATTGTGGTTGGCAATGTCACGGCAGTTGGGTGTTAATTTTACAGAATTAGCAAATGTACCAGTGGTTTTTGTAAAATGTCTATTAAAAACAGATCCTTTCAAATATTTAAACCATCTAACAACAAATGATTTAAACTTGCATGATTATAAGCTGTAGCTATAATGTATTTACTTACATAAATTATCGTTCTTGAACCTATTGGGGGTGGAGGGGGAGCGGAGCTCACCCCCAGGTGCAGTTGAGTGACCTGTGTTGTGGCTCTCTAGAGGGAAGGCACAAATTTTGCTGTCACCCAGCCCAATCCAGACGTGTATTGGGGCCAGGTTTCAGGCAAATAGAGCAGTAAGTGCAGAGACATGTTCACTCTCTAAAAGTGGCATTTCTAAAATAGTAAAGTTAAATCCAACCTCACCAGTAAGTAGGATTTTCAATAAATAAATAAAGCTACTCCTCTCCGATATGGAATTACCAAATAAAAAGTATAGGGGAATACACAGAGCTAACCTATGAGAGGGGTAGACCTCACAGTAGTGAAAAATGAAATAGACTGTTTGGTACTTACAGGACACGCGAACCACCAAAGTACATATCTTATTTTTTACTTACATAGCATCATGCACCTAGGACTACCTAGGGCCTACCTTAGGTGTAAATTATATGTAATAAAAGGGGAGTTTAAGGCTTGGCAAGTAGGCTGGGACTCCCCTGGGAGACCCCTGAGTCTATGCCCAGAACCATAACTCTGCCAGTCGAGTACTTACCTAAAAGCCGATAACTCACTTTTCTTCCATAGGCTAACATTGAGTGGTTTCACTTGGAAATTCTTCTAAGTGGTGTGGAGTTTTGGAACTTTAAAATATTCATCTAAAATCAGCCGAACAACGAATTCTGATTTACTCACCTGTTATCAGGAGAGACCTCAGTGCTGCATCTTGGAGCTCAGTACTGACCCTGAAAAGTAATTTTAACCGTACTTACCAGTAACTCGAATTTCCTTCCATGGGATATCATTGCCTGCTTTTTGCTGAAAATTTTCTAAGTGTCGATTTTTGAAACTTACAAATATTCTTTAAAAATCGTACCAACTGTGAAAACGTAATTGTTTACCTGTTTTAGATAGATGTCCCAGTACTGAGCCTAGGAGCCCAGCACTGGATTACAAAAGTAACGAGAACGTACTTTACCCGTAACTTGAATTTTCTTCCATAGGAAACCATTGACTGTTTTTCTGTGAAATTTCTTCTAAGTGTCGATTTTGCAAACATGTAAATATTCCTTAAAAATCGCCTGTATAACTTAAACGCAGTTTCTCAACTGCTTACAGGTGGTACAGTAGTGCTGGATCTAGGATCCAACACTGACCTAGAAAAAGTAACCATAACCCCACTTACCTGCTAAGTGAATTTCCTTCCATAGGATAACATTGGTAATTTGATCAGCAAAAGTTTCTAAGTGTCAACTTTTAAAATAGCAAAATATTGCTTAAAAATCACAACAGTAACTAAAACGAATTTACTCACTTGTTTCCAAGAACTGTCCCAGGACTGAATCTAGGATCCAGTCCTGGATTTAGAAAAGTAATCCTGAAAGTAATTAATTGCATATAACTTAAAATTCCCATTGAGCTCAATGTATTATTGTGATTCAAATTGTGTTGCCTATTGCAATAAACTGTAACTATGACCTGCAAAAGTCAATTGCCTATTGCAAAGTATTTAACTAAAGCATCTCATTCTGAGAAAGTATATTTTGATACCTATTGTTGGTTCTAAAATAAAACAACAATATCTTTTGTATGCAAACCAATGGCCTAGAGTTCAGTTCTTGAGTGTGTGAGACCATTTGCTGACTGAGTGTGTACAACAAATGTTTTACACTGTACTCTGATACTGCCTTACTGCTCGGCAAGCTACCACTTTAGAGAGTAAGGTTATATCTAACTTTAGCCTCTGCCAAACCTCTGGGGACTGGGGACTCTGTGCACACTGTACCTATTTGGGAACAGTATATACAGAGCCACTTTCTCACAGTAGTGATAAAGTGATTAGAGTCCTAAGGCCAACATAAAGATACAGCAAAACGTGAGGTGAAAAGCAAAAAGGTTGCTGGTAGGCCACCTTAAGGATGCCAGGTCTAACAAAAACTGAACTAAGGATAACATGAGTAAAACATCAGGTTTCTCTACTGCATTTGGTGAGACAAGTGGGCCTTCTTTTATCTTCCATTCAAGCAATCTTTGACAGACCCCTTTATTATAGAGCTTTTCAAGGATTAAAGATAAGGCACTTACAAAGGAGTCCCAAATATTCAGAGATGGTTGACTTCTGTAATATGGGTCGTAGACTAAAAGCAGCGCAAAAACAGAGTGCAACAGGGTCCCAAAAACTTGAGTGCCACAAGAGAGTTTGAATGCAAGCGTATCCTTTTACAGATCCAGAGATATACTCATGCAATTTTTGTTTTTAGGACAGACCGTGCATGATGAAAAAAACATTGTTTTTAAAAAGCGCATTGCAGAATATCAGTACTTTGATGTGGGAACACTTCAAAACTTTCAAACAAAATATTTGGAGGCCGCTTACAGCAAGTTGTTGTGGCCGAGTGGTTAAGGCGATGGACTAGAAATCCATTGGGGTATCCCCGCGCAGGTTCGAATCCTGCCAACAACGAGAATCTTTTTATTATCGGCTACAATTTCAGAAGTTAACCTTTAGTATTTCTTCCATTTCAGTTTTATAAATAGGTGGCTTATTTTTGTGTCACTATTGCCTCTCCACATATTTGTTATCGCTACCTCTTTCATGTCTTTGCTACACCTCATTCCTACTTTAGCACTGGTGTAAACGCTTCAAATTATTATACCGTTGCTCTCTCATTCATACCTGCGCATGCACTTGAAAGTTACTTTACCAATAAAAGACGCAAAGAGAGAAATAGAACAAAAGTGCTGGCTGGATTGGCAAACACACTTCATAAAACTGCATTTTCTTTTTTATTCTCCCCCGTGTTACATGCTTAACCTCCCCATGTGTAATTTCTCTTAACCTGCTGTCCCAGGAAGAGAATTTCATCTACAGGCTCTTTCTGTGTTTTTTTCCCTAGTCTGTCTTTCCCATTTCTTAGCTGTGTAACTGTTCCTTTACGCGCTCTATTTAAACGCCATCAATCTCATTTGAGCTCCTTGCTCCCGCTTCTGTTTTCTCCACCTCTCATACTGCCAGTTCTCTCTTTCTCTGTGGTTGGTGGCTACTTTCCTGAGCTTCCGAAGCCACGTGGTTCCTGCCTCTTGTTGTCAGACTTGAATTGGAAAAGGAACCATATTAACAAGCCTTTACCACTCACACACGGCGGAAGTTTATACTTTAATTCAGTGAGCTAAGAAAAGCGTGTTGTGGGTCCCCTACGAGCCATGGTGCTTGCTTCATCATGATTTGGCACCAGTCATTAGCCGCAGCTCTGCTAATGAGCCACTGAGGTCAGTTTCAATATTTACTCAAAAACATAACCATGCAGCCCACCCCTCAACTGTGTATTTATCTTGCTTTTCTGCTGTTCGTGTGATTAGCTGGGAGGAGCTCACGGCGACATCCTCCCTATAAAAGTGTAGATGGATCACTCTCTAACTCTTTCTTGCTTCACATACAAATGGCTTGAAAGGTGCAGGGAAGATGCAGGTCTAATAGACAGAATAGAAGGCCTGTGCCAGGTGGGTTTCTCTGCATTGGTGTCCCATCACAGGTCCGCAAGTGTAATGTGTGATCTTTGACTCCTGGCATTTCACAAGCAGGCGGCCAGGAAACGGTTTCAGCCTATCAACCACTGAGGAGACGCAGCCTCTGAATGAGGAATGAGGAAGCAATGAATACATCCAGCCTATCACAGGAACAGCCCTGAGTGTTCCGAATTATAAATTCTCCATGTCATTGTATGTCGTTGAGCCCAAGTAGCTCGCCGTGATCGTATAGTGGTTAGTACTCTGCGTTGTGGCCGCAGCAACCTCGGTTAGAATCCGAGTCACGGCATTGTGGTTGGTAATGTCACGGCAGTTGGGTGTTAATTTTACAGAATTAGCAAATGTACCAGTGGTTTTTGTAAAATGTCTATTAAAAACAGATCCTTTCAAATATTTAAACCATCTAACAACAAATGATTTAAACTTGCATGATTATAAGCTGTAGCTATAATGTATTTACTTACATAAATTATCGTTCTTGAACCTATTGGGGGTGGAGGGGGAGCGGAGCTCACCCCCAGGTGCAGTTGAGTGACCTGTGTTGTGGCTCTCTAGAGGGAAGGCACAAATTTTGCTGTCACCCAGCCCAATCCAGACGTGTATTGGGGCCAGGTTTCAGGCAAATAGAGCAGTAAGTGCAGAGACATGTTCACTCTCTAAAAGTGGCATTTCTAAAATAGTAAAGTTAAATCCAACCTCACCAGTAAGTAGGATTTTCAATAAATAAATAAAGCTACTCCTCTCCGATATGGAATTACCAAATAAAAAGTATAGGGGAATACACAGAGCTAACCTATGAGAGGGGTAGACCTCACAGTAGTGAAAAATGAAATAGACTGTTTGGTACTTACAGGACACGCGAACCACCAAAGTACATATCTTATTTTTTACTTACATAGCATCATGCACCTAGGACTACCTAGGGCCTACCTTAGGTGTAAATTATATGTAATAAAAGGGGAGTTTAAGGCTTGGCAAGTAGGCTGGGACTCCCCTGGGAGACCCCTGAGTCTATGCCCAGAACCATAACTCTGCCAGTCGAGTACTTACCTAAAAGCCGATAACTCACTTTTCTTCCATAGGCTAACATTGAGTGGTTTCACTTGGAAATTCTTCTAAGTGGTGTGGAGTTTTGGAACTTTAAAATATTCATCTAAAATCAGCCGAACAACGAATTCTGATTTACTCACCTGTTATCAGGAGAGACCTCAGTGCTGCATCTTGGAGCTCAGTACTGACCCTGAAAAGTAATTTTAACCGTACTTACCAGTAACTCGAATTTCCTTCCATGGGATATCATTGCCTGCTTTTTGCTGAAAATTTTCTAAGTGTCGATTTTTGAAACTTACAAATATTCTTTAAAAATCGTACCAACTGTGAAAACGTAATTGTTTACCTGTTTTAGATAGATGTCCCAGTACTGAGCCTAGGAGCCCAGCACTGGATTACAAAAGTAACGAGAACGTACTTTACCCGTAACTTGAATTTTCTTCCATAGGAAACCATTGACTGTTTTTCTGTGAAATTTCTTCTAAGTGTCGATTTTGCAAACATGTAAATATTCCTTAAAAATCGCCTGTATAACTTAAACGCAGTTTCTCAACTGCTTACAGGTGGTACAGTAGTGCTGGATCTAGGATCCAACACTGACCTAGAAAAAGTAACCATAACCCCACTTACCTGCTAAGTGAATTTCCTTCCATAGGATAACATTGGTAATTTGATCAGCAAAAGTTTCTAAGTGTCAACTTTTAAAATAGCAAAATATTGCTTAAAAATCACAACAGTAACTAAAACGAATTTACTCACTTGTTTCCAAGAACTGTCCCAGGACTGAATCTAGGATCCAGTCCTGGATTTAGAAAAGTAATCCTGAAAGTAATTAATTGCATATAACTTAAAATTCCCTTGAGCTCAATGTATTATTGTGATTCAAATTGTGTTGCCTATTGCAATAAACTGTAACTATGACCTGCAAAAGTCAATTGCCTATTGCAAAGTATTTAACTAAAGCATCTCATTCTGAGAAAGTATATTTTGATACCTATTGTTGGTTCTAAAATAAAACAACAATATCTTTTGTATGCAAACCAATGGCCTAGAGTTCAGTTCTTGAGTGTGTGAGACCATTTGCTGACTGAGTGTGTACAACAAATGTTTTACACTGTACTCTGATACTGCCTTACTGCTCGGCAAGCTACCACTTTAGAGAGTAAGGTTATATCTAACTTTAGCCTCTGCCAAACCTCTGGGGACTGGGGACTCTGTGCACACTGTACCTATTTGGGAACAGTATATACAGAGCCACTTTCTCACAGTAGTGATAAAGTGATTAGAGTCCTAAGGCCAACATAAAGATACAGCAAAACGTGAGGTGAAAAGCAAAAAGGTTGCTGGTAGGCCACCTTAAGGATGCCAGGTCTAACAAAAACTGAACTAAGGATAACATGAGTAAAACATCAGGTTTCTCTACTGCATTTGGTGAGACAAGTGGGCCTTCTTTTATCTTCCATTCAAGCAATCTTTGACAGACCCCTTTATTATAGAGCTTTTCAAGGATTAAAGATAAGGCACTTACAAAGGAGTCCCAAATATTCAGAGATGGTTGACTTCTGTAATATGGGTCGTAGACTAAAAGCAGCGCAAAAACAGAGTGCAACAGGGTCCAAAAACTTGAGTGCCACAAGAGAGTTTGAATGCAAGCGTATCCTTTTACAGATCCAGAGATATACTCATGCAATTTTTATTTTTAGGACAGAACGTGCATGATGAAAAAAACATTGTTTTTAAAAAGCGCATTGCAGAATATCAGTACTTTGATGTGGGAAAACTTCAAAACTTTCAAACAAAATATTTGTAGGCAGCTTACAGCAAGTTGTTGTGGCCGAGTGGTTAAGGCGATGGACTAGAAATCCATTGGGGTATCCCCGCGCAGGTTCGAATCCTGCCAACAACAAGATTCTTTTTATTATCGGCTACAATTTCAGAAGTTAACCTTTAGTATTTCTTCCATTTCAGTTTTATAAATAGGTGGCTTATTTTTGTGTCACTATTGCCTCTCCACATATTTGTTATCGCTACCTCTTTCATGTCTTTGCTACACCTCATTCCTACTTTAGCACTGGTGTAAACGCTTCAAATTATTATACGGTTGCTCTCTCATTCATACCTGCGCATGCACTTGAAAGTTACTTTACCAATAACAGACGCAAAGAGAGAAATAGAACAAAAGTGCCTGCTGGATTGGCAAACACACTTCATAAAACTGCATTTTCTTTTTTATTCTCCCCCGTGTTACATGCTTAACCTCCCCATGTGTAATTTCTCTTAACCTGCTGTCCCAGGAAGAGAATTTCATCTACAGGCTCTTTCTGTGTTTTTTTCCCTAGTCTGTCTTTCCCATTTCTTAGCTGTGTAACTGTTCCTTTACGCGCTCTATTTAAACGCCATCAATCTCATTTGAGCTCCTTGCTCCCGCTTCTGTTTTCTCCACCTCTCATACTGCCAGTTCTCTCTTTCTCTGTGGTTGGTGGCTACTTTCCTGAGCTTCCGAAGCCACGTGGTTCCTGCCTCTTGTTGTCAGACTTGAATTGGAAAAGGAACCATATTAACAAGCCTTTACCACTCACACACGGCGGAAGTTTATACTTTAATTCAGTGAGCTAAGAAAAGCGTGTTGTGGGTCCCCTACGAGCCATGGTGCTTGCTTCATCATGATTTGGCACCAGTCATTAGCCGCAGCTCTGCTAATGAGCCACTGAGGTCAGTTTCAATATTTACTCAAAAACATAACCATGCAGCCCACCCCTCAACTGTGTATTTATCTTGCTTTTCTGCTGTTCGTGTGATTAGCTGGGAGGAGCTCACGGCGACATCCTCCCTATAAAAGTGTAGATGGATCACTCTCTAACTCTTTCTTGCTTCACATACAAATGGCTTGAAAGGTGCAGGGAAGATGCAGGTCTAATAGACAGAATAGAAGGCCTGTGCCAGGTGGGTTTCTCTGCATTGGTGTCCCATCACAGGTCCGCAAGTGTAATGTGTGATCTTTGACTCCTGGCATTTCACAAGCAGGCGGCCAGGAAACGGTTTCAGCCTATCAACCACTGAGGAGACGCAGCCTCTGAATGAGGAATGAGGAAGCAATGAATACATCCAGCCTATCACAGGAACAGCCCTGAGTGTTCCGAATTATAAATTCTCCATGTCATTGTATGTCGTTGAGCCCAAGTAGCTCGCCGTGATAGTATAGTGGTTAGTACTCTGCGTTGTGGCCGCAGCAACCTCGGTTCGAATCTGAGTCACGGCATTGTGGTTGGCAATGTCACGGCAGTTGGGTGTTAATTTTACAGAATTAGCAAATGTACCAGTGGTTTTTGTAAAATGTCTATTAAAAACAGATCCTTTCAAATATTTAAACCATCTAACAACAAATGATTTAAACTTGCATGATTATAAGCTGTAGCTATAATGTATTTACTTACATAAATTATCGTTCTTGAACCTATTGGGGGTGGAGGGGGAGCGGAGCTCACCCCCAGGTGCAGTTGAGTGACCTATGTTGTGGCTCTCTAGAGGGAAGGCACAAATTTTGCTGTCACCCAGCCCAATCCAGACGTGTATTGGGGCCAGGTTTCAGGCAAATAGAGCAGTAAGTGCAAAGACATGTTCACTCTCTAAAAGTGGCATTTCTAAAATAGTAAAGTTAAATCCAACCTCACCAGTAAGTAGGATTTTCAATAAATAAATAAAGCTACTCCTCTCCGATATGGAATTACCAAATAAAAAGTATAGGGGAATACACAGAGCTAACCTATGAGAGGGGTAGACCTCACAGTAGTGAAAAATGAAATAGACTGTTTGGTACTTACAGGACACGCGAACCACCAAAGTACATATCTTATTTTTTACTTACATAGCATCATGCACCTAGGACTACCTAGGGCCTACCTTAGGTGTAAATTATATGTAATAAAAGGGGAGTTTAAGGCTTGGCAAGTAGGCTGGGACTCCCCTGGGAGACCCCTGAGTCTATGCCCAGAACCATAACTCTGCCAGTCGAGTACTTACCTAAAAGCCGATAACTCACTTTTCTTCCACAGGCTAACATTGAGTGGTTTCACTTGGAAATTCTTCTAAGTGGTGTGGAGTTTTGGAACTTTAAAATATTCATCTAAAATCAGCCGAACAACGAATTCTGATTTACTCACCTGTTATCAGGAGAGACCTCAGTGCTGCATCTTGGAGCTCGGTACTGACCCTGAAAAGTAATTTTAACCGTACTTACCAGTAACTCGAATTTCCTTCCATGGGATATCATTGCCTGCTTTTTGCTGAAAATTTTCTAAGTGTCGATTTTTGAAACTTACAAATATTCTTTAAAAATCGTACCAACTGTGAAAACGTAATTGTTTACCTGTTTTAGATAGATGTCCCAGTACTGAGCCTAGGAGCCCAGCACTGGATTACAAAAGTAACGAGAACGTACTTTACCCGTAACTTGAATTTTCTTCCATAGGAAACCATTGACTGTTTTTCTGTGAAATTTCTTCTAAGTGTCGATTTTGCAAACATGTAAATATTCCTTAAAAATCGCCTGTATAACTTAAACGCAGTTTCTCAACTGCTTACAGGTGGTACAGTAGTGCTGGATCTAGGATCCAACACTGACCTAGAAAACGTAACCATAACCCCACTTACCTGCTAAGTGAATTTCCTTCCATAGGATAACATTGGTAATTTGATCAGCAAAAGTTTCTAAGTGTCAACTTTTAAAATAGCAAAATATTGCTTAAAAATCACAACAGTAACTAAAACGAATTTACTCACTTGTTTCCAAGAACTGTCCCAGGACTGAATCTAGGATCCAGTCCTGGATTTAGAAAAGTAATCCTGAAAGTAATTAATTGCATATAACTTAAAATTCCCATTGAGCTCAATGTATTATTGTGATTCAAATTGTGTTGCCTATTGCAATAAACTGTAACTATGACCTGCAAAAGTCAATTGCCTATTGCAAAGTATTTAACTAAAGCATCTCATTCTGAGAAAGTATATTTTGATACCTATTGTTGGTTCTAAAATAAAACAACAATATCTTTTGTATGCAAACCAATGGCCTAGAGTTCAGTTCTTGAGTGTGTGAGACCATTTGCTGACTGAGTGTGTACAACAAATGTTTTACACTGTACTCTGATACTGCCTTACTGCTCGGCAAGCTACCACTTTAGAGAGTAAGGTTATATCTAACTTTAGCCTCTGCCAAACCTCTGGGGACTGGGGACTCTGTGCACACTGTACCTATTTGGGAACAGTATATACAGAGCCACTTTCTCACAGTAGTGATAAAGTGATTAGAGTCCTAAGGCCAACATAAAGATACAGCAAAACGTGAGGTGAAAAGCAAAAAGGTTGCTGGTAGGCCACCTTAAGGATGCCAGGTCTAACAAAAACTGAACTAAGGATAACATGAGTAAAACATCAGGTTTCTCTACTGCATTTGGTGAGACAAGTGGGCCTTCTTTTATCTTCCATTCAAGCAATCTTTGACAGACCCCTTTATTATAGAGCTTTTCAAGGATTAAAGATAAGGCACTTACAAAGGAGTCCCAAATACTCAGAGATGGTTGACTTCTGTAATATGGGTCGTAGACTAAAAGCAGCGCAAAAACAGAGTGCAACAGGGTCCAAAAAACTTGAGTGCCACAAGAGAGTTTGAATGCAAGCGTATCCTTTTACAGATCCAGAGATATACTCATGCAATTTTTGTTTTTAGGACAGAACGTGCATGATGAAAAAAACATTGTTTTTAAAAAGCGCATTGCAGAATATCAGTACTTTGATGTGGGAAAACTTCAAAACTTTCAAACAAAATATTTGTAGGCAGCCTACAGCAAGTTGTTGTGGCCGAGTGGTTAAGGCGATGGACTAGAAATCCATTGGGGTATCCCCGCGCAGGTTCGAATCCTGCCAACAACGAGAAACTTTTTATTATCGGCTACAATTTCAGAAGTTAACCTTTAGTATTTCTTCCATTTCAGTTTTATAAATAGGTGGCTTATTTTTGTGTCACTATTGCCTCTCCACATATTTGTTATCGCTACCTCTTTCATGTCTTTGCTACACCTCATTCCTACTTTAGCACTGGTGTAAACGCTTCAAATTATTATACGGTTGCTCTCTCATTCATACCTGCGCATGCACTTGAAAGTTACTTTACCAATAAAAGACGCAAAGAGAGAAATAGAACAAAAGTGCTGGCTGGATTGGCAAACACACTTCATAAAACTGCATTTTCTTTTTTATTCTCCCCCGTGTTACATGCTTAACCTCCCCATGTGTAATTTCTCTTAACCTGCTGTCCCAGGAAGAGAATTTCATCTACAGGCTCTTTCTGTGTTTTTTTCCCTAGTCTGTCTTTCCCATTTCTTAGCTGTGTAACTGTTCCTTTACGCGCTCTATTTAAACGCCATCAATCTCATTTGAGCTCCTTGCTCCTGCTTCTGTTTTCTCCACCTCTCATACTGCCAGTTCTCTCTTTCTCTGTGGTTGGTGGCTACTTTCCTGAGCTTCCGAAGCCACGTGGTTCCTGCCTCTTGTTGTCAGACTTGAATTGGAAAAGGAACCATATTAACAAGCCTTTACCACTCACACACGGCGGAAGTTTATACTTTAATTCAGTGAGCTAAGAAAAGCGTGTTGTGGGTCCCCTACGAGCCATGGTGCTTGCTTCATCATGATTTGGCACCAGTCATTAGCCGCAGCTCTGCTAATGAGCCACTGAGGTCAGTTTCAATATTTACTCAAAAACATAACCATGCAGCCCACCCCTCAACTGTGTATTTATCTTGCTTTTCTGCTGTTCGTGTGATTAGCTGGGAGGAGCTCACGGCGACATCCTCCCTATAAAAGTGTAGATGGATCACTCTCTAACTCTTTCTTGCTTCACATACAAATGGCTTGAAAGGTGCAGGGAAGATGCAGGTCTAATAGACAGAATAGAAGGCCTGTGCCAGGTGGGTTTCTCTGCATTGGTGTCCCATCACAGGTCCGCAAGTGTAATGTGTGATCTTTGACTCCTGGCATTTCACAAGCAGGCGGCCAGGAAACGGTTTCAGCCTATCAACCACTGAGGAGACGCAGCCTCTGAATGAGGAATGAGGAAGCAATGAATACATCCAGCCTATCACAGGAACAGCCCTGAGTGTTCCGAATTATAAATTCTCCATGTCATTGTATGTCGTTGAGCCCAAGTAGCTCGCCGTGATAGTATAGTGGTTAGTACTCTGCGTTGTGGCCGCAGCAACCTCGGTTCGAATCTGAGTCACGGCATTGTGGTTGGCAATGTCACGGCAGTTGGGTGTTAATTTTACAGAATTAGCAAATGTACCAGTGGTTTTTGTAAAATGTCTATTAAAAACAGATCCTTTCAAATATTTAAACCATCTAACAACAAATGATTTAAACTTGCATGATTATAAGCTGTAGCTATAATGTATTTACTTACATAAATTATCGTTCTTGAACCTATTGGGGGTGGAGGGGGAGCGGAGCTCACCCCCAGGTGCAGTTGAGTGACCTATGTTGTGGCTCTCTAGAGGGAAGGCACAAATTTTGCTGTCACCCAGCCCAATCCAGACGTGTATTGGGGCCAGGTTTCAGGCAAATAGAGCAGTAAGTGCAAAGACATGTTCACTCTCTAAAAGTGGCATTTCTAAAATAGTAAAGTTAAATCCAACCTCACCAGTAAGTAGGATTTTCAATAAATAAATAAAGCTACTCCTCTCCGATATGGAATTACCAAATAAAAAGTATAGGGGAATACACAGAGCTAACCTATGAGAGGGGTAGACCTCACAGTAGTGAAAAATGAAATAGACTGTTTGGTACTTACAGGACACGCGAACCACCAAAGTACATATCTTATTTTTTACTTACATAGCATCATGCACCTAGGACTACCTAGGGCCTACCTTAGGTGTAAATTATATGTAATAAAAGGGGAGTTTAAGGCTTGGCAAGTAGGCTGGGACTCCCCTGGGAGACCCCTGAGTCTATGCCCAGAACCATAACTCTGCCAGTCGAGTACTTACCTAAAAGCCGATAACTCACTTTTCTTCCACAGGCTAACATTGAGTGGTTTCACTTGGAAATTCTTCTAAGTGGTGTGGAGTTTTGGAACTTTAAAATATTCATCTAAAATCAGCCGAACAACGAATTCTGATTTACTCACCTGTTATCAGGAGAGACCTCAGTGCTGCATCTTGGAGCTCGGTACTGACCCTGAAAAGTAATTTTAACCGTACTTACCAGTAACTCGAATTTCCTTCCATGGGATATCATTGCCTGCTTTTTGCTGAAAATTTTCTAAGTGTCGATTTTTGAAACTTACAAATATTCTTTAAAAATCGTACCAACTGTGAAAACGTAATTGTTTACCTGTTTTAGATAGATGTCCCAGTACTGAGCCTAGGAGCCCAGCACTGGATTACAAAAGTAACGAGAACGTACTTTACCCGTAACTTGAATTTTCTTCCATAGGAAACCATTGACTGTTTTTCTGTGAAATTTCTTCTAAGTGTCGATTTTGCAAACATGTAAATATTCCTTAAAAATCGCCTGTATAACTTAAACGCAGTTTCTCAACTGCTTACAGGTGGTACAGTAGTGCTGGATCTAGGATCCAACACTGACCTAGAAAACGTAACCATAACCCCACTTACCTGCTAAGTGAATTTCCTTCCATAGGATAACATTGGTAATTTGATCAGCAAAAGTTTCTAAGTGTCAACTTTTAAAATAGCAAAATATTGCTTAAAAATCACAACAGTAACTAAAACGAATTTACTCACTTGTTTCCAAGAACTGTCCCAGGACTGAATCTAGGATCCAGTCCTGGATTTAGAAAAGTAATCCTGAAAGTAATTAATTGCATATAACTTAAAATTCCCATTGAGCTCAATGTATTATTGTGATTCAAATTGTGTTGCCTATTGCAATAAACTGTAACTATGACCTGCAAAAGTCAATTGCCTATTGCAAAGTATTTAACTAAAGCATCTCATTCTGAGAAAGTATATTTTGATACCTATTGTTGGTTCTAAAATAAAACAACAATATCTTTTGTATGCAAACCAATGGCCTAGAGTTCAGTTCTTGAGTGTGTGAGACCATTTGCTGACTGAGTGTGTACAACAAATGTTTTACACTGTACTCTGATACTGCCTTACTGCTCGGCAAGCTACCACTTTAGAGAGTAAGGTTATATCTAACTTTAGCCTCTGCCAAACCTCTGGGGACTGGGGACTCTGTGCACACTGTACCTATTTGGGAACAGTATATACAGAGCCACTTTCTCACAGTAGTGATAAAGTGATTAGAGTCCTAAGGCCAACATAAAGATACAGCAAAACGTGAGGTGAAAAGCAAAAAGGTTGCTGGTAGGCCACCTTAAGGATGCCAGGTCTAACAAAAACTGAACTAAGGATAACATGAGTAAAACATCAGGTTTCTCTACTGCATTTGGTGAGACAAGTGGGCCTTCTTTTATCTTCCATTCAAGCAATCTTTGACAGACCCCTTTATTATAGAGCTTTTCAAGGATTAAAGATAAGGCACTTACAAAGGAGTCCCAAATACTCAGAGATGGTTGACTTCTGTAATATGGGTCGTAGACTAAAAGCAGCGCAAAAACAGAGTGCAACAGGGTCCAAAAAACTTGAGTGCCACAAGAGAGTTTGAATGCAAGCGTATCCTTTTACAGATCCAGAGATATACTCATGCAATTTTTGTTTTTAGGACAGAACGTGCATGATGAAAAAAACATTGTTTTTAAAAAGCGCATTGCAGAATATCAGTACTTTGATGTGGGAAAACTTCAAAACTTTCAAACAAAATATTTGTAGGCAGCCTACAGCAAGTTGTTGTGGCCGAGTGGTTAAGGCGATGGACTAGAAATCCATTGGGGTATCCCCGCGCAGGTTCGAATCCTGCCAACAACGAGAAACTTTTTATTATCGGCTACAATTTCAGAAGTTAACCTTTAGTATTTCTTCCATTTCAGTTTTATAAATAGGTGGCTTATTTTTGTGTCACTATTGCCTCTCCACATATTTGTTATCGCTACCTCTTTCATGTCTTTGCTACACCTCATTCCTACTTTAGCACTGGTGTAAATGCTTCAAATTATTATACGGTTGCTCTCTCATTCATACCTGCGCATGCACTTGAAAGTTACTTTACCAATAAAAGACGCAAAGAGAGAAATAGAACAAAAGTGCTGGCTGGATTGGCAAACACACTTAATAAAACTGCATTTTCTTTTTTATTCTCCCCCGTGTTACATGCTTAACCTCCCCATGTGTAATTTCTCTTAACCTGCTGTCCCAGGAAGAGAATTTCATCTACAGGCTCTTTCTGTGTTTTTTTCCCTAGTCTGTCTTTCCCATTTCTTAGCTGTGTAACTGTTCCTTTACGCGCTCTATTTAAACGCCATCAATCTCATTTGAGCTCCTTGCTCCCGCTTCTGTTTTCTCCACCTCTCATACTGCCAGTTCTCTCTTTCTCTGTGGTTGGTGGCTACTTTCCTGAGCTTCCGAAGCCACGTGGTTCCTGCCTCTTGTTGTCAGACTTGAATTGGAAAAGGAACCATATTAACAAGCCTTTACCACTCACACACGGCGGAAGTTTATACTTTAATTCAGTGAGCTAAGAAAAGCGTGTTGTGGGTCCCCTACGAGCCATGGTGCTTGCTTCATCATGATTTGGCACCAGTCATTAGCCGCAGCTCTGCTAATGAGCCACTGAGGTCAGTTTCAATATTTACTCAAAAACATAACCATGCAGCCCACCCCTCAACTGTGTATTTATCTTGCTTTTCTGCTGTTCGTGTGATTAGCTGGGAGGAGCTCACGGCGACATCCTCCCTATAAAAGTGTAGATGGATCACTCTCTAACTCTTTCTTGCTTCACATACAAATGGCTTGAAAGGTGCAGGGAAGATGCAGGTCTAATAGACAGAATAGAAGGTCTGTGCCAGGTGGGTTTCTCTGCATTGGTGTCCCATCACAGGTCCGCAAGTGTAATGTGTGATCTTTGACTCCTGGCATTTCACAAGCAGGCGGCCAGGAAACGGTTTTAGCCTATCAACCACTGAGGAGACGCAGCCTCTGAATGAGGAATGAGGAAGCAATGGATACATCCAGCCTATCACAGGAACAGCCCTGAGTGTTCTGAATTATAAATTCTCCATGTCACTGTATGTCGTTGAGCCCAAGTAGCTCGCCGTGATCGTATAGTGGTCAGTACTCTGCGTTGTGGCCGCAGCAACCTCGGTTCGAATCCGAGTCACGGCATTGTGGTTGGCAATGTCACGGCAGTTGGGTGTTAATTTTACAGAATTAGCAAATGTACCAGTGGTTTTTGTAAAATGTCTATTAAAAACAGATCCTTTCAAATATTTAAACCATCTAACAACAAATGATTTAAACTCGCATGATTATAAGCTGTAGCTATAATGTATTTACTTACATAAATTATCGTTCTTGAACCTATTGGGGGTGGAGGGGGAGCGGAGCTCACCCCCCAGGTGCAGTTGAGTGACCTGTGTTGTGGCTCTCTAGAGGGAAGGCACAAATTTTGCTGTCACCCAGCCCAATCCAGACGTGTATTGGGGCCAGGTTTCAGGCAAATAGAGCAGTAAGTGCAGAGACATGTTCACTCTCTAAAAGTGGCATTTCTAAAATAGTAAAGTTAAATCCAACCTCACCAGTAAGTAGGATTTTCAATAAATAAATAAAGCTACTCCTCTCCGATATGGAATTACCAAATTAAAAGTATAGGGGAATACCCAGAGCTAACCTATGAGAGGGGTAGACCTCACAGTAGTGAAAAATGAAATAGACTGTTTGGTACTTACAGGACACGCGAACCACCAAAGTACATATCTTATTTTTTACTTACATAGCATCATGCACCTAGGACTACCTAGGGCCTACCTTAGGTGTAAATTATATGTAATAAAAGGGGAGTTTAAGGCTTGGCAAGTAGGCTGGGACTCCCCTGGGAGACCCCTGAGTCTATGCCCAGAACCATAACTCTGCCAGTCGAGTACTTACCTAAAAGCCGATAACTCACTTTTCTTCCATAGGCTAACATTGAGTGGTTTCACTTGGAAATTCTTCTAAGTGGTGTGGAGTTTTGGAACTTTAAAATATTCATCTAAAATCAGCCGAACAACGAATTCTGATTTACTCACCTGTTATCAGGAGAGACCTCAGTGCTGCATCTTGGAGCTCGGTACTGACCCTGAAAAGTAATTTTAACCGTACTTACCAGTAACTCGAATTTCCTTCCATGGGATATCATTGCCTGCTTTTTGCTGAAAATTTTCTAAGTGTCGATTTTTTAAACTTACAAATATTCTTTAAAAATCGTACCAACTGTGAAAACGTAATTGTTTACCTGTTTTAGATAGATGTCCCAGTACTGAGCCTAGGAGCCCAGCACTGGATTACAAAAGTAACGAGAACGTACTTTACCCGTAACTTGAATTTTCTTCCATAGGAAACCATTGACTGTTTTTCTGTGAAATTTCTTCTAAGTGTCGATTTTGCAAACATGTAAATATTCCTTAAAAATCGCCTGTATAACTTAAACGCAGTTTCTCAACTGCTTACAGGTGGTACAGTAGTGCTGGATCTAGGATCCAACACTGACCTAGAAAAAGTAACCATAACCCCACTTACCTGCTAAGTGAATTTCCTTCCATAGGATAACATTGGTAATTTGATCAGCAAAAGTTTCTAAGTGTCAACTTTTAAAATAGCAAAATATTGCTTAAAAATCACAACAGTAACTAAAACGAATTTACTCACTTGTTTCCAAGAACTGTCCCAGGACTGAATCTAGGATCCAGTCCTGGATTTAGAAAAGTAATCCTGAAAGTAATTAATTGCATATAACTTAAAATTCCCATTGAGCTCAATGTATTATTGTGATTCAAATTGTGTTGCCTATTGCAATAAACTGTAACTATGACCTGCAAAAGTCAATTGCCTATTGCAAAGTATTTAACTAAAGCATCTCATTCTGAGAAAGTATATTTTGATACCTATTGTTGGTTCTAAAATAAAACAACAATATCTTTTGTATGCAAACCAATGGCCTAGAGTTCAGTTCTTGAGTGTGTGAGACCATTTGCTGACTGAGTGTGTACAACAAATGTTTTACACTGTACTCTGATACTGCCTTACTGCTCGGCAAGCTACCACTTTAGAGAGTAAGGTTATATCTAACTTTAGCCTCTGCCAAACCTCTGGGGACTGGGGACTCTGTGCACACTGTACCTATTTGGGAACAGTATATACAGAGCCACTTTCTCACAGTAGTGATAAAGTGATTAGAGTCCTAAGGCCAACATAAAGATACAGCAAAACGTGAGGTGAAAAGCAAAAAGGTTGCTGGTAGGCCACCTTAAGGATGCCAGGTCTAACAAAAACTGAACTAAGGATAACATGAGTAAAACATCAGGTTTCTCTACTGCATTTGGTGAGACAAGTGGGCCTTCTTTTATCTTCCATTCAAGCAATCTTTGACAGACCCCTTTATTATAGAGCTTTTCAAGGATTACAGATAAGGCACTTACAAAGGAGTCCCAAATAATCAGAGATGGTTGACTTCTGTAATATGGGTCGTAGACTAAAAGCAGCACAAAAACAGAGTGCAACAGGGTCCAAAAAACTTGAGTGCCACAAGAGAGTTTGAATGCAAGCGTATCCTTTTACAGATCCAGAGATATACTCATGCAATTTTTATTTTTAGGACAGAACGTGCATGATGAAAAAAACATTGTTTTTAAAAAGCGCATTGCAGAATATCAGTACTTTGATGTGGGAAAACTTCAAAACTTTCAAACAAAATATTTGTAGGCAGCTTACAGCAAGTTGTTGTGGCCGAGTGGTTAAGGCGATGGACTAGAAATCCATTGGGGTATCCCCGTGCAGGTTCGAATCCTGCCAACAACGAGAATCTTTTTATTATCGGCTACAATTTCAGAAGTTAACCTTTAGTATTTCTTCCATTTCAGTTTTATAAATAGGTGGCTTATTTTTGTGTCACTATTGCCTCTCCACATATTTGTTATCGCTACCTCTTTCATGTCTTTGCAACACCTCATTCCTACTTTAGCACTGGTGTAAACGCTTCAAATTATTATACGGTTGCTCTCTCATTCATACCTGCGCATGCACTTGAAAGTTACTTTACCAATAAAAGACGCAAAGAGAGAAATAGAACAAAAGTGCTGGCTGGATTGGCAAACACACTTCATAAAACTGCATTTTCTTTTTTATTCTCCCCCGTGTTACATGCTTAACCTCCCCATGTGTAATTTCTCTTAACCTGCTGTCCCAGGAAGAGAATTTCATCTACAGGCTCTTTCTGTGTTTTTTTCCCTAGTCTGTCTTTCCCATTTCTTAGCTGTGTAACTGTTCCTTTACGCGCTCTATTTAAACGCCATCAATCTCATTTGAGCTCCTTGCTCCCGCTTCTGTTTTCTCCACCTCTCATACTGCCAGTTCTCTCTTTCTCTGTGGTTGGTGGCTACTTTCCTGAGCTTCCGAAGCCACGTGGTTCCTGCCTCTTGTTGTCAGACTTGAATTGGAAAAGGAACCATATTAACAAGCCTTTACCACTCACACACGGCGGAAGTTTATACTTTAATTCAGTGAGCTAAGAAAAGCGTGTTGTGGGTCCCCTACGAGCCATGGTGCTTGCTTCATCATGATTTGGCACCAGTCATTAGCCGCAGCTCTGCGAATGAGCCACTGAGGTCAGTTTCAATATTTACTCAAAAACATAACCATGCAGCCCACCCCTCAACTGTGTATTTATCTTGCTTTTCTGCTGTTCGTGTGATTAGCTGGGAGGAGCTCACGGCGACATCCTCCCTATAAAAGTGTAGATGGATCACTCTCTAACTCTTTCTTGCTTCACATACAAATGGCTTGAAAGGTGCAGGGAAGATGCAGGTCTAATAGACAGAATAGAAGGTCTGTGCCAGGTGGGTTTCTCTGCATTGGTGTCCCATCACAGGTCCGCAAGTGTAATGTGTGATCTTTGACTCCTGGCATTTCACAAGCAGGCGGCCAGGAAACGGTTTTAGCCTATCAACCACTGAGGAGACGCAGCCTCTGAATGAGGAATGAGGAAGCAATGGATACATCCAGCCTATCACAGGAACAGCCCTGAGTGTTCTGAATTATAAATTCTCTATGTCACTGTATGTCGTTGAGCCCAAGTAGCTCGCCGTGATCGTATAGTGGTCAGTGCTCTGCGTTGTGGCCGCAGCAACCTCGGTTCGAATCCGAGTCACGGCATTGTGGTTGGCAATGTCACGGCAGTTGGGTGTTAATTTTACAGAATTAGCAAATGTACCAGTGGTTTTTGTAAAATGTCTATTAAAAACAGATCCTTTCAAATATTTAAACCATCTAACAACAAATGATTTAAACTCGCATGATTATAAGCTGTAGCTATAATGTATTTACTTACATAAATTATCGTTCTTGAACCTATTGGGGGTGGAGGGGGAGCGGAGCTCACCCCCCAGGTGCAGTTGAGTGACCTTGGTTGTGGCTCTCTAGAGGGAAGGCACAAATTTTGCTGTCACCCAGCCCAATCCAGACGTGTATTGGGGCCAGGTTTCAGGCAAATAGAGCAGTAAGTGCAGAGACATGTTCACTCTCTAAAAGTGGCATTTCTAAAATAGTAAAGTTAAATCCAACCTCACCAGTAAGTAGGATTTTCAATAAATAAATAAAGCTACTCCTCTCCGATATGGAATTACCAAATTAAAAGTATAGGGGAATACCCAGAGCTAACCTATGAGAGGGGTAGACCTCACAGTAGTGAAAAATGAAATAGACTGTTTGGTACTTACAGGACACGCGAACCACCAAAGTACATATCTTATTTTTTACTTACATAGCATCATGCACCTAGGACTACCTAGGGCCTACCTTAGGTGTAAATTATATGTAATAAAAGGGGAGTTTAAGGCTTGGCAAGTAGGCTGGGACTCCCCTGGGAGACCCCTGAGTCTATGCCCAGAACCATAACTCTGCCAGTCGAGTACTTACCTAAAAGCCGATAACTCACTTTTCTTCCATAGGCTAACATTGAGTGGTTTCACTTGGAAATTCTTCTAAGTGGTGTGGAGTTTTGGAACTTTAAAATATTCATCTAAAATCAGCCGAACAACGAATTCTGATTTACTCACCTGTTATCAGGAGAGACCTCAGTGCTGCATCTTGGAGCTCGGTACTGACCCTGAAAAGTAATTTTAACCGTACTTACCAGTAACTCGAATTTCCTTCCATGGGATATCATTGCCTGCTATTTGCTGAAAATTTTCTAAGTGTCGATTTTTGAAACTTACAAATATTCTTTAAAAATCGTACCAACTGTGAAAACGTAATTGTTTACCTGTTTTAGATAGATGTCCCAGTACTGAGCCTAGGAGCCCAGCACTGGATTACAAAAGTAACGAGAACGTACTTTACCCGTAACTTGAATTTTCTTCCATAGGAAACCATTGACTGTTTTTCTGTGAAATTTCTTCTAAGTGTCGATTTTGCAAACATGTAAATATTCCTTAAAAATCGCCTGTATAACTTAAACGCAGTTTCTCAACTGCTTACAGGTGGTACAGTAGTGCTGGATCTAGGATCCAACACTGACCTAGAAAACGTAACCATAACCCCACTTACCTGCTAAGTGAATTTCCTTCCATAGGATAACATTGGTAATTTGATCAGCAAAAGTTTCTAAGTGTCAACTTTTAAAATAGCAAAATATTGCTTAAAAATCACAACAGTAACTAAAACGAATTTACTCACTTGTTTCCAAGAACTGTCCCAGGACTGAATCTAGGATCCAGTCCTGGATTTAGAAAAGTAATCCTGAAAGTAATTAATTGCATATAACTTAAAATTCCCATTGAGCTCAATGTATTATTGTGATTCAAATTGTGTTGCCTATTGCAATAAACTGTAACTATGACCTGCAAAAGTCAATTGCCTATTGCAAAGTATTTAACTAAAGCATCTCATTCTGAGAAAGTATATTTTGATA
This sequence comes from Triturus cristatus, assembly GCF_964204655.1. Lineage (NCBI taxonomy): Eukaryota > Metazoa > Chordata > Amphibia > Caudata > Salamandridae > Triturus > Triturus cristatus. The sequence goes on from NC_140595.1 coordinate 724,737,528, forward strand.
CCTATTGTTGGTTCTAAAATAAAACAACAATATCTTTTGTATGCAAACCAATGGCCTAGAGTTCAGTTCTTGAGTGTGTGAGACCATTTGCTGACTGAGTGTGTACAACAAATGTTTTACACTGTACTCTGATACTGCCTTACTGCTCGGCAAGCTACCACTTTAGAGAGTAAGGTTATATCTAACTTTAGCCTCTGCCAAACCTCTGGGGACTGGGGACTCTGTGCACACTGTACCTATTTGGGAACAGTATATACAGAGCCACTTTCTCACAGTAGTGATAAAGTGATTAGAGTCCTAAGGCCAACATAAAGATACAGCAAAACGTGAGGTGAAAAGCAAAAAGGTTGCTGGTAGGCCACCTTAAGGATGCCAGGTCTAACAAAAACTGAACTAAGGATAACATGAGTAAAACATCAGGTTTCTCTACTGCATTTGGTGAGACAAGTGGGCCTTCTTTTATCTTCCATTCAAGCAATCTTTGACAGACCCCTTTATTATAGAGCTTTTCAAGGATTAAAGATAAGGCACTTACAAAGGAGTCCCAAATACTCAGAGATGGTTGACTTCTGTAATATGGGTCGTAGACTAAAAGCAGCGCAAAAACAGAGTGCAACAGGGTCCAAAAAACTTGAGTGCCACAAGAGAGTTTGAATGCAAGCGTATCCTTTTACAGATCCAGAGATATACTCATGCAATTTTTGTTTTTAGGACAGAACGTGCATGATGAAAAAAACATTGTTTTTAAAAAGCGCATTGCAGAATATCAGTACTTTGATGTGGGAAAACTTCAAAACTTTCAAACAAAATATTTGTAGGCAGCCTACAGCAAGTTGTTGTGGCTGAGTGGTTAAGGTGATGGACTAGAAATCCATTGGGGTATCCCCGCGCAGGATCGAATCCTGCCAACAACGAGAATCTTTTTATTATCGGCTACAATTTCAGAAGTTAACCTTTAGTATTTCTTCCATTTCAGTTTTATAAATAGGTGGCTTATTTTTGTGTCACTATTGCCTCTCCACATATTTGTTATCGCTACCTCTTTCATGTCTTTGCTACACCTCATTCCTACTTTAGCACTGGTGTAAACGCTTCAAATTATTATACGGTTGCTCTCTCATTCATACCTGCGCATGCACTTGAAAGTTACTTTACCAATAAAAGACGCAAAGAGAGAAATAGAACAAAAGTGCTGGCTGGATTGGCAAACACACTTCATAAAACTGCATTTTCTTTTTTATTCTCCCCCGTGTTACATGCTTAACCTCCCCATGTGTAATTTCTCTTAACCTGCTGTCCCAGGAAGAGAATTTCATCTACAGGCTCTTTCTGTGTTTTTTTCCCTAGTCTGTCTTTCCCATTTCTTAGCTGTGTAACTGTTCCTTTACGCGCTCTATTTAAACGCCATCAATCTCATTTGAGCTCCTTGCTCCCGCTTCTGTTTTCTCCACCTCTCATACTGATAGTTCTCTCTTTCTCTGTGGTTGGTGGCTACTTTCCTGAGCTTCCGAAGCCACGTGGTTCCTGCCTCTTGTTGTCAGACTTGAATTGGAAAAGGAACCATATTAACAAGCCTTTACCACTCACACACGGCGGAAGTTTATACTTTAATTCAGTGAGCTAAGAAAAGCGTGTTGTGGGTCCCCTACGAGCCATGGTGCTTGCTTCATCATGATTTGGCACCAGTCATTAGCCGCAGCTCTGCTAATGAGCCACTGAGGTCAGTTTCAATATTTACTCAAAAACATAACCATGCAGCCCACCCCTCAACTGTGTATTTATCTTGCTTTTCTGCTGTTCGTGTGATTAGCTGGGAGGAGCTCACGGCGACATCCTCCCTATAAAAGTGTAGATGGATCACTCTCTAACTCTTTCTTGCTTCACATACAAATGGCTTGAAAGGTGCAGGGAAGATGCAGGTCTAATAGACAGAATAGAAGGTCTGTGCCAGGTGGGTTTCTCTGCATTGGTGTCCCATCACAGGTCCGCAAGTGTAATGTGTGATCTTTGACTCCTGGCATTTCACAAGCAGGCGGCCAGGAAACGGTTTCAGCCTATCAACCACTGAGGAGACGCAGCCTCTGAATGAGGAATGAGGAAGCAATGAATACATCCAGCATATCACAGGAACAGCCCTGAGTGTTCCGAATTATAAATTCTCCATGTCACTGTATGTCGTTGAGCCCAAGTAGCTCGCCGTGATCGTTTAGTGGTTAGTACTCTGCGTTGTGGCCGCAGCAACCTCGGTTCGAATCCGAGTCACGGCATTGTGGTTGGCAATGTCACGGCAGTTGGGTGTTAATTTTACAGAATTAGCAAATGTACCAGTGGTTTTTGTAAAATGTCTATTAAAAACAGATCCTTTCAAATATTTAAACCATCTAACAACAAATGATTTAAACTCGCATGATTATAAGCTGTAGCTATAATGTATTTACTTACATAAATTATCGTTCTTGAACCTATTGGGAGTGGAGGGGGAGCGGAGCTCACCCCCCAGGTGCAGTTGAGTGACCTGTGTTGTGGCTCTCTAGAGGGAAGGCACAAATTTTGCTGTCACCCAGCCCAATCCAGACGTGTATTGGGGCCAGGTTTCAGGCAAATAGAGCAGTAAGTGCAGAGAAATGTTCACTCTCTAAAAGTGGCATTTCTAAAATAGTAAAGTTAAATCCAACCTCACCAGTAAGTAGGATTTTCAATAAATAAATAAAGCTACTCCTCTCCGATATGGAATTACCAAATTAAAAGTATAGGGGAATACACAGAGCTAACCTATGAGAGGGGTAGACCTCACAGTAGTGAAAAATGAAATAGACTGTTTGGTACTTACAGGACACGCGAACCACCAAAGTACATATCTTATTTTTTACTTACATAGCATCATGCACCTAGGACTACCTAGGGCCTATCTTAGGTGTAAATTATATGTAATAAAAGGGGAGTTTAAGGCTTGGCAAGTAGGCTGGGACTCCCCTGGGAGACCCCTGAGTCTATGCCCAGAACCATAACTCTGCCAGTCGAGTACTTACCTAAAAGCCGATAACTCACTTTTCTTCCATAGGCTAACATTGAGTGGTTTCACTTGGAAATTCTTCTAAGTGGTGTGGAGTTTTGGAACTTTAAAATATTCATCTAAAATCAGCCGAACAACGAATTCTGATTTACTCACCTGTTATCAGGAGAGACCTCAGTGCTGCATCTTGGAGCTCGGTACTGACCCTGAAAAGTAATTTTAACCGTACTTACCAGTAACTCGAATTTCCTTCCATGGGATATCATTGCCTGCTTTTTGCTGAAAATTTTCTAAGTGTCGATTTTTGAAACTTACAAATATTCTTTAAAAATCGTACCAACTGTGAAAACGTAATTGTTTACCTGTTTTAGATAGATGTCCCAGTACTGAGCCTAGGAGCCCAGCACTGGATTACAAAAGTAACGAGAACGTACTTTACCCGTAACTTGAATTTTCTTCCATAGGAAACCATTGACTGTTTTTCTGTGAAATTTCTTCTAAGTGTCGATTTTGCAAACATGTAAATATTCCTTAAAAATCGCCTGTATAACTTAAACGCAGTTTCTCAACTGCTTACAGGTGGTACAGTAGTGCTGGATCTAGGATCCAACACTGACCTAGAAAACGTAACCATAACCCCACTTACCTGCTAAGTGAATTTCCTTCCATAGGATAACATTGGTAATTTGATCAGCAAAAGTTTCTAAGTGTCAACTTTTAAAATAGCAAAATATTGCTTAAAAATCACAACAGTAACTAAAACGAATTTACTCACTTGTTTCCAAGAACTGTCCCAGGACTGAATCTAGGATCCAGTCCTGGATTTAGAAAAGTAATCCTGAAAGTAATTAATTGCATATAACTTAAAATTCCCATTGAGCTCAATGTATTATTGTGATTCAAATTGTGTTGCCTATTGCAATAAACTGTAACTATGACCTGCAAAAGTCAATTGCCTATTGCAAAGTATTTAACTAAAGCATCTCATTCTGAGAAAGTATATTTTGATACCTATTGTTGGTTCTAAAATAAAACAACAATATCTTTTGTATGCAAACCAATGGCCTAGAGTTCAGTTCTTGAGTGTGTGAGACCATTTGCTGACTGAGTGTGTACAACAAATGTTTTACACTGTACTCTGATACTGCCTTACTGCTCGGCAAGCTACCACTTTAGAGAGTAAGGTTATATCTAACTTTAGCCTCTGCCAAACCTCTGGGGACTGGGGACTCTGTGCACACTGTACCTATTTGGGAACAGTATATACAGAGCCACTTTCTCACAGTAGTGATAAAGTGATTAGAGTCCTAAGGCCAACATAAAGATACAGCAAAACGTGAGGTGAAAAGCAAAAAGGTTGCTGGTAGGCCACCTTAAGGATGCCAGGTCTAACAAAAACTGAACTAAGGATAACATGAGTAAAACATCAGGTTTCTCTACTGCATTTGGTGAGACAAGTGGGCCTTCTTTTATCTTCCATTCAAGCAATCTTTGACAGACCCCTTTATTATAGAGCTTTTCAAGGATTAAAGATAAGGCACTTACAAAGGAGTCCCAAATACTCAGAGATGGTTGACTTCTGTAATATGGGTCGTAGACTAAAAGCAGCGCAAAAACAGAGTGCAACAGGGTCCAAAAAACTTGAGTGCCACAAGAGAGTTTGAATGCAAGCGTATCCTTTTACAGATCCAGAGATATACTCATGCAATTTTTGTTTTTAGGACAGAACGTGCATGATGAAAAAAACATTGTTTTTAAAAAGCGCATTGCAGAATATCAGTACTTTGATGTGGGAAAACTTCAAAACTTTCAAACAAAATATTTGTAGGCAGCCTACAGCAAGTTGTTGTGGCTGAGTGGTTAAGGTGATGGACTAGAAATCCATTAGGGTATCCCCGCGCAGGATCGAATCCTGCCAACAACGAGAATCTTTTTATTATCGGCTACAATTTCAGAAGTTAACCTTTAGTATTTCTTCCATTTCAGTTTTATAAATAGGTGGCTTATTTTTGTGTCACTATTGCCTCTCCACATATTTGTTATCGCTACCTCTTTCATGTCTTTGCTACACCTCATTCCTACTTTAGCACTGGTGTAAACGCTTCAAATTATTATACGGTTGCTCTCTTATTCATACCTGCGCATGCACTTGAAAGTTACTTTACCAATAAAAGACGCAAAGAGAGAAATAGAACAAAAGTGCTGGCTGGATTGGCAAACACACTTCATAAAACTGCATTTTCTTTTTTATTCTCCCCCGTGTTACATGCTTAACCTCCCCATGTGTAATTTCTCTTAACCTGCTGTCCCAGGAAGAGAATTTCATCTACAGGCTCTTTCTGTGTTTTTTTCCCTAGTCTGTCTTTCCCATTTCTTAGCTGTGTAACTGTTCCTTTACGCGCTCTATTTAAACGCCATCAATCTCATTTGAGCTCCTTGCTCCCGCTTCTGTTTTCTCCACCTCTCATACTGCCAGTTCTCTCTTTCTCTGTGGTTGGTGGCTACTATCCTGAGCTTCCGAAGCCACGTGGTTCCTGCCTCTTGTTGTCAGACTTGAATTGGAAAAGGAACCATATTAACAAGCCTTTACCACTCACACACGGCGGAAGTTTATACTTTAATTCAGTGAGCTAAGAAAAGCGTGTTGTGGGTCCCCTACGAGCCATGGTGCTTGCTTCATCATGATTTGGCACCAGTCATTAGCCGCAGCTCTGCTAATGAGCCACTGAGGTCAGTTTCAATATTTACTCAAAAACATAACCATGCAGCCCACCCCTCAACTGTGTATTTATCTTGCTTTTCTGCTGTTCGTGTGATTAGCTGGGAGGAGCTCACGGCGACATCCTCCCTATAAAAGTGTAGATGGATCACTCTCTAACTCTTTCTTGCTTCACATACAAATGGCTTGAAAGGTGCAGGGAAGATGCAGGTCTAATAGACAGAATAGAAGGCCTGTGCCAGGTGGGTTTCTCTGCATTGGTGTCCCATCACAGGTCCGCAAGTGTAATGTGTGATCTTTGACTCCTGGCATTTCACAAGCAGGCGGCCAGGAAACGGTTTCAGCCTATCAACCACTGAGGAGACGCAGCCTCTGAATGAGGAATGAGGAAGCAATGAATACATACAGCCTATCACAGGAACAGCCCTGAGTGTTCCGAATTATAAATTCTCCATGTCATTGTATGTCGTCGAGCCCAAGTAGCTCGCCGTGATCGTATAGTGGTTAGTACTCTGCGTTGTGGCCGCAGCAACCTCGGTTCGAATCCGAGTCACGGCATTGTGGTTGGCAATGTCACGGCAGTTGGGTGTTAATTTTACAGAATTAGCAAATGTACCAGTGGTTTTTGTAAAATGTCTATTAAAAACAGATCCTTTCAAATATTTAAACCATCTAACAACAAATGATTTAAACTTGCATGATTATAAGCTGTAGCTATAATGTATTTACTTACATAAATTATCGTTCTTGAACCTATTGGGGGTGGAGGGGGAGCGGTGCTCACCCCCCAGGTGCAGTTGAGTGACCTGTGTTGTGGCTCTCTAGAGGGAAGGCACACATTTTGCTGTCACCCAGCCCAATCCAGACGTGTATTGGGGCCAGGTTTCAGGCAAATAGAGCAGTAAGTGCAGAGACATGTTCACTCTCTAAAAGTGGCATTTCTAAAATAGTAAAGTTAAATCCAACCTCACCAGTAAGTAGGATTTTCAATAAATAAATAAAGCTACTCCTCTCCGATATGGAATTACCAAATAAAAAGTATAGGGGAATACACAGAGCTAACCTATGAGAGGGGTAGACCTCACAGTAGTGAAAAATGAAATAGACTGTTTGGTACTTACAGGACACACGAACCACCAAAGTACATATCTTATTTTTTACTTACATAGCATCATGCACCTAGGACTACCTAGGGCCTACCTTAGGTGTAAATTATATGTAATAAAAGGGGAGTTTAAGGCTTGGCAAGTAGGCTGGGACTCCCCTGGGAGACCCCTGAGTCTATGCCCAGAACCATAACTCTGCCAGTCGAGTACTTACCTAAAAGCCGATAACTCACTTTTCTTCCATAGGCTAACATTGAGTGGTTTCACTTGGAAATTCTTCTAAGTGGTGTGGAGTTTTGGAACTTTAAAATATTCATCTAAAATCAGCCGAACAACGAATTCTGATTTACTCACCTGTTATCAGGAGAGACCTCAGTGCTGCATCTTGGAGCTCAGTACTGACCCTGAAAAGTAATTTTAACCGTACTTACCAGTAACTCCAATTTCCTTCCATGGGATATCATTGCCTGCTTTTTGCTGAAAATTTTCTAAGTGTCGATTTTTGAAACTTACAAATATTCTTTAAAAATCGTACCAACTGTGAAAACGTAATTGTTTACCTGTTTTAGATAGATGTCCCAGTACTGAGCCTAGGAGCCCAGCACTGGATTACAAAAGTAACGAGAACGTACTTTACCCGTAACTTGAATTTTCTTCCATAGGAAACCATTGACTGTTTTTCTGTGAAATTTCTTCGAAGTGTCGATTTTGAAAACATGTAAATATTCCTTAAAAATCGCCTGTATAACTTAAACGCAGTTTCTCAACTGCTTACAGGTGGTACAGTAGTGCTGGATCTAGGATCCAACACTGACCTAGAAAAAGTAACCATAACCCCACTTACCTGCTAAGTGAATTTCCTTCCATAGGATAACATTGGTAATTTGATCAGCAAAAGTTTCTAAGTGTCAACTTTTAAAATAGCAAAATATTGCTTAAAAATCACAACAGTAACTAAAACGAATTTACTCACTTGTTTCCAAGAACTGTCCCAGGACTGAACCTAGGATCCAGTCCTGGATTTAGAAAAGTAATCCTGAAAGTAATTAATTGCATATAACTTAAAATTCCCATTGAGCTCAATGTATTATTGTGATTCAAATTGTGTTGCCTATTGCAATAAACTGTAACTATGACCTGCAAAAGTCAATTGCCTATTGCAAAGTATTTAACTAAAGCATCTCATTCTGAGAAAGTATATTTTGATACCTATTGTTGGTTCTAAAATAAAACAACAATATCTTTTGTATGCAAACCAATGGCCTAGAGTTCAGTTCTTGAGTGTGTGAGACCATTTGCTGACTGAGTGTGTACAACAAATGTTTTACACTGTACTCTGATACTGCCTTACTGCTCGGCAAGCTACCACTTTAGAGAGTAAGGTTATATCTAACTTTAGCCTCTGCCAAACCTCTGGGGACTGGGGACTCTGTGCACACTGTACCTATTTGGGAACAGTATATACAGAGCCACTTTCTCACAGTAGTGATAAAGTGATTAGAGTCCTAAGGCCAACATAAAGATACAGCAAAACGTGAGGTGAAAAGCAAAAAGGTTGCTGGTAGGCCACCTTAAGGATGCCAGGTCTAACAAAAACTGAACTAAGGATAACATGAGTAAAACATCAGGTTTCTCTACTGCATTTGGTGAGACAAGTGGGCCTTCTTTTATCTTCCATTCAAGCAATCTTTGACAGACCCCTTTATTATAGAGCTTTTCAAGGATTAAAGATAAGGCACTTACAAAGGAGTCCCAAATACTCAGAGATGGTTGACTTCTGTAATATGGGTCGTAGACTAAAAGCAGCGCAAAAACAGAGTGCAACAGGGTCCAAAAAACTTGAGTGCCACAAGAGAGTTTGAATGCAAGCGTATCCTTTTACAGATCCAGAGATATACTCATGCAATTTTTGTTTTTAGGACAGAACGTGCATGATGAAAAAAACATTGTTTTTAAAAAGCGCATTGCAGAATATCAGTACTTTGATGTGGGAACACTTCAAAACTTTCAAACAAAATATTTGTAGGCCGCTTACAGCAAGTTGTTGTGGCCGAGTGGTTAAGGCGATGGACTAGAAATCCATTGGGGTATCCCCGCGCAGGTTCGAATCCTGCCAACAACGAGAATCTTTTTATTATCGGCTACAATTTCAGAAGTTAACCTTTAGTATTTCTTCCATTTCAGTTTTATAAATAGGTGGCTTATTTTTGTGTCACTATTGCCTCTCCACATATTTGTTATCGCTACCTCTTTCATGTCTTTGCTACACCTCATTCCTACTTTAGCACTGGTGTAAACGCTTCAAATTATTATACGGTTGCTCTCTCATTCATACCTGCGCATGCACTTGAAAGTTACTTTACCAATAAAAGACGCAAAGAGAGAAATAGAACAAAAGTGCTGGCTGGATTGGCAAACACACTTCATAAAACTGCATTTTCTTTTTTATTCTCCCCCGTGTTACATGCTTAACCTCCCCATGTGTAATTTCTCTTAACCTGCTGTCCCAGGAAGAGAATTTCATCTACAGGCTCTTTCTGTGTTTTTTTCCCTAGTCTGTCTTTCCCATTTCTTAGCTGTGTAACTGTTCCTTTACGCGCTCTATTTAAACGCCATCAATCTCATTTGAGCTCCTTGCTCCCGCTTCTGTTTTCTCCACCTCTCATACTGCCAGTTCTCTCTTTCTCTGTGGTTGGTGGCTACTTTCCTGAGCTTCCGAAGCCACGTGGTTCCTGCCTCTTGTTGTCAGACTTGAATTGGAAAAGGAACCATATTAACAAGCCTTTACCACTCACACACGGCGGAAGTTTATACTTTAATTCAGTGAGCTAAGAAAAGCGTGTTGTGGGTCCCCTACGAGCCATGGTGCTTGCTTCATCATGATTTGGCACCAGTCATTAGCCGCAGCTCTGCTAATGAGCCACTGAGGTCAGTTTCAATATTTACTCAAAAACATAACCATGCAGCCCACCCCTCAACTGTGTATTTATATTGCTTTTCTGCTGTTCGTGTGATTAGCTGGGAGGAGCTCACGGCGACATCCTCCCTATAAAAGTGTAGATGGATCACTCTCTAACTCTTTCTTGCTTCACATACAAATGGCTTGAAAGGTGCAGGGAAGATGCAGGTCTAATAGACAGAATAGAAGGCCTGTGCCAGGTGGGTTTCTCTGCATTGGTGTCCCATCACAGGTCCGCAAGTGTAATGTGTGATCTTTGACTCCTGGCATTTCACAAGCAGGCGGCCAGGAAACGGTTTCAGCCTATCAACCACTGAGGAGACGCAGCCTCTGAATGAGGAATGAGGAAGCAATGAATACATCCAGCCTATCACAGGAACAGCCCTGAGTGTTCCGAATTATAAATTCTCCATGTCATTGTATGTCGTTGAGCCCAAGTAGCTCGCCGTGATCGTATAGTGGTTAGTACTCTGCGTTGTGGCCGCAGCAACCTCGGTTCGAATCCGAGTCACGGCATTGTGGTTGGCAATGTCACGGCAGTTGGGTGTTAATTTTACAGAATTAGCAAATGTACCAGTGGTTTTTGTAAAATGTCTATTAAAAACAGATCCTTTCAAATATTTAAACCATCTAACAACAAATGATTTAAACTTGCATGATTATAAGCTGTAGCTATAATGTATTTACTTACATAAATTATCGTTCTTGAACCTATTGGGGGTGGAGGGGGAGCGGAGCTCACCCCCAGGTGCAGTTGAGTGACCTGTGTTGTGGCTCTCTAGAGGGAAGGCACAAATTTTGCTGTCACCCAGCCCAATCCAGACGTGTATTGGGGCCAGGTTTCAGGCAAATAGAGCAGTAAGTGCAGAGACATGTTCACTCTCTAAAAGTGGCATTTCTAAAATAGTAAAGTTAAATCCAACCTCACCAGTAAGTAGGATTTTCAATAAATAAATAAAGCTACTCCTCTCCGATATGGAATTACCAAATAAAAAGTATAGGGGAATACACAGAGCTAACCTATGAGAGGGGTAGACCTCACAGTAGTGAAAAATGAAATAGACTGTTTGGTACTTACAGGACACGCGAACCACCAAAGTACATATCTTATTTTTTACTTACATAGCATCATGCACCTAGGACTACCTAGGGCCTACCTTAGGTGTAAATTATATGTAATAAAAGGGGAGTTTAAGGCTTGGCAAGTAGGCTGGGACTCCCCTGGGAGACCCCTGAGTCTATGCCCAGAACCATAACTCTGCCAGTCGAGTACTTACCTAAAAGCCGATAACTCACTTTTCTTCCATAGGCTAACATTGAGTGGTTTCACTTGGAAATTCTTCTAAGTGGTGTGGAGTTTTGGAACTTTAAAATATTCATCTAAAATCAGCCGAACAACGAATTCTGATTTACTCACCTGTTATCAGGAGAGACCTCAGTGCTGCATCTTGGAGCTCAGTACTGACCCTGAAAAGTAATTTTAACCGTACTTACCAGTAACTCGAATTTCCTTCCATGGGATATCATTGCCTGCTTTTTGCTGAAAATTTTCTAAGTGTCGATTTTTGAAACTTACAAATATTCTTTAAAAATCGTACCAACTGTGAAAACGTAATTGTTTACCTGTTTTAGATAGATGTCCCAGTACTGAGCCTAGGAGCCCAGCACTGGATTACAAAAGTAACGAGAACGTACTTTACCCGTAACTTGAATTTTCTTCCATAGGAAACCATTGACTGTTTTTCTGTGAAATTTCTTCTAAGTGTCGATTTTGCAAACATGTAAATATTCCTTAAAAATCGCCTGTATAACTTAAACGCAGTTTCTCAACTGCTTACAGGTGGTACAGTAGTGCTGGATCTAGGATCCAACACTGACCTAGAAAAAGTAACCATAACCCCACTTACCTGCTAAGTGAATTTCCTTCCATAGGATAACATTGGTAATTTGATCAGCAAAAGTTTCTAAGTGTCAACTTTTAAAATAGCAAAATATTGCTTAAAAATCACAACAGTAACTAAAACGAATTTACTCACTTGTTTCCAAGAACTGTCCCAGGACTGAATCTAGGATCCAGTCCTGGATTTAGAAAAGTAATCCTGAAAGTAATTAATTGCATATAACTTAAAATTCCCATTGAGCTCAATGTATTATTGTGATTCAAATTGTGTTGCCTATTGCAATAAACTGTAACTATGACCTGCAAAAGTCAATTGCCTATTGCAAAGTATTTAACTAAAGCATCTCATTCTGAGAAAGTATATTTTGATACCTATTGTTGGTTCTAAAATAAAACAACAATATCTTTTGTATGCAAACCAATGGCCTAGAGTTCAGTTCTTGAGTGTGTGAGACCATTTGCTGACTGAGTGTGTACAACAAATGTTTTACACTGTACTCTGATACTGCCTTACTGCTCGGCAAGCTACCACTTTAGAGAGTAAGGTTATATCTAACTTTAGCCTCTGCCAAACCTCTGGGGACTGGGGACTCTGTGCACACTGTACCTATTTGGGAACAGTATATACAGAGCCACTTTCTCACAGTAGTGATAAAGTGATTAGAGTCCTAAGGCCAACATAAAGATACAGCAAAACGTGAGGTGAAAAGCAAAAAGGTTGCTGGTAGGCCACCTTAAGGATGCCAGGTCTAACAAAAACTGAACTAAGGATAACATGAGTAAAACATCAGGTTTCTCTACTGCATTTGGTGAGACAAGTGGGCCTTCTTTTATCTTCCATTCAAGCAATCTTTGACAGACCCCTTTATTATAGAGCTTTTCAAGGATTAAAGATAAGGCACTTACAAAGGAGTCCCAAATATTCAGAGATGGTTGACTTCTGTAATATGGGTCGTAGACTAAAAGCAGCGCAAAAACAGAGTGCAACAGGGTCCCAAAAACTTGAGTGCCACAAGAGAGTTTGAATGCAAGCGTATCTTTTTACAGATCCAGAGATATACTCATGCAATTTTTGTTTTTAGGACAGACCGTGCATGATGAAGAAAACATTGTTTTTAAAAAGCGCATTGCAGAATATCAGTACTTTGATGTGGGAACACTTCAAAACTTTCAAACAAAATATTTGTAGGCCGCTTACAGCAAGTTGTTGTGGCCGAGTGGTTAAGGCGATGGACTAGAAATCCATTGGGGTATCCCCGCGCAGGTTCGAATCCTGCCAACAACGAGAATCTTTTTATTATCGGCTACAATTTCAGAAGTTAACCTTTAGTATTTCTTCCATTTCAGTTTTATAAATAGGTGGCTTATTTTTGTGTCACTATTGCCTCTCCACATATTTGTTATCGCTACCTCTTTCATGTCTTTGCTACACCTCATTCCTACTTTAGCACTGGTGTAAACGCTTCAAATTATTATACGGTTGCTCTCTCATTCATACCTGCGCATGCACTTGAAAGTTACTTTACCAATAAAAGACGCAAAGAGAGAAATAGAACAAAAGTGCTGGCTGGATTGGCAAACACACTTCATAAAACTGCATTTTCTTTTTTATTCTCCCCCGTGTTACATGCTTAACCTCCCCATGTGTAATTTCTCTTAACCTGCTGTCCCAGGAAGAGAATTTCATCTACAGGCTCTTTCTGTGTTTTTTTCCCTAGTCTGTCTTTCCCATTTCTTAGCTGTGTAACTGTTCCTTTACGCGCTCTATTTAAACGCCATCAATCTCATTTGAGCTCCTTGCTCCCGCTTCTGTTTTCTCCACCTCTCATACTGCCAGTTCTCTCTTTCTCTGTGGTTGGTGGCTACTTTCCTGAGCTTCCGAAGCCACGTGGTTCCTGCCTCTTGTTGTCAGACTTGAATTGGAAAAGGAACCATATTAACAAGCCTTTACCACTCACACACGGCGGAAGTTTATACTTTAATTCAGTGAGCTAAGAAAAGCGTGTTGTGGGTCCCCTACGAGCCATGGTGCTTGCTTCATCATGATTTGGCACCAGTCATTAGCCGCAGCTCTGCTAATGAGCCACTGAGGTCAGTTTCAATATTTACTCAAAAACATAACCATGCAGCCCACCCCTCAACTGTGTATTTACCTTGCTTTTCTGCTGTTCGTGTGATTAGCTGGGAGGAGCTCACGGCGACATCCTCCCTATAAAAGTGTAGATGGATCACTCTCTAACTCTTTCTTGCTTCACATACAAATGGCTTGAAAGGTGCAGGGAAGATGCAGGTCTAATAGACAGAATAGAAGGCCTGTGCCAGGTGGGTTTCTCTGCATTGGTGTCCCATCACAGGTCCGCAAGTGTAATGTGTGATCTTTGACTCCTGGCATTTCACAAGCAGGCGGCCAGGAAACGGTTTCAGCCTATCAACCACTGAGGAGACGCAGCCTCTGAATGAGGAATGAGGAAGCAATGAATACATCCAGCCTATCACAGGAACAGCCCTGAGTGTTCCGAATTATAAATTCTCCATGTCATTGTATGTCGTTGAGCCCAAGTAGCTCGCCGTGATCGTATAGTGGTTAGTACTCTGCGTTGTGGCCGCAGCAACCTCGGTTAGAATCCGAGTCACGGCATTGTGGTTGGTAATGTCACGGCAGTTGGGTGTTAATTTTACAGAATTAGCAAATGTACCAGTGGTTTTTGTAAAATGTCTATTAAAAACAGATCCTTTCAAATATTTAAACCATCTAACAACAAATGATTTAAACTTGCATGATTATAAGCTGTAGCTATAATGTATTTACTTACATAAATTATCGTTCTTGAACCTATTGGGGGTGGAGGGGGAGCGGAGCTCACCCCCAGGTGCAGTTGAGTGACCTGTGTTGTGGCTCTCTAGAGGGAAGGCACAAATTTTGCTGTCACCCAGCCCAATCCAGACGTGTATTGGGGCCAGGTTTCAGGCAAATAGAGCAGTAAGTGCAGAGACATGTTCACTCTCTAAAAGTGGCATTTCTAAAATAGTAAAGTTAAATCCAACCTCACCAGTAAGTAGGATTTTCAATAAATAAATAAAGCTACTCCTCTCCGATATGGAATTACCAAATTAAAAGTATAGGGGAATACCCAGAGCTAACCTATGAGAGGGGTAGACCTCACAGTAGTGAAAAATGAAATAGACTGTTTGGTACTTACAGGACACGCGAACCACCAAAGTACATATCTTATTTTTTACTTACATAGCATCATGCACCTAGGACTACCTAGGGCCTACCTTAGGTGTAAATTATATGTAATAAAAGGGGAGTTTAAGGCTTGGCAAGTAGGCTGGGACTCCCCTGGGAGACCCCTGAGTCTATGCCCAGAACCATAACTCTGCCAGTCGAGTACTTACCTAAAAGCCGATAACTCACTTTTCTTCCATAGGCTAACATTGAGTGGTTTCACTTGGAAATTCTTCTAAGTGGTGTGGAGTTTTGGAACTTTAAAATATTCATCTAAAATCAGCCGAACAACGAATTCTGATTTACTCACCTGTTATCAGGAGAGACCTCAGTGCTGCATCTTGGAGCTCGGTACTGACCCTGAAAAGTAATTTTAACCGTACTTACCAGTAACTCGAATTTCCTTCCATGGGATATCATTGCCTGCTATTTGCTGAAAATTTTCTAAGTGTCGATTTTTGAAACTTACAAATATTCTTTAAAAATCGTACCAACTGTGAAAACGTAATTGTTTACCTGTTTTAGATAGATGTCCCAGTACTGAGCCTAGGAGCCCAGCACTGGATTACAAAAGTAACGAGAACGTACTTTACCCGTAACTTGAATTTTCTTCCATAGGAAACCATTGACTGTTTTTCTGTGAAATTTCTTCTAAGTGTCGATTTTGCAAACATGTAAATATTCCTTAAAAATCGCCTGTATAACTTAAACGCAGTTTCTCAACTGCTTACAGGTGGTACAGTAGTGCTGGATCTAGGATCCAACACTGACCTAGAAAAAGTAACCATAACCCCACTTACCTGCTAAGTGAATTTCCTTCCATAGGATAACATTGGTAATTTGATCAGCAAAAGTTTCTAAGTGTCAACTTTTAAAATAGCAAAATATTGCTTAAAAATCACAACAGTAACTAAAACGAATTTACTCACTTGTTTCCAAGAACTGTCCCAGGACTGAATCTAGGATCCAGTCCTGGATTTAGAAAAGTAATCCTGAAAGTAATTAATTGCATATAACTTAAAATTCCCATTGAGCTCAATGTATTATTGTGATTCAAATTGTGTTGCCTATTGCAATAAACTGTAACTATGACCTGCAAAAGTCAATTGCCTATTGCAAAGTATTTAACTAAAGCATCTCATTCTGAGAAAGTATATTTTGATACCTATTGTTGGTTCTAAAATAAAACAACAATATCTTTTGTATGCAAACCAATGGCCTAGAGTTCAGTTCTTGAGTGTGTGAGACCATTTGCTGACTGAGTGTGTACAACAAATGTTTTACACTGTACTCTGATACTGCCTTACTGCTCGGCAAGCTACCACTTTAGAGAGTAAGGTTATATCTAACTTTAGCCTCTGCCAAACCTCTGGGGACTGGGGACTCTGTGCACACTGTACCTATTTGGGAACAGTATATACAGAGCCACTTTCTCACAGTAGTGATAAAGTGATTAGAGTCCTAAGGCCAACATAAAGATACAGCAAAACGTGAGGTGAAAAGCAAAAAGGTTGCTGGTAGGCCACCTTAAGGATGCCAGGTCTAACAAAAACTGAACTAAGGATAACATGAGTAAAACATCAGGTTTCTCTACTGCATTTGGTGAGACAAGTGGGCCTTCTTTTATCTTCCATTCAAGCAATCTTTGACAGACCCCTTTATTATAGAGCTTTTCAAGGATTAAAGATAAGGCACTTACAAAGGAGTCCCAAATATTCAGAGATGGTTGACTTCTGTAATATGGGTCGTAGACTAAAAGCAGCGCAAAAACAGAGTGCAACAGGGTCCCAAAAACTTGAGTGCCACAAGAGAGTTTGAATGCAAGCGTATCCTTTTACAGATCCAGAGATATACTCATGCAATTTTTGTTTTTAGGACAGACCGTGCATGATGAAAAAAACATTGTTTTTAAAAAGCGCATTGCAGAATATCAGTACTTTGATGTGGGAACACTTCAAAACTTTCAAACAAAATATTTGTAGGCCGCTTACAGCAAGTTGTTGTGGCCGAGTGGTTAAGGCGATGGACTAGAAATCCATTGGGGTATCCCCGCGCAGGTTCGAATCCTGCCAACAACGAGAATCTTTTTATTATCGGCTACAATTTCAGAAGTTAACCTTTAGTATTTCTTCCATTTCAGTTTTATAAATAGGTGGCTTATTTTTGTGTCACTATTGCCTCTCCACATATTTGTTATCGCTACCTCTTTCATGTCTTTGCTACACCTCATTCCTACTTTAGCACTGGTGTAAACGCTTCAAATTATTATACGGTTGCTCTCTCATTCATACCTGCGCATGCACTTGAAAGTTACTTTACCAATAAAAGACGCAAAGAGAGAAATAGAACAAAAGTGCTGGCTGGATTGGCAAACACACTTCATAAAACTGCATTTTCTTTTTTATTCTCCCCCGTGTTACATGCTTAACCTCCCCATGTGTAATTTCTCTTAACCTGCTGTCCCAGGAAGAGAATTTCATCTACAGGCTCTTTCTGTGTTTTTTTCCCTAGTCTGTCTTTCCCATTTCTTAGCTGTGTAACTGTTCCTTTACGCGCTCTATTTAAACGCCATCAATCTCATTTGAGCTCCTTGCTCCCGCTTCTGTTTTCTCCACCTCTCATACTGCCAGTTCTCTCTTTCTCTGTGGTTGGTGGCTACTTTCCTGAGCTTCCGAAGCCACGTGGTTCCTGCCTCTTGTTGTCAGACTTGAATTGGAAAAGGAACCATATTAACAAGCCTTTACCACTCACACACGGCGGAAGTTTATACTTTAATTCAGTGAGCTAAGAAAAGCGTGTTGTGGGTCCCCTACGAGCCATGGTGCTTGCTTCATCATGATTTGGCACCAGTCATTAGCCGCAGCTCTGCTAATGAGCCACTGAGGTCAGTTTCAATATTTACTCAAAAACATAACCATGCAGCCCACCCCTCAACTGTGTATTTATCTTGCTTTTCTGCTGTTCGTGTGATTAGCTGGGAGGAGCTCACGGCGACATCCTCCCTATAAAAGTGTAGATGGATCACTCTCTAACTCTTTCTTGCTTCACATACAAATGGCTTGAAAGGTGCAGGGAAGATGCAGGTCTAATAGACAGAATAGAAGGCCTGTGCCAGGTGGGTTTCTCTGCATTGGTGTCCCATCACAGGTCCGCAAGTGTAATGTGTGATCTTTGACTCCTGGCATTTCACAAGCAGGCGGCCAGGAAACGGTTTCAGCCTATCAACCACTGAGGAGACGCAGCCTCTGAATGAGGAATGAGGAAGCAATGAATACATCCAGCCTATCACAGGAACAGCCCTGAGTGTTCCGAATTATAAATTCTCCATGTCATTGTATGTCGTTGAGCCCAAGTAGCTCGCCGTGATCGTATAGTGGTTAGTACTCTGCGTTGTGGCCGCAGCAACCTCGGTTAGAATCCGAGTCACGGCATTGTGGTTGGTAATGTCACGGCAGTTGGGTGTTAATTTTACAGAATTAGCAAATGTACCAGTGGTTTTTGTAAAATGTCTATTAAAAACAGATCCTTTCAAATATTTAAACCATCTAACAACAAATGATTTAAACTTGCATGATTATAAGCTGTAGCTATAATGTATTTACTTACATAAATTATCGTTCTTGAACCTATTGGGGGTGGAGGGGGAGCGGAGCTCACCCCCAGGTGCAGTTGAGTGACCTGTGTTGTGGCTCTCTAGAGGGAAGGCACAAATTTTGCTGTCACCCAGCCCAATCCAGACGTGTATTGGGGCCAGGTTTCAGGCAAATAGAGCAGTAAGTGCAGAGACATGTTCACTCTCTAAAAGTGGCATTTCTAAAATAGTAAAGTTAAATCCAACCTCACCAGTAAGTAGGATTTTCAATAAATAAATAAAGCTACTCCTCTCCGATATGGAATTACCAAATAAAAAGTATAGGGGAATACACAGAGCTAACCTATGAGAGGGGTAGACCTCACAGTAGTGAAAAATGAAATAGACTGTTTGGTACTTACAGGACACGCGAACCACCAAAGTACATATCTTATTTTTTACTTACATAGCATCATGCACCTAGGACTACCTAGGGCCTACCTTAGGTGTAAATTATATGTAATAAAAGGGGAGTTTAAGGCTTGGCAAGTAGGCTGGGACTCCCCTGGGAGACCCCTGAGTCTATGCCCAGAACCATAACTCTGCCAGTCGAGTACTTACCTAAAAGCCGATAACTCACTTTTCTTCCATAGGCTAACATTGAGTGGTTTCACTTGGAAATTCTTCTAAGTGGTGTGGAGTTTTGGAACTTTAAAATATTCATCTAAAATCAGCCGAACAACGAATTCTGATTTACTCACCTGTTATCAGGAGAGACCTCAGTGCTGCATCTTGGAGCTCAGTACTGACCCTGAAAAGTAATTTTAACCGTACTTACCAGTAACTCGAATTTCCTTCCATGGGATATCATTGCCTGCTTTTTGCTGAAAATTTTCTAAGTGTCGATTTTTGAAACTTACAAATATTCTTTAAAAATCGTACCAACTGTGAAAACGTAATTGTTTACCTGTTTTAGATAGATGTCCCAGTACTGAGCCTAGGAGCCCAGCACTGGATTACAAAAGTAACGAGAACGTACTTTACCCGTAACTTGAATTTTCTTCCATAGGAAACCATTGACTGTTTTTCTGTGAAATTTCTTCTAAGTGTCGATTTTGCAAACATGTAAATATTCCTTAAAAATCGCCTGTATAACTTAAACGCAGTTTCTCAACTGCTTACAGGTGGTACAGTAGTGCTGGATCTAGGATCCAACACTGACCTAGAAAAAGTAACCATAACCCCACTTACCTGCTAAGTGAATTTCCTTCCATAGGATAACATTGGTAATTTGATCAGCAAAAGTTTCTAAGTGTCAACTTTTAAAATAGCAAAATATTGCTTAAAAATCACAACAGTAACTAAAACGAATTTACTCACTTGTTTCCAAGAACTGTCCCAGGACTGAATCTAGGATCCAGTCCTGGATTTAGAAAAGTAATCCTGAAAGTAATTAATTGCATATAACTTAAAATTCCCATTGAGCTCAATGTATTATTGTGATTCAAATTGTGTTGCCTATTGCAATAAACTGTAACTATGACTTGCAAAAGTCAATTGCCTATTGCAAAGTATTTAACTAAAGCATCTCATTCTGAGAAAGTATATTTTGATACCTATTGTTGGTTCTAAAATAAAACAACAATATCTTTTGTATGCAAACCAATGGCCTAGAGTTCAGTTCTTGAGTGTGTGAGACCATTTGCTGACTGAGTGTGTACAACAAATGTTTTACACTGTACTCTGATACTGCCTTACTGCTCGGCAAGCTACCACTTTAGAGAGTAAGGTTATATCTAACTTTAGCCTCTGCCAAACCTCTGGGGACTGGGGACTCTGTGCACACTGTACCTATTTGGGAACAGTATATACAGAGCCACTTTCTCACAGTAGTGATAAAGTGATTAGAGTCCTAAGGCCAACATAAAGATACAGCAAAACGTGAGGTGAAAAGCAAAAAGGTTGCTGGTAGGCCACCTTAAGGATGCCAGGTCTAACAAAAACTGAACTAAGGATAACATGAGTAAAACATCAGGTTTCTCTACTGCATTTGGTGAGACAAGTGGGCCTTCTTTTATCTTCCATTCAAGCAATCTTTGACAGACCCCTTTATTATAGAGCTTTTCAAGGATTAAAGATAAGGCACTTACAAAGGAGTCCCAAATATTCAGAGATGGTTGACTTCTGTAATATGGGTCGTAGACTAAAAGCAGCGCAAAAACAGAGTGCAACAGGGTCCCAAAAACTTGAGTGCCACAAGAGAGTTTGAATGCAAGCGTATCCTTTTACAGATCCAGAGATATACTCATGCAATTTTTGTTTTTAGGACAGACCGTGCATGATGAAAAAAACATTGTTTTTAAAAAGCGCATTGCAGAATATCAGTACTTTGATGTGGGAACACTTCAAAACTTTCAAACAAAATATTTGTAGGCCGCTTACAGCAAGTTGTTGTGGCCGAGTGGTTAAGGCGATGGACTAGAAATCCATTGGGGTATCCCCGCGCAGGTTCGAATCCTGCCAACAACGAGAATCTTTTTATTATCGGCTACAATTTCAGAAGTTAACCTTTAGTATTTCTTCCATTTCAGTTTTATAAATAGGTGGCTTATTTTTGTGTCACTATTGCCTCTCCACATATTTGTTATCGCTACCTCTTTCATGTCTTTGCTACACCTCATTCCTACTTTAGCACTGGTGTAAACGCTTCAAATTATTATACGGTTGCTCTCTCATTCATACCTGCGCATGCACTTGAAAGTTACTTTACCAATAAAAGACGCAAAGAGAGAAATAGAACAAAAGTGCTGGCTGGATTGGCAAACACACTTCATAAAACTGCATTTTCTTTTTTATTCTCCCCCGTGTTACATGCTTAACCTCCCCATGTGTAATTTCTCTTAACCTGCTGTCCCAGGAAGAGAATTTCATCTACAGGCTCTTTCTGTGTTTTTTTCCCTAGTCTGTCTTTCCCATTTCTTAGCTGTGTAACTGTTCCTTTACGCGCTCTATTTAAACGCCATCAATCTCATTTGAGCTCCTTGCTCCCGCTTCTGTTTTCTCCACCTCTCATACTGCCAGTTCTCTCTTTCTCTGTGGTTGGTGGCTACTTTCCTGAGCTTCCGAAGCCACGTGGTTCCTGCCTCTTGTTGTCAGACTTGAATTGGAAAAGGAACCATATTAACAAGCCTTTACCACTCACACACGGCGGAAGTTTATACTTTAATTCAGTGAGCTAAGAAAAGCGTGTTGTGGGTCCCCTACGAGCCATGGTGCTTGCTTCATCATGATTTGGCACCAGTCATTAGCCGCAGCTCTGCTAATGAGCCACTGAGGTCAGTTTCAATATTTACTCAAAAACATAACCATGCAGCCCACCCCTCAACTGTGTATTTATCTTGCTTTTCTGCTGTTCGTGTGATTAGCTGGGAGGAGCTCACGGCGACATCCTCCCTATAAAAGTGTAGATGGATCACTCTCTAACTCTTTCTTGCTTCACATACAAATGGCTTGAAAGGTGCAGGGAAGATGCAGGTCTAATAGACAGAATAGAAGGCCTGTGCCAGGTGGGTTTCTCTGCATTGGTGTCCCATCACAGGTCCGCAAGTGTAATGTGTGCTCTTTGACTTCTGGCATTTCACAAGCAGGCGGCCAGGAAACGGTTTCAGCCTATCAACCACTGAGGAGACGCAGCCTCTGAATGAGGAATGAGGAAGCAATGAATACATCCAGCCTATCACAGGAACAGCCCTGAGTGTTCCGAATTATAAATTCTCCATGTCATTGTATGTCGTTGAGCCCAAGTAGCTCGCCGTGATCGTATAGTGGTTAGTACTCTGCGTTGTGGCCGCAGCAACCTCGGTTAGAATCCGAGTCACGGCATTGTGGTTGGTAATGTCACGGCAGTTGGGTGTTAATTTTACAGAATTAGCAAATGTACCAGTGGTTTTTGTAAAATGTCTATTAAAAACAGATCCTTTCAAATATTTAAACCATCTAACAACAAATGATTTAAACTTGCATGATTATAAGCTGTAGCTATAATGTATTTACTTACATAAATTATCGTTCTTGAACCTATTGGGGGTGGAGGGGGAGCGGAGCTCACCCCCAGGTGCAGTTGAGTGACCTGTGTTGTGGCTCTCTAGAGGGAAGGCACAAATTTTGCTGTCACCCAGCCCAATCCAGACGTGTATTGGGGCCAGGTTTCAGGCAAATAGAGCAGTAAGTGCAGAGACATGTTCACTCTCTAAAAGTGGCATTTCTAAAATAGTAAAGTTAAATCCAACCTCACCAGTAAGTAGGATTTTCAATAAATAAATAAAGCTACTCCTCTCCGATATGGAATTACCAAATAAAAAGTATAGGGGAATACACAGAGCTAACCTATGAGAGGGGTAGACCTCACAGTAGTGAAAAATGAAATAGACTGTTTGGTACTTACAGGACACGCGAACCACCAAAGTACATATCTTATTTTTTACTTACATAGCATCATGCACCTAGGACTACCTAGGGCCTACCTTAGGTGTAAATTATATGTAATAAAAGGGGAGTTTAAGGCTTGGCAAGTAGGCTGGGACTCCCCTGGGAGACCCCTGAGTCTATGCCCAGAACCATAACTCTGCCAGTCGAGTACTTACCTAAAAGCCGATAACTCACTTTTCTTCCATAGGCTAACATTGAGTGGTTTCACTTGGAAATTCTTCTAAGTGGTGTGGAGTTTTGGAACTTTAAAATATTCATCTAAAATCAGCCGAACAACGAATTCTGATTTACTCACCTGTTATCAGGAGAGACCTCAGTGCTGCATCTTGGAGCTCAGTACTGACCCTGAAAAGTAATTTTAACCGTACTTACCAGTAACTCGAATTTCCTTCCATGGGATATCATTGCCTGCTTTTTGCTGAAAATTTTCTAAGTGTCGATTTTTGAAACTTACAAATATTCTTTAAAAATCGTACCAACTGTGAAAACGTAATTGTTTACCTGTTTTAGATAGATGTCCCAGTACTGAGCCTAGGAGCCCAGCACTGGATTACAAAAGTAACGAGAACGTACTTTACCCGTAACTTGAATTTTCTTCCATAGGAAACCATTGACTGTTTTTCTGTGAAATTTCTTCTAAGTGTCGATTTTGCAAACATGTAAATATTCCTTAAAAATCGCCTGTATAACTTAAACGCAGTTTCTCAACTGCTTACAGGTGGTACAGTAGTGCTGGATCTAGGATCCAACACTGACCTAGAAAAAGTAACCATAACCCCACTTACCTGCTAAGTGAATTTCCTTCCATAGGATAACATTGGTAATTTGATCAGCAAAAGTTTCTAAGTGTCAACTTTTAAAATAGCAAAATATTGCTTAAAAATCACAACAGTAACTAAAACGAATTTACTCACTTGTTTCCAAGAACTGTCCCAGGACTGAATCTAGGATCCAGTCCTGGATTTAGAAAAGTAATCCTGAAAGTAATTAATTGCATATAACTTAAAATTCCCATTGAGCTCAATGTATTATTGTGATTCAAATTGTGTTGCCTATTGCAATAAACTGTAACTATGACCTGCAAAAGTCAATTGCCTATTGCAAAGTATTTAACTAAAGCATCTCATTCTGAGAAAGTATATTTTGATACCTATTGTTGGTTCTAAAATAAAACAACAATATCTTTTGTATGCAAACCAATGGCCTAGAGTTCAGTTCTTGAGTGTGTGAGACCATTTGCTGACTGAGTGTGTACAACAAATGTTTTACACTGTACTCTGATACTGCCTTACTGCTCGGCAAGCTACCACTTTAGAGAGTAAGGTTATATCTAACTTTAGCCTCTGCCAAACCTCTGGGGACTGGGGACTCTGTGCACACTGTACCTATTTGGGAACAGTATATACAGAGCCACTTTCTCACAGTAGTGATAAAGTGATTAGAGTCCTAAGGCCAACATAAAGATACAGCAAAACGTGAGGTGAAAAGCAAAAAGGTTGCTGGTAGGCCACCTTAAGGATGCCAGGTCTAACAAAAACTGAACTAAGGATAACATGAGTAAAACATCAGGTTTCTCTACTGCATTTGGTGAGACAAGTGGGCCTTCTTTTATCTTCCATTCAAGCAATCTTTGACAGACCCCTTTATTATAGAGCTTTTCAAGGATTAAAGATAAGGCACTTACAAAGGAGTCCCAAATATTCAGAGATGGTTGACTTCTGTAATATGGGTCGTAGACTAAAAGCAGCGCAAAAACAGAGTGCAACAGGGTCCAAAAACTTGAGTGCCACAAGAGAGTTTGAATGCAAGCGTATCCTTTTACAGATCCAGAGATATACTCATGCAATTTTTATTTTTAGGACAGAACGTGCATGATGAAAAAAACATTGTTTTTAAAAAGCGCATTGCAGAATATCAGTACTTTGATGTGGGAAAACTTCAAAACTTTCAAACAAAATATTTGTAGGCAGCTTACAGCAAGTTGTTGTGGCCGAGTGGTTAAGGCGATGGACTAGAAATCCATTGGGGTATCCCCGCGCAGGTTCGAATCCTGCCAACAACAAGATTCTTTTTATTATCGGCTACAATTTCAGAAGTTAACCTTTAGTATTTCTTCCATTTCAGTTTTATAAATAGGTGGCTTATTTTTGTGTCACTATTGCCTCTCCACATATTTGTTATCACTACCTCTTTCATGTCTTTGCTACACCTCATTCCTACTTTAGCACTGGTGTAAACGCTTCAAATTATTATACGGTTGCTCTCTCATTCATACCTGCGCATGCACTTGAAAGTTACTTTACCAATAACAGACGCAAAGAGAGAAATAGAACAAAAGTGCCTGCTGGATTGGCAAACACACTTCATAAAACTGCATTTTCTTTTTTATTCTCCCCCGTGTTACATGCTTAACCTCCCCATGTGTAATTTCTCTTAACCTGCTGTCCCAGGAAGAGAATTTCATCTACAGGCTCTTTCTGTGTTTTTTTCCCTAGTCTGTCTTTCCCATTTCTTAGCTGTGTAACTGTTCCTTTACGCGCTCTATTTAAACGCCATCAATCTCATTTGAGCTCCTTGCTCCCGCTTCTGTTTTCTCCACCTCTCATACTGCCAGTTCTCTCTTTCTCTGTGGTTGGTGGCTACTTTCCTGAGCTTCCGAAGCCACGTGGTTCCTGCCTCTTGTTGTCAGACTTGAATTGGAAAAGGAACCATATTAACAAGCCTTTACCACTCACACACGGCGGAAGTTTATACTTTAATTCAGTGAGCTAAGAAAAGCGTGTTGTGGGTCCCCTACGAGCCATGGTGCTTGCTTCATCATGATTTGGCACCAGTCATTAGCCGCAGCTCTGCTAATGAGCCACTGAGGTCAGTTTCAATATTTACTCAAAAACATAACCATGCAGCCCACCCCTCAACTGTGTATTTATCTTGCTTTTCTGCTGTTCGTGTGATTAGCTGGGAGGAGCTCACGGCGACATCCTCCCTATAAAAGTGTAGATGGATCACTCTCTAACTCTTTCTTGCTTCACATACAAATGGCTTGAAAGGTGCAGGGAAGATGCAGGTCTAATAGACAGAATAGAAGGCCTGTGCCAGGTGGGTTTCTCTGCATTGGTGTCCCATCACAGGTCCGCAAGTGTAATGTGTGATCTTTGACTCCTGGCATTTCACAAGCAGGCGGCCAGGAAACGGTTTCAGCCTATCAACCACTGAGGAGACGCAGCCTCTGAATGAGGAATGAGGAAGCAATGAATACATCCAGCCTATCACAGGAACATCCCTGAGTGTTCCGAATTATAAATTCTCCATGTCATTGTATGTCGTTGAGCCCAAGTAGCTCGCCGTGATCGTATAGTGGTTAGTACTCTGCATTGTGGCCGCAGCAACCTCGGTTCGAATCCGAGTCACGGCATTGTGGTTGGCAATGTCACGGCAGTTGGGTGTTAATTTTACAGAATTAGCAAATGTACCAGTGGTTTTTGTAAAATGTCTATTAAAAACAGATCCTTTCAAATATTTAAACCATCTAACAACAAATGATTTAAACTTGCATGATTATAAGCTGTAGCTATAATGTATTTACTTACATAAATTATCGTTCTTGAACCTATTGGGGGTGGAGGGGGAGCGGAGCTCACCCCCAGGTGCAGTTGAGTGACCTATGTTGTGGCTCTCTAGAGGGAAGGCACAAATTTTGCTGTCACCCAGCCCAATCCAGACGTGTATTGGGGCCAGGTTTCAGGCAAATAGAGCAGTAAGTGCAAAGACATGTTCACTCTCTAAAAGTGGCATTTCTAAAATAGTAAAGTTAAATCCAACCTCACCAGTAAGTAGGATTTTCAATAAATAAATAAAGCTACTCCTCTCCGATATGGAATTACCAAATAAAAAGTATAGGGGAATACACAGAGCTAACCTATGAGAGGGGTAGACCTCACAGTAGTGAAAAATGAAATAGACTGTTTGGTACTTACAGGACACGCGAACCACCAAAGTACATATCTTATTTTTTACTTACATAGCATCATGCACCTAGGACTACCTAGGGCCTACCTTAGGTGTAAATTATATGTAATAAAAGGGGAGTTTAAGGCTTGGCAAGTAGGCTGGGACTCCCCTGGGAGACCCCTGAGTCTATGCCCAGAACCATAACTCTGCCAGTCGAGTACTTACCTAAAAGCCGATAACTCACTTTTCTTCCATAGGCTAACATTGAGTGGTTTCACTTGGAAATTCTTCTAAGTGGTGTGGAGTTTTGGAACTTTAAAATATTCATCTAAAATCAGCCGAACAACGAATTCTGATTTACTCACCTGTTATCAGGAGAGACCTCAGTGCTGCATCTTGGAGCTCAGTACTGACCCTGAAAAGTAATTTTAACCGTACTTACCAGTAACTCGAATTTCCTTCCATGGGATATCATTGCCTGCTTTTTGCTGAAAATTTTCTAAGTGTCGATTTTTGAAACTTACAAATATTCTTTAAAAATCGTACCAACTGTGAAAACGTAATTGTTTACCTGTTTTAGATAGATGTCCCAGTACTGAGCCTAGGAGCCCAGCACTGGATTACAAAAGTAACGAGAACGTACTTTACCCGTAACTTGAATTTTCTTCCATAGGAAACCATTGACTGTTTTTCTGTGAAATTTCTTCTAAGTGTCGATTTTGCAAACATGTAAATATTCCTTAAAAATCGCCTGTATAACTTAAACGCAGTTTCTCAACTGCTTACAGGTGGTACAGTAGTGCTGGATCTAGGATCCAACACTGACCTAGAAAAAGTAACCATAACCCCACTTACCTGCTAAGTGAATTTCCTTCCATAGGATAACATTGGTAATTTGATCAGCAAAAGTTTCTAAGTGTCAACTTTTAAAATAGCAAAATATTGCTTAAAAATCACAACAGTAACTAAAACGAATTTACTCACTTGTTTCCAAGAACTGTCCCAGGACTGAATCTAGGATCCAGTCCTGGATTTAGAAAAGTAATCCTGAAAGTAATTAATTGCATATAACTTAAAATTCCCATTGAGCTCAATGTATTATTGTGATTCAAATTGTGTTGCCTATTGCAATAAACTGTAACTATGACCTGCAAAAGTCAATTGCCTATTGCAAAGTATTTAACTAAAGCATCTCATTCTGAGAAAGTATATTTTGATACCTATTGTTGGTTCTAAAATAAAACAACAATATCTTTTGTATGCAAACCAATGGCCTAGAGTTCAGTTCTTGAGTGTGTGAGACCATTTGCTGACTGAGTGTGTACAACAAATGTTTTACACTGTACTCTGATACTGCCTTACTGCTCGGCAAGCTACCACTTTAGAGAGTAAGGTTATATCTAACTTTAGCCTCTGCCAAACCTCTGGGGACTGGGGACTCTGTGCACACTGTACCTATTTGGGAACAGTATATACAGAGCCACTTTCTCACAGTAGTGATAAAGTGATTAGAGTCCTAAGGCCAACATAAAGATACAGCAAAACGTGAGGTGAAAAGCAAAAAGGTTGCTGGTAGGCCACCTTAAGGATGCCAGGTCTAACAAAAACTGAACTAAGGATAACATGAGTAAAACATCAGGTTTCTCTACTGCATTTGGTGAGACAAGTGGGCCTTCTTTTATCTTCCATTCAAGCAATCTTTGACAGACCCCTTTATTATAGAGCTTTTCAAGGATTAAAGATAAGGCACTTACAAAGGAGTCCCAAATATTCAGAGATGGTTGACTTCTGTAATATGGGTCGTAGACTAAAAGCAGCGCAAAAACAGAGTGCAACAGGGTCCAAAAACTTGAGTGCCACAAGAGAGTTTGAATGCAAGCGTATCCTTTTACAGATCCAGAGATATACTCATGCAATTTTTATTTTTAGGACAGAACGTGCATGATGAAAAAAACATTGTTTTTAAAAAGCGCATTGCAGAATATCAGTACTTTGATGTGGGAAAACTTCAAAACTTTCAAACAAAATATTTGTAGGCAGCTTACAGCAAGTTGTTGTGGCCGAGTGGTTAAGGCGATGGACTAGAAATCCATTGGGGTATCCCCGCGCAGGTTCGAATCCTGCCAACAACAAGATTCTTTTTATTATCGGCTACAATTTCAGAAGTTAACCTTTAGTATTTCTTCCATTTCAGTTTTATAAATAGGTGGCTTATTTTTGTGTCACTATTGCCTCTCCACATATTTGTTATCGCTACCTCTTTCATGTCTTTGCTACACCTCATTCCTACTTTAGCACTGGTGTAAACGCTTCAAATTATTATACGGTTGCTCTCTCATTCATACCTGCGCATGCACTTGAAAGTTACTTTACCAATAACAGACGCAAAGAGAGAAATAGAACAAAAGTGCCTGCTGGATTGGCAAACACACTTCATAAAACTGCATTTTCTTTTTTATTCTCCCCCGTGTTACATGCTTAACCTCCCCATGTGTAATTTCTCTTAACCTGCTGTCCCAGGAAGAGAATTTCATCTACAGGCTCTTTCTGTGTTTTTTTCCCTAGTCTGTCTTTCCCATTTCTTAGCTGTGTAACTGTTCCTTTACGCGCTCTATTTAAACGCCATCAATCTCATTTGAGCTCCTTGCTCCCGCTTCTGTTTTCTCCACCTCTCATACTGCCAGTTCTCTCTTTCTCTGTGGTTGGTGGCTACTTTCCTGAGCTTCCGAAGCCACGTGGTTCCTGCCTCTTGTTGTCAGACTTGAATTGGAAAAGGAACCATATTAACAAGCCTTTACCACTCACACACGGCGGAAGTTTATACTTTAATTCAGTGAGCTAAGAAAAGCGTGTTGTGGGTCCCCTACGAGCCATGGTGCTTGCTTCATCATGATTTGGCACCAGTCATTAGCCGCAGCTCTGCTAATGAGCCACTGAGGTCAGTTTCAATATTTACTCAAAAACATAACCATGCAGCCCACCCCTCAACTGTGTATTTATCTTGCTTTTCTGCTGTTCGTGTGATTAGCTGGGAGGAGCTCACGGCGACATCCTCCCTATAAAAGTGTAGATGGATCACTCTCTAACTCTTTCTTGCTTCACATACAAATGGCTTGAAAGGTGCAGGGAAGATGCAGGTCTAATAGACAGAATAGAAGGCCTGTGCCAGGTGGGTTTCTCTGCATTGGTGTCCCATCACAGGTCCGCAAGTGTAATGTGTGATCTTTGACTCCTGGCATTTCACAAGCAGGCGGCCAGGAAACGGTTTCAGCCTATCAACCACTGAGGAGACGCAGCCTCTGAATGAGGAATGAGGAAGCAATGAATACATCCAGCCTATCACAGGAACAGCCCTGAGTGTTCCGAATTATAAATTCTCCATGTCATTGTATGTCGTTGAGCCCAAGTAGCTCGCCGTGATCGTATAGTGGTTAGTACTCTGCGTTGTGGCCGCAGCAACCTCGGTTCGAATCCGAGTCACGGCATTGTGGTTGGCAATGTCACGGCAGTTGGGTGTTAATTTTACAGAATTAGCAAATGTACCAGTGGTTTTTGTAAAATGTCTATTAAAAACAGATCCTTTCAAATATTTAAACCATCTAACAACAAATGATTTAAACTTGCATGATTATAAGCTGTAGCTATAATGTATTTACTTACATAAATTATCGTTCTTGAACCTATTGGGGGTGGAGGGGGAGCGGAGCTCAC
Organism: Triturus cristatus; assembly: GCF_964204655.1. NCBI lineage: Eukaryota > Metazoa > Chordata > Amphibia > Caudata > Salamandridae > Triturus > Triturus cristatus. The sequence goes on from NC_140595.1 coordinate 724,768,175, forward strand.
CCCCAGGTGCAGTTGAGTGACCTATGTTGTGGCTCTCTAGAGGGAAGGCACAAATTTTGCTGTCACCCAGCCCAATCCAGACGTGTATTGGGGCCAGGTTTCAGGCAAATAGAGCAGTAAGTGCAAAGACATGTTCACTCTCTAAAAGTGGCATTTCTAAAATAGTAAAGTTAAATCCAACCTCACCAGTAAGTGGGATTTTCAATAAATAAATAAAGCTACTCCTCTCCGATATGGAATTACCAAATAAAAAGTATAGGGGAATACACAGAGCTAACCTATGAGAGGGGTAGACCTCACAGTAGTGAAAAATGAAATAGACTGTTTGGTACTTACAGGACACGCGAACCACCAAAGTACATATCTTATTTTTTACTTACATAGCATCATGCACCTAGGACTACCTAGGGCCTACCTTAGGTGTAAATTATATGTAATAAAAGGGGAGTTTAAGGCTTGGCAAGTAGGCTGGGACTCCCCTGGGAGACCCCTGAGTCTATGCCCAGAACCATAACTCTGCCAGTCGAGTACTTACCTAAAAGCCGATAACTCACTTTTCTTCCACAGGCTAACATTGAGTGGTTTCACTTGGAAATTCTTCTAAGTGGTGTGGAGTTTTGGAACTTTAAAATATTCATCTAAAATCAGCCGAACAACGAATTCTGATTTACTCACCTGTTATCAGGAGAGACCTCAGTGCTGCATCTTGGAGCTCGGTACTGACCCTGAAAAGTAATTTTAACCGTACTTACCAGTAACTCGAATTTCCTTCCATGGGATATCATTGCCTGCTTTTTGCTGAAAATTTTCTAAGTGTCGATTTTTGAAACTTACAAATATTCTTTAAAAATCGTACCAACTGTGAAAACGTAATTGTTTACCTGTTTTAGATAGATGTCCCAGTACTGAGCCTAGGAGCCCAGCACTGGATTACAAAAGTAACGAGAACGTACTTTACCCGTAACTTGAATTTTCTTCCATAGGAAACCATTGACTGTTTTTCTGTGAAATTTCTTCTAAGTGTCGATTTTGCAAACATGTAAATATTCCTTAAAAATCGCCTGTATAACTTAAACGCAGTTTCTCAACTGCTTACAGGTGGTACAGTAGTGCTGGATCTAGGATCCAACACTGACCTCGAAAACGTAACCATAACCCCACTTACCTGCTAAGTGAATTTCCTTCCATAGGATAACATTGGTAATTTGATCAGCAAAAGTTTCTAAGTGTCAACTTTTAAAATAGCAAAATATTGCTTAAAAATCACAACAGTAATTAAAACGAATTTACTCACTTGTTTCCAAGAACTGTCCCAGGACTGAATCTAGGATCCAGTCCTGGATTTAGAAAAGTAATCCTGAAAGTAATTAATTGCATATAACTTAAAATTCCCATTGAGCTCAATGTATTATTGTGATTCAAATTGTGTTGCCTATTGCAATAAACTGTAACTATGACCTGCAAAAGTCAATTGCCTATTGCAAAGTATTTAACTAAAGCATCTCATTCTGAGAAAGTATATTTTGATACCTATTGTTGGTTCTAAAATAAAACAACAATATCTTTTGTATGCAAACCAATGGCCTAGAGTTCAGTTCTTGAGTGTGTGAGACCATTTGCTGACTGAGTGTGTACAACAAATGTTTTACACTGTACTCTGATACTGCCTTACTGCTCGGCAAGCTACCACTTTAGAGAGTAAGGTTATATCTAACTTTAGCCTCTGCCAAACCTCTGGGGACTGGGGACTCTGTGCACACTGTACCTATTTGGGAACAGTATATACAGAGCCACTTTCTCACAGTAGTGATAAAGTGATTAGAGTCCTAAGGCCAACATAAAGATACAGCAAAACGTGACGTGAAAAGCAAAAAGGTTGCTGGTAGGCCACCTTAAGGATGCCAGGTCTAACAAAAACTGAACTAAGGATAACATGAGTAAAACATCAGGTTTCTCTACTGCATTTGGTGAGACAAGTGGGCCTTCTTTTATCTTCCATTCAAGCAATCTTTGACAGACCCCTTTATTATAGAGCTTTTCAAGGATTAAAGATAAGGCACTTACAAAGGAGTCCCAAATACTCAGAGATGGTTGACTTCTGTAATATGGGTCGTAGACTAAAAGCAGCGCAAAAACAGAGTGCAACAGGGTCCAAAAAACTTGAGTGCCACAAGAGAGTTTGAATGCAAGCGTATCCTTTTACAGATCCAGAGATATACTCATGCAATTTTTGTTTTTAGGACAGAACGTGCATGATGAAAAAAACATTGTTTTTAAAAAGCGCATTGCAGAATATCAGTACTTTGATGTGGGAAAACTTCAAAACTTTCAAACAAAATATTTGTAGGCATCCTACAGCAAGTTGTTGTGGCTTAGTGGTTAAGGTGATGGACTAGAAATCCATTGGGGTATCCCCGCGCAGGATCGAATCCTGCCAACAACGAGAATCTTTTTATTATCGGCTACAATTTCAGAAGTTAACCTTTAGTATTTCTTCCATTTCAGTTTTATAAATAGGTGGCTTATTTTTGTGTCACTATTGCCTCTCCACATATTTGTTATCGCTACCTCTTTCATGTCTTTGCTACACCTCATTCCTACTTTAGCACTGGTGTAAACGCTTCAAATTATTATACGGTTGCTCTCTCATTCATACCTGCGCATGCACTTGAAAGTTACTTTACCAATAAAAGACGCAAAGAGAGAAATAGAACAAAAGTGCTGGCTGGATTGGCAAACACACTTCATAAAACTGCATTTTCTTTTTTATTCTCCCCCGTTTTACATGCTTAACCTCCCCATGTGTAATTTCTCTTAACCTGCTGTCCCAGGAAGAGAATTTCATCTACAGGCTCTTTCTGTGTTTTTTTCCCTAGTCTGTCTTTCCCATTTCTTAGCTGTGTAACTGTTCCTTTACGCGCTCTATTTAAACGCCATCAATCTCATTTGAGCTCCTTGCTCCCGCTTCTGTTTTCTCCACCTCTCATACTGATAGTTCTCTCTTTCTCTGTGGTTGGTGGCTACTTTCCTGAGCTTCCGAAGCCACGTGGTTCCTGCCTCTTGTTGTCAGACTTGAATTGGAAAAGGAACCATATTAACAAGCCTTTACCACTCACACACGGCGGAAGTTTATACTTTAATTCAGTGAGCTAAGAAAAGCGTGTTGTGGGTCCCCTACGAGCCATGGTGCTTGCTTCATCATGATTTGGCACCAGTCATTAGCCGCAGCTCTGCTAATGAGCCACTGAGGTCAGTTTCAATATTTACTCAAAAACATAACCATGCAGCCCACCCCTCAACTGTGTATTTATCTTGCTTTTCTGCTGTTCGTGTGATTAGCTGGGAGGAGCTCACGGCGACATCCTCCCTATAAAAGTGTAGATGGATCACTCTCTAACTCTTTCTTGCTTCACATACAAATGGCTTGAAAGGTGCAGGGAAGATGCAGGTCTAATAGACAGAATAGAAGGTCTGTGCCAGGTGGGTTTCTCTGCATTGGTGTCCCATCACAGGTCCGCAAGTGTAATGTGTGATCTTTGACTCCTGGCATTTCACAAGCAGGCGGCCAGGAAACGGTTTCAGCCTATCAACCACTGAGGAGACGCAGCCTCTGAATGAGGAATGAGGAAGCAATGAATACATCCAGCCTATCACAGGAACAGCCCTGAGTGTTCCGAATTATAAATTCTCCATGTCACTGTATGTCGTTGAGCCCAAGTAGCTCGCCGTGATCGTATAGTGGTTAGTACTCTGCGTTGTGGCCGCAGCAACCTCGGTTCGAATCCGAGTCACGGCATTGTGGTTGGCAATGTCACGGCAGTTGGGTGTTAATTTTACAGAATTAGCAAATGTACCAGTGGTTTTTGTAAAATGTCTATTAAAAACAGATCCTTTCAAATATTTAAACCATCTAACAACAAATGATTTAAACTCGCATGATTATAAGCTGTAGCTATAATGTATTTACTTACATAAATTATCGTTCTTGAACCTATTGGGGGTGGAGGGGGAGCGGAGCTCACCCCCCAGGTGCAGTTGAGTGACCTGTGTTGTGGCTCTCTAGAGGGAAGGCACAAATTTTGCTGTCACCCAGCCCAATCCAGACGTGTATTGGGGCCAGGTTTCAGGCAAATAGAGCAGTAAGTGCAGAGAAATGTTCACTCTCTAAAAGTGGCATTTCTAAAATAGTAAAGTTAAATCCAACCTCACCAGTAAGTAGGATTTTCAATAAATAAATAAAGCTACTCCTCTCCGATATGGAATTACCAAATTAAAAGTATAGGGGAATACACAGAGCTAACCTATGAGAGGGGTAGACCTCACAGTAGTGAAAAATGAAATAGACTGTTTGGTACTTACAGGACACGCGAACCACCAAAGTACATATCTTATTTTTTACTTACATAGCATCATGCACCTAGGACTACCTAGGGCCTATCTTAGGTGTAAATTATATGTAATAAAAGGGGAGTTTAAGGCTTGGCAAGAAGGCTGGGACTCCCCTGGGAGACCCCTGAGTCTATGCCCAGAACCATAACTCTGCCAGTCGAGTACTTACCTAAAAGCCGATAACTCACTTTTCTTCCATAGGCTAACATTGAGTGGTTTCACTTGGAAATTCTTCTAAGTGGTGTGGAGTTTTGGAACTTTAAAATATTCATCTAAAATCAGCCGAACAACGAATTCTGATTTACTCACCTGTTATCAGGAGAGACCTCAGTGCTGCATCTTGGAGCTCGGTACTGACCCTGAAAAGTAATTTTAACCGTACTTACCAGTAACTCGAATTTCCTTCCATGGGATATCATTGCCTGCTTTTTGCTGAAAATTTTCTAAGTGTCGATTTTTGAAACTTACAAATATTCTTTAAAAATCGTACCAACTGTGAAAACGTAATTGTTTACCTGTTTTAGATAGATGTCCCAGTACTGAGCCTAGGAGCCCAGCACTGGATTACAAAAGTAACGAGAACGTACTTTACCCGTAACTTGAATTTTCTTCCATAGGAAACCATTGACTGTTTTTCTGTGAAATTTCTTCTAAGTGTCGATTTTGCAAACATGTAAATATTCCTTAAAAATCGCCTGTATAACTTAAACGCAGTTTCTCAACTGCTTACAGGTGGTACAGTAGTGCTGGATCTAGGATCCAACACTGACCTAGAAAAAGTAACCATAACCCCACTTACCTGCTAAGTGAATTTCCTTCCATAGGATAACATTGGTAATTTGATCAGCAAAAGTTTCTAAGTGTCAACTTTTAAAATAGCAAAATATTGCTTAAAAATCACAACAGTAACTAAAACGAATTTACTCACTTGTTTCCAAGAACTGTCCCAGGACTGAATCTAGGATCCAGTCCTGGATTTAGAAAAGTAATCCTGAAAGTAATTAATTGCATATAACTTAAAATTCCCATTGAGCTCAATGTATTATTGTGATTCAAATTGTGTTGCCTATTGCAATAAACTGTAACTATGACCTGCAAAAGTCAATTGCCTATTGCAAAGTATTTAACTAAAGCATCTCATTCTGAGAAAGTATATTTTGATACCTATTGTTGGTTCTAAAATAAAACAACAATATCTTTTGTATGCAAACCAATGGCCTAGAGTTCAGTTCTTGAGTGTGTGAGACCATTTGCTGACTGAGTGTGTACAACAAATGTTTTACACTGTACTCTGATACTGCCTTACTGCTCGGCAAGCTACCACTTTAGAGAGTAAGGTTATATCTAACTTTAGCCTCTGCCAAACCTCTGGGGACTGGGGACTCTGTGCACACTGTACCTATTTGGGAACAGTATATACAGAGCCACTTTCTCACAGTAGTGATAAAGTGATTAGAGTCCTAAGGCCAACATAAAGATACAGCAAAACGTGAGGTGAAAAGCAAAAAGGTTGCTGGTAGGCCACCTTAAGGATGCCAGGTCTAACAAAAACTGAACTAAGGATAACATGAGTAAAACATCAGGTTTCTCTACTGCATTTGGTGAGACAAGTGGGCCTTCTTTTATCTTCCATTCAAGCAATCTTTGACAGACCCCTTTATTATAGAGCTTTTCAAGGATTAAAGATAAGGCACTTACAAAGGAGTCCCAAATATTCAGAGATGGTTGACTTCTGTAATATGGGTCGTAGACTAAAAGCAGCGCAAAAACAGAGTGCAACAGGGTCCCAAAAACTTGAGTGCCACAAGAGAGTTTGAATGCAAGCGTATCCTTTTACAGATCCAGAGATATACTCATGCAATTTTTGTTTTTAGGACAGACCGTGCATGATGAAAAAAACATTGTTTTTAAAAAGCGCATTGCAGAATATCAGTACTTTGATGTGGGAACACTTCAAAACTTTCAAACAAAATATTTGTAGGCCGCTTACAGCAAGTTGTTGTGGCCGAGTGGTTAAGGCGATGGACTAGAAATCCATTGGGGTATCCCCGCGCAGGTTCGAATCCTGCCAACAACGAGAATCTTTTTATTATCGGCTACAATTTCAGAAGTTAACCTTTAGTATTTCTTCCATTTCAGTTTTATAAATAGGTGGCTTATTTTTGTGTCACTATTGCCTCTCCACATATTTGTTATCGCTACCTCTTTCATGTCTTTGCTACACCTCATTCCTACTTTAGCACTGGTGTAAACGCTTCAAATTATTATACGGTTGCTCTCTCATTCATACCTGCGCATGCACTTGAAAGTTACTTTACCAATAAAAGACGCAAAGAGAGAAATAGAACAAAAGTGCTGGCTGGATTGGCAAACACACTTCATAAAACTGCATTTTCTTTTTTATTCTCCCCCGTGTTACATGCTTAACCTCCCCATGTGTAATTTCTCTTAACCTGCTGTCCCAGGAAGAGAATTTCATCTACAGGCTCTTTCTGTGTTTTTTTCCCTAGTCTGTCTTTCCCATTTCTTAGCTGTGTAACTGTTCCTTTACGCGCTCTATTTAAACGCCATCAATCTCATTTGAGCTCCTTGCTCCCGCTTCTGTTTTCTCCACCTCTCATACTGCCAGTTCTCTCTTTCTCTGTGGTTGGTGGCTACTTTCCTGAGCTTCCGAAGCCACGTGGTTCCTGCCTCTTGTTGTCAGACTTGAATTGGAAAAGGAACCATATTAACAAGCCTTTACCACTCACACACGGCGGAAGTTTATACTTTAATTCAGTGAGCTAAGAAAAGCGTGTTGTGGGTCCCCTACGAGCCATGGTGCTTGCTTCATCATGATTTGGCACCAGTCATTAGCCGCAGCTCTGCTAATGAGCCACTGAGGTCAGTTTCAATATTTACTCAAAAACATAACCATGCAGCCCACCCCTCAACTGTGTATTTATCTTGCTTTTCTGCTGTTCGTGTGATTAGCTGGGAGGAGCTCACGGCGACATCCTCCCTATAAAAGTGTAGATGGATCACTCTCTAACTCTTTCTTGCTTCACATACAAATGGCTTGAAAGGTGCAGGGAAGATGCAGGTCTAATAGACAGAATAGAAGGCCTGTGCCAGGTGGGTTTCTCTGCATTGGTGTCCCATCACAGGTCCGCAAGTGTAATGTGTGATCTTTGACTCCTGGCATTTCACAAGCAGGCGGCCAGGAAACGGTTTCAGCCTATCAACCACTGAGGAGACGCAGCCTCTGAATGAGGAATGAGGAAGCAATGAATACATCCAGCCTATCACAGGAACAGCCCTGAGTGTTCCGAATTATAAATTCTCCATGTCATTGTATGTCGTTGAGCCCAAGTAGCTCGCCGTGATCGTATAGTGGTTAGTACTCTGCGTTGTGGCCGCAGCAACCTCGGTTAGAATCCGAGTCACGGCATTGTGGTTGGTAATGTCACGGCAGTTGGGTGTTAATTTTACAGAATTAGCAAATGTACCAGTGGTTTTTGTAAAATGTCTATTAAAAACAGATCCTTTCAAATATTTAAACCATCTAACAACAAATGATTTAAACTTGCATGATTATAAGCTGTAGCTATAATGTATTTACTTACATAAATTATCGTTCTTGAACCTATTGGGGGTGGAGGGGGAGCGGAGCTCACCCCCAGGTGCAGTTGAGTGACCTGTGTTGTGGCTCTCTAGAGGGAAGGCACAAATTTTGCTGTCACCCAGCCCAATCCAGACGTGTATTGGGGCCAGGTTTCAGGCAAATAGAGCAGTAAGTGCAGAGACATGTTCACTCTCTAAAAGTGGCATTTCTAAAATAGTAAAGTTAAATCCAACCTCACCAGTAAGTAGGATTTTCAATAAATAAATAAAGCTACTCCTCTCCGATATGGAATTACCAAATAAAAAGTATAGGGGAATACACAGAGCTAACCTATGAGAGGGGTAGACCTCACAGTAGTGAAAAATGAAATAGACTGTTTGGTACTTACAGGACACGCGAACCACCAAAGTACATATCTTATTTTTTACTTACATAGCATCATGCACCTAGGACTACCTAGGGCCTACCTTAGGTGTAAATTATATGTAATAAAAGGGGAGTTTAAGGCTTGGCAAGTAGGCTGGGACTCCCCTGGGAGACCCCTGAGTCTATGCCCAGAACCATAACTCTGCCAGTCGAGTACTTACCTAAAAGCCGATAACTCACTTTTCTTCCATAGGCTAACATTGAGTGGTTTCACTTGGAAATTCTTCTAAGTGGTGTGGAGTTTTGGAACTTTAAAATATTCATCTAAAATCAGCCGAACAACGAATTCTGATTTACTCACCTGTTATCAGGAGAGACCTCAGTGCTGCATCTTGGAGCTCAGTACTGACCCTGAAAAGTAATTTTAACCGTACTTACCAGTAACTCGAATTTCCTTCCATGGGATATCATTGCCTGCTTTTTGCTGAAAATTTTCTAAGTGTCGATTTTTGAAACTTACAAATATTCTTTAAAAATCGTACCAACTGTGAAAACGTAATTGTTTACCTGTTTTAGATAGATGTCCCAGTACTGAGCCTAGGAGCCCAGCACTGGATTACAAAAGTAACGAGAACGTACTTTACCCGTAACTTGAATTTTCTTCCATAGGAAACCATTGACTGTTTTTCTGTGAAATTTCTTCTAAGTGTCGATTTTGCAAACATGTAAATATTCCTTAAAAATCGCCTGTATAACTTAAACGCAGTTTCTCAACTGCTTACAGGTGGTACAGTAGTGCTGGATCTAGGATCCAACACTGACCTAGAAAAAGTAACCATAACCCCACTTACCTGCTAAGTGAATTTCCTTCCATAGGATAACATTGGTAATTTGATCAGCAAAAGTTTCTAAGTGTCAACTTTTAAAATAGCAAAATATTGCTTAAAAATCACAACAGTAACTAAAACGAATTTACTCACTTGTTTCCAAGAACTGTCCCAGGACTGAATCTAGGATCCAGTCCTGGATTTAGAAAAGTAATCCTGAAAGTAATTAATTGCATATAACTTAAAATTCCCATTGAGCTCAATGTATTATTGTGATTCAAATTGTGTTGCCTATTGCAATAAACTGTAACTATGACTTGCAAAAGTCAATTGCCTATTGCAAAGTATTTAACTAAAGCATCTCATTCTGAGAAAGTATATTTTGATACCTATTGTTGGTTCTAAAATAAAACAACAATATCTTTTGTATGCAAACCAATGGCCTAGAGTTCAGTTCTTGAGTGTGTGAGACCATTTGCTGACTGAGTGTGTACAACAAATGTTTTACACTGTACTCTGATACTGCCTTACTGCTCGGCAAGCTACCACTTTAGAGAGTAAGGTTATATCTAACTTTAGCCTCTGCCAAACCTCTGGGGACTGGGGACTCTGTGCACACTGTACCTATTTGGGAACAGTATATACAGAGCCACTTTCTCACAGTAGTGATAAAGTGATTAGAGTCCTAAGGCCAACATAAAGATACAGCAAAACGTGAGGTGAAAAGCAAAAAGGTTGCTGGTAGGCCACCTTAAGGATGCCAGGTCTAACAAAAACTGAACTAAGGATAACATGAGTAAAACATCAGGTTTCTCTACTGCATTTGGTGAGACAAGTGGGCCTTCTTTTATCTTCCATTCAAGCAATCTTTGACAGACCCCTTTATTATAGAGCTTTTCAAGGATTAAAGATAAGGCACTTACAAAGGAGTCCCAAATATTCAGAGATGGTTGACTTCTGTAATATGGGTCGTAGACTAAAAGCAGCGCAAAAACAGAGTGCAACAGGGTCCCAAAAACTTGAGTGCCACAAGAGAGTTTGAATGCAAGCGTATCCTTTTACAGATCCAGAGATATACTCATGCAATTTTTGTTTTTAGGACAGACCGTGCATGATGAAAAAAACATTGTTTTTAAAAAGCGCATTGCAGAATATCAGTACTTTGATGTGGGAACACTTCAAAACTTTCAAACAAAATATTTGTAGGCCGCTTACAGCAAGTTGTTGTGGCCGAGTGGTTAAGGCGATGGACTAGAAATCCATTGGGGTATCCCCGCGCAGGTTCGAATCCTGCCAACAACGAGAATCTTTTTATTATCGGCTACAATTTCAGAAGTTAACCTTTAGTATTTCTTCCATTTCAGTTTTATAAATAGGTGGCTTATTTTTGTGTCACTATTGCCTCTCCACATATTTGTTATCGCTACCTCTTTCATGTCTTTGCTACACCTCATTCCTACTTTAGCACTGGTGTAAACGCTTCAAATTATTATACGGTTGCTCTCTCATTCATACCTGCGCATGCACTTGAAAGTTACTTTACCAATAAAAGACGCAAAGAGAGAAATAGAACAAAAGTGCTGGCTGGATTGGCAAACACACTTCATAAAACTGCATTTTCTTTTTTATTCTCCCCCGTGTTACATGCTTAACCTCCCCATGTGTAATTTCTCTTAACCTGCTGTCCCAGGAAGAGAATTTCATCTACAGGCTCTTTCTGTGTTTTTTTCCCTAGTCTGTCTTTCCCATTTCTTAGCTGTGTAACTGTTCCTTTACGCGCTCTATTTAAACGCCATCAATCTCATTTGAGCTCCTTGCTCCCGCTTCTGTTTTCTCCACCTCTCATACTGCCAGTTCTCTCTTTCTCTGTGGTTGGTGGCTACTTTCCTGAGCTTCCGAAGCCACGTGGTTCCTGCCTCTTGTTGTCAGACTTGAATTGGAAAAGGAACCATATTAACAAGCCTTTACCACTCACACACGGCGGAAGTTTATACTTTAATTCAGTGAGCTAAGAAAAGCGTGTTGTGGGTCCCCTACGAGCCATGGTGCTTGCTTCATCATGATTTGGCACCAGTCATTAGCCGCAGCTCTGCTAATGAGCCACTGAGGTCAGTTTCAATATTTACTCAAAAACATAACCATGCAGCCCACCCCTCAACTGTGTATTTATCTTGCTTTTCTGCTGTTCGTGTGATTAGCTGGGAGGAGCTCACGGCGACATCCTCCCTATAAAAGTGTAGATGGATCACTCTCTAACTCTTTCTTGCTTCACATACAAATGGCTTGAAAGGTGCAGGGAAGATGCAGGTCTAATAGACAGAATAGAAGGCCTGTGCCAGGTGGGTTTCTCTGCATTGGTGTCCCATCACAGGTCCGCAAGTGTAATGTGTGATCTTTGACTCCTGGCATTTCACAAGCAGGCGGCCAGGAAACGGTTTCAGCCTATCAACCACTGAGGAGACGCAGCCTCTGAATGAGGAATGAGGAAGCAATGAATACATCCAGCCTATCACAGGAACAGCCCTGAGTGTTCCGAATTATAAATTCTCCATGTCATTGTATGTCGTTGAGCCCAAGTAGCTCGCCGTGATCGTATAGTGGTTAGTACTCTGCGTTGTGGCCGCAGCAACCTCGGTTCGAATCCGAGTCACGGCATTGTGGTTGGCAATGTCACGGCAGTTGGGTGTTAATTTTACAGAATTAGCAAATGTACCAGTGGTTTTTGTAAAATGTCTATTAAAAACAGATCCTTTCAAATATTTAAACCATCTAACAACAAATGATTTAAACTTGCATGATTATAAGCTGTAGCTATAATGTATTTACTTACATAAATTATCGTTCTTGAACCTATTGGGGGTGGAGGGGGAGCGGAGCTCACCCCCAGGTGCAGTTGAGTGACCTATGTTGTGGCTCTCTAGAGGGAAGGCACAAATTTTGCTGTCACCCAGCCCAATCCAGACGTGTATTGGGGCCAGGTTTCAGGCAAATAGAGCAGTAAGTGCAAAGACATGTTCACTCTCTAAAAGTGGCATTTCTAAAATAGTAAAGTTAAATCCAACCTCACCAGTAAGTAGGATTTTCAATAAATAAATAAAGCTACTCCTCTCCGATATGGAATTACCAAATAAAAAGTATAGGGGAATACACAGAGCTAACCTATGAGAGGGGTAGACCTCACAGTAGTGAAAAATGAAATAGACTGTTTGGTACTTACAGGACACGCGAACCACCAAAGTACATATCTTATTTTTTACTTACATAGCATCATGCACCTAGGACTACCTAGGGCCTACCTTAGGTGTAAATTATATGTAATAAAAGGGGAGTTTAAGGCTTGGCAAGTAGGCTGGGACTCCCCTGGGAGACCCCTGAGTCTATGCCCAGAACCATAACTCTGCCAGTCGAGTACTTACCTAAAAGCCGATAACTCACTTTTCTTCCATAGGCTAACATTGAGTGGTTTCACTTGGAAATTCTTCTAAGTGGTGTGGAGTTTTGGAACTTTAAAATATTCATCTAAAATCAGCCGAACAACGAATTCTGATTTACTCACCTGTTATCAGGAGAGACCTCAGTGCTGCATCTTGGAGCTCAGTACTGACCCTGAAAAGTAATTTTAACCGTACTTACCAGTAACTCGAATTTCCTTCCATGGGATATCATTGCCTGCTTTTTGCTGAAAATTTTCTAAGTGTCGATTTTTGAAACTTACAAATATTCTTTAAAAATCGTACCAACTGTGAAAACGTAATTGTTTACCTGTTTTAGATAGATGTCCCAGTACTGAGCCTAGGAGCCCAGCACTGGATTACAAAAGTAACGAGAACGTACTTTACCCGTAACTTGAATTTTCTTCCATAGGAAACCATTGACTGTTTTTCTGTGAAATTTCTTCTAAGTGTCGATTTTGCAAACATGTAAATATTCCTTAAAAATCGCCTGTATAACTTAAACGCAGTTTCTCAACTGCTTACAGGTGGTACAGTAGTGCTGGATCTAGGATCCAACACTGACCTAGAAAAAGTAACCATAACCCCACTTACCTGCTAAGTGAATTTCCTTCCATAGGATAACATTGGTAATTTGATCAGCAAAAGTTTCTAAGTGTCAACTTTTAAAATAGCAAAATATTGCTTAAAAATCACAACAGTAACTAAAACGAATTTACTCACTTGTTTCCAAGAACTGTCCCAGGACTGAATCTAGGATCCAGTCCTGGATTTAGAAAAGTAATCCTGAAAGTAATTAATTGCATATAACTTAAAATTCCCATTGAGCTCAATGTATTATTGTGATTCAAATTGTGTTGCCTATTGCAATAAACTGTAACTATGACCTGCAAAAGTCAATTGCCTATTGCAAAGTATTTAACTAAAGCATCTCATTCTGAGAAAGTATATTTTGATACCTATTGTTGGTTCTAAAATAAAACAACAATATCTTTTGTATGCAAACCAATGGCCTAGAGTTCAGTTCTTGAGTGTGTGAGACCATTTGCTGACTGAGTGTGTACAACAAATGTTTTACACTGTACTCTGATACTGCCTTACTGCTCGGCAAGCTACCACTTTAGAGAGTAAGGTTATATCTAACTTTAGCCTCTGCCAAACCTCTGGGGACTGGGGACTCTGTGCACACTGTACCTATTTGGGAACAGTATATACAGAGCCACTTTCTCACAGTAGTGATAAAGTGATTAGAGTCCTAAGGCCAACATAAAGATACAGCAAAACGTGAGGTGAAAAGCAAAAAGGTTGCTGGTAGGCCACCTTAAGGATGCCAGGTCTAACAAAAACTGAACTAAGGATAACATGAGTAAAACATCAGGTTTCTCTACTGCATTTGGTGAGACAAGTGGGCCTTCTTTTATCTTCCATTCAAGCAATCTTTGACAGACCCCTTTATTATAGAGCTTTTCAAGGATTAAAGATAAGGCACTTACAAAGGAGTCCCAAATATTCAGAGATGGTTGACTTCTGTAATATGGGTCGTAGACTAAAAGCAGCGCAAAAACAGAGTGCAACAGGGTCCAAAAACTTGAGTGCCACAAGAGAGTTTGAATGCAAGCGTATCCTTTTACAGATCCAGAGATATACTCATGCAATTTTTATTTTTAGGACAGAACGTGCATGATGAAAAAAACATTGTTTTTAAAAAGCGCATTGCAGAATATCAGTACTTTGATGTGGGAAAACTTCAAAACTTTCAAACAAAATATTTGTAGGCAGCTTACAGCAAGTTGTTGTGGCCGAGTGGTTAAGGCGATGGACTAGAAATCCATTGGGGTATCCCCGCGCAGGTTCGAATCCTGCCAACAACAAGATTCTTTTTATTATCGGCTACAATTTCAGAAGTTAACCTTTAGTATTTCTTCCATTTCAGTTTTATAAATAGGTGGCTTATTTTTGTGTCACTATTGCCTCTCCACATATTTGTTATCGCTACCTCTTTCATGTCTTTGCTACACCTCATTCCTACTTTAGCACTGGTGTAAACGCTTCAAATTATTATACGGTTGCTCTCTCATTCATACCTGCGCATGCACTTGAAAGTTACTTTACCAATAACAGACGCAAAGAGAGAAATAGAACAAAAGTGCCTGCTGGATTGGCAAACACACTTCATAAAACTGCATTTTCTTTTTTATTCTCCCCCGTGTTACATGCTTAACCTCCCCATGTGTAATTTCTCTTAACCTGCTGTCCCAGGAAGAGAATTTCATCTACAGGCTCTTTCTGTGTTTTTTTCCCTAGTCTGTCTTTCCCATTTCTTAGCTGTGTAACTGTTCCTTTACGCGCTCTATTTAAACGCCATCAATCTCATTTGAGCTCCTTGCTCCCGCTTCTGTTTTCTCCACCTCTCATACTGCCAGTTCTCTCTTTCTCTGTGGTTGGTGGCTACTTTCCTGAGCTTCCGAAGCCACGTGGTTCCTGCCTCTTGTTGTCAGACTTGAATTGGAAAAGGAACCATATTAACAAGCCTTTACCACTCACACACGGCGGAAGTTTATACTTTAATTCAGTGAGCTAAGAAAAGCGTGTTGTGGGTCCCCTACGAGCCATGGTGCTTGCTTCATCATGATTTGGCACCAGTCATTAGCCGCAGCTCTGCTAATGAGCCACTGAGGTCAGTTTCAATATTTACTCAAAAACATAACCATGCAGCCCACCCCTCAACTGTGTATTTATCTTGCTTTTCTGCTGTTCGTGTGATTAGCTGGGAGGAGCTCACGGCGACATCCTCCCTATAAAAGTGTAGATGGATCACTCTCTAACTCTTTCTTGCTTCACATACAAATGGCTTGAAAGGTGCAGGGAAGATGCAGGTCTAATAGACAGAATAGAAGGCCTGTGCCAGGTGGGTTTCTCTGCATTGGTGTCCCATCACAGGTCCGCAAGTGTAATGTGTGATCTTTGACTCCTGGCATTTCACAAGCAGGCGGCCAGGAAACGGTTTCAGCCTATCAACCACTGAGGAGACGCAGCCTCTGAATGAGGAATGAGGAAGCAATGAATACATCCAGCCTATCACAGGAACAGCCCTGAGTGTTCCGAATTATAAATTCTCCATGTCATTGTATGTCGTTGAGCCCAAGTAGCTCGCCGTGATCGTATAGTGGTTAGTACTCTGCGTTGTGGCCGCAGCAACCTCGGTTCGAATCCGAGTCACGGCATTGTGGTTGGCAATGTCACGGCAGTTGGGTGTTAATTTTACAGAATTAGCAAATGTACCAGTGGTTTTTGTAAAATGTCTATTAAAAACAGATCCTTTCAAATATTTAAACCATCTAACAACAAATGATTTAAACTTGCATGATTATAAGCTGTAGCTATAATGTATTTACTTACATAAATTATCGTTCTTGAACCTATTGGGGGTGGAGGGGGAGCGGAGCTCACCCCCAGGTGCAGTTGAGTGACCTATGTTGTGGCTCTCTAGAGGGAAGGCACAAATTTTGCTGTCACCCAGCCCAATCCAGACGTGTATTGGGGCCAGGTTTCAGGCAAATAGAGCAGTAAGTGCAAAGACATGTTCACTCTCTAAAAGTGGCATTTCTAAAATAGTAAAGTTAAATCCAACCTCACCAGTAAGTAGGATTTTCAATAAATAAATAAAGCTACTCCTCTCCGATATGGAATTACCAAATAAAAAGTATAGGGGAATACACAGAGCTAACCTATGAGAGGGGTAGACCTCACAGTAGTGAAAAATGAAATAGACTGTTTGGTACTTACAGGACACGCGAACCACCAAAGTACATATCTTATTTTTTACTTACATAGCATCATGCACCTAGGACTACCTAGGGCCTACCTTAGGTGTAAATTATATGTAATAAAAGGGGAGTTTAAGGCTTGGCAAGTAGGCTGGGACTCCCCTGGGAGACCCCTGAGTCTATGCCCAGAACCATAACTCTGCCAGTCGAGTACTTACCTAAAAGCCGATAACTCACTTTTCTTCCACAGGCTAACATTGAGTGGTTTCACTTGGAAATTCTTCTAAGTGGTGTGGAGTTTTGGAACTTTAAAATATTCATCTAAAATCAGCCGAACAACGAATTCTGATTTACTCACCTGTTATCAGGAGAGACCTCAGTGCTGCATCTTGGAGCTCGGTACTGACCCTGAAAAGTAATTTTAACCGTACTTACCAGTAACTCGAATTTCCTTCCATGGGATATCATTGCCTGCTTTTTGCTGAAAATTTTCTAAGTGTCGATTTTTGAAACTTACAAATATTCTTTAAAAATCGTACCAACTGTGAAAACGTAATTGTTTACCTGTTTTAGATAGATGTCCCAGTACTGAGCCTAGGAGCCCAGCACTGGATTACAAAAGTAACGAGAACGTACTTTACCCGTAACTTGAATTTTCTTCCATAGGAAACCATTGACTGTTTTTCTGTGAAATTTCTTCTAAGTGTCGATTTTGCAAACATGTAAATATTCCTTAAAAATCGCCTGTATAACTTAAACGCAGTTTCTCAACTGCTTACAGGTGGTACAGTAGTGCTGGATCTAGGATCCAACACTGACCTCGAAAACGTAACCATAACCCCACTTACCTGCTAAGTGAATTTCCTTCCATAGGATAACATTGGTAATTTGATCAGCAAAAGTTTCTAAGTGTCAACTTTTAAAATAGCAAAATATTGCTTAAAAATCACAACAGTAATTAAAACGAATTTACTCACTTGTTTCCAAGAACTGTCCCAGGACTGAATCTAGGATCCAGTCCTGGATTTAGAAAAGTAATCCTGAAAGTAATTAATTGCATATAACTTAAAATTCCCATTGAGCTCAATGTATTATTGTGATTCAAATTGTGTTGCCTATTGCAATAAACTGTAACTATGACCTGCAAAAGTCAATTGCCTATTGCAAAGTATTTAACTAAAGCATCTCATTCTGAGAAAGTATATTTTGATACCTATTGTTGGTTCTAAAATAAAACAACAATATCTTTTGTATGCAAACCAATGGCCTAGAGTTCAGTTCTTGAGTGTGTGAGACCATTTGCTGACTGAGTGTGTACAACAAATGTTTTACACTGTACTCTGATACTGCCTTACTGCTCGGCAAGCTACCACTTTAGAGAGTAAGGTTATATCTAACTTTAGCCTCTGCCAAACCTCTGGGGACTGGGGACTCTGTGCACACTGTACCTATTTGGGAACAGTATATACAGAGCCACTTTCTCACAGTAGTGATAAAGTGATTAGAGTCCTAAGGCCAACATAAAGATACAGCAAAACGTGACGTGAAAAGCAAAAAGGTTGCTGGTAGGCCACCTTAAGGATGCCAGGTCTAACAAAAACTGAACTAAGGATAACATGAGTAAAACATCAGGTTTCTCTACTGCATTTGGTGAGACAAGTGGGCCTTCTTTTATCTTCCATTCAAGCAATCTTTGACAGACCCCTTTATTATAGAGCTTTTCAAGGATTAAAGATAAGGCACTTACAAAGGAGTCCCAAATACTCAGAGATGGTTGACTTCTGTAATATGGGTCGTAGACTAAAAGCAGCGCAAAAACAGAGTGCAACAGGGTCCAAAAAACTTGAGTGCCACAAGAGAGTTTGAATGCAAGCGTATCCTTTTACAGATCCAGAGATATACTCATGCAATTTTTGTTTTTAGGACAGAACGTGCATGATGAAAAAAACATTGTTTTTAAAAAGCGCATTGCAGAATATCAGTACTTTGATGTGGGAAAACTTCAAAACTTTCAAACAAAATATTTGTAGGCATCCTACAGCAAGTTGTTGTGGCTTAGTGGTTAAGGTGATGGACTAGAAATCCATTGGGGTATCCCCGCGCAGGATCGAATCCTGCCAACAACGAGAATCTTTTTATTATCGGCTACAATTTCAGAAGTTAACCTTTAGTATTTCTTCCATTTCAGTTTTATAAATAGGTGGCTTATTTTTGTGTCACTATTGCCTCTCCACATATTTGTTATCGCTACCTCTTTCATGTCTTTGCTACACCTCATTCCTACTTTAGCACTGGTGTAAACGCTTCAAATTATTATACGGTTGCTCTCTCATTCATACCTGCGCATGCACTTGAAAGTTACTTTACCAATAAAAGACGCAAAGAGAGAAATAGAACAAAAGTGCTGGCTGGATTGGCAAACACACTTCATAAAACTGCATTTTCTTTTTTATTCTCCCCCGTTTTACATGCTTAACCTCCCCATGTGTAATTTCTCTTAACCTGCTGTCCCAGGAAGAGAATTTCATCTACAGGCTCTTTCTGTGTTTTTTTCCCTAGTCTGTCTTTCCCATTTCTTAGCTGTGTAACTGTTCCTTTACGCGCTCTATTTAAACGCCATCAATCTCATTTGAGCTCCTTGCTCCCGCTTCTGTTTTCTCCACCTCTCATACTGATAGTTCTCTCTTTCTCTGTGGTTGGTGGCTACTTTCCTGAGCTTCCGAAGCCACGTGGTTCCTGCCTCTTGTTGTCAGACTTGAATTGGAAAAGGAACCATATTAACAAGCCTTTACCACTCACACACGGCGGAAGTTTATACTTTAATTCAGTGAGCTAAGAAAAGCGTGTTGTGGGTCCCCTACGAGCCATGGTGCTTGCTTCATCATGATTTGGCACCAGTCATTAGCCGCAGCTCTGCTAATGAGCCACTGAGGTCAGTTTCAATATTTACTCAAAAACATAACCATGCAGCCCACCCCTCAACTGTGTATTTATCTTGCTTTTCTGCTGTTCGTGTGATTAGCTGGGAGGAGCTCACGGCGACATCCTCCCTATAAAAGTGTAGATGGATCACTCTCTAACTCTTTCTTGCTTCACATACAAATGGCTTGAAAGGTGCAGGGAAGATGCAGGTCTAATAGACAGAATAGAAGGTCTGTGCCAGGTGGGTTTCTCTGCATTGGTGTCCCATCACAGGTCCGCAAGTGTAATGTGTGATCTTTGACTCCTGGCATTTCACAAGCAGGCGGCCAGGAAACGGTTTCAGCCTATCAACCACTGAGGAGACGCAGCCTCTGAATGAGGAATGAGGAAGCAATGAATACATCCAGCCTATCACAGGAACAGCCCTGAGTGTTCCGAATTATAAATTCTCCATGTCACTATATGTCGTTGAGCCCAAGTAGCTCGCCGTGATCGTATAGTGGTTAGTACTCTGCGTTGTGGCCGCAGCAACCTCGGTTCGAATCCGAGTCACGGCATTGTGGTTGGCAATGTCACGGCAGTTGGGTGTTAATTTTACAGAATTAGCAAATGTACCAGTGGTTTTTGTAAAATGTCTATTAAAAACAGATCCTTTCAAATATTTAAACCATCTAACAACAAATGATTTAAACTCGCATGATTATAAGCTGTAGCTATAATGTATTTACTTACATAAATTATCGTTCTTGAACCTATTGGGGGTGGAGGGGGAGCGGAGCTCACCCCCCAGGTGCAGTTGAGTGACCTGTGTTGTGGCTCTCTAGAGGGAAGGCACAAATTTTGCTGTCACCCAGCCCAATCCAGACGTGTATTGGGGCCAGGTTTCAGGCAAATAGAGCAGTAAGTGCAGAGAAATGTTCACTCTCTAAAAGTGGCATTTCTAAAATAGTAAAGTTAAATCCAACCTCACCAGTAAGTAGGATTTTCAATAAATAAATAAAGCTACTCCTCTCCGATATGGAATTACCAAATTAAAAGTATAGGGGAATACACAGAGCTAACCTATGAGAGGGGTAGACCTCACAGTAGTGAAAAATGAAATAGACTGTTTGGTACTTACAGGACACGCGAACCACCAAAGTACATATCTTATTTTTTACTTACATAGCATCATGCACCTAGGACTACCTAGGGCCTATCTTAGGTGTAAATTATATGTAATAAAAGGGGAGTTTAAGGCTTGGCAAGAAGGCTGGGACTCCCCTGGGAGACCCCTGAGTCTATGCCCAGAACCATAACTCTGCCAGTCGAGTACTTACCTAAAAGCCGATAACTCACTTTTCTTCCATAGGCTAACATTGAGTGGTTTCACTTGGAAATTCTTCTAAGTGGTGTGGAGTTTTGGAACTTTAAAATATTCATCTAAAATCAGCCGAACAACGAATTCTGATTTACTCACCTGTTATCAGGAGAGACCTCAGTGCTGCATCTTGGAGCTCGGTACTGACCCTGAAAAGTAATTTTAACCGTACTTACCAGTAACTCGAATTTCCTTCCATGGGATATCATTGCCTGCTTTTTGCTGAAAATTTTCTAAGTGTCGATTTTTGAAACTTACAAATATTCTTTAAAAATCGTACCAACTGTGAAAACGTAATTGTTTACCTGTTTTAGATAGATGTCCCAGTACTGAGCCTAGGAGCCCAGCACTGGATTACAAAAGTAACGAGAACGTACTTTACCCGTAACTTGAATTTTCTTCCATAGGAAACCATTGACTGTTTTTCTGTGAAATTTCTTCTAAGTGTCGATTTTGCAAACATGTAAATATTCCTTAAAAATCGCCTGTATAACTTAAACGCAGTTTCTCAACTGCTTACAGGTGGTACAGTAGTGCTGGATCTAGGATCCAACACTGACCTAGAAAACGTAACCATAACCCCACTTACCTGCTAAGTGAATTTCCTTCCATAGGATAACATTGGTAATTTGATCGGCAAAAGTTTCTAAGTGTCAACTTTTAAAATAGCAAAATATTGCTTAAAAATCACAACAGTAACTAAAACGAATTTACTCACTTGTTTCCAAGAACTGTCCCAGGACTGAATCTAGGATCCAGTCCTGGATTTAGAAAAGTAATCCTGAAAGTAATTAATTGCATATAACTTAAAATTCCCATTGAGCTCAATGTATTATTGTGATTCAAATTGTGTTGCCTATTGCAATAAACTGTAACTATGACCTGCAAAAGTCAATTGCCTATTGCAAAGTATTTAACTAAAGCATCTCATTCTGAGAAAGTATATTTTGATACCTATTGTTGGTTCTAAAATAAAACAACAATATCTTTTGTATGCAAACCAATGGCCTAGAGTTCAGTTCTTGAGTGTGTGAGACCATTTGCTGACTGAGTGTGTACAACAAATGTTTTACACTGTACTCTGATACTGCCTTACTGCTCGGCAAGCTACCACTTTAGAGAGTAAGGTTATATCTAACTTTAGCCTCTGCCAAACCTCTGGGGACTGGGGACTCTGTGCACACTGTACCTATTTGGGAACAGTATATACAGAGCCACTTTCTCACAGTAGTGATAAAGTGATTAGAGTCCTAAGGCCAACATAAAGATACAGCAAAACGTGAGGTGAAAAGCAAAAAGGTTGCTGGTAGGCCACCTTAAGGATGCCAGGTCTAACAAAAACTGAACTAAGGATAACATGAGTAAAACATCAGGTTTCTCTACTGCATTTGGTGAGACAAGTGGGCCTTCTTTTATCTTCCATTCAAGCAATCTTTGACAGACCCCTTTATTATAGAGCTTTTCAAGGATTAAAGATAAGGCACTTACAAAGGAGTCCCAAATACTCAGAGATGGTTGACTTCTGTAATATGGGTCGTAGACTAAAAGCAGCGCAAAAACAGAGTGCAACAGGGTCCAAAAAACTTGAGTGCCACAAGAGAGTTTGAATGCAAGCGTATCCTTTTACAGATCCAGAGATATACTCATGCAATTTTTGTTTTTAGGACAGAACGTGCATGATGAAAAAAACATTGTTTTTAAAAAGCGCATTGCAGAATATCAGTACTTTGATGTGGGAAAACTTCAAAACTTTCAAACAAAATATTTGTAGGCAGCCTACAGCAAGTTGTTGTGGCTGAGTGGTTAAGGTGATGGACTAGAAATCCATTAGGGTATCCCCGCGCAGGATCGAATCCTGCCAACAACGAGAATCTTTTTATTATCGGCTACAATTTCAGAAGTTAACCTTTAGTATTTCTTCCATTTCAGTTTTATAAATAGGTGGCTTATTTTTGTGTCACTATTGCCTCTCCACATATTTGTTATCGCTACCTCTTTCATGTCTTTGCTACACCTCATTCCTACTTTAGCACTGGTGTAAACGCTTCAAATTATTATACGGTTGCTCTCTTATTCATACCTGCGCATGCACTTGAAAGTTACTTTACCAATAAAAGACGCAAAGAGAGAAATAGAACAAAAGTGCTGGCTGGATTGGCAAACACACTTCATAAAACTGCATTTTCTTTTTTATTCTCCCCCGTGTTACATGCTTAACCTCCCCATGTGTAATTTCTCTTAACCTGCTGTCCCAGGAAGAGAATTTCATCTACAGGCTCTTTCTGTGTTTTTTTCCCTAGTCTGTCTTTCCCATTTCTTAGCTGTGTAACTGTTCCTTTACGCGCTCTATTTAAACGCCATCAATCTCATTTGAGCTCCTTGCTCCCGCTTCTGTTTTCTCCACCTCTCATACTGCCAGTTCTCTCTTTCTCTGTGGTTGGTGGCTACTTTCCTGAGCTTCCGAAGCCACGTGGTTCCTGCCTCTTGTTGTCAGACTTGAATTGGAAAAGGAACCATATTAACAAGCCTTTACCACTCACACACGGCGGAAGTTTATACTTTAATTCAGTGAGCTAAGAAAAGCGTGTTGTGGGTCCCCTACGAGCCATGGTGCTTGCTTCATCATGATTTGGCACCAGTCATTAGCCGCAGCTCTGCTAATGAGCCACTGAGGTCAGT
Source organism: Triturus cristatus (assembly GCF_964204655.1). Classification (NCBI taxonomy): domain Eukaryota; kingdom Metazoa; phylum Chordata; class Amphibia; order Caudata; family Salamandridae; genus Triturus; species Triturus cristatus. The sequence goes on from NC_140595.1 coordinate 724,791,541, forward strand.
TTCAATATTTACTCAAAAACATAACCATGCAGCCCACCCCTCAACTGTGTATTTATCTTGCTTTTCTGCTGTTCGTGTGATTAGCTGGGAGGAGCTCACGGCGACATCCTCCCTATAAAAGTGTAGATGGATCACTCTCTAACTCTTTCTTGCTTCACATACAAATGGCTTGAAAGGTGCAGGGAAGATGCAGGTCTAATAGACAGAATAGAAGGTCTGTGCCAGGTGGGTTTCTCTGCATTGGTGTCCCATCACAGGTCCGCAAGTGTAATGTGTGATCTTTGACTCCTGGCATTTCACAAGCAGGCGGCCAGGAAACGGTTTCAGCCTATCAACCACTGAGGAGACGCAGCCTCTGAATGAGGAATGAGGAAGCAATGAATACATCCAGCCTATCACAGGAACAGCCCTGAGTGTTCCGAATTATAAATTCTCCATGTCACTGTATGTTGTTGAGCCCAAGTAGCTCGCCGTGATCGTATAGTGGTCAGTACTCTGCGTTGTGGCCGCAGCAACCTCGGTTCGAATCCGAGTCACGGCATTGTGGTTGGCAATGTCACGGCAGTTGGGTGTTCATTTTACAGAATTAGCAAATGTACCAGTGGTTTTTGTAAAATGTCTATTAAAAACAGATCCTTTCAAATATTTAAACCATCTAACAACAAATGATTTAAACTCGCATTATTATAAGCTGTAGCTATAATGTATTTACTTACATAAATTATCGTTCTTGAACCTATTGGGGGTGGAGGGGGAGCGGAGCTCACCCCCCAGGTGCAGTTGAGTGACCTGTGTTGTGGCTCTCTAGAGGGAAGGCACAAATTTTGCTGTCACCCAGCCCAATCCAGACGTGTATTGGGGCCAGGTTTCAGGCAAATAGAGCAGTAAGTGCAGAGAAATGTTCACTCTCTAAAAGTGGCATTTCTAAAATAGTAAAGTTAAATCCAACCTCACCAGTAAGTAGGATTTTCAATAAATAAATAAAGCTACTCCTCTCCGATATGGAATTACCAAATTAAAAGTATAGGGGAATACCCAGAGCTAACCTATGAGAGGGGTACACCTCACAGTAGTGAAAAATGAAATAGACTGTTTGGTACTTACAGGACACGCGAACCACCAAAGTACATATCTTATTTTTTACTTACATAGCATCATGCACCTAGGACTACCTAGGGCCTACCTTAGGTGTAAATTATATGTAATAAAAGGGGAGTTTAAGGCTTGGCAAGTAGGCTGGGACTCCCCTGGGAGACCCCTGAGTCTATGCCCAGAACCATAACTCTGCCAGTCGAGTACTTACCTAAAAGCCGATAACTCACTTTTCTTCCATAGGCTAACATTGAGTGGTTTCACTTGGAAATTCTTCTAAGTGGTGTGGAGTTTTGGAACTTTAAAATATTAATCTAAAATCAGCCGAACAACGAATTCTGATTTACTCACCTGTTATCAGGAGAGACCTCAGTGCTGCATCTTGGAGCTCGGTACTGACCCTGAAAAGTAATTTTAACCGTACTTACCAGTAACTCGAATTTCCTTCCATGGGATATCATTGCCTGCTTTTTGCTGAAAATTTTCTAAGTGTCGATTTTTGAAACTTACAAATATTCTTTAAAAATCGTACCAACTGTGAAAACGTAATTGTTTACCTGTTTTAGATAGATGTCCCAGTACTGAGCCTAGGAGCCCAGCACTGGATTACAAAAGTAACGAGAACGTACTTTACCCGTAACTTGAATTTTCTTCCATAGGAAACCATTGACTGTTTTTCTGTGAAATTTCTTCTAAGTGTCGATTTTGCAAACATGTAAATATTCCTTAAAAATCGCCTGTATAACTTAAACGCAGTTTCTCAACTGCTTACAGGTGGTACAGTAGTGCTGGATCTAGGATCCAACACTGACCTAGAAAAAGTAACCATAACCCCACTTACCTGCTAAGTGAATTTCCTTCCATAGGATAACATTGGTAATTTGATCAGCAAAAGTTTCTAAGTGTCAACTTTTAAAATAGCAAAATATTGCTTAAAAATCACAACAGTAACTAAAACGAATTTACTCACTTGTTTCCAAGAACTGTCCCAGGACTGAATCTAGGATCCAGTCCTGGATTTAGAAAAGTAATCCTGAAAGTAATTAATTGCATATAACTTAAAATTCCCATTGAGCTCAATGTATTATTGTGATTCAAATTGTGTTGCCTATTGCAATAAACTGTAACTATGACCTGCAAAAGTCAATTGCCTATTGCAAAGTATTTAACTAAAGCATCTCATTCTGAGAAAGTATATTTTGATACCTATTGTTGGTTCTAAAATAAAACAACAATATCTTTTGTATGCAAACCAATGGCCTAGAGTTCAGTTCTTGAGTGTGTGAGACCATTTGCTGACTGAGTGTGTACAACAAATGTTTTACACTGTACTCTGATACTGCCTTACTGCTCGGCAAGCTACCACTTTAGAGAGTAAGGTTATATCTAACTTTAGCCTCTGCCAAACCTCTGGGGACTGGGGACTCTGTGCACACTGTACCTATTTGGGAACAGTATATACAGAGCCACTTTCTCACAGTAGTGATAAAGTGATTAGAGTCCTAAGGCCAACATAAAGATACAGCAAAACGTGAGGTGAAAAGCAAAAAGGTTGCTGGTAGGCCACCTTAAGGATGCCAGGTCTAACAAAAACTGAACTAAGGATAACATGAGTAAAACATCAGGTTTTTCTACTGCATTTGGTGAGACAAGTGGGCCTTCTTTTATCTTCCATTCAAGCAATCTTTGACAGACCCCTTTATTATAGAGCTTTTCAAGGATTAAATATAAGGCACTTACAAAGGAGTCCCAAATACTCAGAGATGGTTGACTTCTGTAATATGGGTCGTAGACTAAAAGCAGCGCAAAAACAGAGTGCAACAGGGTCTAAAAAACTTGAGTGCCACAAGAGAGTTTGAATGCAAGCGTATCCTTTTACAGATCCAGAGATATACTCATGCAATTTTTATTTTTAGGACAGAACGTGCATGATGAAAAAAACATTGTTTTTAAAAAGCGCATTGCAGAATATCAGTACTTTGATGTGGGAACACTTCAAAACTTTCAAACAAAATATTTGTAGGCCGCTTACAGCAAGTTGTTGTGGCCGAGTGGTTAAGGCGATGGACTAGAAATCCATTGGGGTATCCCCGCGCAGGTTCGAATCCTACCAACAACGAGAATCTTTTTATTATCGGCTACAATTTCAGAAGTTAACCTTTAGTATTTCTTCCATTTCAGTTTTATAAATAGGTGGCTTATTTTTGTGTCACTATTGCCTCTCCACATATTTGTTATCGCTACCTCTTTCATGTCTTTGCTACACCTCATTCCTACTTTAGCACTGGTGTAAACGCTTCAAATTATTATACGGTTGCTCTCTCATTCATACCTGCGCATGCACTTGAAAGTTACTTTACCAATAAAAGACGCAAAGAGAGAAATAGAACAAAAGTGCTGGCTGGATTGGCAAACACACTTCATAAAACTGCATTTTCTTTTTTATTCTCCCCCGTGTTACATGCTTAACCTCCCCATGTGTAATTTCTCTTAACCTGCTGTCCCAGGAAGAGAATTTCATCTACAGGCTCTTTCTGTGTTTTTTTCCCTAGTCTGTCTTTCCCATTTCTTAGCTGTGTAACTGTTCCTTTACGCGCTCTATTTAAACGCCATCAATCTCATTTGAGCTCCTTGCTCCCGCTTCTGTTTTCTCCACCTCTCATACTGCCAGTTCTCTCTTTCTCTGTGGTTGGTGGCTACTTTCCTGAGCTTCCGAAGCCACGTGGTTCCTGCCTCTTGTTGTCAGACTTGAATTGGAAAAGGAACCATATTAACAAGCCTTTACCACTCACACACGGCGGAAGTTTATACTTTAATTCAGTGAGCTAAGAAAAGCGTGTTGTGGGTCCCCTACGAGCCATGGTGCTTGCTTCATCATGATTTGGCACCAGTCATTAGCCGCAGCTCTGCTAATGAGCCACTGAGGTCAGTTTCAATATTTACTCAAAAACATAACCATGCAGCCCACCCCTCAACTGTGTATTTATCTTGCTTTTCTGCTGTTCGTGTGATTAGCTGGGAGGAGCTCACGGCGACATCCTCCCTATAAAAGTGTAGATGGATCACTCTCTAACTCTTTCTTGCTTCACATACAAATGGCTTGAAAGGTGCAGGGAAGATGCAGGTCTAATAGACAGAATAGAAGGTCTGTGCCAGGTGGGTTTCTCTGCATTGGTGTCCCATCACAGGTCCGCAAGTGTAATGTGTGATCTTTGACTCCTGGCATTTCACAAGCAGGCGGCCAGGAAACGGTTTCAGCCTATCAACCACTGAGGAGACGCAGCCTCTGAATGAGGAATGAGGAAGCAATGAATACATCCAGCCTATCACAGGAACAGCCCTGAGTGTTCCGAATTATAAATTCTCCATGTCACTGTATGTTGTTGAGCCCAAGTAGCTCGCCGTGATCGTATAGTGGTCAGTACTCTGCGTTGTGGCCGCAGCAACCTCGGTTCGAATCCGAGTCACGGCATTGTGGTTGGCAATGTCACGGCAGTTGGGTGTTCATTTTACAGAATTAGCAAATGTACCAGTGGTTTTTGTAAAATGTCTATTAAAAACAGATCCTTTCAAATATTTAAACCATCTAACAACAAATGATTTAAACTCGCATTATTATAAGCTGTAGCTATAATGTATTTACTTACATAAATTATCGTTCTTGAACCTATTGGGGGTGGAGGGGGAGCGGAGCTCACCCCCCAGGTGCAGTTGAGTGACCTGTGTTGTGGCTCTCTAGAGGGAAGGCACAAATTTTGCTGTCACCCAGCCCAATCCAGACGTGTATTGGGGCCAGGTTTCAGGCAAATAGAGCAGTAAGTGCAGAGAAATGTTCACTCTCTAAAAGTGGCATTTCTAAAATAGTAAAGTTAAATCCAACCTCACCAGTAAGTAGGATTTTCAATAAATAAATAAAGCTACTCCTCTCCGATATGGAATTACCAAATTAAAAGTATAGGGGAATACCCAGAGCTAACCTATGAGAGGGGTACACCTCACAGTAGTGAAAAATGAAATAGACTGTTTGGTACTTACAGGACACGCGAACCACCAAAGTACATATCTTATTTTTTACTTACATAGCATCATGCACCTAGGACTACCTAGGGCCTACCTTAGGTGTAAATTATATGTAATAAAAGGGGAGTTTAAGGCTTGGCAAGTAGGCTGGGACTCCCCTGGGAGACCCCTGAGTCTATGCCCAGAACCATAACTCTGCCAGTCGAGTACTTACCTAAAAGCCGATAACTCACTTTTCTTCCATAGGCTAACATTGAGTGGTTTCACTTGGAAATTCTTCTAAGTGGTGTGGAGTTTTGGAACTTTAAAATATTAATCTAAAATCAGCCGAACAACGAATTCTGATTTACTCACCTGTTATCAGGAGAGACCTCAGTGCTGCATCTTGGAGCTCGGTACTGACCCTGAAAAGTAATTTTAACCGTACTTACCAGTAACTCGAATTTCCTTCCATGGGATATCATTGCCTGCTTTTTGCTGAAAATTTTCTAAGTGTCGATTTTTGAAACTTACAAATATTCTTTAAAAATCGTACCAACTGTGAAAACGTAATTGTTTACCTGTTTTAGATAGATGTCCCAGTACTGAGCCTAGGAGCCCAGCACTGGATTACAAAAGTAACGAGAACGTACTTTACCCGTAACTTGAATTTTCTTCCATAGGAAACCATTGACTGTTTTTCTGTGAAATTTCTTCTAAGTGTCGATTTTGCAAACATGTAAATATTCCTTAAAAATCGCCTGTATAACTTAAACGCAGTTTCTCAACTGCTTACAGGTGGTACAGTAGTGCTGGATCTAGGATCCAACACTGACCTAGAAAAAGTAACCATAACCCCACTTACCTGCTAAGTGAATTTCCTTCCATAGGATAACATTGGTAATTTGATCAGCAAAAGTTTCTAAGTGTCAACTTTTAAAATAGCAAAATATTGCTTAAAAATCACAACAGTAACTAAAACGAATTTACTCACTTGTTTCCAAGAACTGTCCCAGGACTGAATCTAGGATCCAGTCCTGGATTTAGAAAAGTAATCCTGAAAGTAATTAATTGCATATAACTTAAAATTCCCATTGAGCTCAATGTATTATTGTGATTCAAATTGTGTTGCCTATTGCAATAAACTGTAACTATGACCTGCAAAAGTCAATTGCCTATTGCAAAGTATTTAACTAAAGCATCTCATTCTGAGAAAGTATATTTTGATACCTATTGTTGGTTCTAAAATAAAACAACAATATCTTTTGTATGCAAACCAATGGCCTAGAGTTCAGTTCTTGAGTGTGTGAGACCATTTGCTGACTGAGTGTGTACAACAAATGTTTTACACTGTACTCTGATACTGCCTTACTGCTCGGCAAGCTACCACTTTAGAGAGTAAGGTTATATCTAACTTTAGCCTCTGCCAAACCTCTGGGGACTGGGGACTCTGTGCACACTGTACCTATTTGGGAACAGTATATACAGAGCCACTTTCTCACAGTAGTGATAAAGTGATTAGAGTCCTAAGGCCAACATAAAGATACAGCAAAACGTGAGGTGAAAAGCAAAAAGGTTGCTGGTAGGCCACCTTAAGGATGCCAGGTCTAACAAAAACTGAACTAAGGATAACATGAGTAAAACATCAGGTTTTTCTACTGCATTTGGTGAGACAAGTGGGCCTTCTTTTATCTTCCATTCAAGCAATCTTTGACAGACCCCTTTATTATAGAGCTTTTCAAGGATTAAATATAAGGCACTTACAAAGGAGTCCCAAATACTCAGAGATGGTTGACTTCTGTAATATGGGTCGTAGACTAAAAGCAGCGCAAAAACAGAGTGCAACAGGGTCTAAAAAACTTGAGTGCCACAAGAGAGTTTGAATGCAAGCGTATCCTTTTACAGATCCAGAGATATACTCATGCAATTTTTATTTTTAGGACAGAACGTGCATGATGAAAAAAACATTGTTTTTAAAAAGCGCATTGCAGAATATCAGTACTTTGATGTGGGAACACTTCAAAACTTTCAAACAAAATATTTGTAGGCCGCTTACAGCAAGTTGTTGTGGCCGAGTGGTTAAGGCGATGGACTAGAAATCCATTGGGGTATCCCCGCGCAGGTTCGAATCCTACCAACAACGAGAATCTTTTTATTATCGGCTACAATTTCAGAAGTTAACCTTTAGTATTTCTTCCATTTCAGTTTTATAAATAGGTGGCTTATTTTTGTGTCACTATTGCCTCTCCACATATTTGTTATCGCTACCTCTTTCATGTCTTTGCTACACCTCATTCCTACTTTAGCACTGGTGTAAACGCTTCAAATTATTATACGGTTGCTCTCTCATTCATACCTGCGCATGCACTTGAAAGTTACTTTACCAATAAAAGACGCAAAGAGAGAAATAGAACAAAAGTGCTGGCTGGATTGGCAAACACACTTCATAAAACTGCATTTTCTTTTTTATTCTCCCCCGTGTTACATGCTTAACCTCCCCATGTGTAATTTCTCTTAACCTGCTGTCCCAGGAAGAGAATTTCATCTACAGGCTCTTTCTGTGTTTTTTTCCCTAGTCTGTCTTTCCCATTTCTTAGCTGTGTAACTGTTCCTTTACGCGCTCTATTTAAACGCCATCAATCTCATTTGAGCTCCTTGCTCCCGATTCTGTTTTCTCCACCTCTCATACTGCCAGTTCTCTCTTTCTCTGTGGTTGGTGGCTACTTTCCTGAGCTTCCGAAGCCACGTGGTTCCTGCCTCTTGTTGTCAGACTTGAATTGGAAAAGGAACCATATTAACAAGCCTTTACCACTCACACACGGCGGAAGTTTATACTTTAATTCAGTGAGCTAAGAAAAGCGTGTTGTGGGTCCCCTACGAGCCATGGTGCTTGCTTCATCATGATTTGGCACCAGTCATTAGCCGCAGCTCTGCTAATGAGCCACTGAGGTCAGTTTCAATATTTACTCAAAAACATAACCATGCAGCCCACCCCTCAACTGTGTATTTATCTTGCTTTTCTGCTGTTCGTGTGATTAGCTGGGAGGAGCTCACGGCGACATCCTCCCTATAAAAGTGTAGATGGATCACTCTCTAACTCTTTCTTGCTTCACATACAAATGGCTTGAAAGGTGCAGGGAAGATGCAGGTCTAATAGACAGAATAGAAGGTCTGTGCCAGGTGGGTTTCTCTGCATTGGTGTCCCATCACAGGTCCGCAAGTGTAATGTGTGATCTTTGACTCCTGGCATTTCACAAGCAGGCGGCCAGGAAACGGTTTCAGCCTATCAACCACTGAGGAGACGCAGCCTCTGAATGAGGAATGAGGAAGCAATGAATACATCCAGCCTATCACAGGAACAGCCCTGAGTGTTCCGAATTATAAATTCTCCATGTCACTGTATGTCGTTGAGCCCAAGTAGCTCGCCGTGATCGTATAGTGGTCAGTACTCTGGGTTGTGGCCGCAGCAACCTCGGTTCGAATCCGAGTCACAGTATTGTGGTTGGCAATGTCACGGCAGTTGGGTGTTAATTTTACAGAATTAGCAAATGTACCAGTGGTTTTTGTAAAATGTCTATTAAAAACAGATCCTTTCAAATATTTAAACCATCTAACAACAAATGATTTAAACTCGCATGATTATAAGCTGTAGCTATAATGTATTTACTTACATAAATTATCGTTCTTGAACCTATTGGGGGTGGAGGGGGAGCGGAGCTCACCCCCCAGGTGCAGTTGAGTGACCTGTGTTGTGGCTCTCCAGAGGGAAGGCACAAATTTTGCTGTCACCCAGCCCAATCCAGACGTGTATTGGGGCCAGGTTTCAGGCAAATAGAGCAGTAAGTGCAGAGAAATGTTCACTCTCTAAAAGTGGCATTTCTAAAATAGTAAAGTTAAATCCAACCTCACCAGTAAGTAGGATTTTCAATAAATAAATAAAGCTACTCCTCTCCGATATGGAATTACCAAATTAAAAGTATAGGGGAATACCCAGATCTAACCTATGAGAGGGGTAGACCTCACAGTAGTGAAAAATGAAATAGACTGTTTGGTACTTACAGGACACGCGAACCACCAAAGTACATATCTTATTTTTTACTTACATAGCATCATGCACCTAGGACTACCTAGGGCCTACCTTAGGTGTAAATTATATGTAATAAAAGGGGAGTTTAAGGCTTGGCAAGTAGGCTGGGACTCCCCTGGGAGACCCCTGAGTCTATGCCCAGAACCATAACTCTGCCAGTCGAGTACTTACCTAAAAGCCGATAACTCACTTTTCTTCCATAGGCTAACATTGAGTGGTTTCACTTGGAAATTCTTCTAAGTGGTGTGGAGTTTTGGAACTTTAAAATATTCATCTAAAATCAGCCGAACAACGAATTCTGATTTACTCACCTGTTATCAGGAGAGACCTCAGTGCTGCATCTTGGAGCTCGGTACTGACCCTGAAAAGTAATTTTAACCGTACTTACCAGTAACTCGAATTTCCTTCCATGGGATATCATTGCCTGCTTTTTGCTGAAAATTTTCTAAGTGTCGATTTTTGAAACTTACAAATATTCTTTAAAAATCGTACCAACTGTGAAAACGTAATTGTTTACCTGTTTTAGATAGATGTCCCAGTACTGAGCCTAGGAGCCCAGCACTGGATTACAAAAGTAACGAGAACGTACTTTACCCGTAACTTGAATTTTCTTCCATAGGAAACCATTGACTGTTTTTCTGTGAAATTTCTTCTAAGTGTCGATTTTGCAAACATGTAAATATTCCTTAAAAATCGCCTGTATAACTTAAACGCAGTTTCTCAACTGCTTACAGGTGGTACAGTAGTGCTGGATCTAGGATCCAACACTGACCTAGAAAAAGTAACCATAACGCCACTTACCTGCTAAGTGAATTTCCTTCCATAGGATAACATTGGTAATTTGATCAGCAAAAGTTTCTAAGTGTCAACTTTTAAAATAGCAAAATATTGCTTAAAAATCACAACAGTAACTAAAACGAATTTACTCACTTGTTTCCAAGAACTGTCCCAGGACTGAATCTAGGATCCAGTCCTGGATTTAGAAAAGTAATCCTGAAAGTAATTAATTGCATATAACTTAAAATTCCCATTGAGCTCAATGTATTATTGTGATTCAAATTGTGTTGCCTATTGCAATAAACTGTAACTATGACCTGCAAAAGTCAATTGCCTATTGCAAAGTATTTAACTAAAGCATCTCATTCTGAGAAAGTATATTTTGATACCTATTGTTGGTTCTAAAATAAAACAACAATATCTTTTGTATGCAAACCAATGGCCTAGAGTTCAGTTCTTGAGTGTGTGAGACCATTTGCTGACTGAGTGTGTACAACAAATGTTTTACACTGTACTCTGATACTGCCTTACTGCTCGGCAAGCTACCACTTTAGAGAGTAAGGTTATATCTAACTTTAGCCTCTGCCAAACCTCTGGGGACTGGGGACTCTGTGCACACTGTACCTATTTGGGAACAGTATATACAGAGCCACTTTCTCACAGTAGTGATAAAGTGATTAGAGTCCTAAGGCCAACATAAAGATACAGCAAAACGTGAGGTGAAAAGCGAAAAGGTTGCTGGTAGGCCACCTTAAGGATGCCAGGTCTAACAAAAACTGAACTAAGGATAACATGAGTAAAACATCAGGTTTTTCTACTGCATTTGGTGAGACAAGTGGGCCTTCTTTTATCTTCCATTCAAGCAATCTTTGACAGACCCCTTTATTATAGAGCTTTTCAAGGATTAAAGATAAGGCACTTACAAAGGAGTCCCAAATACTCAGAGATGGTTGACTTCTGTAATATGGGTCGTAGACTAAAAGCAGCGCAAAAACAGAGTGCAACAGGGTCTAAAAAACTTGAGTGCCACAAGAGAGTTTGAATGCAAGCGTATCCTTTTACAGATCCAGAGATATACTCATGCAATTTTTGTTTTTAGGACAGAACGTGCATGATGAAAAAAAACATTGTTTTTAAAAAGCGCATTGCAGAATATCAGTACTTTGATGTGGGAACACTTCAAAACTTTCAAACAAAATATTTGTAGGCCGCTTACAGCAAGTTGTTGTGGCCGAGTGGTTAAGGCGATGGACTAGAAATCCATTGGGGTATCCCCGCGCAGGTTCAAATCCTGCCAACAACGAGAATCTTTTTATTATCGGCTACAATTTCAGAAGTTAACCTTTAGTATTTCTTCCATTTCAGTTTTTAAATAGGTGGCTTATTTTTGTGTCACTATTGCCTCTCCACATATTTGTTATCGCTACCTCTTTCATGTCTTTGCTACACCTCATTCCTACTTTAGCACTGGTGTAAACGCTTCAAATTATTATACCGTTGCTCTCTCATTCATACCTGCGCATGCACTTGAAAGTTACTTTACCAATAAAAGACGCAAAGAGAGAAATAGAACAAAAGTGCTGGCTGGATTGGCAAACACACTTCATAAAACTGCATTTTCTTTTTTATTCTCCCCCGTGTTACATGCTTAACCTCCCCATGTGTAATTTCTCTTAACCTGCTGTCCCAGGAAGAGAATTTCATCTACAGGCTCTTTCTGTGTTTTTTTCCCTAGTCTGTCTTTCCCATTTCTTAGCTGTGTAACTGTTCCTTTACGCGCTCTATTTAAACGCCATCAATCTCATTTGAGCTCCTTGCTCCCGCTTCTGTTTTCTCCACCTCTCATACTGCCAGTTCTCTCTTTCTCTGTGGTTGGTGGCTACTTTCCTGAGCTTCCGAAGCCACGTGGTTCCTGCCTCTTGTTGTCAGACTTGAATTGGAAAAGGAACCATATTAACAAGCCTTTACCACTCACACACGGCGGAAGTTTATACTTTAATTCAGTGAGCTAAGAAAAGCGTGTTGTGGGTCCCCTACGAGCCATGGTGCTTGCTTCATCATGATTTGGCACCAGTCATTAGCCGCAGCTCTGCTAATGAGCCACTGAGGTCAGTTTCAATATTTACTCAAAAACATAACCATGCAGCCCACCCCTCAACTGTGTATTTATCTTGCTTTTCTGCTGTTCGTGTGATTAGCTGGGAGGAGCTCACGGCGACATCCTCCCTATAAAAGTGTAGATGGATCACTCTCTAACTCTTTCTTGCTTCACATACAAATGGCTTGAAAGGTGCAGGGAAGATGCAGGTCTAATAGACAGAATAGAAGGCCTGTGCCAGGTGGGTTTCTCTGCATTGGTGTCCCATCACAGGTCCGCAAGTGTAATGTGTGATCTTTGACTCCTGGCATTTCACAAGCAGGCGGCCAGGAAACGGTTTCAGCCTATCAACCACTGAGGAGACGCAGCCTCTGAATGAGGAATGAGGAAGCAATGAATACATCCAGCCTATCACAGGAACAGCCCTGAGTGTTCCGAATTATAAATTCTCCATGTCATTGTATGTCGTTGAGCCCAAGTAGCTCGCCGTGATCGTATAGTGGTTAGTACTCTGCGTTGTGGCCGCAGCAACCTCGGTTCGAATCCGAGTCACGGCATTGTGGTTGGCAATGTCACGGCAGTTGGGTGTTAATTTTACAGAATTAGCAAATGTACCAGTGGTTTTTGTAAAATGTCTATTAAAAACAGATCCTTTCAAATATTTAAACCATCTAACAACAAATGATTTAAACTTGCATGATTATAAGCTGTAGCTATAATGTATTTACTTACATAAATTATCGTTCTTGAACCTATTGGGGGTGGGGGTGGAGGGGGAGCGGAGCTCACCCCCAGGTGCAGTTGAGTGACCTGTGTTGTGGCTCTGTAGAGGGAAGGCACAAATTTTGCTGTCACCCAGCCCAATCCAGACGTGTATTGGGGCCAGGTTTCAGGCAAATAGAGCAGTAAGTGCAGAGATATGTTCACTCTCTAAAAGTGGCATTTCTAAAATAGTAAAGTTAAATCCAACCTCACCAGTAAGTAGGATTTTCAATAAATAAATAAAGCTACTCCTCTCCGATATGGAATTACCAAATAAAAAGTATAGGGGAATACACAGAGCTAACCTATGAGAGGGGTAGACCTCACAGTAGTGAAAAATGAAATAGACTGTTTGGTACTCACAGGACACGCGAACCACCAAAGTACATATCTTATTTTTTACTTACATAGCATCATGCACCTAGGACTACCTAGGGCCTACCTTAGGTGTAAATTATATGTAATAAAAGGGGAGTTTAAGGCTTGGCAAGTAGGCTGGGACTCCCCTGGGAGACCCCTGAGTCTATGCCCAGAACCACAACTCTGCCAGTCGAGTACTTACCTAAAAGCCGATAACTCACTTTTCTTCCATAGGCTAACATTGAGTGGTTTCACTTGGAAATTCTTCTAAGTGGTGTGGAGTTTTGGAACTTTAAAATATTCATCTAAAATCAGCCGAACAACGAATTGTGATTTACTCACCTGTTATCAGGAGAGACCTCAGTGCTGCATCTTGGAGCTCAGTACTGACCCTGAAAAGTAATTTTAACTGTACTTACCAGTAACTCGAATTTCCTTCCATGGGATATCATTGCCTGCTTTTTGCTGAAAATTTTCTAAGTGTCGATTTTTGAAACTTACAAATATTCTTTAAAAATCGTACCAACTGTGAAAACGTAATTGTTTACCTGTTTTAGATAGATGTCCCAGTACTGAGCCTAGGAGCCCAGCACTGGATTACAAAAGTAACGAGAACGTACTTTACCCGTAACTTGAATTTTCTTCCATAGGAAACAATTGACTGTTTTTCTGTGAAATTTCTTCTAAGTGTCGATTTTGAACACATGTAAATATTCCTTAAAAATCGCCTGTATAACTTAAACGCAGTTTCTCAACTGCTTACAGGTGGTACAGTAGTGCTGGATCTAGGATCCAACACTGACCTAGAAAAAGTAACCATAACCCCACTTACCTGCTAAGTGAATTTCCTTCCATAGGATAACATTGGTAATTTGATCAGCAAAAGTTTCTAAGTGTCAACTTTTAAAATAGCAAAATATTGCTTAAAAATCACAACAGTAACTAAAACGAATTTACTCACTTGTTTCCAAGAACTGTCCCAGGACTGAATCTAGGATCCAGTCCTGGATTTAGAAAAGTAATCCTGAAAGTAATTAATTGCATATAACTTAAAATTCCCATTGAGCTCAATGTATTATTGTGATTCAAATTGTGTTGCCTATTGCAATAAACTGTAACTATGACCTGCAAAAGTCAATTGCCTATTGCAAAGTATTTAACTAAAGCATCTCATTCTGAGAAAGTATATTTTGATACCTATTGTTGGTTCTAAAATAAAACAACAATATCTTTTGTATGCAAACCAATGGCCTAGAGTTCAGTTCTTGAGTGTGTGAGACCATTTGCTGACTGAGTGTGTACAACAAATGTTTTACACTGTACTCTGATACTGCCTTACTGCTCGGCAAGCTACCACTTTAGAGAGTAAGGTTATATCTAACTTTAGCCTCTGCCAAACCTCTGGGGACTGGGGACTCTGTGCACACTGTACCTATTTGGGAACAGTATATACAGAGCCACTTTCTCACAGTAGTGATAAAGTGATTAGAGTCCTAAGGCCAACATAAAGATACAGCAAAACGTGAGGTGAAAAGCAAAAAGGTTGCTGGTAGGCCACCTTAAGGATGCCAGGTCTAACAAAAACTGAACTAAGGATAACATGAGTAAAACATCAGGTTTCTCTACTGCATTTGGTGAGACAAGTGGGCCTTCTTTTATCTTCCATTCAAGCAATCTTTGACAGACCCCTTTATTATAGAGCTTTTCAAGGATTAAAGATAAGGCACTTACAAAGGAGTCCCAAATACTCAGAGATGGTTGACTTCTGTAATATGGGTCGTAGACTAAAAGCAGCGCAAAAACAGAGTGCAACAGGGTCCAAAAAACTTGAGTGCCACAAGAGAGTTTGAATGCAAGCGTATCCTTTTACAGATCCAGAGATATACTCATGCAATTTTTGTTTTTAGGACAGAACGTGCATGATGAAAAAAACATTGTTTTTAAAAAGCGCATTGCAGAATATCAGTACTTTGATGTGGGAAAACTTCAAAACTTTCAAACAAAATATTTGTAGGCAGCCTACAGCAAGTTGTTGTGGCCGAGTGGTTAAGGCGATGGACTAGAAATCCATTGGGGTATCCCCGCGCAGGTTCGAATCCTGCCAACAACGAGAATCTTTTTATTATCGGCTACAATTTCAGAAGTTAACCTTTAGTATTTCTTCCATTTCAGTTTTATAAATAGGTGGCTTATTTTTGTGTCACTATTGCCTCTCCACATATTTGTTATCGCTACCTCTTTCATGTCTTTGCTACACCTCATTCCTACTTTAGCACTGGTGTAAACGCTTCAAATTATTATACGGTTGCTCTCTCATTCATACCTGCGCATGCACTTGAAAGTTACTTTACCAATAAAAGACGCAAAGAGAGAAATAGAACAAAAGTGCTGGCTGGATTGGCAAACACACTTCATAAAACTGCATTTTCTTTTTTATTCTCCCCTGTGTTACATGCTTAACCTCCCCATGTGTAATTTCTCTTAACCTGCTGTCCCAGGAAGAGAATTTCATCTACAGGCTCTTTCTGTGTTTTTTTCCCTAGTCTGTCTTTCCCATTTCTTAGCTGTGTAACTGTTCCTTTACGCGCTCTATTTAAACGCCATCAATCTCATTTGAGCTCCTTGCTCCCGCTTCTGTTTTCTCCACCTCTCATACTGCCAGTTCTCTCTTTCTCTGTGGTTGGTGGCTACTTTCCTGAGCTTCCGAAGCCACGTGGTTCCTGCCTCTTGTTGTCAGACTTGAATTGGAAAAGGAACCATATTAACAAGCCTTTACCACTCACACACGGCGGAAGTTTATACTTTAATTCAGTGAGCTAAGAAAAGCGTGTTGTGGGTCCCCTACGAGCCATGGTGCTTGCTTCATCATGATTTGGCACCAGTCATTAGCCGCAGCTCTGCTAATGAGCCACTGAGGTCAGTTTCAATATTTACTCAAAAACATAACCATGCAGCCCACCCCTCAACTGTGTATTTATCTTGCTTTTCTGCTGTTCGTGTGATTAGCTGGGAGGAGCTCACGGCGACATCCTCCCTATAAAAGTGTAGATGGATCACTCTCTAACTCTTTCTTGCTTCATATACAAATGGCTTGAAAGGTGCAGGGAAGATGCAGGTCTAATAGACAGAATAGAAGGTCTGTGCCAGGTGGGTTTCTCTGCATTGGTGTCCCATCACAGGTCCGCAAGTGTAATGTGTGATCTTTGACTCCTGGCATTTCACAAACAGGCGGCCAGGAAACGGTTTCAGCCTATCAACCACTGAGGAGACGCAGCCTCTGAATGAGGAATGAGGAAGCAATGAATACATCCAGCCTATCACAGGAACAGCCCTGAGTGTTCCGAATTATAAATTCTCCATGTCACTGTATGTCGTTGAGCCCAAGTAGCTCGCCGTGATCGTATAGTGGTCAGTACTCTGGGTTGTGGCCGCAGCAACCTCGGTTCGAATCCGAGTCACGGTATTGTGGTTGGCAATGTCACGGCAGTTGGGTGTTAATTTTACAGAATTAGCAAATGTACCAGTGGTTTTTGTAAAATGTCTATTAAAAACAGATCCTTTCAAATATTTAAACCATCTAACAACAAATGATTTAAACTCGCATGATTATAAGCTGTAGCTATAATGTATTTACTTACATAAATTATCGTTCTTGAACCTATTGGGGGTGGAGGGGGAGCGGAGCTCACCCCCCAGGTGCAGTTGAGTGACCTGTGTTGTGGCTCTCCAGAGGGAAGGCACAAATTTTGCTGTCACCCAGCCCAATCCAGACGTGTATTGGGGCCAGGTTTCAGGCAAATAGAGCAGTAAGTGCAGAGAAATGTTCACTCTCTAAAAGTGGCATTTCTAAAATAGTAAAGTTAAATCCAACCTCACCAGTAAGTAGGATTTTCAATAAATAAATAAAGCTACTCCTCTCCGATATGGAATTACCAAATTAAAAGTATAGGGGAATACCCAGATCTAACCTATGAGAGGGGTAGACCTCACAGTAGTGAAAAATGAAATAGACTGTTTGGTACTTACAGGACACGCGAACCACCAAAGTACATATCTTATTTTTTACTTACATAGCATCATGCACCTAGGACTACCTAGGGCCTACCTTAGGTGTAAATTATATGTAATAAAAGGGGAGTTTAAGGCTTGGCAAGTAGGCTGGGACTCCCCTGGGAGACCCCTGAGTCTATGCCCAGAACCATAACTCTGCCAGTCGAGTACTTACCTAAAAGCCGATAACTCACTTTTCTTCCATAGGCTAACATTGAGTGGTTTCACTTGGAAATTCTTCTAAGTGGTGTGGAGTTTTGGAACTTTAAAATATTCATCTAAAATCAGCCGAACAACGAATTCTGATTTACTCACCTGTTATCAGGAGAGACCTCAGTGCTGCATCTTGGAGCTCGGTACTGACCCTGAAAAGTAATTTTAACCGTACTTACCAGTAACTCGAATTTCCTTCCATGGGATATCATTGCCTGCTTTTTGCTGAAAATTTTCTAAGTGTCGATTTTTGAAACTTACAAATATTCTTTAAAAATCGTACCAACTGTGAAAACGTAATTGTTTACCTGTTTTAGATAGATGTCCCAGTACTGAGCCTAGGAGCCCAGCACTGGATTACAAAAGTAACGAGAACGTACTTTACCCGTAACTTGAATTTTCTTCCATAGGAAACCATTGACTGTTTTTCTGTGAAATTTCTTCTAAGTGTCGATTTTGCAAACATGTAAATATTCCTTAAAAATCGCCTGTATAACTTAAACGCAGTTTCTCAACTGCTTACAGGTGGTACAGTAGTGCTGGATCTAGGATCCAACACTGACCTAGAAAAAGTAACCATAACCCCACTTACCTGCTAAGTGAATTTCCTTCCATAGGATAACATTGGTAATTTGATCAGCAAAAGTTTCTAAGTGTCAACTTTTAAAATAGCAAAATATTGCTTAAAAATCACAACAGTATCTAAAACGAATTTACTCACTTGTTTCCAAGAACTGTCCCAGGACTGAATCTAGGATCCAGTCCTGGATTTAGAAAAGTAATCCTGAAAGTAATTAATTGCATATAACTTAAAATTCCCATTGAGCTCAATGTATTATTGTGATTCAAATTGTGTTGCCTATTGCAATAAACTGTAACTATTACCTGCAAAAGTCAATTGCCTATTGCAAAGTATTTAACTAAAGCATCTCATTCTGAGAAAGTATATTTTGATACCTATTGTTGGTTCTAAAATAAAACAACAATATCTTTTGTATGCAAACCAATGGCCTAGAGTTCAGTTCTTGAGTGTGTGAGACCATTTGCTGACTGAGTGTGTACAACAAATGTTTTACACTGTACTCTGATACTGCCTTACTGCTCGGCAAGCTACCACTTTAGAGAGTAAGGTTATATCTAACTTTAGCCTCTGCCAAACCTCTGGGGACTGGGGACTCTGTGCACACTGTACCTATTTGGGAACAGTATATACAGAGCCACTTTCTCACAGTAGTGATAAAGTGATTAGAGTCCTAAGGCCAACATAAAGATACAGCAAAACGTGAGGTGAAAAGCAAAAAGGTTGCTGGTAGGCCACCTTAAGGATGCCAGGTCTAACAAAAACTGAACTAAGGATAACATGAGTAAAACATCAGGTTTTTCTACTGCATTTGGTGAGACAAGTGGGCCTTCTTTTATCTTCCATTCAAGCAATCTTTGACAGACCCCTTTATTATAGAGCTTTTCAAGGATTAAAGATAAGGCACTTACAAAGGAGTCCCAAATACTCAGAGATGGTTGACTTCTGTAATATGGGTCGTAGACTAAAAGCAGCGCAAAAACAGAGTGCAACAGGGTCTAAAAAACTTGAGTGCCACAAGAGAGTTTGAATGCAAGCGTATCCTTTTACAGATCCAGAGATATACTCATGCAATTTTTGTTTTTAGGACAGAACGTGCATGATGAAAAAAAACATTGTTTTTAAAAAGCGCATTGCAGAATATCAGTACTTTGATGTGGGAACACTTCAAAACTTTCAAACAAAATATTTGTAGGCCGCTTACAGCAAGTTGTTGTGGCCGAGTGGTTAAGGCGATGGACTAGAAATCCATTGGGGTATCCCCGCGCAGGTTCAAATCCTGCCAACAACGAGAATCTTTTTATTATCGGCTACAATTTCAGAAGTTAACCTTTAGTATTTCTTCCATTTCAGTTTTTAAATAGGTGGCTTATTTTTGTGTCACTATTGCCTCTCCACATATTTGTTATCGCTACCTCTTTCATGTCTTTGCTACACCTCATTCCTACTTTAGCACTGGTGTAAACGCTTCAAATTATTATACGGTTGCTCTCTCATTCATACCTGCGCATGCACTTGAAAGTTACTTTACCAATAAAAGACGCAAAGAGAGAAATAGAACAAAAGTGCTGGCTGGATTGGCAAACACACTTCATAAAACTGCATTTTCTTTTTTATTCTCCCCCGTGTTACATGCTTAACCTCCCCATGTGTAATTTCTCTTAACCTGCTGTCCCAGGAAGAGAATTTCATCTACAGGCTCTTTCTGTGTTTTTTTCCCTAGTCTGTCTTTCCCATTTCTTAGCTGTGTAACTGTTCCTTTACGCGCTCTATTTAAACGCCATCAATCTCATTTGAGCTCCTTGCTCCCGCTTCTGTTTTCTCCACCTCTCATACTGCCAGTTCTCTCTTTCTCTGTGGTTGGTGGCTACTTTCCTGAGCTTCCGAAGCCACGTGGTTCCTGCCTCTTGTTGTCAGACTTGAATTGGAAAAGGAACCATATTAACAAGCCTTTACCACTCACACACGGCGGAAGTTTATACTTTAATTCAGTGAGCTAAGAAAAGCGTGTTGTGGGTCCCCTACGAGCCATGGTGCTTGCTTCATCATGATTTGGCACCAGTCATTAGCCGCAGCTCTGCTAATGAGCCACTGAGGTCAGTTTCAATATTTACTCAAAAACATAACCATGCAGCCCACCCCTCAACTGTGTATTTATCTTGCTTTTCTGCTGTTCGTGTGATTAGCTGGGAGGAGCTCACGGCGACATCCTCCCTATAAAAGTGTAGATGGATCACTCTCTAACTCTTTCTTGCTTCACATACAAATGGCTTGAAAGGTGCAGGGAAGATGCAGGTCTAATAGACAGAATAGAAGGCCTGTGCCAGGTGGGTTTCTCTGCATTGGTGTCCCATCACAGGTCCGCAAGTGTAATGTGTGATCTTTGACTCCTGGCATTTCACAAGCAGGCGGCCAGGAAACGGTTTCAGCCTATCAACCACTGAGGAGACGCAGCCTCTGAATGAGGAATGAGGAAGCAATGAATACATCCAGCCTATCACAGGAACAGCCCTGAGTGTTCCGAATTATAAATTCTCCATGTCATTGTATGTCGTTGAGCCCAAGTAGCTCGCCGTGATCGTATAGTGGTTAGTACTCTGCGTTGTGGCCGCAGCAACCTCGGTTCGAATCCGAGTCACGGCATTGTGGTTGGCAATGTCACGGCAGTTGGGTGTTAATTTTACAGAATTAGCAAATGTACCAGTGGTTTTTGTAAAATGTCTATTAAAAACAGATCCTTTCAAATATTTAAACCATCTAACAACAAATGATTTAAACTTGCATGATTATAAGCTGTAGCTATAATGTATTTACTTACATAAATTATCGTTCTTGAACCTATTGGGGGTGGGGGTGGAGGGGGAGCGGAGCTCACCCCCAGGTGCAGTTGAGTGACCTGTGTTGTGGCTCTGTAGAGGGAAGGCACAAATTTTGCTGTCACCCAGCCCAATCCAGACGTGTATTGGGGCCAGGTTTCAGGCAAATAGAGCAGTAAGTGCAGAGATATGTTCACTCTCTAAAAGTGGCATTTCTAAAATAGTAAAGTTAAATCCAACCTCACCAGTAAGTAGGATTTTCAATAAATAAATAAAGCTACTCCTCTCCGATATGGAATTACCAAATAAAAAGTATAGGGGAATACACAGAGCTAACCTATGAGAGGGGTAGACCTCACAGTAGTGAAAAATGAAATAGACTGTTTGGTACTCACAGGACACGCGAACCACCAAAGTACATATCTTATTTTTTACTTACATAGCATCATGCACCTAGGACTACCTAGGGCCTACCTTAGGTGTAAATTATATGTAATAAAAGGGGAGTTTAAGGCTTGGCAAGTAGGCTGGGACTCCCCTGGGAGACCCCTGAGTCTATGCCCAGAACCACAACTCTGCCAGTCGAGTACTTACCTAAAAGCCGATAACTCACTTTTCTTCCATAGGCTAACATTGAGTGGTTTCACTTGGAAATTCTTCTAAGTGGTGTGGAGTTTTGGAACTTTAAAATATTCATCTAAAATCAGCCGAACAACGAATTGTGATTTACTCACCTGTTATCAGGAGAGACCTCAGTGCTGCATCTTGGAGCTCAGTACTGACCCTGAAAAGTAATTTTAACTGTACTTACCAGTAACTCGAATTTCCTTCCATGGGATATCATTGCCTGCTTTTTGCTGAAAATTTTCTAAGTGTCGATTTTTGAAACTTACAAATATTCTTTAAAAATCGTACCAACTGTGAAAACGTAATTGTTTACCTGTTTTAGATAGATGTCCCAGTACTGAGCCTAGGAGCCCAGCACTGGATTACAAAAGTAACGAGAACGTACTTTACCCGTAACTTGAATTTTCTTCCATAGGAAACAATTGACTGTTTTTCTGTGAAATTTCTTCTAAGTGTCGATTTTGAACACATGTAAATATTCCTTAAAAATCGCCTGTATAACTTAAACGCAGTTTCTCAACTGCTTACAGGTGGTACAGTAGTGCTGGATCTAGGATCCAACACTGACCTAGAAAAAGTAACCATAACCCCACTTACCTGCTAAGTGAATTTCCTTCCATAGGATAACATTGGTAATTTGATCAGCAAAAGTTTCTAAGTGTCAACTTTTAAAATAGCAAAATATTGCTTAAAAATCACAACAGTAACTAAAACGAATTTACTCACTTGTTTCCAAGAACTGTCCCAGGACTGAATCTAGGATCCAGTCCTGGATTTAGAAAAGTAATCCTGAAAGTAATTAATTGCATATAACTTAAAATTCCCATTGAGCTCAATGTATTATTGTGATTCAAATTGTGTTGCCTATTGCAATAAACTGTAACTATGACCTGCAAAAGTCAATTGCCTATTGCAAAGTATTTAACTAAAGCATCTCATTCTGAGAAAGTATATTTTGATACCTATTGTTGGTTCTAAAATAAAACAACAATATCTTTTGTATGCAAACCAATGGCCTAGAGTTCAGTTCTTGAGTGTGTGAGACCATTTGCTGACTGAGTGTGTACAACAAATGTTTTACACTGTACTCTGATACTGCCTTACTGCTCGGCAAGCTACCACTTTAGAGAGTAAGGTTATATCTAACTTTAGCCTCTGCCAAACCTCTGGGGACTGGGGACTCTGTGCACACTGTACCTATTTGGGAACAGTATATACAGAGCCACTTTCTCACAGTAGTGATAAAGTGAT
Source organism: Triturus cristatus (assembly GCF_964204655.1). Taxonomy (NCBI): domain Eukaryota; kingdom Metazoa; phylum Chordata; class Amphibia; order Caudata; family Salamandridae; genus Triturus; species Triturus cristatus. The sequence goes on from NC_140595.1 coordinate 724,814,253, forward strand.
TAGAGTCCTAAGGCCAACATAAAGATACAGCAAAACGTGAGGTGAAAAGCAAAAAGGTTGCTGGTAGGCCACCTTAAGGATGCCAGGTCTAACAAAAACTGAACTAAGGATAACATGAGTAAAACATCAGGTTTCTCTACTGCATTTGGTGAGACAAGTGGGCCTTCTTTTATCTTCCATTCAAGCAATCTTTGACAGACCCCTTTATTATAGAGCTTTTCAAGGATTAAAGATAAGGCACTTACAAAGGAGTCCCAAATACTCAGAGATGGTTGACTTCTGTAATATGGGTCGTAGACTAAAAGCAGCGCAAAAACAGAGTGCAACAGGGTCCAAAAAACTTGAGTGCCACAAGAGAGTTTGAATGCAAGCGTATCCTTTTACAGATCCAGAGATATACTCATGCAATTTTTGTTTTTAGGACAGAACGTGCATGATGAAAAAAACATTGTTTTTAAAAAGCGCATTGCAGAATATCAGTACTTTGAGGTGGGAAAACTTCAAAACTTTCAAACAAAATATTTGTAGGCAGCCTACAGCAAGTTGTTGTGGCCGAGTGGTTAAGGCGATGGACTAGAAATCCATTGGGGTATCCCCGCGCAGGTTCGAATCCTGCCAACAACGAGAATCTTTTTATTATCGGCTACAATTTCAGAAGTTAACCTTTAGTATTTCTTCCATTTCAGTTTTATAAATAGGTGGCTTATTTTTGTGTCACTATTGCCTCTCCACATATTTGTTATCGCTACCTCTTTCATGTCTTTGCTACACCTCATTCCTACTTTAGCACTGGTGTAAACGCTTCAAATTATTATACGGTTGCTCTCTCATTCATACCTGCGCATGCACTTGAAAGTTACTTTACCAATAAAAGACGCAAAGAGAGAAATAGAACAAAAGTGCTGGCTGGATTGGCAAACACACTTCATAAAACTGCATTTTCTTTTGTATTCTCCCCTGTGTTACATGCTTAACCTCCCCATGTGTAATTTCTCTTAACCTGCTGTCCCAGGAAGAGAATTTCATCTACAGGCTCTTTCTGTGTTTTTTTCCCTAGTCTGTCTTTCCCATTTCTTAGCTGTGTAACTGTTCCTTTACGCGCTCTATTTAAACGCCATCAATCTCATTTGAGCTCCTTGCTCCCGCTTCTGTTTTCTCCACCTCTCATACTGCCAGTTCTCTCTTTCTCTGTGGTTGGTGGCTACTTTCCTGAGCTTCCGAAGCCACGTGGTTCCTGCCTCTTGTTGTCAGACTTGAATTGGAAAAGGAACCATATTAACAAGCCTTTACCACTCACACACGGCGGAAGTTTATACTTTAATTCAGTGAGCTAAGAAAAGCGTGTTGTGGGTCCCCTACGAGCCATGGTGCTTGCTTCATCATGATTTGGCACCAGTCATTAGCCGCAGCTCTGCTAATGAGCCACTGAGGTCAGTTTCAATATTTACTCAAAAACATAACCATGCAGCCCACCCCTCAACTGTGTATTTATCTTGTTTTTCTGCTGTTCGTGTGATTAGCTGGGAGGAGCTCACGGCGACATCCTCCCTATAAAAGTGTAGATGGATCACTCTCTAACTCTTTCTTGCTTCACATACAAATGGCTTGAAAGGTGCAGGGAAGATGCAGGTCTAATAGACAGAATAGAAGGTCTGTGCCAGGTGGGTTTCTCTGCATTGGTGTCCCATCACAGGTCCGCAAGTGTAATGTGTGATCTTTGACTCCTGGCATTTCACAAGCAGGCGGCCAGGAAACGGTTTCAGCCTATCAACCACTGAGGAGACGCAGCCTCTGAATGAGGAATGAGGAAGCAATGAATACATCCAGCCTATCACAGGAACAGCCCTGAGTGTTCCGAATTATAAATTCTCCATGTCACTGTATGTCGTTGAGCCCAAGTAGCTCGCCGTGATCGTATAGTGGTCAGTACTCTGGGTTGTGGCCGCAGCAACCTCGGTTCGAATCCGAGTCACGGTATTGTGGTTGGCAATGTCACGGCAGTTGGGTGTTAATTTTACAGAATTAGCAAATGTACCAGTGGTTTTTGTAAAATGTCTATTAAAAACAGATCCTTTCAAATATTTAAACCATCTAACAACAAATGATTTAAACTCGCATGATTATAAGCTGTAGCTATAATGTATTTACTTACATAAATTATCGTTCTTGAACCTATTGGGGGTGGAGGGGGAGCGGAGCTCACCCCCCAGGTGCAGTTGAGTGACCTGTGTTGTGGCTCTCCAGAGGGAAGGCACAAATTTTGCTGTCACCCAGCCCAATCCAGACGTGTATTGGGGCCAGGTTTCAGGCAAATAGAGCAGTAAGTGCAGAGAAATGTTCACTCTCTAAAAGTGGCATTTCTAAAATAGTAAAGTTAAATCCAACCTCACCAGTAAGTAGGATTTTCAATAAATAAATAAAGCTACTCCTCTCCGATATGGAATTACCAAATTAAAAGTATAGGGGAATACCCAGATCTAACCTATGAGAGGGGTAGACCTCACAGTAGTGAAAAATGAAATAGACTGTTTGGTACTTACAGGACACGCGAACCACCAAAGTACATATCTTATTTTTTACTTACATAGCATCATGCACCTAGGACTACCTAGGGCCTACCTTAGGTGTAAATTATATGTAATAAAAGGGGAGTTTAAGGCTTGGCAAGTAGGCTGGGACTCCCCTGGGAGACCCCTGAGTCTATGCCCAGAACCATAACTCTGCCAGTCGAGTACTTACCTAAAAGCCGATAACTCACCTTTCTTCCATAGGCTAACATTGAGTGGTTTCACTTGGAAATTCTTCTAAGTGGTGTGGAGTTTTGGAACTTTAAAATATTCATCTAAAATCAGCCGAACAACGAATTCTGATTTACTCACCTGTTATCAGGAGAGACCTCAGTGCTGCATCTTGGAGCTCGGTACTGACCCTGAAAAGTAATTTTAACCGTACTTACCAGTAACTCGAATTTCCTTCCATGGGATATCATTGCCTGCTTTTTGCTGAAAATTTTCTAAGTGTCGATTTTTGAAACTTACAAATATTCTTTAAAAATCGTACCAACTGTGAAAACGTAATTGTTTACCTGTTTTAGATAGATGTCCCAGTACTGAGCCTAGGAGCCCAGCACTGGATTACAAAAGTAACGAGAACGTACTTTACCCGTAACTTGAATTTTCTTCCATAGGAAACCATTGACTGTTTTTCTGTGAAATTTCTTCTAAGTGTCGATTTTGCAAACATGTAAATATTCCTTAAAAATCGCCTGTATAACTTAAACGCAGTTTCTCAACTGCTTACAGGTGGTACAGTAGTGCTGGATCTAGGATCCAACACTGACCTAGAAAAAGTAACCATAACCCCACTTACCTGCTAAGTGAATTTCCTTCCATAGGATAACATTGGTAATTTGATCAGCAAAAGTTTCTAAGTGTCAACTTTTAAAATAGCAAAATATTGCTTAAAAATCACAACAGTAACTAAAACGAATTTACTCACTTGTTTCCAAGAACTGTCCCAGGACTGAATCTAGGATCCAGTCCTGGATTTAGAAAAGTAATCCTGAAAGTAATTAATTGCATATAACTTAAAATTCCCATTGAGCTCAATGTATTATTGTGATTCAAATTGTGTTGCCTATTGCAATAAACTGTAACTATGACCTGCAAAAGTCAATTGCCTATTGCAAAGTATTTAACTAAAGCATCTCATTCTGAGAAAGTATATTTTGATACCTATTGTTGGTTCTAAAATAAAACAACAATATCTTTTGTATGCAAACCAATGGCCTAGAGTTCAGTTCTTGAGTGTGTGAGACCATTTGCTGACTGAGTGTGTACAACAAATGTTTTACACTGTACTCTGATACTGCCTTACTGCTCGGCAAGCTACCACTTTAGAGAGTAAGGTTATATCTAACTTTAGCCTCTGCCAAACCTCTGGGGACTGGGGACTCTGTGCACACTGTACCTATTTGGGAACAGTATATACAGAGCCACTTTCTCACAGTAGTGATAAAGTGATTAGAGTCCTAAGGCCAACATAAAGATACAGCAAAACGTGAGGTGAAAAGCAAAAAGGTTGCTGGTAGGCCACCTTAAGGATGCCAGGTCTAACAAAAACTGAACTAAGGATAACATGAGTAAAACATCAGGTTTCTCTACTGCATTTGGTGAGACAAGTGGGCCTTCTTTTATCTTCCATTCAAGCAATCTTTGACAGACCCCTTTATTATAGAGCTTTTCAAGGATTAAAGATAAGGCACTTACAAAGGAGTCCCAAATACTCAGAGATGGTTGACTTCTGTAATATGGGTCGTAGACTAAAAGCAGCGCAAAAACAGAGTGCAACAGGGTCCAAAAAACTTGAGTGCCACAAGAGAGTTTGAATGCAAGCGTATCCTTTTACAGATCCAGAGATATACTCATGCAATTTTTGTTTTTAGGACAGAACGTGCATGATGAAAAAAACATTGTTTTTAAAAAGCGCATTGCAGAATATCAGTACTTTGATGTGGGAAAACTTCAAAACTTTCAAACAAAATATTTGTAGGCAGCCTACAGCAAGTTGTTGTGGCCGAGTGGTTAAGGCGATGGACTAGAAATCCATTGGGGTATCCCCGCGCAGGTTCGAATCCTGCCAACAACGAGAATCTTTTTATTATCGGCTACAATTTCAGAAGTTAACCTTTAGTATTTCTTCCATTTCAGTTTTATAAATAGGTGGCTTATTTTTGTGTCACTATTGCCTCTCCACATATTTGTTATCGCTACCTCTTTCATGTCTTTGCTACACCTCATTCCTACTTTAGCACTGGTGTAAACGCTTCAAATTATTATACGGTTGCTCTCTCATTCATACCTGCGCATGCACTTGAAAGTTACTTTACCAATAAAAGACGCAAAGAGAGAAATAGAACAAAAGTGCTGGCTGGATTGGCAAACACACTTCATAAAACTGCATTTTCTTTTGTATTCTCCCCTGTGTTACATGCTTAACCTCCCCATGTGTAATTTCTCTTAACCTGCTGTCCCAGGAAGAGAATTTCATCTACAGGCTCTTTCTGTGTTTTTTTCCCTAGTCTGTCTTTCCCATTTCTTAGCTGTGTAACTGTTCCTTTACGCGCTCTATTTAAACGCCATCAATCTCATTTGAGCTCCTTGCTCCCGCTTCTGTTTTCTCCACCTCTCATACTGCCAGTTCTCTCTTTCTCTGTGGTTGGTGGCTACTTTCCTGAGCTTCCGAAGCCACGTGGTTCCTGCCTCTTGTTGTCAGACTTGAATTGGAAAAGGAACCATATTAACAAGCCTTTACCACTCACACACGGCGGAAGTTTATACTTTAATTCAGTGAGCTAAGAAAAGCGTGTTGTGGGTCCCCTACGAGCCATGGTGCTTGCTTCATCATGATTTGGCACCAGTCATTAGCCGCAGCTCTGCTAATGAGCCACTGAGGTCAGTTTCAATATTTACTCAAAAACATAACCATGCAGCCCACCCCTCAACTGTGTATTTATCTTGTTTTTCTGCTGTTCGTGTGATTAGCTGGGAGGAGCTCACGGCGACATCCTCCCTATAAAAGTGTAGATGGATCACTCTCTAACTCTTTCTTGCTTCACATACAAATGGCTTGAAAGGTGCAGGGAAGATGCAGGTCTAATAGACAGAATAGAAGGTCTGTGCCAGGTGGGTTTCTCTGCATTGGTGTCCCATCACAGGTCCGCAAGTGTAATGTGTGATCTTTGACTCCTGGCATTTCACAAGCAGGCGGCCAGGAAACGGTTTCAGCCTATCAACCACTGAGGAGACGCAGCCTCTGAATGAGGAATGAGGAAGCAATGAATACATCCAGCCTATCACAGGAACAGCCCTGAGTGTTCCGAATTATAAATTCTCCATGTCACTGTATGTCGTTGAGCCCAAGTAGCTCGCCGTGATCGTATAGTGGTCAGTACTCTGGGTTGTGGCCGCAGCAACCTCGGTTCGAATCCGAGTCACGGTATTGTGGTTGGCAATGTCACGGCAGTTGGGTGTTAATTTTACAGAATTAGCAAATGTACCAGTGGTTTTTGTAAAATGTCTATTAAAAACAGATCCTTTCAAATATTTAAACCATCTAACAACAAATGATTTAAACTCGCATGATTATAAGCTGTAGCTATAATGTATTTACTTACATAAATTATCGTTCTTGAACCTATTGGGGGTGGAGGGGGAGCGGAGCTCACCCCCCAGGTGCAGTTGAGTGACCTGTGTTGTGGCTCTCCAGAGGGAAGGCACAAATTTTGCTGTCACCCAGCCCAATCCAGACGTGTATTGGGGCCAGGTTTCAGGCAAATAGAGCAGTAAGTGCAGAGAAATGTTCACTCTCTAAAAGTGGCATTTCTAAAATAGTAAAGTTAAATCCAACCTCACCAGTAAGTAGGATTTTCAATAAATAAATAAAGCTACTCCTCTCCGATATGGAATTACCAAATTAAAAGTATAGGGGAATACCCAGATCTAACCTATGAGAGGGGTAGACCTCACAGTAGTGAAAAATGAAATAGACTGTTTGGTACTTACAGGACACGCGAACCACCAAAGTACATATCTTATTTTTTACTTACATAGCATCATGCACCTAGGACTACCTAGGGCCTACCTTAGGTGTAAATTATATGTAATAAAAGGGGAGTTTAAGGCTTGGCAAGTAGGCTGGGACTCCCCTGGGAGACCCCTGAGTCTATGCCCAGAACCATAACTCTGCCAGTCGAGTACTTACCTAAAAGCCGATAACTCACCTTTCTTCCATAGGCTAACATTGAGTGGTTTCACTTGGAAATTCTTCTAAGTGGTGTGGAGTTTTGGAACTTTAAAATATTCATCTAAAATCAGCCGAACAACGAATTCTGATTTACTCACCTGTTATCAGGAGAGACCTCAGTGCTGCATCTTGGAGCTCGGTACTGACCCTGAAAAGTAATTTTAACCGTACTTACCAGTAACTCGAATTTCCTTCCATGGGATATCATTGCCTGCTTTTTGCTGAAAATTTTCTAAGTGTCGATTTTTGAAACTTACAAATATTCTTTAAAAATCGTACCAACTGTGAAAACGTAATTGTTTACCTGTTTTAGATAGATGTCCCAGTACTGAGCCTAGGAGCCCAGCACTGGATTACAAAAGTAACGAGAACGTACTTTACCCGTAACTTGAATTTTCTTCCATAGGAAACCATTGACTGTTTTTCTGTGAAATTTCTTCTAAGTGTCGATTTTGCAAACATGTAAATATTCCTTAAAAATCGCCTGTATAACTTAAACGCAGTTTCTCAACTGCTTACAGGTGGTACAGTAGTGCTGGATCTAGGATCCAACACTGACCTAGAAAAAGTAACCATAACCCCACTTACCTGCTAAGTGAATTTCCTTCCATAGGATAACATTGGTAATTTGATCAGCAAAAGTTTCTAAGTGTCAACTTTTAAAATAGCAAAATATTGCTTAAAAATCACAACAGTAACTAAAACGAATTTACTCACTTGTTTCCAAGAACTGTCCCAGGACTGAATCTAGGATCCAGTCCTGGATTTAGAAAAGTAATCCTGAAAGTAATTAATTGCATATAACTTAAAATTCCCATTGAGCTCAATGTATTATTGTGATTCAAATTGTGTTGCCTATTGCAATAAACTGTAACTATGACCTGCAAAAGTCAATTGCCTATTGCAAAGTATTTAACTAAAGCATCTCATTCTGAGAAAGTATATTTTGATACCTATTGTTGGTTCTAAAATAAAACAACAATATCTTTTGTATGCAAACCAATGGCCTAGAGTTCAGTTCTTGAGTGTGTGAGACCATTTGCTGACTGAGTGTGTACAACAAATGTTTTACACTGTACTCTAAAACTGCCTTACTGCTCGGCAAGCTACCACTTTAGAGAGTAAGGTTATATCTAACTTTAGCCTCTGCCAAACCTCTGGGGACTGGGGACTCTGTGCACACTGTACCTATTTGGGAACAGTATATACAGAGCCACTTTCTCACAGTAGTGATAAAGTGATTATAGTCCTAAGGCCAACATAAAGATACAGCAAAACGTGAGGTGAAAAGCAAAAAGGTTGCTGGTAGGCCACCTTAAGGATGCCAGGTCTAACAAAAACTGAACTAAGGATAACATGAGTAAAACATCAGGTTTCTCTACTGCATTTGGTGAGACAAGTGGGCCTTCTTTTATCTTCCATTCAAGCAATCTTTGACAGACCCCTTTATTATAGAGCTTTTCAAGGATTAAAGATAAGGCACTTACAAAGGAGTCCCAAATACTCAGAGATGGTTGACTTCTGTAATATGGGTCGTAGACTAAAAGCAGCGCAAAAACAGAGTGCAACAGGGTCCAAAAAACTTGAGTGCCACAAGAGAGTTTGAATGCAAGCGTATCCTTTTACAGATCCAGAGATATACTCATGCAATTTTTGTTTTTAGGACAGAACGTGCATGATGAAAAAAACATTGTTTTTAAAAAGCGCATTGCAGAATATCAGTACTTTGATGTGGGAAAACTTCAAAACTTTCAAACAAAATATTTGTAGGCAGCCTACAGCAAGTTGTTGTGGCCGAGTGGTTAAGGCGATGGACTAGAAATCCATTGGGGTATCCCCGCGCAGGTTCGAATCCTGCCAACAACGAGAATCTTTTTATTATCGGCTACAATTTCAGAAGTTAACCTTTAGTATTTCTTCCATTTCAGTTTTATAAATAGGTGGCTTATTTTTGTGTCACTATTGCCTCTCCACATATTTGTTATCGCTACCTCTTTCATGTCTTTGCTACACCTCATTCCTACTTTAGCACTGGTGTAAACGCTTCAAATTATTATACGGTTGCTCTCTCATTCATACCTGCGCATGCACTTGAAAGTTACTTTACCAATAAAAGACGCAAAGAGAGAAATAGAACAAAAGTGCTGGCTGGATTGGCAAACACACTTCATAAAACTGCATTTTCTTTTTTATTCTCCCCCGTGTTACATGCTTAACCTCCCCATGTGTAATTTCTCTTAACCTGCTGTCCCAGAAGAGAATTTCATCTACAGGCTCTTTCTGTGTTTTTTTCCCTAGTCTGTCTTTCCCATTTCTTAGCTGTGTAACTGTTCCTTTACGCGCTCTATTTAAACGCCATCAATCTCATTTGAGCTCCTTGCTCCCGCTTCTGTTTTCTCCACCTCTCATACTGCCAGTTCTCTCTTTCTCTGTGGTTGGTGGCTACTTTCCTGAGCTTCCGAAGCCACGTGGTTCCTGCCTCTTGTTGTCAGACTTGAATTGGAAAAGGAACCATATTAACAAGCCTTTACCACTCACACACGGCGGAAGTTTATACTTTAATTCAGTGAGCTAAGAAAAGCGTGTTGTGGGTCCCCTACGAGCCATGGTGCTTGCTTCATCATGATTTGGCACCAGTCATTAGCCGCAGCTCTGCTAATGAGCCACTGAGGTCAGTTTCAATATTTACTCAAAAACATAACCATGCAGCCCACCCCTCAACTGTGTATTTATCTTGCTTTTCTGCTGTTCGTGTGATTAGCTGGGAGGAGCTCACGGCGACATCCTCCCTATAAAAGTGTAGATGGATCACTCTCTAACTCTTTCTTGCTTCACATACAAATGGCTTGAAAGGTGCAGGGAAGATGCAGGTCTAATAGACAGAATAGAAGGCCTGTGCAAGGTGGGTTTCTCTGCATTGGTGTCCCATCACAGGTCCGCAAGTGTAATGTGTGATCTTTGACTCCTGGCATTTCACAAGCAGGCAGCCAGGAAACGGTTTCAGCCTATCAACCACTGAGGAGACGCAGCCTCTGAATGAGGAATGAGGAAGCAATGAATACATCCAGCCTATCACAGGAACAGCCCTGAGTGTTCCGAATTATAAATTCTCCATGTCATTGTATGTCGTCGAGCCCAAGTAGCTCGCCGTGATCGTATAGTGGTTAGTACTCTGCGTTGTGGCCGCAGCAACCTCGGTTCGAATCCGAGTCTCGGCATTGTGGTTGGCAATGTCACGGCAGTTGGGTGTTAATTTTACAGAATTAGCAAATGTACCAGTGGTGTTTGTAAAATGTCTATTAAAAACAGATCCTTTCAAATATTTAAACCATCTAACAACAAATGATTTAAACTTGCATGATTATAAGCTGTAGCTATAATGTATTTACTTACATAAATTATCGTTCTTGAACCTATTGGGGGTGGAGGGGGAGCGGTACTCACCCCCCAGGTGCAGTTGAGTGACCTGTGTTGTGGCTCTCTAGAGGGAAGGCACACATTTTGCTGTCACCCAGCCCAATCCAGACGTGTATTGGGGCCAGGTTTCAGGCAAATAGAGCAGTAAGTGCAGAGACATGTTCACTCTCTAAAAGTGGCATTTCTAAAATAGTAAAGTTAAATCCAACCTCACCAGTAAGTAGGATTTTCAATAAATAAATAAAGCTACTCCTCTCCGATATGGAATTACCAAATTAAAAGTATAGGGGAATACACAGAGCTAACCTATGAGAGGGGTAGACCTCACAGTAGTGAAAAATGAAATAGACTGTTTGGTACTTACAGGACACGCGAACCACCAAAGTACATATCTTATTTTTTACTTACATAGCATCATGCACCTAGGACTACCTAGGGCCTACCTTAGGTGTAAATTATATGTAATATAAGGGGAGTTTAAGGCTTGGCAAGTAGGCTGGGACTCCCCTGGGAGACCCCTGAGTCTATGCCCAGAACCATAACTCTGCCAGTCGAGTACTTACCTAAAAGCCGATAACTCACTTTTCTTCCATAAGCTAACATTGAGTGGTTTCACTTGGAAATTCTTCTAAGTGGTGTGGAGTTTTGGAACTTTAAAATATTCATCTAAAATCAGCCGAACAACGAATTCTGATTTACTCACCTGTTATCAGGAGAGACCTCAGTGCTGCATCTTGGAGCTCAGTACTGACCCTGAAAAGTAATTTTAACCGTACTTACCAGTAACTCGAATTTCCTTCCATGGGATATCATTGCCTGCTTTTTGCTGAAAATGTTCTAAGTGTCGATTTTTGAAACTTACAAATATTCTTTAAAAATCGTACCAACTGTGAAAACGTAATTGTTTACCTGTTTTAGATAGATGTCCCAGTACTGAGCCTAGGAGCCCAGCACTGGATTACAAAAGTAACGAGAACGTACTTTACACGTAACTTGAATTTTCTTCCATAGGAAACCATTGACTGTTTTTCTGTGAAATTTCTTCTAAGTGTCGATTTTGCAAACATGTAAATATTCCTTAAAAATCGCCTGTATAACTGAAACGCAGTTTCTCAACTGCTTACAGGTGGTACAGTAGTGCTGGATCTAGGATCCAACACTGACCTAGAAAAAGTAACCATAACCCCACTTACCTGCTAAGTGAATTTCCTTCCATAGGATAACATTGGTAATTTGATCAGCAAAAGTTTCAGAGTGTCAACTTTTAAAATAGCAAAATATTGCTTAAAAATCACAACAGTAACTAAAACGAATTTACTCACTTGTTTCCAAGAACTGTCCCAGGACTGAATCTAGGATCCAGTCCTGGATTTAGAAAAGTAATCCTGAAAGTAATTAATTGCATATAACTTAAAATTCCCATTGAGCTCAATGTATTATTGTGATTCAAATTGTGTTGCCTATTGCAATAAACTGTAACTATGACCTGCAAAAGTCAATTGCCTATTGCAAAGTATTTAACTAAAGCATCTCATTCTGAGAAAGTATATTTTGATACCTATTGTTGGTTCTAAAATAAAACAACAATATCTTTTTTATGCAAACCAATGGCCTAGAGTTCAGTTCTTGAGTGTGTGAGACCATTTGCTGACTGAGTGTGTACAACAAATGTTTTACACTGTACTCTGATACTGCCTTACTGCTCGGCAAGCTACCACTTTAGAGAGTAAGGTTATATCTAACTTTAGCCTCTGCCAAACCTCTGGGGACTGGGGACTCTGTGCACACTGTACCTATTTGGGAACAGTATATACAGAGCCACTTTCTCACAGTAGTGATAGAGTGATTAGAGTCCTAAGGCCAACATAAAGATACAGCTAAACGTGAGGTGAAAAGCAAAAAGGTTGCTGGTAGGCCACCTTAAGGATGCCAGGTCTAACAAAAACTGAACTAAGGATAACATGAGTAAAACATCAGGTTTCTCTACTGCATTTGGTGAGACAAGTGGGCCTTCTTTTATCTTCCATTCAAGCAATCTTTGACAGACCCCTTTATTATAGAGCTTTTCAAGGATTAAAGATAAGGCACTTACAAAGGAGTCCCAAATACTCAGAGATGGTTGACTTCTGTAATATGGGTCGTAGACTAAAAGCAGCGCAAAAACAGAGTGCAACAGGGTCCAAAAAACTTGAGTGCCACAAGAGAGTTTGAATGCAAGCGTATCCTTTTACAGATCCAGAGATATACTCATGCAATTTTTATTTTTAGGACAGAACGTGCATGATGAAAAAAACATTGTTTTTAAAAAGCTCATTGCAGAATATCAGTACTTTGATGTGGGAAAAATTCAAAACTTTCAAACAAAATATTTGTAGGCAGCTTACAGCAAGTTGTTGTGGCCGAGTGGTTAAGGCGATGGACTAGAAATCCATTGGGGTATCCCCGCGCAGGTTCGAATCCTGCCAACAACGAGAATCTTTTTATTATCGGCTACAATTTCAGAAGTTAACCTTTAGTATTTCTTCCATTTCAGTTTTATAAACAGGTGGCTTATTTTTGTGTCACTATTGCCTCTCTACATATTTGTTATCGCTACCTCTTTCATGTCTTTGCTATACCTCATTCCTACTTTAGCACTGGTGTAAACGCTTCAAATTATTATACCGTTGCTCTCTCATTCATACCTGCGCATACACTTGAAAGTTACTTTACCAATAAAAGACGCAAAGAGAGAAATAGAACAAAAGTGCTGGCTGGATTGGCAAACACACTTCATAAAACTGCATTTTCTTTTTTATTCTCCCCCTTGTTACATGCTTAACCTCCCCATGTGTAATTTCTCTTAACCTGCTGTCCCAGGAAGAGAATTTCATCTACAGGCTCTTTCTGTGTTTTTTTCCCTAGTCTGTCTTTCCCATTTCTTAGCTGTGTAACTGTTCCTTTACGCGCTCTATTTAAATGCCATCAATCTCATTTGAGCTCCTTGCTCCCGCTTCTGTTTTCTCCACCTCTCATACTGCCAGTTCTCTCTTTCTCTGTGGTTGGTGGCTACTTTCCTGAGCTTCCGAAGCCACGTGGTTCCTGCCTCTTGTTGTCAGACTTGAATTGGAAAAGGAACTATATTAACAAGCCTTTACCACTCACACACGGCGGAAGTTTATACTTTAATTCAGTGAGCTAAGAAAAGCGTGTTGTGGGTCCCCTACGAGCCATGGTGCTTGCTTCATCATGATTTGGCACCAGTCATTAGCCGCAGCTCTGCTAATGAGCCACTGAGGTCAGTTTCAATATTTACTCAAAAACATAACCATGCAGCCCACCCCTCAACTGTGTATTTATCTTGCTTTTCTGCTGTTCGTGTGATTAGCTGGGAGGAGCTCACGGCGACATCCTCCCTATAAAAGTGTAGATGGATCACTCTCTAACTCTTTCTTGCTTCACATACAAATGGCTTGAAAGGTGCAGGGAAGATGCAGGTCTAATAGACAGAATAGAAGGTCTGTGCCAGGTGGGTTTCTCTGCATTGGTGTCCCATCACAGGTCCGCAAGTGTAATGTGTGATCTTTGACTCCTGGCATTTCACAAGCAGGCGGCCAGGAAACGGTTTCAGCCTATCAACCACTGAGGAGACGCAGCCTCTGAATGAGGAATGAGGAAGCAATGAATACATCCAGCCTATCACAGGAACAGCCCTGAGTGTTCCGAATTATAAATTCTCCATGTCACTGTATGTCGTTGAGCCCAAGTAGCTCGCCGTGATCGTATAGTGGTTAGTACTCTGCGTTGTGGCCGCAGCAACCTCGGTTAGAATCCGAGTCACGGCATTGTGGTTGGCAATGTCATGGCAGTTGGGTGTTAACTTTACAGAATTAGCAAATGTACCAGTGGTTTTTGTAAAATGTCTATTAAAAACAGATCCTTTCAAATATTTAAACCATCTAACAACAAATGATTTAAACTCGCATGATTATAAGCTGCAGCTATAATGTATTTACTTACATAAGTTATCGTTCTTGAACCTATTGGGGGTGGAGGGGGAGCGGAGCTCACCCCCCAGGTGCAGTTGAGTGACCTGTGTTGTGGCTCTCTAGAGGGAAGGCACAAATTTTGCTGTCACCCAGCCCAATCCAGACGTGTATTGGGGCCAGGTTTCAGGCAAATAGAGCAGTAAGTGCAGAGAAATGTTCACTCTCTAAAAGTGGCATTTCTAAAATAGTAAAGTTAAATCCAACCTCACCAGTAAGTAGGATTTTCAATAAATAAATAAAGCTACTCCTCTCCGATATGGAATTACCAAATAAAAAGTATAGGGGAATACCCAGAGCTAACCTATGAGAGGGGTAGACCTGACAGTAGTGAAACATGAAATAGACTGTTTGGTACTTACAGGACACGCGAACCACCAAAGTACATATCTTATTTTTTACTAACATAGCATCATGCACCTAGGACTACCTAGGGCCTACCTTAGGTGTAAATTATATGTAATAAAAGGGGAGTTTATGGCTTGGCAAGTAGGCTGGGACTCCCCTGGGAGACCCCTGAGTCTATGCCCAGAACCATAACCAGAACCATAACTCTGCCAGCCGATAGCTCACTTTTTTTCCATAGGCTAACATTGAGTGGTTTCACTTGGAAATTCTTCTAAGTGGTATGGAGTTTTGGAACTTTAAAATATTCATCTAAAATCAGCCGAACAACGAATTCTGATTTACTCACCTGTTATCAGGAGAGACCTCAGTGCTGCATCTTGGAGCTCAGTACTGACCCTGAAAAGTAAATTTAACCGTACTTACCAGTAACTCGAATTTCCTTCCATGGGATATCATTGCCTGCTTTGTGCTGAAAATTTTCTAAGTGTCGATTTTTGAAACTTACAAATATTCTTTAAAAATCGTACCAACTGTGAAAACGTAATTGTTTACCTGTTTTAGATAGATGTCCCAGTACTGAGCATAGGAGCCCAGCACTGGATTACAAAAGTAACGAGAACGTACTTTACCCGTAACTTGAATTTTCTTCCATAGGAAACCATTGACTGTTTTTCTGTGAAATTTCTTCTAAGTGTCGATTTTGCAAACATGTAAATATTCCTTAAAAATCGCCTGTATAACTTAAACGCAGTTTCTCAACTGCTTACAGGTGGTACAGTAGTGCTGGATCTAGGATCCAACACTGACCTAGAAAAAGTAACCATAACCCCACTTACCTGCTAAGTGAATTTCCTTCCATAGGATAACATTGGTAATTTGATCAGCAAAAGTTTCGAAGTGTCAACTTTTAAAATAGCAAAATATTGCTTAAAAATCACAACAGTAACTAAAACGAATTTACTCACTTGTTTCCAAGAACTGTCCCAGGACTGAATCTAGGATCCAGTCCTGGATTTAGAAAAGTAATCCTGAAAGTAATTAATTGCATATAACTTAAAATTCCCATTGAGCTCAATGTATTATTGTGATTCAAATTGTGTTGCCTATTGCAATAAACTGTAACTATGACCTGCAAAAGTCAATTGCCTATTGCAAAGTATTTAACTAAAGCATCTCATTCTGAGAAAGTATATTTTGATACCTATTGTTGGTTCTAAAATAAAACAACAATATCTTTTTTATGCAAACCAATGGCCTAGAGTTCAGTTCTTGAGTGTGTGAGACCATTTGCTGACTGAGTGTGTACAACAAATGTTTTACACTGTACTCTGATACTGCCTTACTGCTCGGCAAGCTACCACTTTAGAGAGTAAGGTTATATCTAACTTTAGCCTCTGCCAAACCTCTGGGGACTGGGGACTCTGTGCACACTGTACCTATTTGGGAACAGTATATACAGAGCCACTTTCTCACAGTAGTGATAGAGTGATTAGAGTCCTAAGGCCAACATAAAGATACAGCTAAACGTGAGGTGAAAAGCAAAAAGGTTGCTGGTAGGCCACCTTAAGGATGCCAGGTCTAACAAAAACTGAACTAAGGATAACATGAGTAAAACATCAGGTTTCTCTACTGCATTTGGTGAGACAAGTGGGCCTTCTTTTATCTTCCATTCAAGCAATCTTTGACAGACCCCTTTATTATAGAGCTTTTCAAGGATTAAAGATAAGGCACTTACAAAGGAGTCCCAAATACTCAGAGATGGTTGACTTCTGTAATATGGGTCGTAGACTAAAAGCAGCGCAAAAACAGAGTGCAACAGGGTCCAAAAAACTTGAGTGCCACAAGAGAGTTTGAATGCAAGCGTATCCTTTTACAGATCCAGAGATATACTCATGCAATTTTTATTTTTAGGACAGAACGTGCATGATGAAAAAAACATTGTTTTTAAAAAGCTCATTGCAGAATATCAGTACTTTGATGTGGGAAAACTTCAAAATTTTCAAACAAAATATTTGTAGGCAGCTTCCAGCAAGTTGTTGTGGCCGAGTGGTTAAGGCGATGGACTAGAAATCCATTGGGGTATCCCCGCGCAGGTTCGAATCCTGCCAACAACGAGAATCTTTTTATTATCGGCTACAATTTCAGAAGTTAACCTTTAGTATTTCTTCCATTTCAGTTTTATAAATAGGTGGCTTATTTTTGTGTCACTATTGCCTCTCCACATATTTGTTATCGCTACCTCTTTCATGTCTTTGCTACACCTCATTCCTACTTTAGCACTGGTGTAAACGCTTCAAATTATTATACCGTTGCTCTCTCATTCATACCTGCGCATGCACTTGAAAGTTACTTTACCAATAAAAGACGCAAAGAGAGAAATAGAACAAAAGTGCTGGCTGGATTGGCAAACACACTTCATAAAACTGCATTTTCTTTTTTATTCTCCCCCGTGTTACATGCTTAACCTCCCCATGTGCAATTTCTCTTAACCTGCTGTCCCAGGAAGAGAATTTCATCTACAGGCTCTTTCTGTGTTTTTTTCCCTAGTCTGTGTTTCCCATTTCTTAGCTGTGTAACTGTTCCTTTACGCGCTCTATTTAAACGCCATCAATCTCATTTGAGCTCCTAGCTCCCGCTTCTGTTTTCTCCACCTCTCATACTGCCAGTTCTCTCTTTCTCTGTGGTTGGTGGCTACTTTCCTGAGCTTCCGAAGCCACGTGGTTCCTGCCTCTTGTTGTCAGACTTGAATTGGAAAAGGAACCATATTAACAAGCCTTTACCACTCACACACGGTGGAAGTTTATACTTTAATTCAGTGAGCTAAGAAAAGCGTGTTGTGGGTCCCCTACGAGCCATGGTGCTTGCTTCATCATGATTTGGCACCAGTCATTAGCCGCAGCTCTGCTAATGAGCCACTGAGGTCAGTTTCAATATTTACTCAAAAACATAACCATGCAGCCCACCCCTCAACTGTGTATTTATCTTGCTTTTCTGCTGTTCGTGTGATTAGCTGGGAGGAGCTTACGGCGACATCCTCCCTATAAAAGTGTAGATGGATCACTCTCTAACTCTTTCTTGCTTCACATACAAATGGCTTGAAAGGTGCAGGGAAGATGCAGGTCTAATAGACAGAATAGAAGGCCTGTGCTAGGTGGGTTTCTCTGCATTGGTGTCCCATCACAGGTCCGCAAGTGTAATGTGTGATCTTTGACTCCTGGCATTTCACAAGCAGGCGGCCAGGAAACGGTTTCAGCCTATCAACCACTGAGGAGACGCAGCCTCTGAATGAGGAATGAGGAAGCAATGAATACATCCAGCCTATCACAGGAACAGCCCTGAGTGTTCCGAATTATAAATTCTCCATGTCACTGTATGTCGTTGAGCCCAAGTAGCTCGCCGTGATCGTATAGTGGTTAGTACTCTGCCTTGTGGCCGCAGCAACCTCGGTTCGTATCCGAGTCACGGCATTGTGGTTGGGAATGTCACGGCAGTTGGGTGTTAATTTTACAGAATTAGCAAATGTACCAGTGGTTTTTGTAAAATGTCTATTAAAAACAGATCCTTTCAAATATTTAAACCATCTAACAACAAATGATTTAAACTCGCATGATTATAAGCTGTAGCTATAATGTATTTACTTACATAAATTATCGTTCTTGAACCTCTTGGGGGTGGAGGGGGAGCGGAGCTCACCCCCCAGGTGCAGTTGAGTGACCTGTGTTGTGGCTCTCTAGAGGGAAGGCACAAATTTTGCTGTCACCCAGCCCAATCCAGACGTGTATTGGGGCCAGGTTTCAGGCAAATAGAGCAGTAAGTGCAGAGAAATGTTCACTCTCTAAAAGTGGCATTTCTAAAATAGTAAAGTTAAATCCAAACTCACCAGTAAGTAGGATTTTCAATAAATAAATAAAGCTACTCCTCTCCGATATGGAATTACCAAATAAAAAGTATAGGGGAATACACAGAGCTAACCTATGAGAGGGGTAGACCTCACAGTAGTGAAAAATGAAATAGACTGTTTGGTACTTACAGGACACGCGAACCACCAAAGTACATATCTTATTCTTTACTTACATAGCATCATGCACCTAGGACTACCTAGGGCCTACCTTAGGTGTAAAATATATGTAATATAAGGGGAGTTTAAGGCTTGGCAAGTAGGCTGGGACTCCCCTGGGAGACCCCTGAGTCTATGCCCAGAACCATAACTCTGCCAGTCGAGTACTTACCTAAAAGCCGATAACTCACTTTTCTTCCATAAGCTAACATTGAGTGGTTTCACTTGGAAATTCTTCTAAGTGGTGTGGAGTTTTGGAACTTTAAAATATTCATCTAAAATCAGCCGAACAACGAATTCTGATTTACTCACCTGTTATCAGGAGAGACCTCAGTGCTGCATCTTGGAGCTCAGTACTGACCCTGAAAAGTAATTTTAACCGTACTTACCAGTAACTCGAATTTCCTAC
Organism: Triturus cristatus; assembly: GCF_964204655.1. NCBI lineage: Eukaryota > Metazoa > Chordata > Amphibia > Caudata > Salamandridae > Triturus > Triturus cristatus. The sequence continues at coordinate 724,833,313 of NC_140595.1, forward strand.
CATGGGATATCATTGCCTGCTTTTGCTGAAAATTTTCTAAGTGTCGATTTTTGAAACTTACAAATATTCTTTAAAAATCGTACCAACTGTGAAAACGTAATTGTTTACCTGTTTTAGATAGATGTCCCAGTACTGAGCCTAGGAGCCCAGCACTGGATTACAAAAGTAACGAGAACGTACTTTACCCGTAACTTGAATTTTCTTCCATAGGAAACCATTGACTGTTTTTCTGTGAAATTTCTTCTAAGTATCGATTTTGCAAACATGTAAATATTCCTTAAAAATCGCCTGTATAACTTAAACGCAGTTTCTCAACTGCTTACAGGTGGTACAGTAGTGCTGGATCTAGGATCCAACACTGACCTAGAAAAAGTAACCATAACCCCACTTACCTGCTAAGTGAATTTCCTTCCATAGGATAACATTGGTAATTTGATCAGCAAAAGTTTCTAAGTGTCAACTTTTAAAATAGCAAAATATTGCTTAAAAATCACAACAGTAACTAAAACGAATTTACTCACTTGTTTCCAAGAACTGTCCCAGGACTGAATCTAGGATCCAGTCCTGGATTTAGAAAAGTAATCCTGAAAGTAATTAATTGCATATAACTTAAAATTCCCATTGAGCTCAATGTATTATTGTGATTCAAATTGTGTTGCCTATTGCAATAAACTGTAACTATGACCTGCAAAAGTCAATTGCCTATTGCAAAGTATTTAACTAAAGCATCTCATTCTGAGAAAGTATATTTTGATACCTATTGTTGGTTCTAAAATAAAACAACAATATCTTTTTTATGCAAACCAATGGCCTAGAGTTCAGTTCTTGAGTGTGTGAGACCATTTGCTGACTGAGTGTGTACAACAAATGTTTTACACTGTACTCTGATACTGCCTTACTGCTCGGCAAGCTACCACTTTAGAGAGTAAGGTTATATCTAACTTTAGCCTCTGCCAAACCTCTGGGGACTGGGGACTCTGTGCACACTGTACCTATTTGGGAACAGTATATACAGAGCCACTGTCTCACAGTAGTGATAAAGTGATTAGAGTCCTAAGGCCAACATAAAGATACAGCAAAACGTGAGGTGAAAAGCAAAAAGGTTGCTGGTAGGCCACCTTAAGGATGCCAGGTCTAACAAAAACTGAACTAAGGATAACATGAGTAAAACATCAGGTTTCTCTACTGCATTTGGTGAGATAAGTGGGCCTTCTTTTATCTTCCATTCAAGCAATCTTTGACAGACCCCTTTATTATAGAGCTTTTCAAGGATTAAAGATAAGGCACTTACAAAGGAGTCCCAAATACTCAGAGATGGTTGACTTCTGTAATATGGGTCGTAGACTAAAAGCAGCGCAAAAACAGAGTGCAACAGGGTCCAAAAAACTTGAGTGCCACAAGAGAGTTTGAATGCAAGCGTATCCTTTTACAGATCCAGAGATATACTAATGCAATTTTTATTTTTAGGACAGAACGTGCATGATGAAAAAAAAATTGTTTTTAAAAAGCGCATTGCAGAATATCAGTACTTTGATGTGGGAAAACTTCAAAACTTTCAAACAAAATATTTGTAGGCAGCTTACAGCAAGTTGTTGTGGCCGAGTGGTTAAGGTGATGGACTAGAAATCCATTGGGGTATCCCCGCGCAGGTTCGAATCCTGCCAACAACGAGAATCTTTTTATTATCGGCTACAATTTCAGAAGTTAACCTTTAGTATTTCTTCCATTTCAGTTTTATAAATAGGTGGCTTATTTTTGTGTCACTATTGCCTCTCCACATATTTGTTATCGCTACCTCTTTCATGTCTTTGCTACACCTCATTCCTACTTTAGCACTGGTGTAAACGCTTCAAATTATTATACCGTTGCTCTCTCATTCATACCTGCGCATGCACTTGAAAGTTACTTTACCAATAAAAGACGCAAAGAGAGAAATAGAACAAAAGTGCTGGCTGGATTGGCAAACACACTTCATAAAACTGCATTTTCTTTTTTATTCTCCCCCGTGTTACATGCTTAACCTCCCCATGTGTAATTTCTCTTAACCTGCTGTCCCAGGAAGAGAATTTCATCTACAGGCTCTTTCTGTGTTTTTTTCCCTAGTCTGTCTTTCCCATTTCTTAGCTGTGTAACTGTTCCTTTACGCGCTCTATTTAAACGCCATCAATCTCATTTGAGCTCCTTGCTCCCACTTCTGTTTTCTCCACCTCTCATACTGCCAGTTCTCTCTTTCTCTGTGGTTGGTGGCTACTTTCCTGAGCTTCCGAAGCCAGGTGGTTCCTGTCTCTTGTTGTCAGACTTGAATTGGAAAAGGAACCATATTAACAAGCCTTTACCACTCACACACGGCGGAGGTTTATACTTTAATTCAGTGAGCTAAGAAAAGTGTGTTGTGGGTCCCCTATGAGCCATGGTGCTTGCTTCATCATGATTTGGCACCAGTCATTAGCCGCAGCTCTGCTAATGAGCCACTGAGGTCAGTTTCAATATTTACTCAAAAACATAACCATGCAGCCCACCCCTCAACTGTGTATTTATCTTGCTTTTCTGCTGTTCGTGTGATTAGCTGGGAGGAGCTCACGGCGACATCCTCCCTATAAAAGTGTAGATGGATCACTCTCTAACTCTTTCTTGCTTCACATACAAATGGCTTGAAAGGTGCAGGGAAGATGCAGGTCTAATAGACAGAATAGAAGGTCTGTGCCAGGTGGGTTTCTCTGCATTGGTGTCCCATCACAGGTCCGCAAGTGTAATGTGTGATCTTTGACTCCTGGCATTTCACAAGCAGGCGGCCAGGAAACGGTTTCAGCCTATCAACCACTGAGGAGAGGCAGCCTCTGAATGACGAATGAGGAAGCAATGAATACATCCAGCCTATCACAGGAACAGCCCTGAGTGTTCCGAATTATAAATTCTCCATGTCACTGTATGTCGTTGAGCCCAAGTAGCTCGCCGTGATCGTATAGTGGTTAGTACTCTGCGTTGTGGCCGCAGCAACCTCGGTTCGAATCCGAGTCACGGCATTGTGGTTGGCAATGTCACGGCAGTTGGGTGTTAATTTTACAGAATTAGCAAATGTACCAGTGGTTTTTGTAAAATGTCTATTAACAGATCCTTTCAAATATTTAAACCATCTAACAACAAATGATTTAAACTCGCATGATTATAAGCTGTAGCTATAATGTATTTACTTACATAAATTATCGGTCTTGAACCTATTGGGGGTGGAGGGGGAGCGGAGCTCACCCCCCAGGTGCAGTTGAGTGACCTGTGTTGTGGCTCTCTAGAGGGAAGGCACACATTTTGCTGTCACCCAGCCCAATCCAGACGTGTATTGGGGCCAGGTTTCAGGCAAATAGAGCAGTAAGTGCAGAGAAATGTTCACTCTCTAAAAGTGGCATTTCTAAAATAGTAAAGTTAAATCCAACCTCACCAGTAAGTAGGATTTTCAATAAATAAATAAAGCTACACCTCTCCGATATGGAATTACCAAATAAAAAGTATAGGGGAATACACAGAGCTAACCTATGAGAGGGGTAGACCTCACAGTAGTGAAAAATGAAATAGACTGTTTGGTACTTACAGGACACGCGAACCACCAAAGTACATATCTTATTTTTTACTTACATAGCATCATGCACCTAGGACTACCTAGGGCCTACCTTAGGTGTAAATTATATGTAATAAAAGGGGAGTTTAAGGCTTGGCAAGTAGGCTGGGACTCCCCTGGGAGACCCCTGAGTCTATGCCCAGAACCATAACTCTGCCAATCGAGTACTTACCTAAAAGCCGATAACTCACTTTTCTTCCATAGGCTAACATTGAGTGGTTTCACTTGGAAATTCTTCTAAGTGGTGTGGAGTTTTGGAACTTTAAAATATTCATCTAAAATCAGCCGAACAACGAATTCTGATTTACTCACCTGTTATCAGGAGAGACCTCAGTGCTGCATCTTGGAGCTCGGTACTGACCCTGAAAAGTAATTTTAACCGTACTTACCAGTAACTCGAATTTCCTTCCATGGGATATCATTGCCTGCTTTTTGCTGAAAATTTTCTAAGTGTCGATTTTTGAAACTTACAAATATTCTTTAAAAATCGTACCAACTGTGAAAACGTAATTGTTTACCTGTTTTAGATAGATGTCCCAGTACTGAGCCTAGGAGCCCAGCACTGGATTACAAAAGTAACGAGAACGTACTTTACCCGTAACTTGAATTTTCTTCCATAGGAAACCATTGACTGTTTTTCTGTGAAATTTCTTCTAAGTGTCGATTTTGCAAACATGTAAATATTCCTTAAAAATCGCCTGTATAACTTAAACATAGTTTCTCAACTGCTTACAGGTGGTACAGTAGTGCTGGATCTAGGATCCAACACTGACCTAGAAAAAGTGACCATAACCCCACTTACCTGCTAAGTGAATTTCCTTCCATAGGATAACATTGGTAATTTGATCAGCAAAAGTTTCTAAGTGTCAACTTTTAAAATAGCAAAATATTGCTTAAAAATCACAACAGTAACTAAAACGAATTTACTCACTTGTTTCCAAGAACTGTCCCAGGACTGAATCTAGGATCCAGTCCTGGATTTAGAAAAGTAATCCTGAAAGTAATTAATTGGATATAACTTAAAATTCCCATTGAGCTCAATGTATTATTGTGATTCAAATTGTGTTGCCTATTGCAATAAACTGTAACTATGACCTGCAAAAGTCAATTGCCTATTGCAAAGTATTTAACTAAAGCATCTCATTCTGAGAAAGTATATTTTGATACCTATTGTTGGTTCTAAAATAAAACAACAATATCTTTTTTATGCAAACCAATGGCCTAGAGTTCAGTTCTTGAGTGTGTGAGACCATTTGCTGACTGAGTGTGTACAACAAATGTTTTACACTGTACTCTGATACTGCCTTACTGCTCGGCAAGCTACCACTTTAGAGAGTAAGGTTATATCTAACTTTAGCCTCTGCCAAACCTCTGGGGACTGGGGACTCTGTGCACACTGTACCTATTTGGGAACAGTATATACAGAGCCATTTTCTCACAGTAGTGATAAAGTGATTAGAGTCCTAAGGCCAACATAAAGATACAGCAAAACGTGAGGTGAAAAGCAAAAAGGTTGCTGGTAGGCCACCTTAAGGATGCCAGGTCTAACAAAAACTGAACTAAGGATAACATGAGTAAAACATCAGGTTTCTCTACTGCATTTGGTGAGACAAGTGGGCCTTCTTTTATCTTCCATTCAAGCAATCTTTGACAGACCCCTTTATTATAGAGCTTTTCAAGGATTAAAGATAAGGCACTTACAAAGGAGTCCCAAATACTCAGAGATGGTTGACTTCTGTAATATGGGTCGTAGACTAAAAGCAGCGCAAAAACAGAGTGCAACAGGGTCCAAAAAACTTGAGTGCCACAAGAGAGTTTGAATGCAAGCGTATCCTTTTACAGATCCAGAGATATACTCATGCAATTTTTATTTTTAGGACAGAACGTGCATGATGAAAAAAACATTGTTTTTAAAAAGCTCATTGCAGAATATCAGTACTTTGATGTGGGAAAACTTCAAAACTTTCAAACAAAATATTTGTAGGCAGCTTACAGCAAGTTGTTGTGGCCGAGTGGTTAAGGCGATGGACTAGAAATCCATTGGGGTATCCCCGCGCAGGTTCGAATCCTGCCAACAACGAGAATCTTTTTATTATCGGCTACAATTTCAGAAGTTAACCTTTAGTATTTCTTCCATTTCAGTTTTATAAATAGGTGGCTTATTTTTGTGTCACTATTGCCTCTCCACATATTTGTTATCGCTACCTCTTTCATGTCTTTGCTACACCTCATTCCTACTTTAGCACTGGTGTAAACGCTTCAAATTATTATACCGTTGCTCTCTCATTCATACCTGCGCATGCACTTGAAAGTTACTTTACCAATAAAAGACGCAAAGAGAGAAATAGAACAAAAGTGCTGGCTGGATTGGCAAACACACTTCATAAAACTGCATTTTCTTTTTTATTCTCCCCCGTGTTACATGCTTAACCTCCCCATGTGTAATTTCTCTTAACCTGCTGTCCCAGGAAGAGAATTTCATCTACAGGCTATTTCTGTGTTTTTTTCCCTAGTCTGTCTTTCCCATTTCTTAGCTGTGTAACTGTTCCTTTACACGCTCTATTTAAACGCCATCAATCTCATTTGAGCTCCTTGCTCCCGCTTCTGTTTTCTCCACCTCTCATACTGCCAGTTCTCTCTTTCTCTGTGGTTGGTGGCTACTTTCCTGAGCTTCCGAAGCCACGTGGTTCCTGCCTCTTGTTGTCAGACTTGAATTGGAAAAGGAACCATATTAACAAGCCTTTACCACTCACACACGGCGGAAGTTTATACTTTAATTCAGTGAGCTAAGAAAAGCGTGTTGTGGGTCCCCTACGAGCCATGGTGCTTGCTTCATCATGATTTGGCACCAGTCATTAGCCGCAGCTCTGCTAATGAGCCACTGAGGTCAGTTTCAATGTTTACTCAAAAACATAACCGTGCAGCCCACCCCTCAACTGTGTATTTATCTTGCTTTTCTGCTGTTCGTGTGATTAGCTGGGAGGAGCTCACGGCGACATCCTCCCTATAAAAGTGTAGATGGATCACTCTCTAACTCTTTCTTGCTTCACATACAAATGGCTTGAAAGGTGCAGGGAAGATGCAGGTCTAATAGACAGAATAGAAGGTCTGTGCCAGGTGGGTTTCTCTGCATTGGTGTCCCATCACAGGTCCGCAAGTGTAATGTGTGATCTTTGACTCCTGGCATTTCACAAGCAGGCGGCCAGGAAACGGTTTCAGCCTATCAACCACTGAGGAGACGCAGCCTCTGAATGAGGAATGAGGAAGCAATGAATACATCCAGCCTATCACAGGAACAGCCCTGAGTGTTCCGAATTATAAATTCTCCATGTCACTGTATGTTGTGGAGCACAAGTAGCTCGCCGTGATCGTATAGTGGTTAGTACTCTGCGTTGTGGCCGCAGCAACCTCGGTTCGAATCCGAGTCACGGCATTGTGGTTGGCAATGTCACGGCAGTTGGGTGTTAATTTTACAGAATTAGCAAATGTACCAGTGGTTTTTGTAAAATGTCTATTAAAAACAGATCCTTTCAAATATTTAAACCATCTAACAACAAATGATTTAAACTTGCATGATTATAAGCTGTAGCTATAATGTATTTACTTACATAAATTATCGTTCTTGAACCTATTGGGGGTGGAGGGGGAGCGGAGCTCACCCCCCAGGTGCAGTTGAGTGACCTGTGTTGTGGCTCTCTAGAGGGAAGGCACACATTTTGCTGTCACCCAGCCCAATCCAGACGTGTATTGGGGCCAGGTTTCAGGCAAATAGAGCAGTAAGTGCAGAGACATGTTCACTCTCTAAAAGTGGCATTTCTAAAATAGTAAAGTTAAATCCAACCTCACCAGTAAGTAGGATTTTCAATAAATAAATAAAGCTACTCCTCTCCGATATGGAATTACCAAATAAAAAGTATAGGGGAATACACAGAGCTAACCTATGAGAGGGGTAGACCTCACAGTAGTGAAAAATGAAATAGACTGTTTGGTACTTACAGGACACGCGAACCACCAAAGTACATATCTTATTTTTTACTTACATAGCATCATGCACCTAGGACTACCTAGGGCCTACCTTAGGTGTAAATTATATGTAATAAAAGGGGAGTTTAAGGCTTGGCAAGTAGGCTGGGACTCCCCTGGGAGACCCCTGAGTCTATGCCCAGAAACATAACTCTGCCAGTCGAGTACTTACCTAAAAGCCGATAACTCACTTTTCTTCCATAGGCTAACATTGAGTGGTTTCACTTGGAAATTCTTCTAAGTGGTGTGGAGTTTTGGAACTTTAAAATATTCATCTAAAATCAGCCGAACAACGAATTCTGATTTACTCACCTGTTATCAGGAGAGACCTCAGTGCTGCATCTTGGAGCTCGGTACTGACCCTGAAAAGTAATTTTAACCGTACTTACCAGTAACTCGAATTTCCTTCCATGGGATATCATTGCCTGCTTTTTGCTGAAAATTTTCTAAGTGTCGATTTTTGAAACTTACAAATATTCTTTAAAAATCGTACCAACTGTGAAAACGTAATTGTTTACCTGTTTTAGATAGATGTCCCAGTACTGAGCCTAGGAGCCCAGCACTGGATTACAAAAGTAACGAGAACGTACTTTACCCGTAACTTGAATTTTCTTCCATAGGAAACCATTGACTGTTTTTCTGTGAAATTTCTTCTAAGTGTCGATTTTGCAAACATGTAAATATTCCTTAAAAATCGCCTGTATAACTTAAACGCAGTTTCTCAACTGCTTACAGGTGGTACAGTAGTGCTGGATCTAGGATCCAACACTGACCTAGAAAACGTAACCATAACCCCACTTACCTGCTAAGTGAATTTCCTTCCATAGGATAACATTGGTAATTTGATCAGCAAAAGTTTCGAAGTGTCAACTTTTAAAATAGCAAAATATTGCTTAAAAATCACAACAGTAACTAAAACGAATTTACTCACTTGTTTCCAAGAACTGTCCCAGGACTGAATCTAGGATCCAGTCATGGATTTAGAAAAGTAATCCTGAAAGTAATTAATTGCATATAACTTAAAATTCCCATTGAGCTCAATGTATTATTGTGATTCAAATTGTGTTGCCTATTGCAATAAACTGTAACTATGACCTGCAAAAGTCAATTGCCTATTGCAAAGTATTTAACTAAAGCATCTCATTCTGAGAAAGTATATTTTGACACCTATTGTTGGTTCTAAAATAAAACAACAACATCTTTTTTATGCAAACCAATGGCCTAGAGTTCAGTTCTTGAGTGTGTGAGACCATTTGCTGACTGAGTGTGTACAACAAATGTTTTACACTGTACTCTGATACTGCCTTACTGTTCGGCAAGCTACCACTTTAGAGAGTAAGGTTATATCTAACTTTAGCCTCTGCCAAACCTCTGGGGACTGGGGACTCTGTGCACACTGTACCTATTTGGGAACAGTATATACAGAGCCACTGTCTCACAGTAGTGATAAAGTGATTAGAGTCCTAAGGCCAACATAAAGATACAGCAAAACGTGAGGTGAAAAGCAAAAAGGTTGCTGGTAGGCCACCTTAAGGATGCCAGGTCTAACAAAAACTGAACTAAGGATAACATGAGTAAAACATCAGGTTTCTCTACTGCATTTGGTGAGACAAGTGGGCCTTCTTTTATCTTCCATTCAAGCAATCTTTGACAGACCCCTTTATTATAGAGCTTTTCAAGGATTAAAGATAAGGCACTTACAAAGGAGTCCCAAATACTCAGAGATGGTTGACTTCTGTAATATGGGTCGTAGACTAAAAGCAGCACAAAAACAGAGTGCAACAGGGTCCAAAAAACTTGAGTGCCACAAGAGAGTTTGAATGCAAGCGTATCCTTTTACAGATCCAGAGATATACTCATGCAATTTTTATTTTTAGGACAGAACGTGCATGATGAAAAAAACATTGTTTTTAAAAAGCGCATTGCAGAATATCAGTACTTTGATGTGGGAAAACTTCAAAACTTTCGAACAAAATATTTGTAGGCAGCTTACAGCAAGTTGTTGTGGCCGAGTGGTTAAGGCGATGGACTAGAAATGCATTGGGGTATCCCCGCGCAGGTTCGAATCCTGCCAACAACGAGAATCTTTTTATTATCGGCTACAATTTCAGAAGTTAACATTTAGTATTTCTTCCATTTCAGTTTTATAAATAGGTGGCTTATTTTTGTGTCACTATTGCCTCTCCACATATTTGTTATTGCTACCTCTTTTATGTCTTTGCTACACCTCATTCCTACTTTAGCACTGGTGTAAACGCTTCAAATTATTATACCGTTGCTCTCTCATTCATACCTGCGCATGCACTTGAAAGTTACTTTACCAATAAAAGATGCAAAGAGAGAAATAGAACAAAAGTGCTGGCTGGATTGGCAAACACACTTCATAAAACTGCATTTTCTTTTTTATTCTCCCCCGTGTTACATGCTTAACCTCCCCATGTGTAATTTCTCTTAACCTGCTGTCCCAGGAAGAGAATTTCATCTACAGGCTCTTTCTGTGTTTTTTTCCCTAGTCTGTCTTTCCCATTTCTTAGCTGTGTAACTGTTCCTTTACGCGCTCTATTTAAACGCCATCAATCTCATTTGAGCTCCTTGCTCCCGCTTCTGTTTTCTCCACCTCTCATACTGCCAGTTCTCTCTTTCTCTGTGGTTGGTGGCTACTTTCCTGAGCTTCCGAAGCCACGTGGTTCCTGCCTCTTGTTGTCAGACTTGAATTGGAAAAGGAACCATATTAACAAGCCTTTACCACTCACACACGGCGGAAGTTTATACTTTAATTCAGTGAGCTAAGAAAAGCGTGTTGTGGGTCCCCTACGAGCCATGGTGCTTGCTTCATCATGATTTGGCACCAGTCATTAGCCGCAGCTCTGCTAATGAGCCACTGAGGTCAGTTTCAATATTTACTCAAAAACATAACCATGCAGCCCACCCCTCAACTGTGTATTTATCTTGCTTTTCTGCTGTTCGTGTGATTAGCTGGGAGGAGCTCACGGCGACATCCTCCCTATAAAAGTGTAGATGGATTACTCTCTAACTCTTTCTTGCTTCACATACAAATGGCTTGAAAGGTGCAGGGAAGATGCAGGTCTAATAGACAGAATAGAAGGTCTGTGCCAGGTGGGTTTCTCTGCATTGGTGTCCCATCACAGGTCCGCAAGTGTAATGTGTGATCTTTGACTCCTGGCATTTCACAAGCAGGCGGCCAGGAAACGGTTTCAGCCTATCAACCACTGAGGAGACGCAGCCTCTGAATGAGGAATGAGGAAGCAATGAATACATCCAGCCTATCACAGGAACAGCCCTGAGTGTTCCGAATTATAAATTCTCCATGTCACTCTATGTCGTTGAGCCCAAGTAGCTCGCCGTGATCGTATAGTGGTTAGTACTCTGCGTTGTGGCCGCAGCAACCTCGGTTCGAATCCGAGTCACGGCATTGTGGTTGGCAATGTCACGGCAGTTGGGTGTTAATTTTACAGAATTAGCAAATGTACCAGTGGTTTTTGGAAAATGTCTATTAAAAACAGATCCTTTCAAATATTTAAACCATCTAACAACAAATGATTTAAACTCGCATGATTATAAGCTGTAGCTATAATGTATTTACTTACATAAATTATCGGTCTTGAACCTATTGGGGGTGGAGGGGGAGCGGAGCTCACCCCCCAGGTGCAGTTGAGTGACCTGTGTTGTGGCTCTCTAGAGGGAAGGCACACATTTTGCTGTCACCCAGCCCAATCCAGACGTGTATTGGGGCCAGGTTTCAGGCAAATAGAGCAGTAAGTGCAGAGAAATGTTCACTCTCTAAAAATGGCATTTCTAAAATAGTAAAGTTAAATCCAACCTCACCAGTAAGTAGGATTTTCAATAAATAAATAAAGCTACTCCTCTCCGATATGGAATTACCAAATAAAAAGTATAGGGGAATACACAGAGCTAACCTATGAGAGGGGTAGACCTCACAGTAGTGAAAAATGAAATAGACTGTTTGGTACTTACAGGACACGCGAACCACCAAAGTACATATCTTATTTTTTACTTACATAGCATCATGCACCTAGGACTACCTAGGGCCTACCTTAGGTATAAATTATATGTAATAAAAGGGGAGTTTAAGGCTTGGCAAGTAGGCTGGGACTCACCTGGGAGACCCCTGAGTCTAAGCCCAGAACCATAACTCTGCCAGTCGAGTACTTACCTAAAAGCCGATAACTCACTTTTCTTCCATAGGCTAACATTCAGTGGTTTCACTTGGAAATTCTTCTAAGTGGTGTGGAGTTTTGGAACTTTAAAATATTCATCTAAAATCAGCCGAACAACGAATTCAGATTTACTCACCTGTTATCAGGAGAGACCTCAGTGCTGCATCTTGGAGCTCGGTATTGACCCTGAAAAGTAATTTTAACCGTACTTACCAGTAACTCGAATTTCCTTCCATGGGATATCATTGCCTGCTTTTTGCTGAAAATTTTCTAAGTGTCGATTTTTGAAAATTACAAATATTCTTTAAAAATCGTACCAACTGTGAAAACGTAATTGTTTACCTGTTTTAGATAGATGTCCCAGTACTGAGCCTAGGAGCCCAGCACTGGATTACAAAAGTAACGAGAACGTACTTTACCCGTAACTTGAATTTTCTTCCATAGGAAACCATTGACTGTTTTTCTGTGAAATTTCTTCTAAGTGTCGATTTTGCAAACATGTAAATATTCCTTAAAAATCGCCTGTATAACTTAAACGCAGTTTCTCAACTGCTTACAGGTGGTACAGTAGTGCTGGATCTAGGATCCAACACTGACCTAGAAAAAGTAACCATAACCCCACTTACCTGCTAAGTGAATTTCCTTCCATAGGATAACATTGGTAATTTGATCAGCAAAAGTTTCTAAGTGTCAACTTTTAAAATAGCAAAATATTGCTTAAAAATCACAACAGTAACTAAAACGAATTTACTCACTTGTTTCCAAGAACTGTCCCAGGACTGAATCTAGGATCCAGTCCTGGATTTAGAAAAGTAATCCTGAAAGTAATTAATTGCATATAACTTAAAATTCCCATTGAGCTCAATGTATTATTGTGATTCAAATTGTGTTGCCTATTGCAATAAACTGTAACTATTACCTGCAAAAGTCAATTGCCTATTGCAAAGTATTTAACTAAAGCATCTCATTCTGAGAAAGTATATTTTGATACCTATTGTTGGTTCTAAAATAAAACAACAATATCTTTTGTATGCAAACCAAGGCCTAGAGTTCAGTTCTTGAGTGTGTGAGACCATTTGCTGACTGAGTGTGTACAACAAATGTTTTACACTGCACTCTGATACTGCCTTACTGCTCGGCAAGCTACCACTTTAGAGAGTAAGGTTACATCTAACTTTAGCCTCTGCCAAACCTCTGGGGACTGGGGACTCTGTGCACACTGTACCTATTTGGGAACAGTATATACAGAGCCACTTTCTCACAGTAGTGATAACGTGATTAGAGTCCTAAGGCCAACATAAAGATACAGCAAAACGTGAGGTGAAAAGCAAAAAGGTTGCTGGTAGGCCACCTTAAGGATGCCAGGTCTAACAAAAACTGAACTAAGGATAACATGAGTAAAACATCAGGTTTCTCTACTGCATTTGGTGAGACAAGTGGGCCTTCTTTTATCTTCCATTCAAGCAATCTTTGACAGACCCCTTTATTATAGAGCTTTTCAAGGATTAAAGATAAGGCACTTACAAAGGAGTCCCAAATACTCAGAGATGGTTGACTTCTGTAATATGGGTCGTAGACTAAAAGCAGCGCAAAAACAGAGTGCAACAGGGTCCAAAAAACTTGAGTGCCACAAGAGAGTTTGAATGCAAGCGTATCCTTTTACAGATCCAGAGATATACTCATGCAATTTTTGTTTTTAGGACAGAACGTGCATGATGAAAAAAACATTGTTTTTAAAAAGCGCATTGCAGAATATCAGTACTTTGATGTGGGAAAACTTCAAAACTTTCAAACAAAATATTTGTAGGCAGCTTACAGCAAGTTGTTGTGGCTGAGTGGTTAAGGCGATGGACTAGAAATCCATTGGGGTATCCCCGCGCAGGTTCGAATCCTGCCAACAACGAGAATCTTTTTATTATCGGCTACAATTTCAGAAGTTAACCTTTAGTATTTCTTCCATTTCAGTTTTATAAATAGGTGGCTTATTTTTGTGTCACTATTGCCTCTCCACATATTTGTTATCGCTACCTCTTTCATGTCTTTGCTACACCTCATTCCTACTTTAGCACTGGTGTAAACGCTTCAAATTATTATACCGTTGCTCTCTCATTCATACCTGCGCATGCACTTGAAAGTTACTTTACCAATAAAAGACGCAAAGAGAGAAATAGAACAAAAGTGCTGGCTGGATTGGCAAACACACTTCATAAAACTGCATTTTCTTTTTTATTCTCCCCCGTGTTACATGCTTAACCTCCCCATGTGTCATTTCTCTTAACCTGCTGTCCCAGGAAGAGAATTTCATCTACAGGCTCTTTCTGTGTTTTTTTCCCTAGTCTGTCTTTCCCATTTCTTAGCTGTGTAACTGTTCCTTTACACGCTCTATTTAAACGCCATCAATCTCATTTGAGCTCCTTGCTCCCGCTTCTGTTTTCTCCACCTCTCATTCTGCCAGTTCTCTCTTTCTCTGTGGTTGGTGGCTACTTTCCTGAGCTTCCGAAGCCACGTGGTTCCTGCCTCTTGTTGTCAGACTTGAATTGGAAAAGGAACCATATTAACAAGCCTTTACCACTCACACACGGCGGAAGTTTATACTTTAATTCAGTGAGCTAAGAAAAGCGTGTTGTGGGTCCCCTACGAGCCATGGTGCTTGCTTCATCATGATTTGGCACCAGTCATTAGCCGCAGCTCTGCTAATGAGCCACTGAGGTCAGTTTCAATATTTACTCAAAAACATAACCATGCAGCCCACCCCTCAACTGTGTATTTATCTTGCTTTTCTGCTGTTCGTGTGATTAGCTGGGAGGAGCTCACGGCGACATCCTCCCTATAAAAGTGTAGATGGATCACTCTCTAACTCTTTCTTGCTTCACATACAAATGGCTTGAAAGGTGCAGGGAAGATGCAGGTCTAATAGACAGAATAGAAGGTCTGTGCCAGGTGGGTTTCTCTGCATTGGCGTCCCATCACAGGTCCGCAAGTGTAATGTGTGATCTTTGACTCCTGGCATTTCACAAGCAGGCGGCCAGGAAACGGTTTCAGCCTATCAACCACTGAGGAGACGCAGCCTCTGAATGAGGAATGAGGAAGCAATGAATACATCCAGCCTATCACAGGAACAGCCCTGAGTGTTCCGAATTATAAATTCTCCATGTCACTGTATGTTGTTGAGCCCAAGTAGCTCGCCGTGATCGTATAGTGGTTAGTACTCTGCGTTGTGGCCGTAGCAACCTCGGTTCGAGTCCGAGTCACGGCACTGTGGTTAGCAATGTCACGGCAGTTGGGTGTTAATTTTACAGAATTAGCAAATGTACCAGTGGTTTTTGTAAAATGTCTATTAAAAACAGATCCTTTCAAATTTTTAAACCATCTAACAACAAATGATTTAAACTCGCATGATTATAAGCTGTAGCTATAATGTATTTACTTACATAAATTATCGGTCTTGAACCTATTGGGGTGGAGGGGGAGCGGAGCTCACCCCCCAGGTGCAGTTGAGTGACCTGTGTTGTGGCTTTCTAGAGGGAAGGCACACATTTTGCTGTCACCCAGCCCAATCCAGACGTGTATTGGGGCCAGGTTTCAGGCAAATAGAGCAGTAAGTGCAGAGAAATGTTCACTCTCTAAAAGTGGCATTTCTAAAATAGTAAAGTTAAATCCAACCTCACCAGTAAGTAGGATTTTCAATAAATAAATAAAGCTACTCCTCTCCGATATGGAATTACCAAATAAAAAGTATAGGGGAATACACAGAGCTAACCTATGAGAGGGGTAGACCTCACAGTAGTGAAAAATGAAATAGACTGTTTGGTACTTACAGGACACGCGAACCACCAAAGTACATATCTTATTTTTTACTTACATAGCATCATGCACCTAGGACTAGCTAGGGCCTACCTTAGGTATAAATTCTATGTAATAAAAGGGGAGTTTAAGGCTTGGCAAGTAGGCTGGGACTCACCTGGGAGACCCCTGAGTCTAAGCCCAGAACCATAACTCTGCCAGTCGAGTACTTACCTAAAAGCCGATAACTCACTTTTCTTCCATAGGCTAACATTCAGTGGTTTCACTTGGAAATTCTTCTAAGTGGTGTGGAGTTTTGGAACTTTAAAATATTCATCTAAAATCAGCCGAACAACGAATTCTGATTTACTCACCTGTTATCAGGAGAGACCTCAGTGCTGCATCTTGGAGCTCGGTACTGACCCTGAAAAGTAATTTTAACCGTACTTACCAGTAACTCGAATTTCCTTCCATGGGATATCATTGCCTGCTTTTTGCTGAAAATGTTCTAAGTGTCGATTTTTGAAACTTACAAATATTCTTTAAAAATCGTACCAACTGTGAAAACGTAATTGTTTACCTGTTTTAGATAGATGTCCCAGTACTGAGCCTAGGAGCCCAGCACTGGATTACAAAAGTAACGAGAACGTACTTTACCCGTAACTTGAATTTTCTTCCATAGGAAACCATTGACTGTTTTTCTGTGAAATTTCTTCTAAGTGTCGATTTTGCAAACATGTAAATATTCCTTAAAAATCGCCTGTATAACTTAAACGCAGTTTCTCAACTGCTTACAGGTGGTACAGTAGTGCTGGATCTAGGATCCAACACTGACCTAGAAAAAGTAACCATAACCCCACTTACCTGCTAAGTGAATTTCCTTCCATAGGATAACATTGGTAATTTGATCAGCAAAAGTTTCTAAGTGTCAACTTTTAAAATAGCAAAATATTGCTTAAAAATCACAACAGTAACTAAAACGAATTTACTCACTTGTTTCCAAGAACTGTCCCAGGACTGAATCTAGGATCCAGTCCTGGATTTAGAAAAGTAATCCTGAAAGTAATTAATTGCATATAACTTAAAATTCCCATTGAGCTCAATGTATTATTGTGATTCAAATTGTGTTGCCTATTGCAATAAACTGTAACTATTACCTGCAAAAGTCAATTGCCTATTGCAAAGTATTTAACTAAAGCATCTCATTCTGAGAAAGTATATTTTGATACCTATTGTTGGTTCTAAAATAAAACAACAATATCTTTTGTATGCAAACCAAGGCCTAGAGTTCAGTTCTTGAGTGTGTGAGACCATTTGCTGACTGAGTGTGTACAACAAATGTTTTACACTGCACTCTGATACTGCCTTACTGCTCGGCAAGCTACCACTTTAGAGAGTAAGGTTACATCTAACTTTAGCCTCTGCCAAACCTCTGGGGACTGGGGACTCTGTGCACACTGTACCTATTTGGGAACAGTATATACAGAGCCACTTTCTCACAGTAGTGATAACGTGATTAGAGTCCTAAGGCCAACATAAAGATACAGCAAAACGTGAGGTGAAAAGCAAAAAGGTTGCTGGTAGGCCACCTTAAGGATGCCAGGTCTAACAAAAACTGAACTAAGGATAACATGAGTAAAACATCAGGTTTCTCTACTGCATTTGGTGAGACAAGTGGGCCTTCTTTTATCTTCCATTCAAGCAATCTTTGACAGACCCCTTTATTATAGAGCTTTTCAAGGATTAAAGATAAGGCACTTACAAAGGAGTCCCAAATACTCAGAGATGGTTGACTTCTGTAATATGGGTCGTAGACTAAAAGCAGCGCAAAAACAGAGTGCAACAGGGTCCAAAAAACTTGAGTGCCACAAGAGAGTTTGAATGCAAGCGTATCCTTTTACAGATCCAGAGATATACTCATGCAATTTTTGTTTTTAGGACAGAACGTGCATGATGAAAAAAACATTGTTTTTAAAAAGCGCATTGCAGAATATCAGTACTTTGATGTGGGAAAACTTCAAAACTTTCAAACAAAATATTTGTAGGCAGCTTACAGCAAGTTGTTGTGGCTGAGTGGTTAAGGCGATGGACTAGAAATCCATTGGGGTATCCCCGCGCAGGTTCGAATCCTGCCAACAACGAGAATCTTTTTATTATCGGCTACAATTTCAGAAGTTAACCTTTAGTATTTCTTCCATTTCAGTTTTATAAATAGGTGGCTTATTTTTGTGTCACTATTGCCTCTCCACATATTTGTTATCGCTACCTCTTTCATGTCTTTGCTACACCTCATTCCTACTTTAGCACTGGTGTAAACGCTTCAAATTATTATACCGTTGCTCTCTCATTCATACCTGCGCATGCACTTGAAAGTTACTTTACCAATAAAAGACGCAAAGAGAGAAATAGAACAAAAGTGCTGGCTGGATTGGCAAACACACTTCATAAAACTGCATTTTCTTTTTTATTCTCCCCCGTGTTACATGCTTAACCTCCCCATGTGTCATTTCTCTTAACCTGCTGTCCCAGGAAGAGAATTTCATCTACAGGCTCTTTCTGTGTTTTTTTCCCTAGTCTGTCTTTCCCATTTCTTAGCTGTGTAACTGTTCCTTTACACGCTCTATTTAAACGCCATCAATCTCATTTGAGCTCCTTGCTCCCGCTTCTGTTTTCTCCACCTCTCATTCTGCCAGTTCTCTCTTTCTCTGTGGTTGGTGGCTACTTTCCTGAGCTTCCGAAGCCACGTGGTTCCTGCCTCTTGTTGTCAGACTTGAATTGGAAAAGGAACCATATTAACAAGCCTTTACCACTCACACACGGCGGAAGTTTATACTTTAATTCAGTGAGCTAAGAAAAGCGTGTTGTGGGTCCCCTACGAGCCATGGTGCTTGCTTCATCATGATTTGGCACCAGTCATTAGCCGCAGCTCTGCTAATGAGCCACTGAGGTCAGTTTCAATATTTACTCAAAAACATAACCATGCAGCCCACCCCTCAACTGTGTATTTATCTTGCTTTTCTGCTGTTCGTGTGATTAGCTGGGAGGAGCTCACGGCGACATCCTCCCTATAAAAGTGTAGATGGATCACTCTCTAACTCTTTCTTGCTTCACATACAAATGGCTTGAAAGGTGCAGGGAAGATGCAGGTCTAATAGACAGAATAGAAGGTCTGTGCCAGGTGGGTTTCTCTGCATTGGCGTCCCATCACAGGTCCGCAAGTGTAATGTGTGATCTTTGACTCCTGGCATTTCACAAGCAGGCGGCCAGGAAACGGTTTCAGCCTATCAACCACTGAGGAGACGCAGCCTCTGAATGAGGAATGAGGAAGCAATGAATACATCCAGCCTATCACAGGAACAGCCCTGAGTGTTCCGAATTATAAATTCTCCATGTCACTGTATGTTGTTGAGCCCAAGTAGCTCGCCGTGATCGTATAGTGGTTAGTACTCTGCGTTGTGGCCGTAGCAACCTCGGTTCGAGTCCGAGTCACGGCACTGTGGTTAGCAATGTCACGGCAGTTGGGTGTTAATTTTACAGAATTAGCAAATGTACCAGTGGTTTTTGTAAAATGTCTATTAAAAACAGATCCTTTCAAATTTTTAAACCATCTAACAACAAATGATTTAAACTCGCATGATTATAAGCTGTAGCTATAATGTATTTACTTACATAAATTATCGGTCTTGAACCTATTGGGGTGGAGGGGGAGCGGAGCTCACCCCCCAGGTGCAGTTGAGTGACCTGTGTTGTGGCTTTCTAGAGGGAAGGCACACATTTTGCTGTCACCCAGCCCAATCCAGACGTGTATTGGGGCCAGGTTTCAGGCAAATAGAGCAGTAAGTGCAGAGAAATGTTCACTCTCTAAAAGTGGCATTTCTAAAATAGTAAAGTTAAATCCAACCTCACCAGTAAGTAGGATTTTCAATAAATAAATAAAGCTACTCCTCTCCGATATGGAATTACCAAATAAAAAGTATAGGGGAATACACAGAGCTAACCTATGAGAGGGGTAGACCTCACAGTAGTGAAAAATGAAATAGACTGTTTGGTACTTACAGGACACGCGAACCACCAAAGTACATATCTTATTTTTTACTTACATAGCATCATGCACCTAGGACTACCTAGGGCCTACCTTAGGTATAAATTCTATGTAATAAAAGGGGAGTTTAAGGCTTGGCAAGTAGGCTGGGACTCACCTGGGAGACCCCTGAGTCTAAGCCCAGAACCATAACTCTGCCAGTCGAGTACTTACCTAAAAGCCGATAACTCACTTTTCTTCCATAGGCTAACATTCAGTGGTTTCACTTGGAAATTCTTCTAAGTGGTGTGGAGTTTTGGAACTTTAAAATATTCATCTAAAATCAGCCGAACAACGAATTCTGATTTACTCACCTGTTATCAGGAGAGACCTCAGTGCTGCATCTTGGAGCTCGGTACTGACCCTGAAAAGTAATTTTAACCGTACTTACCAGTAACTCGAATTTCCTTCCATGGGATATCATTGCCTGCTTTTTGCTGAAAATTTTCTAAGTGTCGATTTTTGAAACTTACAAATATTCTTTAAAAATCGTACCAACTGTGAAAACGTAATTGTTTACCTGTTTTAGATAGATGTCCCAGTACTGAGCCTAGGAGCCCAGCACTGGATTACAAAAGTAACGAGAACGTACTTTACCCGTAACTTGAATTTTCTTCCATAGGAAACCATTGACTGTTTTTCTGTGAAATTTCTTCTAAGTGTCGATTTTGCAAACATGTAAATATTCCTTAAAAATCGCCTGTATAACTTAAACGCAGTTTCTCAACTGCTTACAGGTGGTACAGTAGTGCTGGATCTAGGATCCAACACTGACCTAGAAAAAGTAACCATAACCCCACTTACCTGCTAAGTGAATTTCCTTCCATAGGATAACATTGGTAATTTGATCAGCAAAAGTTTCTCAGTGTCAACTTTTAAAATAGCAAAATATTGCTTAAAAATCACAACAGTAACTAAAACAAATTTACTCACTTGTTTCCAAGAACTGTCCCAGGACTGAATCTAGGATCCAGTCCTGGATTTAGAAAAGTAATCCTGAAAGTAATTAATTGCATATAACTTAAAATTCCCATTGAGCTCAATGTATTATTGTGATTCAAATTGTGTTGCCTATTGCAATAAACTGTAACTATTACCTGCAAAAGTCAATTGCCTATTGCAAAGTATTTAACTAAAGCATCTCATTCTGAGAAAGTATATTTTGATACCTATTGTTGGTTCTAAAATAAAACAACAATATCTTTTGTATGCAAACCAATGGCCTAGAGTTCAGTTCTTGAGTGTGTGAGACCATTTGCTGACTGAGTGTGTACAACAAATGTTTTACACTGCACTCTGATACTGCCTTACTGCTCGGCAAGCTACCACTTTAGAGAGTAAGGTTATATCTAACTTTAGCCTCTGCCAAACCTCTGGGGACTGGGGACTCTGTGCACACTGTACCTATTTGGGAACAGTATATACAGGGCCACTTTCTCACAGAAGTGATAACGTGATTAGAGTCCTAAGGCCAACATAAAGATACAGCAAAACGTGAGGTGAAAAGCAAAAAGGTTGCTGGTAGGCCACCTTAAGGATGCCAGGTCTAACAAAAACTGAACTAAGGATAACATGAGTAAAACATCAGGTTTCTCTACTGCATTTGGTGAGACAAGTGGGCCTTCTTTTATCTTCCATTCAAGCAATCTTTGACAGACCCCTTTATTATAGAGCTTTTCAAGTATTAAAGATAAGGCACTTACAAAGGAGTCCCAAATACTCAGAGATGGTTGACTTCTGTAATATGGGTCGTAGACTAAAAGCAGCGCAAAAACAGAGTGCAACAGGGTCCAAAAAACTTGAGTGCCACAAGAGAGTTTGAATGCAAGCGTATCCTTTTACAGATCCAGAGATATACTCATCCAATTTTTGTTTTTAGGACAGAACGTGCATGATGAAAAAAACATTGTTTTTAAAAAGCGCATTGCAGAATATCAGTACTTTGATGTGGGAAAACTTCAAAACTTTCAAACAAAATATTTGTAGGCAGTTTACAGCAAGTTGTTGTGGCCGAGTGGTTAAGGCGATGGACTAGAAATCCATTGGGGTATCCCCGCGCAGGTTCGAATCCTGCCAACAACGAGAATCTTTTTATTATCGGCTACAATTTCAGAAGTTAACCTTTAGTATTTCTTCCATTTCAGTTTTATAAATAGGTGGCTTATTTTTGTGTCACTATTGCCTCTCCACATATTTGTTATCGCTACCTCTTTCATGTCTTTGCTACACCTCATTCCTACTTTAGCACGAGTGTAAACGCTTCAAATTATTATACCGTTGCTCTCTCATTCATACCTGCGCATACACTTGAAAGTTACTTTACCAATAAAAGACGCAAAGAGAGAAATAGAACAAAAGTGCTGGCTGGATTGGCAAACACACTTCATAAAACTGCATTTTCTTTTTTATTCTCCCCCTTGTTACATGCTTAACCTCCCCATGTGTAATTTCTCTTAACCTGCTGTCCCAGGAAGAGAATTTCATCTAAAGGCTCTTTCTGTGTTTTTTTCCCTAGTCTGTCTTTCCCATTTCTTAGCTGTGTAACTGTTCCTTTACGCGCTCTATTTAAACGCCATCAATCTCATTTGAGCTCCTTGCTCCCGCTTCTGTTTTCTCCACCTCTCATACTGCCAGTTCTCTCTTTCTCTGTGGTTGGTGGCTACTTTCCTGAGCTTCCGAAGCCACGTGGTTCCTGCCTCTTGTTGTCAGACTTGAATTGGAAAAGGAACCATATTAACAAGCCTTTACCATTCACACACGGCGGAAGTTTATACTTTAATTCAGTGAGCTAAGAAAAGCGTGTTGTGGGTCCCCTACGAGCCATGGTGCTTGCTTCATCATGATTTGGCACCAGTCATTAGCCGCAGCTCTGCTAATGAGCCACTGAGGTCAGTTTCAATATTTACTCAAAAACATAACCATGCAGCCCACCCCTCAACTGTGTATTTATCTTGCTTTTCTGCTGTTCGTGTGATTAGCTGGGAGGAGCTCACGGCGACATCCTCCCTATAAAAGAATAGATGGATCACTCTCTAACTCTTTCTTGCTTCACATACAAATGGCTTGAAAGGTGCAGGGAAGATGCAGGTCTAATAGACAGAATAGAAGGTCTGTGCCAGGTGGGTTTCTCTGCATTGTTGTTCCATCACAGGTCCGCAAGTGTAATGTGTGATCTTTGACTCCTGGCATTTCACAAGCAGGCGGCCAGGAAACGGTTTCAGCCTATCAACCACTGAGGAGACGCAGCCTCTGAATGAGGAATGAGGAAGCAATGAATACATCCAGCCTATCACAGGAACAGCCCTGAGTGTTCCGAATTATAAATTCTCTATGTCACTGTATGTTGTTGAGCCCAAGTAGCTCGCCATAATCGTATAGTGGTTAGTACTCTGCGTTGTGGCCGCAGCAACCTCGGTTCGAATCCGAGTCACGGCATTGTGGTTGGCAATGTCACGGCAGTTGGGTGCTAATTTTACAGAATTAGCAAATGTACCAGTGGTTTTTGTAAAATGTCTATTAAAAACAGATCCTTTCAAATATTTAAACCATCTAACAACAAATGATTTAAACTCGCATGATTATAAGCTGTAGCTATAATGTATTTACTTACATAAATTATCGGTCTTGAACCTATTGGGGGTGGAGGGGGAGCGGAGCTCACCCCCAGGTGCAGTTGAGTGACCTGTGTTGTGGCTCTCTAGAGGGAAGGCACACATTTTGCTGTCACCCAGCCCAATCCAGACGTGTATTGGGGCCAGGTTTCAGGCAAATAGAGCAGTAAGTGCAGAGAAATGTTCACTCTCTAAAAGTGGCATTTCTAAAATAGTAAAGTTAAATCCAACCTCACCAGTAAGTAGGATTTTCAATAAATAAATAAAGCTACTCCTCTCCGATATGGAATTACCAAATAAAAAGTATAGGGGAATACACAGAGCTAACCTATGAGAGGGGTAGACCTCACAGTAGTGAAAAATGAAATAGACTGTTTGGTACTTACAGGACACGCGAACCACCAAAGTACATATCTTATTTTTTACTTACATAGCATCATGCACCTAGGACTACCTAGGGCCTACCTTAGGTATAAATTCTATGTAATAAAAGGGGAGTTTAAGGCTTGGCCAGTAGGCTGGGACTCACCGGGGAGACCCCTGAGTCTAAGCCCAGAACCATAACTCTGCCAGTCGAGTACTTACCTAAAAGCCGATAACTCACTTTTCTTCCATAGGCTAACATTCAGTGGTTTCACTTGGAAATTCTTCTAAGTGGTGTGGAGTTTTGGAACTTTAAAATATTCATCTAAAATCAGCCGAACAACGAATTCTGATTTACTCACCTGTTATCAGGAGAGACCTCAGTGCTGCATCTTGGAGCTCGGTACTGACCCTGAAAAGTAATTTTAACCGTACTTACCAGTAACTCGAATTTCCTTCCATGGGATATCATTGCCTGCTTTTTGCTGAAAATTTTCTAAGTGTCGATTTTTGAAACTTACAAATATTCTTTAAAAATCGTACCAACTGTGAAAACGTAATTGTTTACCTGTTTTAGATAGATGTCCCAGTACTGAGCCTAGGAGCCCAGCACTGGATTACAAAAGTAACGAGAACGTACTTTACCCGTAACTTGAATTTTCTTCCATAGGAAACCATTGACTGTTTTTCTGTGAAATTTCTTCTAAGTGTCGATTTTGCAAACATGTAAATATTCCTTAAAAATCGCCTGTATAACTTAAACACAGTTTCTCAACTGCTTACAGGTGGTACAGTAGTGCTGGATCTAGGATCCAACACTGACCTAGAAAAAGTAACCATAACCCCACTTACCTGCTAAGTGAATTTCCTTCCATAGGATAACATTGGTAATTTGATCAGCAAAAGTTTCTAAGTGTCAACTTTTAAAATAGCAAAATATTGCTTAAAAATCACAACAGTAACTAAAACGAATTTACTCACTTGTTTCCAAGAACTGTCCCAGGACTGAATCTAGGATCCAGACCTGGATTTGGAAAAGTAATCCTGAAAGTAATTAATTGCATATAACTTAAAATTCCCATTGAGCTCAATGTATTATTGTTATTCAAATTGTGTTGCCTATTGCAATAAACTGTAACTATGACCTGCAAAAGTCAATTGCCTATTGCAAAGTATTTAACTAAAGCATCTCATTCTGAGAAAGTATATTTTGATACCTATTGTTGGTTCTAAAATAAAACAACAATATCTTTTGTATGCAAACCAATGGCCTAGAGTTCAGTTCTTGAGTGTGTGAGACCATTTGCTGACTGAGTGTGTACAACAAATGTTTTACACTGTACTCTGATACTGCCTTACTGCTCGGCAAGCTACCACTTTAGAGAGTAAGGTTATATCTAACTTTAGCCTCTGCCAAACCTCTGGGGACTGGGGACTCTGTGCACACTGTACCTATTTGGGAACAGTATATACAGAGCCACTTTCTCACAGTAGTGATAAAGTGATTAGAGTCCTAAGGCCAACATAAAGATACAGCAAAACGTGAGGTGAAAAGCAAAAAGGTTGCTGGTAGGCCACCTTAAGGATGCCAGGTCTAACAAAAACTGAACTAAGGATAACATGAGTAAAACATCAGGTTTCTCTACTGCATTTGGTGAGACAAGTGGGCCTTCTTTTATCTTCCATTCAAGCAATCTTTGACAGACCCCTTTATTATAGAGCTTTTCAAGGATTAAAGATAAGGCACTTACAAAGGAGTCCCAAATACTCAGAGATGGTTGACTTCTGTAATATGGGTCGTAGACTAAAAGCAGCGCAAAAACAGAGTGCAACAGGGTCCAAAAAACTTGAGTGCCACAAGAGAGTTTGAATGCAAGCGTATCCTTTTACAGATCCAGAGATATACTCATGCAATTTTTGTTTTTAGGACAGAACGTGCATGATGAAAAAAACATTGTTTTTAAAAAGCGCATTGCAGAATATCAGTACTTTGATGTGGGAAAACTTCAAATCTTTCAAACAAAATATTTGTAGGCAGCTTACAGCAAGTTGTTGTGGCTGAGTGGTTAAGGCGATGGACTAGAAATCCATTGGGGTATCCCCGCGCAGGTTCGAATCCTGCCAACAACGAGAATCTTTTTATTATCGGCTACAATTTCAGAAGTTAACCTTTAGTATTTCTTCCATTTCAGTTTTATAAATAGGTGGCTTATTTTTGTGTCACTATTGCCTCTCCACATATTTGTTATCGCTACCTCTTTCATGTCTTTGCTACACCTCATTCCTACTTTAGCACTGGTGTAAACGCTTCAAATTATTATACCGTTGCTCTCTCATTCATACCTGCGCATGCACTTGAAAGTTACTTTACCAATAAAAGACGCAAAGAGAGAAATAGAACAAAAGTGCTGGCTGGATTGGCAAACACACTTCATAAAACTGCATTTTCTTTTTTATTCTCCCCCGTGTTACATGCTTAACCTCCCCATGTGTAATTTCTCTTAACCTGCTGTCCCAGGAAGAGAATTTCATCTACAGGCTCTTTCTGTGTTTTTTTCCCTAGTCTGTCTTTCCCATTTCTTAGCTGTGTAACTGTTCCTTTACGCGCTCTATTTAAACGCCATCAATCTCATTTGAGCTCCTTGCTCCCGCTTCTGTTTTCTCCACCTCTCATTCTGCCAGTTCTCTCTTTCTCTGTGGTTGGTGGCTACTTTCCTGAGCTTCCGAAGCCACGTGGTTCCTGCCTCTTGTTGTCAGACTTGAATTGGAAAAGGAACCATATTAACAAGCCTTTACCACTCACACACGGCGGAAGTTTATACTTTAATTCAGTGAGCTAAGAAAAGCGTGTTGTGGGTCCCCTACGAGCCATGGTGCTTGCTTCATCATGATTTGGCACCAGTCATTAGCCGCAGCTCTGCTAATGAGCCACTGAGGTCAGTTTCAATATTTACTCAAAAACATAACCATGCAGCCCACCCCTCAACTGTGTATTTATCTTGCTTTTCTGCTGTTCGTGTGATTAGCTGGGAGGAGCTCACGGCGACATCCTCCCTATAAAAGAATAGATAGATCACTCTCTAACTCTTTCTTGCTTCACATACAAATGGCTTGAAAGGTGCAGGGAAGATGCAGGTCTAATAGACAGAATAGAAGGTCTGTGCCAGGTGGGTTTCTCTGCATTGTTGTTCCATCACAGGTCCGCAAGTGTAATGTGTGATCTTTGACTCCTGGCATTTCACAAGCAGGCGGCCAGGAAACGGTTTCAGCCTATCAACCACTGAGGAGACGCAGCCTCTGAATGAGGAATGAGGAAGCAATGAATACATCCAGCCTATCACAGGAACAGCCCTGAGTGTTCCGAATTATAAATTCTCCATGTCACTGTATGTCGTTGAGCCCAAGTAGCTTGCCGTGATCGTATAGTGGTTAGTACTCTGCGTTGTGGCCGCAGCAACCTCGGTTCGAATCCGAGTCACGGCATTGTGGTTGGCAATGTCACGGCAGTTGGGTGTTAATTTTACAGAATTAGCAAATGTACCAGTGGTTTTTGTAAAATGTCTATTAAAAACAGATCCTTTCAAATATTTAAACCATCTAACAACAAATGATTTAAACTCGCATGATTATAAGCTGTAGCTATAATGTATTTACTTACATGAATTATCGGTCTTGAACCTATTGGGGGTGGAGGGGGAGCGGAGCTCACCCCCCAGGTGCAGTTGAGTGACCAGTGTTGTGGCTCTCTAGAGGGAAGGCACACATTTTGCTGTCACCCAGCCCAATCCAGACGTGTATTGGGGCCAGGTTTCAGGCAAATAGAGCAGTAAGTGCAGAGAAATGTTCACTCTCTAAAAGTGGCATTTCTAAAATAGTAAAGTTAAATCCAACCTCACCAGTAAGTAGGATTTTCAATAAATAAATAAAGCTACTCCTCTCCGATATGGAATTACCAAATAAAAAGTATAGGGGAATACACAGAGCTAACCTATGAGAGGGGTAGACCTCACAGTAGTGAAAAATGAAATAGACTGTTTGGTACTTACAGGACACACGAACCACCAAAGTACATATCTTATTTTTTACTTACATAGCATCATGCACCTAGGACTACCTAGGGCCTACCTTAGGTATAAATTCTATGTAATAAAAGGGGAGTTTAAGGCTTGGCAAGTAGGCTGGGACTCACCTGGGAGACCCCTGAGTCTAAGCCCAGAACCATAACTCTGCCAGTCGAGTACTTACCTAAAAGCCGATAACTCACTTTTCTTCCATAGGCTAACATTCAGTGGTTTCACTTGGAAATTCTTCTAAGTGGTGTGGAGTTTTGGAACTTTAAAATATTCATCTAAAATCAGCCGAACAACGAATTCTGATTTACTCACCTGTTATCAGGAGAGACCTCAGTGCTGCATCTTGGAGCTCGGTACTGACCCTGAAAAGTAATTTTAACCGTACTTACCAGTAACTCGAATTTCCTTCCATGGGATATCATTGCCTGCTTTTTGCTGAAAATTTTCTAAGTGTCTATTTTTGAAACTTACAAATATTCTTTAAAAATCGTACCAACTGTGAAAACGTAATTGTTTACCTGTTTTAGATAGATGTCCCAGTACTGAGCCTAGGAGCCCAGCACTGGATTACAAAAGTAACGAGAACGTACTTTACCCGTAACTTGAATTTTCTTCCATAGGAAACCATTGACTGTTTTTCTGTGAAATTTCTTCTAAGTGTCGATTTTGCAAACATGTAAATATTCCTTAAAAATCGCCTGTATAACTTAAACGCAGTTTCTCAACTGCTTACAGGTGGTACAGTAGTGCTGGATCTAGGATCCAACACTGACCTAGAAAAAGTAACCATAACCCCACTTACCTGCTAAGTGAATTTCCTTCCATAGGATAACATTGGTAATTTGATCAGCAAAAGTTTCTAAGTGTCAACTTTTAAAATAGCAAAATATTGCTTAAAAATCACAACAGTAACTAAAACAAATTTACTCACTTGTTTCCAAGAACTGTCCCAGGACTGAATCTAGGATCCAGTCCTGGATTTAGAAAAGTAATCCTGAAAGTAATTAATTGCATATAACTTAAAATTCCCATTGAGCTCAATGTATTATTGTGATTCAAATTGTGTTGCCTATTGCAATAAACTGTAACTATTACCTGCAAAAGTCAATTGCCTATTGCAAAGTATTTAACTAAAGCATCTCATTCTGAGAAAGTATATTTTGATACCTATTGTTGGTTCTAAAATAAAACAACAATATATTTTGTATGCAAACCAATGGCCTAGAGTTCAGTTCTTGAGTGTGTGAGACCATTTGCTGACTGAGTGTGTACAACAAATGTTTTACACTGCACTCTGATACTGCCTTACTGCTCGGCAAGCTACCACTTTAGAGAGTAAGGTTATATCTAAGTTTAGCCTCTGCCAAACCTCTGGGGACTGGGGACTCTGTGCACACTGTACTTATTTGGGAACAGTATATACAGAGCCACTTTCTCACAGTAGTGATAACGTGATTAGAGTCCTAAGGCCAACA
Organism: Triturus cristatus; assembly: GCF_964204655.1. Taxonomy (NCBI): domain Eukaryota; kingdom Metazoa; phylum Chordata; class Amphibia; order Caudata; family Salamandridae; genus Triturus; species Triturus cristatus. The sequence goes on from NC_140595.1 coordinate 724,862,531, forward strand.
TAAAGATACAGCAAAACGTGAGGTGAAAAGCAAAAAGGTTGCTGGTAAGCCACCTTAAGGATGCCAGGTCTAACAAAAACTGAACTAAGGATAACATGAGTAAAACATCAGGTTTCTCTACTGCATTTGGTGAGACAAGTGGGCCTTCTTTTATCTTCCATTCAAGCAATCTTTGACAGACCCCTTTATTATAGAGCTTTTCAAGTATTAAAGATAAGGCACTTACAAAGGAGTCCCAAATACTCAGAGATGGTTGACTTCTGTAATATGGGTCGTAGACTAAAAGCAGCGCAAAAACAGAGTGCAACAGGGTCCAAAAAACTTGAGTGCCACAAGAGAGTTTGAATGCAAGCGTATCCTTTTACAGATCCAGAGATATACTCATCCAATTTTTGTTTTTAGGACAGAACGTGCATGATGAAAAAAACATTGTTTTTAAAAAGCGCATTGCAGAATATCAGTACTTTGATGTGGGAAAACTTCAAAACTTTCAAACAAAATATTTGTAGGCAGTTTACAGCAAGTTGTTGTGGCCGAGTGGTTAAGGCGATGGACTAGAAATCCATTGGGGTATCCCCGCGCAGGTTCGAATCCTGCCAACAACGAGAATCTTTTTATTATCGGCTACAATTTCAGAAGTTAACCTTTAGTATTTCTTCCATTTCAGTTTTATAAATAGGTGGCTTATTTTTGTGTCACTATTGCCTCTCCACATATTTGTTATCGCTACCTCTTTCATGTCTTTGCTACACCTCATTCCTACTTTAGCACGAGTGTAAACGCTTCAAATTATTATACCGTTGCTCTCTCATTCATACCTGCGCATACACTTGAAAGTTACTTTACCAATAAAAGACGCAAAGAGAGAAATAGAACAAAAGTGCTGGCTGGATTGGCAAACACACTTCATAAAACTGCATTTTCTTTTTTATTCTCCCCCTTGTTACATGCTTAACCTCCCCATGTGTAATTTCTCTTAACCTGCTGTCCCAGGAAGAGAATTTCATCTAAAGGCTCTTTCTGTGTTTTTTTCCCTAGTCTGTCTTTCCCATTTCTTAGCTGTGTAACTGTTCCTTTACGCGCTCTATTTAAACGCCATCAATCTCATTTGAGCTCCTTGCTCCCGCTTCTGTTTTCTCCACCTCTCATACTGCCAGTTCTCTCTTTCTCTGTGGTTGGTGGCTACTTTCCTGAGCTTCCGAAGCCACGTGGTTCCTGCCTCTTGTTGTCAGACTTGAATTGGAAAAGGAACCATATTAACAAGCCTTTACCATTCACACACGGCGGAAGTTTATACTTTAATTCAGTGAGCTAAGAAAAGCGTGTTGTGGGTCCCCTACGAGCCATGGTGCTTGCTTCATCATGATTTGGCACCAGTCATTAGCCGCAGCTCTGCTAATGAGCCACTGAGGTCAGTTTCAATATTTACTCAAAAACATAACCATGCAGCCCACCCCTCAACTGTGTATTTATCTTGCTTTTCTGCTGTTCGTGTGATTAGCTGGGAGGAGCTCACGGCGACATCCTCCCTATAAAAGAATAGATGGATCACTCTCTAACTCTTTCTTGCTTCACATACAAATGGCTTGAAAGGTGCAGGGAAGATGCAGGTCTAATAGACAGAATAGAAGGTCTGTGCCAGGTGGGTTTCTCTGCATTGTTGTTCCATCACAGGTCCGCAAGTGTAATGTGTGATCTTTGACTCCTGGCATTTCACAAGCAGGCGGCCAGGAAACGGTTTCAGCCTATCAACCACTGAGGAGACGCAGCCTCTGAATGAGGAATGAGGAAGCAATGAATACATCCAGCCTATCACAGGAACAGCCCTGAGTGTTCCGAATTATAAATTCTCTATGTCACTGTATGTTGTTGAGCCCAAGTAGCTCGCCATAATCGTATAGTGGTTAGTACTCTGCGTTGTGGCCGCAGCAACCTCGGTTCGAATCCGAGTCACGGCATTGTGGTTGGCAATGTCACGGCAGTTGGGTGCTAATTTTACAGAATTAGCAAATGTACCAGTGGTTTTTGTAAAATGTCTATTAAAAACAGATCCTTTCAAATATTTAAACCATCTAACAACAAATGATTTAAACTCGCATGATTATAAGCTGTAGCTATAATGTATTTACTTACATAAATTATCGGTCTTGAACCTATTGGGGGTGGAGGGGGAGCGGAGCTCACCCCCAGGTGCAGTTGAGTGACCTGTGTTGTGGCTCTCTAGAGGGAAGGCACACATTTTGCTGTGACCCAGCCCAATCCAGACGTGTATTGGGGCCAGGTTTCAGGCAAATAGAGCAGTAAGTGCAGAGAAATGTTCACTCTCTAAAAGTGGCATTTCTAAAATAGTAAAGTTAAATCCAACCTCACCAGTAAGTAGGATTTTCAATAAATAAATAAAGCTACTCCTCTCCGATATGGAATTACCAAATAAAAAGTATAGGGGAATACACAGAGCTAACCTATGAGAGGGGTAGACCTCACAGTAGTGAAAAATGAAATAGACTGTTTGGTACTTACAGGACACGCGAACCACCAAAGTACATATCTTATTTTTTACTTACATAGCATCATGCACCTAGGACTACCTAGGGCCTACCTTAGGTATAAATTCTATGTAATAAAAGGGGAGTTTAAGGCTTGGCAAGTAGGCTGGGACTCACCGGGGAGACCCCTGAGTCTAAGCCCAGAACCATAACTCTGCCAGTCGAGTACTTACCTAAAAGCCGATAACTCACTTTTCTTCCATAGGCTAACATTCAGTGGTTTCACTTGGAAATTCTTCTAAGTGGTGTGGAGTTTTGGAACTTTAAAATATTCATCTAAAATCAGCCGAACAACGAATTCTGATTTACTCACCTGTTATCAGGAGAGACCTCAGTGCTGCATCTTGGAGCTCGGTACTGACCCTGAAAAGTAATTTTAACCGTACTTACCAGTAACTCGAATTTCCTTCCATGGGATATCATTGCCTGCTTTTTGCTGAAAATTTTCTAAGTGTCGATTTTTGAAACTTACAAATATTCTTTAAAAATCGTACCAACTGTGAAAACGTAATTGTTTACCTGTTTTAGATAGATGTCCCAGTACTGAGCCTAGGAGCCCAGCACTGGATTACAAAAGTAACGAGAACGTACTTTACCCGTAACTTGAATTTTCTTCCATAGGAAACCATTGACTGTTTTTCTGTGAAATTTCTTCTAAGTGTCGATTTTGCAAACATGTAAATATTCCTTAAAAATCGCCTGTATAACTTAAACACAGTTTCTCAACTGCTTACAGGTGGTACAGTAGTGCTGGATCTAGGATCCAACACTGACCTAGAAAAAGTAACCATAACCCCACTTACCTGCTAAGTGAATTTCCTTCCATAGGATAACATTGGTAATTTGATCAGCAAAAGTTTCTAAGTGTCAACTTTTAAAATAGCAAAATATTGCTTAAAAATCACAACAGTAACTAAAACAAATTTACTCACTTGTTTCCAAGAACTGTCCCAGGACTGAATCTAGGATCCAGTCCTGGATTTAGAAAAGTAATCCTGAAAGTAATTAATTGCATATAACTTAAAATTCCCATTGAGCTCAATGTATTATTGTTATTCAAATTGTGTTGCCTATTGCAATAAACTGTAACTATGACCTGCAAAAGTCAATTGCCTATTGCAAAGTATTTAACTAAAGCATCTCATTCTGAGAAAGTATATTTTGATACCTATTGTTGGTTCTAAAATAAAACAACAATATCTTTTGTATGCAAACCAATGGCCTAGAGTTCAGTTCTTGAGTGTGTGAGACCATTTGCTGACTGAGTGTGTACAACAAATGTTTTACACTGTACTCTGATACTGCCTTACTGCTCGGCAAGCTACCACTTTAGAGAGTAAGGTTATATCTAACTTTAGCCTCTGCCAAACCTCTGGGGACTGGGGACTCTGTGCACACTGTACCTATTTGGGAACAGTATATACAGAGCCACTTTCTCACAGTAGTGATAAAGTGATTAGAGTCCTAAGGCCAACATAAAGATACAGCAAAACGTGAGGTGAAAAGCAAAAAGGTTGCTGGTAGGCCACCTTAAGGATGCCAGGTCTAACAAAAACTGAACTAAGGATAACATGAGTAAAACATCAGGTTTCTCTACTGCATTTGGTGAGACAAGTGGGCCTTCTTTTATCTTCCATTCAAGCAATCTTTGACAGACCCCTTTATTATAGAGCTTTTCAAGGATTAAAGATAAGGCACTTACAAAGGAGTCCCAAATACTCAGAGATGGTTGACTTCTGTAATATGGGTCGTAGACTAAAAGCAGCGCAAAAACAGAGTGCAACAGGGTCCAAAAAACTTGAGTGCCACAAGAGAGTTTGAATGCAAGCGTATCCTTTTACAGATCCAGAGATATACTCATGCAATTTTTGTTTTTAGGACAGAACGTGCATGATGAAAAAAACATTGTTTTTAAAAAGCGCATTGCAGAATATCAGTACTTTGATGTGGGAAAACTTCAAAACTTTCAAACAAAATATTTGTAGGCAGCTTACAGCAAGTTGTTGTGGCTGAGTGGTTAAGGCGATGGACTAGAAATCCATTGGGGTATCCCCGCGCAGGTTCGAATCCTGCCAACAACGAGAATCTTTTTATTATCGGCTACAATTTCAGAAGTTAACCTTTAGTATTTCTTCCATTTCAGTTTTATAAATAGGTGGCTTATTTTTGTGTCACTATTGCATCTCCACATATTTGTTATCGCTACCTCTTTCATGTCTTTGCTACACCTCATTCCTACTTTAGCACTGGTGTAAACGCTTCAAATTATTATACCGTTGCTCTCTCATTCATACCTGCGCATGCACTTGAAAGTTACTTTACCAATAAAAGACGCAAAGAGAGAAATAGAACAAAAGTGCTGGCTGGATTGGCAAACACACTTCATAAAACTGCATTTTCTTTTTTATTCTCCCCCGTGTTACATGCTTAACCTCCCCATGTGTAATTTCTCTTAACCTGCTGTCCCAGGAAGAGAATTTCATCTACAGGCTCTTTCTGTGTTTTTTTCCCTAGTCTGTCTTTCCCATTTCTTAGCTGTGTAACTGTTCCTTTACGCGCTCTATTTAAACGCCATCAATCTCATTTGAGCTCCTTGCTCCCGCTTCTGTTTTCTCCACCTCTCATTCTGCCAGTTCTCTCTTTCTCTGTGGTTGGTGGCTACTTTCCTGAGCTTCCGAAGCCACGTGGTTCCTGCCTCTTGTTGTCAGACTTGAATTGGAAAAGGAACCATATTAACAAGCCTTTACCACTCACACACGGCGGAAGTTTATACTTTAATTCAGTGAGCTAAGAAAAGCGTGTTGTGGGTCCCCTACGAGCCATGGTGCTTGCTTCATCATGATTTGGCACCAGTCATTAGCCGCAGCTCTGCTAATGAGCCACTGAGGTCAGTTTCAATATTTACTCAAAAACATAACCATGCAGCCCACCCCTCAACTGTGTATTTATCTTGCTTTTCTGCTGTTCGTGTGATTAGCTGGGAGGAGCTCACGGCGACATCCTCCCTATAAAAGAATAGATGGATCACTCTCTAACTCTTTCTTGCTTCACATACAAATGGCTTGAAAGGTGCAGGGAAGATGCAGGTCTAATAGACAGAATAGAAGGTCTGTGCCAGGTGGGTTTCTCTGCATTGTTGTTCCATCACAGGTCCGCAAGTGTAATGTGTGATCTTTGACTCCTGGCATTTCACAAGCAGGCGGCCAGGAAACGGTTTCAGCCTATCAACCACTGAGGAGACGCAGCCTCTGAATGAGGAATGAGGAAGCAATGAATACATCCAGCCTATCACAGGAACAGCCCTGAGTGTTCCGAATTATAAATTCTCCATGTCACTGTATGTCGTTGAGCCCAAGTAGCTTGCCGTGATCGTATAGTGGTTAGTACTCTGCGTTGTGGCCGCAGCAACCTCGGTTCGAATCCGAGTCACGGCATTGTGGTTGGCAATGTCACGGCAGTTGGGTGTTAATTTTACAGAATTAGCAAATGTACCAGTGGTTTTTGTAAAATGTCTATTAAAAACAGATCCTTTCAAATATTTAAACCATCTAACAACAAATGATTTAAACTCGCATGATTATAAGCTGTAGCTATAATGTATTTACTTACATGAATTATCGGTCTTGAACCTATTGGGGGTGGAGGGGGAGCGGAGCTCACCCCCCAGGTGCAGTTGAGTGACCAGTGTTGTGGCTCTCTAGAGGGAAGGCACACATTTTGCTGTCACCCAGCCCAATCCAGACGTGTATTGGGGCCAGGTTTCAGGCAAATAGAGCAGTAAGTGCAGAGAAATGTTCACTCTCTAAAAGTGGCATTTCTAAAATAGTAAAGTTAAATCCAACCTCGCCAGTAAGTAGGATTTTCAATAAATAAATAAAGCTACTCCTCTCCGATATGGAATTACCAAATAAAAAGTATAGGGGAATACACAGAGCTAACCTATGAGAGGGGTAGACCTCACAGTAGTGAAAAATGAAATAGACTGTTTGGTACTTACAGGACACGCGAACCACCAAAGTACATATCTTATTTTTTACTTACATAGCATCATGCACCTAGGACTACCTAGGGCCTACCTTAGGTATAAATTCTATGTAATAAAAGGGGAGTTTAAGGCTTGGCAAGTAGGCTGGGACTCACCTGGGAGACCCCTGAGTCTAAGCCCAGAACCATAACTCTGCCAGTCGAGTACTTACCTAAAAGCCGATAACTCACTTTTCTTCCATAGGCTAACATTCAGTGGTTTCACTTGGAAATTCTTCTAAGTGGTGTGGAGTTTTGGAACTTTAAAATATTCATCTAAAATCAGCCGAACAACGAATTCTGATTTACTCACCTGTTATCAGGAGAGACCTCAGTGCTGCATCTTGGAGCTCGGTACTGACCCTGAAAAGTAATTTTAACCGTACTTACCAGTAACTCGAATTTCCTTCCATGGGATATCATTGCCTGCTTTTTGCTGAAAATTTTCTAAGTGTCGATTTTTGAAACTTACAAATATTCTTTAAAAATCGTACCAACTGTGAAAACGTAATTGTTTACCTGTTTTAGATAGATGTCCCAGTACTGAGCCTAGGAGCCCAGCACTGGATTACAAAAGTAACGAGAACGTACTTTACCCGTAACTTGAATTTTCTTCCATAGGAAACCATTGACTGTTTTTCTGTGAAATTTCTTCTAAGTGTCGATTTTACAAACATGTAAATATTCCTTAAAAATCGCCTGTATAACTTAAACGCAGTTTCTCAACTGCTTACAGGTGGTACAGTAGTGCTGGATCTAGGATCCAACACTGACCTAGAAAAAGTAACCATAACCCCACTTACCTGCTAAGTGAATTTCCTTCCATAGGATAACATTGGTAATTTGATCAGCAAAAGTTTCTAAGTGTCAACTTTTAAAATAGCAAAATATTGCTTAAAAATCACAACAGTAACTAAAACAAATTTACTCACTTGTTTCCAAGAACTGTCCCAGGACTGAATCTAGGATCCAGTCCTGGATTTAGAAAAGTAATCCTGAAAGTAATTAATTGCATATAACTTAAAATTCCCATTGAGCTCAATGTATTATTGTGATTCAAATTGTGTTGCCTATTGCAATAAACTGTAACTATTACCTGCAAAAGTCAATTGCCTATTGCAAAGTATTTAACTAAAGCATCTCATTCTGAGAAAGTATATTTTGATACCTATTGTTGGTTCTAAAATAAAACAACAATATCTTTTGTATGCAAACCAATGGCCTAGAGTTCCGTTCTTGAGTGTGTGAGACCATTTGCTGACTGAGTGTGTACAACAAATGTTTTACACTGCACTCTGATACTGCCTTACTGCTCGGCAAGCTACCACTTTAGAGAGTAAGGTTATATCTAACTTTAGCCTCTGCCAAACCTCTGGGGACTGGGGACTCTGTGCACACTGTACCTATTTGGGAACAGTATATACAGAGCCACTTTCTCACAGTAGTGATAACGTGATTAGAGTCCTAAGGCCAACATAAAGATACAGCAAAACGTGAGGTGAAAAGCAAAAAGGTTGCTGGTAAGCCACCTTAAGGATGCCAGGTCTAACAAAAACTGAACTAAGGATAACATGAGTAAAACATCAGGTTTCTCTACTGCATTTGGTGAGACAAGTGGGCCTTCTTTTATCTTCCATTCAAGCAATCTTTGACAGACCCCTTTATTATAGAGCTTTTCAAGGATTAAAGATAAGGCACTTACAAAGGAGTCCCAAATACTCAGAGATGGTTGACTTCTGTAATATGGGTCGTAGACTAAAAGCAGCGCAAAAACAGAGTGCAACAGGGTCCAAAAAACTTGAGTGCCACAAGAGAGTTTGAATGCAAGCGTATCCTTTTACAGATCCAGAGATATACTCATCCAATTTTTGTTTTTAGGACAGAACGTGCATGATGAAAAAAACATTGTTTTTAAAAAGCGCATTGCAGAATATCAGTACTTTGATGTGGGAAAACTTCAAAACTTTCAAACAAAATATTTGTAGGCAGTTTACAGCAAGTTGTTGTGGCCGAGTGGTTAAGGCGATGGACTAGAAATCCATTGGGGTATCCCCGCGCAGGTTCGAATCCTGCCAACAACGAGAATCTTTTTATTATCGGCTACAATTTCAGAAGTTAACCTTTAGTATTTCTTCCATTTCAGTTTTATAAATAGGTGGCTTATTTTTGTGTCACTATTGCCTCTCCACATATTTGTTATCGCTACCTCTTTCATGTCTTTGCTACACCTCATTCCTACTTTAGCACGGGTGTAAACGCTTCAAATTATTATACCGTTGCTCTCTCATTCATACCTGCGCATACACTTGAAAGTTACTTTACCAATAAAAGACGCAAAGAGAGAAATAGAACAAAAGTGCTGGCTGGATTGGCAAACACACTTCATAAAACTGCATTTTCTTTTTTATTCTCCCCCTTGTTACATGCTTAACCTCCCCATGTGTAATTTCTCTTAACCTGCTGTCCCAGGAAGAGAATTTCATCTAAAGGCTCTTTCTGTGTTTTTTTCCCTAGTCTGTCTTTCCCATTTCTTAGCTGTGTAACTGTTCCTTTACGCGCTCTATTTAAACGCCATCAATCTCATTTGAGCTCCTTGCTCCCGCTTCTGTTTTCTCCACCTCTCATACTGCCAGTTCTCTCTTTCTCTGTGGTTGGTGGCTACTTTCCTGAGCTTCCGAAGCCACGTGGTTCCTGCCTCTTGTTGTCAGACTTGAAGTGGAAAAGGAACCATATTAACAAGCCTTTACCATTCACACACGGCGGAAGTTTATACTTTAATTCAGTGAGCTAAGAAAAGCGTGTTGTGGGTCCCCTACGAGCCATGGTGCTTGCTTCATCATGATTTGGCACCAGTCATTAGCCGCAGCTCTGCTAATGAGCCACTGAGGTCAGTTTCAATATTTACTCAAAAACATAACCATGCAGCCCACCCCTCAACTGTGTATTTATCTTGCTTTTCTGCTGTTCGTGTGATTAGCTGGGAGGAGCTCACGGCGACATCCTCCCTATAAAAGAATAGATGGATCACTCTCTAACTCTTTCTTGCTTCACATACAAATGGCTTGAAAGGTGCAGGGAAGATGCAGGTCTAATAGACAGAATAGAAGGTCTGTGCCAGGTGGGTTTCTCTGCATTGTTGTTCCATCACAGGTCCGCAAGTGTAATGTGTGATCTTTGACTCCTGGCATTTCACAAGCAGGCGGCCAGGAAACGGTTTCAGCCTATCAACCACTGAGGAGACGCAGCCTCTGAATGAGGAATGAGGAAGCAATGAATACATCCAGCCTATCACAGGAACAGCCCTGAGTGTTCCGAATTATAAATTCTCCATGTCACTGTATGTCGTTGAGCCCAAGTAGCTCGCCGTGATCGTATAGTGGTTAGTACTCTGCGTTGTGGCCACAGCAACCTCGGTTCGAATCCGAGTCACGGCATTGTGGTTGGCAATGTCACGGCAGTTGGGTGTTAATTTTACAGAATTAGCAAATGTACCAGTGGTTTTTGTAAAATGTCTATTAAAAACAGATCCTTTCAAATATTTAAACCATCTAACAACAAATGATTTAAACTCGCATGATTATAAGCTGTAGCTATAATGTATTTACTTACATAAATTATCGGTCTTGAACCTATTGGGGGTGGAGGGGGAGCGGAGCTCACCCCCCAGGTGCAGTTGAGTGACCTGTGTTGTGGCTCTCTAGAGGGAAGGCACACATTTTGCTGTCACCCAGCCCAATCCAGACGTGTATTGGGGCCAGGTTTCAGGCAAATAGAGCAGTAAGTGCAGAGAAATGTTCACTCTCTAAAAGTGGCATTTCTAAAATAGTAAAGTTAAATCCAACCTCACCAGTAAGTAGGATTTTCAATAAATAAATAAAGCTACTCCTCTCCGATATGGAATTACCAAATAAAAAGTATAGGGGAATACACAGAGCTAACCTATGAGAGGGGTAGACCTCACAGTAGTGAAAAATGAAATAGACTGTTTGGTACTTACAGGACACGCGAACCACCAAAGTACATATCTTATTTTTTACTTACATAGCATCATGCACCTAGGACTACCTAGGGCCTACCTTAGGTATAAATTCTATGTAATAAAAGGGGAGTTTAAGGCTTGGCAAGTAGGCTGGGACTCACCTGGGAGACCCCTGAGTCTAAGCCCAGAACCATAACTCTGCCAGTCGAGTACTTACCTAAAAGCCGATAACTCACTTTTCTTCCATAGGCTAACATTCAGTGGTTTCACTTGGAAATTCTTCTAAGTGGTGTGGAGTTTTGGAACTTTAAAATATTCATCTAAAATCAGCCGAACAACGAATTCTGATTTACTCACCTGTTATCAGGAGAGACCTCAGTGCTGCATCTTGGAGCTCGGTACTGACCCTGAAAAGTAATTTTAACCGTACTTACCAGTAACTCGAATTTCCTTCCATGGGATATCATTGCCTGCTTTTTGCTGAAAATTTTCTAAGTGTCGATTTTTGAAACTTACAAATATTCTTTAAAAATCGTACCAACTGTGAAAACGTAATTGTTTACCTGTTTTAGATAGATGTCCCAGTACTGAGCCTAGGAGCCCAGCACTGGATTACAAAAGTAACGAGAACGTACTTTACCCGTAACTTGAATTTTCTTCCATAGGAAACCATTGACTGTTTTTCTGTGAAATTTCTTCTAAGTGTCGATTTTGCAAACATGTAAATATTCCTTAAAAATCGCCTGTATAACTTAAACGCAGTTTCTCAACTGCTTACAGGTGGTACAGTAGTGCTGGATCTAGGATCCAACACTGACCTAGAAAAAGTAACCATAACCCCACTTACCTGCTAAGTGAATTTCCTTCCATAGGATAACATTGGTAATTTGATCAGCAAAAGTTTCTAAGTGTCAACTTTTAAAATAGCAAAATATTGCTTAAAAATCACAACAGTAACTAAAACAAATTTACTCACTTGTTTCCTAGAACTGTCCCAGGACTGAATCTAGGATCCAGTCCTGGATTTAGAAAAGTAATCCTGAAAGTAATTAATTGCATATAACTTAAAATTCCCATTGAGCTCAATGTATTATTGTGATTCAAATTGTGTTGCCTATTGCAATAAACTGTAACTATTACCTGCAAAAGTCAATTGCCTATTGCAAAGTATTTAACTAAAGCATCTCATTCTGAGAAAGTATATTTTGATACCTAATGTTGGTTCTAAAATAAAACAACAATATCTTTTGTATGCAAACCAATGGCCTAGAGTTCAGTTCTTGAGTGTGTGAGACCATTTGCTGACTGAGTGTGTACAACAAATGTTTTACACTGCACTCTGATACTGCCTTACTGCTCGGCAAGCTACCACTTTAGAGAGTAAGGTTATATCTAACTTTAGCCTCTGCCAAACCTCTGGGGACTGGGGACTCTGTGCACACTGTACCTATTTGGGAACAGTATATACAGAGCCACTTTCTCACAGTAGTGATAACGTGATTAGAGTCCTAAGGCCAACATAAAGATACAGCAAAACGTGAGGTGAAAAGCAAAAAGGTTGCTGGTAAGCCACCTTAAGGATGCCAGGTCTAACAAAAACTGAACTAAGGATAACATGAGTAAAACATCAGGTTTCTCTACTGCATTTGGTGAGACAAGTGGGCCTTCTTTTATCTTCCATTCAAGCAATCTTTGACAGACCCCTTTATTATAGAGCTTTTCAAGGATTAAAGATAAGGCACTTACAAAGGAGTCCCAAATACTCAGAGATGGTTGACTTCTGTAATATGGGTCGTAGACTAAAAGCAGCGCAAAAACAGAGTGCAACAGGGTCCAAAAAATTGAGTGCCACAAGAGAGTTTGAATGCAAGCGTATCCTTTTACAGATCCAGAGATATACTCATCCAATTTTTGTTTTTAGGACAGAACGTGCATGATGAAAAAAACATTGTTTTTAAAAAGCGCATTGCAGAATATCAGTACTTTGATGTGGGAAAACTTCAAAACTTTCAAACAAAATATTTGTAGGCAGTTTAAAGCAAGTTGTTGTGGCCGAGTGGTTAAGGCGATGGACTAGAAATCCATTGGGGTATCCCCGCGCAGGTTCGAATCCTGCCAACAACGAGAATCTTCTTATTATCGGCTACAATTTCAGAAGTTAACCTTTAGTATTTCTTCCATTTCAGTTTTATAAATAGGTGGCTTATTTTTGTGTCACTATTGCCTCTCCACATATTTGTTATCGCTACCTCTTTCATGTCTTTGCTACACCTCATTCCTACTTTAGCACTGGTGTAAACGCTTCAAATTATTATACCGTTGCTCTCTCATTCATACCTGCGCATACACTTGAAAGTTACTTTACCAATAAAAGACGCAAAGAGAGAAATAGAACAAAAGTGCTGGCTGGATTGGCAAACACACTTCATAAAACTGCATTTTCTTTTTTATTCTCCCCCTTGTTACATGCTTAACCTCCCCATGTGTAATTTCTCTTAACCTGCTGTCCCAGGAAGAGAATTTCATCTAAAGGCTCTTTCTGTGTTTTTTTCCCTAGTCTGTCTTTCCCATTTCTTAGCTGTGTAACTGTTCCTTTACGCGCTCTATTTAAACGCCATCAATCTCATTTGAGCTCCTTGCTACCGCTTCTGTTTTCTCCACCTCTCATACTGCCAGTTCTCTCTTTCTCTGTGGTTGGTGGCTACTTTCCTGAGCTTCCGAAGCCAGGTGGTTCCTGCCTCTTGTTGTCAGACTTGAATTGGAAAAGGAACCATATTAACAAGCCTTTACCACTCACACACGGCGGAGGTTTATACTTTAATTCAGTGAGCTAAGAAAAGCGTGTTGTGGGTCCCCTATGAGCCATGGTGCTTGCTTCATCATGATTTGGCACCAGTCATTAGCCGCAGCTCTGCTAATGAGCCACTGAGGTCAGTTTCAATATTTACTCAAAAACATAACCATGCAGCCCACCCCTCAACTGTGTATTTATCTTGCTTTTCTGCTGTTCGTGTGATTAGCTGGGAGGAGCTCACGGCGACATCCTCCCTATAAAAGTGTAGATGGATCACTCTCTAACTCTTTCTTGCTTCTCATACAAATGGCTTGAAAGGTGCAGGGAAGATGCAGGTCTAATAGACAGAATAGAAGGTCTGTGCCAGGTGGGTTTCTCTGCATTGTTGTTCCATCACAGGTCCGCAAGTGTAATGTGTGATCTTTGACTCCTGGCATTTCACAAGCAGGCGGCCAGGAAACGGTTTCAGCCTATCAACCACTGAGGAGACGCAGCCTCTGAATGAGGAATGAGGAAGCAATGAATACATCCAGCCTATCACAGGAACAGCCCTGAGTGTTCCGAATTATAAATTCTCCATGTCACTGTATGTCATTGAGCCCAAGTAGCTCGCCGTGATCGTATAGTGGTTAGTACTCTGCGTTGTGGCCGCAGCAACCTCGGTTCGAATCCGAGTCACGGCATTGTGGTTGGCAATGTCACGGCAGTTGGGTGTTAATTTTACAGAATTAGCAAATGTACCAGTGGTTTTTGTAAAATGTCTATTAAAAACAGATCCTTTCAAATATTTAAACCATCTAACAACAAATGATTTAAACTCGCATGATTATAAGCTGTAGCTATAATGTATTTACTTACATAAATTATCGTTCTTGAACCTATTGGGGGTGGAGGGGGAGCGGAGCTCACCCCCCAGGTGCAGTTGAGTGACCTGTGTTGTGGCTCTCTAGAGGGAAGGCACACATTTTGCTGTCACCCAGCCCAATCCAGACGTGTATTGGGGCCAGGTTTCAGGCAAATAGAGCAGTAAGTGCAGAGAAATGTTCACTCTCTAAAAGTGGCATTTCTAAAATAGTAAAGTTAAATTCAACCTCACCAGTAAGTAGGATTTTCAATAAATAAATAAAGCTACTCCTCTCCGATATGGAATTACCAAATAAAAAGTATAGGGGAATACACAGAGCTAACCTATGAGAGGGGTAGACCTCACAGTAGTGAAAAATGAAATAGACTGTTTGGTACTTACAGGACACGCGAACCACCAAAGTACATATCTTATTTTTTACTTACATAGCATCATGCACCTAGGACTACCTAGGGCCTACCTTAGGTATAAATTATATGTAATAAAAGCGGAGTTTAAGGCTTGGCAAGTAGGCTGGGACTCACCTGGGAGACCCCTGAGTCTAAGCCCAGAACCATAACTCTGCCAGTCGAGTACTTACCTAAAAGCCGATAACTCACTTTTCTTCCATAGGCTAACATTCAGTGGTTTCACTTGGAAATTCTTCTAAGTGGTGTGGAGTTTTGGAACTTTAAAATATTCATCTAAAATCAGCCGAACAACGAATTCTGATTTACTCACCTGTTATCAGGAGAGACCTCAGTGCTGCATCTTGGAGCTCGGTACTGACCCTGAAAAGTAATTTTAACCGTACTTACCAGTAACTCGAATTTCCTTCCATGGGATATCATTGCCTGCTTTTTGCTGAAAATTTTCTAAGTGTCGATTTTTGAAACTTACAAATATTCTTTAAAAATCGTACCAACTGTGAAAACGTAATTGTTTACCTGTTTTAGATAGATGTCCCAGTACTGAGCCTAGGAGCCCAGCACTGGATTACAAAAGTAACGAGAACGTACTTTACCCGTAACTTGAATTTTCTTCCATAGGAAACCATTGACTGTTTTTCTGTGAAATTTCTTCTAAGTGTCGATTTTGCAAACATGTAAATATTCCTTAAAAATCGCCTGTATAACTTAAACACAGTTTCTCAACTGCTTACAGGTGGTACAGTAGTGCTGGATCTAGGATCCAACACTGACCTAGAAAAAGTAACCATAACCCCACTTACCTGCTAAGTGAATTTCCTTCCATAGGATAACATTGGTAATTTGATCAGCAAAAGTTTCTAAGTGTCAACTTTTAAAATAGCAAAATATTGCTTAAAAATCACAACAGTAACTAAAACGAATTTACTCACTTGTTTCCAAGAACTGTCCCAGGACTGAATCTAGGATCCAGACCTGGATTTAGAAAAGTAATCCTGAAAGTAATTAATTGCATATAACTTAAAATTCCCATTGAGCTCAATGTATTATTGTTATTCAAATTGTGTTGCCTATTGCAATAAACTGTAACTATGACCTGCAAAAGTCAATTGCCTATTGCAAAGTATTTAACTAAAGCATCTCATTCTGAGAAAGTATATTTTGATACCTATTGTTGGTTCTAAAATAAAACAACAATATCTTTTGTATGCAAACCAATGGCCTAGAGTTCAGTTCTTGAGTGTGTGAGACCATTTGCTGACTGAGTGTGTACAACAAATGTTTTACACTGTACTCTGATACTGCCTTACTGCTCGGCAAGCTACCACTTTAGAGAGTAAGGTTATATCTAACTTTAGCCTCTGCCAAACCTCTGGGGACTGGGGACTCTGTGCACACTGTACCTATTTGGGAACAGTATATACAGAGCCACTTTCTCACAGTAGTGATAAAGTGATTAGAGTCCTAAGGCCAACATAAAGATACAGCAAAACGTGAGGTGAAAAGCAAAAAGGTTGCTGGTAGGCCACCTTAAGGATGCCAGGTCTAACAAAAACTGAACTAAGGATAACATGAGTAAAACATCAGGTTTCTCTACTGCATTTGGTGAGACAAGTGGGCCTTCTTTTATCTTCCATTCAAGCAATCTTTGACAGACCCCTTTATTATAGAGCTTTTCAAGGATTAAAGATAAGGCACTTACAAAGGAGTCCCAAATACTCAGAGATGGTTGACTTCTGTAATATGGGTCGTAGACTAAAAGCAGCGCAAAAACAGAGTGCAACAGGGTCCAAAAAATTGAGTGCCACAAGAGAGTTTGAATGCAAGCGTATCCTTTTACAGATCCAGAGATATACTCATCCAATTTTTGTTTTTAGGACAGAACGTGCATGATGAAAAAAACATTGTTTTTAAAAAGCGCATTGCAGAATATCAGTACTTTGATGTGGGAAAACTTCAAAACTTTCAAACAAAATATTTGTAGGCTGCTTACAGCAAGTTGTTGTGGCCGAGTGGTTAAGGCGATGGACTAGAAATCCATTGGGGTATCCCCGCGCAGGTTCGAATCCTGCCAACAACGAGAATCTTTTTATTATCGGCTACAATTTCAGAAGTTAACCTTTAGTATTTCTTCCATTTCAGTTTTATAAATAGGTGGCTTATTTTTGTGTCACTATTGCCTCTCCACATATTTGTTATCGCTACCTCTTTCATGTCTTTGCTACACCTCATTCCTACTTTAGCACTGGTGTAAACGCTTCAAATTATTATACCGTTGCTCTCTCATTCATACCTGCGCATACACTTGAAAGTTACTTTACCAATAAAAGACGCAAAGAGAGAAATAGAACAAAAGTGGTGGCTGGATTGGCAAACACACTTCATAAAACTGCATTTTCTTTTTTATTCTCCCCCTTGTTACATGCTTAACCTCCCCATGTGTAATTTCTCTTAACCTGCTGTCCCAGGAAGAGAATTTCATCTAAAGGCTCTTTCTGTGTTTTTTTCCCTAGTCTGTCTTTCCCATTTCTTAGCTGTGTAACTGTTCCTTTACGCGCTCTATTTAAATGCCATCAATCTCATTTGAGCTCCTTGCTCCCGCTTCTGTTTTCTCCACCTCTCATACTGCCAGTTCTCTCTTTCTCTGTGGTTGGTGGCTACTTTCCTGAGCTTCCGAAGCCACGTGGTTCCTGCCTCTTGTTGTCAGACTTGAATTGGAAAAGGAACCATATTAACAAGCCTTTACCACTCACACACGGCGGAAGTTTATACTTTAATTCAGTGAGCTAAGAAAAGCGTGTTGTGGGTCCCCTACGAGCCATGGTGCTTGCTTCATCATGATTTGGCACCAGTCATTAGCCGCAGCTCTGCTAATGAGCCACTGAGGTCAGTTTCAATATTTACTCAAAAACATAACCATGCAGCCCACCCCTCAACTGTGTATTTATCTTGCTTTTCTGCTGTTCGTGTGATTAGCTGGGAGGAGCTCACGGCGACATCCTCCCTATAAAAGTGTAGATGGATCACTCTCTAACTCTTTCTTGCTTCACATACAAATGGCTTGAAAGGTGCAGGGAAGATGCAGGTCTAATAGACAGAATAGAAGGTCTGTGCCAGGTGGGTTTCTCTGCATTGTTGTTCCATCACAGGTCCGCAAGTGTAATGTGTGATCTTTGACTCCTGGCATTTCACAAGCAGGCGGCCAGGAAACGGTTTCAGCCTATCAACCACTGAGGAGACGCAGCCTCTGAATGAGGAATGAGGAAGCAATGAATACATCCAGCCTATCACAGGAACAGCCCTGAGTGTTCCGAATTATAAATTCTCCATGTCACTGTATGTCGTTGAGCCCAAGTAGCTCGCCGTGATCGTATAGTGGTTAGTACTCTGCGTTGTGGCTGCAGCAACCTCGGTTCGAATCCGAGTCACGGCATTGTGGTTGGCAATGTCACGGCAGTTGGGTGTTAATTTTACAGAATTAGCAAATGTACCAGTGGTTTTAGTAAAATGTCTATTAAAAACAGATCCTTTCAAATATTTAAACCATCTAACAACAAATGATTTAAACTCGCATGATTATAAGCTGTAGCTATAATGTATTTACTTACATAAATTATCGGTCTTGAACCTATTGGGGGTGGAGGGGGACCGGAGCTCACCACCCCAGGTGCAGTTGAGTGACCTGTGTTGTGGCTCTCTAGAGGGAAGGCACACATTTTGCTGTCACCCAGCCCAATCCAGACGTGTATTGGGGCCAGGTTTCAGGCAAATAGAGCAGTAAGTGCAGAGAAATGTTCACTCTCTAAAAGTGGCATTTCTAAAATAGTAAAGTTAAATCCAACCTCACCAGTAAGTAGGATTTTCAATAAATAAATAAAGCTACTCCTCTCCGATATGGAATTACCAAATAAAAAGTATAGGGGAATACACAGAGCTAACCTATGAGAGGGGTAGACCTCACAGTAGTGAAAAATGAAATAGACTGTTTGGTACTTACAGGACACGCGAACCACCAAAGTACATATCTTATTTTTTACTTACATAGCATCATGCACCTAGGACTACCTAGGGCCTACCTTAGGTATAAATTCTATGTAATAAAAGGGGAGTTTAAGGCTTGGCAAGTAGGCTGGGACTCACCTGGGAGACCCCTGAGTCTAAGCCCAGAACCATAACTCTGCCAGTCGAGTACTTACCTAAAAGCCGATAACTCACTTTTCTTCCATAGGCTAACATTCAGTGGTTTCACTTGGAAATTCTTCTAAGTGGTGTGGAGTTTTGGAACTTTAAAATATTCATCTAAAATCAGCCGAACAACGAATTCTGATTTACTCACCTGTTATCAGGAGAGACCTCAGTGCTGCATCTTGGAGCTCGGTACTGACCCTGAAAAGTAATTTTAACCGTACTTACCAGTAACTCGAATTTCCTTCCATGGGATATCATTGCCTGCTTTTTGCTGAAAATTTTCTAAGTGTCGATTTTTGAAACTTACAAATATTCTTTAAAAATCGTACCAACTGTGAAAACGTAATTGTTTACCTGTTTTAGATAGATGTCCCAGTACTGAGCCTAGGAGCCCAGCACTGGATTACAAAAGTAACGAGAACGTACTTTACCCGTAACTTGAATTTTCTTCCATAGGAAACCATTGACTGTTTTTCTGTGAAATTTCTTCTAAGTGTCGATTTTGCAAACATGTAAATATTCCTTAAAAATCGCCTGTATAACTTAAACGCAGTTTCTCAACTGCTTACAGGTGGTACAGTAGTGCTGGATCTAGGATCCAACACTGACCTAGAAAAAGTAACCATAACCCCACTTACCTGCTAAGTGAATTTCCTTCCATAGGATAACATTGGTAATTTGATCAGCAAAAGTTTCTAAGTGTCAACTTTTAAAATAGCAAAATATTGCTTAAAAATCACAACAGTAACTAAAACAAATTTACTCACTTGTTTCCTAGAACTGTCCCAGGACTGAATCTAGGATCCAGTCCTGGATTTAGAAAAGTAATCCTGAAAGTAATTAATTGCATATAACTTAAAATTCCCATTGAGCTCAATGTATTATTGTGATTCAAATTGTGTTGCCTATTGCAATAAACTGTAACTATTACCTGCAAAAGTCAATTGCCTATTGCAAAGTATTTAACTAAAGCATCTCATTCTGAGAAAGTATATTTTGATACCTAATGTTGGTTCTAAAATAAAACAACAATATCTTTTGTATGCAAACCAATGGCCTAGAGTTCAGTTCTTGAGTGTGTGAGACCATTTGCTGACTGAGTGTGTACAACAAATGTTTTACACTGCACTCTGATACTGCCTTACTGCTCGGCAAGCTACCACTTTAGAGAGTAAGGTTATATCTAACTTTAGCCTCTGCCAAACCTCTGGGGACTGGGGACTCTGTGCACACTGTACCTATTTGGGAACAGTATATACAGAGCCACTTTCTCACAGTAGTGATAAAGTGATTAGAGTCCTAAGGCCAACATAAAGATACAGCAAAACGTGAGGTGAAAAGCAAAAAGGTTGCTGATAGGTCACCTTAAGGATGCCAGGTCTAACAAAAACTGAACTAAGGATAACATGAGTAAAACATCAGGTTTCTCTACTGCATTTGGTGAGACAAGTGGGCCTTCTTTTATCTTCCATTCAAGCAATCTTTGACAGACCCCTTTATTATAGAGGTTTTCAAGGATTAAAGATAAGGCACTTACAAAGGAGTCCCAAATACTCAGAGATGGTTGACTTCTGTAATATGGGTCGTAGACTAAAAGCAGCGCAAAAACAGAGTGCAACAGGGTCCAAAAAATTGAGTGCCACAAGAGAGTTTGAATGCAAGCGTATCCTTTTACAGATCCAGAGATATACTCATCCAATTTTTGTTTTTAGGACAGAACGTGCATGATGAAAAAAACATTGTTTTTAAAAAGCGCATTGCAGAATATCAGTACTTTGATGTGGGAAAACTTCAAAACTTTCAAACAAAATATTTGTAGGCTGCTTACAGCAAGTTGTTGTGGCCGAGTGGTTAAGGCGATGGACTAGAAATCCATTGGGGTATCCCCGCGCAGATTCGAATCCTGCCAACAACGAGAATCTTTTTATTATCGGCTACAATTTCAGAAGTTAACCTTTAGTATTTCTTCCATTTCAGTTTTATAAATAGGTGGCTTATTTTTGTGTCACTATTGCCTCTCCACATATTTGTTATCGCTACCTCTTTCATGTCTTTGCTACACCTCATTCCTACTTTAGCACTGGTGTAAACGCTTCAAATTATTATACCGTTGCTCTCTCATTCATACCTGCGCATACACTTGAAAGTTACTTTACCAATAAAAGACGCAAAGAGAGAAATAGAACAAAAGTGGTGGCTGGATTGGCAAACACACTTCATAAAACTGCATTTTCTTTTTTATTCTCCCCCTTGTTACATGCTTAACCTCCCCATGTGTAATTTCTCTTAACCTGCTGTCCCAGGAAGAGAATTTCATCTAAAGGCTCTTTCTGTGTTTTTTTCCCTAGTCTGTCTTTCCCATTTCTTAGCTGTGTAACTGTTCCTTTACGCGCTCTATTTAAATGCCATCAATCTCATTTGAGCTCCTTGCTCCCGCTTCTGTTTTCTCCACCTCTCATACTGCCAGTTCTCTCTTTCTCTGTGGTTGGTGGCTACTTTCCTGAGCTTCCGAAGCCACGTGGTTCCTGCCTCTTGTTGTCAGACTTGAATTGGAAAAGGAACCATATTAACAAGCCTTTACCACTCACACACGGCGGAAGTTTATACTTTAATTCAGTGAGCTAAGAAAAGCGTGTTGTGGGTCCCCTACGAGCCATGGTGCTTGCTTCATCATGATTTGGCACCAGTCATTAGCCGCAGCTCTGCTAATGAGCCACTGAGGTCAGTTTCAATATTTACTCAAAAACATAACCATGCAGCCCACCCCTCAACTGTGTATTTATCTTGCTTTTCTGCTGTTCGTGTGATTAGCTGGGAGGAGCTCACGGCGACATCCTCCCTATAAAAGTGTAGATGGATCACTCTCTAACTCTTTCTTGCTTCACATACAAATGGCTTGAAAGGTGCAGGGAAGATGCAGGTCTAATAGACAGAATAGAAGGTCTGTGCCAGGTGGGTTTCTCTGCATTGTTGTTCCATCACAGGTCCGCAAGTGTAATGTGTGATCTTTGACTCCTGGCATTTCACAAGCAGGCGGCCAGGAAACGGTTTCAGCCTATCAACCACTGAGGAGACGCAGCCTCTGAATGAGGAATGAGGAAGCAATGAATACATCCAGCCTATCACAGGAACAGCCCTGAGTGTTCCGAATTATAAATTCTCCATGTCACTGTATGTCGTTGAGCCCAAGTAGCTCGCCGTGATCGTATAGTGGTTAGTACTCTGTGTTGTGGCTGCAGCAACCTCGGTTCGAATCCGAGTCACGGCATTGTGGTTGGCAATGTCACAGCAGTTGGGTGTTAATTTTACAGAATTAGCAAATGTACCAGTGGTTTTAGTAAAATGTCTATTAAAAACAGATCCTTTCAAATATTTAAACCATCTAACAACAAATGATTTAAATTCGCATGATTATAAGCTGTAGCTATAATGTATTTACTTACATAAATTATCGGTCTTGAACCTATTGGGGGTGGAGGGGACCGGAGCTCACCACCCCAGGTGCAGTTGCGTGACCTGTGTTGTGGCTCTCTAGAGGGAAGGCACACATTTTGCTGTCACCCAGCCCAATCCAGACGTGTATTGGGGCCAGGTTTCAGGCAAATAGAGCAGTAAGTGCAGAGAAATGTTCACTCTCTAAAAGTGGCATTTCTAAAATAGTAAAGTTAAATTCAACCTCACCAGTAAGTAGGATTTTCAATAAATAAATAAAGCTACTCCTCTCCGATATGGAATTACCAAATAAAAAGTATAGGGGAATACACAGAGCTAACCTATGAGAGGGGTAGACCTCACTGTAGTGAAAAATGAAATAGACTGTTTGGTACTTACAGGACACGCGAACCACCAAAGTACATATCTTATTTTTTACTTACATAGCATCATGCACCTAGGACTACCTAGGGCCTACCTTAGGAATAAATTATATGTAATAAAAGGGGAGTTTAAGGCTTGGCAAGTAGGCTGGGACTCGCCTGGGAGACCCCTGAGTCTAAGCCCAGAACCATAACTCTGCCAGTCGAGTACTTACCTAAAAGCTGATAACTCACTTTTCTTCCATAGGCTAACATTCAGTGGTTTCACTTGGAAATTCTTCTAAGTGGTGTGGAGTTTTGGAACTTTAAAATATTCATCTAAAATCAGCCGAACAACGAATTCTGATTTACTCACCTGTTATCAGGAGAGACCTCAGTGCTGCATCTTGGAGCTCGGTACTGACCCTGAAAAGTAATTTTAACCGTACTTACCAGTAACTCGAATTTCCTTCCATGGGATATCATTGCCTGCTTTTTGCTGAAAATTTTCTAAGTGTCGATTTTTGAAACTTACAAATATTCTTTAAAAATCGTACCAACTGTGAAAACGTAATTGTTTACCTGTTTTAGATAGATGTCCCAGTACTGAGCCTAGGAGCCCAGCACTGGATTACAAAAGTAACGAGAACGTACTTTACCCGTAACTTGAATTTTCTTCCATAGGAAACCATTGACTGTTTTTCTGTGAAATTTCTTCTAAGTGTCGATTTTGCAAACATGTAAATATTCCTTAAAAATCGCCTGTATAACTTAAACACAGTTTCTCAACTGCTTACAGGTGGTACAGTAGTGCTGGATCTAGGATCCAACACTGACCTAGAAAAAGTAACCATAACCCCACTTACCTGCTAAGTGAATTTCCTTCCATAGGATAACATTGGTAATTTGATCAGCAAAAGTTTCTAAGTGTCAACTTTTAAAATAGCAAAATATTGCTTAAAAATCACAACAGTAACTAAAACGAATTTACTCACTTGTTTCCAAGAACTGTCCCAGGACTGAAACTAGGATCCAGTCCTGGATTTAGAAAAGTAATCCTGAAAGTAATTAATTGCATATAACTTAAAATTCCCATTGATCTCAATGTATTATTGTGATTCAAATTGTGTTGCCTATTGCAATAAACTGTAACTATGACCTGCAAAAGTCAATTGCCTATTGCAAAGTATTTAACTAAAGCATCTCATTCTGAGAAAGTATATTTTGATACCTATTGTTGGTTCTAAAATAAAACAACAATATCTTTTGTATGCAAACCAATGGCCTAGAGTTCAGTTCTTGAGTGTGTGAGACCATTTGCTGACTGAGTGTGTACAACAAATGTTTTACACTGTACTCTGATACTGCCTTACTGCTCGGCAAGCTACCACTTTAGAGAGTAAGGTTATATCTAACTTTAGCCTCTGCCAAACCTCTGGGGACTGGGGACTCTGTGCACACTGTACCTATTTGGGAACAGTATATACAGAGCCACTTTCTCACAGTAGTGATAAAGTGATTAGAGTCCTAAGGCCAACATAAAGATACAGCAAAACGTGAGGTGAAAAGCAAAAAGGTTGCTGGTAGGCCACCTTAAGGATGCCAGGTCTAACAAAAACTGAACTAAGGATAACATGAGTAAAACATCAGGTTTCTATACTGCATTTGGTGAGACAAGTGGGCCTTCTTTTATCTTCCATTCAAGCAATCTTTGACAGACCCCTTTATTATAGAGCTTTTCAAGGATTAAAGATAAGGCACTTACAAAGGAGTCCCAAATACTCAGAGATGGTTGACTTCTGTAATATCGGTCGTAGACTAAAAGCAGCGCAAAAACAGAGTGCAACAGGGTCCAAACAATTGAGTGCCACAAGAGAGTTTGAATGCAAGCGTATCCTTTTACAGATCCAGAGATATACTCATCCAATTTTTGTTTTTAGGACAGAACGTGCATGATGAAAAAAACATTGTTTTTAAAAAGCGCATTGCAGAATATCAGTACTTTGATGTGGGAAAACTTCAAAACTTTCAAACAAAATATTTGTAGGCAGATTACAGCAAGTTGTTGTGGCCGAGTGGTTAAGGCGATGGACTAGAAATCCATTGGGGTATCCCCGCGCAGGTTCGAATCCTGCCAACAACGAGAATCTTTTTATTATCGGCTACAATTTCAGAAGTTAACCTTTAGTATTTCTTCCATTTCAGTTTTATAAATAGGTGGCTTATTTTTGTGTCACTATTGCCTCTCCACATATTTGTTATCGCTACCTCTTTCATGTCTTTGCTACACCTCATTCCTACTTTAGCACGGGTGTAAACGCTTCAAATTATTATACCGTTGCTCTCTCATTCATACCTGCGCATACACTTGAAAGTTACTTTACCAATAAAAGACGCAAAGAGAGAAATAGAACAAAAGTGCTGGCTGGATTGGCAAACACACTTCATAAAACTGCATTTTCTTTTTTATTCTCCCCCTTGTTACATGCTTAACCTCCCCATGTGTAATTTCTCTTAACCTGCTGTCCCAGGAAGAGAATTTCATCTAAAGGCTCTTTCTGTGTTTTTTCCCCTAGTCTGTCTTTCCCATTTCTTAGCTGTGTAACTGTTCCTTTACGCGCTCTATTTAAACGCCATCAATCTCATTTGAGCTCCTTGCTCCCGCTTCTGTTTTCTCCACCTCTCATACTGCCAGTTCTCTCTTTCTCTGTGGTTGGTGGCTACTTTCCTGAGCTTCCGAAGCCACGTGGTTCCTGCCTCTTGTTGTCAGACTTGAATTGGAAAAGGAACCATATTAACAAGCCTTTACCATTCACACACGGCGGAAGTTTATACTTTAATTCAGTGAGCTAAGAAAAGCGTGTTGTGGGTCCCCTACGAGCCATGGTGCTTGCTTCATCATGATTTGGCACCAGGCATTAGCCGCAGCTCTGCTAATGAGCCACTGAGGTCAGTTTCAATATTTACTCAAAAACATAACCATGCAGCCCACCCCTCAACTGTGTATTTATCTTGCTTTTCTGCTGTTCGTGTGATTAGCTGGGAGGAGCTCACGGCGACATCCTCCCTATAAAAGAATAGATGGATCACTCTCTAACTCTTTCTTGCTTCACATACAAATGGCTTGAAAGGTGCAGGGAAGATGCAGGTCTAATAGACAGAATAGAAGGTCTGTGCCAGGTGGGTTTCTCTGCATTGTTGTTCCATCACAGGTCCGCAAGTGTAATGTGTGATCTTTGACTCCTGGCATTTCACAAGCAGGCGGCCAGGAAACGGTTTCAGCCTATCAACCACTGAGGAGACGCAGCCTCTGAATGAGGAATGAGGAAGCAATGAATACATCCAGCCTATCACAGGAACAGCCCTGAGTGTTCCGAATTATAAATTCTCCATGTCACTGTATGTCGTTGAGCCCAAGTAGCTCGCCGTGATCGTATAGTGGTTAGTACTCTGCGTTGTGGCCGCAGCAACCTCGGTTCGAATCCGAGTCACGGCATTGTGGTTGGCAATGTCACGGCAGTTGGGTGTTAATTTTACAGAATTAGCAAATGTACCAGTGGTTTTTGTAAAATGTCTATTAAAAACAGATCCTTTCAAATATTTAAACCATCTAACAACAAATGATTTAAACTCGCATGATTATAAGCTGTAGCTATAATGTATTTACTTACATAAATTATCGGTCTTGAACCTATTGGGGGTGGAGGGGGAGCGGAGCTCCCCCCCCAGGTGCAGTTGAGTGACCTGTGTTGTGGCTCTCTAGAGGGAAGGCACACATTTTGCTGTCACCCAGCCCAATCCAGACGTGTATTGGGGCCAGGTTTCAGGCAAATAGAGCAGTAAGTGCAGAGAAATGTTCACTCTCTAAAAGTGGCATTTCTAAAATAGTAAAGTTAAATCCAACCTCACCAGTAAGTAGGATTTTCAATAAATAAATAAAGCTACTCCTCTCCGATATGGAATTACCAAATAAAAAGTATAGGGGAATACACAGAGCTAACCTATGAGAGGGGTAGACCTCACAGTAGTGAAAAATGAAATAGACTGTTTGGTACTTACAGGACACGCGAACCACCAAAGTACATATCTTATTTTTTACTTACATAGCATCATGCACCTAGGACTACCTAAGGCCTACCTTAGGTATAAATTCTATGTAATAAAAGGGGAGTTTAAGGCTTGGCAAGTAGGCTGGGACTCACCTGGGAGACCCCTGAGTCTAAGCCCAGAACCATAACTCTGCCAGTCGAGTACTTACCTAAAAGCCGATAACTCACTTTTCTTCCATAGGCTAACATTCAGTGGTTTCACTTGGAAATTCTTCTAAGTGGTGTGGAGTTTTGGAACTTTAAAATATTCATCTAAAATCAGCCGAACAACGAATTCTGATTTACTCACCTGTTATCAGGAGAGACCTCAGTGCTGCATCTTGGAGCTCGGTACTGACCCTGAAAAGTAATTTTAACCGTACTTACCAGTAACTCGAATTTCCTTCCATGGGATATCATTGCCTGCTTTTTGCTGAAAATTTTCTAAGTGTCGATTTTTGAAACTTACAAATATTCTTTAAAAATCGTACCAACTGTGAAAACGTAATTGTTTACCTGTTTTAGATAGATGTCCCAGTACTGAGCCTAGGAGCCCAGCACTGGATTACAAAAGTAACGAGAACGTACTTTACCCGTAACTTGAATTTTCTTCCATAGGAAACCATTGACTGTTTTTCTGTGAAATTTCTTCTAAGTGTCGATTTTGCAAACATGTAAATATTCCTTAAAAATCGCCTGTATAACTTAAACGCAGTTTCTCAACTGCTTACAGGTGGTACAGTAGTGCTGGATCTAGGATCCAACACTGACCTAGAAAAAGTAACCATAACCCCACTTACCTGCTAAGTGAATTTCCTTCCATAGGATAACATTGGTAATTTGATCAGCAAAAGTTTCTAAGTGTCAACTTTTAAAATAGCAAAATATTGCTTAAAAATCACAACAGTAACTAAAACAAATTTACTCACTTGTTTCCTAGAACTGTCCCAGGACTGAATCTAGGATCCAGTCCTGGATTTAGAAAAGTAATCCTGAAAGTAATTAATTGCATATAACTTAAAATTCCCATTGAGCTCAATGTATTATTGTGATTCAAATTGTGTTGCCTATTGCAATAAACTGTAACTATTACCTGCAAAAGTCAATTGCCTATTGCAAAGTATTTAACTAAAGCATCTCATTCTGAGAAAGTATATTTTGATACCTAATGTTGGTTCTAAAATAAAACAACAATATCTTTTGTATGCAAACCAATGGCCTAGAGTTCAGTTCTTGAGTGTGTGAGACCATTTGCTGACTGAGTGTGTACAACAAATGTTTTACACTGCACTCTGATACTGCCTTACTGCTCGGCAAGCTACCACTTTAGAGAGTAAGGTTATATCTAACTTTAGCCTCTGCCAAACCTCTGGGGACTGGGGACTCTGTGCACACTGTACCTATTTGGGAACAGTATATACAGAGCCACTTTCTCACAGTAGTGATAACGTGATTAGAGTCCTAAGGCCAACATAAAGATACAGCAAAACGTGAGGTGAAAAGCAAAAAGGTTGCTGGTAAGCCACCTTAAGGATGCCAGGTCTAACAAAAACTGAACTAAGGATAACATGAGTAAAACATCAGGTTTCTCTACTGCATTTGGTGAGACAAGTGGGCCTTCTTTTATCTTCCATTCAAGCAATCTTTGACAGACCCCTTTATTATAGAGCTTTTCAAGGATTAAAGATAAGGCACTTACAAAGGAGTCCCAAATACTCAGAGATGGTTGACTTCTGTAATATGGGTCGTAGACTAAAAGCAGCGCAAAAACAGAGTGCAACAGGGTCCAAAAAATTGAGTGCCACAAGAGAGTTTTGAATGCAAGCGTATCCTTTTACAGATCCAGAGATATACTCATCCAATTTTTGTTTTTAGGACAGAACGTGCATGATGAAAAAAACATTGTTTTTAAAAAGCGCATTGCAGAATATCAGTACTTTGATGTGGGAAAACTTCAAAACTTTCAAACAAAATATTTGTAGGCAGTTTACAGCAAGTTGTTGTGGCCGAGTGGTTAAGGCGATGGACTAGAAATCCATTGGGGTATCCCCGCGCAGGTTCGAATCCTGCCAACAACGAGAATCTTTTTATTATCGGCTACAATTTCAGAAGTTAACCTTTAGTATTTCTTCCATTTCAGTTTTATAAATAGGTGGCTTATTTTTGTGTCACTATTGCCTCTCCACATATTTGTTATCGCTACCTCTTTCATGTCTTTGCTACACCTCATTCCTACTTTAGCACTGGTGTAAACGCTTCAAATTATTATACCGTTGCTCTCTCATTCATACCTGCGCATACACTTGAAAGTTACTTTACCAATAAAAGACGCAAAGAGAGAAATAGAACAAAAGTGCTGGCTGGATTGGCAAACACACTTCATAAAACTGCATTTTCTTTTTTATTCTCCCCCTTGTTACATGCTTAACCTCCCCATGTGTAATTTCTCTTAACCTGCTGTCCCAGGAAGAGAATTTCATCTAAAGGCTCTTTCTGTGTTTTTTTCCCTAGTCTGTCTTTCCCATTTCTTAGCTGTGTAACTGTTCCTTTACGCGCTCTATTTAAACGCCATCAATCTCATTTGAGCTCCTTGCTCCCGCTTCTGTTTTCTCCACCTCTCATACTGCCAGTTCTCTCTTTCTCTGTGGTTGGTGGCTACTTTCCTGAGCTTCCGAAGCCAGGTGGTTCCTGCCTCTTGTTGTCAGACTTGAATTGGAAAAGGAACCATATTAACAAGCCTTTACCACTCACACACGGCGGAGGTTTATACTTTAATTCAGTGAGCTAAGAAAAGCGTGTTGTGGGTCCCCTATGAGCCATGGTGCTTGCTTCATCATGATTTGGCACCAGTCATTAGCCGCAGCTCTGCTAATGAGCCACTGAGGTCAGTTTCAATATTTACTCAAAAACATAACCATGCAGCCCACCCCTCAACTGTGTATTTATCTTGCTTTTCTGCTGTTCGTGTGATTAGCTGGGAGGAGCTCACGGCGACATCCTCCCTATAAAAGTGTAGATGGATCACTCTCTAACTCTTTCTTGCTTCACATACAAATGGCTTGAAAGGTGCAGGGAAGATGCAGGTCTAATAGACAGAATAGAAGGTCTGTGCCAGGTGGGTTTCTCTGCATTGTTGTTCCATCACAGGTCCGCAAGTGTAATGTGTGATCTTTGACTCCTGGCATTTCACAAGCAGGCGGCCAGGAAACGGTTTCAGCCTATCAACCACTGAGGAGACGCAGCCTCTGAATGAGGAATGAGGAAGCAATGAATACATCCAGCCTATCACAGGAACAGCCCTGAGTGTTCCGAATTATAAATTCTCCATGTCACTGTATGTCATTGAGCCCAAGTAGCTCGCCGTGATCGTATAGTGGTTAGTACTCTGCGTTGTGGCCGCAGCAACCTCGGTTCGAATCCGAGTCACGGCATTGTGGTTGGCAATGTCACGGCAGTTGGGTGTTAATTTTACAGAATTAGCAAATGTACCAGTGGTTTTTGTAAAATGTCTATTAAAAACAGATCCTTTCAAATATTTAAACCATCTAACAACAAATGATTTAAACTCGCATGATTATAAGCTGTAGCTATAATGTATTTACTTACATAAATTATCGTTCTTGAACCTATTGGGGGTGGAGGGGGAGCGGAGCTCATCCCCCAGGTGCAGTTGAGTGACCTGTGTTGTGGCTCTCTAGAGGGAAGGCACACATTTTGCTGTCACCCAGCCCAATCCAGACGTGTATTGGGGCCAGGTTTCAGGCAAATAGAGCAGTAAGTGCAGAGAAATGTTCACTCTCTAAAAGTGGCATTTCTAAAATAGTAAAGTTAAATTCAACCTCACCAGTAAGTAGGATTTTCAATAAATAAATAAAGCTACTCCTCTCCGATATGGAATTACCAAATAAAAAGTATAGGGGAATACACAGAGCTAACCTATGAGAGGGGTAGACCTCACAGTAGTGAAAAATGAAATAGACTGTTTGGTACTTACAGGACACGCGAACCACCAAAGTACATATCTTATTTTTTACTTACATAGCATCATGCACCTAGGACTACCTAGGGCCTACCTTAGGTATAAATTATATGTAATAAAAGGGGAGTTTAAGGCTTGGCAAGTAGGCTGGGACTCACCTGGGAGACCCCTGAGTCTAAGCCCAGAACCATAACTCTGCCAGTCGAGTACTTACCTAAAAGCCGATAACTCACTTTTCTTCCATAGGCTAACATTCAGTGGTTTCACTTGGAAATTCTTCTAAGTGGTGTGGAGTTTTGGAACTTTAAAATATTCATCTAAAATCAGCCGAACAACGAATTCTGATTTACTCACCTGTTATCAGGAGAGACCTCAGTGCTGCATCTTGGAGCTCGGTACTGACCCTGAAAAGTAATTTTAACCGTACTTACCAGTAACTCGAATTTCCTTCCATGGGATATCATTGCCTGCTTTTTGCTGAAAATTTTCTAAGTGTCGATTTTTGAAACTTACAAATATTCTTTAAAAATCGTACCAACTGTGAAAACGTAATTGTTTACCTGTTTTAGATAGATGTCCCAGTACTGAGCCTAGGAGCCCAGCACTGGATTACAAAAGTAACGAGAACGTACTTTACCCGTAACTTGAATTTTCTTCCATAGGAAACCATTGACTGTTTTTCTGTGAAATTTCTTCTAAGTGTCGATTTTGCAAACATGTAAATATTCCTTAAAAATCGCCTGTATAACTTTAACACAGTTTCTCAACTGCTTACAGGTGGTACAGTAGTGCTGGATCTAGGATCCAACACTGACCTAGAAAAAGTAACCATAACCCCACTTACCTCCTAAGTGAATTTCCTTCCATAGGATAACATTGGTAATTTGATCAGCAAAAGTTTCTAAGTGTCAACTTTTAAAATAGCAAAATATTGCTTAAAAATCACAACAGTAACTAAAACGAATTTACTCACTTGTTTCCAAGAACTGTCCCAGGACTGAATCTAGGATCCAGACCTGGATTTAGAAAAGTAATCCTGAAAGTAATTAATTGCATATAACTTAAAATTCCCATTGAGCTCAATGTATTATTGTTATTCAAATTGTGTTGCCTATTGCAATAAACTGTAACTATGACCTGCAAAAGTCAATTGCCTATTGCAAAGTATTTAACTAAAGCATCTCATTCTGAGAAAGTATATTTTGATACCTATTGTTGGTTCTAAAATAAAACAACAATATCTTTTGTATGCAAACCAATGGCCTAGAGTTCAGTTCTTGAGTGTGTGAGACCATTTGCTGACTGAGTGTGTACAACAAATGTTTTACACTGTACTCTGATACTGCCTTACTGCTCGGCAAGCTACCACTTTAGAGAGTAAGGTTATATCTAACTTTAGCCTCTGCCAAACCTCTGGGGACTGGGGACTCTGTGCACACTGTACCTATTTGGGAACAGTATATACAGAGCCACTTTCTCACAGTAGTGATAAAGTGATTAGAGTCCTAAGGCCAACATAAAGATACAGCAAAACGTGAGGTGAAAAGCAAAAAGGTTGCTGGTAGGTCACCTTAAGGATGCCAGGTCTAACAAAAACTGAACTAAGGATAACATGAGTAAAACATCAGGTTTCTCTACTGCATTTGGTGAGACAAGTGGGCCTTCTTTTATCTTCCATTCAAGCAATCTTTGACAGACCCCTTTATTATAGAGCTTTTCAAGGATTAAAGATAAGGCACTTACAAAGGAGTCCCAAATACTCAGAGATGGTTGACTTCTGTAATATGGGTCGTAGACTAAAAGCAGCGCAAAAACAGAGTGCAACAGGGTCCAAAAAATTGAGTGCCACAAGAGAGTTTTGAATGCAAGCGTATCCTTTTACAGATCCAGAGATATACTCATCCAATTTTTGTTTTTAGGACAGAACGTGCATGATGAAAAAAACATTGTTTTTAAAAAGCGCATTGCAGAATATCAGTACTTTGATGTGGGAAAACTTCAAAACTTTCAAACAAAATATTTGTAGGCAGTTTACAGCAAGTTGTTGTGGCCGAGTGGTTAAGGCGATGGACTAGAAATCCATTGGGGTATCCCCGCGCAGGTTCGAATCCTGCCAACAACGAGAATCTTTTTATTATCGGCTACAATTTCAGAAGTTAACCTTTAGTATTTCTTCCATTTCAGTTTTATAAATAGGTGGCTTATTTTTGTGTCACTATTGCCTCTCCACATATTTGTTATCGCTACCTCTTTCATGTCTTTGCTACACCTCATTCCTACTTTAGCACTGGTGTAAACGCTTCAAATTATTATACCGTTGCTCTCTCATTCATACCTGCGCATACACTTGAAAGTTACTTTACCAATAAAAGACGCAAAGAGAGAAATAGAACAAAAGTGCTGGCTGGATTGGCAAACACACTTCATAAAACTGCATTTTCTTTTTTATTCTCCCCCTTGTTACATGCTTAACCTCCCCATGTGTAATTTCTCTTAACCTGCTGTCCCAGGAAGAGAATTTCATCTAAAGGCTCTTTCTGTGTTTTTTTCCCTAGTCTGTCTTTCCCATTTCTTAGCTGTGTAACTGTTCCTTTACGCGCTCTATTTAAACGCCATCAATCTCATTTGAGCTCCTTGCTCCCGCTTCTGTTTTCTCCACCTCTCATACTGCCAGTTCTCTCTTTCTCTGTGGTTGGTGGCTACTTTCCTGAGCTTCCGAAGCCAGGTGGTTCCTGCCTCTTGTTGTCAGACTTGAATTGGAAAAGGAACCATATTAACAAGCCTTTACCACTCACACACGGCGGAGGTTTATACTTTAATTCAGTGAGCTAAGAAAAGCGTGTTGTGGGTCCCCTATGAGCCATGGTGCTTGCTTCATCATGATTTGGCACCAGTCATTAGCCGCAGCTCTGCTAATGAGCCACTGAGGTCAGTTTCAATATTTACTCAAAAACATAACCATGCAGCCCACCCCTCAACTGTGTATTTATCTTGCTTTTCTGCTGTTCGTGTGATTAGCTGGGAGGAGCTCACGGCGACATCCTCCCTATAAAAGTGTAGATGGATCACTCTCTAACTCTTTCTTGCTTCACATACAAATGGCTTGAAAGGTGCAGGGAAGATGCAGGTCTAATAGACAGAATAGAAGGTCTGTGCCAGGTGGGTTTCTCTGCATTGTTGTTCCATCACAGGTCCGCAAGTGTAATGTGTGATCTTTGACTCCTGGCATTTCACAAGCAGGCGGCCAGGAAACGGTTTCAGCCTATCAACCACTGAGGAGACGCAGCCTCTGAATGAGGAATGAGGAAGCAATGAATACATCCAGCCTATCACAGGAACAGCCCTGAGTGTTCCGAATTATAAATTCTCCATGTCACTGTATGTCATTGAGCCCAAGTAGCTCGCCGTGATCGTATAGTGGTTAGTACTCTGCGTTGTGGCCGCAGCAACCTCGGTTCGAATCCGAGTCACGGCATTGTGGTTGGCAATGTCACGGCAGTTGGGTGTTAATTTTACAGAATTAGCAAATGTACCAGTGGTTTTTGTAAAATGTCTATTAAAAACAGATCCTTTCAAATATTTAAACCATCTAACAACAAATGATTTAAACTCGCATGATTATAAGCTGTAGCTATAATGTATTTACTTACATAAATTATCGTTCTTGAACCTATTGGGGGTGGAGGGGGAGCGGAGCTCACCCCCCAGGTGCAGTTGAGTGACCTGTGTTGTGGCTCTCTAGAGGGAAGGCACACATTTTGCTGTCACCCAGCCCAATCCAGACGTGTATTGGGGCCAGGTTTCAGGCAAATAGAGCAGTAAGTGCAGAGAAATGTTCACTCTCTAATAGTGGCATTTCTAAAATAGTAAAGTTAAATTCAACCTCACCAGTAAGTAGGATTTTCAATAAATAAATAAAGCTACTCCTCTCCGATATGGAATTACCAAATAAAAAGTATAGGGGAATACACAGAGCTAACCTATGAGAGGGGTAGACCTCACAGTAGTGAAAAATGAAATAGACTGTTTGGTACTTACAGGACACGCGAACCACCAAAGTACATATCTTATTTTTTACTTACATAGCATCATGCACCTAGGACTACCTAGGGCCTACCTTAGGTATAAATTATATGTAATAAAAGGGGAGTTTAAGGCTTGGCAAGTAGGCTGGGACTCACCTGGGAGACCCCTGAGTCTAAGCCCAGAACCATAACTCTGCCAGTCGAGTACTTACCTAAAAGCCGATAACTCACTTTTCTTCCATAGGCTAACATTCAGTGGTTTCACTTGGAAATTCTTCTAAGTGGTGTGGAGTTTTGGAACTTTAAAATATTCATCTAAAATCAGCCGAACAACGAATTCTGATTTACTCACCTGTTATCAGGAGAGACCTCAGTGCTGCATCTTGGAGCTCGGTACTGACCCTGAAAAGTAATTTTAACCGTACTTCCCAGTAACTCGAATTTCCTTCCATGGGATATCATTGCCTGCTTTTTGCTGAAAATTTTCTAAGTGTCGATTTTTGAAACTTACAAATATTCTTTAAAAATCGTACCAACTGTGAAAACGTAATTGTTTACCTGTTTTAGATAGATGTCCCAGTACTGAGCCTAGGAGCCCAGCACTGGATTACAAAAGTAACGAGAACGTACTTTACCCGTAACTTGAATTTTCTTCCATAGGAAACCATTGACTGTTTTTCTGTGAAATTTCTTCTAAGTGTCGATTTTGCAAACATGTAAATATTCCTTAAAAATCGCCTGTATAACTTTAACACAGTTTCTCAACTGCTTACAGGTGGTACAGTAGTGCTGGATCTAGGATCCAACACTGACCTAGAAAAAGTAACCATAACCCCACTTACCTGCTAAGTGAATTTCCTTCCATAGGATAACATTGGTAATTTGATCAGCAAAAGTTTCTAAGTGTCAACTTTTAAAATAGCAAAATATTGCTTAAAAATCACAACAGTAACTAAAACGAATTTACTCACTTGTTTCCAAGAACTGTCCCAGGACTGAATCTAGGATCCAGACCTGGATTTAGAAAAGTAATCCTGAAAGTAATTAATTGCATATAACTTAAAATTCCCATTGAGCTCAATGTATTATTGTTATTCAAATTGTGTTGCCTATTGCAATAAACTGTAACTATGACCTGCAAAAGTCAATTGCCTATTGCAAAGTATTTAACTAAAGCATCTCATTCTGAGAAAGTATATTTTGATACCTATTGTTGGTTCTAAAATAAAACAACAATATCTTTTGTATGCAAACCAATGGCCTAGAGTTCAGTTCTTGAGTGTGTGAGACCATTTGCTGACTGAGTGTGTACAACAAATGTTTTACACTGTACTCTGATACTGCCTTACTGCTCGGCAAGCTACCACTTTAGAGAGTAAGGTTATATCTAACTTTAGCCTCTGCCAAACCTCTGGGGACTGGGGACTCTGTGCACACTGTACCTATTTGGGAACAGTATATACAGAGCCACTTTCTCACAGTAGTGATAAAGTGATTAGAGTCCTAAGGCCAACATAAAGATACAGCAAAACGTGAGGTGAAAAGCAAAAAGGTTGCTGGTAGGTCACCTTAAGGATGCCAGGTCTAACAAAAACTGAACTAAGGATAACATGAGTAAAACATCAGGTTTCTCTACTGCATTTGGTGAGACAAGTGGGCCTTCTTTTATCTTCCATTCAAGCAATCTTTGACAGACCCCTTTATTATAGAGCTTTTCAAGGATTAAAGATAAGGCACTTACAAAGGAGTCCCAAATACTCAGAGATGGTTGACTTCTGTAATATGGGTCGTAGACTAAAAGCAGCGCAAAAACAGAGTGCAACAGGGTCCAAAAAATTGAGTGCCACAAGAGAGTTTGAATGCAAGCGTATCCTTTTACAGATCCAGAGATATACTCATCCAATTTTTGTTTTTAGGACAGAACGTGCATGATGAAAAAAACATTGTTTTTAAAAAGCGCATTGCAGAATATCAGTACTTTGATGTGGGAAAACTTCAAAACTTTCAAACAAAATATTTGTAGGCTGCTTACAGCAAGTTGTTGTGGCCGAGTGGTTAAGGCGATGGACTAGAAATCCATTGGGGTATCCCCGCGCAGGTTCGAATCCTGCCAACAACGAGAATCTTTTTGTTATCGGCTACAATTTCAGAAGTTAACCTTTAGTATTTCTTCCATTTCAGTTTTATAAATAGGTGGCTTATTTTTGTGTCACTATTGCCTCTCCACATATTTGTTATCGCTACCTCTTTCATGTCTTTGCTACACCTCATTCCTACTTTAGCACTGGTGTAAACGCTTCAAATTATTATACCGTTGCTCTCTCATTCATACCTGCGCATACACTTGAAAGTTACTTTACCAATAAAAGACGCAAAGAGAGAAATAGAACAAAAGTGGTGGCTGGATTGGCAAACACACTTCATAAAACTGCATTTTCTTTTTTATTCTCCCCCTTGTTACATGCTTAACCTCCCCATGTGTAATTTCTCTTAACCTGCTGTCCCAGGAAGAGAATTTCATCTAAAGGCTCTTTCTGTGTTTTTTTCCCTAGTCTGTCTTTCCCATTTCTTAGCTGTGTAACTGTTCCTTTACGCGCTCTATTTAAATGCCATCAATCTCATTTGAGCTCCTTGCTCCCGCTTCTGTTTTCTCCACCTCTCATACTGCCAGTTCTCTCTTTCTCTGTGGTTGGTGGCTACTTTCCTGAGCTTCCGAAGCCACGTGGTTCCTGCCTCTTGTTGTCAGAGTTGAATTGGAAAAGGAACCATATTAACAAGCCTTTACCACTCACACACGGCGGAAGTTTATACTTTAATTCAGTGAGCTAAGAAAAGCGTGTTGTGGGTCCCCTACGAGCCATGGTGCTTGCTTCATCATGATTTGGCACCAGTCATTAGCCGCAGCTCTGCTAATGAGCCACTGAGGTCAGTTTCAATATTTACTCAAAAACATAACCATGCAGCCCACCCCTCAACTGTGTATTTATCTTGCTTTTCTGCTGTTCGTGTGATTAGCTGGGAGGAGCTCACGGCGACATCCTCCCTATAAAAGTGTAGATGGATCACTCTCTAACTCTTTCTTGCTTCACATACAAATGGCTTGAAAGGTGCAGGGAAGATGCAGGTCTAATAGACAGAATAGAAGGTCTGTGCCAGGTGGGTTTCTCTGCATTGTTGTTCCATCACAGGTCCGCAAGTGTAATGTGTGATCTTTGACTCCTGGCATTTCACAAGCAGGCGGCCAGGAAACGGTTTCAGCCTATCAACCACTGAGGAGACGCAGCCTCTGAATGAGGAATGAGGAAGCAATGAATACATCCAGCCTATCACAGGAACAGCCCTGAGTGTTCCGAATTATAAATTCTCCATGTCACTGTATGTAGTTGAGCCCAAGTAGCTCGCCGTGATCGTATAGTGGTTAGTACTCTGCGTTGTGGCTGCAGCAACCTCGGTTCGAATCCGAGTCACGGCATTGTGGTTGGCAATGTCACAGCAGTTGGGTGTTAATTTTACAGAATTAGCAAATGTACCAGTGGTTTTAGTAAAATGTCTATTAAAAACAGATCCTTTCAAATATTTAAACCATCTAACAACAAATGATTTAAACTCGCATGATTATAAGCTGTAGCTATAATGTATTTACTTACATAAATTATCGGTCTTGAACCTATTGGGGGTGGAGGGGGACCGGAGCTCACCCCCCAGGTGCAGTTGCGTGACCTGTGTTGTGGCTCTCTAGAGGGAAGGCACACATTTTGCTGTCACCCAGCCCAATCCAGACGTGTATTGGGGCCAGGTTTCAGGCAAATAGAGCAGTAAGTGCAGAGAAATGTTCACTCTCTAAAAGTGGCATTTCTAAAATAGTAAAGTTAAATTCAACCTCACCAGTAAGTAGGATTTTCAATAAATAAATAAAGGTACTCCTCTCCGATATGGAATTACCAAATAAAAAGTATAGGGGAATACACAGAGCTAACCTATGAGAGGGGTAGACCTCACAGTAGTGAAAAATGAAATAGACTGTTTGGTACTTACAGGACACGCGAACCACCAAAGTACATATCTTATTTTTTACTTACATAGCATCATGCACCTAGGACTACCTAGGGCCTACCTTAGGAATAAATTATATGTAATAAAAGGGGAGTTTAAGGCTTGGCAAGTAGGCTGGGACTCGCCTGGGAGACCCCTGAGTCTAAGCCCAGAACCATAACTCTGCCAGTCGAGTACTTACCTAAAAGCCGATAACTCACTTTTCTTCCATAGGCTAACATTCAGTGGTTTCACTTGGAAATTCTTCTAAGTGGTGTGGAGTTTTGGAACTTTAAAATATTCATCTAAAATCAGCCGAACAACGAATTCTGATTTACTCACCTGTTATCAGGAGAGACCTCAGTGCTGCATCTTGGAGCTCGGTACTGACCCTGAAAAGTAATTTTAACCGTACTTACCAGTAACTCGAATTTCCTTCCATGGGATATCATTGCCTGCTTTTTGCTGAAAATTTTCTAAGTGTCGATTTTTGAAACTTACAAATATTCTTTAAAAATCGTACCAACTGTGAAAACGTAATTGTTTACCTGTTTTAGATAGATGTCCCAGTACTGAGCCTAGGAGCCCAGCACTGGATTACAAAAGTAACGAGAACGTACTTTACCCGTAACTTGAATTTTCTTCCATAGGAAACCATTGACTGTTTTTCTGTGAAATTTCTTCTAAGTGTCGATTTTGCAAACATGTAAATATTCCTTAAAAATCGCCTGTATAACTTAAACACAGTTTCTCAACTGCTTACAGGTGGTACAGTAGTGCTGGATCTAGGATCCAACACTGACCTAGAAAAAGTAACCATAACCCCACTTACCTGCTAAGTGAATTTCCTTCCATAGGATAACATTGGTAATTTGATCAGCAAAAGTTTCTAAGTGTCAACTTTTAAAATAGCAAAATATTGCTTAAAAATCACAACAGTAACTAAAACGAATTTACTCACTTGTTTCCAAGAACTGTCCCAGGACTGAAACTAGGATCCAGTCCTGGATTTAGAAAAGTAATCCTGAAAGTAATTAATTGCATATAACTTAAAATTCCCATTGATCTCAATGTATTATTGTGATTCAAATTGTGTTGCCTATTGCAATAAACTGTAACTATGACCTGCAAAAGTCAATTGCCTATTGCAAAGTATTTAACTAAAGCATCTCATTCTGAGAAAGTATATTTTGATACCTATTGTTGGTTCTAAAATAAAACAACAATATCTTTTGTATGCAAACCAATGGCCTAGAGTTCAGTTCTTGAGTGTGTGAGACCATTTGCTGACTGAGTGTGTACAACAAATGTTTTACACTGTACTCTGATACTGCCTTACTGCTCGGCAAGCTACCACTTTAGAGAGTAAGGTTATATCTAACTTTAGCCTCTGCCAAACCTCTGGGGACTGGGGACTCTGTGCACACTGTACCTATTTGGGAACAGTATATACAGAGCCACTTTCTCACAGTAGTGATAAAGTGATTAGAGTCCTAAGGCCAACATAAAGATACAGCAAAACGTGAGGTGAAAAGCAAAAAGGTTGCTGGTAGGCCACCTTAAGGATGCCAGGTCTAACAAAAACTGAACTAAGGATAACATGAGTAAAACATCAGGTTTCTATACTGCATTTGGTGAGACAAGTGGGCCTTCTTTTATCTTCCATTCAAGCAATCTTTGACAGACCCCTTTATTATAGAGCTTTTCAAGGATTAAAGATAAGGCACTTACAAAGGAGTCCCAAATACTCAGAGATGGTTGACTTCTGTAATATCGGTCGTAGACTAAAAGCAGCGCAAAAACAGAGTGCAACAGGGTCCAAAAAATTGAGTGCCACAAGAGAGTTTGAATGCAAGCGTATCCTTTTACAGATCCAGAGATATACTCATCCAATTTTTGTTTTTAGGACAGAACGTGCATGATGAAAAAAACATTGTTTTTAAAAAGCGCATTGCAGAATATCAGTACTTTGATGTGGGAAAACTTCAAAACTTTCAAACAAAATATTTGTAGGCAGCTTACAGCAAGTTGTTGTGGCCGAGTGGTTAAGGCGATGGACTAGAAATCCATTGGGGTATCCCCGCGCAGGTTCGAATCCTGCCAACAACGAGAATCTTTTTATTATCGGCTACAATTTCAGAAGTTAACCTTTAGTATTTCTTCCATTTCAGTTTTATAAATAGGTGGCTTATTTTTGTGTCACTATTGCCTCTCCACATATTTGTTATCGCTACCTCTTTCATGTCTTTGCTACACCTCATTCCTACTTTAGCACTGGTGTAAACGCTTCAAATTATTATACTGTTGCTCTCTCATTCATACCTAAGCATACACTTGAAAGTTACTTTACCAATAAAAGACGCAAAGAGAGAAATAGAACAAAAGTGCTGGCTGGATTGGCAAACACACTTCATAAAACTGCATTTTCTTTTTTATTCTCCCCCTTGTTACATGCTTAACCTCCCCATGTGTAATTTCTCTTAACCTGCTGTCCCAGGAAGAGAATTTCATCTAAAGGCTCTTTCTGTGTTTTTTTCCCTAGTCTGTCTTTCCCATTTCTTAGCTGTGTAACTGTTCCTTTACGCGCTCTATTTAAACGCCATCAATCTCATTTGAGCTCCTTGCTCCCGCTTCTGTTTTCTCCACCTCTCATACTGCCAGTTCTCTCTTTCTCTGTGGTTGGTGGCTACTTTCCTGAGCTTCCGAAGCCACGTGGTTCCTGCCTCTTGTTGTCAGACTTGAATTGGAAAAGGAACCATATTAACAAGCCTTTACCATTCACACACGGCGGAAGTTTATACTTTAATTCAGTGAGCTAAGAAAAGCGTGTTGTGGGTCCCCTACGAGCCATGGTGCTTGCTTCATCATGATTTGGCACCAGGCATTAGCCGCAGCTCTGCTAATGAGCCACTGAGGTCAGTTTCAATATTTACTCAAAAACATAACCATGCAGCCCACCCCTCAACTGTGTATTTATCTTGCTTTTCTGCTGTTCGTGTGATTAGCTGGGAGGAGCTCACGGCGACATCCTCCCTATAAAAGTGTAGATGGATCACTCTCTAACTCTTTCTTGCTTCACATACAAATGGCTTGAAAGGTGCAGGGAAGATGCAGGTCTAATAGACAGAATAGAAGGTCTGTGCCAGGTGGGTTTCTCTGCATTGTTGTTCCATCACAGGTCCGCAAGTGTAATGTGTGATCTTTGACTCCTGGCATTTCACAAGCAGGCGGCCAGGAAACGGTTTCAGCCTATCAACCACTGAGGAGACGCAGCCTCTGAATGAGGAATGAGGAAGCAATGAATACATCCAGCCTATCACAGGAACAGCCCTGAGTGTTCCGAATTATAAATTCTCCATGTCACTGTATGTCGTTGAGCCCAAGTAGCTCGCCGTGATCGTATAGTGGTTAGTACTCTGCGTTGTGGCCGCAGCAACCTCGGTTCGAATCCGAGTCACGGCATTGTGGTTGGCAATGTCACGGCAGTTGGGTGTTAATTTTACAGAATTAGCAAATGTACCAGTGGTTTTTGTAAAATGTCTATTAAAAACAGATCCTTT
The DNA here is from genome assembly GCF_964204655.1 of Triturus cristatus. Taxonomy (NCBI): domain Eukaryota; kingdom Metazoa; phylum Chordata; class Amphibia; order Caudata; family Salamandridae; genus Triturus; species Triturus cristatus. The sequence goes on from NC_140595.1 coordinate 724,904,811, forward strand.
CAAATATTTAAACCATCTAACAACAAATGATTTAAACTCGCATGATTATAAACTGTAGCTATAATGTATTTACTTACATAAATTATCGTTCTTGAACCTATTGGGGGTGGAGGGGGAGCGGAGCTCACCCCCCAGGTGCAGTTGAGTGACCTGTGTTGTGGCTCTCTAGAGGGAAGGCACACATTTTGCTGTCACCCAGCCCAATCCAGACGCGTATTGGGGCCAGGTTTCAGGCAAATAGAGCAGTAAGTGCAGAGAAATGTTCACTCTCTAAAAGTGGCATTTCTAAAATAGTAAAGTTAAATTCAACCTCACCAGTAAGTAGGATTTTCAATAAATAAATAAAGCTACTCCTCTCCGATATGGAATTACCAAATAAAAAGTATAGGGGAATACACAGAGCTAACCTATGAGAGGGGTAGACCTCACAGTAGTGAAAAATGAAATAGACTGTTTGGTACTTACAGGACACGCGAACCACCAAAGTACATATCTTATTTTTTACTTACATAGCATCATGCACCGAGGACTACCTAGGGCCTACCTTAGGTATAAATTATATGTAATAAAAGGGGAGTTTAAGGCTTGGCAAGTAGGCTGGGACTCACCTGGGAGACCCCTGAGTCTAAGCCCAGAACCATAACTCTGCCAGTCGAGTACTTACCTAAAAGCCGATAACTCACTTTTCTTCCATAGGCTAACATTCAGTGATTTCACTTGGAAATTCTTCTAAGTGGTGTGGAGTTTTGGAACTTTAAAATATTCATCTCAAATCAGCCGAACAACGAATTCTGATTTACTCACCTGTTATCAGGAGAGACCTCAGTGCTGCATCTTGGAGCTCGGTACTGACCCTGAAAAGTAATTTTAACCGTACTTACCAGTAACTCGAATTTCCTTCCATGGGATATCATTGCCTGCTTTTTGCTGAAAATTTTCTAAGTGTCGATTTTTGAAACTTACAAATATTCTTTAAAAATCGTACCAACTGTGAAAACGTAATTGTTTACCTGTTTTAGATAGATGTCCCAGTACTGAGCCTAGGAGCCCAGCACTGGATTACAAAAGTAACGAGAACGTAATTTACCCGTAACTTGAATTTTCTTCCATAGGAAACCATTGACTGTTTTTCTGTGAAATTTCTTCTAAGTGTCGATTTTGCAAACATGTAAATATTCCTTAAAAATCGCCTGTATAACTTAAACACAGTTTCTCAACTGCTTACAGGTGGTACAGTAGTGCTGGATCTAGGATCCAACACTGACCTAGAAAAAGTAACCATAACCCCACTTACCTGCTAAGTGAATTTCCTTCCATAGGATAACATTGGTAATTTGATCAGCAAAAGTTTCTAAGTGTCAACTTTTAAAATAGCAAAATATTGCTTAAAAATCACAACAGTAACTAAAACAAATTTACTCACTTGTTTCCAAGAACTGTCCCAGGACTGAATCTAGGATCCAGTCCTGGATTTAGAAAAGTAATCCTGAAAGTAATTAATTGCATATAACTTAAAATTCCCATTGAGCTCAATGTATTATTGTGATTCAAATTGTGTTGCCTATTGCAATAAACTGTAACTATTACCTGCAAAAGTCAATTGCCTATTGCAAAGTATTTAACTAAAGCATCTCATTCTGGGAAAGTATATTTTGATACCTATTGTTGGTTCTAAAATAAAACAACAATATCTTTTGTATGCAAACCAATGGCCTAGAGTTCAGTTCTTGAGTGTGTGAGACCATTTGCTGACTGAGTGTGTACAACAAATGTTTTACACTGCACTCTGATACTGCCTTACTGCTCGGCAAGCTACCACTTTAGAGAGTAAGGTTATATCTAACTTTAGCCTCTGCCAAACCTCTGGGGACTGGGGACTCTGTGCACACTGTACCTATTTGGGAACAGTATATACAGAGCCACTTTCTCACAGTAGTGATAACGTGATTAGAGTCCTAAGGCCAACATAAAGATACAGCAAAACGTGAGGTGAAAAGCAAAAAGGTTGCTGGTAAGCCACCTTGCCAGGTCTAACAAAAACTGAACTAAGGATAACATGAGTAAAACATCAGGTTTCTCTACTGCATTTGGTGAGACAAGTGGGCCTTCTTTTATCTTCCATTCAAGCAATCTTTGACAGACCCCTTTATTATAGAGCTTTTCAAGGATTAATGATAAGGCACTTACAAAGGAGTCCCAAATACTCAGAGATGGTTGACTTCTGTAATATCGGTCGTAGACTAAAAGCAGCGCAAAAACAGAGTGCAACAGGGTCCAAAAAATTGAGTGCCACAAGAGAGTTTGAATGCAAGCGTATCCTTTTACAGATCCAGAGATATACTCATCCAATTTTTGTTTTTAGGACAGAACGTGCATGATGAAAAAAACATTGTTTTTAAAAAGCGCATTGCAGAATATCAGTACTTTGATGTGGGAAAACTTCAAAACTTTCAAACAAAATATTTGTAGGCAGCTTACACCAAGTTGTTGTGGCCGAGTGGTTAAGGCGATGGACTAGAAATCCATTGGGGTATCCCCGCGCAGGTTCGAATCCTGCCAACAACGAGAATCTTTTTATTATCGGCTACAATTTCAGAAGTTAACCTTTAGTATTTCTTCCATTTCAGTTTTATAAATAGGTGGCTTATTTTTGTGTCACTATTGCCTCTCCACATATTTGTTATCGCTACCTCTTTCATGTCTTTGCTACACCTCATTCCTACTTTAGCACTGGTGTAAACGCTTCAAATTATTATACCGTTGCTCTCTCATTCATACCTAAGCATACACTTGAAAGTTACTTTACCAATAAAAGACGCAAAGAGAGAAATAGAACAAAAGTGCTGGCTGGATTGGCAAACGCACTTCATAAAACTGCATTTTCTTTTTTATTCTCCCCCTTGTTACATGCTTAACCTCCCCATGTGTAATTTCTCTTAACCTGCTGTCCCAGGAAGAGAATTTCATCTAAAGGCTCTTTCTGTGTTTTTTTCCCTAGTCTGTCTTTCCCATTTCTTAGCTGTGTAACTGTTCCTTTACGCGCTCTATTTAAACGCCATCAATCTCATTTGAGCTCCTTGCTCCCGCTTCTGTTTTCTCCACCTCTCATACTGCCAGTTCTCTCTTTCTCTGTGGTTGGCGGCTACTTTCCTGAGCTTCCGAAGCCACGTGGTTCCTGCCTCTTGTTGTCAGACTTGAATTGGAAAAGGAACCATATTAACAAGCCTTTACCATTCACACACGGCGGAAGTTTATACTTTAATTCAGTGAGCTAAGAAAAGCGTGTTGTGGGTCCCCTACGAGCCATGGTGCTTGCTTCATCATGATTTGGCACCAGGCATTAGCCGCAGCTCTGCTAATGAGCCACTGAGGTCAGTTTCAATATTTACTCAAAAACATAACCATGCAGCCCACCCCTCAACTGTGTATTTATCTTGCTTTTCTGCTGTTCGTGTGATTAGCTGGGAGGAGCTCACGGCGACATCCTCCCTATAAAAGTGTAGATGGATCACTCTCTAACTCTTTCTTGCTTCACATACAAATGGCTTGAAAGGTGCAGGGAAGATGCAGGTCTAATAGACAGAATAGAAGGTCTGTGCCAGGTGGGTTTCTCTGCATTGTTGTTCCATCACAGGTCCGCAAGTGTAATGTGTGATCTTTGACTCCTGGCATTTCACAAGCAGGCGGCCAGGAAACGGTTTCAGCCTATCAACCACTGAGGAGACGCAGCCTCTGAATGAGGAATGAGGAAGCAATGAATACATCCAGCCTATCACAGGAACAGCCCTGAGTGTTCCGAATTATAAATTCTCCATGTCACTGTATGTCGTTGAACCCAAGTAGCTCGCCGTGATCGTATAGTGGTTAGTACTCTGCGTTGTGGCCGCAGCAACCTCGGTTCGAATCCGAGTCACGGCATTGTGGTTGGCAATGTCACGGCAGTTGGGTGTTAATTTTACAGAATTAGCAAATGTACCAGTGGTTTTTGTAAAATGTCTATTAAAAACAGATCCTTTCAAATATTTAAACCATCTAACAACAAATGATTTAAACTCGCATGATTATAAACTGTAGCTATAATGTATTTACTTACATAAATTATCGTTCTTGAACCTATTGGGGGTGGAGGGGGAGCGGAGCTCACCCCCCAGGTGCAGTTGAGTGACCTGTGTTGTGGCTCTCTAGAGGGAAGGCACACATTTTGCTGTCACCCAGCCCAATCCAGACGCGTATTGGGGCCAGGTTCCAGGCAAATAGAGCAGTAAGTGCAGAGAAATGTTCACTCTCTAAAAGTGGCATTTCTAAAATAGTAAAGTTAAATTCAACCTCACCAGTAAGTAGGATTTTCAATAAATAAATAAAGCTACTCCTCTCCGATATGGAATTACCAAATAAAAAGTATAGGGGAATACACAGAGCTAACCTATGAGAGGGGTAGACCTCACAGTAGTGAAAAATGAAATAGACTGTTTGGTACTTACAGGACACGCGAACCACCAAAGTACATATCTTATTTTTTACTTACATAGCCTCATGCACCGAGGACTACCTAGGGCCTACCTTAGGTATAAATTATATGTAATAAAAGGGGAGTTTAAGGCTTGGCAAGTAGGCTGGGACTCACCTGGGAGACCCCTGAGTCTAAGCCCAGAACCATAACTCTGCCAGTCGAGTACTTACCTAAAAGCCGATAACTCACTTTTCTTCCATAGGCTAACATTCAGTGATTTCACTTGGAAATTCTTCTAAGTGGTGTGGAGTTTTGGAACTTTAAAATATTCATCTCAAATCAGCCGAACAACGAATTCTGATTTACTCACCTGTTATCAGGAGAGACCTCAGTGCTGCATCTTGGAGCTCGGTACTGACCCTGAAAAGTAATTTTAACCGTACTTACCAGTAACTCGAATTTCCTTCCATGGGATATCATTGCCTGCTTTTTGCTGAAAATTTTCTAAGTGTCGATTTTTGAAACTTACAAATATTCTTTAAAAATCGTACCAACTGTGAAAACGTAATTGTTTACCTGTTTTAGATAGATGTCCCAGTACTGAGCCTAGGAGCCCAGCACTGGATTACAAAAGTAACGAGAACGTACTTTACCCGTAACTTGAATTTTCTTCCATAGGAAACCATTGACTGTTTTTCTGTGAAATTTCTTCTAAGTGTCGATTTTGCAAACATGTAAATATTCCTTAAAAATCGCCTGTATAACTTAAACGCAGTTTCTCAACTGCTTACAGGTGGTACAGTAGTGCTGGATCTAGGATCCAACACTGACCTAGAAAAAGTAACCATAACCCCACTTACCTGCTAAGTGAATTTCCTTCCATAGGATAACATTGGTAATTTGATCAGCAAAAGTTTCTAAGTGTCAACTTTTAAAATAGCAAAATATTGCTTAAAAATCACAACAGTAACTAAAACAAATTTACTCACTTGTTTCCAAGAACTGTCCCAGGACTGAATCTAGGATCCAGTCCTGGATTTAGAAAAGTAATCCTGAAAGTAATTAATTGCATATAACTTAAAATTCCCATTGAGCTCAATGTATTATTGTGATTCAAATTGTGTTGCCTATTGCAATAAACTGTAACTATTACCTGCAAAAGTCAATTGCCTATTGCAAAGTATTTAACTAAAGCATCTCATTCTGAGAAAGTATATTTTGATACCTATTGTTGGTTCTAAAATAAAACAACAATATCTTTTGTATGCAAACCAATGGCCTAGAGTTCAGTTCTTGAGTGTGTGAGACCATTTGCTGACTGAGTGTGTACAACAAATGTTTTACACTGCATTCTGATACTGCCTTACTGCTCGGCAAGCTACCACTTTAGAGAGTAAGGTTATATCTAACTTTAGCCTCTGCCAAACCTCTGGGGACTGGGGACTCTGTGCACACTGTACCTATTTGGGAACAGTATATACAGAGCCACTTTCTCACAGTAGTGATAAAGTGATTAGAGTCCTAAGGCCAACATAAAGATACAGCAAAACGTGAGGTGAAAAGCAAAAAGGTTGCTGGTAAGCCACCTTAAGGATGCCAGGTCTAACAAAAACTGAACTAAGGATAACATGAGTAAAACATCAGGTTTCTCTACTGCATTTGGTGAGACAAGTGGGCCTTCTTTTATCTTCCATTCAAGCAATCTTTGACAGACCCCTTTATTATAGAGCTTTTCAAGGATTAAAGATAAGGCACTTACAAAGGAGTCCCAAATACTCAGAGATGGTTGACTTCTGTAATATGGGTCGTAGACTAAAAGCAGCGCAAAAACAGAGTGCAACAGGGTCCAAAAAATTGAGTGCCACAAGAGAGTTTGAATGCAAGCGTATCCTTTTACAGATCCAGAGATATACTCATCCAATTTTTGTTTTTAGGACAGAACGTGCATGATGAAAAAAACATTGTTTTTAAAAAGCGCATTGCAGAATATCAGTACTTTGATGTGGGAAAACTTCAAAACTTTCAAACAAAATATTTGTAGGCAGCTTACAGCAAGTTGTTGTGGCCGAGTGGTTAAGGCGATGGACTAGAAATCCATTGGGGTATCCCCGCGCAGGTTCGAATCCTGCCAACAACGAGAATCTTTTTATTATCGGCTACAATTTCAGAAGTTAACCTTTAGTATTTCTTCCATTTCAGTTTTATAAATAGGTGGCTTATTTTTGTGTCACTATTGCCTCTCCACATATTTGTTATCGCTACCTCTTTCATGTCTTTGCTACACCTCATTCCTACTTTAGCACGAGTGTAAACGCTTCAAATTATTATACCGTTGCTCTCTCATTCATACCTGCGCATACACTTGAAAGTTACTTTACCAATAAAAGACGCAAAGAGAGAAATAGAACAAAAGTGCTGGCTGGATTGGCAAACACACTTCATAAAACTGCATTTTCTTTTTTATTCTCCCCCTTGTTACATGCTTAACCTCCCCATGTGTAATTTCTCTTAACCTGCTGTCCCAGGAAGAGAATTTCATCTAAAGGCTCTTTCTGTGTTTTTTTCCCTAGTCTGTCTTTCCCATTTCTTAGCTGTGTAACTGTTCCTTTACGCGCTCTATTTAAACGCCATCAATCTCATTTGAGCTCCTTGCTCCCGCTTCTGTTTTCTCCACCTCTCATACTGCCAGTTCTCTCTTTCTCTGTGGTTGGTGGCTACTTTCCTGAGCTTCCGAAGCCACGTGGTTCCTGCCTCTTGTTGTCAGACTTGAATTGGAAAAGGAACCATATTAACAAGCCTTTACCATTCACACACGGCGGAAGTTTATACTTTAATTCAGTGAGCTAAGAAAAGCGTGTTGTGGGTCCCCTACGAGCCATGGTGCTTGCTTCATCATGATTTGGCACCAGGCATTAGCCGCAGCTCTGCTAATGAGCCACTGAGGTCAGTTTCAATATTTACTCAAAAACATAACCATGCAGCCCACCCCTCAACTGTGTATTTATCTTGCTTTTCTGCTGTTCGTGTGATTAGCTGGGAGGAGCTCACGGCGACATCCTCCCTATAAAAGTGTAGATGGATCACTCTCTAACTCTTTCTTGCTTCACATACAAATGGCTTGAAAGGTGCAGGGAAGATGCAGGTCTAATAGACAGAATAGAAGGTCTGTGCCAGGTGGGTTTCTCTGCATTGTTGTTCCATCACAGGTCCGCAAGTGTAATGTGTGATCTTTGACTCCTGGCATTTCACAAGCAGGCGGCCAGGAAACGGTTTCAGCCTATCAACCACTGAGGAGACGCAGCCTCTGAATGAGGAATGAGGAAGCAATGAATACATCCAGCCTATCACAGGAACAGCCCTGAGTGTTCCGAATTATAAATTCTCCATGTCACTGTATGTCGTTGAACCCAAGTAGCTCGCCGTGATCGTATAGTGGTTAGTACTCTGCGTTGTGGCCGCAGCAACCTCGGTTCGAATCCGAGTCACGGCATTGTGGTTGGCAATGTCACGGCAGTTGGGTGTTAATTTTACAGAATTAGCAAATGTACCAGTGGTTTTTGTAAAATGTCTATTAAAAACAGATCCTTTCAAATATTTAAACCATCTAACAACAAATGATTTAAACTCGCATGATTATAAACTGTAGCTATAATGTATTTACTTACATAAATTATCGTTCTTGAACCTATTGGGGGTGGAGGGGGAGCGGAGCTCACCCCCCAGGTGCAGTTGAGTGACCTGTGTTGTGGCTCTCTAGAGGGAAGGCACACATTTTGCTGTCACCCAGCCCAATCCAGACGCGTATTGGGGCCAGGTTTCAGGCAAATAGAGCAGTAAGTGCAGAGAAATGTTCACTCTCTAAAAGTGGCATTTCTAAAATAGTAAAGTTAAATTCAACCTCACCAGTAAGTAGGATTTTCAATAAATAAATAAAGCTACTCCTCTCCGATATGGAATTACCAAATAAAAAGTATAGGGGAATACACAGAGCTAACCTATGAGAGGGGTAGACCTCACAGTAGTGAAAAATGAAATAGACTGTTTGGTACTTACAGGACACGCGAACCACCAAAGTACATATCTTATTTTTTACTTACATAGCCTCATGCACCGAGGACTACCTAGGGCCTACCTTAGGTATAAATTATATGTAATAAAAGGGGAGTTTAAGGCTTGGCAAGTAGGCTGGGACTCACCTGGGAGACCCCTGAGTCTAAGCCCAGAACCATAACTCTGCCAGTCGAGTACTTACCTAAAAGCCGATAACTCACTTTTCTTCCATAGGCTAACATTCAGTGATTTCACTTGGAAATTCTTCTAAGTGGTGTGGAGTTTTGGAACTTTAAAATATTCATCTCAAATCAGCCGAACAACGAATTCTGATTTACTCACCTGTTATCAGGAGAGACCTCAGTGCTGCATCTTGGAGCTCGGTACTGACCCTGAAAAGTAATTTTAACCGTACTTACCAGTAACTCGAATTTCCTTCCATGGGATATCATTGCCTGCTTTTTGCTGAAAATTTTCTAAGTGTCGATTTTTGAAACTTACAAATATTCTTTAAAAATCGTACCAACTGTGAAAACGTAATTGTTTACCTGTTTTAGATAGATGTCCCAGTACTGAGCCTAGGAGCCCAGCACTGGATTACAAAAGTAACGAGAACGTACTTTACCCGTAACTTGAATTTTCTTCCATAGGAAACCATTGACTGTTTTTCTGTGAAATTTCTTCTAAGTGTCGATTTTGCAAACATGTAAATATTCCTTAAAAATCGCCTGTATAACTTAAACGCAGTTTCTCAACTGCTTACAGGTGGTACAGTAGTGCTGGATCTAGGATCCAACACTGACCTAGAAAAAGTAACCATAACCCCACTTACCTGCTAAGTGAATTTCCTTCCATAGGATAACATTGGTAATTTGATCAGCAAAAGTTTCTAAGTGTCAACTTTTAAAATAGCAAAATATTGCTTAAAAATCACAACAGTAACTAAAACAAATTTACTCACTTGTTTCCAAGAACTGTCCCAGGACTGAATCTAGGATCCAGTCCTGGATTTAGAAAAGTAATCCTGAAAGTAATTAATTGCATATAACTTAAAATTCCCATTGAGCTCAATGTATTATTGTGATTCAAATTGTGTTGCCTATTGCAATAAACTGTAACTATTACCTGCAAAAGTCAATTGCCTATTGCAAAGTATTTAACTAAAGCATCTCATTCTGAGAAAGTATATTTTGATACCTATTGTTGGTTCTAAAATAAAACAACAATATCTTTTGTATGCAAACCAATGGCCTAGAGTTCAGTTCTTGAGTGTGTGAGACCATTTGCTGACTGAGTGTGTACAACAAATGTTTTACACTGCATTCTGATACTGCCTTACTGCTCGGCAAGCTACCACTTTAGAGAGTAAGGTTATATCTAACTTTAGCCTCTGCCAAACCTCTGGGGACTGGGGACTCTGTGCACACTGTACCTATTTGGGAACAGTATATACAGAGCCACTTTCTCACAGTAGTGATAAAGTGATTAGAGTCCTAAGGCCAACATAAAGATACAGCAAAACGTGAGGTGAAAAGCAAAAAGGTTGCTGGTAAGCCACCTTAAGGATGCCAGGTCTAACAAAAACTGAACTAAGGATAACATGAGTAAAACATCAGGTTTCTCTACTGCATTTGGTGAGACAAGTGGGCCTTCTTTTATCTTCCATTCAAGCAATCTTTGACAGACCCCTTTATTATAGAGCTTTTCAAGGATTAAAGATAAGGCACTTACAAAGGAGTCCCAAATACTCAGAGATGGTTGACTTCTGTAATATGGGTCGTAGACTAAAAGCAGCGCAAAAACAGAGTGCAACAGGGTCCAAAAAATTGAGTGCCACAAGAGAGTTTGAATGCAAGCGTATCCTTTTACAGATCCAGAGATATACTCATCCAATTTTTGTTTTTAGGACAGAACGTGCATGATGAAAAAAACATTGTTTTTAAAAAGCGCATTGCAGAATATCAGTACTTTGATGTGGGAAAACTTCAAAACTTTCAAACAAAATATTTGTAGGCAGCTTACAGCAAGTTGTTGTGGCCGAGTGGTTAAGGCGATGGACTAGAAATCCATTGGGGTATCCCCGCGCAGGTTCGAATCCTGCCAACAACGAGAATCTTTTTATTATCGGCTACAATTTCAGAAGTTAACCTTTAGTATTTCTTCCATTTCAGTTTTATAAATAGGTGGCTTATTTTTGTGTCACTATTGCCTCTCCACATATTTGTTATCGCTACCTCTTTCATGTCTTTGCTACACCTCATTCCTACTTTAGCACTGGTGTAAACGCTTCAAATTATTATACTGTTGCTCTCTCATTCATACCTAAGCATACACTTGAAAGTTACTTTACCAATAAAAGACGCAAAGAGAGAAATAGAACAAAAGTGCTGGCTGGATTGGCAAACACACTTCATAAAACTGCATTTTCTTTTTTATTCTCCCCCTTGTTACATGCTTAACCTCCCCATGTGTAATTTCTCTTAACCTGCTGTCCCAGGAAGAGAATTTCATCTAAAGGCTCTTTCTGTGTTTTTTTCCCTAGTCTGTCTTTCCCATTTCTTAGCTGTGTAACTGTTCCTTTACGCGCTCTATTTAAACGCCATCAATCTCATTTGAGCTCCTTGCTCCCGCTTCTGTTTTCTCCACCTCTCATACTGCCAGTTCTCTCTTTCTCTGTGGTTGGTGGCTACTTTCCTGAGCTTCCGAAGCCACGTGGTTCCTGCCTCTTGTTGTCAGACTTGAATTGGAAAAGGAACCATATTAACAAGCCTTTACCATTCACACACGGCGGAAGTTTATACTTTAATTCAGTGAGCTAAGAAAAGCGTGTTGTGGGTCCCCTACGAGCCATGGTGCTTGCTTCATCATGATTTGGCACCAGGCATTAGCCGCAGCTCTGCTAATGAGCCACTGAGGTCAGTTTCAATATTTACTCAAAAACATAACCATGCAGCCCACCCCTCAACTGTGTATTTATCTTGCTTTTCTGCTGTTCGTGTGATTAGCTGGGAGGAGCTCACGGCGACATCCTCCCTATAAAAGTGTAGATGGATCACTCTCTAACTCTTTCTTGCTTCACATACAAATGGCTTGAAAGGTGCAGGGAAGATGCAGGTCTAATAGACAGAATAGAAGGTCTGTGCCAGGTGGGTTTCTCTGCATTGTTGTTCCATCACAGGTCCGCAAGTGTAATGTGTGATCTTTGACTCCTGGCATTTCACAAGCAGGCGGCCAGGAAACGGTTTCAGCCTATCAACCACTGAGGAGACGCAGCCTCTGAATGAGGAATGAGGAAGCAATGAATACATCCAGCCTATCACAGGAACAGCCCTGAGTGTTCCGAATTATAAATTCTCCATGTCACTGTATGTTATTGAGCCCAAGTAGCTCGCCGTGATCGTATAGTGGTCAGTACTCTGCGTTGTGGCCGCAGCAACCTCGGTTCGAATCCGTGTCACGGCATTGTGGTTGGCAATGTCACGGCAGTTGGGTGTTAATTTTACAGAATTAGCAAATGTACCAGTGGTTTTTGTAAAATGTCTATTAAAAACAGATCCTTTCAAATATTTAAACCATCTAACAACAAATGATTTAAACTCGCATGATTATAAACTGTAGCTATAATGTATTTACTTACATAAATTATCGTTCTTGAACCTATTGGGGGTGGAGGGGGAGCGGAGCTCACCCCCCAGGTGCAGTTGAGTGACCTGTGTTGTGGCTCTCTAGAGGGAAGGCACACATTTTGCTGTCACCCAGCCCAATCCAGACGCGTATTGGGGCCAGGTTTCAGGCAAATAGAGCAGTAAGTGCAGAGAAATGTTCACTCTCTAAAAGTGGCATTTCTAAAATAGTAAAGTTAAATTCAACCTCACCAGTAAGTAGGATTTTCAATAAATAAATAAAGCTACTCCTCTCCGATATGGAATTACCAAATAAAAAGTATAGGGGAATACACAGAGCTAACCTATGAGAGGGGTAGACCTCACAGTAGTGAAAAATGAAATAGACTGTTTGGTACTTACAGGACACGCGAACCACCAAAGTACATATCTTATTTTTTACTTACATAGCATCATGCACCGAGGACTACCTAGGGCCTACCTTAGGTATAAATTATATGTAATAAAAGGGGAGTTTAAGGCTTGGCAAGTAGGCTGGGACTCACCTGGGAGACCCCTGAGTCTAAGCCCAGAACCATAACTCTGCCAGTCGAGTACTTACCTAAAAGCCGATAACTCACTTTTCTTCCATAGGCTAACATTCAGTGATTTCACTTGGAAATTCTTCTAAGTGGTGTGGAGTTTTGGAACTTTAAAATATTCATCTCAAATCAGCCGAACAACGAATTCTGATTTACTCACCTGTTATCAGGAGAGACCTCAGTGCTGCATCTTGGAGCTCGGTACTGACCCTGAAAAGTAATTTTAACCGTACTTACCAGTAACTCGAATTTCCTTCCATGGGATATCATTGCCTGCTTTTTGCTGAAAATTTTCTAAGTGTCGATTTTTGAAACTTACAAATATTCTTTAAAAATCGTACCAACTGTGAAAACGTAATTGTTTACCTGTTTTAGATAGATGTCCCAGTACTGAGCCTAGGAGCCCAGCACTGGATTACAAAAGTAACGAGAACGTACTTTACCCGTAACTTGAATTTTCTTCCATAGGAAACCATTGACTGTTTTTCTGTGAAATTTCTTCTAAGTGTCGATTTTGCAAACATGTAAATATTCCTTAAAAATCGCCTGTATAACTTAAACGCAGTTTCTCAACTGCTTACAGGTGGTACAGTAGTGCTGGATCTAGGATCCAACACTGACCTAGAAAAAGTAACCATAACCCCACTTACCTGCTAAGTGAATTTCCTTCCATAGGATAACATTGGTAATTTGATCAGCAAAAGTTTCTAAGTGTCAACTTTTAAAATAGCAAAATATTGCTTAAAAATCACAACAGTAACTAAAACAAATTTACTCACTTGTTTCCAAGAACTGTCCCAGGACTGAATCTAGGATCCAGTCCTGGATTTAGAAAAGTAATCCTGAAAGTAATTAATTGCATATAACTTAAAATTCCCATTGAGCTCAATGTATTATTGTGATTCAAATTGTGTTGCCTATTGCAATAAACTGTAACTATTACCTGCAAAAGTCAATTGCCTATTGCAAAGTATTTAACTAAAGCATCTCATTCTGAGAAAGTATATTTTGATACCTATTGTTGGTTCTAAAATAAAACAACAATATCTTTTGTATGCAAACCAATGGCCTAGAGTTCAGTTCTTGAGTGTGTGAGACCATTTGCTGACTGAGTGTGTACAACAAATGTTTTACACTGCATTCTGATACTGCCTTACTGCTCGGCAAGCTACCACTTTAGAGAGTAAGGTTATATCTAACTTTAGCCTCTGCCAAACCTCTGGGGACTGGGGACTCTGTGCACACTGTACCTATTTGGGAACAGTATATACAGAGCCACTTTCTCACAGTAGTGATAAAGTGATTAGAGTCCTAAGGCCAACATAAAGATACAGCAAAACGTGAGGTGAAAAGCAAAAAGGTTGCTGGTAAGCCACCTTAAGGATGCCAGGTCTAACAAAAACTGAACTAAGGATAACATGAGTAAAACATCAGGTTTCTCTACTGCATTTGGTGAGACAAGTGGGCCTTCTTTTATCTTCCATTCAAGCAATCTTTGACAGACCCCTTTATTATAGAGCTTTTCAAGGATTAAAGATAAGGCACTTACAAAGGAGTCCCAAATACTCAGAGATGGTTGACTTCTGTAATATGGGTCGTAGACTAAAAGCAGCGCAAAAACAGAGTGCAACAGGGTCCAAAAAATTGAGTGCCACAAGAGAGTTTGAATGCAAGCGTATCCTTTTACAGATCCAGAGATATACTCATCCAATTTTTGTTTTTAGGACAGAACGTGCATGATGAAAAAAACATTGTTTTTAAAAAGCGCATTGCAGAATATCAGTACTTTGATGTGGGAAAACTTCAAAACTTTCAAACAAAATATTTGTAGGCAGCTTACAGCAAGTTGTTGTGGCCGAGTGGTTAAGGCGATGGACTAGAAATCCATTGGGGTATCCCCGCGCAGGTTCGAATCCTGCCAACAACGAGAATCTTTTTATTATCGGCTACAATTTCAGAAGTTAACCTTTAGTATTTCTTCCATTTCAGTTTTATAAATAGGTGGCTTATTTTTGTGTCACTATTGCCTCTCCACATATTTGTTATCGCTACCTCTTTCATGTCTTTGCTACACCTCATTCCTACTTTAGCACTGGTGTAAACGCTTCAAATTATTATACTGTTGCTCTCTCATTCATACCTAAGCATACACTTGAAAGTTACTTTACCAATAAAAGACGCAAAGAGAGAAATAGAACAAAAGTGCTGGCTGGATTGGCAAACACACTTCATAAAACTGCATTTTCTTTTTTATTCTCCCCCTTGTTACATGCTTAACCTCCCCATGTGTAATTTCTCTTAACCTGCTGTCCCAGGAAGAGAATTTCATCTAAAGGCTCTTTCTGTGTTTTTTTCCCTAGTCTGTCTTTCCCATTTCTTAGCTGTGTAACTGTTCCTTTACGCGCTCTATTTAAACGCCATCAATCTCATTTGAGCTCCTTGCTCCCGCTTCTGTTTTCTCCACCTCTCATACTGCCAGTTCTCTCTTTCTCTGTGGTTGGTGGCTACTTTCCTGAGCTTCCGAAGCCACGTGGTTCCTGCCTCTTGTTGTCAGACTTGAATTGGAAAAGGAACCATATTAACAAGCCTTTACCATTCACACACGGCGGAAGTTTATACTTTAATTCAGTGAGCTAAGAAAAGCGTGTTGTGGGTCCCCTACGAGCCATGGTGCTTGCTTCATCATGATTTGGCACCAGGCATTAGCCGCAGCTCTGCTAATGAGCCACTGAGGTCAGTTTCAATATTTACTCAAAAACATAACCATGCAGCCCACCCCTCAACTGTGTATTTATCTTGCTTTTCTGCTGTTCGTGTGATTAGCTGGGAGGAGCTCACGGCGACATCCTCCCTATAAAAGTGTAGATGGATCACTCTCTAACTCTTTCTTGCTTCACATACAAATGGCTTGAAAGGTGCAGGGAAGATGCAGGTCTAATAGACAGAATAGAAGGTCTGTGCCAGGTGGGTTTCTCTGCATTGTTGTTCCATCACAGGTCCGCAAGTGTAATGTGTGATCTTTGACTCCTGGCATTTCACAAGCAGGCGGCCAGGAAACGGTTTCAGCCTATCAACCACTGAGGAGACGCAGCCTCTGAATGAGGAATGAGGAAGCAATGAATACATCCAGCCTATCACAGGAACAGCCCTGAGTGTTCCGAATTATAAATTCTCCATGTCACTGTATGTCGTTGAGCCCAAGTAGCTCGCCGTGATCGTATAGTGGTCAGTACTCTGCGTTGTGGCCGCAGCAACCTCGGTTCGAATCCGTGTCACGGCATTGTGGTTGGCAATGTCACGGCAGTTGGGTGTTAATTTTACAGAATTAGCAAATGTACCAGTGGTTTTTGTAAAATGTCTATTAAAAACAGATCCTTTCAAATATTTAAACCATCTAACAACAAATGATTTAAACTCGCATGATTATAAACTGTAGCTATAATGTATTTACTTACATAAATTATCGTTCTTGAACCTATTGGGGGTGGAGGGGGAGCGGAGCTCACCCCCCAGGTGCAGTTGAGTGACCTGTGTTGTGGCTCTCTAGAGGGAAGGCACACATTTTGCTGTCACCCAGCCCAATCCAGACGCGTATTGGGGCCAGGTTTCAGGCAAATAGAGCAGTAAGTGCAGAGAAATGTTCACTCTCTAAAAGTGGCATTTCTAAAATAGTAAAGTTAAATTCAACCTCACCAGTAAGTAGGATTTTCAATAAATAAATAAAGCTACTCCTCTCCGATATGGAATTACCAAATAAAAAGTATAGGGGAATACACAGAGCTAACCTATGAGAGGGGTAGACCTCACAGTAGTGAAAAATGAAATAGACTGTTTGGTACTTACAGGACACGCGAACCACCAAAGTACATATCTTATTTTTTACTTACATAGCATCATGCACCGAGGACTACCTAGGGCCTACCTTAGGTATAAATTATATGTAATAAAAGGGGAGTTTAAGGCTTGGCAAGTAGGCTGGGACTCACCTGGGAGACCCCTGAGTCTAAGCCCAGAACCATAACTCTGCCAGTCGAGTACTTACCTAAAAGCCGATAACTCACTTTTCTTCCATAGGCTAACATTCAGTGATTTCACTTGGAAATTCTTCTAAGTGGTGTGGAGTTTTGGAACTTTAAAATATTCATCTCAAATCAGCCGAACAACGAATTCTGATTTACTCACCTGTTATCAGGAGAGATCTCAGTGCTGCATCTTGGAGCTCGGTACTGACCCTGAAAAGTAATTTTAACCGTACTTACCAGTAACTCGAATTTCCTTCCATGGGATATCATTGCCTGCTTTTTGCTGAAAATTTTCTAAGTGTCGATTTTTGAAACTTACAAATATTCTTTAAAAATCGTACCAACTGTGAAAACGTAATTGTTTACCTGTTTTAGATAGATGTCCCAGTACTGAGCCTAGGAGCCCAGCACTGGATTACAAAAGTAACGAGAACGTACTTTACCCGTAACTTGAATTTTCTTCCATAGGAAACCATTGACTGTTTTTCTGTGAAATTTCTTCTAAGTGTCGATTTTGCAAACATGTAAATATTCCTTAAAAATCGCCTGTATAACTTAAACACAGTTTCTCAACTGCTTACAGGTGGTACAGTAGTGCTGGATCTAGGATCCAACACTGACCTAGAAAAAGTAACCATAACCCCACTTACCTGCTAAGTGAATTTCCTTCCATAGGATAACATTGGTAATTTGATCAGCAAAAGTTTCTAAGTGTCAACTTTTAAAATAGCAAAATATTGCTTAAAAATCACAACAGTAACTAAAACAAATTTACTCACTTGTTTCCAAGAACTGTCCCAGGACTGAATCTAGGATCCAGTCCTGGATTTAGAAAAGTAATCCTGAAAGTAATTAATTGCATATAACTTAAAATTCCCATTGAGCTCAATGTATTATTGTGATTCAAATTGTGTTGCCTATTGCAATAAACTGTAACTATTACCTGCAAAAGTCAATTGCCTATTGCAAAGTATTTAACTAAAGCATCTCATTCTGGGAAAGTATATTTTGATACCTATTGTTGGTTCTAAAATAAAACAACAATATCTTTTGTATGCAAACCAATGGCCTAGAGTTCAGTTCTTGAGTGTGTGAGACCATTTGCTGACTGAGTGTGTACAACAAATGTTTTACACTGCACTCTGATACTGCCTTACTGCTCGGCAAGCTACCACTTTAGAGAGTAAGGTTATATCTAACTTTAGCCTCTGCCAAACCTCTGGGGACTGGGGACTCTGTGCACACTGTACCTATTTGGGAACAGTATATACAGAGCCACTTTCTCACAGTAGTGATAACGTGATTAGAGTCCTAAGGCCAACATAAAGATACAGCAAAACGTGAGGTGAAAAGCAAAAAGGTTGCTGGTAAGCCACCTTAAGGATGCCAGGTCTAACAAAAACTGAACTAAGGATAACATGAGTAAAACATCAGGTTTCTCTACTGCATTTGGTGAGACAAGTGGGCCTTCTTTTATCTTCCATTCAGGCAATCTTTGACAGACCCCTTTATTATAGAGCTTTTCAAGGATTAAAGATAAGGCACTTACAAAGGAGTCCCAAATACTCAGAGATGGTTGACTTCTGTAATATCGGTCGTAGACTAAAAGCAGCGCAAAAACAGAGTGCAACAGGGTCCAAAAAATTGAGTGCCACAAGAGAGTTTGAATGCAAGCGTATCCTTTTACAGATCCAGAGATATACTCATCCAATTTTTGTTTTTAGGACAGAACGTGCATGATGAAAAAAACATTGTTTTTAAAAAGCGCATTGCAGAATATCAGTACTTTGATGTGGGAAAACTTCAAAACTTTCAAACAAAATATTTGTAGGCAGCTTACAGCAAGTTGTTGTGGCCGAGTGGTTAAGGCGATGGACTAGAAATCCATTGGGGTATCCCCGCGCAGGTTCGAATCCTGCCAACAACGAGAATCTTTTTATTATCGGCTACAATTTCAGAAGTTAACCTTTAGTATTTCTTCCATTTCAGTTTTATAAATAGGTGGCTTATTTTTGTGTCACTATTGCCTCTCCACATATTTGTTATCGCTACCTCTTTCATGTCTTTGCTACACCTCATTCCTACTTTAGCACTGGTGTAAACGCTTCAAATTATTATACCGTTGCTCTCTCATTCATACCTAAGCATACACTTGAAAGTTACTTTACCAATAAAAGACGCAAAGAGAGAAATAGAACAAAAGTGCTGGCTGGATTGGCAAACACACTTCATAAAACTGCATTTTCTTTTTTATTCTCCCCCTTGTTACATGCTTAACCTCCCCATGTGTAATTTCTCTTAACCTGCTGTCCCAGGAAGAGAATTTCATCTAAAGGCTCTTTCTGTGTTTTTTTCCCTAGTCTGTCTTTCCCATTTCTTAGCTGTGTAACTGTTCCTTTACGCGCTCTATTTAAACGCCATCAATCTCATTTGAGCTCCTTGCTCCCGCTTCTGTTTTCTCCACCTCTCATACTGCCAGTTCTCTCTTTCTCTGTGGTTGGTGGCTACTTTCCTGAGCTTCCGAAGCCACGTGGTTCCTGCCTCTTGTTGTCAGACTTGAATTGGATAAGGAACCATATTAACAAGCCTTTACCATTCACACACGGCGGAAGTTTATACTTTAATTCAGTGAGCTAAGAAAAGCGTGTTGTGGGTCCCCTACGAGCCATGGTGCTTGCTTCATCATGATTTGGCACCAGGCATTAGCCGCAGCTCTGCTAATGAGCCACTGAGGTCAGTTTCAATATTTACTCAAAAACATAACCATGCAGCCCACCCCTCAACTGTGTATTTATCTTGCTTTTCTGCTGTTCGTGTGATTAGCTGGGAGGAGCTCACGGCGACATCCTCCCTATAAAAGTGTAGATGGATCACTCTCTAACTCTTTCTTGCTTCACATACAAATGGCTTGAAAGGTGCAGGGAAGATGCAGGTCTAATAGACAGAATAGAAGGTCTGTGCCAGGTGGGTTTCTCTGCATTGTTGTTCCATCACAGGTCCGCAAGTGTAATGTGTGATCTTTGACTCCTGGCATTTCACAAGCAGGCGGCCAGGAAACGGTTTCAGCCTATCAACCACTGAGGAGACGCAGCCTCTGAATGAGGAATGAGGAAGCAATGAATACATCCAGCCTATCACAGGAACAGCCCTGAGTGTTCCGAATTATAAATTCTCCATGTCACTGTATGTCGTTGAACCCAAGTAGCTCGCCGTGATCGTATAGTGGTTAGTACTCTGCGTTGTGGCCGCAGCAACCTCGGTTCGAATCCGAGTCACGGCATTGTGGTTGGCAATGTCACGGCAGTTGGGTGTTAATTTTACAGAATTAGCAAATGTACCAGTGGTTTTTGTAAAATGTCTATTAAAAACAGATCCTTTCAAATATTTAAACCATCTAACAACAAATGATTTAAACTCGCATGATTATAAACTGTAGCTATAATGTATTTACTTACATAAATTATCGTTCTTGAACCTATTGGGGGTGGAGGGGGAGCGGAGCTCACCCCCCAGGTGCAGTTGAGTGACCTGTGTTGTGGCTCTCTAGAGGGAAGGCACACATTTTGCTGTCACCCAGCCCAATCCAGACGCGTATTGGGGCCAGGTTTCAGGCAAATAGAGCAGTAAGTGCAGAGAAATGTTCACTCTCTAAAAGTGGCATTTCTAAAATAGTAAAGTTAAATTCAACCTCACCAGTAAGTAGGATTTTCAATAAATAAATAAAGCTACTCCTCTCCGATATGGAATTACCAAATAAAAAGTATAGGGGAATACACAGAGCTAACCTATGAGAGGGGTAGACCTCACAGTAGTGAAAAATGAAATAGACTGTTTGGTACTTACAGGACACGCGAACCACCAAAGTACATATCTTATTTTTTACTTACATAGCATCATGCACCGAGGACTACCTAGGGCCTACCTTAGGTATAAATTATATGTAATAAAAGGGGAGTTTAAGGCTTGGCAAGTAGGCTGGGACTCACCTGGGAGACCCTTGAGTCTAAGCCCAGAACCATAACTCTGCCAGTCGAGTACTTACCTAAAAGCCGATAACTCACTTTTCTTCCATAGGCTAACATTCAGTGATTTCACTTGGAAATTCTTCTAAGTGGTGTGGAGTTTTGGAACTTTAAAATATTCATCTCAAATCAGCCGAACAACGAATTCTGATTTACTCACCTGTTATCAGGAGAGACCTCAGTGCTGCATCTTGGAGCTCGGTACTGACCCTGAAAAGTAATTTTAACCGTACTTACCAGTAACTCGAATTTCCTTCCATGGGATATCATTGCCTGCTTTTTGCTGAAAATTTTCTAAGTGTCGATTTTTGAAACTTACAAATATTCTTTAAAAATCGTACCAACTGTGAAAACGTAATTGTTTACCTGTTTTAGATAGATGTCCCAGTACTGAGCCTAGGAGCCCAGCACTGGATTACAAAAGTAACGAGAACGTACTTTACCCGTAACTTGAATTTTCTTCCATAGGAAACCATTGACTGTTTTTCTGTGAAATTTCTTCTAAGTGTCGATTTTGCAAACATGTAAATATTCCTTAAAAATCGCCTGTATAACTTAAACGCAGTTTCTCAACTGCTTACAGGTGGTACAGTAGTGCTGGATCTAGGATCCAATCTGTGTAGTGGATAACCCAATATACCCTTGAGGGCTTGGGCAGATAATATGTATGGGTAGGAAGTGCCTTCAAGGGGTTTGTTGAAAACTTAATTGTGTAACTTGTTTATAGGATAAATATATACCTATAACTGAGATCGATCTTATCTTTTAGATTCCAAAAGGTTATACACCATGCAATAGTCATATGTATAAGGATCTCTATTTACATTAATTTCAAAACAGTTATACAATCAGAATACAGAGAAATGAAAAAATGGACAAAAGGTGTGTGAGGAACAAAATTCATTTATATCAGTGAATGGTGATAAGGGTACATAAAAATGAGACAGTTGTATATCAAAGGGGAGACATGATTATACATCCAGTTATTACTCCACTATACAGTATATCAAACACTTTTTCAAAGATATATAACCAATTATCTAGAAAGAAGTGTGACAGTCGACGTTTCGGTCTTCATACGTGAGTTTGTGAGACCATCTTCAGGACAAGAAGTTTAAAAGTTGACCCCTCGTAATGTTTGATTTGATTATGAAATTCGCGGATATCTTCCTTTCTTTGTATCGAGATTTAAATTATAACCTCTCGGTGGGCGCTTTTAGATTTGAGGATATTTGAAAAGCAAAACTGTCAAAGTTTTAGCGGTACTGTGTGGTTTCACCGGCAGAGAACGGCATTCGTGTATTTAAAAACTAGTAGTGGTCTTACTGTTGGTTCAGATACAATCAAGCCGAATGTGAATGGCGCTGTATTCGCTTGCTGCGTGAATCGAGCACTGGGAATTGTTGCCACAATTGGGGGGCGTTTTACTTAAATCCCACGGAAATTACTGGCGTGAGCACAGCAGTCATCTCAATTGAATCGCGGCATGTAGCTCATAATCAAATCAAACATTACGAGGGGTCAACTTTTAAACTTCTTGTCCTGAAGATGGTCTCACAAACTCACGTATGAAGACCGAAACGTCGACTGTCACACTTCTTTCTAGATAATTGGTTATATATCTTTGAAAAAGTGTTTGATATACTGTATAGTGGAGTAATAACTGGATGTATAATCATGTCTCCCCTTTGATATACAACTGTCTCATTTTTATGTACCCTTATCACCATTCACGGATCTAGGATCCAACACTGACCTAGAAAAAGTAACCATAACCCCACTTACCTGCTAAGTGAATTTCCTTCCATAGGATAACATTGGTAATTTGATCAGCAAAAGTTTCTAAGTGTCAACTTTTAAAATAGCAAAATATTGCTTAAAAATCACAACAGTAACTAAAACAAATTTACTCACTTGTTTCCAAGAACTGTCCCAGGACTGAATCTAGGATCCAGTCCTGGATTTAGAAAAGTAATCCTGAAAGTAATTAATTGCATATAACTTAAAATTCCCATTGAGCTCAATGTATTATTGTGATTCAAATTGTGTTGCCTATTGCAATAAACTGTAACTATTACCTGCAAAAGTCAATTGCCTATTGCAAAGTATTTAACTAAAGCATCTCATTCTGAGAAAGTATATTTTGATACCTATTGTTGGTTCTAAAATAAAACAACAATATCTTTTGTATGCAAACCAATGGCCTAGAGTTCAGTTCTTGAGTGTGTGAGACCATTTGCTGACTGAGTGTGTACAACAAATGTTTTACACTGCACTCTGATACTGCCTTACTGCTCGGCAAGCTACCACTTTAGAGAGTAAGGTTATATCTAACTTTAGCCTCTGCCAAACCTCTGGGGACTGGGGACTCTGTGCACACTGTACCTATTTGGGAACAGTATATACAGAGCCACTTTCTCACAGTAGTGATAACGTGATTAGAGTCCTAAGGCCAACATAAAGATACAGCAAAACGTGAGGTGAAAAGCAAAAAGGTTGCTGGTAAGCCACCTTAAGGATGCCAGGTCTAACAAAAACTGAACTAAGGATAACATGAGTAAAACATCAGGTTTCTCTACTGCATTTGGTGAGACAAGTGGGCCTTCTTTTATCTTCCATTCAGGCAATCTTTGACAGACCCCTTTATTATAGAGCTTTTCAAGGATTAAAGATAAGGCACTTACAAAGGAGTCCCAAATACTCAGAGATGGTTGACTTCTGTAATATGGGTCGTAGACTAAAAGCAGCGCAAAAACAGAGTGCAACAGGGTCCAAAAAACTTGAGTGCCACAAGAGAGTTTGAATGCAAGCGTATCCTTTTACAGATCCAGAGATATACTCATCCAATTTTTGTTTTTAGGACAGAACGTGCATGATGAAAAAAACATTGTTTTTAAAAAGCGCATTGCAGAATATCAGTACTTTGATGTGGGAAAACTTCAAAACTTTCAAACAAAATATTTGTAGGCAGTTTACAGCAAGTTGTTGTGGCCGAGTGGTTAAGGCGATGGACTAGAAATCCATTGGGGTATCCCCGCGCAGGTTCGAATCCTGCCAACAACGAGAATCTTTTTATTATCGGCTACAATTTCAGAAGTTAACCTTTAGTATTTCTTCCATTTCAGTTTTATAAATAGGTGGCTTATTTTTGTGTCACTATTGCCTCTCCACATATTTGTTATCGCTACCTCTTTCATGTCTTTGCTACACCTCATTCCTACTTTAGCACGGGTGTAAACGCTTCAAATTATTATACCGTTGCTCTCTCATTCATACCTGCGCATACACTTGAAAGTTACTTTACCAATAAAAGACGCAAAGAGAGAAATAGAACAAAAGTGCTGGCTGGATTGGCAAACACACTTCATAAAACTGCATTTTCTTTTTTATTCTCCCCCTTGTTACATGCTTAACCTCCCCATGTGTAATTTCTCTTAACCTGCTGTCCCAGGCAGAGAATTTCATCTAAAGGCTCTTTCTGTGTTTTTTTCCCTAGTCTGTCTTTCCCATTTCTTAGCTGTGTAACTGTTCCTTTACGCGCTCTATTTAAACGCCATCAATCTCATTTGAGCTCCTTGCTCCCGCTTCTGTTTTCTCCACCTCTCATACTGCCAGTTCTCTCTTTCTCTGTGGTTGGTGGCTACTTTCCTGAGCTTCCGAAGCCACGTGGTTCCTGCCTCTTGTTGTCAGCCTTGAATTGGAAAAGGAACCATATTAACAAGTCTTTACCATTCACACACGGCGGAAGTTTATACTTTAATTCAGTGAGCTAAGAAAAGCGTGTTGTGGGTCCCCTACGAGCCATGGTGCGTGCTTCATCATGATTTGGCACCAGTCATTAGCCGCAGCTCTGCTAATGAGCCACTGAGGTCAGTTTCAATATTTACTCAAAAACATAACCATGCAGCCCACCCCTCAACTGTGTATTTATCTTGCTTTTCTGCTGTTCGTGTGATTAGCTGGGAGGAGCTCACGGCGACATCCTCCCTATAAAAGTGTAGATGGATCACTCTCTAACTCTTTCTTGCTTCACATACAAATGGCTTGAAAGGTGCAGGGAAGATGCAGGTCTAATAGACTGAATAGAAGGTCTGTGCCAGGTGGGTTTCTCTGCATTGTTGTTCCATCACAGGTCCGCAAGTGTAATGTGTGATCTTTGACTCCTGGCATTTCACAAGCAGGCGGCCAGGAAACGGTTTCAGCCTATCAACCACTGAGGAGACGCAGCCTCTGAATGAGGAATGAGGAAGCAATGAATACATCCAGCCTATCACAGGAACAGCCCTGAGTGTTCCGAATTATAAATTCTCCATGTCACTGTATGTCGTTGAGCCCAAGTAGCTCGCCGTGATCGTATAGTGGTTAGTACTCTGCGTTGTGGCCGCAGCAACCTCGGTTCGAATCTGAGTCACGGCATTGTGGTTGGCAATGTCACGGCAGTTGGGTGTTAATTTTACAGAATTAGCAAATGTACCAGTGGTTTTTGTAAAATGTCTATTAAAAACAGATCCTTTCAAATATTTAAACCATCTAACAACAAATGATTTAAACTCGCATGATTATAAGCTGTAGCTATAATGTATTTACTTACATAAATTATCGTTCTTGAACCTATTGGGGGTGGAGGGGGAGCGGAGCTCACCCCCCAGGTGCAGTTGAGTGACCTGTGTTGTGGCTCTCTAGAGGGAAGGCACACATTTTGCTGTCACCCAGCCCAATCCAGACGTGTATTGGGGCCAGGTTTCAGGCAAATAGAGCAGTAAGTGGAGAGAAATGTTCACTCTCTAAAAGTGGCATTTCTAAAATAGTAAAGTTAAATTCAACCTCACCAGTAAGTAGGATTTTCAATAAATAAATAAAGCTACTCCTCTCCGATATGGAATTACCAAATAAAAAGTATAGGGGAATACACAGAGCTAACCTATGAGAGGGGTAGACCTCACAGTAGTGAAAAATGAAATAGACTGTTTGGTACTTACAGGACACGCGAACCACCAAAGTACATATCTTATTTTTTACTTACATAGCATCATGCACCTAGGACTACCTAGGGCCTACCTTAGGTATAAATTCTATGTAATAAAAGGGGAGTTTAAGGCTTGGCAAGTAGGCTGGGACTCACCTGGGAGACCCCTGAGTCTAAGCCCAGAACCATAACTCTGCCAGTCGAGTACTTACCTAAAAGCCGATAACTCACTTTTCTTCCATAGGCTAACATTCAGTGGTTTCACTTTGAAATTCTTCTAAGTGGTGTGGAGTTTTGGAACTTTAAAATATTCATCTAAAATCAGCCGAACAACGAATTCTGATTTACTCACCTGTTATCAGGAGAGACCTCAGTGCTGCATCTTGGAGCTCGGTACTGACCCTGAAAAGTAATTTTAACCGTACTTACCAGTAACTCGAATTTCCTTCCACGGGATATCATTGCCTGCTTTTTGCTGAAAATTTTCTAAGTGTCGATTTTTGAAACTTACAAATATTCTTTAAAAATCGTACCAACTGTGAAAACGTAATTGTTTACCTGTTTTAGATAGATGTCCCAGTACTGAGCCTAGGAGCCCAGCACTGGATTACAAAAGTAACGAGAACGTACTTTACCCGTAACTTGAATTTTCTTCCATAGGAAACCATTGACTGTTTTTCTGTGAAATTTCTTCTAAGTGTCGATTTTGCAAACATGTAAATATTCCTTAAAAATCGCCTGTATAACTTAAACACAGTTTCTCAACTGCTTACAGGTGGTACAGTAGTGCTGGATCTAGGATCCAACACTGACCTAGAAAAAGTAACCATAACCCCACTTACCTGCTAAGTGAATTTCCTTCCATAGGATAACATTGGTAATTTGATCAGCAAAAGTTTCTAAGTGTCAACTTTTAAAATAGCAAAATATTGCTTAAAAATCACAACAGTAACTAAAACGAATTTACTCACTTGTTTCCAAGAACTGTCCCAGGACTGAATCTAGGATCCAGACCTGGATTTAGAAAAGTAATCCTGAAAGTAATTAATTGCATATAACTTAAAATTCCCATTGAGCTCAATGTATTATTGTTATTCAAATTGTGTTGCCTATTGCAATAAACTGTAACTATGACCTGCAAAAGTCAATTGCCTATTGCAAAGTATTTAACTAAAGCATCTCATTCTGAGAAAGTATATTTTGATACCTATTGTTGGTTCTAAAATAAAACAACAATATCTTTTGTATGCAAACCAATGGCCTAGAGTTCAGTTCTTGAGTGTGTGAGACCATTTGCTGACTGAGTGTGTACAACAAATGTTTTACACTGTACTCTGATACTGCCTTACTGCTCGGCAAGCTACCACTTTAGAGAGTAAGGTTATATCTAACTTTAGCCTCTGCCAAACCTCTGGGGACTGGGGACTCTGTGCACACTGTACCTATTTGGGAACAGTATATACAGAGCCACTTTCTCACAGTAGTGATAAAGTGATTAGAGTCCTAAGGCCAACATAAAGATACAGCAAAACGTGAGGTGAAAAGCAAAAAGGTTGCTGGTAGGCCACCTTAAGGATGCCAGGTCTAACAAAAACTGAACTAAGGATAACATGAGTAAAACATCAGGTTTCTATACTGCATTTGGTGAGACAAGTGGGCCTTCTTTTATCTTCCATTCAAGCAATCTTTGACAGACCCCTTTATTATAGAGCTTTTCAAGGATTAAAGATAAGGCACTTACAAAGGAGTCCCAAATACTCAGAGATGGTTGACTTCTGTAATATCGGTCGTAGACTAAAAGCAGCGCAAAAACAGAGTGCAACAGGGTCCAAAAAATTGAGTGCCACAAGAGAGTTTGAATGCAAGCGTATCCTTTTACAGATCCAGAGATATACTCATCCAATTTTTGTTTTTAGGACAGAACGTGCATGATGAAAAAAACATTGTTTTTAAAAAGCGCATTGCAGAATATCAGTACTTTGATGTGGGAAAACTTCAAAACTTTCAAACAAAATATTTGTAGGCAGCTTACAGCAAGTTGTTGTGGCCGAGTGGTTAAGGCGATGGACTAGAAATCCATTGGGGTATCCCCGCGCAGGTTCGAATCCTGCCAACAACGAGAATCTTTTATTATCGGCTACAATTTCAGAAGTTAACCTTTAGTATTTCTTCCATTTCAGTTTTATAAATAGGTGGCTTATTTTTGTGTCACTATTGCCTCTCCACATATTTGTTATCGCTACCTCTTTCATGTCTTTGCTACACCTCATTCCTACTTTAGCACTGGTGTAAACGCTTCAAATTATTATACTGTTGCTCTCTCATTCATACCTAAGCATACACTTGAAAGTTACTTTACCAATAAAAGACGCAAAGAGAGAAATAGAACAAAAGTGCTGGCTGGATTGGCAAACACACTTCATAAAACTGCATTTTCTTTTTTATTCTCCCCCTTGTTACATGCTTAACCTCCCCATGTGTAATTTCTCTTAACCTGCTGTCCCAGGAAGAGAATTTCATCTAAAGGCTCTTTCTGTGTTTTTTTCCCTAGTCTGTCTTTCCCATTTCTTAGCTGTGTAACTGTTCCTTTACGCGCTCTATTTAAACGCCATCAATCTCATTTGAGCTCCTTGCTCCCGCTTCTGTTTTCTCCACCTCTCATACTGCCAGTTCTCTCTTTCTCTGTGGTTGGTGGCTACTTTCCTGAGCTTCCGAAGCCACGTGGTTCCTGCCTCTTGTAGTCAGACTTGAATTGGAAAAGGAACCATATTAACAAGCCTTTACCATTCACACACGGCGGAAGTTTATACTTTAATTCAGTGAGCTAAGAAAAGCGTGTTGTGGGTCCCCTACGAGCCATGGTGCTTGCTTCATCATGATTTGGCACCAGGCATTAGCCGCAGCTCTGCTAATGAGCCACTGAGGTCAGTTTCAATATTTACTCAAAAACATAACCATGCAGCCCACCCCTCAACTGTGTATTTATCTTGCTTTTCTGCTGTTCGTGTGATTAGCTGGGAGGAGCTCACGGCGACATCCTCCCTATAAAAGTGTAGATGGATCACTCTCTAACTCTTTCTTGCTTCACATACAAATGGCTTGAAAGGTGCAGGGAAGATGCAGGTCTAATAGACAGAATAGAAGGTCTGTGCCAGGTGGGTTTCTCTGCATTGTTGTTCCATCACAGGTCCGCAAGTGTAATGTGTGATCTTTGACTCCTGGCATTTCACAAGCAGGCGGCCAGGAAACGGTTTCAGCCTATCAACCACTGAGGAGACGCAGCCTCTGAATGAGGAATGAGGAAGCAATGAATACATCCAGCCTATCACAGGAACAGCCCTGAGTGTTCCGAATTATAAATTCTCCATGTCACTGTATGTCGTTGAGCCCAAGTAGCTCGCCGTGATCGTATAGTGGTTAGTACTCTGCGTTGTGGCCGCAGCAACCTCGGTTCGAATCCGAGTCACGGCATTGTGGTTGGCAATGTCACGGCAGTTGGGTGTTAATTTTACAGAATTAGCAAATGTACCAGTGGTTTTTGTAAAATGTCTATTAAAAACAGATCCTTTCAAATATTTAAACCATCTAACAACAAATGATTTAAACTCGCATGATTATAAACTGTAGCTATAATGTATTTACTTACATAAATTATCGTTCTTGAACCTATTGGGGGTGGAGGGGGAGCGGAGCTCACCCCCCAGGTGCAGTTGAGTGACCTGTGTTGTGGCTCTCTAGAGGGAAGGCACACATTTTGCTGTCACCCAGCCCAATCCAGACGCGTATTGGGGCCAGGTTTCAGGCAAATAGAGCAGTAAGTGCAGAGAAATGTTCACTCTCTAAAAGTGGCATTTCTAAAATAGTAAAGTTAAATTCAACCTCACCAGTAAGTAGGATTTTCAATAAATAAATAAAGCTACTCCTCTCCGATATGGAATTACCAAATAAAAAGTATAGGGGAATACACAGAGCTAACCTATGAGAGGGGTAGACCTCACAGTAGTGAAAAATGAAATAGACTGTTTGGTACTTACAGGACACGCGAACCACCAAAGTACATATCTTATTTTTTACTTACATAGCATCATGCACCGAGGACTACCTAGGGCCTACCTTAGGTATAAATTATATGTAATAAAAGGGGAGTTTAAGGCTTGGCAAGTAGGCTGGGACTCACCTGGGAGACCCCTGAGTCTAAGCCCAGAACCATAACTCTGCCAGTCGAGTACTTACCTAAAAGCCGATAACTCACTTTTCTTCCATAGGCTAACATTCAGTGATTTCACTTGGAAATTCTTCTAAGTGGTGTGGAGTTTTGGAACTTTAAAATATTCATCTCAAATCAGCCGAACAACGAATTCTGATTTACTCACCTGTTATCAGGAGAGACCTCAGTGCTGCATCTTGGAGCTCGGTACTGACCCTGAAAAGTAATTTTAACCGTACTTACCAGTAACTCGAATTTCCTTCCATGGGATATCATTGCCTGCTTTTTGCTGAAAATTTTCTAAGTGTCGATTTTTGAAACTTACAAATATTCTTTAAAAATCGTACCAACTGTGAAAACGTAATTGTTTACCTGTTTTAGATAGATGTCCCAGTACTGAGCCTAGGAGCCCAGCACTGGATTACAAAAGTAACGAGAACGTAATTTACCCGTAACTTGAATTTTCTTCCATAGGAAACCATTGACTGTTTTTCTGTGAAATTTCTTCTAAGTGTCGATTTTGCAAACATGTAAATATTCCTTAAAAATCGCCTGTATAACTTAAACACAGTTTCTCAACTGCTTACAGGTGGTACAGTAGTGCTGGATCTAGGATCCAACACTGACCTAGAAAAAGTAACCATAACCCCACTTACCTGCTAA
Source organism: Triturus cristatus (assembly GCF_964204655.1). Classification (NCBI taxonomy): domain Eukaryota; kingdom Metazoa; phylum Chordata; class Amphibia; order Caudata; family Salamandridae; genus Triturus; species Triturus cristatus. The sequence goes on from NC_140595.1 coordinate 724,935,395, forward strand.
GTGAATTTCCTTCCATAGGATAACATTGGTAATTTGATCAGCAAAAGTTTCTAAGTGTCAACTTTTAAAATAGCAAAATATTGCTTAAAAATCACAACAGTAACTAAAACAAATTTACTCACTTGTTTCCAAGAACTGTCCCAGGACTGAATCTAGGATCCAGTCCTGGATTTAGAAAAGTAATCCTGAAAGTAATTAATTGCATATAACTTAAAATTCCCATTGAGCTCAATGTATTATTGTGATTCAAATTGTGTTGCCTATTGCAATAAACTGTAACTATTACCTGCAAAAGTCAATTGCCTATTGCAAAGTATTTAACTAAAGCATCTCATTCTGGGAAAGTATATTTTGATACCTATTGTTGGTTCTAAAATAAAACAACAATATCTTTTGTATGCAAACCAATGGCCTAGAGTTCAGTTCTTGAGTGTGTGAGACCATTTGCTGACTGAGTGTGTACAACAAATGTTTTACACTGCACTCTGATACTGCCTTACTGCTCGGCAAGCTACCACTTTAGAGAGTAAGGTTATATCTAACTTTAGCCTCTGCCAAACCTCTGGGGACTGGGGACTCTGTGCACACTGTACCTATTTGGGAACAGTATATACAGAGCCACTTTCTCACAGTAGTGATAACGTGATTAGAGTCCTAAGGCCAACATAAAGATACAGCAAAACGTGAGGTGAAAAGCAAAAAGGTTGCTGGTAAGCCACCTTGCCAGGTCTAACAAAAACTGAACTAAGGATAACATGAGTAAAACATCAGGTTTCTCTACTGCATTTGGTGAGACAAGTGGGCCTTCTTTTATCTTCCATTCAAGCAATCTTTGACAGACCCCTTTATTATAGAGCTTTTCAAGGATTAATGATAAGGCACTTACAAAGGAGTCCCAAATACTCAGAGATGGTTGACTTCTGTAATATCGGTCGTAGACTAAAAGCAGCGCAAAAACAGAGTGCAACAGGGTCCAAAAAATTGAGTGCCACAAGAGAGTTTGAATGCAAGCGTATCCTTTTACAGATCCAGAGATATACTCATCCAATTTTTGTTTTTAGGACAGAACGTGCATGATGAAAAAAACATTGTTTTTAAAAAGCGCATTGCAGAATATCAGTACTTTGATGTGGGAAAACTTCAAAACTTTCAAACAAAATATTTGTAGGCAGCTTACACCAAGTTGTTGTGGCCGAGTGGTTAAGGCGATGGACTAGAAATCCATTGGGGTATCCCCGCGCAGGTTCGAATCCTGCCAACAACGAGAATCTTTTTATTATCGGCTACAATTTCAGAAGTTAACCTTTAGTATTTCTTCCATTTCAGTTTTATAAATAGGTGGCTTATTTTTGTGTCACTATTGCCTCTCCACATATTTGTTATCGCTACCTCTTTCATGTCTTTGCTACACCTCATTCCTACTTTAGCACTGGTGTAAACGCTTCAAATTATTATACCGTTGCTCTCTCATTCATACCTAAGCATACACTTGAAAGTTACTTTACCAATAAAAGACGCAAAGAGAGAAATAGAACAAAAGTGCTGGCTGGATTGGCAAACGCACTTCATAAAACTGCATTTTCTTTTTTATTCTCCCCCTTGTTACATGCTTAACCTCCCCATGTGTAATTTCTCTTAACCTGCTGTCCCAGGAAGAGAATTTCATCTAAAGGCTCTTTCTGTGTTTTTTTCCCTAGTCTGTCTTTCCCATTTCTTAGCTGTGTAACTGTTCCTTTACGCGCTCTATTTAAACGCCATCAATCTCATTTGAGCTCCTTGCTCCCGCTTCTGTTTTCTCCACCTCTCATACTGCCAGTTCTCTCTTTCTCTGTGGTTGGTGGCTACTTTCCTGAGCTTCCGAAGCCACGTGGTTCCTGCCTCTTGTTGTCAGACTTGAATTGGAAAAGGAACCATATTAACAAGCCTTTACCATTCACACACGGCGGAAGTTTATACTTTAATTCAGTGAGCTAAGAAAAGCGTGTTGTGGGTCCCCTACGAGCCATGGTGCTTGCTTCATCATGATTTGGCACCAGGCATTAGCCGCAGCTCTGCTAATGAGCCACTGAGGTCAGTTTCAATATTTACTCAAAAACATAACCATGCAGCCCACCCCTCAACTGTGTATTTATCTTGCTTTTCTGCTGTTCGTGTGATTAGCTGGGAGGAGCTCACGGCGACATCCTCCCTATAAAAGTGTAGATGGATCACTCTCTAACTCTTTCTTGCTTCACATACAAATGGCTTGAAAGGTGCAGGGAAGATGCAGGTCTAATAGACAGAATAGAAGGTCTGTGCCAGGTGGGTTTCTCTGCATTGTTGTTCCATCACAGGTCCGCAAGTGTAATGTGTGATCTTTGACTCCTGGCATTTCACAAGCAGGCGGCCAGGAAACGGTTTCAGCCTATCAACCACTGAGGAGACGCAGCCTCTGAATGAGGAATGAGGAAGCAATGAATACATCCAGCCTATCACAGGAACAGCCCTGAGTGTTCCGAATTATAAATTCTCCATGTCACTGTATGTCGTTGAACCCAAGTAGCTCGCCGTGATCGTATAGTGGTTAGTACTCTGCGTTGTGGCCGCAGCAACCTCGGTTCGAATCCGAGTCACGGCATTGTGGTTGGCAATGTCACGGCAGTTGGGTGTTAATTTTACAGAATTAGCAAATGTACCAGTGGTTTTTGTAAAATGTCTATTAAAAACAGATCCTTTCAAATATTTAAACCATCTAACAACAAATGATTTAAACTCGCATGATTATAAACTGTAGCTATAATGTATTTACTTACATAAATTATCGTTCTTGAACCTATTGGGGGTGGAGGGGGAGCGGAGCTCACCCCCCAGGTGCAGTTGAGTGACCTGTGTTGTGGCTCTCTAGAGGGAAGGCACACATTTTGCTGTCACCCAGCCCAATCCAGACGCGTATTGGGGCCAGGTTTCAGGCAAATAGAGCAGTAAGTGCAGAGAAATGTTCACTCTCTAAAAGTGGCATTTCTAAAATAGTAAAGTTAAATTCAACCTCACCAGTAAGTAGGATTTTCAATAAATAAATAAAGCTACTCCTCTCCGATATGGAATTACCAAATAAAAAGTATAGGGGAATACACAGAGCTAACCTATGAGAGGGGTAGACCTCACAGTAGTGAAAAATGAAATAGACTGTTTGGTACTTACAGGACACGCGAACCACCAAAGTACATATCTTATTTTTTACTTACATAGCCTCATGCACCGAGGACTACCTAGGGCCTACCTTAGGTATAAATTATATGTAATAAAAGGGGAGTTTAAGGCTTGGCAAGTAGGCTGGGACTCACCTGGGAGACCCCTGAGTCTAAGCCCAGAACCATAACTCTGCCAGTCGAGTACTTACCTAAAAGCCGATAACTCACTTTTCTTCCATAGGCTAACATTCAGTGATTTCACTTGGAAATTCTTCTAAGTGGTGTGGAGTTTTGGAACTTTAAAATATTCATCTCAAATCAGCCGAACAACGAATTCTGATTTACTCACCTGTTATCAGGAGAGACCTCAGTGCTGCATCTTGGAGCTCGGTACTGACCCTGAAAAGTAATTTTAACCGTACTTACCAGTAACTCGAATTTCCTTCCATGGGATATCATTGCCTGCTTTTTGCTGAAAATTTTCTAAGTGTCGATTTTTGAAACTTACAAATATTCTTTAAAAATCGTACCAACTGTGAAAACGTAATTGTTTACCTGTTTTAGATAGATGTCCCAGTACTGAGCCTAGGAGCCCAGCACTGGATTACAAAAGTAACGAGAACGTACTTTACCCGTAACTTGAATTTTCTTCCATAGGAAACCATTGACTGTTTTTCTGTGAAATTTCTTCTAAGTGTCGATTTTGCAAACATGTAAATATTCCTTAAAAATCGCCTGTATAACTTAAACGCAGTTTCTCAACTGCTTACAGGTGGTACAGTAGTGCTGGATCTAGGATCCAACACTGACCTAGAAAAAGTAACCATAACCCCACTTACCTGCTAAGTGAATTTCCTTCCATAGGATAACATTGGTAATTTGATCAGCAAAAGTTTCTAAGTGTCAACTTTTAAAATAGCAAAATATTGCTTAAAAATCACAACAGTAACTAAAACAAATTTACTCACTTGTTTCCAAGAACTGTCCCAGGACTGAATCTAGGATCCAGTCCTGGATTTAGAAAAGTAATCCTGAAAGTAATTAATTGCATATAACTTAAAATTCCCATTGAGCTCAATGTATTATTGTGATTCAAATTGTGTTGCCTATTGCAATAAACTGTAACTATTACCTGCAAAAGTCAATTGCCTATTGCAAAGTATTTAACTAAAGCATCTCATTCTGAGAAAGTATATTTTGATACCTATTGTTGGTTCTAAAATAAAACAACAATATCTTTTGTATGCAAACCAATGGCCTAGAGTTCAGTTCTTGAGTGTGTGAGACCATTTGCTGACTGAGTGTGTACAACAAATGTTTTACACTGCACTCTGATACTGCCTTACTGCTCGGCAAGCTACCACTTTAGAGAGTAAGGTTATATCTAACTTTAGCCTCTGCCAAACCTCTGGGGACTGGGGACTCTGTGCACACTGTACCTATTTGGGAACAGTATATACAGAGCCACTTTCTCACAGTAGTGATAAAGTGATTAGAGTCCTAAGGCCAACATAAAGATACAGCAAAACGTGAGGTGAAAAGCAAAAAGGTTGCTGGTAAGCCACCTTAAGGATGCCAGGTCTAACAAAAACTGAACTAAGGATAACATGAGTAAAACATCAGGTTTCTCTACTGCATTTGGTGAGACAAGTGGGCCTTCTTTTATCTTCCATTCAAGCAATCTTTGACAGACCCCTTTATTATAGAGCTTTTCAAGGATTAAAGATAAGGCACTTACAAAGGAGTCCCAAATACTCAGAGATGGTTGACTTCTGTAATATGGGTCGTAGACTAAAAGCAGCGCAAAAACAGAGTGCAACAGGGTCCAAAAAATTGAGTGCCACAAGAGAGTTTGAATGCAAGCGTATCCTTTTACAGATCCAGAGATATACTCATCCAATTTTTGTTTTTAGGACAGAACGTGCATGATGAAAAAAACATTGTTTTTAAAAAGCGCATTGCAGAATATCAGTACTTTGATGTGGGAAAACTTCAAAACTTTCAAACAAAATATTTGTAGGCAGCTTACAGCAAGTTGTTGTGGCCGAGTGGTTAAGGCGATGGACTAGAAATCCATTGGGGTATCCCCGCGCAGGTTCGAATCCTGCCAACAACGAGAATCTTTTTATTATCGGCTACAATTTCAGAAGTTAACCTTTAGTATTTCTTCCATTTCAGTTTTATAAATAGGTGGCTTATTTTTGTGTCACTATTGCCTCTCCACATATTTGTTATCGCTACCTCTTTCATGTCTTTGCTACACCTCATTCCTACTTTAGCACTGGTGTAAACGCTTCAAATTATTATACTGTTGCTCTCTCATTCATACCTAAGCATACACTTGAAAGTTACTTTACCAATAAAAGACGCAAAGAGAGAAATAGAACAAAAGTGCTGGCTGGATTGGCAAACACACTTCATAAAACTGCATTTTCTTTTTTATTCTCCCCCTTGTTACATTCTTAACCTCCCCATGTGTAATTTCTCTTAACCTGCTGTCCCAGGAAGAGAATTTCATCTAAAGGCTCTTTCTGTGTTTTTTTCCCTAGTCTGTCTTTCCCATTTCTTAGCTGTGTAACTGTTCCTTTACGCGCTCTATTTAAACGCCATCAATCTCATTTGAGCTCCTTGCTCCCGCTTCTGTTTTCTCCACCTCTCATACTGCCAGTTCTCTCTTTCTCTGTGGTTGGTGGCTACTTTCCTGAGCTTCCGAAGCCACGTGGTTCCTGCCTCTTGTTGTCAGACTTGAATTGGAAAAGGAACCATATTAACAAGCCTTTACCATTCACACACGGCGGAAGTTTATACTTTAATTCAGTGAGCTAAGAAAAGCGTGTTGTGGGTCCCCTACGAGCCATGGTGCTTGCTTCATCATGATTTGGCACCAGGCATTAGCCGCAGCTCTGCTAATGAGCCACTGAGGTCAGTTTCAATATTTACTCAAAAACATAACCATGCAGCCCACCCCTCAACTGTGTATTTATCTTGCTTTTCTGCTGTTCGTGTGATTAGCTGGGAGGAGCTCACGGCGACATCCTCCCTATAAAAGTGTAGATGGATCACTCTCTAACTCTTTCTTGCTTCACATACAAATGGCTTGAAAGGTGCAGGGAAGATGCAGGTCTAATAGACAGAATAGAAGGTCTGTGCCAGGTGGGTTTCTCTGCATTGTTGTTCCATCACAGGTCCGCAAGTGTAATGTGTGATCTTTGACTCCTGGCATTTCACAAGCAGGCGGCCAGGAAACGGTTTCAGCCTATCAACCACTGAGGAGACGCAGCCTCTGAATGAGGAATGAGGAAGCAATGAATACATCCAGCCTATCACAGGAACAGCCCTGAGTGTTCCGAATTATAAATTCTCCATGTCACTGTATGTCGTTGAGCCCAAGTAGCTCGCCGTGATCGTATAGTGGTTAGTACTCTGCGTTGTGGCCGCAGCAACCTCGGTTCGAATCCGAGTCACGGCATTGTGGTTGGCAATGTCACGGCAGTTGGGTGTTAATTTTACAGAATTAGCAAATGTACCAGTGGTTTTTGTAAAATGTCTATTAAAAACAGATCCTTTCAAATATTTAAACCATCTAACAACAAATGATTTAAACTCGCATGATTATAAACTGTAGCTATAATGTATTTACTTACATAAATTATCGTTCTTGAACCTATTGGGGGTGGAGGGGGAGCGGAGCTCACCCCCCAGGTGCAGTTGAGTGACCTGTGTTGTGGCTCTCTAGAGGGAAGGGACACATTTTGCTGTCACCCAGCCCAATCCAGACGCGTATTGGGGCCAGGTTTCAGGCAAATAGAGCAGTAAGTGCAGAGAAATGTTCACTCTCTAAAAGTGGCATTTCTAAAATAGTAAAGTTAAATTCAACCTCACCAGTAAGTAGGATTTTCAATAAATAAATAAAGCTACTCCTCTCCGATATGGAATTACCAAATAAAAAGTATAGGGGAATACACAGAGCTAACCTATGAGAGGGGTAGACCTCACAGTAGTGAAAAATGAAATAGACTGTTTGGTACTTACAGGACACGCGAACCACCAAAGTACATATCTTATTTTTTACTTACATAGCATCATGCACCGAGGACTACCTAGGGCCTACCTTAGGTATAAATTATATGTAATAAAAGGGGAGTTTAAGGCTTGGCAAGTAGGCTGGGACTCACCTGGGAGACCCCTGAGTCTAAGCCCAGAACCATAACTCTGCCAGTCGAGTACTTACCTAAAAGCCGATAACTCACTTTTCTTCCATAGGCTAACATTCAGTGATTTCACTTGGAAATTCTTCTAAGTGGTGTGGAGTTTTGGAACTTTAAAATATTCATCTCAAATCAGCCGAACAACGAATTCTGATTTACTCACCTGTTATCAGGAGAGACCTCAGTGCTGCATCTTGGAGCTCGGTACTGACCCTGAAAAGTAATTTTAACCGTACTTACCAGTAACTCGAATTTCCTTCCATGGGATATCATTGCCTGCTTTTTGCTGAAAATTTTCTAAGTGTCGATTTTTGAAACTTACAAATATTCTTTAAAAATCGTACCAACTGTGAAAACGTAATTGTTTACCTGTTTTAGATAGATGTCCCAGTACTGAGCCTAGGAGCCCAGCACTGGATTACAAAAGTAACGAGAACGTACTTTACCCGTAACTTGAATTTTCTTCCATAGGAAACCATTGACTGTTTTTCTGTGAAATTTCTTCTAAGTGTCGATTTTGCAAACATGTAAATATTCCTTAAAAATCGCCTGTATAACTTAAACACAGTTTCTCAACTGCTTACAGGTGGTACAGTAGTGCTGGATCTAGGATCCAACACTGACCTAGAAAAAGTAACCATAACCCCACTTACCTGCTAAGTGAATTTCCTTCCATAGGATAACATTGGTAATTTGATCAGCAAAAGTTTCTAAGTGTCAACTTTTAAAATAGCAAAATATTGCTTAAAAATCACAACAGTAACTAAAACAAATTTACTCACTTGTTTCCAAGAACTGTCCCAGGACTGAATCTAGGATCCAGTCCTGGATTTAGAAAAGTAATCCTGAAAGTAATTAATTGCATATAACTTAAAATTCCCATTGAGCTCAATGTATTATTGTGATTCAAATTGTGTTGCCTATTGCAATAAACTGTAACTATTACCTGCAAAAGTCAATTGCCTATTGCAAAGTATTTAACTAAAGCATCTCATTCTGGGAAAGTATATTTTGATACCTATTGTTGGTTCTAAAATAAAACAACAATATCTTTTGTATGCAAACCAATGGCCTAGAGTTCAGTTCTTGAGTGTGTGAGACCATTTGCTGACTGAGTGTGTACAACAAATGTTTTACACTGCACTCTGATACTGCCTTACTGCTCGGCAAGCTACCACTTTAGAGAGTAAGGTTATATCTAACTTTAGCCTCTGCCAAACCTCTGGGGACTGGGGACTCTGTGCACACTGTACCTATTTGGGAACAGTATATACAGAGCCACTTTCTCACAGTAGTGATAACGTGATTAGAGTCCTAAGGCCAACATAAAGATACAGCAAAACGTGAGGTGAAAAGCAAAAAGGTTGCTGGTAAGCCACCTTAAGGATGCCAGGTCTAACAAAAACTGAACTAAGGATAACATGAGTAAAACATCAGGTTTCTCTACTGCATTTGGTGAGACAAGTGGGCCTTCTTTTATCTTCCATTCAAGCAATCTTTGACAGACCCCTTTATTATAGAGCTTTTCAAGGATTAAAGATAAGGCACTTACAAAGGAGTCCCAAATACTCAGAGATGGTTGACTTCTGTAATATCGGTCGTAGACTAAAAGCAGCGCAAAAACAGAGTGCAACAGGGTCCAAAAAATTGAGTGCCACAAGAGAGTTTGAATGCAAGCGTATCCTTTTACAGATCCAGAGATATACTCATCCAATTTTTGTTTTTAGGACAGAACGTGCATGATGAAAAAAACATTGTTTTTAAAAAGCGCATTGCAGAATATCAGTACTTTGATGTGGGAAAACTTCAAAACTTTCAAACAAAATATTTGTAGGCAGCTTACAGCAAGTTGTTGTGGCCGAGTGGTTAAGGCGATGGACTAGAAATCCATTGGGGTATCCCCGCGCAGGTTCGAATCCTGCCAACAACGAGAATCTTTTTATTATCGGCTACAATTTCAGAAGTTAACCTTTAGTATTTCTTCCATTTCAGTTTTATAAATAGGTGGCTTATTTTTGTGTCACTATTGCCTCTCCACATATTTGTTATCGCTACCTCTTTCATGTCTTTGCTACACCTCATTCCTACTTTAGCACTGGTGTAAACGCTTCAAATTATTATACCGTTGCTCTCTCATTCATACCTAAGCATACACTTGAAAGTTACTTTACCAATAAAAGACGCAAAGAGAGAAATAGAACAAAAGTGCTGGCTGGATTGGCAAACACACTTCATAAAACTGCATTTTCTTTTTTATTCTCCCCCTTGTTACATGCTTAACCTCCCCATGTGTAATTTCTCTTAACCTGCTGTCCCAGGAAGAGAATTTCATCTAAAGGCTCTTTCTGTGTTTTTTTCCCTAGTCTGTCTTTCCCATTTCTTAGCTGTGTAACTGTTCCTTTACGCGCTCTATTTAAACGCCATCAATCTCATTTGAGCTCCTTGCTCCCGCTTCTGTTTTCTCCACCTCTCATACTGCCAGTTCTCTCTTTCTCTGTGGTTGGTGGCTACTTTCCTGAGCTTCCGAAGCCACGTGGTTCCTGCCTCTTGTTGTCAGACTTGAATTGGATAAGGAACCATATTAACAAGCCTTTACCATTCACACACGGCGGAAGTTTATACTTTAATTCAGTGAGCTAAGAAAAGCGTGTTGTGGGTCCCCTACGAGCCATGGTGCTTGCTTCATCATGATTTGGCACCAGGCATTAGCCGCAGCTCTGCTAATGAGCCACTGAGGTCAGTTTCAATATTTACTCAAAAACATAACCATGCAGCCCACCCCTCAACTGTGTATTTATCTTGCTTTTCTGCTGTTCGTGTGATTAGCTGGGAGGAGCTCACGGCGACATCCTCCCTATAAAAGTGTAGATGGATCACTCTCTAACTCTTTCTTGCTTCACATACAAATGGCTTGAAAGGTGCAGGGAAGATGCAGGTCTAATAGACAGAATAGAAGGTCTGTGCCAGGTGGGTTTCTCTGCATTGTTGTTCCATCACAGGTCCGCAAGTGTAATGTGTGATCTTTGACTCCTGGCATTTCACAAGCAGGCGGCCAGGAAACGGTTTCAGCCTATCAACCACTGAGGAGACGCAGCCTCTGAATGAGGAATGAGGAAGCAATGAATACATCCAGCCTATCACAGGAACAGCCCTGAGTGTTCCGAATTATAAATTCTCCATGTCACTGTATGTCGTTGAACCCAAGTAGCTCGCCGTGATCGTATAGTGGTTAGTACTCTGCGTTGTGGCCGCAGCAACCTCGGTTCGAATCCGAGTCACGGCATTGTGGTTGGCAATGTCACGGCAGTTGGGTGTTAATTTTACAGAATTAGCAAATGTACCAGTGGTTTTTGTAAAATGTCTATTAAAAACAGATCCTTTCAAATATTTAAACCATCTAACAACAAATGATTTAAACTCGCATGATTATAAACTGTAGCTATAATGTATTTACTTACATAAATTATCGTTCTTGAACCTATTGGGGGTGGAGGGGGAGCGGAGCTCACCCCCCAGGTGCAGTTGAGTGACCTGTGTTGTGGCTCTCTAGAGGGAAGGCACACATTTTGCTGTCACCCAGCCCAATCCAGACGCGTATTGGGGCCAGGTTTCAGGCAAATAGAGCAGTAAGTGCAGAGAAATGTTCACTCTCTAAAAGTGGCATTTCTAAAATAGTAAAGTTAAATTCAACCTCACCAGTAAGTAGGATTTTCAATAAATAAATAAAGCTACTCCTCTCCGATATGGAATTACCAAATAAAAAGTATAGGGGAATACACAGAGCTAACCTATGAGAGGGGTAGACCTCACAGTAGTGAAAAATGAAATAGACTGTTTGGTACTTACAGGACACGCGAACCACCAAAGTACATATCTTATTTTTTACTTACATAGCATCATGCACCGAGGACTACCTAGGGCCTACCTTAGGTATAAATTATATGTAATAAAAGGGGAGTTTAAGGCTTGGCAAGTAGGCTGGGACTCACCTGGGAGACCCCTGAGACTAAGCCCAGAACCATAACTCTGCCAGTCGAGTACTTACCTAAAAGCCGAGAACTCACTTTTCTTCCATAGGCTAACATTCAGTGATTTCACTTGGAAATTCTTCTAAGTGGTGTGGAGTTTTGGAACTTTAAAATATTCATCTCAAATCAGCCGAACAACGAATTCTGATTTACTCACCTGTTATCAGGAGAGACCTCAGTGCTGCATCTTGGAGCTCGGTACTGACCCTGAAAAGTAATTTTAACCGTACTTACCAGTAACTCGAATTTCCTTCCATGGGATATCATTGCCTGCTTTTTGCTGAAAATTTTCTAAGTGTCGATTTTTGAAACTTACAAATATTCTTTAAAAATCGTACCAACTGTGAAAACGTAATTGTTTACCTGTTTTAGATAGATGTCCCAGTACTGAGCCTAGGAGCCCAGCACTGGATTACAAAAGTAACGAGAACGTACTTTACCCGTAACTTGAATTTTCTTCCATAGGAAACCATTGACTGTTTTTCTGTGAAATTTCTTCTAAGTGTCGATTTTGCAAACATGTAAATATTCCTTAAAAATCGCCTGTATAACTTAAACGCAGTTTCTCAACTGCTTACAGGTGGTACAGTAGTGCTGGATCTAGGATCCAATCTGTGTAGTGGATAACCCAATATACCCTTGAGGGCTTGGGCAGATAATATGTATGGGTAGGAAGTGCCTTCAAGGGGTTTGTTGAAAACTTAATTGTGTAACTTGTTTATAGGATAAATATATACCTATAACTGAGATCGATCTTATCTTTTAGATTCCAAAAGGTTATACACCATGCAATAGTCATATGTATAAGGATCTCTATTTACATTAATTTCAAAACAGTTATACAATCAGAATACAGAGAAATGAAAAAATGGACAAAAGGTGTGTGAGGAACAAAATTCATTTATATCAGTGAATGGTGATAAGGGTACATAAAAATGAGACAGTTGTATATCAAAGGGGAGACATGATTATACATCCAGTTATTACTCCACTATACAGTATATCAAACACTTTTTCAAAGATATATAACCAATTATCTAGAAAGAAGTGTGACAGTCGACGTTTCGGTCTTCATACGTGAGTTTGTGAGACCATCTTCAGGACAAGAAGTTTAAAAGTTGACCCCTCGTAATGTTTGATTTGATTATGAAATTCGCGGATATCTTCCTTTCTTTGTATCGAGATTTAAATTATAACCTCTCGGTGGGCGCTTTTAGATTTGAGGATATTTGAAAAGCAAAACTGTCAAAGTTTTAGCGGTACTGTGTGGTTTCACCGGCAGAGAACGGCATTCGTGTATTTAAAAACTAGTAGTGGTCTTACTGTTGGTTCAGATACAATCAAGCCGAATGTGAATGGCGCTGTATTCGCTTGCTGCGTGAATCGAGCACTGGGAATTGTTGCCACAATTGGGGGGCGTTTTACTTAAATCCCACGGAAATTACTGGCGTGAGCACAGCAGTCATCTCAATTGAATCGCGGCATGTAGCTCATAATCAAATCAAACATTACGAGGGGTCAACTTTTAAACTTCTTGTCCTGAAGATGGTCTCACAAACTCACGTATGAAGACCGAAACGTCGACTGTCACACTTCTTTCTAGATAATTGGTTATATATCTTTGAAAAAGTGTTTGATATACTGTATAGTGGAGTAATAACTGGATGTATAATCATGTCTCCCCTTTGATATACAACTGTCTCATTTTTATGTACCCTTATCACCATTCACGGATCTAGGATCCAACACTGACCTAGAAAAAGTAACCATAACCCCACTTACCTGCTAAGTGAATTTCCTTCCATAGGATAACATTGGTAATTTGATCAGCAAAAGTTTCTAAGTGTCAACTTTTAAAATAGCAAAATATTGCTTAAAAATCACAACAGTAACTAAAACAAATTTACTCACTTGTTTCCAAGAACTGTCCCAGGACTGAATCTAGGATCCAGTCCTGGATTTAGAAAAGTAATCCTGAAAGTAATTAATTGCATATAACTTAAAATTCCCATTGAGCTCAATGTATTATTGTGATTCAAATTGTGTTGCCTATTGCAATAAACTGTAACTATTACCTGCAAAAGTCAATTGCCTATTGCAAAGTATTTAACTAAAGCATCTCATTCTGAGAAAGTATATTTTGATACCTATTGTTGGTTCTAAAATAAAACAACAATATCTTTTGTATGCAAACCAATGGCCTAGAGTTCAGTTCTTGAGTGTGTGAGACCATTTGCTGACTGAGTGTGTACAACAAATGTTTTACACTGCACTCTGATACTGCCTTACTGCTCGGCAAGCTACCACTTTAGAGAGTAAGGTTATATCTAACTTTAGCCTCTGCCAAACCTCTGGGGACTGGGGACTCTGTGCACACTGTACCTATTTGGGAACAGTATATACAGAGCCACTTTCTCACAGTAGTGATAACGTGATTAGAGTCCTAAGGCCAACATAAAGATACAGCAAAACGTGAGGTGAAAAGCAAAAAGGTTGCTGGTAAGCCACCTTAAGGATGCCAGGTCTAACAAAAACTGAACTAAGGATAACATGAGTAAAACATCAGGTTTCTCTACTGCATTTGGTGAGACAAGTGGGCCTTCTTTTATCTTCCATTCAGGCAATCTTTGACAGACCCCTTTATTATAGAGCTTTTCAAGGATTAAAGATAAGGCACTTACAAAGGAGTCCCAAATACTCAGAGATGGTTGACTTCTGTAATATGGGTCGTAGACTAAAAGCAGCGCAAAAACAGAGTGCAACAGGGTCCAAAAAACTTGAGTGCCACAAGAGAGTTTGAATGCAAGCGTATCCTTTTACAGATCCAGAGATATACTCATCCAATTTTTGTTTTTAGGACAGAACGTGCATGATGAAAAAAACATTGTTTTTAAAAAGCGCATTGCAGAATATCAGTACTTTGATGTGGGAAAACTTCAAAACTTTCAAACAAAATATTTGTAGGCAGTTTACAGCAAGTTGTTGTGGCCGAGTGGTTAAGGCGATGGACTAGAAATCCATTGGGGTATCCCCGCGCAGGTTCGAATCCTGCCAACAACGAGAATCTTTTTATTATCGGCTACAATTTCAGAAGTTAACCTTTAGTATTTCTTCCATTTCAGTTTTATAAATAGGTGGCTTATTTTTGTGTCACTATTGCCTCTCCACATATTTGTTATCGCTACCTCTTTCATGTCTTTGCTACACCTCATTCCTACTTTAGCACGGGTGTAAACGCTTCAAATTATTATACCGTTGCTCTCTCATTCATACCTGCGCATACACTTGAAAGTTACTTTACCAATAAAAGACGCAAAGAGAGAAATAGAACAAAAGTGCTGGCTGGATTGGCAAACACACTTCATAAAACTGCATTTTCTTTTTTATTCTCCCCCTTGTTACATGCTTAACCTCCCCATGTGTAATTTCTCTTAACCTGCTGTCCCAGGCAGAGAATTTCATCTAAAGGCTCTTTCTGTGTTTTTTTCCCTAGTCTGTCTTTCCCATTTCTTAGCTGTGTAACTGTTCCTTTACGCGCTCTATTTAAACGCCATCAATCTCATTTGAGCTCCTTGCTCCCGCTTCTGTTTTCTCCACCTCTCATACTGCCAGTTCTCTCTTTCTCTGTGGTTGGTGGCTACTTTCCTGAGCTTCCGAAGCCACGTGGTTCCTGCCTCTTGTTGTCAGACTTGAATTGGAAAAGGAACCATATTAACAAGCCTTTACCATTCACACACGGCGGAAGTTTATACTTTAATTCAGTGAGCTAAGAAAAGCGTGTTGTGGGTCCCCTACGAGCCATGGTGCGTGCTTCATCATGATTTGGCACCAGTCATTAGCCGCAGCTCTGCTAATGAGCCACTGAGGTCAGTTTCAATATTTACTCAAAAACATAACCATGCAGCCCACCCCTCAACTGTGTATTTATCTTGCTTTTCTGCTGTTCGTGTGATTAGCTGGGAGGAGCTCACGGCGACATCCTCCCTATAAAAGTGTAGATGGATCACTCTCTAACTCTTTCTTGCTTCACATACAAATGGCTTGAAAGGTGCAGGGAAGATGCAGGTCTAATAGACTGAATAGAAGGTCTGTGCCAGGTGGGTTTCTCTGCATTGTTGTTCCATCACAGGTCCGCAAGTGTAATGTGTGATCTTTGACTCCTGGCATTTCACAAGCAGGCGGCCAGGAAACGGTTTCAGCCTATCAACCACTGAGGAGACGCAGCCTCTGAATGAGGAATGAGGAAGCAATGAATACATCCAGCCTATCACAGGAACAGCCCTGAGTGTTCCGAATTATAAATTCTCCATGTCACTGTATGTCGTTGAGCCCAAGTAGCTCGCCGTGATCGTATAGTGGTTAGTACTCTGCGTTGTGGCCGCAGCAACCTCGGTTCGAATCCGAGTCACGGCATTGTGGTTGGCAATGTCACGGCAGTTGGGTGTTAATTTTACAGAATTAGCAAATGTACCAGTGGTTTTTGTAAAATGTCTATTAAAAACAGATCCTTTCAAATATTTAAACCATCTAACAACAAATGATTTAAACTCGCATGATTATAAGCTGTAGCTATAATGTATTTACTTACATAAATTATCGTTCTTGAACCTATTGGGGGTGGAGGGGGAGCGGAGCTCACCCCCCAGGTGCAGTTGAGTGACCTGTGTTGTGGCTCTCTAGAGGGAAGGCACACATTTTGCTGTCACCCAGCCCAATCCAGACGTGTATTGGGGCCAGGTTTCAGGCAAATAGAGCAGTAAGTGCAGAGAAATGTTCACTCTCTAAAAGTGGCATTTCTAAAATAGTAAAGTTAAATTCAACCTCACCAGTAAGTAGGATTTTCAATAAATAAATAAAGCTACTCCTCTCCGATATGGAATTACCAAATAAAAAGTATAGGGGAATACACAGAGCTAACCTATGAGAGGGGTAGACCTCACAGTAGTGAAAAATGAAATAGACTGTTTGGTACTTACAGGACACGCGAACCACCAAAGTACATATCTTATTTTTTACTTACATAGCATCATGCACCTAGGACTACCTAGGGCCTACCTTAGGTATAAATTCTATGTAATAAAAGGGGAGTTTAAGGCTTGGCAAGTAGGCTGGGACTCACCTGGGAGACCCCTGAGTCTAAGCCCAGAACCATAACTCTGCCAGTCGAGTACTTACCTAAAAGCCGATAACTCACTTTTCTTCCATAGGCTAACATTCAGTGGTTTCACTTGGAAATTCTTCTAAGTGGTGTGGAGTTTTGGAACTTTAAAATATTCATCTAAAATCAGCCGAACAACGAATTCTGATTTACTCACCTGTTATCAGGAGAGACCTCAGTGCTGCATCTTGGAGCTCGGTACTGACCCTGAAAAGTAATTTTAACCGTACTTACCAGTAACTCGAATTTCCTTCCATGGGATATCATTGCCTGCTTTTTGCTGAAAATTTTCTAAGTGTCGATTTTTGAAACTTACAAATATTCTTTAAAAATCGTACCAACTGTGAAAACGTAATTGTTTACCTGTTTTAGATAGATGTCCCAGTACTGAGCCTAGGAGCCCAGCACTGGATTACAAAAGTAACGAGAACGTACTTTACCCGTAACTTGAATTTTCTTCCATAGGAAACCATTGACTGTTTTTCTGTGAAATTTCTTCTAAGTGTCGATTTTGCAAACATGTAAATATTCCTTAAAAATCGCCTGTATAACTTAAACACAGTTTCTCAACTGCTTACAGGTGGTACAGTAGTGCTGGATCTAGGATCCAACACTGACCTAGAAAAAGTAACCATAACCCCACTTACCTGCTAAGTGAATTTCCTTCCATAGGATAACATTGGTAATTTGATCAGCAAAAGTTTCTAAGTGTCAACTTTTAAAATAGCAAAATATTGCTTAAAAATCACAACAGTAACTAAAACGAATTTACTCACTTGTTTCCAAGAACTGTCCCAGGACTGAATCTAGGATCCAGACCTGGATTTAGAAAAGTAATCCTGAAAGTAATTAATTGCATATAACTTAAAATTCCCATTGAGCTCAATGTATTATTGTTATTCAAATTGTGTTGCCTATTGCAATAAACTGTAACTATGACCTGCAAAAGTCAATTGCCTATTGCAAAGTATTTAACTAAAGCATCTCATTCTGAGAAAGTATATTTTGATACCTATTGTTGGTTCTAAAATAAAACAACAATATCTTTTGTATGCAAACCAATGGCCTAGAGTTCAGTTCTTGAGTGTGTGAGACCATTTGCTGACTGAGTGTGTACAACAAATGTTTTACACTGTACTCTGATACTGCCTTACTGCTCGGCAAGCTACCACTTTAGAGAGTAAGGTTATATCTAACTTTAGCCTCTGCCAAACCTCTGGGGACTGGGGACTCTGTGCACACTGTACCTATTTGGGAACAGTATATACAGAGCCACTTTCTCACAGTAGTGATAAAGTGATTAGAGTCCTAAGGCCAACATAAAGATACAGCAAAACGTGAGGTGAAAAGCAAAAAGGTTGCTGGTAGGCCACCTTAAGGATGCCAGGTCTAACAAAAACTGAACTAAGGATAACATGAGTAAAACATCAGGTTTCTCTACTG
Organism: Triturus cristatus; assembly: GCF_964204655.1. Taxonomy (NCBI): domain Eukaryota; kingdom Metazoa; phylum Chordata; class Amphibia; order Caudata; family Salamandridae; genus Triturus; species Triturus cristatus. The sequence continues at coordinate 724,953,402 of NC_140595.1, forward strand.
CATTTGGTGAGACAAGTGGGCCTTCTTTTATCTTCCATTCAAGCAATCTTTGACAGACCCCTTTATTATAGAGCTTTTCAAGGATTAAAGATAAGGCACTTACAAAGGAGTCCCAAATACTCAGAGATGGTTGACTTCTGTAATATGGGTCGTAGACTAAAAGCAGCGCAAAAACAGAGTGCAACAGGGTCCAAAAAATTGAGTGCCACAAGAGAGTTTGAATGCAAGCGTATCCTTTTACAGATCCAGAGATATACTCATCCAATTTTTGTTTTTAGGACAGAACGTGCATGATGAAAAAAACATTGTTTTTAAAAAGCGCATTGCAGAATATCAGTACTTTGATGTGGGAAAACTTCAAAACTTTCAAACAAAATATTTGTAGGCTGCTTACAGCAAGTTGTTGTGGCCGAGTGGTTAAGGCGATGGACTAGAAATCCATTGGGGTATCCCCGCGCAGGTTCGAATCCTGCCAACAACGAGAATCTTTTTATTATCGGCTACAATTTCAGAAGTTAACCTTTAGTATTTCTTCCATTTCAGTTTTATAAATAGGTGGCTTATTTTTGTGTCACTATTGCCTCTCCACATATTTGTTATCGCTACCTCTTTCATGTCTTTGCTACACCTCATTCCTACTTTAGCACTGGTGTAAACGCTTCAAATTATTATACCGTTGCTCTCTCATTCATACCTGCGCATACACTTGAAAGTTACTTTACCAATAAAAGACGCAAAGAGAGAAATAGAACAAAAGTGCTGGCTGGATTGGCAAACACACTTCATAAAACTGCATTTTCTTTTTTATTCTCCCCCTTGTTACATGCTTAACCTCCCCATGTGTAATTTCTCTTAACCTGCTGTCCCAGGAAGAGAATTTCATCTAAAGGCTCTTTCTGTGTTTTTTTCCCTAGTCTGTCTTTCCCATTTCTTAGCTGTGTAACTGTTCCTTTACGCGCTCTATTTAAATGCCATCAATCTCATTTGAGCTCCTTGCTCCCGCTTCTGTTTTCTCCACCTCTCATACTGCCAGTTCTCTCTTTCTCTGTGGTTGGTGGCTACTTTCCTGAGCTTCCGAAGCCACGTGGTTCCTGCCTCTTGTTGTCAGACTTGAATTGGAAAAGGAACCATATTAACAAGCCTTTACCACTCACACACGGCGGAAGTTTATACTTTAATTCAGTGAGCTAAGAAAAGCGTGTTGTGGGTCCCCTACGAGCCATGGTGCTTGCTTCATCATGATTTGGCACCAGTCATTAGCCGCAGCTCTGCTAATGAGCCACTGAGGTCAGTTTCAATATTTACTCAAAAACATAACCATGCAGCCCACCCCTCAACTGTGTATTTATCTTGCTTTTCTGCTGTTCGTGTGATTAGCTGGGAGGAGCTCACGGCGACATCCTCCCTATAAAAGTGTAGATGGATCACTCTCTAACTCTTTCTTGCTTCGCATACAAATGGCTTGAAAGGTGCAGGGAAGATGCAGGTCTAATAGACAGAATAGAAGGTCTGTGCCAGGTGGGTTTCTCTGCATTGTTGTTCCATCACAGGTCCGCAAGTGTAATGTGTGATCTTTGACTCCTGGCATTTCACAAGCAGGCGGCCAGGAAACGGTTTCAGCCTATCAACCACTGAGGAGACGCAGCCTCTGAATGAGGAATGAGGAAGCAATGAATACATCCAGCCTATCACAGGAACAGCCCTGAGTGTTCCGAATTATAAATTCTCCATGTCACTGTATGTCGTTGAGCCCAAGTAGCTCGCCGTGATCGTATAGTGGTTAGTACTCTGCGTTGTGGCTGCAGCAACCTCGGTTCGAATCCGAGTCACGGCATTGTGGTTGGCAATGTCACGGCAGTTGGGTGTTAATTTTACAGAATTAGCAAATGTACCAGTGGTTTTAGTAAAATGTCTATTAAAAACAGATCCTTTCAAATATTTAAACCATCTAACAACAAATGATTTAAACTCGCATGATTATAAGCTGTAGCTATAATGTATTTACTTACATAAATTATCGGTCTTGAACCTATTGGGGGTGGAGGGGGACCGGAGCTCACCCCCCAGGTGCAGTTGCGTGACCTGTGTTGTGGCTCTCTAGAGGGAAGGCACACATTTTGCTGTCACCCAGCCCAATCCAGACGTGTATTGGGGCCAGGTTTCAGGCAAATAGAGCAGTAAGTGCAGAGAAATGTTCACTCTCTAAAAGTGGCATTTCTAAAATAGTAAAGTTAAATCCAACCTCACCAGTAAGTAGGATTTTCAATAAATAAATAAAGCTACTCCTCTCCGATATGGAATTACCAAATAAAAAGTATAGGGGAATACACAGAGCTAACCTATGAGAGGGGTAGACCTCACAGTAGTGAAAAATGAAATAGACTGTTTGGTACTTACAGGACACGCAAACCACCAAAGTACATATCTTATTTTTTACTTACATAGCATCATGCACCTAGGACTACCTAGGGCCTATCTTAGGTGTAAATTATATGTAATAAAAGGGGAGTTTAAGGCTTGGCATGTAGGCTGGGACTCCCCTGGGAGACCCCTGAGTCTATGCCCAGAACCATAACTCTGCCAGTCGAGTACTTACCTAAAAGCCGATAACTCACTTTTCTTCCATAGGCTAACATTGAGTGGTTTCACTTGGAAATTCTTCTAAGTGGTGTGGAGTTTTGGAACTTTAAAATATTCATCTAAAATCAGCCGAACAACGAATTCTGATTTACTCACCTGTTATCAGGAGAGACCTCAGTGCTGCATCTTGGAGCTCGGTACTGACCCTGAAAAGTAATTTTAACCGTACTTACCAGTAACTCGAATTTCCTTCCATGGGATATCATTGCCTGCTTTTTGCTGAAAATTTTCTAAGTGTCGATTTTTGAAACTTACAAATATTCTTTAAAAATCGTACCAACTGTGAAAACGTAATTGTTTACCTGTTTTAGATAGATGTCCCAGTACTGAGCCTAGGAGCCCAGCACTGGATTACAAAAGTAACGTGAACGTACTTTACCCGTAACTTGAATTTTCTTCCATAGGAAACCATTGACTGTTTTTCTGTGAAATTTCTTCTAAGTGTCGATTTTGCAAACATGTAAATATTCCTTAAAAATCGCCTGTATAACTTAAACGCAGTTTCTCAACTGCTTACAGGTGGTACAGTAGTGCTGGATCTAGGATCCAACACTGACCTAGAAAAAGTAACCATAACCCCACTTACCTGCTAAGTGAATTTCCTTCCATAGGATAACATTGGTAATTTGATCAGCAAAAGTTTCTAAGTGTCAACTTTTAAAATAGCAAAATATTGCTTAAAAATCACAACAGTAACTAAAACAAATTTACTCACTTGTTTCCAAGAACTGTCCCAGGACTGAATCTAGGATCCAGTCCTGGATTTAGAAAAGTAATCCTGAAAGTAATTAATTGCATATAACTTAAAATTCCCATTGAGCTCAATGTATTATTGTGATTCAAATTGTGTTGCCTATTGCAATAAACTGTAACTATTACCTGCAAAAGTCAATTGCCTATTGCAAAGTATTTAACTAAAGCATCTCATTCTGAGAAAGTATATTTTGATACCTAATGTTGGTTCTAAAATAAAACAACAATATCTTTTGTATGCAAACCAATGGCCTAGAGTTCAGTTCTTGAGTGTGTGAGACCATTTGCTGACTGAGTGTGTACAACAAATGTTTTACACTGCACTCTGATACTGCCTTACTGCTCGGCAAGCTACCACTTTAGAGAGTAAGGTTATATCTAACTTTAGCCTCTGCCAAACCTCTGGGGACTGGGGACTCTGTGCACACTGTACCTATTTGGGAACAGTATATACAGAGCCACTTTCTCACAGTAGTGATAACGTGATTAGAGTCCTAAGGCCAACATAAAGATACAGCAAAACGTGAGGTGAAAAGCAAAAAGGTTGCTGGTAAGCCACCTTAAGGATGCCAGGTCTAACAAAAACTGAACTAAGGATAACATGAGTAAAACATCAGGTTTCTCTACTGCATTTGGTGAGACAAGTGGGCCTTCTTTTATCTTCCATTCAAGCAATCTTTGACAGACCCCTTTATTATAGAGCTTTTCAAGGATTAAAGATAAGGCACTTACAAAGGAGTCCCAAATACTCAGAGATGGTTGACTTCTGTAATATGGGTCGTAGACTAAAAGCAGCGCAAAAACAGAGTGCAACAGGGTCCAAAAAACTTGAGTGCCACAAGAGAGTTTGAATGCAAGCGTATCCTTTTACAGATCCAGAGATATACTCATCCAATTTTTGTTTTTAGGACAGAACGTGCATGATGAAAAAAACATTGTTTTTAAAAAGCGCATTGCAGAATATCAGTACTTTGATGTGGGAAAACTTCAAAACTTTCAAACAAAATATTTGTAGGCAGTTTACAGCAAGTTGTTGTGGCCGAGTGGTTAAGGCGATGGACTAGAAATCCATTGGGGTATCCCCGCGCAGGTGCGAATCCTGCCAACAACGAGAATCTTTTTATTATCGGCTACAATTTCAGAAGTTAACCTTTAGTATTTCTTCCATTTCAGTTTTATAAATAGGTGGCTTATTTTTGTGTCACTATTGCCTCTCCACATATTTGTTATCGCTACCTCTTTCATGTCTTTGCTACACCTCATTCCTACTTTAGCACTGGTGTAAACGCTTCAAATTATTATACCGTTGCTCTCTCATTCATACCTGCGCATACACTTGAAAGTTACTTTACCAATAAAAGACGCAAAGAGAGAAATAGAACAAAAGTGCTGGCTGGATTGGCAAACACACTTCATAAAACTGCATTTTCTTTTTTATTCTCCCCCTTGTTACATGCTTAACCTCCCCATGTGTAATTTCTCTTAACCTGCTGTCCCAGGAAGAGAATTTCATCTAAAGGCTCCTTCTGTGTTTTTTTCCCTAGTCTGTCTTTCCCATTTCTTAGCTGTGTAACTGTTCCTTTACGCGCTCTATTTAAACGCCATCAATCTCATTTGAGCTCCTTGCTCCCGCTTCTGTTTTCTCCACCTCTCATACTGCCAGTTCTCTCTTTCTCTGTGGTTGGTGGCTACTTTCCTGAGCTTCCGAAGCCAGGTGGTTCCTGCCTCTTGTTGTCAGACTTGAATTGGAAAAGGAACCATATTAACAAGCCTTTACCACTCACACACGGCGGAGGTTTATACTTTAATTCAGTGAGCTAAGAAAAGCGTGTTGTGGGTCCCCTATGAGCCATGGTGCTTGCTTCATCATGATTTGGCACCAGTCATTAGCCGCAGCTCTGCTAATGAGCCACTGAGGTCAGTTTCAATATTTACTCAAAAACATAACCATGCAGCCCACCCCTCAACTGTGTATTTATCTTGCTTTTCTGCTGTTCGTGTGATTAGCTGGGAGGAGCTCACGGCAACATCCTCCCTATAAAAGTGTAGATGGATCACTCTCTAACTCTTTCTTGCTTCACATACAAATGGCTTGAAAGGTGCAGGGAAGATGCAGGTCTAATAGACAGAATAGAAGGTCTGTGCCAGGTGGGTTTCTCTGCATTGTTGTTCCATCACAGGTCCGCAAGTGTAATGTGTGATCTTTGACTCCTGGCATTTCACAAGCAGGCGGCCAGGAAACGGTTTCAGCCTATCAACCACTGAGGAGACGCAGCCTCTGAATGAGGAATGAGGAAGCAATGAATACATCCAGCCTATCACAGGAACAGCCCTGAGTGTTCCGAATTATAAATTCTCCATGTCACTGTATGTCATTGAGCCCAAGTAGCTCGCCGTGATCGTATAGTGGTTAGTACTCTGCGTTGTGGCCGCAGCAACCTCGGTTCGAATCCGAGTCACGGCATTGTGGTTGGCAATGTCACGGCAGTTGGGTGTTAATTTCACAGAATTAGCAAATGTACCAGTGGTTTTTGTAAAATGTCTATTAAAAACAGATCCTTTCAAATATTTAAACCATCTAACAACAAATGATTTAAACTCGCATGATTATAAACTGTAGCTATAATGTATTTACTTACATAAATTATCGGTCTTGAACCTATTGGGGGTGGAGGGGGAGCGGAGCTCACCCCCCAGGTGCAGTTGAGTGACCTGTGTTGTGGCTCTCTAGACGGAAGGCACACATTTTGCTGTCACCCAGCCCAATCCAGACGCGTATTGGGGCCAGGTTTCAGGCAAATAGAGCAGTAAGTGCAGAGAAATGTTCACTCTCTAAAAGTGGCATTTCTAAAATAGTAAAGTTAAATTCAACCTCACCAGTAAGTAGGATTTTCAATAAATAAATAAAGCTACTCCTCTCCGATATGGAATTACCAAATAAAAAGTATAGGGGAATACACAGAGCTAACCTATGAGAGGGGTAGACCTCACAGTAGTGAAAAATGAAATAGACTGTTTGGTACTTACAGGACACGCGAACCACCAAAGTACATATCTTATTTTTTACTTACATAGCATCATGCACCGAGGACTACCTAGGGCCTACCTTAGGTATAAATTATATGTAATAAAAGGGGAGTTTAAGGCTTGGCAAGTAGGCTGGGACTCACCTGGGAGACCCCTGAGTCTAAGCCCAGAACCATAACTCTGCCAGTCGAGTACTTACCTAAAAGCCGATAACTCACTTTTCTTCCATAGGCTAACATTCAGTGATTTCACTTGGAAATTCTTCTAAGTGGTGTGGAGTTTTGGAACTTTAAAATATTCATCTCAAATCAGCCGAACAACGAATTCTGATTTACTCACCTGTTATCAGGAGAGACCTCAGTGCTGCATCTTGGAGCTCGGTACTGACCCTGAAAAGTAATTTTAACCGTACTTACCAGTAACTCGAATTTCCTTCCATGGGATATCATTGCCTGCTTTTTGCTGAAAATTTTCTAAGTGTCGATTTTTGAAACTTACAAATATTCTTTAAAAATCGTACCAACTGTGAAAACGTAATTGTTTACCTGTTTTAGATAGATGTCCCAGTACTGAGCCTAGGAGCCCAGCACTGGATTACAAAAGTAACGAGAACGTACTTTACCCGTAACTTGAATTTTCTTCCATAGGAAACCATTGACTGTTTTTCTGTGAAATTTCTTCTAAGTGTCGATTTTGCAAACATGTAAATATTCCTTAAAAATCGCCTGTATAACTTAAACACAGTTTCTCAACTGCTTACAGGTGGTACAGTAGTGCTGGATCTAGGATCCAACACTGACCTAGAAAAAGTAACCATAACCCCACTTACCTGCTAAGTGAATTTCCTTCCATAGGATAACATTGGTAATTTGATCAGCAAAAGTTTCTAAGTGTCAACTTTTAAAATAGCAAAATATTGCTTAAAAATCACAACAGTAACTAAAACGAATTTACTCACTTGTTTCCAAGAACTGTCCCAGGACTGAATCTAGGATCCAGACCTGGATTTAGAAAAGTAATCCTGAAAGTAATTAATTGCATATAACTTAAAATTCCCATTGAGCTCAATGTATTATTGTTATTCAAATTGTGTTGCCTATTGCAATAAACTGTAACTATGACCTGCAAAAGTCAATTGCCTATTGCAAAGTATTTAACTAAAGCATCTCATTCTGAGAAAGTATATTTTGATACCTATTGTTGGTTCTAAAATAAAACAACAATATCTTTTGTATGCAAACCAATGGCCTAGAGTTCAGTTCTTGAGTGTGTGAGACCATTTGCTGACTGAGTGTGTACAACAAATGTTTTACACTGTACTCTGATACTGCCTTACTGCTCGGCAAGCTACCACTTTAGAGAGTAAGGTTATATCTAACTTTAGCCTCTGCCAAACCTCTGGGGACTGGGGACTCTGTGCACACTGTACCTATTTGGGAACAGTATATACAGAGCCACTTTCTCACAGTAGTGATAAAGTGATTAGAGTCCTAAGGCCAACATAAAGATACAGCAAAACGTGAGGTGAAAAGCAAAAAGGTTGCTGGTAGGCCACCTTAAGGATGCCAGGTCTAACAAAAACTGAACTAAGGATAACATGAGTAAAACATCAGGTTTCTCTACTGCATTTGGTGAGACAAGTGGGCCTTCTTTTATCTTCCATTCAAGCAATCTTTGACAGACCCCTTTATTATAGAGCTTTTCAAGGATTAAAGATAAGGCACTTACAAAGGAGTCCCAAATACTCAGAGATGGTTGACTTCTGTAATATGGGTCGTAGACTAAAAGCAGCGCAAAAACAGAGTGCAACAGGGTCCAAAAAATTGAGTGCCACAAGAGAGTTTGAATGCAAGCGTATCCTTTTACAGATCCAGAGATATACTCATCCAATTTTTGTTTTTAGGACAGAACGTGCATGATGAAAAAAACATTGTTTTTAAAAAGCGCATTGCAGAATATCAGTACTTTGATGTGGGAAAACTTCAAAACTTTCAAACAAAATATTTGTAGGCTGCTTACAGCAAGTTGTTGTGGCCGAGTGGTTAAGGCGATGGACTAGAAATCCATTGGGGTATCCCCGCGCAAGTTCGAATCCTACCAACAACGAGAATCTTTTTATTATCGGCTACAATTTCAGAAGTTAACCTTTAGTATTTCTTCCATTTCAGTTTTATAAATAGGTGGCTTATTTTTGTGTCACTATTGCCTCTCCACATATTTGTTATCGCTACGTCTTTCATGTCTTTGCTACACCTCATTCCTACTTTAGCACTGGTGTAAACGCTTCAAATTATTATACCGTTGCTCTCTCATTCATACCTGCGCATACACTTGAAAGTTACTTTACCAATAAAAGACGCAAAGAGAGAAATAGAACAAAAGTGCTGGCTGGATTGGCAAACACACTTCATAAAACTGCATTTTCTTTTTTATTCTCCCCCTTGTTACATGCTTAACCTCCCCATGTGTAATTTCTCTTAACCTGCTGTCCCAGGAAGAGAATTTCATCTAAAGGCTCTTTCTGTGTTTTTTTCCCTAGTCTGTCTTTCCCATTTCTTAGCTGTGTAACTGTTCCTTTACGCGCTCTATTTAAATGCCATCAATCTCATTTGAGCTCCTTGCTCCCGCTTCTGTTTTCTCCACCTCTCATACTGCCAGTTCTCTCTTTCTCTGTGGTTGGTGGCTACTTTCCTGAGCTTCCGAAGCCACGTGGTTCCTGCCTCTTGTTGTCAGACTTGAATTGGAAAAGGAACCATATTAACAAGCCTTTACCACTCACACACGGCGGAAGTTTATACTTTAATTCAGTGAGCTAAGAAAAGCGTGTTGTGGGTCCCCTACGAGCCATGGTGCTTGCTTCATCATGATTTGGCACCAGTCATTAGCCGCAGCTCTGCTAATGAGCCACTGAGGTCAGTTTCAATATTTACTCAAAAACATAACCATGCAGCCCACCCCTCAACTGTGTATTTATCTTGCTTTTCTGCTGTTCGTGTGATTAGCTGGGAGGAGCTCACGGCGACATCCTCCCTATAAAAGTGTAGATGGATCACTCTCTAACTCTTTCTTGCTTCACATACAAATGGCTTGAAAGGTGCAGGGAAGATGCAGGTCTAATAGACAGAATAGAAGGTCTGTGCCAGGTGGGTTTCTCTGCATTGTTGTTCCATCACAGGTCCGCAAGTGTAATGTGTGATCTTTGACTCCTGGCATTTCACAAGCAGGCAGCCAGGAAACGGTTTCAGCCTATCAACCACTGAGGAGACGCAGCCTCTGAATGAGGAATGAGGAAGCAATGAATACATCCAGCCTATCACAGGAACAGCCCTGAGTGTTCCGAATTATAAATTCTCCATGTCACTGTATGTCGTTGAGCCCAAGTAGCTCGCCGTGATCGTATAGTGGTTAGTACTCTGCGTTGTGGCTGCAGCAACCTCGGTTCGAATCCGAGTCACGGCATTGTGGTTGGCAATGTCACGGCAGTTGGGTGTTAATTTTACAGAATTAGCAAATGTACCAGTGGTTTTAGTAAAATGTCTATTAAAAACAGATCCTTTCAAATATTTAAACCATCTAACAACAAATGATTTAAACTCGCATGATTATAAGCTGTAGCTATAATGTATTTACTTACATAAATTATCGGTCTTGAACCTATTGGGGGTGGAGGGGGACCGGAGCTCACCCCCCAGGTGCAGTTGCGTGACCTGTGTTGTGGCTCTCTAGAGGGAAGGCACACATTTTGCTGTCACCCAGCCCAATCCAGACGTGTATTGGGGCCAGGTTTCAGGCAAATAGAGCAGTAAGTGCAGAGAAATGTTCACTCTCTAAAAGTGGCATTTCTAAAATAGTAAAGTTAAATCCAACCTCACCAGTAAGTAGGATTTTCAATAAATAAATAAAGCTACTCCTCTCCGATATGGAATTACCAAATAAAAAGTATAGGGGAATACACAGAGCTAACCTATGAGAGGGGTAGACCTCACAGTAGTGAAAAATGAAATAGACTGTTTGGTACTTACAGGACACGCGAACCACCAAAGTACATATCTTATTTTTTACTTACATAGCATCATGCACCTAGGACTACCTAGGGCCTATCTTAGGTGTAAATTATATGTAATAAAAGGGGAGTTTAAGGCTTGGCATGTAGGCTGGGACTCCCCTGGGAGACCCCTGAGTCTATGCCCAGAACCATAACTCTGCCAGTCGAGTACTTACCTAAAAGCCGATAACTCACTTTTCTTCCATAGGCTAACATTGAGTGGTTTCACTTGGAAATTCTTCTAAGTGGTGTGGAGTTTTGGAACTTTAAAATATTCATCTAAAATCAGCCGAACAACGAATTCTGATTTACTCACCTGTTATCAGGAGAGACCTCAGTGCTGCATCTTGGAGCTCGGTACTGACCCTGAAAAGTAATTTTAACCGTACTTACCAGTAACTCGAATTTCCTTCCATGGGATATCATTGCCTGCTTTTTGCTGAAAATTTTCTAAGTGTCGATTTTTGAAACTTACAAATATTCTTTAAAAATCGTACCAACTGTGAAAACGTAATTGTTTACCTGTTTTAGATAGATGTCCCAGTACTGAGCCTAGGAGCCCAGCACTGGATTACAAAAGTAACGAGAACGTACTTTACCCGTAACTTGAATTTTCTTCCATAGGAAACCATTGACTGTTTTTCTGTGAAATTTCTTTTTAAGTGTCGATTTTGCAAACATGTAAATATTCCTTAAAAATCGCCTGTATAACTTAAACGCAGTTTCTCAACTGCTTACAGGTGGTACAGTAGTGCTGGATCTAGGATCCAACACTGACCTAGAAAAAGTAACCATAACCCCACTTACCTGCTAAGTGAATTTCCTTCCATAGGATAACATTGGTAATTTGATCAGCAAAAGTTTCTAAGTGTCAACTTTTAAAATAGCAAAATATTGCTTAAAAATCACAACAGTAACTAAAACAAATTTACTCACTTGTTTCCAAGAACTGTCCCAGGACTGAATCTAGGATCCAGTCCTGGATTTAGAAAAGTAATCCTGAAAGTAATTAATTGCATATAACTTAAAATTCCCATTGAGCTCAATGTATTATTGTGATTCAAATTGTGTTGCCTATTGCAATAAACTGTAACTATTACCTGCAAAAGTCAATTGCCTATTGCAACGTATTTAACTAAAGCATCTCATTCTGAGAAAGTATATTTTGATACCTAATGTTGGTTCTAAAATAAAACAACAATATCTTTTGTATGCAAACCAATGGCCTAGAGTTCAGTTCTTGAGTGTGTGAGACCATTTGCTGACTGAGTGTGTACAACAAATGTTTTACACTGCACTCTGATACTGCCTTACTGCTCGGCAAGCTACCACTTTAGAGAGTAAGGTTATATCTAACTTTAGCCTCTGCCAAACCTCTGGGGACTGGGGACTCTGTGCACACTGTACCTATTTGGGAACAGTATATACAGAGCCACTTTCTCACAGTAGTGATAACGTGATTAGAGTCCTAAGGCCAACATAAAGATACAGCAAAACGTGAGGTGAAAAGCAAAAAGGTTGCTGGTAAGCCACCTTAAGGATGCCAGGTCTAACAAAAACTGAACTAAGGATAACATGAGTAAAACATCAGGTTTCTCTACTGCATTTGGTGAGACAAGTGGGCCTTCTTTTATCTTCCATTCAAGCAATCTTTGACAGACCCCTTTATTATAGAGCTTTTCAAGGATTAAAGATAAGGCACTTACAAAGGAGTCCCAAATACTCAGAGATGGTTGACTTCTGTAATATGGGTCGTAGACTAAAAGCAGCGCAAAAACAGAGTGCAACAGGGTCCAAAAAACTTGAGTGCCACAAGAGAGTTTGAATGCAAGCGTATCCTTTTACAGATCCAGAGATATACTCATCCAATTTTTGTTTTTAGGACAGAACGTGCATGATGAAAAAAACATTGTTTTTAAAAAGCGCATTGCAGAATATCAGTACTTTGATGTGGGAAAACTTCAAAACTTTCAAACAAAATATTTGTAGGCAGTTTACAGCAAGTTGTTGTGGCCGAGTGGTTAAGGCGATGGACTAGAAATCCATTGGGGTATCCCCGCGCAGGTTCGAATCCTGCCAACAACGAGAATCTTTTTATTATCGGCTACAATTTCAGAAGTTAACCTTTAGTATTTCTTCCATTTCAGTTTTATAAATAGGTGGCTTATTTTTGTGTCACTATTGCCTCTCCACATATTTGTTATCGCTACCTCTTTCATGTCTTTGCTACACCTCATTCCTACTTTAGCACTGGTGTAAACGCTTCAAATTATTATACCGTTGCTCTCTCATTCATACCTGCGCATACACTTGAAAGTTACTTTACCAATAAAAGACGCAAAGAGAGAAATAGAACAACAGTGCTGGCTGGATTGGCAAACACACTTCATAAAACTGCATTTTCTTTTTTATTCTCCCCCTTGTTACATGCTTAACCTCCCCATGTGTAATTTCTCTTAACCTGCTGTCCCAGGAAGAGAATTTCATCTAAAGGCTCTTTCTGTGTTTTTTTCCCTAGTCTGTCTTTCCCATTTCTTAGCTGTGTAACTGTTCCTTTACGCGCTCTATTTAAACGCCATCAATCTCATTTGAGCTCCTTGCTCCCGCTTCTGTTTTCTCCACCTCTCATACTGCCAGTTCTCTCTTTCTCTGTGGTTGGTGGCTACTTTCCTGAGCTTCCGAAGCCAGGTGGTTCCTGCCTCTTGTTGTCAGACTTGAATTGGAAAAGGAACCATAATAACAAGCCTTTACCACTCACACACGGCGGAGGTTTATACTTTAATTCAGTGAGCTAAGAAAAGCGTGTTGTGGGTCCCCTATGAGCCATGGTGCTTGCTTCATCATGATTTGGCACCAGTCATTAGCCGCAGCTCTGCTAATGAGCCACTGAGGTCAGTTTCAATATTTACTCAAAAACATAACCATGCAGCCCACCCCTCAACTGTGTATTTATCTTGCTTTTCTGCTGTTCGTGTGATTAGCTGGGAGGAGCTCACGGCGACATCCTCCCTATAAAAGTGTAGATGGATCACTCTCTAACTCTTTCTTGCTTCACATACAAATGGCTTGAAAGGTGCAGGGAAGATGCAGGTCTAATAGACAGAATAGAAGGTCTGTGCCAGGTGGGTTTCTCTGCATTGTTGTTCCATCACAGGTCCGCAAGTGTAATGTGTGATCTTTGACTCCTGGCATTTCACAAGCAGGCGGCCAGGAAACGGTTTCAGCCTATCAACCACTGAGGAGACGCAGCCTCTGAATGAGGAATGAGGAAGCAATGAATACATCCAGCCTATCACAGGAACAGCCCTGAGTGTTCCGAATTATAAATTCTCCATGTCACTGTATGTCATTGAGCCCAAGTAGCTCGCCGTGATCGTATAGTGGTTAGTACTCTGCGTTGTGGCCGCAGCAACCTCGGTTCGAATCCGAGTCACGGCATTGTGGTTGGCAATGTCACGGCAGTTGGGTGTTAATTTTACAGAATTAGCAAATGTACCAGTGGTTTTTGTAAAATGTCTATTAAAAACAGATCCTTTCAAATATTTAAACCATCTAACAACAAATGATTTAAACTCGCATGATTATAAGCTGTAGCTATAATGTATTTACTTACATAAATTATCGTTCTTGAACCTATTGGGGGTGGAGGGGGAGCGGAGCTCACCCCCCAGGTGCAGTTGAGTGACCTGTGTTGTGGCTCTCTAGAGGGAAGGCACACATTTTGCTGTCACCCAGCCCAATCCAGACGTGTATTGGGGCCAGGTTTCAGGCAAATAGAGCAGTAAGTGCAGAGAAATGTTCACTCTCTAAAAGTGGCATTTCTAAAATAGTAAAGTTAAATTCAACCTCACCAGTAAGTAGGATTTTCAATAAATAAATAAAGCTACTCCTCTCCGATATGGAATTACCAAATAAAAAGTATAGGGGAATACACAGAGCTAACCTATGAGAGGGGTAGACCTCACAGTAGTGAAAAATGAAATAGACTGTTTGGTACTTACAGGACACGCGAACCACCAAAGTACATATCTTATTTTTTACTTACATAGCATCATGCACCTAGGACTACCTAGGGCCTACCTTAGGTATAAATTATATGTAATAAAAGCGGAGTTTAAGGCTTGGCAAGTAGGCTGGGACTCACCTGGGAGACCCCTGAGTCTAAGCCCAGAACCATAACTCTGCCAGTCGAGTACTTACCTAAAAGCCGATAACTCACTTTTCTTCCATAGGCTAACATTCAGTGGTTTCACTTGGAAATTCTTCTAAGTGGTGTGGAGTTTTGGAACTTTAAAATATTCATCTAAAATCAGCCGAACAACGAATTCTGATTTACTCACCTGTTATCAGGAGAGACCTCAGTGCTGCATCTTGGAGCTCGGTACTGACCCTGAAAAGTAATTTTAACCGTACTTACCAGTAACTCGAATTTCCTTCCATGGGATATCATTGCCTGCTTTTTGCTGAAAATTTTCTAAGTGTCGATTTTTGAAACTTACAAATATTCTTTAAAAATCGTACCAACTGTGAAAACGTAATTGTTTACCTGTTTTAGATAGATGTCCCAGTACTGAGCCTAGGAGCCCAGCACTGGATTACAAAAGTAACGAGAACGTACTTTACCCGTAACTTGAATTTTCTTCCATAGGAAACCATTGACTGTTTTTCTGTGAAATTTCTTCTAAGTGTCGATTTTGCAAACATGTAAATATTCCTTAAAAATCGCCTGTATAACTTAAACACAGTTTCTCAACTGCTTACAGGTGGTACAGTAGTGCTGGATCTAGGATCCAACACTGACCTAGAAAAAGTAACCATAACCCCACTTACCTGCTAAGTGAATTTCCTTCCATAGGATAACATTGGTAATTTGATCAGCAAAAGTTTCTAAGTGTCAACTTTTAAAATAGCAAAATATTGCTTAAAAATCACAACAGTAACTAAAACGAATTTACTCACTTGTTTCCAAGAACTGTCCCAGGACTGAATCTAGGATCCAGACCTGGATTTAGAAAAGTAATCCTGAAAGTAATTAATTGCATATAACTTAAAATTCCCATTGAGCTCAATGTATTATTGTTATTCAAATTGTGTTGCCTATTGCAATAAACTGTAACTATGACCTGCAAAAGTCAATTGCCTATTGCAAAGTATTTAACTAAAGCATCTCATTCTGAGAAAGTATATTTTGATACCTATTGTTGGTTCTAAAATAAAACAACAATATCTTTTGTATGCAAACCAATGGCCTAGAGTTCAGTTCTTGAGTGTGTGAGACCATTTGCTGACTGAGTGTGTACAACAAATGTTTTACACTGTACTCTGATACTGCCTTACTGCTCGGCAAGCTACCACTTTAGAGAGTAAGGTTATATCTAACTTTAGCCTCTGCCAAACCTCTGGGGACTGGGGACTCTGTGCACACTGTACCTATTTGGGAACAGTATATACAGAGCCACTTTCTCACAGTAGTGATAAAGTGATTAGAGTCCTAAGGCCAACATAAAGATACAGCAAAACGTGAGGTGAAAAGCAAAAAGGTTGCTGGTAGGCCACCTTAAGGATGCCAGGTCTAACAAAAACTGAACTAAGGATAACATGAGTAAAACATCAGGTTTCTCTACTGCATTTGGTGAGACAAGTGGGCCTTCTTTTATCTTCCATTCAAGCAATCTTTGACAGACCCCTTTATTATAGAGCTTTTCAAGGATTAAAGATAAGGCACTTACAAGGAGTCCCAAATACTCAGAGATGGTTGACTTCTGTAATATGGGTCGTAGACTAAAAGCAGCGCAAAAACAGAGTGCAACAGGGTCCAAAAAATTGAGTGCCACAAGAGAGTTTGAATGCAAGCGTATCCTTTTACAGATCCAGAGATATACTCATCCAATTTTTGTTTTTAGGACAGAACGTGCATGATGAAAAAAACATTGTTTTTAAAAAGCGCATTGCAGAATATCAGTACTTTGATGTGGGAAAACTTCAAAACTTTCAAACAAAATATTTGTAGGCTGCTTACAGCAAGTTGTTGTGGCCGAGTGGTTAAGGCGATGGACTAGAAATCCATTGGGGTATCCCCGCGCAAGTTCGAATCCTGCCAACAACGAGAATCTTTTTATTATCGGCTACAATTTCAGAAGTTAACCTTTAGTATTTCTTCCATTTCAGTTTTATAAATAGGTGGCTTATTTTTGTGTCACTATTGCCTCTCCACATATTTGTTATCGCTACCTCTTTCATGTCTTTGCTACACCTCATTCCTACTTTAGCACTGGTGTAAACGCTTCAAATTATTATACCGTTGCTCTCTCATTCATACCTGCGCATACACTTGAAAGTTACTTTACCAATAAAAGACGCAAAGAGAGAAATAGAACAAAAGTGCTGGCTGGATTGGCAAACACACTTCATAAAACTGCATTTTCTTTTTTATTCTCCCCCTTGTTACATGCTTAACCTCCCCATGTGTAATTTCTCTTAACCTGCTGTCCCAGGAAGAGAATTTCATCTAAAGGCTCTTTCTCTGTTTTTTTTTTCCCTAGTCTGTCTTTCCCATTTCTTAGCTGTGTAACTGTTCCTTTACGCGCTCTATTTAAATGCCATCAATCTCATTTGAGCTCCTTGCTCCCGCTTCTGTTTTCTCCACCTCTCATACTGCCAGTTCTCTCTTTCTCTGTGGTTGGTGGCTACTTTCCTGAGCTTCCGAAGCCACGTGGTTCCTGCCTCTTGTTGTCAGACTTGAATTGGAAAAGGAACCATATTAACAAGCCTTTACCACTCACACACGGCGGAAGTTTATACTTTAATTCAGTGAGCTAAGAAAAGCGTGTTGTGGGTCCCCTACGAGCCATGGTGCTTGCTTCATCATGATTTGGCACCAGTCATTAGCCGCAGCTCTGCTAATGAGCCACTGAGGTCAGTTTCAATATTTACTCAAAAACATAACCATGCAGCCCACCCCTCAACTGTGTATTTATCTTGCTTTTCTGCTGTTCGTGTGATTAGCTGGGAGGAGCTCACGGCGACATCCTCCCTATAAAAGTGTAGATGGATCACTCTCTAACTCTTTCTTGCTTCACATACAAATGGCTTGAAAGGTGCAGGGAAGATGCAGGTCTAATAGACAGAATAGAAGGTCTGTGCCAGGTGGGTTTCTCTGCATTGTTGTTCCATCACAGGTCCGCAAGTGTAATGTGTGATCTTTGACTCCTGGCATTTCACAAGCAGGCGGCCAGGAAACGGTTTCAGCCTATCAACCACTGAGGAGACGCAGCCTCTGAATGAGGAATGAGGAAGCAATGAATACATCCAGCCTATCACAGGAACAGCCCTGAGTGTTCCGAATTATAAATTCTCCATGTCACTGTATGTCGTTGAGCCCAAGTAGCTCGCCGTGATCGTATAGTGGTTAGTACTCTGCGTTGTGGCTGCAGCAACCTCGGTTCGAATCCGAGTCACGGCATTGTGGTTGGCAATGTCACGGCAGTTGGGTGTTAAATTAACAGAATTAGCAAATGTACCAGTGGTTTTAGTAAAATGTCTATTAAAAACAGATCCTTTCAAATATTTAAACCATCTAACAACAAATGATTTAAACTCGCATGATTATAAGCTGTAGCTATAATGTATTTACTTATATAAATTATCGGTCTTGAACCTATTGGGGGTGGAGGGGGACCGGAGCTCACCCCCCAGGTGCAGTTGCGTGACCTGTGTTGTGGCTCTCTAGAGGGAAGGCACACATTTTGCTGTCACCCAGCCCAATCCAGACGTGTATTGGGGCCAGGTTTCAGGCAAATAGAGCAGTAAGTGCAGAGAAATGTTCACTCTCTAAAAGTGGCATTTCTAAAATAGTAAAGTTAAATCCAACCTCACCAGTAAGTAGGATTTTCAATAAATAAATAAAGCTACTCCTCTCCGATATGGAATTACCAAATAAAAAGTATAGGGGAATACACAGAGCTAACCTATGAGAGGGGTAGACCTCACAGTAGTGAAAAATGAAATAGACTGTTTGGTACTTACATGACACGCGAACCACCAAAGTACATATCTTATTTTTTACTTACATAGCATCATGCACCTAGGACTACCTAGGGCCTATCTTAGGTGTAAATTATATGTAATAAAAGGGGAGTTTAAGGCTTGGCATGTAGGCTGGGACTCCCCTGGGAGACCCCTGAGTCTATGCCCAGAACCATAACTCTGCCAGTCGAGTACTTACCTAAAAGCCGATAACTCACTTTTCTTCCATAGGCTAACATTGAGTGGTTTCACTTGGAAATTCTTCTAAGTGGTGTGGAGTTTTGGAACTTTAAAATATTCATCTAAAATCAGCCGAACAACGAATTCTGATTTACTCACCTGTTATCAGGAGAGACCTCAGTGCTGCATCTTGGAGCTCGGTACTGACCCTGAAAAGTAATTTTAACCGTACTTACCAGTAACTCGAATTTCCTTCCATGGGATATCATTGCCTGCTTTTTGCTGAAAATTTTCTAAGTGTCGATTTTTGAAACTTACAAATATTCTTTAAAAATCGTACCAACTGTGAAAACGTAATTGTTTACCTGTTTTAGATAGATGTCCCAGTACTGAGCCTAGGAGCCCAGCACTGGATTACAAAAGTAACGTGAACGTACTTTACCCGTAACTTGAATTTTCTTCCATAGGAAACCATTGACTGTTTTTCTGTGAAATTTCTTCTAAGTGTCGATTTTGCAAACATGTAAATATTCCTTAAAAATCGCCTGTATAACTTAAACGCAGTTTCTCAACTGCTTACAGGTGGTACAGTAGTGCTGGATCTAGGATCCAACACTGACCTAGAAAAAGTAACCATAACCCCACTTACCTGCTAAGTGAATTTCCTTCCATAGGATAACATTGGTAATTTGATCAGCAAAAGTTTCTAAGTGTCAACTTTTAAAATAGCAAAATATTGCTTAAAAATCACAACAGTAACTAAAACAAATTTACTCACTTGTTTCCAAGAACTGTCCCAGGACTGAATCTAGGATCCAGTCCTGGATTTAGAAAAGTAATCCTGAAAGTAATTAATTGCATATAACTTAAAATTCCCATTGAGCTCAATGTATTATTGTGATTCAAATTGTGTTGCCTATTGCAATAAACTGTAACTATTACCTGCAAAAGTCAATTGCCTATTGCAAAGTATTTAACTAAAGCATCTCATTCTGAGAAAGTATATTTTGATACCTAATGTTGGTTCTAAAATAAAACAACAATATCTTTTGTATGCAAACCAATGGCCTAGAGTTCAGTTCTTGAGTGTGTGAGACCATTTGCTGACTGAGTGTGTACAACAAATGTTTTACACTGCACTCTGATACTGCCTTACTGCTCGGCAAGCTACCACTTTAGAGAGTAAGGTTATATCTAACTTTAGCCTCTGCCAAACCTCTGGGGACTGGGGACTCTGTGCACACTGTACCTATTTGGGAACAGTATATACAGAGCCACTTTCTCACAGTAGTGATAACGTGATTAGAGTCCTAAGGCCAACATAAAGATACAGCAAAACGTGAGGTGAAAAGCAAAAAGGTTGCTGGTAAGCCACCTTAAGGATGCCAGGTCTAACAAAAACTGAACTAAGGATAACATGAGTAAAACATCAGGTTTCTCTACTGCATTTGGTGAGACAAGTGGGCCTTCTTTTATCTTCCATTCAAGCAATCTTTGACAGACCCCTTTATTATAGAGCTTTTCAAGGATTAAAGATAAGGCACTTACAAAGGAGTCCCAAATACTCAGAGATGGTTGACTTCTGTAATATGGGTCGTAGACTAAAAGCAGCGCAAAAACAGAGTGCAACAGGGTCCAAAAAACTTGAGTGCCACAAGAGAGTTTGAATGCAAGCGTATCCTTTTACAGATCCAGAGATATACTCATCCAATTTTTGTTTTTAGGACAGAACGTGCATGATGAAAAAAACATTGTTTTTAAAAAGCGCATTGCAGAATATCAGTACTTTGATGTGGGAAAACTTCAAAACTTTCAAACAAAATATTTGTAGGCAGTTTACAGCAAGTTGTTGTGGCCGAGTGGTTAAGGCGATGGACTAGAAATCCATTGGGGTATCCCCGCGCAGGTGCGAATCCTGCCAACAACGAGAATCTTTTTATTATCGGCTACAATTTCAGAAGTTAACCTTTAGTATTTCTTCCATTTCAGTTTTATAAATAGGTGGCTTATTTTTGTGTCACTATTGCCTCTCCACATATTTGTTATCGCTACCTCTTTCATGTCTTTGCTACACCTCATTCCTACTTTAGCACTGGTGTAAACGCTTCAAATTATTATACCGTTGCTCTCTCATTCATACCTGCGCATACACTTGAAAGTTACTTTACCAATAAAAGACGCAAAGAGAGAAATAGAACAAAAGTGCTGGCTGGATTGGCAAACACACTTCATAAAACTGCATTTTCTTTTTTATTCTCCCCCTTGTTACATGCTTAACCTCCCCATGTGTAATTTCTCTTAACCTGCTGTCCCAGGAAGAGAATTTCATCTAAAGGCTCCTTCTGTGTTTTTTTCCCTAGTCTGTCTTTCCCATTTCTTAGCTGTGTAACTGTTCCTTTACGCGCTCTATTTAAACGCCATCAATCTCATTTGAGCTCCTTGCTCCCGCTTCTGTTTTCTCCACCTCTCATACTGCCAGTTCTCTCTTTCTCTGTGGTTGGTGGCTACTTTCCTGAGCTTCCGAAGCCAGGTGGTTCCTGCCTCTTGTTGTCAGACTTGAATTGGAAAAGGAACCATATTAACAAGCCTTTACCACTCACACACGGCGGAGGTTTATACTTTAATTCAGTGAGCTAAGAAAAGCGTGTTGTGGGTCCCCTATGAGCCATGGTGCTTGCTTCATCATGATTTGGCACCAGTCATTAGCCGCAGCTCTGCTAATGAGCCACTGAGGTCAGTTTCAATATTTACTCAAAAACATAACCATGCAGCCCACCCCTCAACTGTGTATTTATCTTGCTTTTCTGCTGTTCGTGTGATTAGCTGGGAGGAGCTCACGGCAACATCCTCCCTATAAAAGTGTAGATGGATCACTCTCTAACTCTTTCTTGCTTCACATACAAATGGCTTGAAAGGTGCAGGGAAGATGCAGGTCTAATAGACAGAATAGAAGGTCTGTGCCAGGTGGGTTTCTCTGCATTGTTGTTCCATCACAGGTCCGCAAGTGTAATGTGTGATCTTTGACTCCTGGCATTTCACAAGCAGGCGGCCAGGAAACGGTTTCAGCCTATCAACCACTGAGGAGACGCAGCCTCTGAATGAGGAATGAGGAAGCAATGAATACATCCAGCCTATCACAGGAACAGCCCTGAGTGTTCCGAATTATAAATTCTCCATGTCACTGTATGTCATTGAGCCCAAGTAGCTCGCCGTGATCGTATAGTGGTTAGTACTCTGCGTTGTGGCCGCAGCAACCTCGGTTCGAATCCGAGTCACGGCATTGTGGTTGGCAATGTCACGGCAGTTGGGTGTTAATTTCACAGAATTAGCAAATGTACCAGTGGTTTTTGTAAAATGTCTATTAAAAACAGATCCTTTCAAATATTTAAACCATCTAACAACAAATGATTTAAACTCGCATGATTATAAACTGTAGCTATAATGTATTTACTTACATAAATTATCGGTCTTGAACCTATTGGGGGTGGAGGGGGAGCGGAGCTCACCCCCCAGGTGCAGTTGAGTGACCTGTGTTGTGGCTCTCTAGACGGAAGGCACACATTTTGCTGTCACCCAGCCCAATCCAGACGCGTATTGGGGCCAGGTTTCAGGCAAATAGAGCAGTAAGTGCAGAGAAATGTTCACTCTCTAAAAGTGGCATTTCTAAAATAGTAAAGTTAAATTCAACCTCACCAGTAAGTAGGATTTTCAATAAATAAATAAAGCTACTCCTCTCCGATATGGAATTACCAAATAAAAAGTATAGGGGAATACACAGAGCTAACCTATGAGAGGGGTAGACCTCACAGTAGTGAAAAATGAAATAGACTGTTTGGTACTTACAGGACACGCGAACCACCAAAGTACATATCTTATTTTTTACTTACATAGCATCATGCACCGAGGACTACCTAGGGCCTACCTTAGGTATAAATTATATGTAATAAAAGGGGAGTTTAAGGCTTGGCAAGTAGGCTGGGACTCACCTGGGAGACCCCTGAGTCTAAGCCCAGAACCATAACTCTGCCAGTCGAGTACTTACCTAAAAGCCGATAACTCACTTTTCTTCCATAGGCTAACATTCAGTGATTTCACTTGGAAATTCTTCTAAGTGGTGTGGAGTTTTGGAACTTTAAAATATTCATCTCAAATCAGCCGAACAACGAATTCTGATTTACTCACCTGTTATCAGGAGAGACCTCAGTGCTGCATCTTGGAGCTCGGTACTGACCCTGAAAAGTAATTTTAACCGTACTTACCAGTAACTCGAATTTCCTTCCATGGGATATCATTGCCTGCTTTTTGCTGAAAATTTTCTAAGTGTCGATTTTTGAAACTTACAAATATTCTTTAAAAATCGTACCAACTGTGAAAACGTAATTGTTTACCTGTTTTAGATAGATGTCCCAGTACTGAGCCTAGGAGCCCAGCACTGGATTACAAAAGTAACGAGAACGTACTTTACCCGTAACTTGAATTTTCTTCCATAGGAAACCATTGACTGTTTTTCTGTGAAATTTCTTCTAAGTGTCGATTTTGCAAACATGTAAATATTCCTTAAAAATCGCCTGTATAACTTAAACACAGTTTCTCAACTGCTTACAGGTGGTACAGTAGTGCTGGATCTAGGATCCAACACTGACCTAGAAAAAGTAACCATAACCCCACTTACCTGCTAAGTGAATTTCCTTCCATAGGATAACATTGGTAATTTGATCAGCAAAAGTTTCTAAGTGTCAACTTTTAAAATAGCAAAATATTGCTTAAAAATCACAACAGTAACTAAAACGAATTTACTCACTTGTTTCCAAGAACTGTCCCAGGACTGAATCTAGGATCCAGACCTGGATTTAGAAAAGTAATCCTGAAAGTAATTAATTGCATATAACTTAAAATTCCCATTGAGCTCAATGTATTATTGTTATTCAAATTGTGTTGCCTATTGCAATAAACTGTAACTATGACCTGCAAAAGTCAATTGCCTATTGCAAAGTATTTAACTAAAGCATCTCATTCTGAGAAAGTATATTTTGATACCTATTGTTGGTTCTAAAATAAAACAACAATATCTTTTGTATGCAAACCAATGGCCTAGAGTTCAGTTCTTGAGTGTGTGAGACCATTTGCTGACTGAGTGTGTACAACAAATGTTTTACACTGTACTCTGATACTGCCTTACTGCTCGGCAAGCTACCACTTTAGAGAGTAAGGTTATATCTAACTTTAGCCTCTGCCAAACCTCTGGGGACTGGGGACTCTGTGCACACTGTACCTATTTGGGAACAGTATATACAGAGCCACTTTCTCACAGTAGTGATAAAGTGATTAGAGTCCTAAGGCCAACATAAAGATACAGCAAAACGTGAGGTGAAAAGCAAAAAGGTTGCTGGTAGGCCACCTTAAGGATGCCAGGTCTAACAAAAACTGAACTAAGGATAACATGAGTAAAACATCAGGTTTCTCTACTGCATTTGGTGAGACAAGTGGGCCTTCTTTTATCTTCCATTCAAGCAATCTTTGACAGACCCCTTTATTATAGAGCTTTTCAAGGATTAAAGATAAGGCACTTACAAAGGAGTCCCAAATACTCAGAGATGGTTGACTTCTGTAATATGGGTCGTAGACTAAAAGCAGCGCAAAAACAGAGTGCAACAGGGTCCAAAAAATTGAGTGCCACAAGAGAGTTTGAATGCAAGCGTATCCTTTTACAGATCCAGAGATATACTCATCCAATTTTTGTTTTTAGGACAGAACGTGCATGATGAAAAAAACATTGTTTTTAAAAAGCGCATTGCAGAATATCAGTACTTTGATGTGGGAAAACTTCAAAACTTTCAAACAAAATATTTGTAGGCTGCTTACAGCAAGTTGTTGTGGCCGAGTGGTTAAGGCGATGGACTAGAAATCCATTGGGGTATCCCCGCGCAAGTTCGAATCCTACCAACAACGAGAATCTTTTTATTATCGGCTACAATTTCAGAAGTTAACCTTTAGTATTTCTTCCATTTCAGTTTTATAAATAGGTGGCTTATTTTTGTGTCACTATTGCCTCTCCACATATTTGTTATCGCTACGTCTTTCATGTCTTTGCTACACCTCATTCCTACTTTAGCACTGGTGTAAACGCTTCAAATTATTATACCGTTGCTCTCTCATTCATACCTGCGCATACACTTGAAAGTTACTTTACCAATAAAAGACGCAAAGAGAGAAATAGAACAAAAGTGCTGGCTGGATTGGCAAACACACTTCATAAAACTGCATTTTCTTTTTTATTCTCCCCCTTGTTACATGCTTAACCTCCCCATGTGTAATTTCTCTTAACCTGCTGTCCCAGGAAGAGAATTTCATCTAAAGGCTCTTTCTGTGTTTTTTTCCCTAGTCTGTCTTTCCCATTTCTTAGCTGTGTAACTGTTCCTTTACGCGCTCTATTTAAATGCCATCAATCTCATTTGAGCTCCTTGCTCCCGCTTCTGTTTTCTCCACCTCTCATACTGCCAGTTCTCTCTTTCTCTGTGGTTGGTGGCTACTTTCCTGAGCTTCCGAAGCCACGTGGTTCCTGCCTCTTGTTGTCAGACTTGAATTGGAAAAGGAACCATATTAACAAGCCTTTACCACTCACACACGGCGGAAGTTTATACTTTAATTCAGTGAGCTAAGAAAAGCGTGTTGTGGGTCCCCTACGAGCCATGGTGCTTGCTTCATCATGATTTGGCACCAGTCATTAGCCGCAGCTCTGCTAATGAGCCACTGAGGTCAGTTTCAATATTTACTCAAAAACATAACCATGCAGCCCACCCCTCAACTGTGTATTTATCTTGCTTTTCTGCTGTTCGTGTGATTAGCTGGGAGGAGCTCACGGCGACATCCTCCCTATAAAAGTGTAGATGGATCACTCTCTAACTCTTTCTTGCTTCACATACAAATGGCTTGAAAGGTGCAGGGAAGATGCAGGTCTAATAGACAGAATAGAAGGTCTGTGCCAGGTGGGTTTCTCTGCATTGTTGTTCCATCACAGGTCCGCAAGTGTAATGTGTGATCTTTGACTCCTGGCATTTCACAAGCAGGCAGCCAGGAAACGGTTTCAGCCTATCAACCACTGAGGAGACGCAGCCTCTGAATGAGGAATGAGGAAGCAATGAATACATCCAGCCTATCACAGGAACAGCCCTGAGTGTTCCGAATTATAAATTCTCCATGTCACTGTATGTCGTTGAGCCCAAGTAGCTCGCCGTGATCGTATAGTGGTTAGTACTCTGCGTTGTGGCTGCAGCAACCTCGGTTCGAATCCGAGTCACGGCATTGTGGTTGGCAATGTCACGGCAGTTGGGTGTTAATTTTACAGAATTAGCAAATGTACCAGTGGTTTTAGTAAAATGTCTATTAAAAACAGATCCTTTCAAATATTTAAACCATCTAACAACAAATGATTTAAACTCGCATGATTATAAGCTGTAGCTATAATGTATTTACTTACATAAATTATCGGTCTTGAACCTATTGGGGGTGGAGGGGGACCGGAGCTCACCCCCCAGGTGCAGTTGCGTGACCTGTGTTGTGGCTCTCTAGAGGGAAGGCACACATTTTGCTGTCACCCAGCCCAATCCAGACGTGTATTGGGGCCAGGTTTCAGGCAAATAGAGCAGTAAGTGCAGAGAAATGTTCACTCTCTAAAAGTGGCATTTCTAAAATAGTAAAGTTAAATCCAACCTCACCAGTAAGTAGGATTTTCAATAAATAAATAAAGCTACTCCTCTCCGATATGGAATTACCAAATAAAAAGTATAGGGGAATACACAGAGCTAACCTATGAGAGGGGTAGACCTCACAGTAGTGAAAAATGAAATAGACTGTTTGGTACTTACAGGACACGCGAACCACCAAAGTACATATCTTATTTTTTACTTACATAGCATCATGCACCTAGGACTACCTAGGGCCTATCTTAGGTGTAAATTATATGTAATAAAAGGGGAGTTTAAGGCTTGGCATGTAGGCTGGGACTCCCCTGGGAGACCCCTGAGTCTATGCCCAGAACCATAACTCTGCCAGTCGAGTACTTACCTAAAAGCCGATAACTCACTTTTCTTCCATAGGCTAACATTGAGTGGTTTCACTTGGAAATTCTTCTAAGTGGTGTGGAGTTTTGGAACTTTAAAATATTCATCTAAAATCAGCCGAACAACGAATTCTGATTTACTCACCTGTTATCAGGAGAGACCTCAGTGCTGCATCTTGGAGCTCGGTACTGACCCTGAAAAGTAATTTTAACCGTACTTACCAGTAACTCGAATTTCCTTCCATGGGATATCATTGCCTGCTTTTTGCTGAAAATTTTCTAAGTGTCGATTTTTGAAACTTACAAATATTCTTTAAAAATCGTACCAACTGTGAAAACGTAATTGTTTACCTGTTTTAGATAGATGTCCCAGTACTGAGCCTAGGAGCCCAGCACTGGATTACAAAAGTAACGAGAACGTACTTTACCCGTAACTTGAATTTTCTTCCATAGGAAACCATTGACTGTTTTTCTGTGAAATTTCTTTTTAAGTGTCGATTTTGCAAACATGTAAATATTCCTTAAAAATCGCCTGTATAACTTAAACGCAGTTTCTCAACTGCTTACAGGTGGTACAGTAGTGCTGGATCTAGGATCCAACACTGACCTAGAAAAAGTAACCATAACCCCACTTACCTGCTAAGTGAATTTCCTTCCATAGGATAACATTGGTAATTTGATCAGCAAAAGTTTCTAAGTGTCAACTTTTAAAATAGCAAAATATTGCTTAAAAATCACAACAGTAACTAAAACAAATTTACTCACTTGTTTCCAAGAACTGTCCCAGGACTGAATCTAGGATCCAGTCCTGGATTTAGAAAAGTAATCCTGAAAGTAATTAATTGCATATAACTTAAAATTCCCATTGAGCTCAATGTATTATTGTGATTCAAATTGTGTTGCCTATTGCAATAAACTGTAACTATTACCTGCAAAAGTCAATTGCCTATTGCAACGTATTTAACTAAAGCATCTCATTCTGAGAAAGTATATTTTGATACCTAATGTTGGTTCTAAAATAAAACAACAATATCTTTTGTATGCAAACCAATGGCCTAGAGTTCAGTTCTTGAGTGTGTGAGACCATTTGCTGACTGAGTGTGTACAACAAATGTTTTACACTGCACTCTGATACTGCCTTACTGCTCGGCAAGCTACCACTTTAGAGAGTAAGGTTATATCTAACTTTAGCCTCTGCCAAACCTCTGGGGACTGGGGACTCTGTGCACACTGTACCTATTTGGGAACAGTATATACAGAGCCACTTTCTCACAGTAGTGATAACGTGATTAGAGTCCTAAGGCCAACATAAAGATACAGCAAAACGTGAGGTGAAAAGCAAAAAGGTTGCTGGTAAGCCACCTTAAGGATGCCAGGTCTAACAAAAACTGAACTAAGGATAACATGAGTAAAACATCAGGTTTCTCTACTGCATTTGGTGAGACAAGTGGGCCTTCTTTTATCTTCCATTCAAGCAATCTTTGACAGACCCCTTTATTATAGAGCTTTTCAAGGATTAAAGATAAGGCACTTACAAAGGAGTCCCAAATACTCAGAGATGGTTGACTTCTGTAATATGGGTCGTAGACTAAAAGCAGCGCAAAAACAGAGTGCAACAGGGTCCAAAAAACTTGAGTGCCACAAGAGAGTTTGAATGCAAGCGTATCCTTTTACAGATCCAGAGATATACTCATCCAATTTTTGTTTTTAGGACAGAACGTGCATGATGAAAAAAACATTGTTTTTAAAAAGCGCATTGCAGAATATCAGTACTTTGATGTGGGAAAACTTCAAAACTTTCAAACAAAATATTTGTAGGCAGTTTACAGCAAGTTGTTGTGGCCGAGTGGTTAAGGCGATGGACTAGAAATCCATTGGGGTATCCCCGCGCAGGTTCGAATCCTGCCAACAACGAGAATCTTTTTATTATCGGCTACAATTTCAGAAGTTAACCTTTAGTATTTCTTCCATTTCAGTTTTATAAATAGGTGGCTTATTTTTGTGTCACTATTGCCTCTCCACATATTTGTTATCGCTACCTCTTTCATGTCTTTGCTACACCTCATTCCTACTTTAGCACTGGTGTAAACGCTTCAAATTATTATACCGTTGCTCTCTCATTCATACCTGCGCATACACTTGAAAGTTACTTTACCAATAAAAGACGCAAAGAGAGAAATAGAACAACAGTGCTGGCTGGATTGGCAAACACACTTCATAAAACTGCATTTTCTTTTTTATTCTCCCCCTTGTTACATGCTTAACCTCCCCATGTGTAATTTCTCTTAACCTGCTGTCCCAGGAAGAGAATTTCATCTAAAGGCTCTTTCTGTGTTTTTTTCCCTAGTCTGTCTTTCCCATTTCTTAGCTGTGTAACTGTTCCTTTACGCGCTCTATTTAAACGCCATCAATCTCATTTGAGCTCCTTGCTCCCGCTTCTGTTTTCTCCACCTCTCATACTGCCAGTTCTCTCTTTCTCTGTGGTTGGTGGCTACTTTCCTGAGCTTCCGAAGCCAGGTGGTTCCTGCCTCTTGTTGTCAGACTTGAATTGGAAAAGGAACCATAATAACAAGCCTTTACCACTCACACACGGCGGAGGTTTATACTTTAATTCAGTGAGCTAAGAAAAGCGTGTTGTGGGTCCCCTATGAGCCATGGTGCTTGCTTCATCATGATTTGGCACCAGTCATTAGCCGCAGCTCTGCTAATGAGCCACTGAGGTCAGTTTCAATATTTACTCAAAAACATAACCATGCAGCCCACCCCTCAACTGTGTATTTATCTTGCTTTTCTGCTGTTCGTGTGATTAGCTGGGAGGAGCTCACGGCGACATCCTCCCTATAAAAGTGTAGATGGATCACTCTCTAACTCTTTCTTGCTTCACATACAAATGGCTTGAAAGGTGCAGGGAAGATGCAGGTCTAATAGACAGAATAGAAGGTCTGTGCCAGGTGGGTTTCTCTGCATTGTTGTTCCATCACAGGTCCGCAAGTGTAATGTGTGATCTTTGACTCCTGGCATTTCACAAGCAGGCGGCCAGGAAACGGTTTCAGCCTATCAACCACTGAGGAGACGCAGCCTCTGAATGAGGAATGAGGAAGCAATGAATACATCCAGCCTATCACAGGAACAGCCCTGAGTGTTCCGAATTATAAATTCTCCATGTCACTGTATGTCATTGAGCCCAAGTAGCTCGCCGTGATCGTATAGTGGTTAGTACTCTGCGTTGTGGCCGCAGCAACCTCGGTTCGAATCCGAGTCACGGCATTGTGGTTGGCAATGTCACGGCAGTTGGGTGTTAATTTTACAGAATTAGCAAATGTACCAGTGGTTTTTGTAAAATGTCTATTAAAAACAGATCCTTTCAAATATTTAAACCATCTAACAACAAATGATTTAAACTCGCATGATTATAAGCTGTAGCTATAATGTATTTACTTACATAAATTATCGTTCTTGAACCTATTGGGGGTGGAGGGGGAGCGGAGCTCACCCCCCAGGTGCAGTTGAGTGACCTGTGTTGTGGCTCTCTAGAGGGAAGGCACACATTTTGCTGTCACCCAGCCCAATCCAGACGTGTATTGGGGCCAGGTTTCAGGCAAATAGAGCAGTAAGTGCAGAGAAATGTTCACTCTCTAAAAGTGGCATTTCTAAAATAGTAAAGTTAAATTCAACCTCACCAGTAAGTAGGATTTTCAATAAATAAATAAAGCTACTCCTCTCCGATATGGAATTACCAAATAAAAAGTATAGGGGAATACACAGAGCTAACCTATGAGAGGGGTAGACCTCACAGTAGTGAAAAATGAAATAGACTGTTTGGTACTTACAGGACACGCGAACCACCAAAGTACATATCTTATTTTTTACTTACATAGCATCATGCACCTAGGACTACCTAGGGCCTACCTTAGGTATAAATTATATGTAATAAAAGCGGAGTTTAAGGCTTGGCAAGTAGGCTGGGACTCACCTGGGAGACCCCTGAGTCTAAGCCCAGAACCATAACTCTGCCAGTCGAGTACTTACCTAAAAGCCGATAACTCACTTTTCTTCCATAGGCTAACATTCAGTGGTTTCACTTGGAAATTCTTCTAAGTGGTGTGGAGTTTTGGAACTTTAAAATATTCATCTAAAATCAGCCGAACAACGAATTCTGATTTACTCACCTGTTATCAGGAGAGACCTCAGTGCTGCATCTTGGAGCTCGGTACTGACCCTGAAAAGTAATTTTAACCGTACTTACCAGTAACTCGAATTTCCTTCCATGGGATATCATTGCCTGCTTTTTGCTGAAAATTTTCTAAGTGTCGATTTTTGAAACTTACAAATATTCTTTAAAAATCGTACCAACTGTGAAAACGTAATTGTTTACCTGTTTTAGATAGATGTCCCAGTACTGAGCCTAGGAGCCCAGCACTGGATTACAAAAGTAACGAGAACGTACTTTACCCGTAACTTGAATTTTCTTCCATAGGAAACCATTGACTGTTTTTCTGTGAAATTTCTTCTAAGTGTCGATTTTGCAAACATGTAAATATTCCTTAAAAATCGCCTGTATAACTTAAACACAGTTTCTCAACTGCTTACAGGTGGTACAGTAGTGCTGGATCTAGGATCCAACACTGACCTAGAAAAAGTAACCATAACCCCACTTACCTGCTAAGTGAATTTCCTTCCATAGGATAACATTGGTAATTTGATCAGCAAAAGTTTCTAAGTGTCAACTTTTAAAATAGCAAAATATTGCTTAAAAATCACAACAGTAACTAAAACGAATTTACTCACTTGTTTCCAAGAACTGTCCCAGGACTGAATCTAGGATCCAGACCTGGATTTAGAAAAGTAATCCTGAAAGTAATTAATTGCATATAACTTAAAATTCCCATTGAGCTCAATGTATTATTGTTATTCAAATTGTGTTGCCTATTGCAATAAACTGTAACTATGACCTGCAAAAGTCAATTGCCTATTGCAAAGTATTTAACTAAAGCATCTCATTCTGAGAAAGTATATTTTGATACCTATTGTTGGTTCTAAAATAAAACAACAATATCTTTTGTATGCAAACCAATGGCCTAGAGTTCAGTTCTTGAGTGTGTGAGACCATTTGCTGACTGAGTGTGTACAACAAATGTTTTACACTGTACTCTGATACTGCCTTACTGCTCGGCAAGCTACCACTTTAGAGAGTAAGGTTATATCTAACTTTAGCCTCTGCCAAACCTCTGGGGACTGGGGACTCTGTGCACACTGTACCTATTTGGGAACAGTATATACAGAGCCACTTTCTCACAGTAGTGATAAAGTGATTAGAGTCCTAAGGCCAACATAAAGATACAGCAAAACGTGAGGTGAAAAGCAAAAAGGTTGCTGGTAGGCCACCTTAAGGATGCCAGGTCTAACAAAAACTGAACTAAGGATAACATGAGTAAAACATCAGGTTTCTCTACTGCATTTGGTGAGACAAGTGGGCCTTCTTTTATCTTCCATTCAAGCAATCTTTGACAGACCCCTTTATTATAGAGCTTTTCAAGGATTAAAGATAAGGCACTTACAAGGAGTCCCAAATACTCAGAGATGGTTGACTTCTGTAATATGGGTCGTAGACTAAAAGCAGCGCAAAAACAGAGTGCAACAGGGTCCAAAAAATTGAGTGCCACAAGAGAGTTTGAATGCAAGCGTATCCTTTTACAGATCCAGAGATATACTCATCCAATTTTTGTTTTTAGGACAGAACGTGCATGATGAAAAAAACATTGTTTTTAAAAAGCGCATTGCAGAATATCAGTACTTTGATGTGGGAAAACTTCAAAACTTTCAAACAAAATATTTGTAGGCTGCTTACAGCAAGTTGTTGTGGCCGAGTGGTTAAGGCGATGGACTAGAAATCCATTGGGGTATCCCCGCGCAAGTTCGAATCCTGCCAACAACGAGAATCTTTTTATTATCGGCTACAATTTCAGAAGTTAACCTTTAGTATTTCTTCCATTTCAGTTTTATAAATAGGTGGCTTATTTTTGTGTCACTATTGCCTCTCCACATATTTGTTATCGCTACCTCTTTCATGTCTTTGCTACACCTCATTCCTACTTTAGCACTGGTGTAAACGCTTCAAATTATTATACCGTTGCTCTCTCATTCATACCTGCGCATACACTTGAAAGTTACTTTACCAATAAAAGACGCAAAGAGAGAAATAGAACAAAAGTGCTGGCTGGATTGGCAAACACACTTCATAAAACTGCATTTTCTTTTTTATTCTCCCCCTTGTTACATGCTTAACCTCCCCATGTGTAATTTCTCTTAACCTGCTGTCCCAGGAAGAGAATTTCATCTAAAGGCTCTTTCTCTGTTTTTTTTTTCCCTAGTCTGTCTTTCCCATTTCTTAGCTGTGTAACTGTTCCTTTACGCGCTCTATTTAAATGCCATCAATCTCATTTGAGCTCCTTGCTCCCGCTTCTGTTTTCTCCACCTCTCATACTGCCAGTTCTCTCTTTCTCTGTGGTTGGTGGCTACTTTCCTGAGCTTCCGAAGCCACGTGGTTCCTGCCTCTTGTTGTCAGACTTGAATTGGAAAAGGAACCATATTAACAAGCCTTTACCACTCACACACGGCGGAAGTTTATACTTTAATTCAGTGAGCTAAGAAAAGCGTGTTGTGGGTCCCCTACGAGCCATGGTGCTTGCTTCATCATGATTTGGCACCAGTCATTAGCCGCAGCTCTGCTAATGAGCCACTGAGGTCAGTTTCAATATTTACTCAAAAACATAACCATGCAGCCCACCCCTCAACTGTGTATTTATCTTGCTTTTCTGCTGTTCGTGTGATTAGCTGGGAGGAGCTCACGGCGACATCCTCCCTATAAAAGTGTAGATGGATCACTCTCTAACTCTTTCTTGCTTCACATACAAATGGCTTGAAAGGTGCAGGGAAGATGCAGGTCTAATAGACAGAATAGAAGGTCTGTGCCAGGTGGGTTTCTCTGCATTGTTGTTCCATCACAGGTCCGCAAGTGTAATGTGTGATCTTTGACTCCTGGCATTTCACAAGCAGGCGGCCAGGAAACGGTTTCAGCCTATCAACCACTGAGGAGACGCAGCCTCTGAATGAGGAATGAGGAAGCAATGAATACATCCAGCCTATCACAGGAACAGCCCTGAGTGTTCCGAATTATAAATTCTCCATGTCACTGTATGTCGTTGAGCCCAAGTAGCTCGCCGTGATCGTATAGTGGTTAGTACTCTGCGTTGTGGCTGCAGCAACCTCGGTTCGAATCCGAGTCACGGCATTGTGGTTGGCAATGTCACGGCAGTTGGGTGTTAAATTAACAGAATTAGCAAATGTACCAGTGGTTTTAGTAAAATGTCTATTAAAAACAGATCCTTTCAAATATTTAAACCATCTAACAACAAATGATTTAAACTCGCATGATTATAAGCTGTAGCTATAATGTATTTACTTATATAAATTATCGGTCTTGAACCTATTGGGGGTGGAGGGGGACCGGAGCTCACCCCCCAGGTGCAGTTGCGTGACCTGTGTTGTGGCTCTCTAGAGGGAAGGCACACATTTTGCTGTCACCCAGCCCAATCCAGACGTGTATTGGGGCCAGGTTTCAGGCAAATAGAGCAGTAAGTGCAGAGAAATGTTCACTCTCTAAAAGTGGCATTTCTAAAATAGTAAAGTTAAATCCAACCTCACCAGTAAGTAGGATTTTCAATAAATAAATAAAGCTACTCCTCTCCGATATGGAATTACCAAATAAAAAGTATAGGGGAATACACAGAGCTAACCTATGAGAGGGGTAGACCTCACAGTAGTGAAAAATGAAATAGACTGTTTGGTACTTACATGACACGCGAACCACCAAAGTACATATCTTATTTTTTACTTACATAGCATCATGCACCTAGGACTACCTAGGGCCTATCTTAGGTGTAAATTATATGTAATAAAAGGGGAGTTTAAGGCTTGGCATGTAGGCTGGGACTCCCCTGGGAGACCCCTGAGTCTATGCCCAGAACCATAACTCTGCCAGTCGAGTACTTACCTAAAAGCCGATAACTCACTTTTCTTCCATAGGCTAACATTGAGTGGTTTCACTTGGAAATTCTTCTAAGTGGTGTGGAGTTTTGGAACTTTAAAATATTCATCTAAAATCAGCCGAACAACGAATTCTGATTTACTCACCTGTTATCAGGAGAGACCTCAGTGCTGCATCTTGGAGCTCGGTACTGACCCTGAAAAGTAATTTTAACCGTACTTACCAGTAACTCGAATTTCCTTCCATGGGATATCATTGCCTGCTTTTTGCTGAAAATTTTCTAAGTGTCGATTTTTGAAACTTACAAATATTCTTTAAAAATCGTACCAACTGTGAAAACGTAATTGTTTACCTGTTTTAGATAGATGTCCCAGTACTGAGCCTAGGAGCCCAGCACTGGATTACAAAAGTAACGAGAACGTACTTTACCTGTAACTTGAATTTTCTTCCATAGGAAACCATTGACTGTTTTTCTGTGAAATTTCTTCTAAGTGTCGATTTTGCAAACATGTAAATATTCCTTAAAAATCGCCTGTATAACTTAAACGCAGTTTCTCAACTGCTTACAGGTGGTACAGTAGTGCTGGATCTAGGATCCAACACTGACCTAGAAAAAGTAACCATAACCCCACTTACCTGCTAAGTGAATTTCCTTCCATAGGATAACATTGGTAATTTGATCAGCAAAAGTTTCTAAGTGTCAACTTTTAAAATAGCAAAATATTGCTTAAAAATCACAACAGTAACTAAAACAAATTTACTCACTTGTTTCCAAGAACTGTCCCAGGACTGAATCTAGGATCCAGTCCTGGATTTAGAAAAGTAATCCTGAAAGTAATTAATTGCATATAACTTAAAATTCCCATTGAGCTCAATGTATTATTGTGATTCAAATTGTGTTGCCTATTGCAATAAACTGTAACTATTACCTGCAAAAGTCAATTGCCTATTGCAAAGTATTTAACTAAAGCATCTCATTCTGAGAAAGTATATTTTGATACCTAATGTTGGTTCTAAAATAAAACAACAATATCTTTTGTATGCAAACCAATGGCCTAGAGTTCAGTTCTTGAGTGTGTGAGACCATTTGCTGACTGAGTGTGTACAACAAATGTTTTACACTGCACTCTGATACTGCCTTACTGCTCGGCAAGCTACCACTTTAGAGAGTAAGGTTATATCTAACTTTAGCCTCTGCCAAACCTCTGGGGACTGGGGACTCTGTGCACACTGTACCTTTTTTGGAACAGTATATACAGAGCCACTTTCTCACAGTAGTGATAACGTGATTAGAGTCCTAAGGCCAACATAAAGATACAGCAAAACGTGAGGTGAAAAGCAAAAAGGTTGCTGGTAAGCCACCTTAAGGATGCCAGGTCTAACAAAAACTGAACTAAGGATAACATGAGTAAAACATCAGGTTTCTCTACTGCATTTGGTGAGACAAGTGGGCCTTCTTTTATCTTCCATTCAAGCAATCTTTGACAGACCCCTTTATTATAGAGCTTTTCAAGGATTAAAGATAAGGCACTTACAAAGGAGTCCCAAATACTCAGAGATGGTTGACTTCTGTAATATGGGTCGTAGACTAAAAGCAGCGCAAAAACAGAGTGCAACAGGGTCCAAAAAACTTGAGTGCCACAAGAGAGTTTGAATGCAAGCGTATCCTTTTACAGATCCAGAGATATACTCATCCAATTTTTGTTTTAAGGACAGAACGTGCATGATGAAAAAAACATTGTTTTTAAAAAGCGCATTGCAGAATATCAGTACTTTGATGTGGGAAAACTTCAAAACTTTCAAACAAAATATTTGTAGGCAGTTTACAGCAAGTTGTTGTGGCCGAGTGGTTAAGGCGATGGACTAGAAATCTATTGGGGTATCCCCGCGCAGGTGCGAATCCTGCCAACAACGAGAATCTTTTTATTATCGGCTACAATCTCAGAAGTTAACCTTTAGTATTTCTTCCATTTCAGTTTTATAAATAGGTGGCTTATTTTTGTGTCACTATTGCCTCTCCACATATTTGTTATCGCTACCTCTTTCATGTCTTTGCTACACCTCATTCCTACTTTAGCACTGGTGTAAACGCTTCAAATTATTATACCGTTGCTCTCTCATTCATACCTGCGCATACACTTGAAAGTTACTTTACCAATAAAAGACGCAAAGAGAGAAATAGAACAAAAGTGCTGGCTGGATTGGCAAACACACTTCATAAAACTGCATTTTCTTTTTTATTCTCCCCCTTGTTACATGCTTAACCTCCCCATGTGTAATTTCTCTTAACCTGCTGTCCCAGGAAGAGAATTTCATCTAAAGGCTCCTTCTGTGTTTTTTTCCCTAGTCTGTCTTTCCCATTTCTTAGCTGTGTAACTGTTCCTTTACGCGCTCTATTTAAACGCCATCAATCTCATTTGAGCTCCTTGCTCCCGCTTCTGTTTTCTCCACCTCTCATACTGCCAGTTCTCTCTTTCTCTGTGGTTGGTGGCTACTTTCCTGAGCTTCCGAAGCCAGGTGGTTCCTGCCTCTTGTTGTCAGACTTGAATTGGAAAAGGAACCATATTAACAAGCCTTTACCACTCACACACGGCGGAGGTTTATACTTTAATTCAGTGAGCTAAGAAAAGCGTGTTGTGGGTCCCCTATGAGCCATGGTGCTTGCTTCATCATGATTTGGCACCAGTCATTAGCCGCAGCTCTGCTAATGAGCCACTGAGGTCAGTTTCAATATTTACTCAAAAACATAACCATGCAGCCCACCCCTCAACTGTGTATTTATCTTGCTTTTCTGCTGTTCGTGTGATTAGCTGGGAGGAGCTCACAGCGACATCCTCCCTATAAAAGTGTAGATGGATCACTCTCTAACTCTTTCTTGCTTCACATACAAATGGCTTGAAAGGTGCAGGGAAGATGCAGGTCTAATAGACAGAATAGAAGGTCTGTGCCAGGTGGGTTTCTCTGCATTGTTGTTCCATCACAGGTCCGCAAGTGTAATGTGTGATCTTTGACTCCTGGCATTTCACAAGCAGGCGGCCAGGAAACGGTTTCAGCCTATCAACCACTGAGGAGACGCAGCCTCTGAATGAGGAATGAGGAAGCAATGAATACATCCAGCCTATCACAGGAACAGCCCTGAGTGTTCCGAATTATAAATTCTCCATGTCACTGTATGTCGTTGAGCCCAAGTAGCTCGCCGTGATCGTATAGTGGTTAGTACTCTGCGTTGTGGCCGCAGCAACCTCGGTTCGAATCCGAGTCACGGCATTGTGGTTGGCAATGTCACGGCAGTTGGGTGTTAATTTCACAGAATTAGCAAATGTACCAGTGGTTTTTGTAAAATGTCTATTAAAAACAGATCCTTTCAAATATTTAAACCATCTAACAACAAATGATTTAAACTCGCATGATTATAAACTGTAGCTATAATGTATTTACTTACATAAATTATCGGTCTTGAACCTATTGGGGGTGGAGGGGGAGCGGAGCTCACCCCCCAGGTGCAGTTGAGTGACCTGTGTTGTGGCTCTCTAGACGGAAGGCACACATTTTGCTGTCACCCAGCCCAATCCAGACGCGTATTGGGGCCAGGTTTCAGGCAAATAGAGCAGTAAGTGCAGAGAAATGTTCACTCTCTAAAAGTGGCATTTCTAAAATAGTAAAGTTAAATTCAACCTCACCAGTAAGTAGGATTTTCAATAAATAAATAAAGCTACTCCTCTCCGATATGGAATTACCAAATAAAAAGTATAGGGGAATACACAGAGCTAACCTATGAGAGGGGTAGACCTCACAGTAGTGAAAAATGAAATAGACTGTTTGGTACTTACAGGACACGCGAACCACCAAAGTACATATCTTATTTTTTACTTACATAGCATCATGCACCGAGGACTACCTAGGGCCTACCTTAGGTATAAATTATATGTAATAAAAGGGGAGTTTAAGGCTTGGCAAGTAGGCTGGGACTCACCTGGGAGACCCCTGAGTCTAAGCCCAGAACCATAACTCTGCCAGTCGAGTACTTACCTAAAAGCCGATAACTCACTTTTCTTCCATAGGCTAACATTCAGTGATTTCACTTGGAAATTCTTCTAAGTGGTGTGGAGTTTTGGAACTTTAAAATATTCATCTCAAATCAGCCGAACAACGAATTCTGATTTACTCACCTGTTATCAGGAGAGACCTCAGTGCTGCATCTTGGAGCTCGGTACTGACCCTGAAAAGTAATTTTAACCGTACTTACCAGTAACTCGAATTTCCTTCCATGGGATATCATTGCCTGCTTTTTGCTGAAAATTTTCTAAGTGTCGATTTTTGAAACTTACAAATATTCTTTAAAAATCGTACCAACTGTGAAAACGTAATTGTTTACCTGTTTTAGATAGATGTCCCAGTACTGAGCCTAGGAGCCCAGCACTGGATTACAAAAGTAACGAGAACGTACTTTACCCGTAACTTGAATTTTCTTCCATAGGAAACCATTGACTGTTTTTCTGTGAAATTTCTTCTAAGTGTCGATTTTGCAAACATGTAAATATTCCTTAAAAATCGCCTGTATAACTTAAACACAGTTTCTCAACTGCTTACAGGTGGTACAGTAGTGCTGGATCTAGGATCCAACACTGACCTAGAAAAAGTAACCATACCCCACTTACCTGCTAAGTGAATTTCCTTCCATAGGATAACATTGGTAATTTGATCAGCAAAAGTTTCTAAGTGTCAACTTTTAAAATAGCAAAATATTGCTTAAAAATCACAACAGTAACTAAAACAAATTTACTCACTTGTTTCCAAGAACTGTCCCAGGACTGAATCTAGGATCCAGTCCTGGATTTAGAAAAGTAATCCTGAAAGTAATTAATTGCATATAACTTAAAATTCCCATTGAGCTCAATGTATTATTGTGATTCAAATTGTGTTGCCTATTGCAATAAACTGTAACTATTACCTGCAAAAGTCAATTGCCTATTGCAAAGTATTTAACTAAAGCATCTCATTCTGAGAAAGTATATTTTGATACCTATTGTTGGTTCTAAAATAAAACAACAATATCTTTTGTATGCAAACCAATGGCCTAGAGTTCAGTTCTTGAGTGTGTGAGACCATTTGCTGACTGAGTGTGTACAACAAATGTTTTACACTGCACTCTGATACTGCCTTACTGCTCGGCAAGCTACCACTTTAGAGAGTAAGGTTATATCTAACTTTAGCCTCTGCCAAACCTCTGGGGACTGGGGACTCTGTGCACACTGTACCTATTTGGGAACAGTATATACAGAGCCACTTTCTCACAGTAGTGATAACGTGATTAGAGTCCTAAGGCCAACATAAAGATACAGCAAAACGTGAGGTGAAAAGCAAAAAGGTTGCTGGTAAGCCACCTTAAGGATGCCAGGTCTAACAAAAACTGAACTAAGGATAACATGAGTAAAACATCAGGTTTCTCTACTGCATTTGGTGAGACAAGTGGGCCTTCTTTTATCTTCCATTCAAGCAATCTTTGACAGACCCCTTTATTATAGAGCTTTTCAAGGATTAAAGATAAGGCACTTACAAAGGAGTCCCAAATACTCAGAGATGGTTGACTTCTGTAATATGGGTCGTAGACTAAAAGCAGCGCAAAAACAGAGTGCAACAGGGTCCAAAAAACTTGAGTGCCACAAGAGAGTTTGAATGCAAGCGTATCCTTTTACAGATCCAGAGATATACTCATCCAATTTTTGTTTTTAGGACAGAACGTGCATGATGAAAAAAACATTGTTTTTAAAAAGCGCATTGCAGAATATCAGTACTTTGATGTGGGAAAACTTCAAAACTTTCAAACAAAATATTTGTAGGCAGTTTACAGCAAGTTGTTGTGGCCGAGTGGTTAAGGCGATGGACTAGAAATCCATTGGGGTATCCCCGCGCAGGTTCGAATCCTGCCAACAACGAGAATCTTTTTATTATCGGCTACAATTTCAGAAGTTAACCTTTAGTATTTCTTCCATTTCAGTTTTATAAATAGGTGGCTTATTTTTGTGTCACTATTGCCTCTCCACATATTTGTTATCGCTACCTCTTTCATGTCTTTGCTACACCTCATTCCTACTTTAGCACGGGTGTAAACGCTTCAAATTATTATACCGTTGCTCTCTCATTCATACCTGCGCATACACTTGAAAGTTACTTTACCAATAAAAGACGCAAAGAGAGAAATAGAACAAAAGTGCTGGCTGGATTGGCAAACACACTTCATAAAACTGCATTTTCTTTTTTATTCTCCCCCTTGTTACATGCTTAACCTCCCCATGTGTAATTTCTCTTAACCTGCTGTCCCAGGAAGAGAATTTCATCTAAAGGCTCTTTCTGTGTTTTTTTCCCTAGTCTGTCTTTCCCATTTCTTAGCTGTGTAACTGTTCCTTTACGCGCTCTATTTAAACGCCATCAATCTCATTTGAGCTCCTTGCTCCCGCTTCTGTTTTCTCCACCTCTCATACTGCCAGTTCTCTCTTTCTCTGTGGTTGGTGGCTACTTTCCTGAGCTTCCGAAGCCACGTGGTTCCTGCCTCTTGTTGTCAGACTTGAATTGGAAAAGGAACCATATTAACAAGCCTTTACCATTCACACACGGCGGAAGTTTATACTTTAATTCAGTGAGCTAAGAAAAGCGTGTTGTGGGTCCCCTACGAGCCATGGTGCTTGCTTCATCATGATTTGGCACCAGTCATTAGCCGCAGCTCTGCTAATGAGCCACTGAGGTCAGTTTCAATATTTACTCAAAAACATAACCATGCAGCCCACCCCTCAACTGTGTATTTATCTTGCTTTTCTGCTGTTCGTGTGATTAGCTGGGAGGAGCTCACGGCGACATCCTCCCTATAAAAGAATAGATGGATCACTCTCTAACTCTTTCTTGCTTCACATACAAATGGCTTGAAAGGTGCAGGGAAGATGCAGGTCTAATAGACAGAATAGAAGGTCTGTGCCAGGTGGGTTTCTCTGCATTGTTGTTCCATCACAGGTCCGCAAGTGTAATGTGTGATCTTTGACTCCTGGCATTTCACAAGCAAGCGGCCAGGAAACGGTTTCAGCCTATCAACCACTGAGGAGACGCAGCCTCTGAATGAGGAATGAGGAAGCAATGAATACATCCAGCCTATCACAGGAACAGCCCTGAGTGTTCCGAATTATAAATTCTCCATGTCACTGTATGTCGTTGAGCCCAAGTAGCTCGCCGTGATCGTATAGTGGTTAGTACTCTGCGTTGTGGCCGCAGCAACCTCGGTTCGAATCCGAGTCACGGCATTGTGGTTGGCAATGTCACGGCAGTTGGGTGTTAATTTTACAGAATTAGCAAATGTACCAGTGGTTTTTGTAAAATGTCTATTAAAAACAGATCCTTTCAAATATTTAAACCATCTAACAACAAATGATTTAAACTCGCATGATTATAAGCTGTAGCTATAATGTATTTACTTACATAAATTATCGTTCTTGAACCTATTGGGGGTGGAGGGGGAGCGGAGCTCACCCCCCAGGTGCAGTTGAGTGACCTGTGTTGTGGCTCTCTAGAGGGAAGGCACAAATTTTGCTGTCACCCAGCCCAATCCAGACGTGTATTGGGGCCAGGTTTCAGGCAAATAGAGCAGTAAGTGCAGAGAAATGTTCACTCTCTAAAAGTGGCATTTCTAAAATAGTAAAGTTAAATCCAACCTCACCAGTAAGTAGGATTTTCAATAAATAAATAAAGCTACTCCTCTCCGATATGGAATTACCAAATAAAAAGTATAGGGGAATACACAGAGCTAACCTATGAGAGGGGTAGACCTCACAGTAGTGAAAAATGAAATAGACTGTTTGGTACTTACAGGACACGCGAACCACCAAAGTACATATCTTATTTTTTACTTACATAGCATCATGCACCTAGGACTACCTAGGGCCTATCTTAGGTGTAAATTATATGTAATAAAAGGGGAGTTTAAGGCTTGGCATGTAGGCTGGGACTCCCCTGGGAGACCCCTGAGTCTATGCCCAGAACCATAACTCTGCCAGTCGAGTACTTACCTAAAAGCCGATAACTCACTTTTCTTCCATAGGCTAACATTGAGTGGTTTCACTTGGAAATTCTTCTAAGTGGTGTGGAGTTTTGGAACTTTAAAATATTCATCTAAAATCAGCCGAACAACGAATTCTGATTTACTCACCTGTTATCAGGA
Source organism: Triturus cristatus (assembly GCF_964204655.1). Classification (NCBI taxonomy): domain Eukaryota; kingdom Metazoa; phylum Chordata; class Amphibia; order Caudata; family Salamandridae; genus Triturus; species Triturus cristatus. Next base: position 724,996,381 of record NC_140595.1, read on the forward strand.
GAGACCTCAGTGCTGCATCTTGGAGCTCGGTACTGACCCTGAAAAGTAATTTTAACCGTACTTACCAGTAACTCGAATTTCCTTCCATGGGATATCATTGCCTGCTTTTTGCTGAAAATTTTCTAAGTGTCGATTTTTGAAACTTACAAATATTCTTTAAAAATCGTACCAACTGTGAAAACGTAATTGTTTACCTGTTTTAGATAGATGTCCCAGTACTGAGCCTAGGAGCCCAGCACTGGATTACAAAAGTAACGAGAACGTACTTTACCCGTAACTTGAATTTTCTTCCATAGGAAACCATTGACTGTTTTTCTGTGAAATTTCTTCTAAGTGTCGATTTTGCAAACATGTAAATATTCCTTAAAAATCGCCTGTATAACTTAAACGCAGTTTCTCAACTGCTTACAGGTGGTACAGTAGTGCTGGATCTAGGATCCAACACTGACCTAGAAAAAGTAACCATAACCCCACTTACCTGCTAAGTGAATTTCCTTCCATAGGATAACATTGGTAATTTGATCAGCAAAAGTTTCTAAGTGTCAACTTTTAAAATAGCAAAATATTGCTTAAAAATCACAACAGTAACTAAAACAAATTTACTCACTTGTTTCCAAGAACTGTCCCAGGACTGAATCTAGGATCCAGTCCTGGATTTAGAAAAGTAATCCTGAAAGTAATTAATTGCATATAACTTAAAATTCCCATTGAGCTCAATGTATTATTGTGATTCAAATTGTGTTGCCTATTGCAATAAACTGTAACTATTACCTGCAAAAGTCAATTGACTATTGCAAAGTATTTAACTAAAGCATCTCATTCTGAGAAAGTATATTTTGATACCTAATGTTGGTTCTAAAATAAAACAACAATATCTTTTGTATGCAAACCAATGGCCTAGAGTTCAGTTCTTGAGTGTGTGAGACCATTTGCTGACTGAGTGTGTACAACAAATGTTTTACACTGCACTCTGATACTGCCTTACTGCTCGGCAAGCTACCACTTTAGAGAGTAAGGTTATATCTAACTTTAGCCTCTGCCAAACCTCTGGGGACTGGGGACTCTGTGCACACTGTACCTTTTTTGGAACAGTATATACAGAGCCACTTTCTCACAGTAGTGATAACGTGATTAGAGTCCTAAGGCCAACATAAAGATACAGCAAAACGTGAGGTGAAAAGCAAAAAGGTTGCTGGTAAGCCACCTTAAGGATGCCAGGTCTAACAAAAACTGAACTAAGGATAACATGAGTAAAACATCAGGTTTCTCTACTGCATTTGGTGAGACAAGTGGGCCTTCTTTTATCTTCCATTCAAGCAATCTTTGACAGACCCCTTTATTATAGAGCTTTTCAAGGATTAAAGATAAGGCACTTACAAAGGAGTCCCAAATACTCAGAGATGGTTGACTTCTGTAATATGGGTCGTAGACTAAAAGCAGCGCAAAAACAGAGTGCAACAGGGTCCAAAAAACTTGAGTGCCACAAGAGAGTTTGAATGCAAGCGTATCCTTTTACAGATCCAGAGATATACTCATCCAATTTTTGTTTTAAGGACAGAACGTGCATGATGAAAAAAACATTGTTTTTAAAAAGCGCATTGCAGAATATCAGTACTTTGATGTGGGAAAACTTCAAAACTTTCAAACAAAATATTTGTAGGCAGTTTACAGCAAGTTGTTGTGGCCGAGTGGTTAAGGCGATGGACTAGAAATCCATTGGGGTATCCCCGCGCAGGTGCGAATCCTGCCAACAACGAGAATCTTTTTATTATCGGCTACAATCTCAGAAGTTAACCTTTAGTATTTCTTCCATTTCAGTTTTATAAATAGGTGGCTTATTTTTGTGTCACTATTGCCTCTCCACATATTTGTTATCGCTACCTCTTTCATGTCTTTGCTACACCTCATTCCTACTTTAGCACTGGTGTAAACGCTTCAAATTATTATACCGTTGCTCTCTCATTCATACCTGCGCATACACTTGAAAGTTACTTTACCAATAAAAGACGCAAAGAGAGAAATAGAACAAAAGTGCTGGCTGGATTGGCAAACACACTTCATAAAACTGCATTTTCTTTTTTATTCTCCCCCTTGTTACATGCTTAACCTCCCCATGTGTAATTTCTCTTAACCTGCTGTCCCAGGAAGAGAATTTCATCTAAAGGCTCCTTCTGTGTTTTTTTCCCTAGTCTGTCTTTCCCATTTCTTAGCTGTGTAACTGTTCCTTTACGCGCTCTATTTAAACGCCATCAATCTCATTTGAGCTCCTTGCTCCCGCTTCTGTTTTCTCCACCTCTCATACTGCCAGTTCTCTCTTTCTCTGTGGTTGGTGGCTACTTTCCTGAGCTTCCGAAGCCAGGTGGTTCCTGCCTCTTGTTGTCAGACTTGAATTGGAAAAGGAACCATATTAACAAGCCTTTACCACTCACACACGGCGGAGGTTTATACTTTAATTCAGTGAGCTAAGAAAAGCGTGTTGTGGGTCCCCTATGAGCCATGGTGCTTGCTTCATCATGATTTGGCACCAGTCATTAGCCGCAGCTCTGCTAATGAGCCACTGAGGTCAGTTTCAATATTTACTCAAAAACATAACCATGCAGCCCACCCCTCAACTGTGTATTTATCTTGCTTTTCTGCTGTTCGTGTGATTAGCTGGGAGGAGCTCACGGCGACATCCTCCCTATAAAAGTGTAGATGGATCACTCTCTAACTCTTTCTTGCTTCACATACAAATGGCTTGAAAGGTGCAGGGAAGATGCAGGTCTAATAGACAGAATAGAAGGTCTGTGCCAGGTGGGTTTCTCTGCATTGTTGTTCCATCACAGGTCCGCAAGTGTAATGTGTGATCTTTGACTCCTGGCATTTCACAAGCAGGCGGCCAGGAAACGGTTTCAGCCTATCAACCACTGAGGAGACGCAGCCTCTGAATGAGGAATGAGGAAGCAATGAATACATCCAGCCTATCACAGGAACAGCCCTGAGTGTTCCGAATTATAAATTCTCCATGTCACTGTATGTCGTTGAGCCCAAGTAGCTCGCCGTGATCGTATAGTGGTTAGTACTCTGCGTTGTGGCCGCAGCAACCTCGGTTCGAATCCGAGTCACGGCATTGTGGTTGGCAATGTCACGGCAGTTGGGTGTTAATTTCACAGAATTAGCAAATGTACCAGTGGTTTTTGTAAAATGTCTATTAAAAACAGATCCTTTCAAATATTTAAACCATCTAACAACAAATGATTTAAACTCGCATGATTATAAACTGTAGCTATAATGTATTTACTTACATAAATTATCGGTCTTGAACCTATTGGGGGTGGAGGGGGAGCGGAGCTCACCCCCCAGGTGCAGTTGAGTGACCTGTGTTGTGGCTCTCTAGACGGAAGGCACACATTTTGCTGTCACCCAGCCCAATCCAGACGCGTATTGGGGCCAGGTTTCAGGCAAATAGAGCAGTAAGTGCAGAGAAATGTTCACTCTCTAAAAGTGGCATTTCTAAAATAGTAAAGTTAAATTCAACCTCACCAGTAAGTAGGATTTTCAATAAATAAATAAAGCTACTCCTCTCCGATATGGAATTACCAAATAAAAAGTATAGGGGAATACACAGAGCTAACCTATGAGAGGGGTAGACCTCACAGTAGTGAAAAATGAAATAGACTGTTTGGTACTTACAGGACACGCGAACCACCAAAGTACATATCTTATTTTTTACTTACATAGCATCATGCACCGAGGACTACCTAGGGCCTACCTTAGGTATAAATTATATGTAATAAAAGGGGAGTTTAAGGCTTGGCAAGTAGGCTGGGACTCACCTGGGAGACCCCTGAGTCTAAGCCCAGAACCATAACTCTGCCAGTCGAGTACTTACCTAAAAGCCGATAACTCACTTTTCTTCCATAGGCTAACATTCAGTGATTTCACTTGGAAATTCTTCTAAGTGGTGTGGAGTTTTGGAACTTTAAAATATTCATCTCAAATCAGCCGAACAACGAATTCTGATTTACTCACCTGTTATCAGGAGAGACCTCAGTGCTGCATCTTGGAGCTCGGTACTGACCCTGAAAAGTAATTTTAACCGTACTTACCAGTAACTCGAATTTCCTTCCATGGGATATCATTGCCTGCTTTTTGCTGAAAATTTTCTAAGTGTCGATTTTTGAAACTTACAAATATTCTTTAAAAATCGTACCAACTGTGAAAACGTAATTGTTTACCTGTTTTAGATAGATGTCCCAGTACTGAGCCTAGGAGCCCAGCACTGGATTACAAAAGTAACGAGAACGTACTTTACCCGTAACTTGAATTTTCTTCCATAGGAAACCATTGACTGTTTTTCTGTGAAATTTCTTCTAAGTGTCGATTTTGCAAACATGTAAATATTCCTTAAAAATCGCCTGTATAACTTAAACACAGTTTCTCAACTGCTTACAGGTGGTACAGTAGTGCTGGATCTAGGATCCAACACTGACCTAGAAAAAGTAACCATACCCCACTTACCTGCTAAGTGAATTTCCTTCCATAGGATAACATTGGTAATTTGATCAGCAAAAGTTTCTAAGTGTCAACTTTTAAAATAGCAAAATATTGCTTAAAAATCACAACAGTAACTAAAACAAATGTACTCACTTGTTTCCAAGAACTGTCCCAGGACTGAATCTAGGATCCAGTCCTGGATTTAGAAAAGTAATCCTGAAAGTAATTAATTGCATATAACTTAAAATTCCCATTGAGCTCAATGTATTATTGTGATTCAAATTGTGTTGCCTATTGCAATAAACTGTAACTATTACCTGCAAAAGTCAATTGCCTATTGCAAAGTATTTAACTAAAGCATCTCATTCTGAGAAAGTATATTTTGATACCTATTGTTGGTTCTAAAATAAAACAACAATATCTTTTGTATGCAAACCAATGGCCTAGAGTTCAGTTCTTGAGTGTGTGAGACCATTTGCTGACTGAGTGTGTACAACAAATGTTTTACACTGCACTCTGATACTGCCTTACTGCTCGGCAAGCTACCACTTTAGAGAGTAAGGTTATATCTAACTTTAGCCTCTGCCAAACCTCTGGGGACTGGGGACTCTGTGCACACTGTACCTATTTGGGAACAGTATATACAGAGCCACTTTCTCACAGTAGTGATAACGTGATTAGAGTCCTAAGGCCAACATAAAGATACAGCAAAACGTGAGGTGAAAAGCAAAAAGGTTGCTGGTAAGCCACCTTAAGGATGCCAGGTCTAACAAAAACTGAACTAAGGATAACATGAGTAAAACATCAGGTTTCTCTACTGCATTTGGTGAGACAAGTGGGCCTTCTTTTATCTTCCATTCAAGCAATCTTTGACAGACCCCTTTATTATAGAGCTTTTCAAGGATTAAAGATAAGGCACTTACAAAGGAGTCCCAAATACTCAGAGATGGTTGACTTCTGTAATATGGGTCGTAGACTAAAAGCAGCGCAAAAACAGAGTGCAACAGGGTCCAAAAAACTTGAGTGCCACAAGAGAGTTTGAATGCAAGCGTATCCTTTTACAGATCCAGAGATATACTCATCCAATTTTTGTTTTTAGGACAGAACGTGCATGATGAAAAAAACATTGTTTTTAAAAAGCGCATTGCAGAATATCAGTACTTTGATGTGGGAAAACTTCAAAACTTTCAAACAAAATATTTGTAGGCAGTTTACAGCAAGTTGTTGTGGCCGAGTGGTTAAGGCGATGGACTAGAAATCCATTGGGGTATCCCCGCGCAGGTTCGAATCCTGCCAACAACGAGAATCTTTTTATTATCGGCTACAATTTCAGAAGTTAACCTTTAGTATTTCTTCCATTTCAGTTTTATAAATAGGTGGCTTATTTTTGTGTCACTATTGCCTCTCCACATATTTGTTATCGCTACCTCTTTCATGTCTTTGCTACACCTCATTCCTACTTTAGCACGGGTGTAAACGCTTCAAATTATTATACCGTTGCTCTCTCATTCATACCTGCGCATACACTTGAAAGTTACTTTACCAATAAAAGACGCAAAGAGAGAAATAGAACAAAAGTGCTGGCTGGATTGGCAAACACACTTCATAAAACTGCATTTTCTTTTTTATTCTCCCCCTTGTTACATGCTTAACCTCCCCATGTGTAATTTCTCTTAACCTGCTGTCCCAGGAAGAGAATTTCATCTAAAGGCTCTTTCTGTGTTTTTTTCCCTAGTCTGTCTTTCCCATTTCTTAGCTGTGTAACTGTTCCTTTACGCGCTCTATTTAAACGCCATCAATCTCATTTGAGCTCCTTGCTCCCGCTTCTGTTTTCTCCACCTCTCATACTGCCAGTTCTCTCTTTCTCTGTGGTTGGTGGCTACTTTCCTGAGCTTCCGAAGCCACGTGGTTCCTGCCTCTTGTTGTCAGACTTGAATTGGAAAAGGAACCATATTAACAAGCCTTTACCATTCACACACGGCGGAAGTTTATACTTTAATTCAGTGAGCTAAGAAAAGCGTGTTGTGGGTCCCCTACGAGCCATGGTGCTTGCTTCATCATGATTTGGCACCAGTCATTAGCCGCAGCTCTGCTAATGAGCCACTGAGGTCAGTTTCAATATTTACTCAAAAACATAACCATGCAGCCCACCCCTCAACTGTGTATTTATCTTGCTTTTCTGCTGTTCGTGTGATTAGCTGGGAGGAGCTCACGGCGACATCCTCCCTATAAAAGAATAGATGGATCACTCTCTAACTCTTTCTTGCTTCACATACAAATGGCTTGAAAGGTGCAGGGAAGATGCAGGTCTAATAGACAGAATAGAAGGTCTGTGCCAGGTGGGTTTCTCTGCATTGTTGTTCCATCACAGGTCCGCAAGTGTAATGTGTGATCTTTGACTCCTGGCATTTCACAAGCAAGCGGCCAGGAAACGGTTTCAGCCTATCAACCACTGAGGAGACGCAGCCTCTGAATGAGGAATGAGGAAGCAATGAATACATCCAGCCTATCACAGGAACAGCCCTGAGTGTTCCGAATTATAAATTCTCCATGTCACTGTATGTCGTTGAGCCCAAGTAGCTCGCCGTGATCGTATAGTGGTTAGTACTCTGCGTTGTGGCCGCAGCAACCTCGGTTCGAATCCGAGTCACGGCATTGTGGCTGGCAATGTCACGGCAGTTGGGTGTTAATTTTACAGAATAAGCAAATGTACCAGTGGTTTTTGTAAAATGTCTATTAAAAACAGATCCTTTCAAATATTTAAACCATCTAACAACAAATGATTTAAACTCGCATGATTATAAGCTGTAGCTATAATGTATTTACTTACATAAATTATCGTTCTTGAACCTATTGGGGGTGGAGGGGGAGCGGAGCTCACCCCCCAGGTGCAGTTGAGTGACCTGTGTTGTGGCTCTCTAGAGGGAAGGCACAAATTTTGCTGTCACCCAGCCCAATCCAGACGTGTATTGGGGCCACGTTTCAGGCAAATAGAGCAGTAAGTGCAGAGAAATGTTCACTCTCTAAAAGTGGCATTTCTAAAATAGTAAAGTTAAATCCAACCTCACCAGTAAGTAGGATTTTCAATAAATAAATAAAGCTACTCCTCTCCGATATGGAATTACCAAATAAAAAGTATAGGGGAATACACAGAGCTAACCTATGAGAGGGGTAGACCTCACAGTAGTGAAAAATGAAATAGACTGTTTGGTACTTACAGGACACGCGAACCACCAAAGTACATATCTTATTTTTTACTTACATAGCATCATGCACCTAGGACTACCTAGGGCCTATCTTAGGTGTAAATTATATGTAATAAAAGGGGAGTTTAAGGCTTGGCATGTAGGCTGGGACTCCCCTGGGAGACCCCTGAGTCTATGCCCAGAACCATAACTCTGCCAGTCGAGTACTTACCTAAAAGCCGATAACTCACTTTTCTTCCATAGGCTAACATTGAGTGGTTTCACTTGGAAATTCTTCTAAGTGGTGTGGAGTTTTGGAACTTTAAAATATTCATCTAAAATCAGCCGAACAACGAATTCTGATTTACTCACCTGTTATCAGGAGAGACCTCAGTGCTGCATCTTGGAGCTCGGTACTGACCCTGAAAAGTAATTTTAACCGTACTTACCAGTAACTCGAATTTCCTTCCATGGGATATCATTGCCTGCTTTTTGCTGAAAATTTTCTAAGTGTCGATTTTTGAAACTTACAAATATTCTTTAAAAATCGTACCAACTGTGAAAACGTAATTGTTTACCTGTTTTAGATAGATGTCCCAGTACTGAGCCTAGGAGCCCAGCACTGGATTACAAAAGTAACGAGAACGTACTTTACCCGTAACTTGAATTTTCTTCCATAGGAAACCATTGACTGTTTTTCTGTGAAATTTCTTCTAAGTGTCGATTTTGCAAACATGTAAATATTCCTTAAAAATCGCCTGTATAACTTAAACGCAGTTTCTCAACTGCTTACAGGTGGTACAGTAGTGCTGGATCTAGGATCCAACACTGACCTAGAAAAAGTAACCATAACCCCACTTACCTGCTAAGTGAATTTCCTTCCATAGGATAACATTGGTAATTTGATCAGCAAAAGTTTCTAAGTGTCAACTTTTAAAATAGCAAAATATTGCTTAAAAATCACAACAGTAACTAAAACAAATTTACTCACTTGTTTCCAAGAACTGTCCCAGGACTGAATCTAGGATCCAGTCCTGGATTTAGAAAAGTAATCCTGAAAGTAATTAATTGCATATAACTTAAAATTCCCATTGAGCTCAATGTATTATTGTGATTCAAATTGTGTTGCCTATTGCAATAAACTGTAACTATTACCTGCAAAAGTCAATTGACTATTGCAAAGTATTTAACTAAAGCATCTCATTCTGAGAAAGTATATTTTGATACCTAATGTTGGTTCTAAAATAAAACAACAATATCTTTTGTATGCAAACCAATGGCCTAGAGTTCAGTTCTTGAGTGTGTGAGACCATTTGCTGACTGAGTGTGTACAACAAATGTTTTACACTGCACTCTGATACTGCCTTACTGCTCGGCAAGCTACCACTTTAGAGAGTAGGGTTATATCTAACTTTAGCCTCTGCCAAACCTCTGGGGACTGGGGACTCTGTGCACACTGTACCTATTTGGGAACAGTATATACAGAGCCACTTTCTCACAGTAGTGATAACGTGATTAGAGTCCTAAGGCCAACATAAAGATACAGCAAAACGTGAGGTGAAAAGCAAAAAGGTTGCTGGTAAGCCACCTTAAGGATGCCAGGTCTAACAAAAACTGAACTAAGGATAACATGAGTAAAACATCAGGTTTCTCTACTGCATTTGGTGAGACAAGTGGGCCTTCTTTTATCTTCCATTCAAGCAATCTTTGACAGACCCCTTTATTATAGAGCTTTTCAAGGATTAAAGATAAGGCACTTACAAAGGAGTCCCATATACTCAGAGATGGTTGACTTCTGTAATATGGGTCGTAGACTAAAAGCAGCGCAAAAACAGAGTGCAACAGGGTCCAAAAAACTTGAGTGCCACAAGAGAGTTTGAATGCAAGCGTATCCTTTTACAGATCCAGAGATATACTCATCCAATTTTTGTTTTTAGGACAGAACGTGCATGATGAAAAAAACATTGTTTTTAAAAAGCGCATTGCAGAATATCAGTACTTTGATGTGGGAAAACTTCAAAACTTTCAAACAAAATATTTGTAGGCAGTTTACAGCAAGTTGTTGTGGCCGAGTGGTCAAGGCGATGGACTAGAAATCCATTGGGGTATCCCCGCGCAGGTTCGAATCCTGCCAACAACGAGTATCTTTTTATTATCGGCTACAATTTCAGAAGTTAACCTTTAGTATTTCTTCCATTTCAGTTTTATAAATAGGTGGCTTATTTTTGTGTCACTATTGCCTCTCCACATATTTGTTATCGCTACCTCTTTCATGTCTTTGCTACACCTCATTCCTACTTTAGCACTGGTGTAAACGCTTCAAATTATTATACCGTTGCTCTCTCATTCATACCTGCGCATACACTTGAAAGTTACTTTACCAATAAAAGACGCAAAGAGAGAAATAGAACAAAAGTGCTGGCTGGATTGGCAAACACACTTCATAAAACTGCATTTTCTTTTTTATTCTCCCCCTTGTTACATGCTTAACCTCCCCATGTGTAATTTCTCTTAACCTGCTGTCCCAGGAAGAGAATTTCATCTAAAGGCTCTTTCTGTGTTTTTTTCCCTAGTCTGTCTTTCCCATTTCTTAGCTGTGTAACTGTTCCTTTACGCGCTCTATTTAAATGCCATCAATCTCATTTGAGCTCCTTGCTCCCGCTTCTGTTTTCTCCACCTCTCATACTGCCAGTTCTCTCTTTCTCTGTGGTTGGTGGCTACTTTCCTGAGCTTCCGAAGCCACGTGGTTCCTGCCTCTTGTTGTCAGACTTGAATTGGAAAAGGAACCATATTAACAAGCCTTTACCACTCACACACGGCGGAAGTTTATACTTTAATTCAGTGAGCTAAGAAAAGCGTGTTGTGGGTCCCCTACGAGCCATGGTGCTTGCTTCATCATGATTTGGCACCAGTCATTAGCCGCAGCTCTGCTAATGAGCCACTGAGGTCAGTTTCAATATTTACTCAAAAACATAACCATGCAGCCCACCCCTCAACTGTGTATTTATCTTGCTTTTCTGCTGTTCGTGTGATTAGCTGGGAGGAGCTCACGGCGACATCCTCCCTATAAAAGTGTAGATGGATCACTCTCTAACTCTTTCTTGCTTCACATACAAATGGCTTGAAAGGTGCAGGGAAGATGCAGGTCTAATAGACAGAATAGAAGGTCTGTGCCAGGTGGGTTTCTCTGCATTGGTGTCCCATCACAGGTCCGCAAGTGTAATGTGTGATCTTTGACTCCTGGCATTTCACAAGCAGGCGGCCAGGAAACGGTTTCAGCCTATCAACCACTGAGGAGACGCAGCCTCTGAATGAGGAATGAGGAAGCAATGAATACATCCAGCCTATCACAGGAACAGCCCTGAGTGTTCCGAATTATAAATTCTCCATGTCACTGTATGTCGTTGAGCCCAAGTAGCTCGCCGTGATCGTATAGTGGTTAGTACTCTGCGTTGTGGCCGCAGCAACCTCGGTTCGAATCCGAGTCACGGCATTGTGGTTGGCAATGTCACGGCAGTTGGGTGTTAATTTTACAGAATTAGCAAATGTACCAGTGGTTTTTGTAAAATGTCTATTAAAAACAGATCCTTTCAAATATTTAAACCATCTAACAACAAATGATTTAAACTCGCATGATTATAAGCTGTAGCTATAATGTATTTACTTACATAAATTATCGTTCTTGAACCTATTGGGGGTGGAGGGGGAGCGGAGCTCACCCCCCAGGTGCAGTTGAGTGACCTGTGTTGTGGCTCTCTAGAGGGAAGGCACACATTTTGCTGTCACCCAGCCCAATCCAGACGTGTATTGGGGCCAGGTTTCAGGCAAATAGAGCAGTAAGTGCAGAGAAATGTTCACTCTCTAAAAGTGGCATTTCTAAAATAGTAAAGTTAAATTCAACCTCACCAGTAAGTAGGATTTTCAATAAATAAATAAAGCTACTCCTCTCCGATATGGAATTACCAAATAAAAAGTATAGGGGAATACACAGAGCTAACCTATGAGAGGGGTAGACCTCACAGTAGTGAAAAATGAAATAGACTGTTTGGTACTTACAGGACACGCGAACCACCAAAGTACATATCTTATTTTTTACTTACATAGCATCATGCACCTAGGACTACCTAGGGCCTACCTTAGGTATAAATTATATGTAATAAAAGGGGAGTTTAAGGCTTGGCAAGTAGGCTGGGACTCACCTGGGAGACCCCTGAGTCTAAGCCCAGAACCATAACTCTGCCAGTCGAGTACTTACCTAAAAGCCGATAACTCACTTTTCTTCCATAGGCTAACATTCAGTGGTTTCACTTGGAAATTCTTCTAAGTGGTGTGGAGTTTTGGAACTTTAAAATATTCATCTAAAATCAGCCGAACAACGAATTCTGATTTACTCACCTGTTATCAGGAGAGACCTCAGTGCTGCATCTTGGAGCTCGGTACTGACCCTGAAAAGTAATTTTAACCGTACTTACCAGTAACTCGAATTTCCTTCCATGGGATATCATTGCCTGCTTTTTGCTGAAAATTTTCTAAGTGTCGATTTTTGAAACTTACAAATATTCTTTAAAAATCGTACCAACTGTGAAAACGTAATTGTTTACCTGTTTTAGATAGATGTCCCAGTACTGAGCCTAGGAGCCCAGCACTGGATTACAAAAGTAACGAGAACGTACTTTACCCGTAACTTGAATTTTCTTCCATAGGAAACCATTGACTGTTTTTCTGTGAAATTTCTTCTAAGTGTCGATTTTGCAAACATGTAAATATTCCTTAAAAATCGCCTGTATAACTTAAACACAGTTTCTCAACTGCTTACAGGTGGTACAGTAGTGCTGGATCTAGGATCCAACACTGACCTAGAAAAAGTAACCATAACCCCACTTACCTGCTAAGTGAATTTCCTTCCATAGGATAACATTGGTAATTTGATCAGCAAAAGTTTCTAAGTGTCAACTTTTAAAATAGCAAAATATTGCTTAAAAATCACAACAGTAACTAAAACGAATTTACTCACTTGTTTCCAAGAACTGTCCCAGGACTGAATCTAGGATCCAGACCTGGATTTAGAAAAGTAATCCTGAAAGTAATTAATTGCATATAACTTAAAATTCCCATTGAGCTCAATGTATTATTGTTATTCAAATTGTGTTGCCTATTGCAATAAACTGTAACTATGACCTGCAAAAGTCAATTGCCTATTGCAAAGTATTTAACTAAAGCATCTCATTCTGAGAAAGTATATTTTGATACCTATTGTTGGTTCTAAAATAAAACAACAATATCTTTTGTATGCAAACCAATGGCCTAGAGTTCAGTTCTTGAGTGTGTGAGACCATTTGCTGACTGAGTGTGTACAACAAATGTTTTACACTGTACTCTGATACTGCCTTACTGCTCGGCAAGCTACCACTTTAGAGAGTAAGGTTATATCTAACTTTAGCCTCTGCCAAACCTCTGGGGACTGGGGACTCTGTGCACACTGTACCTATTTGGGAACAGTATATACAGAGCCACTTTCTCACAGTAGTGATAAAGTGATTAGAGTCCTAAGGCCAACATAAAGATACAGCAAAACGTGAGGTGAAAAGCAAAAAGGTTGCTGGTAGGCCACCTTAAGGATGCCAGGTCTAACAAAAACTGAACTAAGGATAACATGAGTAAAACATCAGGTTTCTCTACTGCATTTGGTGAGACAAGTGGGCCTTCTTTTATCTTCCATTCAAGCAATCTTTGACAGACCCCTTTATTATAGAGCTTTTCAAGGATTAAAGATAAGGCACTTACAAGGAGTCCCAAATACTCAGAGATGGTTGACTTCTGTAATATGGGTCGTAGACTAAAAGCAGCGCAAAAACAGAGTGCAACAGGGTCCAAAAAATTGAGTGCCACAAGAGAGTTTGAATGCAAGCGTATCCTTTTACAGATCCAGAGATATACTCATCCAATTTTTGTTTTTAGGACAGAACGTGCATGATGAAAAAAACATTGTTTTTAAAAAGCGCATTGCAGAATATCAGTACTTTGATGTGGGAAAACTTCAAAACTTTCAAACAAAATATTTGTAGGCTGCTTACAGCAAGTTGTTGTGGCCGAGTGGTTAAGGCGATGGACTAGAAATCCATTGGGGTATCCCCGCGCAAGTTCGAATCCTGCCAACAACGAGAATCTTTTTATTATCGGCTACAATTTCAGAAGTTAACCTTTAGTATTTCTTCCATTTCAGTTTTATAAATAGGTGGCTTATTTTTGTGTCACTATTGCCTCTCCACATATTTGTTATCGCTACCTCTTTCATGTCTTTGCTACACCTCATTCCTACTTTAGCACTGGTGTAAACGCTTCAAATTATTATACCGTTGCTCTCTCATTCATACCTGCGCATACACTTGAAAGTTACTTTACCAATAAAAGACGCAAAGAGAGAAATAGAACAAAAGTGCTGGCTGGATTGGCAAACACACTTCATAAAACTGCATTTTCTTTTTTATTCTCCCCCTTGTTACATGCTTAACCTCCCCATGTGTAATTTCTCTTAACCTGCTGTCCCAGGAAGAGAATTTCATCTAAAGGCTCTTTCTCTGTTTTTTTTTTCCCTAGTCTGTCTTTCCCATTTCTTAGCTGTGTAACTGTTCCTTTACGCGCTCTATTTAAATGCCATCAATCTCATTTGAGCTCCTTGCTCCCGCTTCTGTTTTCTCCACCTCTCATACTGCCAGTTCTCTCTTTCTCTGTGGTTGGTGGCTACTTTCCTGAGCTTCCGAAGCCACGTGGTTCCTGCCTCTTGTTGTCAGACTTGAATTGGAAAAGGAACCATATTAACAAGCCTTTACCACTCACACACGGCGGAAGTTTATACTTTAATTCAGTGAGCTAAGAAAAGCGTGTTGTGGGTCCCCTACGAGCCATGGTGCTTGCTTCATCATGATTTGGCACCAGTCATTAGCCGCAGCTCTGCTAATGAGCCACTGAGGTCAGTTTCAATATTTACTCAAAAACATAACCATGCAGCCCACCCCTCAACTGTGTATTTATCTTGCTTTTCTGCTGTTCGTGTGATTAGCTGGGAGGAGCTCACGGCGACATCCTCCCTATAAAAGTGTAGATGGATCACTCTCTAACTCTTTCTTGCTTCACATACAAATGGCTTGAAAGGTGCAGGGAAGATGCAGGTCTAATAGACAGAATAGAAGGTCTGTGCCAGGTGGGTTTCTCTGCATTGTTGTTCCATCACAGGTCCGCAAGTGTAATGTGTGATCTTTGACTCCTGGCATTTCACAAGCAGGCGGCCAGGAAACGGTTTCAGCCTATCAACCACTGAGGAGACGCAGCCTCTGAATGAGGAATGAGGAAGCAATGAATACATCCAGCCTATCACAGGAACAGCCCTGAGTGTTCCGAATTATAAATTCTCCATGTCACTGTATGTCGTTGAGCCCAAGTAGCTCGCCGTGATCGTATAGTGGTTAGTACTCTGCGTTGTGGCTGCAGCAACCTCGGTTCGAATCCGAGTCACGGCATTGTGGTTGGCAATGTCACGGCAGTTGGGTGTTAAATTAACAGAATTAGCAAATGTACCAGTGGTTTTAGTAAAATGTCTATTAAAAACAGATCCTTTCAAATATTTAAACCATCTAACAACAAATGATTTAAACTCGCATGATTATAAGCTGTAGCTATAATGTATTTACTTATATAAATTATCGGTCTTGAACCTATTGGGGGTGGAGGGGGACCGGAGCTCACCCCCCAGGTGCAGTTGCGTGACCTGTGTTGTGGCTCTCTAGAGGGAAGGCACACATTTTGCTGTCACCCAGCCCAATCCAGACGTGTATTGGGGCCAGGTTTCAGGCAAATAGAGCAGTAAGTGCAGAGAAATGTTCACTCTCTAAAAGTGGCATTTCTAAAATAGTAAAGTTAAATCCAACCTCACCAGTAAGTAGGATTTTCAATAAATAAATAAAGCTACTCCTCTCCGATATGGAATTACCAAATAAAAAGTATAGGGGAATACACAGAGCTAACCTATGAGAGGGGTAGACCTCACAGTAGTGAAAAATGAAATAGACTGTTTGGTACTTACATGACACGCGAACCACCAAAGTACATATCTTATTTTTTACTTACATAGCATCATGCACCTAGGACTACCTAGGGCCTATCTTAGGTGTAAATTATATGTAATAAAAGGGGAGTTTAAGGCTTGGCATGTAGGCTGGGACTCCCCTGGGAGACCCCTGAGTCTATGCCCAGAACCATAACTCTGCCAGTCGAGTACTTACCTAAAAGCCGATAACTCACTTTTCTTCCATAGGCTAACATTGAGTGGTTTCACTTGGAAATTCTTCTAAGTGGTGTGGAGTTTTGGAACTTTAAAATATTCATCTAAAATCAGCCGAACAACGAATTCTGATTTACTCACCTGTTATCAGGAGAGACCTCAGTGCTGCATCTTGGAGCTCGGTACTGACCCTGAAAAGTAATTTTAACCGTACTTACCAGTAACTCGAATTTCCTTCCATGGGATATCATTGCCTGCTTTTTGCTGAAAATTTTCTAAGTGTCGATTTTTGAAACTTACAAATATTCTTTAAAAATCGTACCAACTGTGAAAACGTAATTGTTTACCTGTTTTAGATAGATGTCCCAGTACTGAGCCTAGGAGCCCAGCACTGGATTACAAAAGTAACGAGAACGTACTTTACCTGTAACTTGAATTTTCTTCCATAGGAAACCATTGACTGTTTTTCTGTGAAATTTCTTCTAAGTGTCGATTTTGCAAACATGTAAATATTCCTTAAAAATCGCCTGTATAACTTAAACGCAGTTTCTCAACTGCTTACAGGTGGTACAGTAGTGCTGGATCTAGGATCCAACACTGACCTAGAAAAAGTAACCATAACCCCACTTACCTGCTAAGTGAATTTCCTTCCATAGGATAACATTGGTAATTTGATCAGCAAAAGTTTCTAAGTGTCAACTTTTAAAATAGCAAAATATTGCTTAAAAATCACAACAGTAACTAAAACAAATTTACTCACTTGTTTCCAAGAACTGTCCCAGGACTGAATCTAGGATCCAGTCCTGGATTTAGAAAAGTAATCCTGAAAGTAATTAATTGCATATAACTTAAAATTCCCATTGAGCTCAATGTATTATTGTGATTCAAATTGTGTTGCCTATTGCAATAAACTGTAACTATTACCTGCAAAAGTCAATTGCCTATTGCAAAGTATTTAACTAAAGCATCTCATTCTGAGAAAGTATATTTTGATACCTAATGTTGGTTCTAAAATAAAACAACAATATCTTTTGTATGCAAACCAATGGCCTAGAGTTCAGTTCTTGAGTGTGTGAGACCATTTGCTGACTGAGTGTGTACAACAAATGTTTTACACTGCACTCTGATACTGCCTTACTGCTCGGCAAGCTACCACTTTAGAGAGTAAGGTTATATCTAACTTTAGCCTCTGCCAAACCTCTGGGGACTGGGGACTCTGTGCACACTGTACCTTTTTTGGAACAGTATATACAGAGCCACTTTCTCACAGTAGTGATAACGTGATTAGAGTCCTAAGGCCAACATAAAGATACAGCAAAACGTGAGGTGAAAAGCAAAAAGGTTGCTGGTAAGCCACCTTAAGGATGCCAGGTCTAACAAAAACTGAACTAAGGATAACATGAGTAAAACATCAGGTTTCTCTACTGCATTTGGTGAGACAAGTGGGCCTTCTTTTATCTTCCATTCAAGCAATCTTTGACAGACCCCTTTATTATAGAGCTTTTCAAGGATTAAAGATAAGGCACTTACAAAGGAGTCCCAAATACTCAGAGATGGTTGACTTCTGTAATATGGGTCGTAGACTAAAAGCAGCGCAAAAACAGAGTGCAACAGGGTCCAAAAAACTTGAGTGCCACAAGAGAGTTTGAATGCAAGCGTATCCTTTTACAGATCCAGAGATATACTCATCCAATTTTTGTTTTAAGGACAGAACGTGCATGATGAAAAAAACATTGTTTTTAAAAAGCGCATTGCAGAATATCAGTACTTTGATGTGGGAAAACTTCAAAACTTTCAAACAAAATATTTGTAGGCAGTTTACAGCAAGTTGTTGTGGCCGAGTGGTTAAGGCGATGGACTAGAAATCTATTGGGGTATCCCCGCGCAGGTGCGAATCCTGCCAACAACGAGAATCTTTTTATTATCGGCTACAATCTCAGAAGTTAACCTTTAGTATTTCTTCCATTTCAGTTTTATAAATAGGTGGCTTATTTTTGTGTCACTATTGCCTCTCCACATATTTGTTATCGCTACCTCTTTCATGTCTTTGCTACACCTCATTCCTACTTTAGCACTGGTGTAAACGCTTCAAATTATTATACCGTTGCTCTCTCATTCATACCTGCGCATACACTTGAAAGTTACTTTACCAATAAAAGACGCAAAGAGAGAAATAGAACAAAAGTGCTGGCTGGATTGGCAAACACACTTCATAAAACTGCATTTTCTTTTTTATTCTCCCCCTTGTTACATGCTTAACCTCCCCATGTGTAATTTCTCTTAACCTGCTGTCCCAGGAAGAGAATTTCATCTAAAGGCTCCTTCTGTGTTTTTTTCCCTAGTCTGTCTTTCCCATTTCTTAGCTGTGTAACTGTTCCTTTACGCGCTCTATTTAAACGCCATCAATCTCATTTGAGCTCCTTGCTCCCGCTTCTGTTTTCTCCACCTCTCATACTGCCAGTTCTCTCTTTCTCTGTGGTTGGTGGCTACTTTCCTGAGCTTCCGAAGCCAGGTGGTTCCTGCCTCTTGTTGTCAGACTTGAATTGGAAAAGGAACCATATTAACAAGCCTTTACCACTCACACACGGCGGAGGTTTATACTTTAATTCAGTGAGCTAAGAAAAGCGTGTTGTGGGTCCCCTATGAGCCATGGTGCTTGCTTCATCATGATTTGGCACCAGTCATTAGCCGCAGCTCTGCTAATGAGCCACTGAGGTCAGTTTCAATATTTACTCAAAAACATAACCATGCAGCCCACCCCTCAACTGTGTATTTATCTTGCTTTTCTGCTGTTCGTGTGATTAGCTGGGAGGAGCTCACAGCGACATCCTCCCTATAAAAGTGTAGATGGATCACTCTCTAACTCTTTCTTGCTTCACATACAAATGGCTTGAAAGGTGCAGGGAAGATGCAGGTCTAATAGACAGAATAGAAGGTCTGTGCCAGGTGGGTTTCTCTGCATTGTTGTTCCATCACAGGTCCGCAAGTGTAATGTGTGATCTTTGACTCCTGGCATTTCACAAGCAGGCGGCCAGGAAACGGTTTCAGCCTATCAACCACTGAGGAGACGCAGCCTCTGAATGAGGAATGAGGAAGCAATGAATACATCCAGCCTATCACAGGAACAGCCCTGAGTGTTCCGAATTATAAATTCTCCATGTCACTGTATGTCGTTGAGCCCAAGTAGCTCGCCGTGATCGTATAGTGGTTAGTACTCTGCGTTGTGGCCGCAGCAACCTCGGTTCGAATCCGAGTCACGGCATTGTGGTTGGCAATGTCACGGCAGTTGGGTGTTAATTTCACAGAATTAGCAAATGTACCAGTGGTTTTTGTAAAATGTCTATTAAAAACAGATCCTTTCAAATATTTAAACCATCTAACAACAAATGATTTAAACTCGCATGATTATAAACTGTAGCTATAATGTATTTACTTACATAAATTATCGGTCTTGAACCTATTGGGGGTGGAGGGGGAGCGGAGCTCACCCCCCAGGTGCAGTTGAGTGACCTGTGTTGTGGCTCTCTAGACGGAAGGCACACATTTTGCTGTCACCCAGCCCAATCCAGACGCGTATTGGGGCCAGGTTTCAGGCAAATAGAGCAGTAAGTGCAGAGAAATGTTCACTCTCTAAAAGTGGCATTTCTAAAATAGTAAAGTTAAATTCAACCTCACCAGTAAGTAGGATTTTCAATAAATAAATAAAGCTACTCCTCTCCGATATGGAATTACCAAATAAAAAGTATAGGGGAATACACAGAGCTAACCTATGAGAGGGGTAGACCTCACAGTAGTGAAAAATGAAATAGACTGTTTGGTACTTACAGGACACGCGAACCACCAAAGTACATATCTTATTTTTTACTTACATAGCATCATGCACCGAGGACTACCTAGGGCCTACCTTAGGTATAAATTATATGTAATAAAAGGGGAGTTTAAGGCTTGGCAAGTAGGCTGGGACTCACCTGGGAGACCCCTGAGTCTAAGCCCAGAACCATAACTCTGCCAGTCGAGTACTTACCTAAAAGCCGATAACTCACTTTTCTTCCATAGGCTAACATTCAGTGATTTCACTTGGAAATTCTTCTAAGTGGTGTGGAGTTTTGGAACTTTAAAATATTCATCTCAAATCAGCCGAACAACGAATTCTGATTTACTCACCTGTTATCAGGAGAGACCTCAGTGCTGCATCTTGGAGCTCGGTACTGACCCTGAAAAGTAATTTTAACCGTACTTACCAGTAACTCGAATTTCCTTCCATGGGATATCATTGCCTGCTTTTTGCTGAAAATTTTCTAAGTGTCGATTTTTGAAACTTACAAATATTCTTTAAAAATCGTACCAACTGTGAAAACGTAATTGTTTACCTGTTTTAGATAGATGTCCCAGTACTGAGCCTAGGAGCCCAGCACTGGATTACAAAAGTAACGAGAACGTACTTTACCCGTAACTTGAATTTTCTTCCATAGGAAACCATTGACTGTTTTTCTGTGAAATTTCTTCTAAGTGTCGATTTTGCAAACATGTAAATATTCCTTAAAAATCGCCTGTATAACTTAAACACAGTTTCTCAACTGCTTACAGGTGGTACAGTAGTGCTGGATCTAGGATCCAACACTGACCTAGAAAAAGTAACCATACCCCACTTACCTGCTAAGTGAATTTCCTTCCATAGGATAACATTGGTAATTTGATCAGCAAAAGTTTCTAAGTGTCAACTTTTAAAATAGCAAAATATTGCTTAAAAATCACAACAGTAACTAAAACAAATTTACTCACTTGTTTCCAAGAACTGTCCCAGGACTGAATCTAGGATCCAGTCCTGGATTTAGAAAAGTAATCCTGAAAGTAATTAATTGCATATAACTTAAAATTCCCATTGAGCTCAATGTATTATTGTGATTCAAATTGTGTTGCCTATTGCAATAAACTGTAACTATTACCTGCAAAAGTCAATTGCCTATTGCAAAGTATTTAACTAAAGCATCTCATTCTGAGAAAGTATATTTTGATACCTATTGTTGGTTCTAAAATAAAACAACAATATCTTTTGTATGCAAACCAATGGCCTAGAGTTCAGTTCTTGAGTGTGTGAGACCATTTGCTGACTGAGTGTGTACAACAAATGTTTTACACTGCACTCTGATACTGCCTTACTGCTCGGCAAGCTACCACTTTAGAGAGTAAGGTTATATCTAACTTTAGCCTCTGCCAAACCTCTGGGGACTGGGGACTCTGTGCACACTGTACCTATTTGGGAACAGTATATACAGAGCCACTTTCTCACAGTAGTGATAACGTGATTAGAGTCCTAAGGCCAACATAAAGATACAGCAAAACGTGAGGTGAAAAGCAAAAAGGTTGCTGGTAAGCCACCTTAAGGATGCCAGGTCTAACAAAAACTGAACTAAGGATAACATGAGTAAAACATCAGGTTTCTCTACTGCATTTGGTGAGACAAGTGGGCCTTCTTTTATCTTCCATTCAAGCAATCTTTGACAGACCCCTTTATTATAGAGCTTTTCAAGGATTAAAGATAAGGCACTTACAAAGGAGTCCCAAATACTCAGAGATGGTTGACTTCTGTAATATGGGTCGTAGACTAAAAGCAGCGCAAAAACAGAGTGCAACAGGGTCCAAAAAACTTGAGTGCCACAAGAGAGTTTGAATGCAAGCGTATCCTTTTACAGATCCAGAGATATACTCATCCAATTTTTGTTTTTAGGACAGAACGTGCATGATGAAAAAAACATTGTTTTTAAAAAGCGCATTGCAGAATATCAGTACTTTGATGTGGGAAAACTTCAAAACTTTCAAACAAAATATTTGTAGGCAGTTTACAGCAAGTTGTTGTGGCCGAGTGGTTAAGGCGATGGACTAGAAATCCATTGGGGTATCCCCGCGCAGGTTCGAATCCTGCCAACAACGAGAATCTTTTTATTATCGGCTACAATTTCAGAAGTTAACCTTTAGTATTTCTTCCATTTCAGTTTTATAAATAGGTGGCTTATTTTTGTGTCACTATTGCCTCTCCACATATTTGTTATCGCTACCTCTTTCATGTCTTTGCTACACCTCATTCCTACTTTAGCACGGGTGTAAACGCTTCAAATTATTATACCGTTGCTCTCTCATTCATACCTGCGCATACACTTGAAAGTTACTTTACCAATAAAAGACGCAAAGAGAGAAATAGAACAAAAGTGCTGGCTGGATTGGCAAACACACTTCATAAAACTGCATTTTCTTTTTTATTCTCCCCCTTGTTACATGCTTAACCTCCCCATGTGTAATTTCTCTTAACCTGCTGTCCCAGGAAGAGAATTTCATCTAAAGGCTCTTTCTGTGTTTTTTTCCCTAGTCTGTCTTTCCCATTTCTTAGCTGTGTAACTGTTCCTTTACGCGCTCTATTTAAACGCCATCAATCTCATTTGAGCTCCTTGCTCCCGCTTCTGTTTTCTCCACCTCTCATACTGCCAGTTCTCTCTTTCTCTGTGGTTGGTGGCTACTTTCCTGAGCTTCCGAAGCCACGTGGTTCCTGCCTCTTGTTGTCAGACTTGAATTGGAAAAGGAACCATATTAACAAGCCTTTACCATTCACACACGGCGGAAGTTTATACTTTAATTCAGTGAGCTAAGAAAAGCGTGTTGTGGGTCCCCTACGAGCCATGGTGCTTGCTTCATCATGATTTGGCACCAGTCATTAGCCGCAGCTCTGCTAATGAGCCACTGAGGTCAGTTTCAATATTTACTCAAAAACATAACCATGCAGCCCACCCCTCAACTGTGTATTTATCTTGCTTTTCTGCTGTTCGTGTGATTAGCTGGGAGGAGCTCACGGCGACATCCTCCCTATAAAAGAATAGATGGATCACTCTCTAACTCTTTCTTGCTTCACATACAAATGGCTTGAAAGGTGCAGGGAAGATGCAGGTCTAATAGACAGAATAGAAGGTCTGTGCCAGGTGGGTTTCTCTGCATTGTTGTTCCATCACAGGTCCGCAAGTGTAATGTGTGATCTTTGACTCCTGGCATTTCACAAGCAAGCGGCCAGGAAACGGTTTCAGCCTATCAACCACTGAGGAGACGCAGCCTCTGAATGAGGAATGAGGAAGCAATGAATACATCCAGCCTATCACAGGAACAGCCCTGAGTGTTCCGAATTATAAATTCTCCATGTCACTGTATGTCGTTGAGCCCAAGTAGCTCGCCGTGATCGTATAGTGGTTAGTACTCTGCGTTGTGGCCGCAGCAACCTCGGTTCGAATCCGAGTCACGGCATTGTGGTTGGCAATGTCACGGCAGTTGGGTGTTAATTTTACAGAATTAGCAAATGTACCAGTGGTTTTTGTAAAATGTCTATTAAAAACAGATCCTTTCAAATATTTAAACCATCTAACAACAAATGATTTAAACTCGCATGATTATAAGCTGTAGCTATAATGTATTTACTTACATAAATTATCGTTCTTGAACCTATTGGGGGTGGAGGGGGAGCGGAGCTCACCCCCCAGGTGCAGTTGAGTGACCTGTGTTGTGGCTCTCTAGAGGGAAGGCACAAATTTTGCTGTCACCCAGCCCAATCCAGACGTGTATTGGGGCCAGGTTTCAGGCAAATAGAGCAGTAAGTGCAGAGAAATGTTCACTCTCTAAAAGTGGCATTTCTAAAATAGTAAAGTTAAATCCAACCTCACCAGTAAGTAGGATTTTCAATAAATAAATAAAGCTACTCCTCTCCGATATGGAATTACCAAATAAAAAGTATAGGGGAATACACAGAGCTAACCTATGAGAGGGGTAGACCTCACAGTAGTGAAAAATGAAATAGACTGTTTGGTACTTACAGGACACGCGAACCACCAAAGTACATATCTTATTTTTTACTTACATAGCATCATGCACCTAGGACTACCTAGGGCCTATCTTAGGTGTAAATTATATGTAATAAAAGGGGAGTTTAAGGCTTGGCATGTAGGCTGGGACTCCCCTGGGAGACCCCTGAGTCTATGCCCAGAACCATAACTCTGCCAGTCGAGTACTTACCTAAAAGCCGATAACTCACTTTTCTTCCATAGGCTAACATTGAGTGGTTTCACTTGGAAATTCTTCTAAGTGGTGTGGAGTTTTGGAACTTTAAAATATTCATCTAAAATCAGCCGAACAACGAATTCTGATTTACTCACCTGTTATCAGGAGAGACCTCAGTGCTGCATCTTGGAGCTCGGTACTGACCCTGAAAAGTAATTTTAACCGTACTTACCAGTAACTCGAATTTCCTTCCATGGGATATCATTGCCTGCTTTTTGCTGAAAATTTTCTAAGTGTCGATTTTTGAAACTTACAAATATTCTTTAAAAATCGTACCAACTGTGAAAACGTAATTGTTTACCTGTTTTAGATAGATGTCCCAGTACTGAGCCTAGGAGCCCAGCACTGGATTACAAAAGTAACGAGAACGTACTTTACCCGTAACTTGAATTTTCTTCCATAGGAAACCATTGACTGTTTTTCTGTGAAATTTCTTCTAAGTGTCGATTTTGCAAACATGTAAATATTCCTTAAAAATCGCCTGTATAACTTAAACGCAGTTTCTCAACTGCTTACAGGTGGTACAGTAGTGCTGGATCTAGGATCCAACACTGACCTAGAAAAAGTAACCATAACCCCACTTACCTGCTAAGTGAATTTCCTTCCATAGGATAACATTGGTAATTTGATCAGCAAAAGTTTCTAAGTGTCAACTTTTAAAATAGCAAAATATTGCTTAAAAATCACAACAGTAACTAAAACAAATTTACTCACTTGTTTCCAAGAACTGTCCCAGGACTGAATCTAGGATCCAGTCCTGGATTTAGAAAAGTAATCCTGAAAGTAATTAATTGCATATAACTTAAAATTCCCATTGAGCTCAATGTATTATTGTGATTCAAATTGTGTTGCCTATTGCAATAAACTGTAACTATTACCTGCAAAAGTCAATTGACTATTGCAAAGTATTTAACTAAAGCATCTCATTCTGAGAAAGTATATTTTGATACCTAATGTTGGTTCTAAAATAAAACAACAATATCTTTTGTATGCAAACCAATGGCCTAGAGTTCAGTTCTTGAGTGTGTGAGACCATTTGCTGACTGAGTGTGTACAACAAATGTTTTACACTGCACTCTGATACTGCCTTACTGCTCGGCAAGCTACCACTTTAGAGAGTAAGGTTATATCTAACTTTAGCCTCTGCCAAACCTCTGGGGACTGGGGACTCTGTGCACACTGTACCTTTTTTGGAACAGTATATACAGAGCCACTTTCTCACAGTAGTGATAACGTGATTAGAGTCCTAAGGCCAACATAAAGATACAGCAAAACGTGAGGTGAAAAGCAAAAAGGTTGCTGGTAAGCCACCTTAAGGATGCCAGGTCTAACAAAAACTGAACTAAGGATAACATGAGTAAAACATCAGGTTTCTCTACTGCATTTGGTGAGACAAGTGGGCCTTCTTTTATCTTCCATTCAAGCAATCTTTGACAGACCCCTTTATTATAGAGCTTTTCAAGGATTAAAGATAAGGCACTTACAAAGGAGTCCCAAATACTCAGAGATGGTTGACTTCTGTAATATGGGTCGTAGACTAAAAGCAGCGCAAAAACAGAGTGCAACAGGGTCCAAAAAACTTGAGTGCCACAAGAGAGTTTGAATGCAAGCGTATCCTTTTACAGATCCAGAGATATACTCATCCAATTTTTGTTTTAAGGACAGAACGTGCATGATGAAAAAAACATTGTTTTTAAAAAGCGCATTGCAGAATATCAGTACTTTGATGTGGGAAAACTTCAAAACTTTCAAACAAAATATTTGTAGGCAGTTTACAGCAAGTTGTTGTGGCCGAGTGGTTAAGGCGATGGACTAGAAATCCATTGGGGTATCCCCGCGCAGGTGCGAATCCTGCCAACAACGAGAATCTTTTTATTATCGGCTACAATCTCAGAAGTTAACCTTTAGTATTTCTTCCATTTCAGTTTTATAAATAGGTGGCTTATTTTTGTGTCACTATTGCCTCTCCACATATTTGTTATCGCTACCTCTTTCATGTCTTTGCTACACCTCATTCCTACTTTAGCACTGGTGTAAACGCTTCAAATTATTATACCGTTGCTCTCTCATTCATACCTGCGCATACACTTGAAAGTTACTTTACCAATAAAAGACGCAAAGAGAGAAATAGAACAAAAGTGCTGGCTGGATTGGCAAACACACTTCATAAAACTGCATTTTCTTTTTTATTCTCCCCCTTGTTACATGCTTAACCTCCCCATGTGTAATTTCTCTTAACCTGCTGTCCCAGGAAGAGAATTTCATCTAAAGGCTCCTTCTGTGTTTTTTTCCCTAGTCTGTCTTTCCCATTTCTTAGCTGTGTAACTGTTCCTTTACGCGCTCTATTTAAACGCCATCAATCTCATTTGAGCTCCTTGCTCCCGCTTCTGTTTTCTCCACCTCTCATACTGCCAGTTCTCTCTTTCTCTGTGGTTGGTGGCTACTTTCCTGAGCTTCCGAAGCCAGGTGGTTCCTGCCTCTTGTTGTCAGACTTGAATTGGAAAAGGAACCATATTAACAAGCCTTTACCACTCACACACGGCGGAGGTTTATACTTTAATTCAGTGAGCTAAGAAAAGCGTGTTGTGGGTCCCCTATGAGCCATGGTGCTTGCTTCATCATGATTTGGCACCAGTCATTAGCCGCAGCTCTGCTAATGAGCCACTGAGGTCAGTTTCAATATTTACTCAAAAACATAACCATGCAGCCCACCCCTCAACTGTGTATTTATCTTGCTTTTCTGCTGTTCGTGTGATTAGCTGGGAGGAGCTCACGGCGACATCCTCCCTATAAAAGTGTAGATGGATCACTCTCTAACTCTTTCTTGCTTCACATACAAATGGCTTGAAAGGTGCAGGGAAGATGCAGGTCTAATAGACAGAATAGAAGGTCTGTGCCAGGTGGGTTTCTCTGCATTGTTGTTCCATCACAGGTCCGCAAGTGTAATGTGTGATCTTTGACTCCTGGCATTTCACAAGCAGGCGGCCAGGAAACGGTTTCAGCCTATCAACCACTGAGGAGACGCAGCCTCTGAATGAGGAATGAGGAAGCAATGAATACATCCAGCCTATCACAGGAACAGCCCTGAGTGTTCCGAATTATAAATTCTCCATGTCACTGTATGTCGTTGAGCCCAAGTAGCTCGCCGTGATCGTATAGTGGTTAGTACTCTGCGTTGTGGCCGCAGCAACCTCGGTTCGAATCCGAGTCACGGCATTGTGGTTGGCAATGTCACGGCAGTTGGGTGTTAATTTCACAGAATTAGCAAATGTACCAGTGGTTTTTGTAAAATGTCTATTAAAAACAGATCCTTTCAAATATTTAAACCATCTAACAACAAATGATTTAAACTCGCATGATTATAAACTGTAGCTATAATGTATTTACTTACATAAATTATCGGTCTTGAACCTATTGGGGGTGGAGGGGGAGCGGAGCTCACCCCCCAGGTGCAGTTGAGTGACCTGTGTTGTGGCTCTCTAGACGGAAGGCACACATTTTGCTGTCACCCAGCCCAATCCAGACGCGTATTGGGGCCAGGTTTCAGGCAAATAGAGCAGTAAGTGCAGAGAAATGTTCACTCTCTAAAAGTGGCATTTCTAAAATAGTAAAGTTAAATTCAACCTCACCAGTAAGTAGGATTTTCAATAAATAAATAAAGCTACTCCTCTCCGATATGGAATTACCAAATAAAAAGTATAGGGGAATACACAGAGCTAACCTATGAGAGGGGTAGACCTCACAGTAGTGAAAAATGAAATAGACTGTTTGGTACTTACAGGACACGCGAACCACCAAAGTACATATCTTATTTTTTACTTACATAGCATCATGCACCGAGGACTACCTAGGGCCTACCTTAGGTATAAATTATATGTAATAAAAGGGGAGTTTAAGGCTTGGCAAGTAGGCTGGGACTCACCTGGGAGACCCCTGAGTCTAAGCCCAGAACCATAACTCTGCCAGTCGAGTACTTACCTAAAAGCCGATAACTCACTTTTCTTCCATAGGCTAACATTCAGTGATTTCACTTGGAAATTCTTCTAAGTGGTGTGGAGTTTTGGAACTTTAAAATATTCATCTCAAATCAGCCGAACAACGAATTCTGATTTACTCACCTGTTATCAGGAGAGACCTCAGTGCTGCATCTTGGAGCTCGGTACTGACCCTGAAAAGTAATTTTAACCGTACTTACCAGTAACTCGAATTTCCTTCCATGGGATATCATTGCCTGCTTTTTGCTGAAAATTTTCTAAGTGTCGATTTTTGAAACTTACAAATATTCTTTAAAAATCGTACCAACTGTGAAAACGTAATTGTTTACCTGTTTTAGATAGATGTCCCAGTACTGAGCCTAGGAGCCCAGCACTGGATTACAAAAGTAACGAGAACGTACTTTACCCGTAACTTGAATTTTCTTCCATAGGAAACCATTGACTGTTTTTCTGTGAAATTTCTTCTAAGTGTCGATTTTGCAAACATGTAAATATTCCTTAAAAATCGCCTGTATAACTTAAACACAGTTTCTCAACTGCTTACAGGTGGTACAGTAGTGCTGGATCTAGGATCCAACACTGACCTAGAAAAAGTAACCATACCCCACTTACCTGCTAAGTGAATTTCCTTCCATAGGATAACATTGGTAATTTGATCAGCAAAAGTTTCTAAGTGTCAACTTTTAAAATAGCAAAATATTGCTTAAAAATCACAACAGTAACTAAAACAAATGTACTCACTTGTTTCCAAGAACTGTCCCAGGACTGAATCTAGGATCCAGTCCTGGATTTAGAAAAGTAATCCTGAAAGTAATTAATTGCATATAACTTAAAATTCCCATTGAGCTCAATGTATTATTGTGATTCAAATTGTGTTGCCTATTGCAATAAACTGTAACTATTACCTGCAAAAGTCAATTGCCTATTGCAAAGTATTTAACTAAAGCATCTCATTCTGAGAAAGTATATTTTGATACCTATTGTTGGTTCTAAAATAAAACAACAATATCTTTTGTATGCAAACCAATGGCCTAGAGTTCAGTTCTTGAGTGTGTGAGACCATTTGCTGACTGAGTGTGTACAACAAATGTTTTACACTGCACTCTGATACTGCCTTACTGCTCGGCAAGCTACCACTTTAGAGAGTAAGGTTATATCTAACTTTAGCCTCTGCCAAACCTCTGGGGACTGGGGACTCTGTGCACACTGTACCTATTTGGGAACAGTATATACAGAGCCACTTTCTCACAGTAGTGATAACGTGATTAGAGTCCTAAGGCCAACATAAAGATACAGCAAAACGTGAGGTGAAAAGCAAAAAGGTTGCTGGTAAGCCACCTTAAGGATGCCAGGTCTAACAAAAACTGAACTAAGGATAACATGAGTAAAACATCAGGTTTCTCTACTGCATTTGGTGAGACAAGTGGGCCTTCTTTTATCTTCCATTCAAGCAATCTTTGACAGACCCCTTTATTATAGAGCTTTTCAAGGATTAAAGATAAGGCACTTACAAAGGAGTCCCAAATACTCAGAGATGGTTGACTTCTGTAATATGGGTCGTAGACTAAAAGCAGCGCAAAAACAGAGTGCAACAGGGTCCAAAAAACTTGAGTGCCACAAGAGAGTTTGAATGCAAGCGTATCCTTTTACAGATCCAGAGATATACTCATCCAATTTTTGTTTTTAGGACAGAACGTGCATGATGAAAAAAACATTGTTTTTAAAAAGCGCATTGCAGAATATCAGTACTTTGATGTGGGAAAACTTCAAAACTTTCAAACAAAATATTTGTAGGCAGTTTACAGCAAGTTGTTGTGGCCGAGTGGTTAAGGCGATGGACTAGAAATCCATTGGGGTATCCCCGCGCAGGTTCGAATCCTGCCAACAACGAGAATCTTTTTATTATCGGCTACAATTTCAGAAGTTAACCTTTAGTATTTCTTCCATTTCAGTTTTATAAATAGGTGGCTTATTTTTGTGTCACTATTGCCTCTCCACATATTTGTTATCGCTACCTCTTTCATGTCTTTGCTACACCTCATTCCTACTTTAGCACGGGTGTAAACGCTTCAAATTATTATACCGTTGCTCTCTCATTCATACCTGCGCATACACTTGAAAGTTACTTTACCAATAAAAGACGCAAAGAGAGAAATAGAACAAAAGTGCTGGCTGGATTGGCAAACACACTTCATAAAACTGCATTTTCTTTTTTATTCTCCCCCTTGTTACATGCTTAACCTCCCCATGTGTAATTTCTCTTAACCTGCTGTCCCAGGAAGAGAATTTCATCTAAAGGCTCTTTCTGTGTTTTTTTCCCTAGTCTGTCTTTCCCATTTCTTAGCTGTGTAACTGTTCCTTTACGCGCTCTATTTAAACGCCATCAATCTCATTTGAGCTCCTTGCTCCCGCTTCTGTTTTCTCCACCTCTCATACTGCCAGTTCTCTCTTTCTCTGTGGTTGGTGGCTACTTTCCTGAGCTTCCGAAGCCACGTGGTTCCTGCCTCTTGTTGTCAGACTTGAATTGGAAAAGGAACCATATTAACAAGCCTTTACCATTCACACACGGCGGAAGTTTATACTTTAATTCAGTGAGCTAAGAAAAGCGTGTTGTGGGTCCCCTACGAGCCATGGTGCTTGCTTCATCATGATTTGGCACCAGTCATTAGCCGCAGCTCTGCTAATGAGCCACTGAGGTCAGTTTCAATATTTACTCAAAAACATAACCATGCAGCCCACCCCTCAACTGTGTATTTATCTTGCTTTTCTGCTGTTCGTGTGATTAGCTGGGAGGAGCTCACGGCGACATCCTCCCTATAAAAGAATAGATGGATCACTCTCTAACTCTTTCTTGCTTCACATACAAATGGCTTGAAAGGTGCAGGGAAGATGCAGGTCTAATAGACAGAATAGAAGGTCTGTGCCAGGTGGGTTTCTCTGCATTGTTGTTCCATCACAGGTCCGCAAGTGTAATGTGTGATCTTTGACTCCTGGCATTTCACAAGCAAGCGGCCAGGAAACGGTTTCAGCCTATCAACCACTGAGGAGACGCAGCCTCTGAATGAGGAATGAGGAAGCAATGAATACATCCAGCCTATCACAGGAACAGCCCTGAGTGTTCCGAATTATAAATTCTCCATGTCACTGTATGTCGTTGAGCCCAAGTAGCTCGCCGTGATCGTATAGTGGTTAGTACTCTGCGTTGTGGCCGCAGCAACCTCGGTTCGAATCCGAGTCACGGCATTGTGGCTGGCAATGTCACGGCAGTTGGGTGTTAAT
The DNA here is from genome assembly GCF_964204655.1 of Triturus cristatus. Taxonomy (NCBI): domain Eukaryota; kingdom Metazoa; phylum Chordata; class Amphibia; order Caudata; family Salamandridae; genus Triturus; species Triturus cristatus. The sequence goes on from NC_140595.1 coordinate 725,027,685, forward strand.
TTTACAGAATAAGCAAATGTACCAGTGGTTTTTGTAAAATGTCTATTAAAAACAGATCCTTTCAAATATTTAAACCATCTAACAACAAATGATTTAAACTCGCATGATTATAAGCTGTAGCTATAATGTATTTACTTACATAAATTATCGTTCTTGAACCTATTGGGGGTGGAGGGGGAGCGGAGCTCACCCCCCAGGTGCAGTTGAGTGACCTGTGTTGTGGCTCTCTAGAGGGAAGGCACAAATTTTGCTGTCACCCAGCCCAATCCAGACGTGTATTGGGGCCACGTTTCAGGCAAATAGAGCAGTAAGTGCAGAGAAATGTTCACTCTCTAAAAGTGGCATTTCTAAAATAGTAAAGTTAAATCCAACCTCACCAGTAAGTAGGATTTTCAATAAATAAATAAAGCTACTCCTCTCCGATATGGAATTACCAAATAAAAAGTATAGGGGAATACACAGAGCTAACCTATGAGAGGGGTAGACCTCACAGTAGTGAAAAATGAAATAGACTGTTTGGTACTTACAGGACACGCGAACCACCAAAGTACATATCTTATTTTTTACTTACATAGCATCATGCACCTAGGACTACCTAGGGCCTATCTTAGGTGTAAATTATATGTAATAAAAGGGGAGTTTAAGGCTTGGCATGTAGGCTGGGACTCCCCTGGGAGACCCCTGAGTCTATGCCCAGAACCATAACTCTGCCAGTCGAGTACTTACCTAAAAGCCGATAACTCACTTTTCTTCCATAGGCTAACATTGAGTGGTTTCACTTGGAAATTCTTCTAAGTGGTGTGGAGTTTTGGAACTTTAAAATATTCATCTAAAATCAGCCGAACAACGAATTCTGATTTACTCACCTGTTATCAGGAGAGACCTCAGTGCTGCATCTTGGAGCTCGGTACTGACCCTGAAAAGTAATTTTAACCGTACTTACCAGTAACTCGAATTTCCTTCCATGGGATATCATTGCCTGCTTTTTGCTGAAAATTTTCTAAGTGTCGATTTTTGAAACTTACAAATATTCTTTAAAAATCGTACCAACTGTGAAAACGTAATTGTTTACCTGTTTTAGATAGATGTCCCAGTACTGAGCCTAGGAGCCCAGCACTGGATTACAAAAGTAACGAGAACGTACTTTACCCGTAACTTGAATTTTCTTCCATAGGAAACCATTGACTGTTTTTCTGTGAAATTTCTTCTAAGTGTCGATTTTGCAAACATGTAAATATTCCTTAAAAATCGCCTGTATAACTTAAACGCAGTTTCTCAACTGCTTACAGGTGGTACAGTAGTGCTGGATCTAGGATCCAACACTGACCTAGAAAAAGTAACCATAACCCCACTTACCTGCTAAGTGAATTTCCTTCCATAGGATAACATTGGTAATTTGATCAGCAAAAGTTTCTAAGTGTCAACTTTTAAAATAGCAAAATATTGCTTAAAAATCACAACAGTAACTAAAACAAATTTACTCACTTGTTTCCAAGAACTGTCCCAGGACTGAATCTAGGATCCAGTCCTGGATTTAGAAAAGTAATCCTGAAAGTAATTAATTGCATATAACTTAAAATTCCCATTGAGCTCAATGTATTATTGTGATTCAAATTGTGTTGCCTATTGCAATAAACTGTAACTATTACCTGAAAAAGTCAATTGACTATTGCAAAGTATTTAACTAAAGCATCTCATTCTGAGAAAGTATATTTTGATACCTAATGTTGGTTCTAAAATAAAACAACAATATCTTTTGTATGCAAACCAATGGCCTAGAGTTCAGTTCTTGAGTGTGTGAGACCATTTGCTGACTGAGTGTGTACAACAAATGTTTTACACTGCACTCTGATACTGCCTTACTGCTCGGCAAGCTACCACTTTAGAGAGTAGGGTTATATCTAACTTTAGCCTCTGCCAAACCTCTGGGGACTGGGGACTCTGTGCACACTGTACCTATTTGGGAACAGTATATACAGAGCCACTTTCTCACAGTAGTGATAACGTGATTAGAGTCCTAAGGCCAACATAAAGATACAGCAAAACGTGAGGTGAAAAGCAAAAAGGTTGCTGGTAAGCCACCTTAAGGATGCCAGGTCTAACAAAAACTGAACTAAGGATAACATGAGTAAAACATCAGGTTTCTCTACTGCATTTGGTGAGACAAGTGGGCCTTCTTTTATCTTCCATTCAAGCAATCTTTGACAGACCCCTTTATTATAGAGCTTTTCAAGGATTAAAGATAAGGCACTTACAAAGGAGTCCCATATACTCAGAGATGGTTGACTTCTGTAATATGGGTCGTAGACTAAAAGCAGCGCAAAAACAGAGTGCAACAGGGTCCAAAAAACTTGAGTGCCACAAGAGAGTTTGAATGCAAGCGTATCCTTTTACAGATCCAGAGATATACTCATCCAATTTTTGTTTTTAGGACAGAACGTGCATGATGAAAAAAACATTGTTTTTAAAAAGCGCATTGCAGAATATCAGTACTTTGATGTGGGAAAACTTCAAAACTTTCAAACAAAATATTTGTAGGCAGTTTACAGCAAGTTGTTGTGGCCGAGTGGTCAAGGCGATGGACTAGAAATCCATTGGGGTATCCCCGCGCAGGTTCGAATCCTGCCAACAACGAGTATCTTTTTATTATCGGCTACAATTTCAGAAGTTAACCTTTAGTATTTCTTCCATTTCAGTTTTATAAATAGGTGGCTTATTTTTGTGTCACTATTGCCTCTCCACATATTTGTTATCGCTACCTCTTTCATGTCTTTGCTACACCTCATTCCTACTTTAGCACTGGTGTAAACGCTTCAAATTATTATACCGTTGCTCTCTCATTCATACCTGCGCATACACTTGAAAGTTACTTTACCAATAAAAGACGCAAAGAGAGAAATAGAACAAAAGTGCTGGCTGGATTGGCAAACACACTTCATAAAACTGCATTTTCTTTTTTATTCTCCCCCTTGTTACATGCTTAACCTCCCCATGTGTAATTTCTCTTAACCTGCTGTCCCAGGAAGAGAATTTCATCTAAAGGCTCTTTCTGTGTTTTTTTCCCTAGTCTGTCTTTCCCATTTCTTAGCTGTGTAACTGTTCCTTTACGCGCTCTATTTAAATGCCATCAATCTCATTTGAGCTCCTTGCTCCCGCTTCTGTTTTCTCCACCTCTCATACTGCCAGTTCTCTCTTTCTCTGTGGTTGGTGGCTACTTTCCTGAGCTTCCGAAGCCACGTGGTTCCTGCCTCTTGTTGTCAGACTTGAATTGGAAAAGGAACCATATTAACAAGCCTTTACCACTCACACACGGCGGAAGTTTATACTTTAATTCAGTGAGCTAAGAAAAGCGTGTTGTGGGTCCCCTACGAGCCATGGTGCTTGCTTCATCATGATTTGGCACCAGTCATTAGCCGCAGCTCTGCTAATGAGCCACTGAGGTCAGTTTCAATATTTACTCAAAAACATAACCATGCAGCCCACCCCTCAACTGTGTATTTATCTTGCTTTTCTGCTGTTCGTGTGATTAGCTGGGAGGAGCTCACGGCGACATCCTCCCTATAAAAGTGTAGATGGATCACTCTCTAACTCTTTCTTGCTTCACATACAAATGGCTTGAAAGGTGCAGGGAAGATGCAGGTCTAATAGACAGAATAGAAGGTCTGTGCCAGGTGGGTTTCTCTGCATTGGTGTCCCATCACAGGTCCGCAAGTGTAATGTGTGATCTTTGACTCCTGGCATTTCACAAGCAGGCGGCCAGGAAACGGTTTCAGCCTATCAACCACTGAGGAGACGCAGCCTCTGAATGAGGAATGAGGAAGCAATGAATACATCCAGCCTATCACAGGAACAGCCCTGAGTGTTCCGAATTATAAATTCTCCATGTCACTGTATGTCGTTGAGCCCAAGTAGCTCGCCGTGATCGTATAGTGGTTAGTACTCTGCGTTGTGGCCGCAGCAACCTCGGTTCGAATCCGAGTCACGGCATTGTGGTTGGCAATGTCACGGCAGTTGGGTGTTAATTTTACAGAATTAGCAAATGTACCAGTGGTTTTTGTAAAATGTCTATTAAAAACAGATCCTTTCAAATATTTAAACCATCTAACAACAAATGATTTAAACTCGCATGATTATAAGCTGTAGCTATAATGTATTTACTTACATAAATTATCGTTCTTGAACCTATTGGGGGTGGAGGGGGAGCGGAGCTCACCCCCCAGGTGCAGTTGAGTGACCTGTGTTGTGGCTCTCTAGAGGGAAGGCACACATTTTGCTGTCACCCAGCCCAATCCAGACGTGTATTGGGGCCAGGTTTCAGGCAAATAGAGCAGTAAGTGCAGAGAAATGTTCACTCTCTAAAAGTGGCATTTCTAAAATAGTAAAGTTAAATTCAACCTCACCAGTAAGTAGGATTTTCAATAAATAAATAAAGCTACTCCTCTCCGATATGGAATTACCAAATAAAAAGTATAGGGGAATACACAGAGCTAACCTATGAGAGGGGTAGACCTCACAGTAGTGAAAAATGAAATAGACTGTTTGGTACTTACAGGACACGCGAACCACCAAAGTACATATCTTATTTTTTACTTACATAGCATCATGCACCTAGGACTACCTAGGGCCTACCTTAGGTATAAATTATATGTAATAAAAGGGGAGTTTAAGGCTTGGCAAGTAGGCTGGGACTCACCTGGGAGACCCCTGAGTCTAAGCCCAGAACCATAACTCTGCCAGTCGAGTACTTACCTAAAAGCCGATAACTCACTTTTCTTCCATAGGCTAACATTCAGTGGTTTCACTTGGAAATTCTTCTAAGTGGTGTGGAGTTTTGGAACTTTAAAATATTCATCTAAAATCAGCCGAACAACGAATTCTGATTTACTCACCTGTTATCAGGAGAGACCTCAGTGCTGCATCTTGGAGCTCGGTACTGACCCTGAAAAGTAATTTTAACCGTACTTACCAGTAACTCGAATTTCCTTCCATGGGATATCATTGCCTGCTTTTTGCTGAAAATTTTCTAAGTGTCGATTTTTGAAACTTACAAATATTCTTTAAAAATCGTACCAACTGTGAAAACGTAATTGTTTACCTGTTTTAGATAGATGTCCCAGTACTGAGCCTAGGAGCCCAGCACTGGATTACAAAAGTAACGAGAACGTACTTTACCCGTAACTTGAATTTTCTTCCATAGGAAACCATTGACTGTTTTTCTGTGAAATTTCTTCTAAGTGTCGATTTTGCAAACATGTAAATATTCCTTAAAAATCGCCTGTATAACTTAAACACAGTTTCTCAACTGCTTACAGGTGGTACAGTAGTGCTGGATCTAGGATCCAACACTGACCTAGAAAAAGTAACCATAACCCCACTTACCTGCTAAGTGAATTTCCTTCCATAGGATAACATTGGTAATTTGATCAGCAAAAGTTTCTAAGTGTCAACTTTTAAAATAGCAAAATATTGCTTAAAAATCACAACAGTAACTAAAACGAATTTACTCACTTGTTTCCAAGAACTGTCCCAGGACTGAATCTAGGATCCAGACCTGGATTTAGAAAAGTAATCCTGAAAGTAATTAATTGCATATAACTTAAAATTCCCATTGAGCTCAATGTATTATTGTTATTCAAATTGTGTTGCCTATTGCAATAAACTGTAACTATGACCTGCAAAAGTCAATTGCCTATTGCAAAGTATTTAACTAAAGCATCTCATTCTGAGAAAGTATATTTTGATACCTATTGTTGGTTCTAAAATAAAACAACAATATCTTTTGTATGCAAACCAATGGCCTAGAGTTCAGTTCTTGAGTGTGTGAGACCATTTGCTGACTGAGTGTGTACAACAAATGTTTTACACTGTACTCTGATACTGCCTTACTGCTCGGCAAGCTACCACTTTAGAGAGTAAGGTTATATCTAACTTTAGCCTCTGCCAAACCTCTGGGGACTGGGGACTCTGTGCACACTGTACCTATTTGGGAACAGTATATACAGAGCCACTTTCTCACAGTAGTGATAAAGTGATTAGAGTCCTAAGGCCAACATAAAGATACAGCAAAACGTGAGGTGAAAAGCAAAAAGGTTGCTGGTAGGCCACCTTAAGGATGCCAGGTCTAACAAAAACTGAACTAAGGATAACATGAGTAAAACATCAGGTTTCTCTACTGCATTTGGTGAGACAAGTGGGCCTTCTTTTATCTTCCATTCAAGCAATCTTTGACAGACCCCTTTATTATAGAGCTTTTCAAGGATTAAAGATAAGGCACTTACAAGGAGTCCCAAATACTCAGAGATGGTTGACTTCTGTAATATGGGTCGTAGACTAAAAGCAGCGCAAAAACAGAGTGCAACAGGGTCCAAAAAATTGAGTGCCACAAGAGAGTTTGAATGCAAGCGTATCCTTTTACAGATCCAGAGATATACTCATCCAATTTTTGTTTTTAGGACAGAACGTGCATGATGAAAAAAACATTGTTTTTAAAAAGCGCATTGCAGAATATCAGTACTTTGATGTGGGAAAACTTCAAAACTTTCAAACAAAATATTTGTAGGCTGCTTACAGCAAGTTGTTGTGGCCGAGTGGTTAAGGCGATGGACTAGAAATCCATTGGGGTATCCCCGCGCAAGTTCGAATCCTGCCAACAACGAGAATCTTTTTATTATCGGCTACAATTTCAGAAGTTAACCTTTAGTATTTCTTCCATTTCAGTTTTATAAATAGGTGGCTTATTTTTGTGTCACTATTGCCTCTCCACATATTTGTTATCGCTACCTCTTTCATGTCTTTGCTACACCTCATTCCTACTTTAGCACTGGTGTAAACGCTTCAAATTATTATACCGTTGCTCTCTCATTCATACCTGCGCATACACTTGAAAGTTACTTTACCAATAAAAGACGCAAAGAGAGAAATAGAACAAAAGTGCTGGCTGGATTGGCAAACACACTTCATAAAACTGCATTTTCTTTTTTATTCTCCCCCTTGTTACATGCTTAACCTCCCCATGTGTAATTTCTCTTAACCTGCTGTCCCAGGAAGAGAATTTCATCTAAAGGCTCTTTCTCTGTTTTTTTTTTCCCTAGTCTGTCTTTCCCATTTCTTAGCTGTGTAACTGTTCCTTTACGCGCTCTATTTAAATGCCATCAATCTCATTTGAGCTCCTTGCTCCCGCTTCTGTTTTCTCCACCTCTCATACTGCCAGTTCTCTCTTTCTCTGTGGTTGGTGGCTACTTTCCTGAGCTTCCGAAGCCACGTGGTTCCTGCCTCTTGTTGTCAGACTTGAATTGGAAAAGGAACCATATTAACAAGCCTTTACCACTCACACACGGCGGAAGTTTATACTTTAATTCAGTGAGCTAAGAAAAGCGTGTTGTGGGTCCCCTACGAGCCATGGTGCTTGCTTCATCATGATTTGGCACCAGTCATTAGCCGCAGCTCTGCTAATGAGCCACTGAGGTCAGTTTCAATATTTACTCAAAAACATAACCATGCAGCCCACCCCTCAACTGTGTATTTATCTTGCTTTTCTGCTGTTCGTGTGATTAGCTGGGAGGAGCTCACGGCGACATCCTCCCTATAAAAGTGTAGATGGATCACTCTCTAACTCTTTCTTGCTTCACATACAAATGGCTTGAAAGGTGCAGGGAAGATGCAGGTCTAATAGACAGAATAGAAGGTCTGTGCCAGGTGGGTTTCTCTGCATTGTTGTTCCATCACAGGTCCGCAAGTGTAATGTGTGATCTTTGACTCCTGGCATTTCACAAGCAGGCGGCCAGGAAACGGTTTCAGCCTATCAACCACTGAGGAGACGCAGCCTCTGAATGAGGAATGAGGAAGCAATGAATACATCCAGCCTATCACAGGAACAGCCCTGAGTGTTCCGAATTATAAATTCTCCATGTCACTGTATGTCGTTGAGCCCAAGTAGCTCGCCGTGATCGTATAGTGGTTAGTACTCTGCGTTGTGGCTGCAGCAACCTCGGTTCGAATCCGAGTCACGGCATTGTGGTTGGCAATGTCACGGCAGTTGGGTGTTAAATTAACAGAATTAGCAAATGTACCAGTGGTTTTAGTAAAATGTCTATTAAAAACAGATCCTTTCAAATATTTAAACCATCTAACAACAAATGATTTAAACTCGCATGATTATAAGCTGTAGCTATAATGTATTTACTTATATAAATTATCGGTCTTGAACCTATTGGGGGTGGAGGGGGACCGGAGCTCACCCCCCAGGTGCAGTTGCGTGACCTGTGTTGTGGCTCTCTAGAGGGAAGGCACACATTTTGCTGTCACCCAGCCCAATCCAGACGTGTATTGGGGCCAGGTTTCAGGCAAATAGAGCAGTAAGTGCAGAGAAATGTTCACTCTCTAAAAGTGGCATTTCTAAAATAGTAAAGTTAAATCCAACCTCACCAGTAAGTAGGATTTTCAATAAATAAATAAAGCTACTCCTCTCCGATATGGAATTACCAAATAAAAAGTATAGGGGAATACACAGAGCTAACCTATGAGAGGGGTAGACCTCACAGTAGTGAAAAATGAAATAGACTGTTTGGTACTTACATGACACGCGAACCACCAAAGTACATATCTTATTTTTTACTTACATAGCATCATGCACCTAGGACTACCTAGGGCCTATCTTAGGTGTAAATTATATGTAATAAAAGGGGAGTTTAAGGCTTGGCATGTAGGCTGGGACTCCCCTGGGAGACCCCTGAGTCTATGCCCAGAACCATAACTCTGCCAGTCGAGTACTTACCTAAAAGCCGATAACTCACTTTTCTTCCATAGGCTAACATTGAGTGGTTTCACTTGGAAATTCTTCTAAGTGGTGTGGAGTTTTGGAACTTTAAAATATTCATCTAAAATCAGCCGAACAACGAATTCTGATTTACTCACCTGTTATCAGGAGAGACCTCAGTGCTGCATCTTGGAGCTCGGTACTGACCCTGAAAAGTAATTTTAACCGTACTTACCAGTAACTCGAATTTCCTTCCATGGGATATCATTGCCTGCTTTTTGCTGAAAATTTTCTAAGTGTCGATTTTTGAAACTTACAAATATTCTTTAAAAATCGTACCAACTGTGAAAACGTAATTGTTTACCTGTTTTAGATAGATGTCCCAGTACTGAGCCTAGGAGCCCAGCACTGGATTACAAAAGTAACGAGAACGTACTTTACCTGTAACTTGAATTTTCTTCCATAGGAAACCATTGACTGTTTTTCTGTGAAATTTCTTCTAAGTGTCGATTTTGCAAACATGTAAATATTCCTTAAAAATCGCCTGTATAACTTAAACGCAGTTTCTCAACTGCTTACAGGTGGTACAGTAGTGCTGGATCTAGGATCCAACACTGACCTAGAAAAAGTAACCATAACCCCACTTACCTGCTAAGTGAATTTCCTTCCATAGGATAACATTGGTAATTTGATCAGCAAAAGTTTCTAAGTGTCAACTTTTAAAATAGCAAAATATTGCTTAAAAATCACAACAGTAACTAAAACAAATTTACTCACTTGTTTCCAAGAACTGTCCCAGGACTGAATCTAGGATCCAGTCCTGGATTTAGAAAAGTAATCCTGAAAGTAATTAATTGCATATAACTTAAAATTCCCATTGAGCTCAATGTATTATTGTGATTCAAATTGTGTTGCCTATTGCAATAAACTGTAACTATTACCTGCAAAAGTCAATTGCCTATTGCAAAGTATTTAACTAAAGCATCTCATTCTGAGAAAGTATATTTTGATACCTAATGTTGGTTCTAAAATAAAACAACAATATCTTTTGTATGCAAACCAATGGCCTAGAGTTCAGTTCTTGAGTGTGTGAGACCATTTGCTGACTGAGTGTGTACAACAAATGTTTTACACTGCACTCTGATACTGCCTTACTGCTCGGCAAGCTACCACTTTAGAGAGTAAGGTTATATCTAACTTTAGCCTCTGCCAAACCTCTGGGGACTGGGGACTCTGTGCACACTGTACCTTTTTTGGAACAGTATATACAGAGCCACTTTCTCACAGTAGTGATAACGTGATTAGAGTCCTAAGGCCAACATAAAGATACAGCAAAACGTGAGGTGAAAAGCAAAAAGGTTGCTGGTAAGCCACCTTAAGGATGCCAGGTCTAACAAAAACTGAACTAAGGATAACATGAGTAAAACATCAGGTTTCTCTACTGCATTTGGTGAGACAAGTGGGCCTTCTTTTATCTTCCATTCAAGCAATCTTTGACAGACCCCTTTATTATAGAGCTTTTCAAGGATTAAAGATAAGGCACTTACAAAGGAGTCCCAAATACTCAGAGATGGTTGACTTCTGTAATATGGGTCGTAGACTAAAAGCAGCGCAAAAACAGAGTGCAACAGGGTCCAAAAAACTTGAGTGCCACAAGAGAGTTTGAATGCAAGCGTATCCTTTTACAGATCCAGAGATATACTCATCCAATTTTTGTTTTAAGGACAGAACGTGCATGATGAAAAAAACATTGTTTTTAAAAAGCGCATTGCAGAATATCAGTACTTTGATGTGGGAAAACTTCAAAACTTTCAAACAAAATATTTGTAGGCAGTTTACAGCAAGTTGTTGTGGCCGAGTGGTTAAGGCGATGGACTAGAAATCTATTGGGGTATCCCCGCGCAGGTGCGAATCCTGCCAACAACGAGAATCTTTTTATTATCGGCTACAATCTCAGAAGTTAACCTTTAGTATTTCTTCCATTTCAGTTTTATAAATAGGTGGCTTATTTTTGTGTCACTATTGCCTCTCCACATATTTGTTATCGCTACCTCTTTCATGTCTTTGCTACACCTCATTCCTACTTTAGCACTGGTGTAAACGCTTCAAATTATTATACCGTTGCTCTCTCATTCATACCTGCGCATACACTTGAAAGTTACTTTACCAATAAAAGACGCAAAGAGAGAAATAGAACAAAAGTGCTGGCTGGATTGGCAAACACACTTCATAAAACTGCATTTTCTTTTTTATTCTCCCCCTTGTTACATGCTTAACCTCCCCATGTGTAATTTCTCTTAACCTGCTGTCCCAGGAAGAGAATTTCATCTAAAGGCTCCTTCTGTGTTTTTTTCCCTAGTCTGTCTTTCCCATTTCTTAGCTGTGTAACTGTTCCTTTACGCGCTCTATTTAAACGCCATCAATCTCATTTGAGCTCCTTGCTCCCGCTTCTGTTTTCTCCACCTCTCATACTGCCAGTTCTCTCTTTCTCTGTGGTTGGTGGCTACTTTCCTGAGCTTCCGAAGCCAGGTGGTTCCTGCCTCTTGTTGTCAGACTTGAATTGGAAAAGGAACCATATTAACAAGCCTTTACCACTCACACACGGCGGAGGTTTATACTTTAATTCAGTGAGCTAAGAAAAGCGTGTTGTGGGTCCCCTATGAGCCATGGTGCTTGCTTCATCATGATTTGGCACCAGTCATTAGCCGCAGCTCTGCTAATGAGCCACTGAGGTCAGTTTCAATATTTACTCAAAAACATAACCATGCAGCCCACCCCTCAACTGTGTATTTATCTTGCTTTTCTGCTGTTCGTGTGATTAGCTGGGAGGAGCTCACAGCGACATCCTCCCTATAAAAGTGTAGATGGATCACTCTCTAACTCTTTCTTGCTTCACATACAAATGGCTTGAAAGGTGCAGGGAAGATGCAGGTCTAATAGACAGAATAGAAGGTCTGTGCCAGGTGGGTTTCTCTGCATTGTTGTTCCATCACAGGTCCGCAAGTGTAATGTGTGATCTTTGACTCCTGGCATTTCACAAGCAGGCGGCCAGGAAACGGTTTCAGCCTATCAACCACTGAGGAGACGCAGCCTCTGAATGAGGAATGAGGAAGCAATGAATACATCCAGCCTATCACAGGAACAGCCCTGAGTGTTCCGAATTATAAATTCTCCATGTCACTGTATGTCGTTGAGCCCAAGTAGCTCGCCGTGATCGTATAGTGGTTAGTACTCTGCGTTGTGGCCGCAGCAACCTCGGTTCGAATCCGAGTCACGGCATTGTGGTTGGCAATGTCACGGCAGTTGGGTGTTAATTTCACAGAATTAGCAAATGTACCAGTGGTTTTTGTAAAATGTCTATTAAAAACAGATCCTTTCAAATATTTAAACCATCTAACAACAAATGATTTAAACTCGCATGATTATAAACTGTAGCTATAATGTATTTACTTACATAAATTATCGGTCTTGAACCTATTGGGGGTGGAGGGGGAGCGGAGCTCACCCCCCAGGTGCAGTTGAGTGACCTGTGTTGTGGCTCTCTAGACGGAAGGCACACATTTTGCTGTCACCCAGCCCAATCCAGACGCGTATTGGGGCCAGGTTTCAGGCAAATAGAGCAGTAAGTGCAGAGAAATGTTCACTCTCTAAAAGTGGCATTTCTAAAATAGTAAAGTTAAATTCAACCTCACCAGTAAGTAGGATTTTCAATAAATAAATAAAGCTACTCCTCTCCGATATGGAATTACCAAATAAAAAGTATAGGGGAATACACAGAGCTAACCTATGAGAGGGGTAGACCTCACAGTAGTGAAAAATGAAATAGACTGTTTGGTACTTACAGGACACGCGAACCACCAAAGTACATATCTTATTTTTTACTTACATAGCATCATGCACCGAGGACTACCTAGGGCCTACCTTAGGTATAAATTATATGTAATAAAAGGGGAGTTTAAGGCTTGGCAAGTAGGCTGGGACTCACCTGGGAGACCCCTGAGTCTAAGCCCAGAACCATAACTCTGCCAGTCGAGTACTTACCTAAAAGCCGATAACTCACTTTTCTTCCATAGGCTAACATTCAGTGATTTCACTTGGAAATTCTTCTAAGTGGTGTGGAGTTTTGGAACTTTAAAATATTCATCTCAAATCAGCCGAACAACGAATTCTGATTTACTCACCTGTTATCAGGAGAGACCTCAGTGCTGCATCTTGGAGCTCGGTACTGACCCTGAAAAGTAATTTTAACCGTACTTACCAGTAACTCGAATTTCCTTCCATGGGATATCATTGCCTGCTTTTTGCTGAAAATTTTCTAAGTGTCGATTTTTGAAACTTACAAATATTCTTTAAAAATCGTACCAACTGTGAAAACGTAATTGTTTACCTGTTTTAGATAGATGTCCCAGTACTGAGCCTAGGAGCCCAGCACTGGATTACAAAAGTAACGAGAACGTACTTTACCCGTAACTTGAATTTTCTTCCATAGGAAACCATTGACTGTTTTTCTGTGAAATTTCTTCTAAGTGTCGATTTTGCAAACATGTAAATATTCCTTAAAAATCGCCTGTATAACTTAAACACAGTTTCTCAACTGCTTACAGGTGGTACAGTAGTGCTGGATCTAGGATCCAACACTGACCTAGAAAAAGTAACCATACCCCACTTACCTGCTAAGTGAATTTCCTTCCATAGGATAACATTGGTAATTTGATCAGCAAAAGTTTCTAAGTGTCAACTTTTAAAATAGCAAAATATTGCTTAAAAATCACAACAGTAACTAAAACAAATTTACTCACTTGTTTCCAAGAACTGTCCCAGGACTGAATCTAGGATCCAGTCCTGGATTTAGAAAAGTAATCCTGAAAGTAATTAATTGCATATAACTTAAAATTCCCATTGAGCTCAATGTATTATTGTGATTCAAATTGTGTTGCCTATTGCAATAAACTGTAACTATTACCTGCAAAAGTCAATTGCCTATTGCAAAGTATTTAACTAAAGCATCTCATTCTGAGAAAGTATATTTTGATACCTACTGTTGGTTCTAAAATAAAACAACAATATCTTTTGTATGCAAACCAATGGCCTAGAGTTCAGTTCTTGAGTGTGTGAGACCATTTGCTGACTGAGTGTGTACAACAAATGTTTTACACTGCACTCTGATACTGCCTTACTGCTCGGCAAGCTACCACTTTAGAGAGTAAGGTTATATCTAACTTTAGCCTCTGCCAAACCTCTGGGGACTGGGGACTCTGTGCACACTGTACCTATTTGGGAACAGTATATACAGAGCCACTTTCTCACAGTAGTGATAACGTGATTAGAGTCCTAAGGCCAACATAAAGATACAGCAAAACGTGAGGTGAAAAGCAAAAAGGTTGCTGGTAAGCCACCTTAAGGATGCCAGGTCTAACAAAAACTGAACTAAGGATAACATGAGTAAAACATCAGGTTTCTCTACTGCATTTGGTGAGACAAGTGGGCCTTCTTTTATCTTCCATTCAAGCAATCTTTGACAGACCCCTTTATTATAGAGCTTTTCAAGGATTAAAGATAAGGCACTTACAAAGGAGTCCCAAATACTCAGAGATGGTTGACTTCTGTAATATGGGTCGTAGACTAAAAGCAGCGCAAAAACAGAGTGCAACAGGGTCCAAAAAACTTGAGTGCCACAAGAGAGTTTGAATGCAAGCGTATCCTTTTACAGATCCAGAGATATACTCATCCAATTTTTGTTTTTAGGACAGAACGTGCATGATGAAAAAAACATTGTTTTTAAAAAGCGCATTGCAGAATATCAGTACTTTGATGTGGGAAAACTTCAAAACTTTCAAACAAAATATTTGTAGGCAGTTTACAGCAAGTTGTTGTGGCCGAGTGGTTAAGGCGATGGACTAGAAATCCATTGGGGTATCCCCGCGCAGGTTCGAATCCTGCCAACAACGAGAATCTTTTTATTATCGGCTACAATTTCAGAAGTTAACCTTTAGTATTTCTTCCATTTCAGTTTTATAAATAGGTGGCTTATTTTTGTGTCACTATTGCCTCTCCACATATTTGTTATCGCTACCTCTTTCATGTCTTTGCTACACCTCATTCCTACTTTAGCACGGGTGTAAACGCTTCAAATTATTATACCGTTGCTCTCTCATTCATACCTGCGCATACACTTGAAAGTTACTTTACCAATAAAAGACGCAAAGAGAGAAATAGAACAAAAGTGCTGGCTGGATTGGCAAACACACTTCATAAAACTGCATTTTCTTTTTTATTCTCCCCCTTGTTACATGCTTAACCTCCCCATGTGTAATTTCTCTTAACCTGCTGTCCCAGGAAGAGAATTTCATCTAAAGGCTCTTTCTGTGTTTTTTTCCCTAGTCTGTCTTTCCCATTTCTTAGCTGTGTAACTGTTCCTTTACGCGCTCTATTTAAACGCCATCAATCTCATTTGAGCTCCTTGCTCCCGCTTCTGTTTTCTCCACCTCTCATACTGCCAGTTCTCTCTTTCTCTGTGGTTGGTGGCTACTTTCCTGAGCTTCCGAAGCCACGTGGTTCCTGCCTCTTGTTGTCAGACTTGAATTGGAAAAGGAACCATATTAACAAGCCTTTACCATTCACACACGGCGGAAGTTTATACTTTAATTCAGTGAGCTAAGAAAAGCGTGTTGTGGGTCCCCTACGAGCCATGGTGCTTGCTTCATCATGATTTGGCACCAGTCATTAGCCGCAGCTCTGCTAATGAGCCACTGAGGTCAGTTTCAATATTTACTCAAAAACATAACCATGCAGCCCACCCCTCAACTGTGTATTTATCTTGCTTTTCTGCTGTTCGTGTGATTAGCTGGGAGGAGCTCACGGCGACATCCTCCCTATAAAAGAATAGATGGATCACTCTCTAACTCTTTCTTGCTTCACATACAAATGGCTTGAAAGGTGCAGGGAAGATGCAGGTCTAATAGACAGAATAGAAGGTCTGTGCCAGGTGGGTTTCTCTGCATTGTTGTTCCATCACAGGTCCGCAAGTGTAATGTGTGATCTTTGACTCCTGGCATTTCACAAGCAAGCGGCCAGGAAACGGTTTCAGCCTATCAACCACTGAGGAGACGCAGCCTCTGAATGAGGAATGAGGAAGCAATGAATACATCCAGCCTATCACAGGAACAGCCCTGAGTGTTCCGAATTATAAATTCTCCATGTCACTGTATGTCGTTGAGCCCAAGTAGCTCGCCGTGATCGTATAGTGGTTAGTACTCTGCGTTGTGGCCGCAGCAACCTCGGTTCGAATCCGAGTCACGGCATTGTGGTTGGCAATGTCACGGCAGTTGGGTGTTAATTTTACAGAATTAGCAAATGTACCAGTGGTTTTTGTAAAATGTCTATTAAAAACAGATCCTTTCAAATATTTAAACCATCTAACAACAAATGATTTAAACTCGCATGATTATAAGCTGTAGCTATAATGTATTTACTTACATAAATTATCGTTCTTGAACCTATTGGGGGTGGAGGGGGAGCGGAGCTCACCCCCCAGGTGCAGTTGAGTGACCTGTGTTGTGGCTCTCTAGAGGGAAGGCACAAATTTTGCTGTCACCCAGCCCAATCCAGACGTGTATTGGGGCCAGGTTTCAGGCAAATAGAGCAGTAAGTGCAGAGAAATGTTCACTCTCTAAAAGTGGCATTTCTAAAATAGTAAAGTTAAATCCAACCTCACCAGTAAGTAGGATTTTCAATAAATAAATAAAGCTACTCCTCTCCGATATGGAATTACCAAATAAAAAGTATAGGGGAATACACAGAGCTAACCTATGAGAGGGGTAGACCTCACAGTAGTGAAAAATGAAATAGACTGTTTGGTACTTACAGGACACGCGAACCACCAAAGTACATATCTTATTTTTTACTTACATAGCATCATGCACCTAGGACTACCTAGGGCCTATCTTAGGTGTAAATTATATGTAATAAAAGGGGAGTTTAAGGCTTGGCATGTAGGCTGGGACTCCCCTGGGAGACCCCTGAGTCTATGCCCAGAACCATAACTCTGCCAGTCGAGTACTTACCTAAAAGCCGATAACTCACTTTTCTTCCATAGGCTAACATTGAGTGGTTTCACTTGGAAATTCTTCTAAGTGGTGTGGAGTTTTGGAACTTTAAAATATTCATCTAAAATCAGCCGAACAACGAATTCTGATTTACTCACCTGTTATCAGGAGAGACCTCAGTGCTGCATCTTGGAGCTCGGTACTGACCCTGAAAAGTAATTTTAACCGTACTTACCAGTAACTCGAATTTCCTTCCATGGGATATCATTGCCTGCTTTTTGCTGAAAATTTTCTAAGTGTCGATTTTTGAAACTTACAAATATTCTTTAAAAATCGTACCAACTGTGAAAACGTAATTGTTTACCTGTTTTAGATAGATGTCCCAGTACTGAGCCTAGGAGCCCAGCACTGGATTACAAAAGTAACGAGAACGTACTTTACCCGTAACTTGAATTTTCTTCCATAGGAAACCATTGACTGTTTTTCTGTGAAATTTCTTCTAAGTGTCGATTTTGCAAACATGTAAATATTCCTTAAAAATCGCCTGTATAACTTAAACGCAGTTTCTCAACTGCTTACAGGTGGTACAGTAGTGCTGGATCTAGGATCCAACACTGACCTAGAAAAAGTAACCATAACCCCACTTACCTGCTAAGTGAATTTCCTTCCATAGGATAACATTGGTAATTTGATCAGCAAAAGTTTCTAAGTGTCAACTTTTAAAATAGCAAAATATTGCTTAAAAATCACAACAGTAACTAAAACAAATTTACTCACTTGTTTCCAAGAACTGTCCCAGGACTGAATCTAGGATCCAGTCCTGGATTTAGAAAAGTAATCCTGAAAGTAATTAATTGCATATAACTTAAAATTCCCATTGAGCTCAATGTATTATTGTGATTCAAATTGTGTTGCCTATTGCAATAAACTGTAACTATTACCTGCAAAAGTCAATTGACTATTGCAAAGTATTTAACTAAAGCATCTCATTCTGAGAAAGTATATTTTGATACCTAATGTTGGTTCTAAAATAAAACAACAATATCTTTTGTATGCAAACCAATGGCCTAGAGTTCAGTTCTTGAGTGTGTGAGACCATTTGCTGACTGAGTGTGTACAACAAATGTTTTACACTGCACTCTGATACTGCCTTACTGCTCGGCAAGCTACCACTTTAGAGAGTAAGGTTATATCTAACTTTAGCCTCTGCCAAACCTCTGGGGACTGGGGACTCTGTGCACACTGTACCTTTTTTGGAACAGTATATACAGAGCCACTTTCTCACAGTAGTGATAACGTGATTAGAGTCCTAAGGCCAACATAAAGATACAGCAAAACGTGAGGTGAAAAGCAAAAAGGTTGCTGGTAAGCCACCTTAAGGATGCCAGGTCTAACAAAAACTGAACTAAGGATAACATGAGTAAAACATCAGGTTTCTCTACTGCATTTGGTGAGACAAGTGGGCCTTCTTTTATCTTCCATTCAAGCAATCTTTGACAGACCCCTTTATTATAGAGCTTTTCAAGGATTAAAGATAAGGCACTTACAAAGGAGTCCCAAATACTCAGAGATGGTTGACTTCTGTAATATGGGTCGTAGACTAAAAGCAGCGCAAAAACAGAGTGCAACAGGGTCCAAAAAACTTGAGTGCCACAAGAGAGTTTGAATGCAAGCGTATCCTTTTACAGATCCAGAGATATACTCATCCAATTTTTGTTTTAAGGACAGAACGTGCATGATGAAAAAAACATTGTTTTTAAAAAGCGCATTGCAGAATATCAGTACTTTGATGTGGGAAAACTTCAAAACTTTCAAACAAAATATTTGTAGGCAGTTTACAGCAAGTTGTTGTGGCCGAGTGGTTAAGGCGATGGACTAGAAATCCATTGGGGTATCCCCGCGCAGGTGCGAATCCTGCCAACAACGAGAATCTTTTTATTATCGGCTACAATCTCAGAAGTTAACCTTTAGTATTTCTTCCATTTCAGTTTTATAAATAGGTGGCTTATTTTTGTGTCACTATTGCCTCTCCACATATTTGTTATCGCTACCTCTTTCATGTCTTTGCTACACCTCATTCCTACTTTAGCACTGGTGTAAACGCTTCAAATTATTATACCGTTGCTCTCTCATTCATACCTGCGCATACACTTGAAAGTTACTTTACCAATAAAAGACGCAAAGAGAGAAATAGAACAAAAGTGCTGGCTGGATTGGCAAACACACTTCATAAAACTGCATTTTCTTTTTTATTCTCCCCCTTGTTACATGCTTAACCTCCCCATGTGTAATTTCTCTTAACCTGCTGTCCCAGGAAGAGAATTTCATCTAAAGGCTCCTTCTGTGTTTTTTTCCCTAGTCTGTCTTTCCCATTTCTTAGCTGTGTAACTGTTCCTTTACGCGCTCTATTTAAACGCCATCAATCTCATTTGAGCTCCTTGCTCCCGCTTCTGTTTTCTCCACCTCTCATACTGCCAGTTCTCTCTTTCTCTGTGGTTGGTGGCTACTTTCCTGAGCTTCCGAAGCCAGGTGGTTCCTGCCTCTTGTTGTCAGACTTGAATTGGAAAAGGAACCATATTAACAAGCCTTTACCACTCACACACGGCGGAGGTTTATACTTTAATTCAGTGAGCTAAGAAAAGCGTGTTGTGGGTCCCCTATGAGCCATGGTGCTTGCTTCATCATGATTTGGCACCAGTCATTAGCCGCAGCTCTGCTAATGAGCCACTGAGGTCAGTTTCAATATTTACTCAAAAACATAACCATGCAGCCCACCCCTCAACTGTGTATTTATCTTGCTTTTCTGCTGTTCGTGTGATTAGCTGGGAGGAGCTCACGGCGACATCCTCCCTATAAAAGTGTAGATGGATCACTCTCTAACTCTTTCTTGCTTCACATACAAATGGCTTGAAAGGTGCAGGGAAGATGCAGGTCTAATAGACAGAATAGAAGGTCTGTGCCAGGTGGGTTTCTCTGCATTGTTGTTCCATCACAGGTCCGCAAGTGTAATGTGTGATCTTTGACTCCTGGCATTTCACAAGCAGGCGGCCAGGAAACGGTTTCAGCCTATCAACCACTGAGGAGACGCAGCCTCTGAATGAGGAATGAGGAAGCAATGAATACATCCAGCCTATCACAGGAACAGCCCTGAGTGTTCCGAATTATAAATTCTCCATGTCACTGTATGTCGTTGAGCCCAAGTAGCTCGCCGTGATCGTATAGTGGTTAGTACTCTGCGTTGTGGCCGCAGCAACCTCGGTTCGAATCCGAGTCACGGCATTGTGGTTGGCAATGTCACGGCAGTTGGGTGTTAATTTCACAGAATTAGCAAATGTACCAGTGGTTTTTGTAAAATGTCTATTAAAAACAGATCCTTTCAAATATTTAAACCATCTAACAACAAATGATTTAAACTCGCATGATTATAAACTGTAGCTATAATGTATTTACTTACATAAATTATCGGTCTTGAACCTATTGGGGGTGGAGGGGGAGCGGAGCTCACCCCCCAGGTGCAGTTGAGTGACCTGTGTTGTGGCTCTCTAGACGGAAGGCACACATTTTGCTGTCACCCAGCCCAATCCAGACGCGTATTGGGGCCAGGTTTCAGGCAAATAGAGCAGTAAGTGCAGAGAAATGTTCACTCTCTAAAAGTGGCATTTCTAAAATAGTAAAGTTAAATTCAACCTCACCAGTAAGTAGGATTTTCAATAAATAAATAAAGCTACTCCTCTCCGATATGGAATTACCAAATAAAAAGTATAGGGGAATACACAGAGCTAACCTATGAGAGGGGTAGACCTCACAGTAGTGAAAAATGAAATAGACTGTTTGGTACTTACAGGACACGCGAACCACCAAAGTACATATCTTATTTTTTACTTACATAGCATCATGCACCGAGGACTACCTAGGGCCTACCTTAGGTATAAATTATATGTAATAAAAGGGGAGTTTAAGGCTTGGCAAGTAGGCTGGGACTCACCTGGGAGACCCCTGAGTCTAAGCCCAGAACCATAACTCTGCCAGTCGAGTACTTACCTAAAAGCCGATAACTCACTTTTCTTCCATAGGCTAACATTCAGTGATTTCACTTGGAAATTCTTCTAAGTGGTGTGGAGTTTTGGAACTTTAAAATATTCATCTCAAATCAGCCGAACAACGAATTCTGATTTACTCACCTGTTATCAGGAGAGACCTCAGTGCTGCATCTTGGAGCTCGGTACTGACCCTGAAAAGTAATTTTAACCGTACTTACCAGTAACTCGAATTTCCTTCCATGGGATATCATTGCCTGCTTTTTGCTGAAAATTTTCTAAGTGTCGATTTTTGAAACTTACAAATATTCTTTAAAAATCGTACCAACTGTGAAAACGTAATTGTTTACCTGTTTTAGATAGATGTCCCAGTACTGAGCCTAGGAGCCCAGCACTGGATTACAAAAGTAACGAGAACGTACTTTACCCGTAACTTGAATTTTCTTCCATAGGAAACCATTGACTGTTTTTCTGTGAAATTTCTTCTAAGTGTCGATTTTGCAAACATGTAAATATTCCTTAAAAATCGCCTGTATAACTTAAACACAGTTTCTCAACTGCTTACAGGTGGTACAGTAGTGCTGGATCTAGGATCCAACACTGACCTAGAAAAAGTAACCATACCCCACTTACCTGCTAAGTGAATTTCCTTCCATAGGATAACATTGGTAATTTGATCAGCAAAAGTTTCTAAGTGTCAACTTTTAAAATAGCAAAATATTGCTTAAAAATCACAACAGTAACTAAAACAAATGTACTCACTTGTTTCCAAGAACTGTCCCAGGACTGAATCTAGGATCCAGTCCTGGATTTAGAAAAGTAATCCTGAAAGTAATTAATTGCATATAACTTAAAATTCCCATTGAGCTCAATGTATTATTGTGATTCAAATTGTGTTGCCTATTGCAATAAACTGTAACTATTACCTGCAAAAGTCAATTGCCTATTGCAAAGTATTTAACTAAAGCATCTCATTCTGAGAAAGTATATTTTGATACCTATTGTTGGTTCTAAAATAAAACAACAATATCTTTTGTATGCAAACCAATGGCCTAGAGTTCAGTTCTTGAGTGTGTGAGACCATTTGCTGACTGAGTGTGTACAACAAATGTTTTACACTGCACTCTGATACTGCCTTACTGCTCGGCAAGCTACCACTTTAGAGAGTAAGGTTATATCTAACTTTAGCCTCTGCCAAACCTCTGGGGACTGGGGACTCTGTGCACACTGTACCTATTTGGGAACAGTATATACAGAGCCACTTTCTCACAGTAGTGATAACGTGATTAGAGTCCTAAGGCCAACATAAAGATACAGCAAAACGTGAGGTGAAAAGCAAAAAGGTTGCTGGTAAGCCACCTTAAGGATGCCAGGTCTAACAAAAACTGAACTAAGGATAACATGAGTAAAACATCAGGTTTCTCTACTGCATTTGGTGAGACAAGTGGGCCTTCTTTTATCTTCCATTCAAGCAATCTTTGACAGACCCCTTTATTATAGAGCTTTTCAAGGATTAAAGATAAGGCACTTACAAAGGAGTCCCAAATACTCAGAGATGGTTGACTTCTGTAATATGGGTCGTAGACTAAAAGCAGCGCAAAAACAGAGTGCAACAGGGTCCAAAAAACTTGAGTGCCACAAGAGAGTTTGAATGCAAGCGTATCCTTTTACAGATCCAGAGATATACTCATCCAATTTTTGTTTTTAGGACAGAACGTGCATGATGAAAAAAACATTGTTTTTAAAAAGCGCATTGCAGAATATCAGTACTTTGATGTGGGAAAACTTCAAAACTTTCAAACAAAATATTTGTAGGCAGTTTACAGCAAGTTGTTGTGGCCGAGTGGTTAAGGCGATGGACTAGAAATCCATTGGGGTATCCCCGCGCAGGTTCGAATCCTGCCAACAACGAGAATCTTTTTATTATCGGCTACAATTTCAGAAGTTAACCTTTAGTATTTCTTCCATTTCAGTTTTATAAATAGGTGGCTTATTTTTGTGTCACTATTGCCTCTCCACATATTTGTTATCGCTACCTCTTTCATGTCTTTGCTACACCTCATTCCTACTTTAGCACGGGTGTAAACGCTTCAAATTATTATACCGTTGCTCTCTCATTCATACCTGCGCATACACTTGAAAGTTACTTTACCAATAAAAGACGCAAAGAGAGAAATAGAACAAAAGTGCTGGCTGGATTGGCAAACACACTTCATAAAACTGCATTTTCTTTTTTATTCTCCCCCTTGTTACATGCTTAACCTCCCCATGTGTAATTTCTCTTAACCTGCTGTCCCAGGAAGAGAATTTCATCTAAAGGCTCTTTCTGTGTTTTTTTCCCTAGTCTGTCTTTCCCATTTCTTAGCTGTGTAACTGTTCCTTTACGCGCGCTATTTAAACGCCATCAATCTCATTTGAGCTCCTTGCTCCCGCTTCTGTTTTCTCCACCTCTCATACTGCCAGTTCTCTCTTTCTCTGTGGTTGGTGGCTACTTTCCTGAGCTTCCGAAGCCACGTGGTTCCTGCCTCTTGTTGTCAGACTTGAATTGGAAAAGGAACCATATTAACAAGCCTTTACCATTCACACACGGCGGAAGTTTATACTTTAATTCAGTGAGCTAAGAAAAGCGTGTTGTGGGTCCCCTACGAGCCATGGTGCTTGCTTCATCATGATTTGGCACCAGTCATTAGCCGCAGCTCTGCTAATGAGCCACTGAGGTCAGTTTCAATATTTACTCAAAAACATAACCATGCAGCCCACCCCTCAACTGTGTATTTATCTTGCTTTTCTGCTGTTCGTGTGATTAGCTGGGAGGAGCTCACGGCGACATCCTCCCTATAAAAGAATAGATGGATCACTCTCTAACTCTTTCTTGCTTCACATACAAATGGCTTGAAAGGTGCAGGGAAGATGCAGGTCTAATAGACAGAATAGAAGGTCTGTGCCAGGTGGGTTTCTCTGCATTGTTGTTCCATCACAGGTCCGCAAGTGTAATGTGTGATCTTTGACTCCTGGCATTTCACAAGCAAGCGGCCAGGAAACGGTTTCAGCCTATCAACCACTGAGGAGACGCAGCCTCTGAATGAGGAATGAGGAAGCAATGAATACATCCAGCCTATCACAGGAACAGCCCTGAGTGTTCCGAATTATAAATTCTCCATGTCACTGTATGTCGTTGAGCCCAAGTAGCTCGCCGTGATCGTATAGTGGTTAGTACTCTGCGTTGTGGCCGCAGCAACCTCGGTTCGAATCCGAGTCACGGCATTGTGGCTGGCAATGTCACGGCAGTTGGGTGTTAATTTTACAGAATAAGCAAATGTACCAGTGGTTTTTGTAAAATGTCTATTAAAAACAGATCCTTTCAAATATTTAAACCATCTAACAACAAATGATTTAAACTCGCATGATTATAAGCTGTAGCTATAATGTATTTACTTACATAAATTATCGTTCTTGAACCTATTGGGGGTGGAGGGGGAGCGGAGCTCACCCCCCAGGTGCAGTTGAGTGACCTGTGTTGTGGCTCTCTAGAGGGAAGGCACAAATTTTGCTGTCACCCAGCCCAATCCAGACGTGTATTGGGGCCACGTTTCAGGCAAATAGAGCAGTAAGTGCAGAGAAATGTTCACTCTCTAAAAGTGGCATTTCTAAAATAGTAAAGTTAAATCCAACCTCACCAGTAAGTAGGATTTTCAATAAATAAATAAAGCTACTCCTCTCCGATATGGAATTACCAAATAAAAAGTATAGGGGAATACACAGAGCTAACCTATGAGAGGGGTAGACCTCACAGTAGTGAAAAATGAAATAGACTGTTTGGTACTTACAGGACACGCGAACCACCAAAGTACATATCTTATTTTTTACTTACATAGCATCATGCACCTAGGACTACCTAGGGCCTATCTTAGGTGTAAATTATATGTAATAAAAGGGGAGTTTAAGGCTTGGCATGTAGGCTGGGACTCCCCTGGGAGACCCCTGAGTCTATGCCCAGAACCATAACTCTGCCAGTCGAGTACTTACCTAAAAGCCGATAACTCACTTTTCTTCCATAGGCTAACATTGAGTGGTTTCACTTGGAAATTCTTCTAAGTGGTGTGGAGTTTTGGAACTTTAAAATATTCATCTAAAATCAGCCGAACAACGAATTCTGATTTACTCACCTGTTATCAGGAGAGACCTCAGTGCTGCATCTTGGAGCTCGGTACTGACCCTGAAAAGTAATTTTAACCGTACTTACCAGTAACTCGAATTTCCTTCCATGGGATATCATTGCCTGCTTTTTGCTGAAAATTTTCTAAGTGTCGATTTTTGAAACTTACAAATATTCTTTAAAAATCGTACCAACTGTGAAAACGTAATTGTTTACCTGTTTTAGATAGATGTCCCAGTACTGAGCCTAGGAGCCCAGCACTGGATTACAAAAGTAACGAGAACGTACTTTACCCGTAACTTGAATTTTCTTCCATAGGAAACCATTGACTGTTTTTCTGTGAAATTTCTTCTAAGTGTCGATTTTGCAAACATGTAAATATTCCTTAAAAATCGCCTGTATAACTTAAACGCAGTTTCTCAACTGCTTACAGGTGGTACAGTAGTGCTGGATCTAGGATCCAACACTGACCTAGAAAAAGTAACCATAACCCCACTTACCTGCTAAGTGAATTTCCTTCCATAGGATAACATTGGTAATTTGATCAGCAAAAGTTTCTAAGTGTCAACTTTTAAAATAGCAAAATATTGCTTAAAAATCACAACAGTAACTAAAACAAATTTACTCACTTGTTTCCAAGAACTGTCCCAGGACTGAATCTAGGATCCAGTCCTGGATTTAGAAAAGTAATCCTGAAAGTAATTAATTGCATATAACTTAAAATTCCCATTGAGCTCAATGTATTATTGTGATTCAAATTGTGTTGCCTATTGCAATAAACTGTAACTATTACCTGCAAAAGTCAATTGACTATTGCAAAGTATTTAACTAAAGCATCTCATTCTGAGAAAGTATATTTTGATACCTAATGTTGGTTCTAAAATAAAACAACAATATCTTTTGTATGCAAACCAATGGCCTAGAGTTCAGTTCTTGAGTGTGTGAGACCATTTGCTGACTGAGTGTGTACAACAAATGTTTTACACTGCACTCTGATACTGCCTTACTGCTCGGCAAGCTACCACTTTAGAGAGTAGGGTTATATCTAACTTTAGCCTCTGCCAAACCTCTGGGGACTGGGGACTCTGTGCACACTGTACCTATTTGGGAACAGTATATACAGAGCCACTTTCTCACAGTAGTGATAACGTGATTAGAGTCCTAAGGCCAACATAAAGATACAGCAAAACGTGAGGTGAAAAGCAAAAAGGTTGCTGGTAAGCCACCTTAAGGATGCCAGGTCTAACAAAAACTGAACTAAGGATAACATGAGTAAAACATCAGGTTTCTCTACTGCATTTGGTGAGACAAGTGGGCCTTCTTTTATCTTCCATTCAAGCAATCTTTGACAGACCCCTTTATTATAGAGCTTTTCAAGGATTAAAGATAAGGCACTTACAAAGGAGTCCCATATACTCAGAGATGGTTGACTTCTGTAATATGGGTCGTAGACTAAAAGCAGCGCAAAAACAGAGTGCAACAGGGTCCAAAAAACTTGAGTGCCACAAGAGAGTTTGAATGCAAGCGTATCCTTTTACAGATCCAGAGATATACTCATCCAATTTTTGTTTTTAGGACAGAACGTGCATGATGAAAAAAACATTGTTTTTAAAAAGCGCATTGCAGAATATCAGTACTTTGATGTGGGAAAACTTCAAAACTTTCAAACAAAATATTTGTAGGCAGTTTACAGCAAGTTGTTGTGGCCGAGTGGTCAAGGCGATGGACTAGAAATCCATTGGGGTATCCCCGCGCAGGTTCGAATCCTGCCAACAACGAGTATCTTTTTATTATCGGCTACAATTTCAGAAGTTAACCTTTAGTATTTCTTCCATTTCAGTTTTATAAATAGGTGGCTTATTTTTGTGTCACTATTGCCTCTCCACATATTTGTTATCGCTACCTCTTTCATGTCTTTGCTACACCTCATTCCTACTTTAGCACTGGTGTAAACGCTTCAAATTATTATACCGTTGCTCTCTCATTCATACCTGCGCATACACTTGAAAGTTACTTTACCAATAAAAGACGCAAAGAGAGAAATAGAACAAAAGTGCTGGCTGGATTGGCAAACACACTTCATAAAACTGCATTTTCTTTTTTATTCTCCCCCTTGTTACATGCTTAACCTCCCCATGTGTAATTTCTCTTAACCTGCTGTCCCAGGAAGAGAATTTCATCTAAAGGCTCTTTCTGTGTTTTTTTCCCTAGTCTGTCTTTCCCATTTCTTAGCTGTGTAACTGTTCCTTTACGCGCTCTATTTAAATGCCATCAATCTCATTTGAGCTCCTTGCTCCCGCTTCTGTTTTCTCCACCTCTCATACTGCCAGTTCTCTCTTTCTCTGTGGTTGGTGGCTACTTTCCTGAGCTTCCGAAGCCACGTGGTTCCTGCCTCTTGTTGTCAGACTTGAATTGGAAAAGGAACCATATTAACAAGCCTTTACCACTCACACACGGCGGAAGTTTATACTTTAATTCAGTGAGCTAAGAAAAGCGTGTTGTGGGTCCCCTACGAGCCATGGTGCTTGCTTCATCATGATTTGGCACCAGTCATTAGCCGCAGCTCTGCTAATGAGCCACTGAGGTCAGTTTCAATATTTACTCAAAAACATAACCATGCAGCCCACCCCTCAACTGTGTATTTATCTTGCTTTTCTGCTGTTCGTGTGATTAGCTGGGAGGAGCTCACGGCGACATCCTCCCTATAAAAGTGTAGATGGATCACTCTCTAACTCTTTCTTGCTTCACATACAAATGGCTTGAAAGGTGCAGGGAAGATGCAGGTCTAATAGACAGAATAGAAGGTCTGTGCCAGGTGGGTTTCTCTGCATTGGTGTCCCATCACAGGTCCGCAAGTGTAATGTGTGATCTTTGACTCCTGGCATTTCACAAGCAGGCGGCCAGGAAACGGTTTCAGCCTATCAACCACTGAGGAGACGCAGCCTCTGAATGAGGAATGAGGAAGCAATGAATACATCCAGCCTATCACAGGAACAGCCCTGAGTGTTCCGAATTATAAATTCTCCATGTCACTGTATGTCGTTGAGCCCAAGTAGCTCGCCGTGATCGTATAGTGGTTAGTACTCTGCGTTGTGGCCGCAGCAACCTCGGTTCGAATCCGAGTCACGGCATTGTGGTTGGCAATGTCACGGCAGTTGGGTGTTAATTTTACAGAATTAGCAAATGTAACAGTGGTTTTTGTAAAATGTCTATTAAAAACAGATCCTTTCAAATATTTAAACCATCTAACAACAAATGATTTAAACTCGCATGATTATAAGCTGTAGCTATAATGTATTTACTTACATAAATTATCGTTCTTGAACCTATTGGGGGTGGAGGGGGAGCGGAGCTCACCCCCCAGGTGCAGTTGAGTGACCTGTGTTGTGGCTCTCTAGAGGGAAGGCACACATTTTGCTGTCACCCAGCCCAATCCAGACGTGTATTGGGGCCAGGTTTCAGGCAAATAGAGCAGTAAGTGCAGAGAAATGTTCACTCTCTAAAAGTGGCATTTCTAAAATAGTAAAGTTAAATTCAACCTCACCAGTAAGTAGGATTTTCAATAAATAAATAAAGCTACTCCTCTCCGATATGGAATTACCAAATAAAAAGTATAGGGGAATACACAGAGCTAACCTATGAGAGGGGTAGACCTCACAGTAGTGAAAAATGAAATAGACTGTTTGGTACTTACAGGACACGCGAACCACCAAAGTACATATCTTATTTTTTACTTACATAGCATCATGCACCTAGGACTACCTAGGGCCTACCTTAGGTATAAATTATATGTAATAAAAGGGGAGTTTAAGGCTTGGCAAGTAGGCTGGGACTCACCTGGGAGACCCCTGAGTCTAAGCCCAGAACCATAACTCTGCCAGTCGAGTACTTACCTAAAAGCCGATAACTCACTTTTCTTCCATAGGCTAACATTCAGTGGTTTCACTTGGAAATTCTTCTAAGTGGTGTGGAGTTTTGGAACTTTAAAATATTCATCTAAAATCAGCCGAACAACGAATTCTGATTTACTCACCTGTTATCAGGAGAGACCTCAGTGCTGCATCTTGGAGCTCGGTACTGACCCTGAAAAGTAATTTTAACCGTACTTACCAGTAACTCGAATTTCCTTCCATGGGATATCATTGCCTGCTTTTTGCTGAAAATTTTCTAAGTGTCGATTTTTGAAACTTACAAATATTCTTTAAAAATCGTACCAACTGTGAAAACGTAATTGTTTACCTGTTTTAGATAGATGTCCCAGTACTGAGCCTAGGAGCCCAGCACTGGATTACAAAAGTAACGAGAACGTACTTTACCCGTAACTTGAATTTTCTTCCATAGGAAACCATTGACTGTTTTTCTGTGAAATTTCTTCTAAGTGTCGATTTTGCAAACATGTAAATATTCCTTAAAAATCGCCTGTATAACTTAAACACAGTTTCTCAACTGCTTACAGGTGGTACAGTAGTGCTGGATCTAGGATCCAACACTGACCTAGAAAAAGTAACCATAACCCCACTTACCTGCTAAGTGAATTTCCTTCCATAGGATAACATTGGTAATTTGATCAGCAAAAGTTTCTAAGTGTCAACTTTTAAAATAGCAAAATATTGCTTAAAAATCACAACAGTAACTAAAACGAATTTACTCACTTGTTTCCAAGAACTGTCCCAGGACTGAATCTAGGATCCAGACCTGGATTTAGAAAAGTAATCCTGAAAGTAATTAATTGCATATAACTTAAAATTCCCATTGAGCTCAATGTATTATTGTTATTCAAATTGTGTTGCCTATTGCAATAAACTGTAACTATGACCTGCAAAAGTCAATTGCCTATTGCAAAGTATTTAACTAAAGCATCTCATTCTGAGAAAGTATATTTTGATACCTATTGTTGGTTCTAAAATAAAACAACAATATCTTTTGTATGCAAACCAATGGCCTAGAGTTCAGTTCTTGAGTGTGTGAGACCATTTGCTGACTGAGTGTGTACAACAAATGTTTTACACTGTACTCTGATACTGCCTTACTGCTCGGCAAGCTACCACTTTAGAGAGTAAGGTTATATCTAACTTTAGCCTCTGCCAAACCTCTGGGGACTGGGGACTCTGTGCACACTGTACCTATTTGGGAACAGTATATACAGAGCCACTTTCTCACAGTAGTGATAAAGTGATTAGAGTCCTAAGGCCAACATAAAGATACAGCAAAACGTGAGGTGAAAAGCAAAAAGGTTGCTGGTAGGCCACCTTAAGGATGCCAGGTCTAACAAAAACTGAACTAAGGATAACATGAGTAAAACATCAGGTTTCTCTACTGCATTTGGTGAGACAAGTGGGCCTTCTTTTATCTTCCATTCAAGCAATCTTTGACAGACCCCTTTATTATAGAGCTTTTCAAGGATTAAAGATAAGGCACTTACAAAGGAGTCCCAAATACTCAGAGATGGTTGACTTCTGTAATATGGGTCGTAGACTAAAAGCAGCGCAAAAACAGAGTGCAACAGGGTCCAAAAAATTGAGTGCCACAAGAGAGTTTGAATGCAAGCGTATCCTTTTACAGATCCAGAGATATACTCATCCAATTTTTGTTTTTAGGACAGAACGTGCATGATGAAAAAAACATTGTTTTTAAAAAGCGCATTGCAGAATATCAGTACTTTGATGTGGGAAAACTTCAAAACTTTCAAACAAAATATTTGTAGGCTGTTTACAGCAAGTTGTTGTGGCCGAGTGGTTAAGGCGATGGACTAGAAATCCATTGGGGTATCCCCGCGCAGGTTCGAATCCTACCAACAACGAGAATCTTTTTATTATCGGCTACAATTTCAGAAGTTAACCTTTAGTATTTCTTCCATTTCAGTTTTATAAATAGGTGGCTTATTTTTGTGTCACTATTGCCTCTCCACATATTTGTTATCGCTACCTCTTTCATGTCTTTGCTACACCTCATTCCTACTTTAGCACTGGTGTAAACGCTTCAAATTATTATACCGTTGCTCTCTCATTCATACCTGCGCATACACTTGAAAGTTACTTTACCAATAAAAGACGCAAAGAGAGAAATAGAACAAAAGTGCTGGCTGGATTGGCAAACACACTTCATAAAACTGCATTTTCTTTTTTATTCTCCCCCTTGTTACATGCTTAACCTCCCCATGTGTAATTTCTCTTAACCTGCTGTCCCAGGAAGAGAATTTCATCTAAAGGCTCTTTCTGTGTTTTTTTCCCTAGTCTGTCTTTCCCATTTCTTAGCTGTGTAACTGTTCCTTTACGCGCTCTATTTAAATGCCATCAATCTCATTTGAGCTCCTTGCTCCCGCTTCTGTTTTCTCCACCTCTCATACTGCCAGTTCTCTCTTTCTCTGTGGTTGGTGGCTACTTTCCTGAGCTTCCGAAGCCACGTGGTTCCTGCCTCTTGTTGTCAGACTTGAATTGGAAAAGGAACCATATTAACAAGCCTTTACCACTCACACACGGCGGAGGTTTATACTTTAATTCAGTGAGCTAAGAAAAGCGTGTTGTGGGTCCCCTATGAGCCATGGTGCTTGCTTCATCATGATTTGGCACCAGTCATTAGCCGCAGCTCTGCTAATGAGCCACTGAGGTCAGTTTCAATATTTACTCAAAAACATAACCATGCAGCCCACCCCTCAACTGTGTATTTATCTTGCTTTTCTGCTGTTCGTGTGATTAGCTGGGAGGAGCTCACGGCGACATCCTCCCTATAAAAGTGTAGATGGATCACTCTCTAACTCTTTCTTGCTTCACATACAAATGGCTTGAAAGGTGCAGGGAAGATGCAGGTCTAATAGACAGAATAGAAGGTCTGTGCCAGGTGGGTTTCTCTGCATTGTTGTTCCATCACAGGTCCGCAAGTGTAATGTGTGATCTTTGACTCCTGGCATTTCACAAGCAGGCGGCCAGGAAACGGTTTCAGCCTATCAACCACTGAGGAGACGCAGCCTCTGAATGAGGAATGAGGAAGCAATGAATACATCCAGCCTATCACAGGAACAGCCCTGAGTGTTCCGAATTATAAATTCTCCATGTCACTGTATGTCGTTGAGCCCAAGTAGCTCGCCGTGATCGTATAGTGGTTAGTACTCTGCGTTGTGGCCGCAGCAACCTCGGTTCGAATCCGAGTCACGGCATTGTGGTTGGCAATGTCACGGCAGTTGGGTGTTAATTTCACAGAATTAGCAAATGTACCAGTGGTTTTTGTAAAATGTCTATTAAAAACAGATCCTTTCAAATATTTAAACCATCTAACAACAAATGATTTAAACTCGCATGATTATAAACTGTAGCTATAATGTATTTACTTACATAAATTATCGGTCTTGAACCTATTGGGGGTGGAGGGGGAGCGGAGCTCACCCCCCAGGTGCAGTTGAGTGACCTGTGTTGTGGCTCTCTAGACGGAAGGCACACATTTTGCTGTCACCCAGCCCAATCCAGACGCGTATTGGGGCCAGGTTTCAGGCAAATAGAGCAGTAAGTGCAGAGAAATGTTCACTCTCTAAAAGTGGCATTTCTAAAATAGTAAAGTTAAATTCAACCTCACCAGTAAGTAGGATTTTCAATAAATAAATAAAGCTACTCCTCTCCGATATGGAATTACCAAATAAAAAGTATAGGGGAATACACAGAGCTAACCTATGAGAGGGGTAGACCTCACAGTAGTGAAAAATGAAATAGACTGTTTGGTACTTACAGGACACGCGAACCACCAAAGTACATATCTTATTTTTTACTTACATAGCATCATGCACCGAGGACTACCTAGGGCCTACCTTAGGTATAAATTATATGTAATAAAAGGGGAGTTTAAGGCTTGGCAAGTAGGCTGGGACTCACCTGGGAGACCCCTGAGTCTAAGCCCAGAACCATAACTCTGCCAGTCGAGTACTTACCTAAAAGCCGATAACTCACTTTTCTTCCATAGGCTAACATTCAGTGATTTCACTTGGAAATTCTTCTAAGTGGTGTGGAGTTTTGGAACTTTAAAATATTCATCTCAAATCAGCCGAACAACGAATTCTGATTTACTCACCTGTTATCAGGAGAGACCTCAGTGCTGCATCTTGGAGCTCGGTACTGACCCTGAAAAGTAATTTTAACCGTACTTACCAGTAACTCGAATTTCCTTCCATGGGATATCATTGCCTGCTTTTTGCTGAAAATTTTCTAAGTGTCGATTTTTGAAACTTACAAATATTCTTTAAAAATCGTACCAACTGTGAAAACGTAATTGTTTACCTGTTTTAGATAGATGTCCCAGTACTGAGCCTAGGAGCCCAGCACTGGATTACAAAAGTAACGAGAACGTACTTTACCCGTAACTTGAATTTTCTTCCATAGGAAACCATTGACTGTTTTTCTGTGAAATTTCTTCTAAGTGTCGATTTTGCAAACATGTAAATATTCCTTAAAAATCGCCTGTATAACTTAAACACAGTTTCTCAACTGCTTACAGGTGGTACAGTAGTGCTGGATCTAGGATCCAACACTGACCTAGAAAAAGTAACCATACCCCACTTACCTGCTAAGTGAATTTCCTTCCATAGGATAACATTGGTAATTTGATCAGCAAAAGTTTCTAAGTGTCAACTTTTAAAATAGCAAAATATTGCTTAAAAATCACAACAGTAACTAAAACAAATTTACTCACTTGTTTCCAAGAACTGTCCCAGGACTGAATCTAGGATCCAGTCCTGGATTTAGAAAAGTAATCCTGAAAGTAATTAATTGCATATAACTTAAAATTCCCATTGAGCTCAATGTATTATTGTGATTCAAATTGTGTTGCCTATTGCAATAAACTGTAACTATTACCTGCAAAAGTCAATTGCCTATTGCAAAGTATTTAACTAAAGCATCTCATTCTGAGAAAGTATATTTTGATACCTATTGTTGGTTCTAAAATAAAACAACAATATCTTTTGTATGCAAACCAATGGCCTAGAGTTCAGTTCTTGAGTGTGTGAGACCATTTGCTGACTGAGTGTGTACAACAAATGTTTTACACTGCACTCTGATACTGCCTTACTGCTCGGCAAGCTACCACTTTAGAGAGTAAGGTTATATCTAACTTTAGCCTCTGCCAAACCTCTGGGGACTGGGGACTCTGTGCACACTGTACCTATTTGGGAACAGTAT
This sequence comes from Triturus cristatus, assembly GCF_964204655.1. Lineage (NCBI taxonomy): Eukaryota > Metazoa > Chordata > Amphibia > Caudata > Salamandridae > Triturus > Triturus cristatus. Next base: position 725,061,839 of record NC_140595.1, read on the forward strand.
ATACAGAGCCACTTTCTCACAGTAGTGATAACGTGATTAGAGTCCTAAGGCCAACATAAAGATACAGCAAAACGTGAGGTGAAAAGCAAAAAGGTTGCTGGTAAGCCACCTTAAGGATGCCAGGTCTAACAAAAACTGAACTAAGGATAACATGAGTAAAACATCAGGTTTCTCTACTGCATTTGGTGAGACAAGTGGGCCTTCTTTTATCTTCCATTCAAGCAATCTTTGACAGACCCCTTTATTATAGAGCTTTTCAAGGATTAAAGATAAGGCACTTACAAAGGAGTCCCAAATACTCAGAGATGGTTGACTTCTGTAATATGGGTCGTAGACTAAAAGCAGCGCAAAAACAGAGTGCAACAGGGTCCAAAAAACTTGAGTGCCACAAGAGAGTTTGAATGCAAGCGTATCCTTTTACAGATCCAGAGATATACTCATCCAATTTTTGTTTTTAGGACAGAACGTGCATGATGAAAAAAACATTGTTTTTAAAAAGCGCATTGCAGAATATCAGTACTTTGATGTGGGAAAACTTCAAAACTTTCAAACAAAATATTTGTAGGCAGTTTACAGCAAGTTGTTGTGGCCGAGTGGTTAAGGCGATGGACTAGAAATCCATTGGGGTATCCCCGCGCAGGTTCGAATCCTGCCAACAACGAGAATCTTTTTATTATCGGCTACAATTTCAGAAGTTAACCTTTAGTATTTCTTCCATTTCAGTTTTATAAATAGGTGGCTTATTTTTGTGTCACTATTGCCTCTCCACATATTTGTTATCGCTACCTCTTTCATGTCTTTGCTACACCTCATTCCTACTTTAGCACGGGTGTAAACGCTTCAAATTATTATACCGTTGCTCTCTCATTCATACCTGCGCATACACTTGAAAGTTACTTTACCAATAAAAGACGCAAAGAGAGAAATAGAACAAAAGTGCTGGCTGGATTGGCAAACACACTTCATAAAACTGCATTTTCTTTTTTATTCTCCCCCTTGTTACATGCTTAACCTCCCCATGTGTAATTTCTCTTAACCTGCTGTCCCAGGAAGAGAATTTCATCTAAAGGCTCTTTCTGTGTTTTTTTCCCTAGTCTGTCTTTCCCATTTCTTAGCTGTGTAACTGTTCCTTTACGCGCTCTATTTAAACGTCATCAATCTCATTTGAGCTCCTTGCTCCCGCTTCTGTTTTCTCCACCTCTCATACTGCCAGTTCTCTCTTTCTCTGTGGTTGGTGGCTACTTTCCTGAGCTTCCGAAGCCACGTGGTTCCTGCCTCTTGTTGTCAGACTTGAATTGGAAAAGGAACCATATTAACAAGCCTTTACCATTCACACACGGCGGAAGTTTATACTTTAATTCAGTGAGCTAAGAAAAGCGTGTTGTGGGTCCCCTACGAGCCATGGTGCTTGCTTCATCATGATTTGGCACCAGTCATTAGCCGCAGCTCTGCTAATGAGCCACTGAGGTCAGTTTCAATATTTACTCAAAAACATAACCATGCAGCCCACCCCTCAACTGTGTATTTATCTTGCTTTTCTGCTGTTCGTGTGATTAGCTGGGAGGAGCTCACGGCGACATCCTCCCTATAAAAGAATAGATGGATCACTCTCTAACTCTTTCTTGCTTCACATACAAATGGCTTGAAAGGTGCAGGGAAGATGCAGGTCTAATAGACAGAATAGAAGGTCTGTGCCAGGTGGGTTTCTCTGCATTGTTGTTCCATCACAGGTCCGCAAGTGTAATGTGTGATCTTTGACTCCTGGCATTTCACAAGCAAGCGGCCAGGAAACGGTTTCAGCCTATCAACCACTGAGGAGACGCAGCCTCTGAATGAGGAATGAGGAAGCAATGAATACATCCAGCCTATCACAGGAACAGCCCTGAGTGTTCCGAATTATAAATTCTCCATGTCACTGTATGTCGTTGAGCCCAAGTAGCTCGCCGTGATCGTATAGTGGTTAGTACTCTGCGTTGTGGCCGCAGCAACCTCGGTTCGAATCCGAGTCACGGCATTGTGGTTGGCAATGTCACGGCAGTTGGGTGTTAATTTTACAGAATTAGCAAATGTACCAGTGGTTTTTGTAAAATGTCTATTAAAAACAGATCCTTTCAAATATTTAAACCATCTAACAACAAATGATTTAAACTCGCATGATTATAAGCTGTAGCTATAATGTATTTACTTACATAAATTATCGTTCTTGAACCTATTGGGGGTGGAGGGGGAGCGGAGCTCACCCCCCAGGTGCAGTTGAGTGACCTGTGTTGTGGCTCTCTAGAGGGAAGGCACAAATTTTGCTGTCACCCAGCCCAATCCAGACGTGTATTGGGGCCAGGTTTCAGGCAAATAGAGCAGTAAGTGCAGAGAAATGTTCACTCTCTAAAAGTGGCATTTCTAAAATAGTAAAGTTAAATCCAACCTCACCAGTAAGTAGGATTTTCAATAAATAAATAAAGCTACTCCTCTCCGATATGGAATTACCAAATAAAAAGTATAGGGGAATACACAGAGCTAACCTATGAGAGGGGTAGACCTCACAGTAGTGAAAAATGAAATAGACTGTTTGGTACTTACAGGACACGCGAACCACCAAAGTACATATCTTATTTTTTACTTACATAGCATCATGCACCTAGGACTACCTAGGGCCTATCTTAGGTGTAAATTATATGTAATAAAAGGGGAGTTTAAGGCTTGGCATGTAGGCTGGGACTCCCCTGGGAGACCCCTGAGTCTATGCCCAGAACCATAACTCTGCCAGTCGAGTACTTACCTAAAAGCCGATAACTCACTTTTCTTCCATAGGCTAACATTGAGTGGTTTCACTTGGAAATTCTTCTAAGTGGTGTGGAGTTTTGGAACTTTAAAATATTCATCTAAAATCAGCCGAACAACGAATTCTGATTTACTCACCTGTTATCAGGAGAGACCTCAGTGCTGCATCTTGGAGCTCGGTACTGACCCTGAAAAGTAATTTTAACCGTACTTACCAGTAACTCGAATTTCCTTCCATGGGATATCATTGCCTGCTTTTTGCTGAAAATTTTCTAAGTGTCGATTTTTGAAACTTACAAATATTCTTTAAAAATCGTACCAACTGTGAAAACGTAATTGTTTACCTGTTTTAGATAGATGTCCCAGTACTGAGCCTAGGAGCCCAGCACTGGATTACAAAAGTAACGAGAACGTACTTTACCCGTAACTTGAATTTTCTTCCATAGGAAACCATTGACTGTTTTTCTGTGAAATTTCTTCTAAGTGTCGATTTTGCAAACATGTAAATATTCCTTAAAAATCGCCTGTATAACTTAAACGCAGTTTCTCAACTGCTTACAGGTGGTACAGTAGTGCTGGATCTAGGATCCAACACTGACCTAGAAAAAGTAACCATAACCCCACTTACCTGCTAAGTGAATTTCCTTCCATAGGATAACATTGGTAATTTGATCAGCAAAAGTTTCTAAGTGTCAACTTTTAAAATAGCAAAATATTGCTTAAAAATCACAACAGTAACTAAAACAAATTTACTCACTTGTTTCCAAGAACTGTCCCAGGACTGAATCTAGGATCCAGTCCTGGATTTAGAAAAGTAATCCTGAAAGTAATTAATTGCATATAACTTAAAATTCCCATTGAGCTCAATGTATTATTGTGATTCAAATTGTGTTGCCTATTGCAATAAACTGTAACTATTACCTGCAAAAGTCAATTGACTATTGCAAAGTATTTAACTAAAGCATCTCATTCTGAGAAAGTATATTTTGATACCTAATGTTGGTTCTAAAATAAAACAACAATATCTTTTGTATGCAAACCAATGGCCTAGAGTTCAGTTCTTGAGTGTGTGAGACCATTTGCTGACTGAGTGTGTACAACAAATGTTTTACACTGCACTCTGATACTGCCTTACTGCTCGGCAAGCTACCACTTTAGAGAGTAGGGTTATATCTAACTTTAGTCTCTGCCAAACCTCTGGGGACTGGGGACTCTGTGCACACTGTACCTATTTGGGAACAGTATATACAGAGCCACTTTCTCACAGTAGTGATAACGTGATTAGAGTCCTAAGGCCAACATAAAGATACAGCAAAACGTGAGGTGAAAAGCAAAAAGGTTGCTGGTAAGCCACCTTAAGGATGCCAGGTCTAACAAAAACTGAACTAAGGATAACATGAGTAAAACATCAGGTTTCTCTACTGCATTTGGTGAGACAAGTGGGCCTTCTTTTATCTTCCATTCAAGCAATCTTTGACAGACCCCTTTATTATAGAGCTTTTCAAGGATTAAAGATAAGGCACTTACAAAGGAGTCCCAAATACTCAGAGATGGTTGACTTCTGTAATATGGGTCGTAGACTAAAAGCAGCGCAAAAACAGAGTGCAACAGGGTCCAAAAAACTTGAGTGCCACAAGAGAGTTTGAATGCAAGCGTATCCTTTTACAGATCCAGAGATATACTCATCCAATTTTTGTTTTTAGGACAGAACGTGCATGATGAAAAAAACATTGTTTTTAAAAAGCGCATTGCAGAATATCAGTACTTTGATGTGGGAAAACTTCAAAACTTTCAAACAAAATATTTGTAGGCAGTTTACAGCAAGTTGTTGTGGCCGAGTGGTCAAGGCGATGGACTAGAAATCCATTGGGGTATCCCCGCGCAGGTTCGAATCCTGCCAACAACGAGAATCTTTTTATTATCGGCTACAATTTCAGAAGTTAACCTTTAGTATTTCTTCCATTTCAGTTTTATAAATAGGTGGCTTATTTTTGTGTCACTATTGCCTCTCCACATATTTGTTATCGCTACCTCTTTCATGTCTTTGCTACACCTCATTCCTACTTTAGCACGGGTGTAAACGCTTCAAATTATTATACCGTTGCTCTCTCATTCATACCTGCGCATACACTTGAAAGTTACTTTACCAATAAAAGACGCAAAGAGAGAAATAGAACAAAAGTGCTGGCTGGATTGGCAAACACACTTCATAAAACTGCATTTTCTTTTTTATTCTCCCCCTTGTTACATGCTTAACCTCCCCATGTGTAATTTCTCTTAACCTGCTGTCCCAGGAAGAGAATTTCATCTAAAGGCTCTTTCTGTGTTTTTTTCCCTAGTCTGTCTTTCCCATTTCTTAGCTGTGTAACTGTTCCTTTACGCGCTCTATTTAAACGCCATCAATCTCATTTGAGCTCCTTGCTCCCGCTTCTGTTTTCTCCACCTCTCATACTGCCAGTTCTCTCTTTCTCTGTGGTTGGTGGCTACTTTCCTGAGCTTCCGAAGCCACGTGGTTCCTGCCTCTTGTTGTCAGACTTGAATTGGAAAAGGAACCATATTAACAAGCCTTTACCATTCACACACGGCGGAAGTTTATACTTTAATTCAGTGAGCTAAGAAAAGCGTGTTGTGGGTCCCCTACGAGCCATGGTGCTTGCTTCATCATGATTTGGCACCAGTCATTAGCCGCAGCTCTGCTAATGAGCCACTGAGGTCAGTTTCAATATTTACTCAAAAACATAACCATGCAGCCCACCCCTCAACTGTGTATTTATCTTGCTTTTCTGCTGTTCGTGTGATTAGCTGGGAGGAGCTCACGGCGACATCCTCCCTATAAAAGAATAGATGGATCACTCTCTAACTCTTTCTTGCTTCACATACAAATGGCTTGAAAGGTGCAGGGAAGATGCAGGTCTAATAGACAGAATAGAAGGTCTGTGCCAGGTGGGTTTCTCTGCATTGTTGTTCCATCACAGGTCCGCAAGTGTAATGTGTGATCTTTGACTCCTGGCATTTCACAAGCAAGCGGCCAGGAAACGGTTTCAGCCTATCAACCACTGAGGAGACGCAGCCTCTGAATGAGGAATGAGGAAGCAATGAATACATCCAGCCTATCACAGGAACAGCCCTGAGTGTTCCGAATTATAAATTCTCCATGTCACTGTATGTCGTTGAGCCCAAGTAGCTCGCCGTGATCGTATAGTGGTTAGTACTCTGCGTTGTGGCCGCAGCAACCTCGGTTCGAATCCGAGTCACGGCATTGTGGTTGGCAATGTCACGGCAGTTGGGTGTTAATTTTACAGAATTAGCAAATGTACCAGTGGTTTTTGTAAAATGTCTATTAAAAACAGATCCTTTCAAATATTTAAACCATCTAACAACAAATGATTTAAACTCGCATGATTATAAGCTGTAGCTATAATGTATTTACTTACATAAATTATCGTTCTTGAACCTATTGGGGGTGGAGGGGGAGCGGAGCTCACCCCCCAGGTGCAGTTGAGTGACCTGTGTTGTGGCTCTCTAGAGGGAAGGCACAAATTTTGCTGTCACCCAGCCCAATCCAGACGTGTATTGGGGCCAGGTTTCAGGCAAATAGAGCAGTAAGTGCAGAGAAATGTTCACTCTCTAAAAGTGGCATTTCTAAAATAGTAAAGTTAAATCCAACCTCACCAGTAAGTAGGATTTTCAATAAATAAATAAAGCTACTCCTCTCCGATATGGAATTACCAAATAAAAAGTATAGGGGAATACACAGAGCTAACCTATGAGAGGGGTAGACCTCACAGTAGTGAAAAATGAAATAGACTGTTTGGTACTTACAGGACACGCGAACCACCAAAGTACATATCTTATTTTTTACTTACATAGCATCATGCACCTAGGACTACCTAGGGCCTATCTTAGGTGTAAATTATATGTAATAAAAGGGGAGTTTAAGGCTTGGCATGTAGGCTGGGACTCCCCTGGGAGATCCCTGAGTCTATGCCCAGAACCATAACTCTGCCAGTCGAGTACTTACCTAAAAGCCGATAACTCACTTTTCTTCCATAGGCTAACATTGAGTGGTTTCACTTGGAAATTCTTCTAAGTGGTGTGGAGTTTTGGAACTTTAAAATATTCATCTAAAATCAGCCGAACAACGAATTCTGATTTACTCACCTGTTATCAGGAGAGACCTCAGTGCTGCATCTTGGAGCTCGGTACTGACCCTGAAAAGTAATTTTAACCGTACTTACCAGTAACTCGAATTTCCTTCCATGGGATATCATTGCCTGCTTTTTGCTGAAAATTTTCTAAGTGTCGATTTTTGAAACTTACAAATATTCTTTAAAAATCGTACCAACTGTGAAAACGTAATTGTTTACCTGTTTTAGATAGATGTCCCAGTACTGAGCCTAGGAGCCCAGCACTGGATTACAAAAGTAACGAGAACGTACTTTACCCGTAACTTGAATTTTCTTCCATAGGAAACCATTGACTGTTTTTCTGTGAAATTTCTTCTAAGTGTCGATTTTGCAAACATGTAAATATTCCTTAAAAATCGCCTGTATAACTTAAACGCAGTTTCTCAACTGCTTACAGGTGGTACAGTAGTGCTGGATCTAGGATCCAACACTGACCTAGAAAAAGTAACCATAACCCCACTTACCTGCTAAGTGAATTTCCTTCCATAGGATAACATTGGTAATTTGATCAGCAAAAGTTTCTAAGTGTCAACTTTTAAAATAGCAAAATATTGCTTAAAAATCACAACAGTAACTAAAACAAATTTACTCACTTGTTTCCAAGAACTGTCCCAGGACTGAATCTAGGATCCAGTCCTGGATTTAGAAAAGTAATCCTGAAAGTAATTAATTGCATATAACTTAAAATTCCCATTGAGCTCAATGTATTATTGTGATTCAAATTGTGTTGCCTATTGCAATAAACTGTAACTATTACCTGCAAAAGTCAATTGACTATTGCAAAGTATTTAACTAAAGCATCTCATTCTGAGAAAGTATATTTTGATACCTAATGTTGGTTCTAAAATAAAACAACAATATCTTTTGTATGCAAACCAATGGCCTAGAGTTCAGTTCTTGAGTGTGTGAGACCATTTGCTGACTGAGTGTGTACAACAAATGTTTTACACTGCACTCTGATACTGCCTTACTGCTCGGCAAGCTACCACTTTAGAGAGTAGGGTTATATCTAACTTTAGTCTCTGCCAAACCTCTGGGGACTGGGGATTCTGTGCACACTGTACCTATTTGGGAACAGTATATACAGAGCCACTTTCTCACAGTAGTGATAACGTGATTAGAGTCCTAAGGCCAACATAAAGATACAGCAAAACGTGAGGTGAAAAGCAAAAAGGTTGCTGGTAAGCCACCTTAAGGATGCCAGGTCTAACAAAAACTGAACTAAGGATAACATGAGTAAAACATCAGGTTTCTCTACTGCATTTGGTGAGACAAGTGGGCCTTCTTTTATCTTCCATTCAAGCAATCTTTGACAGACCCCTTTATTATAGAGCTTTTCAAGGATTAAAGATAAGGCACTTACAAAGGAGTCCCAAATACTCAGAGATGGTTGACTTCTGTAATATGGGTCGTAGACTAAAAGCAGCGCAAAAACAGAGTGCAACAGGGTCCAAAAAACTTGAGTGCCACAAGAGAGTTTGAATGCAAGCGTATCCTTTTACAGATCCAGAGATATACTCATCCAATTTTTGTTTTTAGGACAGAACGTGCATGATGAAAAAAACATTGTTTTTAAAAAGCGCATTGCAGAATATCAGTACTTTGATGTGGGAAAACTTCAAAACTTTCAAACAAAATATTTGTAGGCAGTTTACAGCAAGTTGTTGTGGCCGAGTGGTCAAGGCGATGGACTAGAAATCCATTGGGGTATCCCCGCGCAGGTTCGAATCCTGCCAACAACGAGAATCTTTTTATTATCGGCTACAATTTCAGAAGTTAACCTTTAGTATTTCTTCCATTTCAGTTTTATAAATAAGTGGCTTATTTTTGTGTCACTATTGCCTCTCCACATATTTGTTATCGCTACCTCTTTCATGTCTTTGCTACACCTCATTCCTACTTTAGCACTGGTGTAAACGCTTCAAATTATTATACCGTTGCTCTCTCATTCATACCTGCGCATACACTTGAAAGTTACTTTACCAATAAAAGACGCAAAGAGAGAAATAGAACAAAAGTGCTGGCTGGATTGGCAAACACACTTCATAAAACTGCATTTTCTTTTTTATTCTCCCCCTTGTTACATGCTTAACCTCCCCATGTGTAATTTCTCTTAACCTGCTGTCCCAGGAAGAGAATTTCATCTAAAGGCTCTTTCTGTGTTTTTTTCCCTAGTCTGTCTTTCCCATTTCTTAGCTGTGTAACTGTTCCTTTACGCGCTCTATTTAAATGCCATCAATCTCATTTGAGCTCCTTGCTCCCGCTTCTGTTTTCTCCACCTCTCATACTGCCAGTTCTCTCTTTCTCTGTGGTTGGTGGCTACTTTCCTGAGCTTCCGAAGCCAGGTGGTTCCTGCCTCTTGTTGTCAGACTTGAATTGGAAAAGGAACCATATTAACAAGCCTTTACCACTCACACACGGCGGAGGTTTATACTTTAATTCAGTGAGCTAAGAAAAGCGTGTTGTGGGTCCCCTATGAGCCATGGTGCTTGCTTCATCATGATTTGGCACCAGTCATTAGCCGCAGCTCTGCTAATGAGCCACTGAGGTCAGTTTCAATATTTACTCAAAAACATAACCATGCAGCCCACCCCTCAACTGTGTATTTATCTTGCTTTTCTGCTGTTCGTGTGATTAGCTGGGAGGAGCTCACGGCGACATCCTCCCTATAAAAGTGTAGATGGATCACTCTCTAACTCTTTCTTGCTTCACATACAAATGGCTTGAAAGGTGCAGGGAAGATGCAGGTCTAATAGACAGAATAGAAGGTCTGTGCCAGGTGGGTTTCTCTGCATTGTTGTTCCATCACAGGTCCGCAAGTGTAATGTGTGATCTTTGACTCCTGGCATTTCACAAGCAGGCGGCCAGGAAACGGTTTCAGCCTATCAACCACTGAGGAGACGCAGCCTCTGAATGAGGAATGAGGAAGCAATGAATACATCCAGCCTATCACAGGAACAGCCCTGAGTGTTCCGAATTATAAATTCTCCATGTCACTGTATGTCGTTGAGCCCAAGTAGCTCGCCGTGATCGTATAGTGGTTAGTACTCTGCGTTGTGGCCGCAGCAACCTCGGTTCGAATCCGAGTCACGGCATTGTGGTTGGCAATGTCACGGCAGTTGGGTGTTAATTTTACAGAATTAGCAAATGTACCAGTGGTTTTTGTAAAATGTCTATTAAAAACAGATCCTTTCAAATATTTAAACCATCTAACAACAAATGATTTAAACTCGCATGATTATAAGCTGTAGCTATAATGTATTTACTTACATAAATTATCGTTCTTGAACCTATTGGGGGTGGAGGGGGAGCGGAGCTCACCCCCCAGGTGCAGTTGAGTGACCTGTGTTGTGGCTCTCTAGAGGGAAGGCACACATTTTGCTGTCACCCAGCCCAATCCAGACGTGTATTGGGGCCAGGTTTCAGGCAAATAGAGCAGTAAGTGCAGAGAAATGTTCACTCTCTAAAAGTGGCATTTCTAAAATAGTAAAGTTAAATTCAACCTCACCAGTAAGTAGGATTTTCAATAAATAAATAAAGCTACTCCTCTCCGATATGGAATTACCAAATAAAAAGTATAGGGGAATACACAGAGCTAACCTATGAGAGGGGTAGACCTCACAGTAGTGAAAAATGAAATAGACTGTTTGGTACTTACAGGACACGCGAACCACCAAAGTACATATCTTATTTTTTACTTACATAGCATCATGCACCTAGGACTACCTAGGGCCTACCTTAGGTATAAATTATATGTAATAAAAGGGGAGTTTAAGGCTTGGCAAGTAGGCTGGGACTCACCTGGGAGACCCCTGAGTCTAAGCCCAGAACCATAACTCTGCCAGTCGAGTACTTACCTAAAAGCCGATAACTCACTTTTCTTCCATAGGCTAACATTCAGTGGTTTCACTTGGAAATTCTTCTAAGTGGTGTGGAGTTTTGGAACTTTAAAATATTCATCTAAAATCAGCCGAACAACGAATTCTGATTTACTCACCTGTTATCAGGAGAGACCTCAGTGCTGCATCTTGGAGCTCGGTACTGACCCTGAAAAGTAATTTTAACCGTACTTACCAGTAACTCGAATTTCCTTCCATGGGATATCATTGCCTGCTTTTTGCTGAAAATTTTCTAAGTGTCGATTTTTGAAACTTACAAATATTCTTTAAAAATCGTACCAACTGTGAAAACGTAATTGTTTACCTGTTTTAGATAGATGTCCCAGTACTGAGCCTAGGAGCCCAGCACTGGATTACAAAAGTAACGAGAACGTACTTTACCCGTAACTTGAATTTTCTTCCATAGGAAACCATTGACTGTTTTTCTGTGAAATTTCTTCTAAGTGTCGATTTTGCAAACATGTAAATATTCCTTAAAAATCGCCTGTATAACTTAAACACAGTTTCTCAACTGCTTACAGGTGGTACAGTAGTGCTGGATCTAGGATCCAACACTGACCTAGAAAAAGTAACCATAACCCCACTTACCTGCTAAGTGAATTTCCTTCCATAGGATAACATTGGTAATTTGATCAGCAAAAGTTTCTAAGTGTCAACTTTTAAAATAGCAAAATATTGCTTAAAAATCACAACAGTAACTAAAACGAATTTACTCACTTGTTTCCAAGAACTGTCCCAGGACTGAATCTAGGATCCAGACCTGGATTTAGAAAAGTAATCCTGAAAGTAATTAATTGCATATAACTTAAAATTCCCATTGAGCTCAATGTATTATTGTTATTCAAATTGTGTTGCCTATTGCAATAAACTGTAACTATGACCTGCAAAAGTCAATTGCCTATTGCAAAGTATTTAACTAAAGCATCTCATTCTGAGAAAGTATATTTTGATACCTATTGTTGGTTCTAAAATAAAACAACAATATCTTTTGTATGCAAACCAATGGCCTAGAGTTCAGTTCTTGAGTGTGTGAGACCATTTGCTGACTGAGTGTGTACAACAAATGTTTTACACTGTACTCTGATACTGCCTTACTGCTCGGCAAGCTACCACTTTAGAGAGTAAGGTTATATCTAACTTTAGCCTCTGCCAAACCTCTGGGGACTGGGGACTCTGTGCACACTGTACCTATTTGGGAACAGTATATACAGAGCCACTTTCTCACAGTAGTGATAAAGTGATTAGAGTCCTAAGGCCAACATAAAGATACAGCAAAACGTGAGGTGAAAAGCAAAAAGGTTGCTGGTAGGCCACCTTAAGGATGCCAGGTCTAACAAAAACTGAACTAAGGATAACATGAGTAAAACATCAGGTTTCTCTACTGCATTTGGTGAGACAAGTGGGCCTTCTTTTATCTTCCATTCAAGCAATCTTTGACAGACCCCTTTATTATAGAGCTTTTCAAGGATTAAAGATAAGGCACTTACAAAGGAGTCCCAAATACTCAGAGATGGTTGACTTCTGTAATATGGGTCGTAGACTAAAAGCAGCGCAAAAACAGAGTGCAACAGGGTCCAAAAAATTGAGTGCCACAAGAGAGTTTGAATGCAAGCGTATCCTTTTACAGATCCAGAGATATACTCATCCAATTTTTGTTTTTAGGACAGAACGTGCATGATGAAAAAAACATTGTTTTTAAAAAGCGCATTGCAGAATATCAGTACTTTGATGTGGGAAAACTTCAAAACTTTCAAACAAAATATTTGTAGGCTGCTTACAGCAAGTTGTTGTGGCCGAGTGGTTAAGGCGATGGACTAGAAATCCATTGGGGTATCCCCGCGCAGGTTCGAATCCTACCAACAACGAGAATCTTTTTATTATCGGCTACAATTTCAGAAGTTAACCTTTAGTATTTCTTCCATTTCAGTTTTATAAATAGGTGGCTTATTTTTGTGTCACTATTGCCTCTCCACATATTTGTTATCGCTACCTCTTTCATGTCTTTGCTACACCTCATTCCTACTTTAGCACTGGTGTAAACGCTTCAAATTATTATACCGTTGCTCTCTCATTCATACCTGCGCATACACTTGAAAGTTACTTTACCAATAAAAGACGCAAAGAGAGAAATAGAACAAAAGTGCTGGCTGGATTGGCAAACACACTTCATAAAACTGCATTTTCTTTTTTATTCTCCCCCTTGTTACATGCTTAACCTCCCCATGTGTAATTTCTCTTAACCTGCTGTCCCAGGAAGAGAATTTCATCTAAAGGCTCTTTCTGTGTTTTTTTCCCTAGTCTGTCTTTCCCATTTCTTAGCTGTGTAACAGTTCCTTTACGCGCTCTATTTAAATGCCATCAATCTCATTTGAGCTCCTTGCTCCCGCTTCTGTTTTCTCCACCTCTCATACTGCCAGTTCTCTCTTTCTCTGTGGTTGGTGGCTACTTTCCTGAGCTTCCGAAGCCACGTGGTTCCTGCCTCTTGTTGTCAGACTTGAATTGGAAAAGGAACCATATTAACAAGCCTTTACCACTCACACACGGCGGAAGTTTATACTTTAATTCAGTGAGCTAAGAAAAGCGTGTTGTGGGTCCCCTACGAGCCATGGTGCTTGCTTCATCATGATTTGGCACCAGTCATTAGCCGCAGCTCTGCTAATGAGCCACTGAGGTCAGTTTCAGTATTTACTCAAAAACATAACCATGCAGCCCACCCCTCAACTGTGTATTTATCTTGCTTTTCTGCTGTTCGTGTGATTAGCTGGGAGGAGCTCACGGCGACATCCTCCCTATAAAAGTGTAGATGGATCACTCTCTAACTCTTTCTTGCTTCACATACAAATGGCTTGAAAGGTGCAGGGAAGATGCAGGTCTAATAGACAGAATAGAAGGTCTGTGCCAGGTGGGTTTCTCTGCATTGTTGTTCCATCACAGGTCCGCAAGTGTAATGTATGATCTTTGACTCCTGGCATTTCACAAGCAGGCAGCCAGGAAACGGTTTCAGCCTATCAACCACTGAGGAGACGCAGCCTCTGAATGAGGAATGAGGAAGCAATGAATACATCCAGCCTATCACAGGAACAGCCCTGAGTGTTCCGAATTATAAATTCTCCATGTCACTGTATGTCGTTGAGCCCAAGTAGCTCGCCGTGATCGTATAGTGGTTAGTACTCTGCGTTGTGGCTGCAGCAACCTCGGTTCGAATCCGAGTCACGGCATTGTGGTTGGCAATGTCACGGCAGTTGGGTGTTAATTTTACAGAATTAGCAAATGTACCAGTGGTTTTAGTAAAATGTCTATTAAAAACAGATCCTTTCAAATATTTAAACCATCTAACAACAAATGATTTAAACTCGCATGATTATAAGCTGTAGCTATAATGTATTTACTTACATAAATTATCGTTCTTGAACCTATTGGGGGTGGAGGGGGAGCGGAGCTCACCCCCCAGGTGCAGTTGAGTGACCTGTGTTGTGGCTCTCTAGAGGGAAGGCACACATTTTGCTGTCACCCAGCCCAATCCAGACGTGTATTGGGGCCAGGTTTCAGGCAAATAGAGCAGTAAGTGCAGAGAAATGTTCACTCTCTAAAAGTGGCATTTCTAAAATAGTAAAGTTAAATTCAACCTCACCAGTAAGTAGGATTTTCAATAAATAAATAAAGCTACTCCTCTCCGATATGGAATTACCAAATAAAAAGTATAGGGGAATACACAGAGCTAACCTATGAGAGGGGTAGACCTCACAGTAGTGAAAAATGAAATAGACTGTTTGGTACTTACAGGACACGCGAACCACCAAAGTACATATCTTATTTTTTACTTACATAGCATCATGCACCTAGGACTACCTAGGGCCTACCTTAGGTATAAATTATATGTAATAAAAGGGGAGTTTAAGGCTTGGCAAGTAGGCTGGGACTCACCTGGGAGACCCCTGAGTCTAAGCCCAGAACCATAACTCTGCCAGTCGAGTACTTACCTAAAAGCCGATAACTCACTTTTCTTCCATAGGCTAACATTCAGTGGTTTCACTTGGAAATTCTTCTAAGTGGTGTGGAGTTTTGGAACTTTAAAATATTCATCTAAAATCAGCCGAACAACGAATTCTGATTTACTCACCTGTTATCAGGAGAGACCTCAGTGCTGCATCTTGGAGCTCGGTACTGACCCTGAAAAGTAATTTTAACCGTACTTACCAGTAACTCGAATTTCCTTCCATGGGATATCATTGCCTGCTTTTTGCTGAAAATTTTCTAAGTGTCGATTTTTGAAACTTACAAATATTCTTTAAAAATCGTACCAACTGTGAAAACGTAATTGTTTAACTGTTTTAGATAGATGTCCCAGTACTGAGCCTAGGAGCCCAGCACTGGATTACAAAAGTAACGAGAACGTACTTTACCCGTAACTTGAATTTTCTTCCATAGGAAACCATTGACTGTTTTTCTGTGAAATTTCTTCTAAGTGTCGATTTTGCAAACATGTAAATATTCCTTAAAAATCGCCTGTATAACTTAAACACAGTTTCTCAACTGCTTACAGGTGGTACAGTAGTGCTGGATCTAGGATCCAACACTGACCTAGAAAAAGTAACCATAACCCCACTTACCTGCTAAGTGAATTTCCTTCCATAGGATAACATTGGTAATTTGATCAGCAAAAGTTTCTAAGTGTCAACTTTTAAAATAGCAAAATATTGCTTAAAAATCACAACAGTAACTAAAACGAATTTACTCACTTGTTTCCAAGAACTGTCCCAGGACTGAATCTAGGATCCAGACCTGGATTTAGAAAAGTAATCCTGAAAGTAATTAATTGCATATCACTTAAAATTCCCATTGAGCTCAATGTATTATTGTTATTCAAATTGTGTTGCCTATTGCAATAAACTGTAACTATGACCTGCAAAAGTCAATTGCCTATTGCAAAGTATTTAACTAAAGCATCTCATTCTGAGAAAGTATATTTTGATACCTATTGTTGGTTCTAAAATAAAACAACAATATCTTTTGTATGCAAACCAATGGCCTAGAGTTCAGTTCTTGAGTGTGTGAGACCATTTGCTGACTGAGTGTGTACAACAAATGTTTTACACTGTACTCTGATACTGCCTTACTGCTCGGCAAGCTACCACTTTAGAGAGTAAGGTTATATCTAACTTTAGCCTCTGCCAAACCTCTGGGGACTGGGGACTCTGTGCACACTGTACCTATTTGGGAACAGTATATACAGAGCCACTTTCTCACAGTAGTGATAAAGTGATTAGAGTCCTAAGGCCAACATAAAGATACAGCAAAACGTGAGGGGAAAAGCAAAAAGGTTGCTGGTAGGCCACCTTAAGGATGCCAGGTCTAACAAAAACTGAACTAAGGATAACATGAGTAAAACATCAGGTTTCTCTACTGCATTTGGTGAGACAAGTGGGCCTTCTTTTATCTTCCATTCAAGCAATCTTTGACAGACCCCTTTATTATAGAGCTTTTCAAGGATTAAAGATAAGGCACTTACAAGGAGTCCCAAATACTCAGAGATGGTTGACTTCTGTAATATGGGTTGTAGACTAAAAGCAGCGCAAAAACAGAGTGCAACAGGGTCCAAAAAATTGAGTGCCACAAGAGAGTTTGAATGCAAGCGTATCCTTTTACAGATCCAGAGATATACTCATCCAATTTTTGTTTTTAGGACAGAACGTGCATGATGAAAAAAACATTGTTTTTAAAAAGCGCATTGCAGAATATCAGTACTTTGATGTGGGAAAACTTCAAAACTTTCAAACAAAATATTTGTAGGCTGCTTACAGCAAGTTGTTGTGGCCGAGTGGTTAAGGCGATGGACTAGAAATCCATTGGGGTATCCCCGCGCAGGTTCGAATCCTGCCAACAACGAGAATCTTTTTATTATCGGCTACAATTTCAGAAGTTAACCTTTAGTATTTCTTCCATTTCAGTTTTATAAATAGGTGGCTTATTTTTGTGTCACTATTGCCTCTCCACATATTTGTTATCGCTACCTCTTTCATGTCTTTGCTACACCTCATTCCTACTTTAGCACTGGTGTAAACGCTTCAAATTATTATACCGTTGCTCTCTCATTTATACCTGCGCATACACTTGAAAGTTACTTTACCAATAAAAGACGCAAAGAGAGAAATAGAACAAAAGTGCTGGCTGGATTGGCAAACACACTTCATAAAACTGCATTTTCTTTTTTATTCTCCCCCTTGTTACATGCTTAACCTCCCCATGTGTAATTTCTCTTAACCTGCTGTCCCAGGAAGAGAATTTCATCTAAAGGCCCTTTCTGTGTTTTTTTCCCTAGTCTGTCTTTCCCATTTCTTAGCTGTGTAACTGTTCCTTTACGCGCTCTATTTAAATGCCATCAATCTCATTTGAGCTCCTTGCTCCCGCTTCTGTTTTCTCCACCTCTCATACTGCCAGTTCTCTCTTTCTCTGTGGTTGGTGGCTACTTTCCTGAGCTTCCGAAGCCACGTGGTTCCTGCCTCTTGTTGTCAGACTTGAATTGGAAAAGGAACCATATTAACAAGCCTTTACCACTCACACACGGCGGAAGTTTATACTTTAATTCAGTGAGCTAAGAAAAGCGTGTTGTGGGTCCCCTACGAGCCATGGTGCTTGCTTCATCATGATTTGGCACCAGTCATTAGCCGCAGCTCTGCTAATGAGCCACTGAGGTCAGTTTCAATATTTACTCAAAAACATAACCATGCAGCCCACCCCTCAACTGTGTATTTATCTTGCTTTTCTGCTGTTCGTGTGATTAGCTGGGAGGAGCTCACGGCGACATCCTCCCTATAAAAGTGTAGATGGATCACTCTCTAACTCTTTCTTGCTTCACATACAAATGGCTTGAAAGGTGCAGGGAAGATGCAGGTCTAATAGACAGAATAGAAGGTCTGTGCCAGGTGCGTTTCTCTGCATTGTTGTTCCATCACAGGTCCGCAAGTGTAATGTGTGATCTTTGACTCCTGGCATTTCACAAGCAGGCGGCCAGGAAACGGTTTCAGCCTATCAACCACTGAGGAGACGCAGCCTCTGAATGAGGAATGAGGAAGCAATGAATACATCCAGCCTATCACAGGAACAGCCCTGAGTGTTCCGAATTATAAATTCTCCATGTCACTGTATGTTGTTGAGCCCAAGTAGCTCGCCGTGATCGTATAGTGGTTAGTACTCTGTGTTGTGGCTGCAGCAACCTCGGTTCGAATCCGAGTCACGGCATTGTGGTTGGCAATGTCACGGCAGTTGGGTGTTAATTTTACAGAATTAGCAAATGTACCAGTGGTTTTAGTAAAATGTCTATTAAAAACAGATCCTTTCAAATATTTAAACCATCTAACAACAAATGATTTAAACTCGCATGATTATAAGCTGTAGCTATAATGTATTTACTTACATAAATTATCGGTCTTGAACCTATTGGGGGTGGAGGGGGACCGGAGCTCACACCCCAGGTGCAGTTGCGTGACCTGTGTTGTGGCTCTCTAGAGGGAAGGCACACATTTTGCTGTCACCCAGCCCAATCCAGACGTGTATTGGGGCCAGGTTTCAGGCAAATAGAGCAGTAAGTGCAGAGAAATGTTCACTCTCTAAAAGTGGCATTTCTAAAATAGTAAAGTTAAATTCAACCTCACCAGTAAGTAGGATTTTCAATAAATAAATAAAGCTACTCCTCTCCGATATGGAATTACCAAATAAAAAGTATAGGGGAATACACAGAGCTAACCTATGAGAGGGGTAGACCTCACAGTAGTGAAAAATGAAATAGACTGTTTGGTACTTACAGGACACGCGAACCACCAAAGTACATATCTTATTTTTTACTTACATAGCATCATGCACCTAGGACTACCTAGGGCCTACCTTAGGAATACATTATATGTAATAAAAGGGGAGTTTAAGGCTTGGCAAGTAGGCTGGGACTCGCCTGGGAGACCCCTGAGTCTAAGCCCAGAACCATAACTCTGCCAGTCGAGTACTTACCTAAAAGCCGATAACTCACTTTTCTTCCATAGGCTAACATTCAGTGGTTTCACTTGGAAATTCTTCTAAGTGGTGTGGAGTTTTGGAACTTTAAAATATTCATCTAAAATCAGCCGAACAACGAATTCTGATTTACTCACCTGTTATCAGGAGAGACCTCAGTGCTGCATCTTGGAGCTCGGTACTGACCCTGAAAAGTAATTTTAACCGTACTTACCAGTAACTCGAATTTCCTTCCATGGGATATCATTGCCTGCTTTTTGCTGAAAATTTTCTAAGTGTCGATTTTTGAAACTTACAAATATTCTTTAAAAATCGTACCAACTGTGAAAACGTAATTGTTTACCTGTTTTAGATAGATGTCCCAGTACTGAGCCTAGGAGCCCAGCACTGGATTACAAAAGTAACGAGAACGTACTTTACCCGTAACTTGAATTTTCTTCCATAGGAAACCATTGACTGTTTTTCTGTGAAATTTCTTCTAAGTGTCGATTTTGCAAACATGTAAATATTCCTTAAAAATCGCCTGTATAACTTAAACACAGTTTCTCAACTGCTTACAGGTGGTACAGTAGTGCTGGATCTAGGATCCAACACTGACCTAGAAAAAGTAACCATAACCCCACTTACCTGCTAAGTGAATTTCCTTCCATAGGATAACATTGGTAATTTGATCAGCAAAAGTTTCTACGTGTCAACTTTTAAAATAGCAAAATATTGCTTAAAAATCACAACAGTAACTAAAACGAATTTACTCACTTGTTTCCAAGAACTGTCCCAGGACTGAAACTAGGATCCAGTCCTGGATTTAGAAAAGTAATCCTGAAAGTAATTAATTGCATATAACTTAAAATTCCCATTGATCTCAATGTATTATTGTGATTCAAATTGTGTTGCCTATTGCAATAAACTGTAACTATGACCTGCAAAAGTCAATTGCCTATTGCAAAGTATTTAACTAAAGCATCTCATTCTGAGAAAGTATATTTTGATACCTATTGTTGGTTCTAAAATAAAACAACAATATCTTTTGTATGCAAACCAATGGCCTAGAGTTCAGTTCTTGAGTGTGTGAGACCATTTGCTGACTGAGTGTGTACAACAAATGTTTTACACTGTACTCTGATACTGCCTTACTGCTCGGCAAGCTACCACTTTAGAGAGTAAGGTTATATCTAACTTTAGCCTCTGCCAAACCTCTGGGGACTGGGGACTCTGTGCACACTGTACCTATTTGGGAACAGTATATACAGAGCCACTTTCTCACAGTAGTGATAAAGTGATTAGAGTCCTAAGGCCAACATAAAGATACAGAAAAACGTGAGGTGAAAAGCAAAAAGGTTGCTGGTAGGCCACCTTAAGGATGCCAGGTCTAACAAAAACTGAACTAAGGATAACATGAGTAAAACATCAGGTTTCTCTACTGCATTTGGTGAGACAAGTGGGCCTTCTTTTATCTTCCATTCAAGCAATCTTTGACAGACCCCTTTATTATAGAGCTTTTCAAGGATTAAAGATAAGGCACTTACAAGGAGTCCCAAATACTCAGAGATGGTTGACTTCTGTAATATGGGTCGTAGACTAAAAGCAGCGCAAAAACAGAGTGCAACAGGGTCCAAAAAATTGAGTGCCACAAGAGAGTTTGAATGCAAGCGTATCCTTTTACAGATCCAGAGATATACTCATCCAATTTTTGTTTTTAGGACAGAACGTGCATGATGAAAAAAACATTGTTTTTAAAAAGCGCATTGCAGAATATCAGTACTTTGATGTGGGAAAACTTCAAAACTTTCAAACAAAATATTTGTAGGCTGCTTACAGCAAGTTGTTGTGGCCGAGTGGTTAAGGCGATGGACTAGAAATCCATTGGGGTATCCCCGCGCAGGTTCGAATCCTGCCAACAACGAGAATCTTTTTATTATCGGCTACAATTTCAGAAGTTAACCTTTAGTATTTCTTCCATTTCAGTTTTATAAATAGGTGGCTTATTTTTGTGTCACTATTGCCTCTCCACATATTTGTTATCGCTACCTCTTTCATGTCTTTGCTACACCTCATTCCTACTTTAGCACTGGTGTAAACGCTTCAAATTATTATACCGTTGCTCTCTCATTCATACCTGCGCATACACTTGAAAGTTACTTTACCAATAAAAGACGCAAAGAGAGAAATAGAACAAAAGTGCTGGCTGGATTGGCAAACACACTTCATAAAACTGCATTTTCTTTTTTATTCTCCCCCTTGTTACATGCTTAACCTCCCCATGTGTAATTTCTCTTAACCTGCTGTCCCAGGAAGAGAATTTCATCTAAAGGCCCTTTCTGTGTTTTTTTCCCTAGTCTGTCTTTCCCATTTCTTAGCTGTGTAACTGTTCCTTTACGCGCTCTATTTAAATGCCATCAATCTCATTTGAGCTCCTTGCTCCCGCTTCTGTTTTCTCCACCTCTCATACTGCCAGTTCTCTCTTTCTCTGTGGTTGGTGGCTACTTTCCTGAGCTTCCGAAGCCACGTGGTTCCTGCCTCTTGTTGTCAGACTTGAATTGGAAAAGGAACCATATTAACAAGCCTTTACCACTCACACACGGCGGAAGTTTATACTTTAATTCAGTGAGCTAAGAAAAGCGTGTTGTGGGTCCCCTACGAGCCATGGTGCTTGCTTCATCATGATTTGGCACCAGTCATTAGCCGCAGCTCTGCTAATGAGCCACTGAGGTCAGTTTCAATATTTACTCAAAAACATAACCATGCAGCCCACCCCTCAACTGTGTATTTATCTTGCTTTTCTGCTGTTCGTGTGATTAGCTGGGAGGAGCTCACGGCGACATCCTCCCTATAAAAGTGTAGATGGATCACTCTCTAACTCTTTCTTGCTTCACATACAAATGGCTTGAAAGGTGCAGGGAAGATGCAGGTCTAATAGACAGAATAGAAGGTCTGTGCCAGGTGGGTTTCTCTGCATTGTTGTTCCATCACAGGTCCGCAAGTGTAATGTGTGATCTTTGACTCCTGGCATTTCACAAGCAGGCGGCCAGGAAACGGTTTCAGCCTATCAACCACTGAGGAGACGCAGCCTCTGAATGAGGAATGAGGAAGCAATGAATACATCCAGCCTATCACAGGAACAGCCCTGAGTGTTCCGAATTATAAATTCTCCATGTCACTGTATGTTGTTGAGCCCAAGTAGCTCGCCGTGATTGTATAGTGGTTAGTACTCTGCGTTGTGGCTGCAGCAACCTCGGTTCGAATCCGAGTCACGGCATTGTGGTGGGCAATGTCACGGCAGTTGGGTGTTAATTTTACAGAATTAGCAAATGTACCAGTGGTTTTAGTAAAATGTCTATTAAAAACAGATCCTTTCAAATATTTAAACCATCTAACAACAAATGATTTAAACTCGCATGATTATAAGCTGTAGCTATAATGTATTTACTTACATAAATTATCGGTCTTGAACCTATTGGGGGTGGAGGGGGACCGGAGCTCACACCCCAGGTGCAGTTGCGTGACCGGTGTTGTGGCTCTCTAGAGGGAAGGCACACATTTTGCTGTCACCCAGCCCAATCCAGACGTGTATTGGGGCCAGGTTTCAGGCAAATAGAGCAGTAAGTGCAGAGAAATGTTCACTCTCTAAAAGTGGCATTTCTAAAATAGTAAAGTTAAATTCAACCTCACCAGTAAGTAGGATTTTCAATAAATAAATAAAGCTACTCCTCTCCGATATGGAATTACCAAATAAAAAGTATAGGGGAATACACAGAGCTAACCTATGAGAGGGGTAGACCTCACAGTAGTGAAAAATGAAATAGACTGTTTGGTACTTACAGGACACGCGAACCACCAAAGTACATATCTTATTTTTTACTTACATAGCATCATGCACCTAGGACTACCTAGGGCCTACCTTAGGAATAAATTATATGTAATAAAAGGGGAGTTTAAGGCTTGGCAAGTAGGCTGGGACTCGCCTGGGAGACCCCTGAGTCTAAGCCCAGAACCATAACTCTGCCAGTCGAGTACTTACCTAAAAGCCGATAACTCACTTTTCTTCCATAGGCTAACATTCAGTGGTTTCACTTGGAAATTCTTCTAAGTGGTGTGGAGTTTTGGAACTTTAAAATATTCATCTAAAATCAGCCGAACAACAAATTCTGATTTACTCACCTGTTATCAGGAGAGACCTCAGTGCTGCATCTTGGAGCTCGGTACTGACCCTGAAAAGTAATTTTAACCGTACTTACCAGTAACTCGAATTTCCTTCCATGGGATATCATTGCCTGCTTTTTGCTGAAAATTTTCTAAGTGTCGATTTTTGAAACTTACAAATATTCTTTAAAAATCGTACCAACTGTGAAAACGTAATTGTTTACCTGTTTTAGATAGATGTCCCAGTACTGAGCCTAGGAGCCCAGCACTGGATTACAAAAGTAACGAGAACGTACTTTACCCGTAACTTGAATTTTCTTCCATAGGAAACCATTGACTGTTTTTCTGTGAAATTTCTTCTAAGTGTCGATTTTGCAAACATGTAAATATTCCTTAAAAATCGCCTGTATAACTTAAACACAGTTTCTCAACTGCTTACAGGTGGTACAGTAGTGCTGGATCTAGGATCCAACACTGACCTAGAAAAAGTAACCATAACCCCACTTACCTGCTAAGTGAATTTCCTTCCATAGGATAACATTGGTAATTTGATCAGCAAAAGTTTCTACGTGTCAACTTTTAAAATAGCAAAATATTGCTTAAAAATCACAACAGTAACTAAAACGAATTTACTCACTTGTTTCCAAGAACTGTCCCAGGACTGAAACTAGGATCCAGTCCTGGATTTAGAAAAGTAATCCTGAAAGTAATTAATTGCATATAACTTAAAATTCCCATTGATCTCAATGTATTATTGTGATTCAAATTGTGTTGCCTATTGCAATAAACTGTAACTATGACCTGCAAAAGTCAATTGCCTATTGCAAAGTATTTAACTAAAGCATCTCATTCTGAGAAAGTATATTTTGATACCTATTGTTGGTTCTAAAATAAAACAACAATATCTTTTGTATGCAAACCAATGGCCTAGAGTTCAGTTCTTGAGTGTGTGAGACCATTTGCTGACTGAGTGTGTACAACAAATGTTTTACACTGCACTCTGATACTGCCTTACTGCTCGGCAAGCTACCACTTTAGAGAGTAAGGTTATATCTAACTTTAGCCTCTGCCAAACCTCTGGGGACTGGGGACTCTGTGCACACTGTACCTATTTGGGAACAGTATATACAGAGCCACTTTCTCACAGTAGTGATAACGTGATTAGAGTCCTAAGGCCAACATAAAGATACAGCAAAACGTGAGGTGAAAAGCAAAAAGGTTGCTGGTAAGCCACCTTAAGGATGCCAGGTCTAACAAAAACTGAACTAAGGATAACATGAGTAAAACATCAGGTTTCTCTACTGCATTTGGTGAGACAAGTGGGCCTTCTTTTATCTTCCATTCAAGCAATCTTTGACAGACCCCTTTATTATAGAGCTTTTCAAGGATTAAAGATAAGGCACTTACAAAGGAGTCCCAAATACTCAGAGATGGTTGACTTCTGTAATATGGGTCGTAGACTAAAAGCAGCGCAAAAACAGAGTGCAACAGGGTCCAAAAAACTTGAGTGCCACAAGAGAGTTTGAATGCAAGCGTATCCTTTTACAGATCCAGAGATATACTCATCCAATTTTTGTTTTTAGGACAGAACGTGCATGATGAAAAAAACATTGTTTTTAAAAAGCGCATTGCAGAATATCAGTACTTTGATGTGGGAAAACTTCAAAACTTTCAAACAAAATAAGTGTAGGCAGTTTACAGCAAGTTGTTGTGGCTGAGTGGTTAAGGCGATGGACTAGAAATCCATTGGGGTATCCCTGCGCAGGTTCGAATCCTGCCAACAACGAGAATCTTTTTATTATCGGCTACAATTTCAGAAGTTAACCTTTAGTATTTCTTCCATTTCAGTTTTATAAATAGGTGGCTTATTTTTGTGTCACTATTGCCTCTCCACATATTTGTTATCGCTACCTCTTTCATGTCTTTGCTACACCTCATTCCTACTTTAGCACGGGTGTAAACGCTTCAAATTATTATACCGTTGCTCTCTCATTCATACCTGCGCATACACTTGAAAGTTACTTTACCAATAAAAGACGCAAAGAGAGAAATAGAACAAAAGTGCTGGCTGGATTGGCAAACACACTTCATAAAACTGCATTTTCTTTTTTATTCTCCCCCTTGTTACATGCTTAACCTCCCCATGTGTAATTTCTCTTAACCTGCTGTCCCAGGAAGAGAATTTCATCTAAAGGCTCTTTCTGTGTTTTTTTCCCTAGTCTGTCTTTCCCATTTCTTAGCTGTGTAACTGTTCCTTTACGCGCTCTATTTAAATGCCATCAATCTCATTTGAGCTCCTTGCTCCCGCTTCTGTTTTCTCCACCTCTCATACTGCCAGTTCTCTCTTTCTCTGTGGTTGGTGGCTACTTTCCTGAGCTTCCGAAGCCACGTGGTTCCTGCCTCTTGTTGTCAGACTTGAATTGGAAAAGGAACCATATTAACAAGCCTTTACCATTCACACACGGCGGAAGTTTATACTTTAATTCAGTGAGCTAATAAAAGCGTGTTGTGGGTCCCCTACGAGCCATGGTGCTTGCTTCATCATGATTTGGCACCAGTCATTAGCCGCAGCTCTGCTAATGAGCCACTGAGGTCAGTTTCAATATTTACTCAAAAACATAACCATGCAGCCCACCCCTCAACTGTGTATTTATCTTGCTTTTCTGCTGTTCGTGTGATTAGCTGGGAGGAGCTCACGGCGACATCCTCCCTATAAAAGAATAGATGGATCACTCTCTAACTCTTTCTTGCTTCACATACAAATGGCTTGAAAGGTGCAGGGAAGATGCAGGTCTAATAGACAGAATAGAAGGTCTGTGCCAGGTGGGTTTCTCTGCATTGTTGTTCCATCACAGGTCCGCAAGTGTAATGTGTGATCTTTGACTCCTGGCATTTCACAAGCAGGCGGCCAGGAAACGGTTTCAGCCTATCAACCACTGAGGAGACGCAGCCTCTGAATGAGGAATGAGGAAGCAATGAATACATCCAGCCTATCACAGGAACAGCCCTGAGTGTTCCGAATTATAAATTCTCCATGTCACTGTATGTCGTTGAGCCCAAGTAGCTCGCTGTGATCGTATAGTGGTTAGTACTCTGCGTTGTGGCCGCAGCAACCTCGGTTCGAATCCGAGTCACGGCATTGTGGTTGGCAATGTCACGGCAGTTGGGTGTTAATTTTACAGAATTAGCAAATGTACCAGTGGTTTTTGTAAAATGTCTATTAAAAACAGATCCTTTCAAATATTTAAACCATCTAACAACAAATGATTTAAACTCGCATGATTATAAGCTGTAGCTATAATGTATTTACTTACATAAATTATCGGTCTTGAACCTATTGGGGGTGGAGGGGGAGCGGAGCTCACCCCCCAGGTGCAGTTGAGTGACCTGTGTTGTGGCTCTCTAGAGGGAAGGCACACATTTTGCTGTCACCCAGCCCAATCCAGACGTGTATTGGGGCCAGGTTTCAGGCAAATAGAGCAGTAAGTGCAGAGAAATGTTCACTCTCTAAAAGTGGCATTTCTGAAATAGTAAAGTTAAATCCAACCTCACCAGTAAGTAGGATTTTCAATAAATAAATAAAGCTACTCCTCTCCGATATGGAATTACCAAATAAAAAGTATAGGGGAATACACAGAGCTAACCTATGAGAGGGGTAGACCTCACAGTAGTGAAAAATGAAATAGACTGTTTGGTACTTACAGGACACGCGAACCACCAAAGTACATATCTTATTTTTTACTTACATAGCATCATGCACCTAGGACTACCTAGGGCCTACCTTAGGTATAAATTCTATGTAATAAAAGGGGAGTTTAAGGCTTGGCAAGTAGGCTGGGACTCACCTGGGAGACCCCTGAGTCTAAGCCCAGAACCATAACTCTGCCAGTCGAGTACTTACCTAAAAGCCGATAACTCACTTTTCTTCCATAGGCTAACATTCAGTGGTTTCACTTGGAAATTCTTCTAAGTGGTGTGGAGTTTTGGAACTTTAAAATATTCATCTAAAATCAGCCGAACAACGAATTCTGATTTACTCACCTGTTATCAGGAGAGACCTCAGTGCTGCATCTTGGAGCTCGGTACTGACCCTGAAAAGTAATTTTAACCGTACTTACCAGTAACTCGAATTTCCTTCCATGGGATATCTTTGCCTGCTTTTTGCTGAAAATTTTCTAAGTGTCGATTTTTGAAACTTACAAATATTCTTTAAAAATCGTACCAACTGTGAAAACGTAATTGTTTACCTGTTTTAGATAGATGTCCCAGTACTGAGCCTAGGAGCCCAGCACTGGATTACAAAAGTAACGAGAACGTACTTTACCCGTAACTTGAATTTTCTTCCATAGGAAACCATTGACTGTTTTTCTGTGAAATTTCTTCTAAGTGTCGATTTTGCAAACATGTAAATATTCCTTAAAAATCGCCTGTATAACTTAAACGCAGTTTCTCAACTGCTTACAGGTGGTACAGTAGTGCTGGATCTAGGATCCAACACTGACCTAGAAAAAGTAACCATAACCCCACTTACCTGCTAAGTGAATTTCCTTCCATAGGATAACATTGGTAATTTGATCAGCAAAAGTTTCTAAGTGTCAACTTTTAAAATAGCAAAATATTGCTTAAAAATCACAACAGTAACTAAAACAAATTTACTCACTTGTTTCCAAGAACTGTCCCAGGACTGAATCTAGGATCCAGTCCTGGATTTAGAAAAGTAATCCTGAAAGTAATTAATTGCATATAACTTAAAATTCCCATTGAGCTCAATGTATTATTGTGATTCAAATTGTGTTGCCTATTGCAATAAACTGTAACTATTACCTGCAAAAGTCAATTGCCTATTGCAAAGTATTTAACTAAAGCATCTCATTCTGAGAAAGTATATTTTGATACCTATTGTTGGTTCTAAAATAAAACAACAATATCTTTTGTATGCAAACCAATGGCCTAGAGTTCAGTTCTTGAGTGTGTGAGACCATTTGCTGACTGAGTGTGTACAACAAATGTTTTACACTGCACTCTGATACTGCCTTACTGCTCGGCAAGCTACCACTTTAGAGAGTAAGGTTATATCTAACTTTAGCCTCTGCCAAACCTCTGGGGACTGGGGACTCTGTGCACACTGTACCTATTTGGGAACAGTATATACAGAGCCACTTTCTCACAGTAGTGATAACGTGATTAGAGTCCTAAGGCCAACATAAAGATACAGCAAAACGTGAGGTGAAAAGCAAAAAGGTTGCTGGTAAGCCACCTTAAGGATGCCAGGTCTAACAAAAACTGAACTAAGGATAACATGAGTAAAACATCAGGTTTCTCTACTGCATTTGGTGAGACAAGTGGGCCTTCTTTTATCTTCCATTCAAGCAATCTTTGACAGACCCCTTTATTATAGAGCTTTTCAAGGATTAAAGATAAGGCACTTACAAAGGAGTCCCAAATACTCAGAGATGGTTGACTTCTGTAATATGGGTCGTAGACTAAAAGCAGCGCAAAAACAGAGTGCAACAGGGTCCAAAAAACTTGAGTGCCACAAGAGAGTTTGAATGCAAGCGTATCCTTTTACAGATCCAGAGATATACTCATCCAATTTTTGTTTTTAGGACAGAACGTGCATGATGAAAAAAACATTGTTTTTAAAAAGCGCATTGCAGAATATCAGTACTTTGATGTGGGAAAACTTCAAAACTTTCAAACAAAATATTTGTAGGCAGTTTACAGCAAGTTGTTGTGGCCGAGTGGTTAAGGCGATGGACTAGAAATCCATTGGGGTATCCCCGCGCAGGTTCGAATCCTGCCAACAACGAGAATCTTTTTATTATCGGCTACAATTTCAGAAGTTAACCTTTAGTATTTCTTCCATTTCAGTTTTATAAATAGGTGGCTTATTTTTGTGTCACTATTGCCTCTCCACAAATTTGTTATCGCTACCTCTTTCATGTCTTTGCTACACCTCATTCCTACTTTAGCACGGGTGTAAACGCTTCAAATTATTATACCGTTGCTCTCTCATTCATACCTGCGCATACACTTGGAAGTTACTTTACCAATAAAAGACGCAAAGAGAGAAATAGAACAAAAGTGCTGGCTGGATTGGCAAACACACTTCATAAAACTGCATTTTCTTTTTTATTCTCCCCCTTGTTACATGCTTAACCTCCCCATGTGTAATTTCTCTTAACCTGCTGTCCCAGGAAGAGAATTTCATCTAAAGGCTCTTTCTGTGTTTTTTTCCCTAGTCTGTCTTTCCCATTTCTTAGCTGTGTAACTGTTCCTTTACGCGCTCTATTTAAACGCCATCAATCTCATTTGAGCTCCTTGCTCCCGCTTCTGTTTTCTCCACCTCTCATACTGCCAGTTCTCTCTTTCTCTGTGGTTGGTGGCTACTTTCCTGAGCTTCCGAAGCCACGTGGTTCCTGCCTCTTGTTGTCAGACTTGAATTGGAAAAGGAACCATATTAACAAGCCTTTACCATTCACACACGGCGGAAGTTTATACTTTAATTCAGTGAGCTAAGAAAAGCGTGTTGTGGGTCCCCTACGAGCCATGGTGCTTGCTTCATCATGATTTGGCACCAGTCATTAGCCGCAGCTCTGCTAATGAGCCACTGAGGTCAGTTTCAATATTTACTCAAAAACATAACCATGCAGCCCACCCCTCAACTGTGTATTTATCTTGCTTTTCTGCTGTTCGTGTGATTAGCTGGGAGGAGCTCACGGCGACATCCTCCCTATAAAAGAATAGATGGATCACTCTCTAACTCTTTCTTGCTTCACATACAAATGGCTTGAAAGGTGCAGGGAAGATGCAGGTCTAATAGACAGAATAGAAGGTCTGTGCCAGGTGGGTTTCTCTGCATTGTTGTTCCATCACAGGTCCGCAAGTGTAATGTGTGATCTTTGACTCCTGGCATTTCACAAGCAGGCGGCCAGGAAACGGTTTCAGCCTATCAACCACTGAGGAGACGCAGCCTCTGAATGAGGAATGAGGAAGCAATGAATACATCCAGCCTATCACAGGAACAGCCCTGAGTGTTCCGAATTATAAATTCTCCATGTCACTGTATGTCGTTGAGCCCAAGTAGCTCGCCGTGATCGTATAGTGGTTAGTACTCTGCATTGTGGCCGCAGCAACCTCGGTTCGAATCCGAGTCTCGGCATTGTGGTTGGCAATGTCACGGCAGTTGGGTGTTAATTTTACAGAATTAGCAAATGTACCAGTGGTTTTTGTAAAATGTCTATTAAAAACAGATCCTTTCAAATATTTAAACCATCTAACAACAAATGATTTAAACTCGCATGATTATAAGCTGTAGCTATAATGTATTTACTTACATAAATTATCGGTCTTGAACCTATTGGGGGTGGAGGGGGAGCGGAGCTCACCCCCCAGGTGCAGTTGAGTGACCTGTGTTGTGGCTCTCTAGAGGGAAGGCACACATTTTGCTGTCACCCAGCCCAATCCAGACGTGTATTGGGGCCAGGTTTCAGGCAAATAGAGCAGTAAGTGCAGAGAAATGTTCACTCTCTAAAAGTGGCATTTCTAAAATAGTAAAGTTAAATCCAACCTCACCAGTAAGTAGGATTTTCAATAAATAAATAAAGCTACTCCTCTCCGATATGGAATTACCAAATAAAAAGTATAGGGGAATACACAGAGCTAACCTATGAGAGGGGTAGACCTCACAGTAGTGAAAAATGAAATAGACTGTTTGGTACTTACAGGACACGCGAACCACCAAAGTACATATCTTATTTTTTACATACATAGCATCATGCACCTAGGACTACCTAGGGCCTACCTTAGGTATAAATTCTATGTAATAAAAGGGGAGTTTAAGGCTTGGCAAGTAGGCTGGGACTCACCTGGGAGACCCCTGAGTCTAAGCCCAGAACCATAACTCTGCCAGTCGAGTACTTACCTAAAAGCCGATAACTCACTTTTCTTCCATAGGCTAACATTCAGTGGTTTCACTTGGAAATTCTTCTAAGTGGTGTGGAGTTTTGGAACTTTAAAATATTCATCTAAAATCAGCCGAACAACGAATTCTGATTTACTCACCTGTTATCAGGAGAGACCTCAGTGCTGCATCTTGGAGCTCGGTACTGACCCTGAAAAGTAATTTTAACCGTACTTACCAGTAACTCGAATTTCCTTCCATGGGATATCATTGCCTGCTTTTTGCTGAAAATTTTCTAAGTGTCGATTTTTGAAACTTACAAATATTCTTTAAAAATCGTACCAACTGTGAAAACGTAATTGTTTACCTGTTTTAGATAGATGTCCCAGTACTGAGCCTAGGAGCCCAGCACTGGATTACAAAAGTAACGAGAACGTACTTTACCCGTAACTTGAATTTTCTTCCATAGGAAACCATTGACTGTTTTTCTGTGAAATTTCTTCTAAGTGTCGATTTTGCAAACATGTAAATATTCCTTAAAAATCGCCTGTATAACTTAAACGCAGTTTCTCAACTGCTTACAGGTGGTACAGTAGTGCTGGATCTAGGATCCAACACTGACCTAGAAAAAGTAACCATAACCCCACTTACCTGCTAAGTGAATTTCCTTCCATAGGATAACATTGGTAATTTGATCAGCAAAAGTTTCTAAGTGTCAACTTTTAAAATAGCAAAATATTGCTTAAAAATCACAACAGTAACTAAAACAAATTTACTCACTTGTTTCCAAGAACTGTCCCAGGACTGAATCTAGGATCCAGTCCTGGATTTAGAAAAGTAATCCTGAAAGTAATTAATTGCATATAACTTAAAATTCCCATTGAGCTCAATGTATTATTGTGATTCAAATTGTGTTGCCTATTGCAATAAACTGTAACTATTACCTGCAAAAGTCAATTGCCTATTGCAAAGTATTTAACTAAAGCATCTCATTCTGAGAAAGTATATTTTGATACCTATTGTTGGTTCTAAAATAAAACAACAATATCTTTTGTATGCAAACCAATGGCCTAGAGTTCAGTTCTTGAGTGTGTGAGACCATTTGCTGACTGAGTGTGTACAACAAATGTTTTACACTGCACTCTGATACTGCCTTACTGCTCGGCAAGCTACCACTTTAGAGAGTAAGGTTATATCTAACTTTAGCCTCTGCCAAACCTCTGGGGACTGGGGACTCTGTGCACACTGTACCTATTTGGGAACAGTATATACAGAGCCACTTTCTCACAGTAGTGATAACGTGATTAGAGTCCTAAGGCCAACATAAAGATACAGCAAAACGTGAGGTGAAAAGCAAAAAGGTTGCTGGTAAGCCACCTTAAGGATGCCAGGTCTAACAAAAACTGAACTAAGGATAACATGAGTAAAACATCAGGTTTCTCTACTGCATTTGGTGAGACAAGTGGGCCTTCTTTTATCTTCCATTCAAGCAATCTTTGACAGACCCCTTTATTATAGAGCTTTTCAAGGATTAAAGATAAGGCACTTACAAAGGAGTCCCAAATACTCAGAGATGGTTGACTTCTGTAATATGGGTCATAGACTAAAAGCAGCGCAAAAACAGAGTGCAACAGGGTCCAAAAAACTTGAGTGCCACAAGAGAGTTTGAATGCAAGCGTATCCTTTTACAGATCCAGAGATATACTTATCCAATTTTTGTTTTTAGGACAGAACGTGCATGATGAAAAAAACATTGTTTTTAAAAAGCGCATTGCAGAATATCAGTACTTTGATGTGGGAAAACTTCAAAACTTTCAAACAAAATATTTGTAGGCAGTTTACAGCAAGTTGTTGTGGCCGAGTGGTTAAGGCGATGGACTAGAAATCCATTGGGGTATCCCCGCGCAGGTTCGAATCCTGCCAACAACGAGAATCTTTTTATTATCGGCTACAATTTCAGAAGTTAACCTTTAGTATTTCTTCCATTTCAGTTTTATAAATAGGTGGCTTATTTTTGTGTCACTATTGCCTCTCCACATATTTGTTATCGCTACCTCTTTCATGTCTTTGCTACACCTCATTCCTACTTTAGCACTGGTGTAAACGCTTCAAATTATTATACCGTTGCTCTCTCATTCATACCTGCGCATACACTTGAAAGTTACTTTACCAATAAAAGACGCAAAGAGAGAAATAGAACAAAAGTGCTGGCTGGATTGGCAAACACACTTCATAAAACTGCATTTTCTTTTTTATTCTCCCCCTTGTTACATGCTTAACCTCCCCATGTGTAATTTCTCTTAACCTGCTGTCCCAGGAAGAGAATTTCATCTAAAGGCTCTTTCTGTGTTTTTTTCCCTAGTCTGTCTTTCCCATTTCTTAGCTGTGTAACTGTTCCTTTACGCGCTCTATTTAAACGCCATCAATCTCATTTGAGCTCCTTGCTCCCGCTTCTGTTTTCTCCACCTCTCATACTGCCAGTTCTCTCTTTCTCTGTGGTTGGTGGCTACTTTCCTGAGCTTCCGAAGCCACGTGGTTCCTGCCTCTTGTTGTCAGACTTGAATTGGAAAAGGAACCATATTAACAAGCCTTTACCATTCACACACGGCGGAAGTTTATACTTTAATTCAGTGAACTAAGAAAAGCGTGTTGTGGGTCCCCTACGAGCCATGGTGCTTGCTTCATCATGATTTGGCACCAGTCATTAGCCGCAGCTCTGCTAATGAGCCACTGAGGTCAGTTTCAATATTTACTCAAAAACATAACCATGCAGCCCACCCCTCAACTGTGTATTTATCTTGCTTTTCTGCTGTTCGTGTGATTAGCTGGGAGGAGCTCACGGCGACATCCTCCCTATAAAAGAATAGATGGATCACTCTCTAACTATTTCTTGCTTCACATACAAATGGCTTGAAAGGTGCAGGGAAGATGCAGGTCTAATAGACAGAATAGAAGGTCTGTGCCAGGTGGGTTTCTCTGCATTGTTGTTCCATCACAGGTCCGCAAGTGTAATGTGTGATCTTTGACTCCTGGCATTTCACAAGCAGGCGGCCAGGAAACGGTTTCAGCCTATCAACCACTGAGGAGACGCAGCCTCTGAATGAGGAATGAGGAAGCAATGAATACATCCAGCCTATCACAGGAACAGCCCTGAGTGTTCCGAATTATAAATTCTCCATGTCACTGTATGTCGTTGAGCCCAAGTAGCTCGCCGTGATCGTATAGTGGTTAGTACTCTGCGTTGTGGCCGCAGCAACCTCGGTTCGAATCCGAGTCACGGCATTGTGGTTGGCAATGTCACGGCAGTTGGGTGTTAATTTTACAGAATTAGCAAATGTACCAGTGGTTTTTGTAAAATGTCTATTAAAAACAGATCCTTTCAAATATTTAAACCATCTAACAACAAATGATTTAAACTCGCATGATTATAAGCTGTAGCTATAATGTATTTACTTACATAAATTATCGGTCTTGAACCTATTGGGGGTGGAGGGGGAGCGGAGCTCACCCCCCAGGTGCAGTTGAGTGACCTGTGTTGTGGCTCTCTAGAGGGAAGGCACACATTTTGCTGTCACCCAGCCCAATCCAGACGTGTATTGGGGCCAGGTTTCAGGCAAATAGAGCAGTAAGTGCAGAGAAATGTTCACTCTCTAAAAGTGGCATTTCTAAAATAGTAAAGTTAAATCCAAACTCACCAGTAAGTAGGATTTTCAATAAAGACTGTTTGGTACTTACAGGACACGCGAACCACCAAAGTACATATCTTATTTTTTACTTACATAGCATCATGCACCTAGGACTACCTAGGGCCTACCTTAGGTATAAATTCTATGTAATAAAAGGGGAGTTTAAGGCTTGGCAAGTAGGCTGGGACTCACCTGGGAGACCCCTGAGTCTAAGCCCAGAACCATAACTCTGCCAGTCGAGTACTTACCTAAAAGCCGATAACTCACTTTTCTTCCATAGGCTAACATTCAGTGGTTTCACTTGGAAATTCTTCTAAGTGGTGTGGAGTTTTGGAACTTTAAAATATTCATCTAAAATCAGCCGAACAACGAATTCTGATTTACTCACCTGTTATCAGGAGAGACCTCAGTGCTGCATCTTGGAGCTCGGTACTGACCCTGAAAAGTAATTTTAACCGTACTTACCAGTAACTCGAATTTCCTTCCATGGGATATCATTGCCTGCTTTTTGCTGAAAATTTTCTAAGTGTCGATTTTTGAAACTTACAAATATTCTTTAAAAATCGTACCAACTGTGAAAACGTAATTGTTTACCTGTTTTAGATAGATGTCCCAGTACTGAGCCTAGGAGCCCAGCACTGGATTACAAAAGTAACGAGAACGTACTTTACCCGTAACTTGAATTTTCTTCCATAGGAAACCATTGACTGTTTTTCTGTGAAATTTCTTCTAAGTGTCGATTTTGCAAACATGTAAATATTCCTTAAAAATCGCCTGTATAACTTAAACGCAGTTTCTCAACTGCTTACAGGTGGTACAGTAGTGCTGGATCTAGGATCCAACACTGACCTAGAAAAAGTAACCATAACCCCACTTACCTGCTAAGTGAATTTCCTTCCATAGGATAACATTGGTAATTTGATCAGCAAAAGTTTCTAAGTGTCAACTTTTAAAATAGCAAAATATTGCTTAAAAATCACAACAGTAACTAAAACAAATTTACTCACTTGTTTCCAAGAACTGTCCCAGGACTGAATCTAGGATCCAGTCCTGGATTTAGAAAAGTAATCCTGAAAGTAATTAATTGCATATAACTTAAAATTCCCATTGAGCTCAATGTATTATTGTGATTCAAATTGTGTTGCCTATTGCAATAAACTGTAACTATTACCTGCAAAAGTCAATTGCCTATTGCAAAGTATTTAACTAAAGCATCTCATTCTGAGAAAGTATATTTTGATACCTATTGTTGGTTCTAAAATAAAACAACAATATCTTTTGTATGCAAACCAATGGCCTAGAGTTCAGTTCTTGAGTGTGTGAGACCATTTGCTGACTGAGTGTGTACAACAAATGTTTTACACTGCACTCTGATACTGCCTTACTGCTCGGCAAGCTACCACTTTAGAGAGTAAGGTTATATCTA
Organism: Triturus cristatus; assembly: GCF_964204655.1. Lineage (NCBI taxonomy): Eukaryota > Metazoa > Chordata > Amphibia > Caudata > Salamandridae > Triturus > Triturus cristatus. The sequence goes on from NC_140595.1 coordinate 725,097,862, forward strand.
ACTTTAGCCTCTGCCAAACCTCTGGGGACTGGGGACTCTGTGCACACTGTACCTATTTGGGAACAGTATATACAGAGCCACTTTCTCACAGTAGTGATAACGTGATTAGAGTCCTAAGGCCAACATAAAGATACAGCAAAACGTGAGGTGAAAAGCAAAAAGGTTGCTGGTAAGCCACCTTAAGGATGCCAGGTCTAACAAAAACTGAACTAAGGATAACATGAGTAAAACATCAGGTTTCTCTACTGCATTTGGTGAGACAAGTGGGCCTTCTTTTATCTTCCATTCAAGCAATCTTTGACAGACCCCTTTATTATAGAGCTTTTCAAGGATTAAAGATAAGGCACTTACAAAGGAGTCCCAAATACTCAGAGATGGTTGACTTCTGTAATATGGGTCATAGACTAAAAGCAGCGCAAAAACAGAGTGCAACAGGGTCCAAAAAACTTGAGTGCCACAAGAGAGTTTGAATGCAAGCGTATCCTTTTACAGATCCAGAGATATACTTATCCAATTTTTGTTTTTAGGACAGAACGTGCATGATGAAAAAAACATTGTTTTTAAAAAGCGCATTGCAGAATATCAGTACTTTGATGTGGGAAAACTTCAAAACTTTCAAACAAAATATTTGTAGGCAGTTTACAGCAAGTTGTTGTGGCCGAGTGGTTAAGGCGATGGACTAGAAATCCATTGGGGTATCCCCGCGCAGGTTCGAATCCTGCCAACAACGAGAATCTTTTTATTATCGGCTACAATTTCAGAAGTTAACCTTTAGTATTTCTTCCATTTCAGTTTTATAAATAGGTGGCTTATTTTTGTGTCACTATTGCCTCTCCACATATTTGTTATCGCTACCTCTTTCATGTCTTTGCTACACCTCATTCCTACTTTAGCACTGGTGTAAACGCTTCAAATTATTATACCGTTGCTCTCTCATTCATACCTGCGCATACACTTGAAAGTTACTTTACCAATAAAAGACGCAAAGAGAGAAATAGAACAAAAGTGCTGGCTGGATTGGCAAACACACTTCATAAAACTGCATTTTCTTTTTTATTCTCCCCCTTGTTACATGCTTAACCTCCCCATGTGTAATTTCTCTTAACCTGCTGTCCCAGGAAGAGAATTTCATCTAAAGGCTCTTTCTGTGTTTTTTTCCCTAGTCTGTCTTTCCCATTTCTTAGCTGTGTAACTGTTCCTTTACGCGCTCTATTTAAACGCCATCAATCTCATTTGAGCTCCTTGCTCCCGCTTCTGTTTTCTCCACCTCTCATACTGCCAGTTCTCTCTTTCTCTGTGGTTGGTGGCTACTTTCCTGAGCTTCCGAAGCCACGTGGTTCCTGCCTCTTGTTGTCAGACTTGAATTGGAAAAGGAACCATATTAACAAGCCTTTACCATTCACACACGGCGGAAGTTTATACTTTAATTCAGTGAACTAAGAAAAGCGTGTTGTGGGTCCCCTACGAGCCATGGTGCTTGCTTCATCATGATTTGGCACCAGTCATTAGCCGCAGCTCTGCTAATGAGCCACTGAGGTCAGTTTCAATATTTACTCAAAAACATAACCATGCAGCCCACCCCTCAACTGTGTATTTATCTTGCTTTTCTGCTGTTCGTGTGATTAGCTGGGAGGAGCTCACGGCGACATCCTCCCTATAAAAGAATAGATGGATCACTCTCTAACTATTTCTTGCTTCACATACAAATGGCTTGAAAGGTGCAGGGAAGATGCAGGTCTAATAGACAGAATAGAAGGTCTGTGCCAGGTGGGTTTCTCTGCATTGTTGTTCCATCACAGGTCCGCAAGTGTAATGTGTGATCTTTGACTCCTGGCATTTCACAAGCAGGCGGCCAGGAAACGGTTTCAGCCTATCAACCACTGAGGAGACGCAGCCTCTGAATGAGGAATGAGGAAGCAATGAATACATCCAGCCTATCACAGGAACAGCCCTGAGTGTTCCGAATTATAAATTCTCCATGTCACTGTATGTCGTTGAGCCCAAGTAGCTCGCCGTGATCGTATAGTGGTTAGTACTCTGCGTTGTGGCCGCAGCAACCTCGGTTCGAATCCGAGTCACGGCATTGTGGTTGGCAATGTCACGGCAGTTGGGTGTTAATTTTACAGAATTAGCAAATGTACCAGTGGTTTTTGTAAAATGTCTATTAAAAACAGATCCTTTCAAATATTTAAACCATCTAACAACAAATGATTTAAACTCGCATGATTATAAGCTGTAGCTATAATGTATTTACTTACATAAATTATCGTTCTTGAACCTATTGGGGGTGGAGGGGGAGCGGAGCTCACCCCCCAGGTGCAGTTGAGTGACCTGTGTTGTGGCTCTCTAGAGGGAAGGCACACATTTTGCTGTCACCCAGCCCAATCCAGACGTGTATTGGGGCCAGGTTTCAGGCAAATAGAGCAGTAAGTGCAGAGAAATGTTCACTCTCTAAAAGTGGCATTTCTAAAATAGTAAAGTTAAATTCAACCTCACCAGTAAGTAGGATTTTCAATAAATAAATAAAGCTACTCCTCTCCGATATGGAATTACCAAATAAAAAGTATAGGGGAATACACAGAGCTAACCTATGAGAGGGGTAGACCTCACAGTAGTGAAAAATGAAATAGACTGTTTGGTACTTACAGGACACGCGAACCACCAAAGTACATATCTTATTTTTTACTTACATAGCATCATGCACCTAGGACTACCTAGGGCCTACCTTAGGTATAAATTATATGTAATAAAAGGGGAGTTTAAGGCTTGGCAAGTAGGCTGGGACTCACCTGGGAGACCCCTGAGTCTAAGCCCAGAACCATAACTCTGCCAGTCGAGTACTTACCTAAAAGCCGATAACTCACTTTTCTTCCATAGGCTAACATTCAGTGGTTTCACTTGGAAATTCTTCTAAGTGGTGTGTAGTTTTGGAACTTTAAAATATTCATCTAAAATCAGCCGAACAATGAATTCTGATTTACTCACCTGTTATCAGGAGAGACCTCAGTGCTGCATCTTGGAGCTCGGTACTGACCCTGAAAAGTAATTTTAACCGTACTTACCAGTAACTCGAATTTCCTTCCATGGGATATCATTGCCTGCTTTTTGCTGAAAATTTTCTAAGTGTCGATTTTTGAAACTTACAAATATTCTTTAAAAATCGTACCAACTGTGAAAACGTAATTGTTTACCTGTTTTAGATAGATGTCCCAGTACTGAGCCTAGGAGCCCAGCACTGGATTACAAAAGTAACGAGAACGTACTTTACCCGTAACTTGAATTTTCTTCCATAGGAAACCATTGACTGTTTTTCTGTGAAATTTCTTCTAAGTGTCGATTTTGCAAACATGTAAATATTCCTTAAAAATCGCCTGTATAACTTAAACGCAGTTTCTCAACTGCTTACAGGTGGTACAGTAGTGCTGGATCTAGGATCCAACACTGACCTAGAAAAAGTAACCATAACCCCACTTACCTGCTAAGTGAATTTCCTTCCATAGGATAACATTGGTAATTTGATCAGCAAAAGTTTCTAAGTGTCAACTTTTAAAATAGCAAAATATTGCTTAAAAATCACAACAGTAACTAAAACAAATTTACTCACTTGTTTCCAAGAACTGTCCCAGGACTGAATCTAGGATCCAGTCCTGGATTTAGAAAAGTAATCCTGAAAGTAATTAATTGCATATAACTTAAAATTCCCATTGAGCTCAATGTATTATTGTGATTCAAATTGTGTTGCCTATTGCAATAAACTGTAACTATTACCTGCAAAAGTCAATTGCCTATTGCAAAGTATTTAACTAAAGCATCTCATTCTGAGAAAGTATATTTTGATACCTATTGTTGGTTCTAAAATAAAACAACAATATCTTTTGTATGCAAACCAATGGCCTAGAGTTCAGTTCTTGAGTGTGTGAGACCATTTGCTGACTGAGTGTGTACAACAAATGTTTTACACTGCACTCTGATACTGCCTTACTGCTCGGCAAGCTACCACTTTAGAGAGTAAGGTTATATCTAACTTTAGCCTCTGCCAAACCTCTGGGGACTGGGGACTCTGTGCACACTGTACCTATTTGGGAACAGTATATACAGAGCCACTTTCTCACAGTAGTGATAACGTGATTAGAGTCCTAAGGCCAACATAAAGATACAGCAAAACGTGAGGTGAAAAGCAAAAAGGTTGCTGGTAAGCCACCTTAAGGATGCCAGGTCTAACAAAAACTGAACTAAGGATAACATGAGTAAAACATCAGGTTTCTCTACTGCATTTGGTGAGACAAGTGGGCCTTCTTTTATCTTCCATTCAAGCAATCTTTGACAGACCCCTTTATTATAGAGCTTTTCAAGGATTAAAGATAAGGCACTTACAAAGGAGTCCCAAATACTCAGAGATGGTTGACTTCTGTAATATGGGTCGTAGACTAAAAGCAGCGCAAAAACAGAGTGCAACAGGGTCCAAAAAACTTGAGTGCCACAAGAGAGTTTGAATGCAAGCGTATCCTTTTACAGATCCAGAGATATACTCATCCAATTTTTGTTTTTAGGACAGAACGTGCATGATGAAAAAAACATTGTTTTTAAAAAGCGCATTGCAGAATATCAGTACTTTGATGTGGGAAAACTTCAAAACTTTCAAACAAAATATTTGTAGGCAGTTTACAGCAAGTTGTTGTGGCCGAGTGGTTAAGGCGATGGACTAGAAATCCATTGGGGTATCCCTGCGCAGGTTCGAATCCTGCCAACAACGAGAATCTTTTTATTATCGGCTACAATTTCAGAAGTTAACCTTTAGTATTTCTTCCATTTCAGTTTTATAAATAGGTGGCTTATTTTTGTGTCACTATTGCCTCTCCACATATTTGTTATCGCTACCTCTTTCATGTCTTTGCTACACCTCATTCCTACTTTAGCACTGGTGTAAACGCTTCAAATTATTATACCGTTGCTCTCTCATTCATACCTGCGCATACACTTGAAAGTTACTTTACCAATAAAAGACGCAAAGAGAGAAATAGAACAAAAGTGCTGGCTGGATTGGCAAACACACTTCATAAAACTGCATTTTCTTTTTTATTCTCCCCCTTGTTACATGCTTAACCTCCCCATGTGTAATTTCTCTTAACCTGCTGTCCCAGGAAGAGAATTTCATCTAAAGGCTCTTTCTGTGTTTTTTTCCCTAGTCTGTCTTTCCCATTTCTTAGCTGTGTAACTGTTCCTTTACGCGCTCTATTTAAACGCCATCAATCTCATTTGAGCTCCTTGCTCCCGCTTCTGTTTTCTCCACCTCTCATACTGCCAGTTCTCTCTTTCTCTGTGGTTGGTGGCTACTTTCCTGAGCTTCCGAAGCCACGTGGTTCCTGCCTCTTGTTGTCAGACTTGAATTGGAAAAGGAACCATATTAACAAGCCTTTACCATTCACACACGGCGGAAGTTTATACTTTAATTCAGTGAACTAAGAAAAGCGTGTTGTGGGTCCCCTACGAGCCATGGTGCTTGCTTCATCATGATTTGGCACCAGTCATTAGCCGCAGCTCTGCTAATGAGCCACTGAGGTCAGTTTCAATATTTACTCAAAAACATAACCATGCAGCCCACCCCTCAACTGTGTATTTATCTTGCTTTTCTGCTGTTCGTGTGATTAGCTGGGAGGAGCTCACGGCGACATCCTCCCTATAAAAGAATAGATGGATCACTCTCTAACTCTTTCTTGCTTCACATACAAATGGCTTGAAAGGTGCAGGGAAGATGCAGGTCTAATAGACAGAATAGAAGGTCTGTGCCAGGTGGGTTTCTCTGCATTGTTGTTCCATCACAGGTCCGCAAGTGTAATGTGTGATCTTTGACTCCTGGCATTTCACAAGCAGGCGGCCAGGAAACGGTTTCAGCCTATCAACCACTGAGGAGACGCAGCCTCTGAATGAGGAATGAGGAAGCAATGAATACATCCAGCCTATCACAGGAACAGCCCTGAGTGTTCCGAATTATAAATTCTCCATGTCACTGTATGTCGTTGAGCCCAAGTAGCTCGCCGTGATCGTATAGTGGTTAGTACTCTGCGTTGTGGCCGCAGCAACCTCGGTTCGAATCCGAGTCACGGCATTGTGGTTGGCAATGTCACGGCAGTTGGGTGTTAATTTTACAGAATTAGCAAATGTACCAGTGGTTTTTGTAAAATGTCTATTAAAAACAGATCCTTTCAAATATTTAAACCATCTAACAACAAATGATTTAAACTCGCATGATTATAAGCTGTAGCTATAATGTATTTACTTACATAAATTATCGGTCTTGAACCTATTGGGGGTGGAGGGGGAGCGGAGCTCACCCCCAGGTGCAGTTGAGTGACCTGTGTTGTGGCTCTCTAGAGGGAAGGCACACATTTTGCTGTCACCCAGCCCAATCCAGACGTGTATTGGGGCCAGGTTTCAGGCAAATAGAGCAGTAAGTGCAGAGAAATGTTCACTCTCTAAAAGTGGCATTTCTAAAATAGTAAAGTTAAATCCAACCTCACCAGTAAGTAGGATTTTCAATAAATAAATAAAGCTACTCCTCTCCGATATGGAATTACCAAATAAAAAGTATAGGGGAATACACAGAGCTAACCTATGAGAGGGGTAGACCTCACAGTAGTGAAAAATGAAATAGACTGTTTGGTACTTACAGGACACGCGAACCACCAAAGTACATATCTTATTTTTTACTTACATAGCATCATGCACCTAGGACTACCTAGGGCCTACCTTAGGTATAAATTCTATGTAATAAAAGGGGAGTTTAAGGCTTGGCAAGTAGGCTGGGACTCACCTGGGAGACCCCTGAGTCTAAGCCCAGAACCATAACTCTGCCAGTCGAGTACTTACCTAAAAGCCGATAACTCACTTTTCTTCCATAGGCTAACATTCAGTGGTTTCACTTGGAAATTCTTCTAAGTGGTGTGGAGTTTTGGAACTTTAAAATATTCATCTAAAATCAGCCGAACAACGAATTCTGATTTACTCACCTGTTATCAGGAGAGACCTCAGTGCTGCATCTTGGAGCTCGGTACTGACCCTGAAAAGTAATTTTAACCGTACTTACCAGTAACTCGAATTTCCTTCCATGGGATATCATTGCCTGCTTTTTGCTGAAAATTTTCTAAGTGTCGATTTTTGAAACTTACAAATATTCTTTAAAAATCGTACCAAATGTGAAAACGTAATTGTTTACCTGTTTTAGATAGATGTCCCAGTACTGAGCCTAGGAGCCCAGCACTGGATTACAAAAGTAACGAGAACGTACTTTACCCGTAACTTGAATTTTCTTCCATAGGAAACCATTGACTGTTTTTCTGTGAAATTTCTTCTAAGTGTCGATTTTGCAAACATGTAAATATTCCTTAAAAATCGCCTGTATAACTTAAACACAGTTTCTCAACTGCTTACAGGTGGTACAGTAGTGCTGGATCTAGGATCCAACACTGACCTAGAAAAAGTAACCATAACCCCACTTACCTGCTAAGTGAATTTCCTTCCATAGGATAACATTGGTAATTTGATCAGCAAAAGTTTCTAAGTGTCAACTTTTAAAATAGCAAAATATTGCTTAAAAATCACAACAGTAACTAAAACGAATTTACTCACTTGTTTCCAAGAACTGTCCCAGGACTGAATCTAGGATCCAGACCTGGATTTAGAAAAGTAATCCTGAAAGTAATTAATTGCATATAACTTAAAATTCCCATTGAGCTCAATGTATTATTGTTATTCAAATTGTGTTGCCTATTGCAATAAACTGTAACTATGACCTGCAAAAGTCAATTGCCTATTGCAAAGTATTTAACTAAAGCATCTCATTCTGAGAAAGTAGATTTTGATACCTATTGTTGGTTCTAAAATAAAACAACAATATCTTTTGTATGCAAACCAATGGCCTAGAGTTCAGTTCTTGAGTGTGTGAGACCATTTGCTGACTGAGTGTGTACAACAAATGTTTTACACTGTACTCTGATACTGCCTTACTGCTCGGCAAGCTACCACTTTAGAGAGTAAGGTTATATCTAACTTTAGCCTCTGCCAAACCTCTGGGGACTGGGGACTCTGTGCACACTGTACCTATTTGGGAACAGTATATACAGAGCCACTTTCTCACAGTAGTGATAAAGTGATTAGAGTCCTAAGGCCAACATAAAGATACAGCAAAACGTGAGGTGAAAAGCAAAAAGGTTGCTGGTAGGCCACCTTAAGGATGCCAGGTCTAACAAAAACTGAACTAAGGATAACATGAGTAAAACATCAGGTTTCTCTACTGCATTTGGTGAGACAAGTGGGCCTTCTTTTATCTTCCATTCAAGCAATCTTTGACAGACCCCTTTATTATAGAGCTTTTCAAGGATTAAAGATAAGGCACTTACAAAGGAGTCCCAAATACTCAGAGATGGTTGACTTCTGTAATATGGGTCGTAGACTAAAAGCAGCGCAAAAACAGAGTGCAACAGGGTCCAAAAAATTGAGTGCCACAAGAGAGTTTGAATGCAAGCGTATCCTTTTACAGATCCAGAGATATACTCATCCAATTTTTGTTTTTAGGACAGAACGTGCATGATGAAAAAAACATTGTTTTTAAAAAGCGCATTGCAGAATATCAGTACTTTGATGTGGGAAAACTTCAAAACTTTCAAACAAAATATTTGTAGGCTGCTTACAGCAAGTTGTTGTGGCCGAGTGGTTAAGGCGATGGACTAGAAATCCATTGGGGTATCCCCGCGCAGGTTCGAATCCTACCAACAACGAGAATCTTTTTATTATCGGCTACAATTTCAGAAGTTAACCTTTAGTATTTCTTCCATTTCAGTTTTATAAATAGGTGGCTTATTTTTGTGTCACTATTGCCTCTCCACATATTTGTTATCGCTACCTCTTTCATGTCTTTGCTACACCTCATTCCTACTTTAGCACTGGTGTAAACGCTTCAAATTATTATACCGTTGCTCTCTCATTCATACCTGCGCATACACTTGAAAGTTACTTTACCAATAAAAGACGCAAAGAGAGAAATAGAACAAAAGTGCTGGCTGGATTGGCAAACACACTTCATAAAACTGCATTTTCTTTTTTATTCTCCCCCTTGTTACATGCTTAACCTCCCCATGTGTAATTTCTCTTAACCTGCTGTCCCAGGAAGAGAATTTCATCTAAAGGCCCTTTCTGTGTTTTTTTCCCTAGTCTGTCTTTCCCATTTCTTAGCTGTGTAACTGTTCCTTTACGCGCTCTATTTAAATGCCATCAATCTCATTTGAGCTCCTTGCTCCCGCTTCTGTTTTCTCCACCTCTCATACTGCCAGTTCTCTCTTTCTCTGTGGTTGGTGGCTACTTTCCTGAGCTTCCGAAGCCACGTGGTTCCTGCCTCTTGTTGTCAGACTTGAATTGGAAAAGGAACCATATTAACAAGCCTTTACCACTCACACACGGCGGAAGTTTATACTTTAATTCAGTGAGCTAAGAAAAGCGTGTTGTGGGTCCCCTACGAGCCATGGTGCTTGCTTCATCATGATTTGGCACCAGTCATTAGCCGCAGCTCTGCTAATGAGCCACTGAGGTCAGTTTCAATATTTACTCAAAAACATAACCATGCAGCCCACCCCTCAACTGTGTATTTATCTTGCTTTTCTGCTGTTCGTGTGATTAGCTGGGAGGAGCTCACGGCGACATCCTCCCTATAAAAGTGTAGATGGATCACTCTCTAACTCTTTCTTGCTTCACATACAAATGGCTTGAAAGGTGCAGGGAAGATGCAGGTCTAATAGACAGAATAGAAGGTCTGTGCCAGGTGCGTTTCTCTGCATTGTTGTTCCATCACAGGTCCGCAAGTGTAATGTGTGATCTTTGACTCCTGGCATTTCACAAGCAGGCGGCCAGGAAACGGTTTCAGCCTATCAACCACTAAGGAGACGCAGCCTCTGAATGAGGAATGAGGAAGCAATGAATACATCCAGCCTATCACAGGAACAGCCCTGAGTGTTCCGAATTATAAATTCTCCATGTCACTGTATGTTGTTGAGCCCAAGTAGCTCGCCGTGATCGTATAGTGGTTAGTACTCTGTGTTGTGGCTGCAGCAACCTCGGTTCGAATCCGAGTCACGGCATTGTGGTTGGCAATGTCACGGCAGTTGGGTGTTAATTTTACAGAATTAGCAAATGTACCAGTGGTTTTAGTAAAATGTCTATTAAAAACAGATCCTTTCAAATATTTAAACCATCTAACAACAAATGATTTAAACTCGCATGATTATAAGCTGTAGCTATAATGTATTTACTTACATAAATTATCGGTCTTGAACCTATTGGGGGTGGAGGGGGACCGGAGCTCACACCCCAGGTGCAGTTGCGTGACCTGTGTTGTGGCTCTCTAGAGGGAAGGCACACATTTTGCTGTCACCCAGCCCAATCCAGACGTGTATTGGGGCCAGGTTTCAGGCAAATAGAGCAGTAAGTGCAGAGAAATGTTCACTCTCTAAAAGTGGCATTTCTAAAATAGTAAAGTTAAATTCAACCTCACCAGTAAGTAGGATTTTCAATAAATAAATAAAGCTACTCCTCTCCGATATGGAATTACCAAATAAAAAGTATAGGGGAATACACAGAGCTAACCTATGAGAGGGGTAGACCTCACAGTAGTGAAAAATGAAATAGACTGTTTGGTACTTACAGGACACGCGAACCACCAAAGTACATATCTTATTTTTTACTTACATAGCATCATGCACCTAGGACTACCTAGGGCCTACCTTAGGAATAAATTATATGTAATAAAAGGGGAGTTTAAGGCTTGGCAAGTAGGCTGGGACTCGCCTGGGAGACCCCTGAGTCTAAGCCCAGAACCATAACTCTGCCAGTCGAGTACTTACCTAAAAGCCGATAACTCACTTTTCTTCCATAGGCTAACATTCAGTGGTTTCACTTGGAAATTCTTCTAAGTGGTGTGGAGTTTTGGAACTTTAAAATATTCATCTAAAATCAGCCGAACAACGAATTCTGATTTACTCACCTGTTATCAGGAGAGACCTCAGTGCTGCATCTTGGAGCTCGGTACTGACCCTGAAAAGTAATTTTAACCGTACTTACCAGTAACTCGAATTTCCTTCCATGGGATATCATTGCCTGCTTTTTGCTGAAAATTTTCTAAGTGTCGATTTTTGAAACTTACAAATATTCTTTAAAAATCGTACCAACTGTGAAAACGTAATTGTTTACCTGTTTTAGATAGATGTCCCAGTACTGAGCCTAGGAGCCCAGCACTGGATTACAAAAGTAACGAGAACGTACTTTACCCGTAACTTGAATTTTCTTCCATAGGAAACCATTGACTGTTTTTCTGTGAAATTTCTTCTAAGTGTCGATTTTGCAAACATGTAAATATTCCTTAAAAATCGCCTGTATAACTTAAACACAGTTTCTCAACTGCTTACAGGTGGTACAGTAGTGCTGGATCTAGGATCCAACACTGACCTAGAAAAAGTAACCATAACCCCACTTACCTGCTAAGTGAATTTCCTTCCATAGGATAACATTGGTAATTTGATCAGCAAAAGTTTCTACGTGTCAACTTTTAAAATAGCAAAATATTGCTTAAAAATCACAACAGTAACTAAAACGAATTTACTCACTTGTTTCCAAGAACTGTCCCAGGACTGAAACTAGGATCCAGTCCTGGATTTAGAAAAGTAATCCTGAAAGTAATTAATTGCATATAACTTAAAATTCCCATTGATCTCAATGTATTATTGTGATTCAAATTGTGTTGCCTATTGCAATAAACTGTAACTATGACCTGCAAAAGTCAATTGCCTATTGCAAAGTATTTAACTAAAGCATCTCATTCTGAGAAAGTATATTTTGATACCTATTGTTGGTTCTAAAATAAAACAACAATATCTTTTGTATGCAAACCAATGGCCTAGAGTTCAGTTCTTGAGTGTGTGAGACCATTTGCTGACTGAGTGTGTACAACAAATGTTTTACACTGTACTCTGATACTGCCTTACTGCTCGGCAAGCTACCACTTTAGAGAGTAAGGTTATATCTAACTTTAGCCTCTGCCAAACCTCTGGGGACTGGGGACTCTGTGCACACTGTACCTATTTGGGAACAGTATATACAGAGCCACTTTCTCACAGTAGTGATAAAGTGATTAGAGTCCTAAGGCCAACATAAAGATACAGCAAAACGTGAGGTGAAAAGCAAAAAGGTTGCTGGTAGGCCACCTTAAGGATGCCAGGTCTAACAAAAACTGAACTAAGGATAACATGAGTAAAACATCAGGTTTCTCTACTGCATTTGGTGAGACAAGTGGGCCTTCTTTTATCTTCCATTCAAGCAATCTTTGACAGACCCCTTTATTATAGAGCTTTTCAAGGATTAAAGATAAGGCACTTACAAGGAGTCCCAAATACTCAGAGATGGTTGACTTCTGTAATATGGGTCGTAGACTAAAAGCAGCGCAAAAACAGAGTGCAACAGGGTCCAAAAAATTGAGTGCCACAAGAGAGTTTGAATGCAAGTGTATCCTTTTACAGATCCAGAGATATACTCATCCAATTTTTGTTTTTAGGACAGAACGTGCATGATGAAAAAAACATTGTTTTTAAAAAGCGCATTGCAGAATATCAGTACTTTGATGTGGGAAAACTTCAAAACTTTCAAACAAAATATTTGTAGGCTGCTTACAGCAAGTTGTTGTGGCCGAGTGGTTAAGGCGATGGACTAGAAATCCATTGGGGTATCCCCGCGCAGGTTCGAATCCTGCCAACAACGAGAATCTTTTTATTATCGGCTACAATTTCAGAAGTTAACCTTTAGTATTTCTTCCATTTCAGTTTTATAAATAGGTGGCTTATTTTTGTGTCACTATTGCCTCTCCACATATTTGTTATCGCTACCTCTTTCATGTCTTTGCTACACCTCATTCCTACTTTAGCACTGGTGTAAACGCTTCAAATTATTATACCGTTGCTCTCTCATTCATACCTGCGCATACACTTGAAAGTTACTTTACCAATAAAAGACGCAAAGAGAGAAATAGAACAAAAGTGCTGGCTGGATTGGCAAACACACTTCATAAAACTGCATTTTCTTTTTTATTCTCCCCCATGTTACATGCTTAACCTCCCCATGTGTAATTTCTCTTAACCTGCTGTCCCAGGAAGAGAATTTCATCTAAAGGCCCTTTCTGTGTTTTTTTCCCTAGTCTGTCTTTTCCATTTCTTAGCTGTGTAACTGTTCCTTTACGCGCTCTATTTAAATGCCATCAATCTCATTTGAGCTCCTTGCTCCCGCTTCTGTTTTCTCCACCTCTCATACTGCCAGTTCTCTCTTTCTCTGTGGTTGGTGGCTACTTTCCTGAGCTTCCGAAGCCACGTGGTTCCTGCCTCTTGTTGTCAGACTTGAATTGGAAAAGGAACCATATTAACAAGCCTTTACCACTCACACACGGCGGAAGTTTATACTTTAATTCAGTGAGCTAAGAAAAGCGTGTTGTGGGTCCCCTACGAGCCATGGTGCTTGCTTCATCATGATTTGGCACCAGTCATTAGCCGCAGCTCTGCTAATGAGCCACTGAGGTCAGTTTCAATATTTACTCAAAAACATAACCATGCAGCCCACCCCTCAACTGTGTATTTATCTTGCTTTTCTGCTGTTCGTGTGATTAGCTGGGAGGAGCTCACGGCGACATCCTCCCTATAAAAGTGTAGATGGATCACTCTCTAACTCTTTCTTGCTTCACATACAAATGGCTTGAAAGGTGCAGGGAAGATGCAGGTCTAATAGACAGAATAGAAGGTCTGTGCCAGGTGGGTTTCTCTGCATTGTTGTTCCATCACAGGTCCGCAAGTGTAATGTGTGATCTTTGACTCCTGGCATTTCACAAGCAGGCGGCCAGGAAACGGTTTCAGCCTATCAACCACTGAGGAGACGCAGCCTCTGAATGAGGAATGAGGAAGCAATGAATACATCCAGCCTATCACAGGAACAGCCCTGAGTGTTCCGAATTATAAATTCTCCATGTCACTGTATGTTGTTGAGCCCAAGTAGCTCGCCGTGATCGTATAGTGGTTAGTACTCTGCGTTGTGGCTGCAGCAACCTCGGTTCGAATCCGAGTCACGGCATTGTGGTGGGCAATGTCACGGCAGTTGGGTGTTAATTTTACAGAATTAGCAAATGTACCAGTGGTTTTAGTAAAATGTCTATTAAAAACAGATCCTTTCAAATATTTAAACCATCTAACAACAAATGATTTAAACTCGCATGATTATAAGCTGTAGCTATAATGTATTTACTTACATAAATTATCGGTCTTGAACCTATTGGGGGTGGAGGGGGACCGGAGCTCACACCCCAGGTGCAGTTGCGTGACCGGTGTTGTGGCTCTCTAGAGGGAAGGCACACATTTTGCTGTCACCCAGCCCAATCCAGACGTGTATTGGGGCCAGGTTTCAGGCAAATAGAGCAGTAAGTGCAGAGAAATGTTCACTCTCTAAAAGTGGCATTTCTAAAATAGTAAAGTTAAATTCAACCTCACCAGTAAGTAGGATTTTCAATAAATAAATAAAGCTACTCCTCTCCGATATGGAATTACCAAATAAAAAGTATAGGGGAATACACAGAGCTAACCTATGAGAGGGGTAGACCTCACAGTAGTGAAAAATGAAATAGACTGTTTGGTACTTACAGGACACGCGAACCACCAAAGTACATATCTTATTTTTTACTTACATAGCATCATGCACCTAGGACTACCTAGGGCCTACCTTAGGAATAAATTATATGTAATAAAAGGGGAGTTTAAGGCTTGGCAAGTAGGCTGGGACTCGCCTGGGAGACCCCTGAGTCTAAGCCCAGAACCATAACTCTGCCAGTCGAGTACTTACCTAAAAGCCGATAACTCACTTTTCTTCCATAGGCTAACATTCAGTGGTTTCACTTGGAAATTCTTCTAAGTGGTGTGGAGTTTTGGAACTTTAAAATATTCATCTAAAATCAGCCGAACAACAAATTCTGATTTACTCACCTGTTATCAGGAGAGACCTCAGTGCTGCATCTTGGAGCTCGGTACTGACCCTGAAAAGTAATTTTAACCGTACTTACCAGTAACTCGAATTTCCTTCCATGGGATATCATTGCCTGCTTTTTGCTGAAAATTTTCTAAGTGTCGATTTTTGAAACTTACAAATATTCTTTAAAAATCGTACCAACTGTGAAAACGTAATTGTTTACCTGTTTTAGATAGATGTCCCAGTACTGAGCCTAGGAGCCCAGCACTGGATTACAAAAGTAACGAGAACGTACTTTACCCGTAACTTGAATTTTCTTCCATAGGAAACCATTGACTGTTTTTCTGTGAAATTTCTTCTAAGTGTCGATTTTGCAAACATGTAAATATTCCTTAAAAATCGCCTGTATAACTTAAACACAGTTTCTCAACTGCTTACAGGTGGTACAGTAGTGCTGGATCTAGGATCCAACACTGACCTAGAAAAAGTAACCATAACCCCACTTACCTGCTAAGTGAATTTCCTTCCATAGGATAACATTGGTAATTTGATCAGCAAAAGTTTCTACGTGTCAACTTTTAAAATAGCAAAATATTGCTTAAAAATCACAACAGTAACTAAAACGAATTTACTCACTTGTTTCCAAGAACTGTCCCAGGACTGAAACTAGGATCCAGTCCTGGATTTAGAAAAGTAATCCTGAAAGTAATTAATTGCATATAACTTAAAATTCCCATTGATCTCAATGTATTATTGTGATTCAAATTGTGTTGCCTATTGCAATAAACTGTAACTATGACCTGCAAAAGTCAATTGCCTATTGCAAAGTATTTAACTAAAGCATCTCATTCTGAGAAAGTATATTTTGATACCTATTGTTGGTTCTAAAATAAAACAACAATATCTTTTGTATGCAAACCAATGGCCTAGAGTTCAGTTCTTGAGTGTGTGAGACCATTTGCTGACTGAGTGTGTACAACAAATGTTTTACACTGTACTCTGATACTGCCTTACTGCTCGGCAAGCTACCACTTTAGAGAGTAAGGTTATATCTAACTTTAGCCTCTGCCAAACCTCTGGGGACTGGGGACTCTGTGCACACTGTACCTATTTGGGAACAGTATATACAGAGCCACTTTCTCACAGTAGTGATAAAGTGATTAGAGTCCTAAGGCCAACATAAAGATACAGCAAAACGTGAGGTGAAAAGCAAAAAGGTTGCTGGTAGGCCACCTTAAGGATGCCAGGTCTAACAAAAACTGAACTAAGGATAACATGAGTAAAACATCAGGTTTCTCTACTGCATTTGGTGAGACAAGTGGGCCTTCTTTTATCTTCCATTCAAGCAATCTTTGACAGACCCCTTTATTATAGAGCTTTTCAAGGATTAAAGATAAGGCACTTACAAAGGAGTCCCAAATACTCAGAGATGGTTGACTTCTGTAATATCGGTCGTAGACTAAAAGCAGCGCAAAAACAGAGTGCAACAGGGTCCAAAAAATTGAGTGCCACAAGAGAGTTTGAATGCAAGCGTATCCTTTTACAGATCCAGAGATATACTCATCCAATTTTTGTTTTTAGGACAGAACGTGCATGATGAAAAAAACATTGTTTTTAAAAAGCGCATTGCAGAATATCAGTACTTTGATGTGGGAAAACTTCAAAACTTTCAAACAAAATATTTGTAGGCAGCTTACAGCAAGTTGTTGTGGCCGAGTGGTTAAGGCGATGGACTAGAAATCCATTGGGGTATCCCCGCGCAGGTTCGAATCCTGCCAACAACGAGAATCTTTTTATTATCGGCTACAATTTCAGAAGTTAACCTTTAGTATTTCTTCCATTTCAGTTTTATAAATAGGTGGCTTATTTTTGTGTCACTATTGCCTCTCCACATATTTGTTATCGCTACCTCTTTCATGTCTTTGCTACACCTCATTCCTACTTTATCACTGGTGTAAACGCTTCAAATTATTATACCGTTGCTCTCTCATTCATACCTAAGCATACACTTGAAAGTTACTTTACCAATAAAAGACGCAAAGAGAGAAATAGAACAAAAGTGCTGGCTGGATTGGCAAACACACTTCATAAAACTGCATTTTCTTTTTTATTCTCCCCCTTGTTACATGCTTAACCTCCCCATGTGTAATTTCTCTTAACCTGCTGTCCCAGGAAGAGAATTTCATCTAAAGGCTCTTTCTGTGTTTTTTTCCCTAGTCTGTCTTTCCCATTTCTTAGCTGTGTAACTGTTCCTTTACGCGCTCTATTTAAACGCCATCAATCTCATTTGAGCTCCTTGCTCCCGCTTCTGTTTTCTCCACCTCTCATACTGCCAGTTCTCTCTTTCTCTGTGGTTGGTGGCTACTTTCCTGAGCTTCCGAAGCCACGTGGTTCCTGCCTCTTGTTGTCAGACTTGAATTGGAAAAGGAACCATATTAACAAGCCTTTACCATTCACACACGGCGGAAGTTTATACTTTAATTCAGTGAGCTAAGAAAAGCGTGTTGTGGGTCCCCTACGAGCCATGGTGCTTGCTTCATCATGATTTGGCACCAGGCATTAGCCGCAGCTCTGCTAATGAGCCACTGAGGTCAGTTTCAATATTTACTCAAAAACATAACCATGCAGCCCACCCCTCAACTGTGTATTTATCTTGCTTTTCTGCTGTTCGTGTGATTAGCTGGGAGGAGCTCACGGCGACATCCTCCCTATAAAAGTGTAGATGGATCACTCTCTAACTCTTTCTTGCTTCACATACAAATGGCTTGAAAGGTGCAGGGAAGATGCAGGTCTAATAGACAGAATAGAAGGTCTGTGCCAGGTGGGTTTCTCTGCATTGTTGTTCCATCACAGGTCCGCAAGTGTAATGTGTGATCTTTGACTCCTGGCATTTCACAAGCAGGCGGCCAGGAAACGGTTTCAGCCTATCAACCACTGAGGAGACGCAGCCTCTGAATGAGGAATGAGGAAGCAATGAATACATCCAGCCTATCACAGGAACAGCCCTGAGTGTTCCGAATTATAAATTCTCCATGTCACTGTATCTCGTTGAGCCCAAGTAGCTCGCCGTGATCGTATAGTGGTTAGTACTCTGCGTTGTGGCCGCAGCAACCTCGGTTCGAATCCGAGTCACGGCATTGTGGTTGGCAATGTCACGGCAGTTGGGTGTTAATTTTACAGAATTAGCAAATGTACCAGTGGTTTTTGTAAAATGTCTATTAAAAACAGATCCTTTCAAATATTTAAACCATCTAACAACAAATGATTTAAACTCGCATGATTATAAACTGTAGCTATAATGTATTTACTTACATAAATTATCGGTCTTGAACCTATTGGGGGTGGAGGGGGAGCGGAGCTCACCCCCCAGGTGCAGTTGAGTGACCTGTGTTGTGGCTCTCTAGAGGGAAGGCACACATTTTGCTGTCACCCAGCCCAATCCAGACGCGTATTGGGGCCAGGTTTCAGGCAAATAGAGCAGTAAGTGCAGAGAAATGTTCACTCTCTAAAAGTGGCATTTCTAAAATAGTAAAAATAAATTCAACCTCACCAGTAAGTAGGATTTTCAATAAATAAATAAAGCTACTCCGCTCCGATATGGAATTACCAAATAAAAAGTATAGGGGAATACACAGAGCTAACCTATGAGAGGGGTAGACCTCACAGTAGTGAAAAATGAAATAGACTGTTTGGTACTTACAGGACACGCGAACCACCAAAGTACATATCTTATTTTTTACTTACATAGCATCATGCACCGAGGACTACCTAGGGCCTACCTTAGGTATAAATTATATGTAATAAAAGGGGAGTTTAAGGCTTGGCAAGTAGGCTGGGACTCACCTGGGAGACCCCTGAGTCTAAGCCCAGAACCATAACTCTGCCAGTCGAGTACTTACCTAAAAGCCGATAACTCACTTTTCTTCCATAGGCTAACATTCAGTGATTTCACTTGGAAATTCTTCTAAGTGGTGTGGAGTTTTGGAACTTTAAAATATTCATCTCAAATCAGCCGAACAACGAATTCTGATTTACTCACCTGTTATCAGGAGAGACCTCAGTGCTGCATCTTGGAGCTCGGTACTGACCCTGAAAAGTAATTTTAACCGTACTTACCAGTAACTCGAATTTCCTTCCATGGGATATCATTGCCTGCTTTTTGCTGAAAATTTTCTAAGTGTCGATTTTTGAAACTTACAAATATTCTTTAAAAATCGTACCAACTGTGAAAACGTAATTGTTTACCTGTTTTAGATAGATGTCCCAGTACTGAGCCTAGGAGCCCAGCACTGGATTACAAAAGTAACGAGAACGTACTTTACCCGTAACTTGAATTTTCTTCCATAGGAAACCATTGACTGTTTTTCTGTGAAATTTCTTCTAAGTGTCGATTTTGCAAACATGTAAATATTCCTTAAAAATCGCCTGTATAACTTAAACACAGTTTCTCAACTGCTTACAGGTGGTACAGTAGTGCTGGATCTAGGATCCAACACTGACCTAGAAAAAGTAACCATAACCCCACTTACCTGCTAAGTGAATTTCCTTCCATAGGATAACATTGGTAATTTGATCAGCAAAAGTTTCTAAGTGTCAACTTTTAAAATAGCAAAATATTGCTTAAAAATCACAACAGTAACTAAAACAAATTTACTCACTTGTTTCCAAGAACTGTCCCAGGACTGAATCTAGGATCCAGTCCTGGATTTAGAAAAGTAATCCTGAAAGTAATTAATTGCATATAACTTAAAATTCCCATTGAGCTCAATGTATTATTGTGATTCAAATTGTGTTGCCTATTGCAATAAACTGTAACTATTACCTGCAAAAGTCAATTGCCTATTGCAAAGTATTTAACTAAAGCATCTCATTCTGAGAAAGTATATTTTGATACCTATTGTTGGTTCTAAAATAAAACAACAATATCTTTTGTATGCAAACCAATGGCCTAGAGTTCAGTTCTTGAGTGTGTGAGACCATTTGCTGACTGAGTGTGTACAACAAATGTTTTACACTGCACTCTGATACTGCCTTACTGCTCGGCAAGCTACCACTTTAGAGAGTAAGGTTATATCTAACTTTAGCCTCTGCCAAACCTCTGGGGACTGGGGACTCTGTGCACACTGTACCTATTTGGGAACAGTATATACAGAGCCACTTTCTCACAGTAGTGATAACGTGATTAGAGTCCTAAGGCCAACATAAAGATACAGCAAAACGTGAGGTGAAAAGCAAAAAGGTTGCTGGTAAGCCACCTTAAGGATGCCAGGTCTAACAAAAACTGAACTAAGGATAACATGAGTAAAACATCAGGTTTCTCTACTGCATTTGGTGAGACAAGTGGGCCTTCTTTTATCTTCCATTCAAGCAATCTTTGACAGACCCCTTTATTATAGAGCTTTTCAAGGATTAAAGATAAGGCACTTACAAAGGAGTCCCAAATACTCAGAGATGGTTGACTTCTGTAATATGGGTCGTAGACTAAAAGCAGCGCAAAAACAGAGTGCAACAGGGTCCAAAAAACTTGAGTGCCACAAGAGAGTTTGAATGCAAGCGTATCCTTTTACAGATCCAGAGATATACTCATCCAATTTTTGTTTTTAGGACAGAACGTGCATGATGAAAAAAACATTGTTTTTAAAAAGCGCATTGCAGAATATCAGTACTTTGATGTGGGAAAACTTCAAAACTTTCAAACAAAATAAGTGTAGGCAGTTTACAGCAAGTTGTTGTGGCTGAGTGGTTAAGGCGATGGACTAGAAATCCATTGGGGTATCCCTGCGCAGGTTCGAATCCTGTCAACAACGAGAATCTTTTTATTATCGGCTACAATTTCAGAAGTTAACCTTTAGTATTTCTTCCATTTCAGTTTTATAAATAGGTGGCTTATTTTTGTGTCACTATTGCCTCTCCACATATTTGTTATCGCTACCTCTTTCATGTCTTTGCTACACCTCATTCCTACTTTAGCACGGGTGTAAACGCTTCAAATTATTATACCGTTGCTCTCTCATTCATACCTGCGCATACACTTGAAAGTTACTTTACCAATAAAAGACGCAAAGAGAGAAATAGAACAAAAGTGCTGGCTGGATTGGCAAACACACTTCATAAAACTGCATTTTCTTTTTTATTCTCCCCCTTGTTACATGCTTAACCTCCCCATGTGTAATTTCTCTTAACCTGCTGTCCCAGGAAGAGAATTTCATCTAAAGGCTCTTTCTGTGTTTTTTTCCCTAGTCTGTCTTTCCCATTTCTTAGCTGTGTAACTGTTCCTTTACGCGCTCTATTTAAATGCCATCAATCTCATTTGAGCTCCTTGCTCCCGCTTCTGTTTTCTCCACCTCTCATACTGCCAGTTCTCTCTTTCTCTGTGGTTGGTGGCTACTTTCCTGAGCTTCCGAAGCCACGTGGTTCCTGCCTCTTGTTGTCAGACTTGAATTGGAAAAGGAACCATATTAACAAGCCTTTACCATTCACACACGGCGGAAGTTTATACTTTAATTCAGTGAGCTAAGAAAAGCGTGTTGTGGGTCCCCTACGAGCCATGGTGCTTGCTTCATCATGATTTGGCACCAGTCATTAGCCGCAGCTCTGCTAATGAGCCACTGAGGTCAGTTTCAATATTTACTCAAAAACATAACCATGCAGCCCACCCCTCAACTGTGTATTTATCTTGCTTTTCTGCTGTTCGTGTGATTAGCTGGGAGGAGCTCACGGCGACATCCTCCCTATAAAAGAATAGATGGATCACTCTCTAACTCTTTCTTGCTTCACATACAAATGGCTTGAAAGGTGCAGGGAAGATGCAGGTCTAATAGACAGAATAGAAGGTCTGTGCCAGGTGGGTTTCTCTGCATTGTTGTTCCATCACAGGTCCGCAAGTGTAATGTGTGATCTTTGACTCCTGGCATTTCACAAGCAGGCGGCCAGGAAACGGTTTCAGCCTATCAACCACTGAGGAGACACAGCCTCTGAATGAGGAATGAGGAAGCAATGAATACATCCAGCCTATCACAGGAACAGCCCTGAGTGTTCCGAATTATAAATTCTCCATGTCACTGTATGTCGTTGAGCCCAAGTAGCTCGCTGTGATCGTATAGTGGTAAGTACTCTGCGTTGTGGCCGCAGCAACCTCGGTTCGAATCCGAGTCACGGCATTGTGGTTGGCAATGTCACGGCAGTTGGGTGTTAATTTTACAGAATTAGCAAATGTACCAGTGGTTTTTGTAAAATGTCTATTAAAAACAGATCCTTTCAAATATTTAAACCATCTAACAACAAATGATTTAAACTCGCATGATTATAAGCTGTAGCTATAATGTATTTACTTACATAAATTATCGGTCTTGAACCTATTGGGGGTGGAGGGGGAGCGGAGCTCACCCCCCAGGTGCAGTTGAGTGACCTGTGTTGTGGCTCTCTAGAGGGAAGGCACACATTTTGCTGTCACCCAGCCCAATCCAGACGTGTATTGGGGCCAGGTTTCAGGCAAATAGAGCAGTAAGTGCAGAGAAATGTTCACTCTCTAAAAGTGGCATTTCTGAAATAGTAAAGTTAAATCCAACCTCACCAGTAAGTAGGATTTTCAATAAATAAATAAAGCTACTCCTCTCCGATATGGAATTACCAAATAAAAAGTATAGGGGAATACACAGAGCTAACCTATGAGAGGGGTAGACCTCACAGTAGTGAAAAATGAAATAGACTGTTTGGTACTTACAGGACACGCGAACCACCAAAGTACATATCTTATTTTTTACTTACATAGCATCATGCACCTAGGACTACCTAGGGCCTACCTTAGGTATAAATTCTATGTAATAAAAGGGGAGTTTAAGGCTTGGCAAGTAGGCTGGGACTCACCTGGGAGACCCCTGAGTCTAAGCCCAGAACTATAACTCTGCCAGTCGAGTACTTACCTAAAAGCCGATAACTCACTTTTCTTCCATAGGCTAACATTCAGTGGTTTCACTTGGAAATTCTTCTAAGTGGTGTGGAGTTTTGGAACTTTAAAATATTCATCTAAAATCAGCCGAACAACGAATTCTGATTTACTCACCTGTTATCAGGAGAGACCTCAGTGCTGCATCTTGGAGCTCGGTACTGACCCTGAAAAGTAATTTTAACCGTACTTACCAGTAACTCGAATTTCCTTCCATGGGATATCTTTGCCTGCTTTTTGCTGAAAATTTTCTAAGTGTCGATTTTTGAAACTTACAAATATTCTTTAAAAATCGTACCAACTGTGAAAACGTAATTGTTTACCTGTTTTAGATAGATGTCCCAGTACTGAGCCTAGGAGCCCAGCACTGGATTACAAAAGTAACGAGAACGTACTTTACCCGTAACTTGAATTTTCTTCCATAGGAAACCATTGACTGTTTTTCTGTGAAATTTCTTCTAAGTGTCGATTTTGCAAACATGTAAATATTCCTTAAAAATCGCCTGTATAACTTAAACGCAGTTTCTCAACTGCTTACAGGTGGTACAGTAGTGCTGGATCTAGGATCCAACACTGACCTAGAAAAAGTAACCATAACCCCACTTACCTGCTAAGTGAATTTCCTTCCATAGGATAACATTGGTAATTTGATCAGCAAAAGTTTCTAAGTGTCAACTTTTAAAATAGCAAAATATTGCTTAAAAATCACAACAGTAACTAAAACAAATTTACTCACTTGTTTCCAAGAACTGTCCCAGGACTGAATCTAGGATCCAGTCCTGGATTTAGAAAAGTAATCCTGAAAGTAATTAATTGCATATAACTTAAAATTCCCATTGAGCTCAATGTATTATTGTGATTCAAATTGTGTTGCCTATTGCAATAAACTGTAACTATTACCTGCAAAAGTCAATTGCCTATTGCAAAGTATTTAACTAAAGCATCTCATTCTGAGAAAGTATATTTTGATACCTATTGTTGGTTCTAAAATAAAACAACAATATCTTTTGTATGCAAACCAATGGCCTAGAGTTCAGTTCTTGAGTGTGTGAGACCATTTGCTGACTGAGTGTGTACAACAAATGTTTTACACTGCACTCTGATACTGCCTTACTGCTCGGCAAGCTACCACTTTAGAGAGTAAGGTTATATCTAACTTTAGCCTCTGCCAAACCTCTGGGGACTGGGGACTCTGTGCACACTGTACCTATTTGGGAACAGTATATACAGAGCCACTTTCTCACAGTAGTGATAACGTGATTAGAGTCCTAAGGCCAACATAAAGATACAGCAAAACGTGAGGTGAAAAGCAAAAAGGTTGCTGGTAAGCCACCTTAAGGATGCCAGGTCTAACAAAAACTGAACTAAGGATAACATGAGTAAAACATCAGGTTTCTCTACTGCATTTGGTGAGACAAGTGGGCCTTCTTTTATCTTCCATTCAAGCAATCTTTGACAGACCCCTTTATTATAGAGCTTTTCAAGGATTAAAGATAAGGCACTTACAAAGGAGTCCCAAATACTCAGAGATGGTTGACTTCTGTAATATGGGTCGTAGACTAAAAGCAGCGCAAAAACAGAGTGCAACAGGGTCCAAAAAACTTGAGTGCCACAAGAGAGTTTGAATGCAAGCGTATCCTTTTACAGATCCAGAGATATACTCATCCAATTTTTGTTTTTAGGACAGAACGTGCATGATGAAAAAAACATTGTTTTTAAAAAGCGCATTGCAGAATATCAGTACTTTGATGTGGGAAAACTTCAAAACTTTCAAACAAAATATTTGTAGGCAGTTTACAGCAAGTTGTTGTGGCCGAGTGGTTAAGGCGATGGACTAGAAATCCATTGGGGTATCCCCGCGCAGGTTCGAATCCTGCCAACAACGAGAATCTTTTTATTATCGGCTACAATTTCAGAAGTTAACCTTTAGTATTTCTTCCATTTCAGTTTTATAAATAGGTGGCTTATTTTTGTGTCACTATTGCCTCTCCACAAATTTGTTATCGCTACCTCTTTCATGTCTTTGCTACACCTCATTCCTACTTTAGCACGGGTGTAAACGCTTCAAATTATTATACCGTTGCTCTCTCATTCATACCTGCGCATACACTTGGAAGTTACTTTACCAATAAAAGACGCAAAGAGAGAAATAGAACAAAAGTGCTGGCTGGATTGGCAAACACACTTCATAAAACTGCATTTTCTTTTTTATTCTCCCCCTTGTTACATGCTTAACCTCCCCATGTGTAATTTCTCTTAACCTGCTGTCCCAGGAAGAGAATTTCATCTAAAGGCTCTTTCTGTGTTTTTTTCCCTAGTCTGTCTTTCCCATTTCTTAGCTGTGTAACTGTTCCTTTACGCGCTCTATTTAAACGCCATCAATCTCATTTGAGCTCCTTGCTCCCGCTTCTGTTTTCTCCACCTCTCATACTGCCAGTTCTCTCTTTCTCTGTGGTTGGTGGCTACTTTCCTGAGCTTCCGAAGCCACGTGGTTCCTGCCTCTTGTTGTCAGACTTGAATTGGAAAAGGAACCATATTAACAAGCCTTTACCATTCACACACGGCGGAAGTTTATACTTTAATTCAGTGAGCTAAGAAAAGCGTGTTGTGGGTCCCCTACGAGCCATGGTGCTTGCTTCATCATGATTTGGCACCAGTCATTAGCCGCAGCTCTGCTAATGAGCCACTGAGGTCAGTTTCAATATTTACTCAAAAACATAACCATGCAGCCCACCCCTCAACTGTGTATTTATCTTGCTTTTCTGCTGTTCGTGTGATTAGCTGGGAGGAGCTCACGGCGACATCCTCCCTATAAAAGAATAGATGGATCACTCTCTAACTCTTTCTTGCTTCACATACAAATGGCTTGAAAGGTGCAGGGAAGATGCAGGTCTAATAGACAGAATAGAAGGTCTGTGCCAGGTGGGTTTCTCTGCATTGTTGTTCCATCACAGGTCCGCAAGTGTAATGTGTGATCTTTGACTCCTGGCATTTCACAAGCAGGCGGCCAGGAAACGGTTTCAGCCTATCAACCACTGAGGAGACGCAGCCTCTGAATGAGGAATGAGGAAGCAATGAATACATCCAGCCTATCACAGGAACAGCCCTGAGTGTTCCGAATTATAAATTCTCCATGTCACTGTATGTCGTTGAGCCCAAGTAGCTCGCCGTGATCGTATAGTGGTTAGTACTCTGCGTTGTGGCCGCAGCAACCTCGGTTCGAATCCGAGTCTCGGCATTGTGGTTGGCAATGTCACGGCAGTTGGGTGTTAATTTTACAGAATTAGCAAATGTACCAGTGGTTTTTGTAAAATGTCTATTAAAAACAGATCCTTTCAAATATTTAAACCATCTAACAACAAATGATTTAAACTCGCATGATTATAAGCTGTAGCTATAATGTATTTACTTACATAAATTATCGGTCTTGAACCTATTGGGGGTGGAGGGGGAGCGGAGCTCACCCCCCAGGTGCAGTTGAGTGACCTGTGTTGTGGCTCTCTAGAGGGAAGGCACACATTTTGCTGTCACCCAGCCCAATCCAGACGTGTATTGGGGCCAGGTTTCAGGCAAATAGAGCAGTAAGTGCAGAGAAATGTTCACTCTCTAAAAGTGGCATTTCTAAAATAGTAAAGTTAAATCCAACCTCACCAGTAAGTAGGATTTTCAATAAATAAATAAAGCTACTCCTCTCCGATATGGAATTACCAAATAAAAAGTATAGGGGAATACACAGAGCTAACCTATGAGAGGGGTAGACCTCACAGTAGTGAAAAATGAAATAGACTGTTTGGTACTTACAGGACACGCGAACCACCAAAGTACATATCTTATTTTTTACTTACATAGCATCATGCACCTAGGACTACCTAGGGCCTACCTTAGGTATAAATTCTATGTAATAAAAGGGGAGTTTAAGGCTTGGCAAGTAGGCTGGGACTCACCTGGGAGACCCCTGAGTCTAAGCCCAGAACCATAACTCTGCCAGTCGAGTACTTACCTAAAAGCCGATAACTCACTTTTCTTCCATAGGCTAACATTCAGTGGTTTCACTTGGAAATTCTTCTAAGTGGTGTGGAGTTTTGGAACTTTAAAATATTCATCTAAAATCAGCCGAACAACGAATTCTGATTTACTCACCTGTTATCAGGAGAGACCTCAGTGCTGCATCTTGGAGCTCGGTACTGACCCTGAAAAGTAATTTTAACCGTACTTACCAGTAACTCGAATTTCCTTCCATGGGATATCATTGCCTGCTTTTTGCTGAAAATTTTCTAAGTGTCGATTTTTGAAACTTACAAATATTCTTTAAAAATCGTACCAACTGTGAAAACGTAATTGTTTACCTGTTTTAGATAGATGTCCCAGTACTGAGCCTAGGAGCCCAGCACTGGATTACAAAAGTAACGAGAACGTATTTTACCCGTAACTTGAATTTTCTTCCATAGGAAACCATTGACTGTTTTTCTGTGAAATTTCTTCTAAGTGTCGATTTTGCAAACATGTAAATATTCCTTAAAAATCGCCTGTATAACTTAAACGCAGTTTCTCAACTGCTTACAGGTGGTACAGTAGTGCTGGATCTAGGATCCAACACTGACCTAGAAAAAGTAACCATAACCCCACTTACCTGCTAAGTGAATTTCCTTCCATAGGATAACATTGGTAATTTGATCAGCAAAAGTTTCTAAGTGTCAACTTTTAAAATAGCAAAATATTGCTTAAAAATCACAACAGTAACTAAAACAAATTTACTCACTTGTTTCCAAGAACTGTCCCAGGACTGAATCTAGGATCCAGTCCTGGATTTAGAAAAGTAATCCTGAAAGTAATTAATTGCATATAACTTAAAATTCCCATTGAGCTCAATGTATTATTGTGATTCAAATTGTGTTGCCTATTGCAATAAACTGTAACTATTACCTGCAAAAGTCAATTGCCTATTGCAAAGTATTTAACTAAAGCATCTCATTCTGAGAAAGTATATTTTGATACCTATTGTTGGTTCTAAAATAAAACAACAATATCTTTTGTATGCAAACCAATGGCCTAGAGTTCAGTTCTTGAGTGTGTGAGACCATTTGCTGACTGAGTGTGTACAACAAATGTTTTACACTGCACTCTGATACTGCCTTACTGCTCGGCAAGCTACCACTTTAGAGAGTAAGGTTATATCTAACTTTAGCCTCTGCCAAACCTCTGGGGACTGGGGACTCTGTGCACACTGTACCTATTTGGGAACAGTATATACAGAGCCACTTTCTCACAGTAGTGATAACGTGATTAGAGTCCTAAGGCCAACATAAAGATACAGCAAAACGTGAGGTGAAAAGCAAAAAGGTTGCTGGTAAGCCACCTTAAGGATGCCAGGTCTAACAAAAACTGAACTAAGGATAACATGAGTAAAACATCAGGTTTCTCTACTGCATTTGGTGAGACAAGTGGGCCTTCTTTTATCTTCCATTCAAGCAATCTTTGACAGACCCCTTTATTATAGAGCTTTTCAAGGATTAAAGATAAGGCACTTACAAAGGAGTCCCAAATACTCAGAGATGGTTGACTTCTGTAATATGGGTCATAGACTAAAAGCAGCGCAAAAACAGAGTGCAACAGGGTCCAAAAAACTTGAGTGCCACAAGAGAGTTTGAATGCAAGCGTATCCTTTTACAGATCCAGAGATATACTTATCCAATTTTTGTTTTTAGGACAGAACGTGCATGATGAAAAAAACATTGTTTTTAAAAAGCGCATTGCAGAATATCAGTACTTTGATGTGGGAAAACTTCAAAACTTTCAAACAAAATATTTGTAGGCAGTTTACAGCAAGTTGTTGTGGCCGAGTGGTTAAGGCGATGGACTAGAAATCCATTGGGGTATCCCCGCGCAGGTTCGAATCCTGCCAACAACGAGAATCTTTTTATTATCGGCTACAATTTCAGAAGTTAACCTTTAGTATTTCTTCCATTTCAGTTTTATAAATAGGTGGCTTATTTTTGTGTCACTATTGCCTCTCCACATATTTGTTATCGCTACCTCTTTCATGTCTTTGCTACACCTCATTCCTACTTTAGCACTGGTGTAAACGCTTCAAATTATTATACCGTTGCTCTCTCATTCATACCTGCGCATACACTTGAAAGTTACTTTACCAATAAAAGACGCAAAGAGAGAAATAGAACAAAAGTGCTGGCTGGATTGGCAAACACACTTCATAAAACTGCATTTTCTTTTTTATTCTCCCCCTTGTTACATGCTTAACCTCCCCATGTGTAATTTCTCTTAACCTGCTGTCCCAGGAAGAGAATTTCATCTAAAGGCTCTTTCTGTGTTTTTTTCCCTAGTCTGTCTTTCCCATTTCTTAGCTGTGTAACTGTTCCTTTACGCGCTCTATTTAAACGCCATCAATCTCATTTGAGCTCCTTGCTCCCGCTTCTGTTTTCTCCACCTCTCATACTGCCAGTTCTCTCTTTCTCTGTGGTTGGTGGCTACTTTCCTGAGCTTCCGAAGCCACGTGGTTCCTGCCTCTTGTTGTCAGACTTGAATTGGAAAAGGAACCATATTAACAAGCCTTTACCATTCACACACGGCGGAAGTTTATACTTTAATTCAGTGAACTAAGAAAAGCGTGTTGTGGGTCCCCTACGAGCCATGGTGCTTGCTTCATCATGATTTGGCACCAGTCATTAGCCGCAGCTCTGCTAATGAGCCACTGAGGTCAGTTTCAATATTTACTCAAAAACATAACCATGCAGCCCACCCCTCAACTGTGTATTTATCTTGCTTTTCTGCTGTTCGTGTGATTAGCTGGGAGGAGCTCACGGCGACATCCTCCCTATAAAAGAATAGATGGATCACTCTCTAACTATTTCTTGCTTCACATACAAATGGCTTGAAAGGTGCAGGGAAGATGCAGGTCTAATAGACAGAATAGAAGGTCTGTGCCAGGTGGGTTTCTCTGCATTGTTGTTCCATCACAGGTCCGCAAGTGTAATGTGTGATCTTTGACTCCTGGCATTTCACAAGCAGGCGGCCAGGAAACGGTTTCAGCCTATCAACCACTGAGGAGACGCAGCCTCTGAATGAGGAATGAGGAAGCAATGAATACATCCAGCCTATCACAGGAACAGCCCTGAGTGTTCCGAATTATAAATTCTCCATGTCACTGTATGTCGTTGAGCCCAAGTAGCTCGCCGTGATCGTATAGTGGTTAGTACTCTGCGTTGTGGCCGCAGCAACCTCGGTTCGAATCCGAGTCACGGCATTGTGGTTGGCAATGTCACGGCAGTTGGGTGTTAATTTTACAGAATTAGCAAATGTACCAGTGGTTTTTGTAAAATGTCTATTAAAAACAGATCCTTTCAAATATTTAAACCATCTAACAACAAATGATTTAAACTCGCATGATTATAAGCTGTAGCTATAATGTATTTACTTACATAAATTATCGGTCTTGAACCTATTGGGGGTGGAGGGGGAGCGGAGCTCACCCCCCAGGTGCAGTTGAGTGACCTGTGTTGTGGCTCTCTAGAGGGAAGGCACACATTTTGCTGTCACCCAGCCCAATCCAGACGTGTATTGGGGCCAGGTTTCAGGCAAATAGAGCAGTAAGTGCAGAGAAATGTTCACTCTCTAAAAGTGGCATTTCTAAAATAGTAAAGTTAAATCCAACCTCACCAGTAAGTAGGATTTTCAATAAATAAATAAAGCTACTCCTCTCCGATATGGAATTACCAAATAAAAAGTATAGGGGAATACACAGAGCTAACCTATGAGAGGGGTAGACCTCACAGTAGTGAAAAATGAAATAGACTGTTTGGTACTTACAGGACACGCGAACCACCAAAGTACATATCTTATTTTTTACTTACATAGCATCATGCACCTAGGACTACCTAGGGCCTACCTTAGGTATAAATTCTATGTAATAAAAGGGGAGTTTAAGGCTTGGCAAGTAGGCTGGGACTCACCTGGGAGACCCCTGAGTCTAAGCCCAGAACCATAACTCTGCCAGTCGAGTACTTACCTAAAAGCCGATAACTCACTTTTCTTCCATAGGCTAACATTCAGTGGTTTCACTTGGAAATTCTTCTAAGTGGTGTGGAGTTTTGGAACTTTAAAATATTCATCTAAAATCAGCCGAACAACGAATTCTGATTTACTCACCTGTTATCAGGAGAGACCTCAGTGCTGCATCTTGGAGCTCGGTACTGACCCTGAAAAGTAATTTTAACCGTACTTACCAGTAACTCGAATTTCCTTCCATGGGATATCATTGCCTGCTTTTTGCTGAAAATTTTCTAAGTGTCGATTTTTGAAACTTACAAATATTCTTTAAAAATCGTACCAACTGTGAAAACGTAATTGTTTACCTGTTTTAGATAGATGTCCCAGTACTGAGCCTAGGAGCCCAGCACTGGATTACAAAAGTAACGAGAACGTACTTTACCCGTAACTTGAATTTTCTTCCATAGGAAACCATTGACTGTTTTTCTGTGAAATTTCTTCTAAGTGTCGATTTTGCAAACATGTAAATATTCCTTAAAAATCGCCTGTATAACTTAAACGCAGTTTCTCAACTGCTTACAGGTGGTACAGTAGTGCTGGATCTAGGATCCAACACTGACCTAGAAAAAGTAACCATAACCCCACTTACCTGCTAAGTGAATTTCCTTCCATAGGATAACATTGGTAATTTGATCAGCAAAAGTTTCTAAGTGTCAACTTTTAAAATAGCAAAATATTGCTTAAAAATCACAACAGTAACTAAAACAAATTTACTCACTTGTTTCCAAGAACTGTCCCAGGACTGAATCTAGGATCCAGTCCTGGATTTAGAAAAGTAATCCTGAAAGTAATTAATTGCATATAACTTAAAATTCCCATTGAGCTCAATGTATTATTGTGATTCAAATTGTGTTGCCTATTGCAATAAACTGTAACTATTACCTGCAAAAGTCAATTGCCTATTGCAAAGTATTTAACTAAAGCATCTCATTCTGAGAAAGTATATTTTGATACCTATTGTTGGTTCTAAAATAAAACAACAATATCTTTTGTATGCAAACCAATGGCCTAGAGTTCAGTTCTTGAGTGTGTGAGACCATTTGCTGACTGAGTGTGTACAACAAATGTTTTACACTGCACTCTGATACTGCCTTACTGCTCGGCAAGCTACCACTTTAGAGAGTAAGGTTATATCTAACTTTAGCCTCTGCCAAACCTCTGGGGACTGGGGACTCTGTGCACACTGTACCTATTTGGGAACAGTATATACAGAGCCACTTTCTCACAGTAGTGATAACGTCATTAGAGTCCTAAGGCCAACATAAAGATACAGCAAAACGTGAGGTGAAAAGCAAAAAGGTTGCTGGTAAGCCACCTTAAGGATGCCAGGTCTAACAAAAACTGAACTAAGGATAACATGAGTAAAACATCAGGTTTCTCTACTGCATTTGGTGAGACAAGTGGGCCTTCTTTTATCTTCCATTCAAGCAATCTTTGACAGACCCCTTTATTATAGAGCTTTTCAAGGATTAAAGATAAGGCACTTACAAAGGAGTCCCAAATACTCAGAGATGGTTGACTTCTGTAATATGGGTCATAGACTAAAAGCAGCGCAAAAACAGAGTGCAACAGGGTCCAAAAAACTTGAGTGCCACAAGAGAGTTTGAATGCAAGCGTATCCTTTTACAGATCCAGAGATATACTTATCCAATTTTTGTTTTTAGGACAGAACGTGCATGATGAAAAAAACATTGTTTTTAAAAAGCGCATTGCAGAATATCAGTACTTTGATGTGGGAAAACTTCAAAACTTTCAAACAAAATATTTGTAGGCAGTTTACAGCAAGTTGTTGTGGCCGAGTGGTTAAGGCGATGGACTAGAAATCCATTGGGGTATCCCCGCGCAGGTTCGAATCCTGCCAACAACGAGAATCTTTTTATTATCGGCTACAATTTCAGAAGTTAACCTTTAGTATTTCTTCCATTTCAGTTTTATAAATAGGTGGCTTATTTTTGTGTCACTATTGCCTCTCCACATATTTGTTATCGCTACCTCTTTCATGTCTTTGCTACACCTCATTCCTACTTTAGCACTGGTGTAAACGCTTCAAATTATTATACCGTTGCTCTCTCATTCATACCTGCGCATACACTTGAAAGTTACTTTACCAATAAAAGACGCAAAGAGAGAAATAGAACAAAAGTGCTGGCTGGATTGGCAAACACACTTCATAAAACTGCATTTTCTTTTTTATTCTCCCCCTTGTTACATGCTTAACCTCCCCATGTGTAATTTCTCTTAACCTGCTGTCCCAGGAAGAGAATTTCATCTAAAGGCTCTTTCTGTGTTTTTTTCCCTAGTCTGTCTTTCCCATTTCTTAGCTGTGTAACTGTTCCTTTACGCGCTCTATTTAAACGCCATCAATCTCATTTGAGCTCCTTGCTCCCGCTTCTGTTTTCTCCACCTCTCATACTGCCAGTTCTCTCTTTCTCTGTGGTTGGTGGCTACTTTCCTGAGCTTCCGAAGCCACGTGGTTCCTGCCTCTTGTTGTCAGACTTGAATTGGAAAAGGAACCATATTAACAAGCCTTTACCATTCACACACGGCGGAAGTTTATACTTTAATTCAGTGAACTAAGAAAAGCGTGTTGTGGGTCCCCTACGAGCCATGGTGCTTGCTTCATCATGATTTGGCACCAGTCATTAGCCGCAGCTCTGCTAATGAGCCACTGAGGTCAGTTTCAATATTTACTCAAAAACATAACCATGCAGCCCACCCCTCAACTGTGTATTTATCTTGCTTTTCTGCTGTTCGTGTGATTAGCTGGGAGGAGCTCACGGCGACATCCTCCCTATAAAAGAATAGATGGATCACTCTCTAACTCTTTCTTGCTTCACATACAAATGGCTTGAAAGGTGCAGGGAAGATGCAGGTCTAATAGACAGAATAGAAGGTCTGTGCCAGGTGGGTTTCTCTGCATTGTTGTTCCATCACAGGTCCGCAAGTGTAATGTGTGATCTTTGACTCCTGGCATTTCACAAGCAGGCGGCCAGGAAACGGTTTCAGCCTATCAACCACTGAGGAGACGCAGCCTCTGAATGAGGAATGAGGAAGCAATGAATACATCCAGCCTATCACAGGAACAGCCCTGAGTGTTCCGAATTATAAATTCTCCATGTCACTGTATGTCGTTGAGCCCAAGTAGCTCGCCGTGATCGTATAGTGGTTAGTACTCTGCGTTGTGGCCGCAGCAACCTCGGTTCGAATCCGAGTCACGGCATTGTGGTTGGCAATGTCACGGCAGTTGGGTGTTAATTTTACAGAATTAGCAAATGTACCAGTGGTTTTTGTAAAATGTCTATTAAAAACAGATCCTTTCAAATATTTAAACCATCTAACAACAAATGATTTAAACTCGCATGATTATAAGCTGTAGCTATAATGTATTTACTTACATAAATTATCGGTCTTGAACCTATTGGGGGTGGAGGGGGAGCGGAGCTCACCCCCCAGGTGCAGTTGAGTGACCTGTGTTGTGGCTCTCTAGAGGGAAGGCACACATTTTGCTGTCACCCAGCCCAATCCAGACGTGTATTGGGGCCAGGTTTCAGGCAAATAGAGCAGTAAGTGCAGAGAAATGTTCACTCTCTAAAAGTGGCATTTCTAAAATAGTAAAGTTAAATCCAACCTCACCAGTAAGTAGGATTTTCAATAAATAAATAAAGCTACTCCTCTCCGATATGGAATTACCAAATAAAAAGTATAGGGGAATACACAGAGCTAACCTATGAGAGGGGTAGACCTCACAGTAGTGAAAAATGAAATAGACTGTTTGGTACTTACAGGACACGCGAACCACCAAAGTACATATCTTATTTTTTACTTACATAGCATCATGCACCTAGGACTACCTAGGGCCTACCTTAGGTATAAATTATATGTAATAAAAGGGGAGTTTAAGGCTTGGCAAGTAGGCTGGGACTCACCTGGGAGACCCCTGAGTCTAAGCCCAGAACCATAACTCTGCCAGTCGAGTACTTACCTAAAAGCCGATAACTCACTTTTCTTCCATAGGCTAACATTCAGTGGTTTCACTTGGAAATTCTTCTAAGTGGTGTGGAGTTTTGGAACTTTAAAATATTCATCTAAAATCAGCCGAACAACGAATTCTGATTTACTCACCTGTTATCAGGAGAGACCTCAGTGCTGCATCTTGGAGCTCGGTACTGACCCTGAAAAGTAATTTTAACCGTACTTACCAGTAACTCGAATTTCCTTCCATGGGATATCATTGCCTGCTTTTTGCTGAAAATTTTCTAAGTGTCGATTTTTGAAACTTACAAATATTCTTTAAAAATCGTACCAACTGTGAAAACGTAATTGTTTACCTGTTTTAGATAGATGTCCCAGTACTGAGCCTAGGAGCCCAGCACTGGATTACAAAAGTAACGAGAACGTACTTTACCCGTAACTTGAATTTTCTTCCATAGGAAACCATTGACTGTTTTTCTGTGAAATTTCTTCTAAGTGTCGATTTTGCAAACATGTAAATATTCCTTAAAAATCGCCTGTATAACTTAAACGCAGTTTCTCAACTGCTTACAGGTGGTACAGTAGTGCTGGATCTAGGATCCAACACTGACCTAGAAAAAGTAACCATAACCCCACTTACCTGCTAAGTGAATTTCCTTCCATAGGATAACATTGGTAATTTGATCAGCAAAAGTTTCTAAGTGTCAACTTTTAAAATAGCAAAATATTGCTTAAAAATCACAACAGTAACTAAAACAAATTTACTCACTTGTTTCCAAGAACTGTCCCAGGACTGAATCTAGGATCCAGTCCTGGATTTAGAAAAGTAATCCTGAAAGTAATTAATTGCATATAACTTAAAATTCCCATTGAGCTCAATGTATTATTGTGATTCAAATTGTGTTGCCTATTGCAATAAACTGTAACTATTACCTGCAAAAGTCAATTGCCTATTGCAAAGTATTTAACTAAAGCATCTCATTCTGAGAAAGTATATTTTGATACCTATTGTTGGTTCTAAAATAAAACAACAATATCTTTTGTATGCAAACCAATGGCCTAGAGTTCAGTTCTTGAGTGTGTGAGACCATTTGCTGACTGAGTGTGTACAACAAATGTTTTACACTGCACTCTGATACTGCCTTACTGCTCGGCAAGCTACCACTTTAGAGAGTAAGGTTATATCTAACTTTAGCCTCTGCCAAACCTCTGGGGACTGGGGACTCTGTGCACACTGTACCTATTTGGGAACAGTATATACAGAGCCACTTTCTCACAGTAGTGATAACGTGATTAGAGTCCTAAGGCCAACATAAAGATACAGCAAAACGTGAGGTGAAAAGCAAAAAGGTTGCTGGTAAGCCACCTTAAGGATGCCAGGTCTAACAAAAACTGAACTAAGGATAACATGAGTAAAACATCAGG
This sequence comes from Triturus cristatus, assembly GCF_964204655.1. NCBI lineage: Eukaryota > Metazoa > Chordata > Amphibia > Caudata > Salamandridae > Triturus > Triturus cristatus. The sequence continues at coordinate 725,134,301 of NC_140595.1, forward strand.
TTTCTCTACTGCATTTGGTGAGACAAGTGGGCCTTCTTTTATCTTCCATTCAAGCAATCTTTGACAGACCCCTTTATTATAGAGCTTTTCAAGGATTAAAGATAAGGCACTTACAAAGGAGTCCCAAATACTCAGAGATGGTTGACTTCTGTAATATGGGTCGTAGACTAAAAGCAGCGCAAAAACAGAGTGCAACAGGGTCCAAAAAACTTGAGTGCCACAAGAGAGTTTGAATGTAAGCGTATCCTTTTACAGATCCAGAGATATACTCATCCAATTTTTGTTTTTAGGACAGAACGTGCATGATGAAAAAAACATTGTTTTTAAAAAGCGCATTGCAGAATATCAGTACTTTGATGTGGGAAAACTTCAAAACTTTCAAACAAAATATTTGTAGGCAGTTTACAGCAAGTTGTTGTGGCCGAGTGGTTAAGGTGATGGACTAGAAATCCATTGGGGTATCCCCGCGCAGGTTCGAATCCTGCCAAGAACGAGAATCTTTTTATTATCGGCTACAATTTCAGAAGTTAACCTTTAGTATTTCTTCCATTTCAGTTTTATAAATAGGTGGCTTATTTTTGTGTCACTATTGCCTCTCCACATATTTGTTATCGCTACCTCTTTCATGTCTTTGCTACACCTCATTCCTACTTTAGCACTGGTGTAAACGCTTCAAATTATTATACCGTTGCTCTCTCATTCATACCTGCGCATACACTTGAAAGTTACTTTACCAATAAAAGACGCAAAGAGAGAAATAGAACAAAAGTGCTGGCTGGATTGGCAAACACACTTCATAAAACTGCATTTTCTTTTTTATTCTCCCCCTTGTTACATGCTTAACCTCCCCATGTGTAATTTCTCTTAACCTGCTGTCCCAGGAAGAGAATTTCATCTAAAGGCTCTTTCTGTGTTTTTTTCCCTAGTCTGTCTTTCCCATTTCTTAGCTGTGTAACTGTTCCTTTACGCGCTCTATTTAAACGCCATCAATCTCATTTGAGCTCCTTGCTCCCGCTTCTGTTTTCTCCACCTCTCATACTGCCAGTTCTCTCTTTCTCTGTGGTTGGTGGCTACTTTCCTGAGCTTCCGAAGCCACGTGGTTCCTGCCTCTTGTTGTCAGACTTGAATTGGAAAAGGAACCATATTAACAAGCCTTTACCATTCACACACGGCGGAAGTTTATACTTTAATTCAGTGAACTAAGAAAAGCGTGTTGTGGGTCCCCTACGAGCCATGGTGCTTGCTTCATCATGATTTGGCACCAGTCATTAGCCGCAGCTCTGCTAATGAGCCACTGAGGTCAGTTTCAATATTTACTCAAAAACATAACCATGCAGCCCACCCCTCAACTGTGTATTTATCTTGCTTTTCTGCTGTTCGTGTGATTAGCTGGGAGGAGCTCACGGCGACATCCTCCCTATAAAAGAATAGATGGATCACTCTCTAACTCTTTCTTGCTTCACATACAAATGGCTTGAAAGGTGCAGGGAAGATGCAGGTCTAATAGACAGAATAGAAGGTCTGTGCCAGGTGGGTTTCTCTGCATTGTTGTTCCATCACAGGTCCGCAAGTGTAATGTGTGATCTTTGACTCCTGGCATTTCACAAGCAGGCGGCCAGGAAACGGTTTCAGCCTATCAACCACTGAGGAGACGCAGCCTCTGAATGAAGAATGAGGAAGCAATGAATACATCCAGCCTATCACAGGAACAGCCCTGAGTGTTCCGAATTATAAATTCTCCATGTCACTGTATGTCGTTGAGCCCAAGTAGCTCGCCGTGATCGTATAGTGGTTAGTACTCTGCGTTGTGGCCGCAGCAACCTCGGTTCGAATCCGAGTCACGGCATTGTGGTTGGCAATGTCACGGCAGTTGGGTGTTAATTTTACAGAATTAGCAAATGTACCAGTGGTTTTTGTAAAATGTCTATTAAAAACAGATCCTTTCAAATATTTAAACCATCTAACAACAAATGATTTAAACTCGCATGATTATAAGCTGTAGCTATAATGTATTTACTTACATAAATTATCGTTCTTGAACCTATTGGGGGTGGAGGGGGAGCGGAGCTCACCCCCCAGGTGCAGTTGAGTGACCTGTGTTGTGGCTCTCTAGAGGGAAGGCACACATTTTGCTGTCACCCAGCCCAATCCAGACGTGTATTGGGGCCAGGTTTCAGGCAAATAGAGCAGTAAGTGCAGAGAAATGTTCACTCTCTAAAAGTGGCATTTCTAAAATAGTAAAGTTAAATTCAACCTCACCAGTAAGTAGGATTTTCAATAAATAAATAAAGCTACTCCTCTCCGATATGGAATTACCAAATAAAAAGTATAGGGGAATACACAGAGCTAACCTATGAGAGGGGTAGACCTCACAGTAGTGAAAAATGAAATAGACTGTTTGGTACTTACAGGACACGCGAACCACCAAAGTACATATCTTATTTTTTACTTACATAGCATCATGCACCTAGGACTACCTAGGGCCTACCTTAGGTATAAATTATATGTAATAAAAGGGGAGTTTAAGGCTTGGCAAGTAGGCTGGGACTCACCTGGGAGACCCCTGAGTCTAAGCCCAGAACCATAACTCTGCCAGTCGAGTACTTACCTAAAAGCCGATAACTCACTTTTCTTCCATAGGCTAACATTCAGTGGTTTCACTTGGAAATTCTTCTAAGTGGTGTGGAGTTTTGGAACTTTAAAATATTCATCTAAAATCAGCCGAACAACGAATTCTGATTTACTCACCTGTTATCAGGAGAGACCTCAGTGCTGCATCTTGGAGCTCGGTACTGACCCTGAAAAGTAATTTTAATCGTACTTACCAGTAACTCGAATTTCCTTCCATGGGATATCATTGCCTGCTTTTTGCTGAAAATTTTCTAAGTGTCGATTTTTGAAACTTACAAATATTCTTTAAAAATCGTACCAAATGTGAAAACGTAATTGTTTACCTGTTTTAGATAGATGTCCCAGTACTGAGCCTAGGAGCCCAGCACTGGATTACAAAAGTAACGAGAACGTACTTTACCCGTAACTTGAATTTTCTTCCATAGGAAACCATTGACTGTTTTTCTGTGAAATTTCTTCTAAGTGTCGATTTTGCAAACATGTAAATATTCCTTAAAAATCGCCTGTATAACTTAAACACAGTTTCTCAACTGCTTACAGGTGGTACAGTAGTGCTGGATCTAGGATCCAACACTGACCTAGAAAAAGTAACCATAACCCCACTTACCTGCTAAGTGAATTTCCTTCCATAGGATAACATTGGTAATTTGATCAGCAAAAGTTTCTAAGTGTCAACTTTTAAAATAGCAAAATATTGCTTAAAAATCACAACAGTAACTAAAACGAATTTACTCACTTGTTTCCAAGAACTGTCCCAGGACTGAATCTAGGATCCAGACCTGGATTTAGAAAAGTAATCCTGAAAGTAATTAATTGCATATAACTTAAAATTCCCATTGAGCTCAATGTATTATTGTTATTCAAATTGTGTTGCCTATTGCAATAAACTGTAACTATGACCTGCAAAAGCCAATTGCCTATTGCAAAGTATTTAACTAAAGCATCTCATTCTGAGAAAGTATATTTTGATATCTATTGTTGGTTCTAAAATAAAACAACAATATCTTTTGTATGCAAACCAATGGCCTAGAGTTCAGTTCTTGAGTGTGTGAGACCATTTGCTGACTGAGTGTGTACAACAAATGTTTTACACTGCACTCTGATACTGCCTTACTGCTCGGCAAGCTACCACTTTAGAGAGTAAGGTTATATCTAACTTTAGCCTCTGCCAAACCTCTGGGGACTGGGGACTCTGTGCACACTGTACCTATTTGGGAACAGTATATACAGAGCCACTTTCTCACAGTAGTGATAAAGTGATTAGAGTCCTAAGGCCAACATAAAGATACAGCAAAACGTGAGGTGAAAAGCAAAAAGGTTGCTGGTAGGCCACCTTAAGGATGCCAGGTCTAACAAAAACTGAACTAAGGATAACATGAGTAAAACATCAGGTTTCTCTACTGCATTTGGTGAGACAAGTGGGCCTTCTTTTATCTTCCATTCAAGCAATCTTTGACAGACCCCTTTATTATAGAGCTTTTCAAGGATTAAAGATAAGGCACTTACAAAGGAGTCCCAAATACTCAGAGATGGTTGACTTCTGTAATATGGGTCGTAGACTAAAAGCAGCGCAAAAACAGAGTGCAACAGGGTCCAAAAAATTGAGTGCCACAAGAGAGTTTGAATGCAAGCGTATCCTTTTACAGATCCAGAGATATACTCATCCAATTTTTGTTTTTAGGACAGAACGTGCATGATGAAAAAAACATTGTTTTTAAAAAGCGCATTGCAGAATATCAGTACTTTGATGTGGGAAAACTTCAAAACTTTCAAACAAAATATTTGTAGGCTGCTTACAGCAAGTTGTTGTGGCCGAGTGGTTAAGGCGATGGACTAGAAATCCATTGGGGTATCCCAGCGCAGGTTCGAATCCTGCCAACAACGAGAATCTTTTTATTATCGGCTACAATTTCAGAAGTTAACCTTTAGTATTTCTTCCATTTCAGTTTTATAAATAGGTGGCTTATTTTTGTGTCACTATTGCCTCTCCACATATTTGTTATCGCTACCTCTTTCATGTCTTTGCTACACCTCATTCCTACTTTAGCACTGGTGTAAACGCTTCAAATTATTATACCGTTGCTCTCTCATTCATACCTGCGCATACACTTGAAAGTTACTTTACCAATAAAAGACGCAAAGAGAGAAATAGAACAAAAGTGCTGGCTGGATTGGCAAACACACTTCATAAAACTGCATTTTCTTTTTTATTCTCCCCCTTGTTACATGCTTAACCTCCCCATGTGTAATTTCTCTTAACCTGCTGTCCCAGGAAGAGAATTTCATCTAAAGGCTCTTTCTGTGTTTTTTTCCCTAGTCTGTCTTTCCCATTTCTTAGCTGTGTAACTGTTCCTTTACGCGCTCTATTTAAATGCCATCAATCTCATTTGAGCTCCTTGCTCCCGCTTCTGTTTTCTCCACCTCTCATACTGCCAGTTCTCTCTTTCTCTGTGGTTGGTGGCTACTTTCCTGAGCTTCCGAAGCCACGTGGTTCCTGCCTCTTGTTGTCAGACTTGAATTGGAAAAGGAACCATATTAACAAGCCTTTACCACTCACACACGGCGGAAGTTTATACTTTAATTCAGTGAGCTAAGAAAAGCGTGTTGTGGGTCCCCTACGAGCCATGGTGCTTGCTTCATCATGATTTGGCACCAGTCATTAGCCGCAGCTCTGCTAATGAGCCACTGAGGTCAGTTTCAATATTTACTCAAAAACATAACCATGCAGCCCACCCCTCAACTGTGTATTTATCTTGCTTTTCTGCTGCTCGTGTGATTAGCTGGGAGGAGCTCACGGCTACATCCTCCCTATAAAAGTGTAGATGGATCACTCTCTAACTCTTTCTTGCTTCACATACAAATGGCTTGAAAGGTGCAGGGAAGATGCAGGTCTAATAGACAGAATAGAAGGTCTGTGCCAGGTGGGTTTCTCTGCATTGTTGTTCCATCACAGGTCCGCAAGTGTAATGTGTGATCTTTGACTCCTGGCATTTCACAAGCAGGCGGCCAGGAAACGGTTTCAGCCTATCAACCACTGAGGAGACGCAGCCTCTGAATGAGGAATGAGGAAGCAATGAATACATCCAGCCTATCACAGGAACAGCCCTGAGTGTTCCGAATTATAAATTCTCCATGTCACTGTATGTCGTTGAGCCCAAGTAGCTCGCCGTGATCGTATAGTGGTTAGTACTCTGCGTTGTGGCTGCAGCAACCTCGGTTCGAATCCGAGTCACGGCATTGTGGTTGGCAATGTCACGGCAGTTGGGTGTTAATTTTACAGAATTAGCAAATGTACCAGTGGTTTTAGTAAAATGTCTATTAAAAACAGATCCTTTCAAATATTTAAACCATCTAACAACAAATGATTTAAACTCGCATGATTATAAGCTGTAGCTATAATGTATTTACTTACATAAATTATCGGTCTTGAACCTATTGGGGGTGGAGGGGGACCGGAGCTCACCCCCCAGGTGCAGTTGCGTGACCTGTGTTGTGGCTCTCTAGAGGGAAGGCACACATTTTGCTGTCACCCAGCCCAATCCAGACGTGTATTGGGGCCAGGTTTCAGGCAAATAGAGCAGTAAGTGCAGAGAAATGTTCACTCTCTAAAAGTGGCATTTCTAAAATAGTAAAGTTAAATTCAACCTCACCAGTAAGTAGGATTTTCAATAAATAAATAAAGCTACTCCTCTCCGATATGGAATTACCAAATAAAAAGTATAGGGGAATACACAGAGCTAACCTATGAGAGGGGTAGACCTCACAGTAGTGAAAAATGAAATAGACTGTTTGGTACTTACAGGACACGCGAACCACCAAAGTACATATCTTATTTTTTACTTACATAGCATCATGCACCTAGGACTACCTAGGGCCTACCTTAGGAATAAATTATATGTAATAAAAGGGGAGTTTAAGGCTTGGCAAGTAGGCTGGGACTCGCCTGGGAGACCCCTGAGTCTAAGCCCAGAACCATAACTCTGCCAGTCGAGTACTTACCTAAAAGCCGATAACTCACTTTTCTTCCATAGGCTAACATTCAGTGGTTTCACTTGGAAATTCTTCTAAGTGGTGTGGAGATTTGGAACTTTAAAATATTCATCTAAAATCAGCCGAACAACGAATTCTGATTTACTCACCTGTTATCAGGAGAGACCTCAGTGCTGCATCTTGGAGCTCGGTACTGACCCTGAAAAGTAATTTTAACCGTACTTACCAGTAACTCGAATTTCCTTCCATGGGATATCATTGCCTGCTTTTTGCTGAAAATTTTCTAAGTGTCGATTTTTGAAACTTACAAATATTCTTTAAAAATCGTACCAACTGTGAAAACGTAATTGTTTACCTGTTTTAGATAGATGTCCCAGTACTGAGCCTAGGAGCCCAGCACTGGATTACAAAAGTAACGAGAACGTACTTTACCCGTAACTTGAATTTTCTTCCATAGGAAACCATTGACTGTTTTTCTGTGAAATTTCTTCTAAGTGTCGATTTTGCAAACATGTAAATATTCCTTAAAAATCGCCTGTATAACTTAAACACAGTTTCTCAACTGCTTACAGGTGGTACAGTAGTGCTGGATCTAGGATCCAACACTGACCTAGAAAAAGTAACCATAACCCCACTTACCTGCTAAGTGAATTTCCTTCCATAGGATAACATTGGTAATTTGATCAGCAAAAGTTTCTAAGTGTCAACTTTTAAAATAGCAAAATATTGCTTAAAAATCACAACAGTAACTAAAACGAATTTACTCACTTGTTTCCAAGAACTGTCCCAGGACTGAATCTAGGATCCAGACCTGGATTTAGAAAAGTAATCCTGAAAGTAATTAATTGCATATAACTTAAAATTCCCATTGAGCTCAATGTATTATTGTTATTCAAATTGTGTTGCCTATTGCAATAAACTGTAACTATGACCTGCAAAAGTCAATTGCCTATTGCAAAGTATTTAACTAAAGCATCTCATTCTGAGAAAGTATATTTTGATACCTATTGTTGGTTCTAAAATAAAACAACAATATCTTTTGTATGCAAACCAATGGCCTAGAGTTCAGTTCTTGAGTGTGTGAGACCATTTGCTGACTGAGTGTGTACAACAAATGTTTTACACTGTACTCTGATACTGCCTTACTGCTCGGCAAGCTACCACTTTAGAGAGTAAGGTTATATCTAACTTTAGCCTCTGCCAAACCTCTGGGGACTGGGGACTCTGTGCACACTGTACCTATTTGGGAACAGTATATACAGAGCCACTTTCTCACAGTAGTGATAACGTGATTAGAGTCCTAAGGCCAACATAAAGATACAGCAAAACGTGAGGTGAAAAGCAAAAAGGTTGCTGGTAAGCCACCTTAAGGATGCCAGGTCTAACAAAAACTGAACTAAGGATAACATGAGTAAAACATCAGGTTTCTCTACTGCATTTGGTGAGACAAGTGGGCCTTCTTTTCTCTTCCATTCAAGCAATCTTTGACAGACCCCTTTATTATAGAGCTTTTCAAGGATTAAAGATAAGGCACTTACAAAGGAGTCCCAAATACTCAGAGATGGTTGACTTCTGTAATATGGGTCGTAGACTAAAAGCAGCGCAAAAACAGAGTGCAACAGGGTCCAAAAAATTGAGTGCCACAAGAGAGTTTGAATGCAAGCGTATCCTTTTACAGATCCAGAGATATACTCATCCAATTTTTGTTTTTAGGACAGAACGTGCATGATGAAAAAAACATTGTTTTTAAAAAGCGCATTGCAGAATATCAGTACTTTGATGTGGGAAAACTTCAAAACTTTCAAACAAAATATTTGTAGGCTGCTTACAGCAAGTTGTTGTGGCCGAGTGGTTAAGGCGATGGACTAGAAATCCATTGGGGTATCCCAGCGCAGGTCCGAATCCTGCCAACAACGAGAATCTTTTTATTATCGGCTACAATTTCAGAAGTTAACCTTTAGTATTTCTTCCATTTCAGTTTTATAAATAGGTGGCTTATTTTTGTGTCACTATTTCCTCTCCACATATTTGTTATCGCTACCTCTTTCATGTCTTTGCTACACCTCATTCCTACTTTAGCACTGGTGTAAACGCTTCAAATTATTATACCGTTGCTCTCTCATTCATACCTGCGCATACACTTGAAAGTTACTTTACCAATAAAAGACGCAAAGAGAGAAATAGAACAAAAGTGCTGGCTGGATTGGCAAACACACTTCATAAAACTGCATTTTCTTTTTTATTCTCCCCCTTGTTACATGCTTAACCTCCCCATGTGTAATTTCTCTTAACCTGCTGTCCCAGGAAGAGAATTTCATCTAAAGGCTCTTTCTGTGTTTTTTTCCCTAGTCTGTCTTTCCCATTTCTTAGCTGTGTAACTGTTCCTTTACGCGCTCTATTTAAATGCCATCAATCTCATTTGAGCTCCTTGCTCCCGCTTCTGTTTTCTCCACCTCTCATACTGCCAGTTCTCTCTTTCTCTGTGGTTGGTGGCTACTTTCCTGAGCTTCCGAAGCCACGTGGTTCCTGCCTCTTGTTGTCAGACTTGAATTGGAAAAGGAACCATATTAACAAGCCTTTACCACTCACACACGGCGGAAGTTTATACTTTAATTCAGTGAGCTAAGAAAAGCGTGTTGTGGGTCCCCTACGAGCCATGGTGCTTGCTTCATCATGATTTGGCACCAGTCATTAGCCGCAGCTCTGCTAATGAGCCACTGAGGTCAGTTTCAATATTTACTCAAAAACATAACCATGCAGCCCACCCCTCAACTGTGTATTTATCTTGCTTTTCTGCTGTTCGTGTGATTATCTGGGAGGAGCTCACGGCGACATCCTCCCTATAAAAGTGTAGATGGATCACTCTCTAACTCTTTCTTGCTTCACATACAAATGGCTTGAAAGGTGCAGGGAAGATGCAGGTCTAATAGACAGAATAGAAGGTCTGTGCCAGGTGGGTTTCTCTGCATTGTTGTTCCATCACAGGTCCGCAAGTGTAATGTGTGATCTTTGACTCCTGGCATTTCACAAGCAGGCGGCCAGGAAACGGTTTCAGCCTATCAACCACTGAGGAGACGCAGCCTCTGAATGAGGAATGAGGAAGCAATGAATACATCCAGCCTATCACAGGAACAGCCCTGAGTGTTCCGAATTATAAATTCTCCATGTCACTGTATGTCGTTGAGCCCAAGTAGCTCGCCGTGATCGTATAGTGGTTAGTACTCTGCGTTGTGGCTGCAGCAACCTCGGTTCGAATCCGAGTCATGGCATTGTGGTTGGCAATGTCACGGCAGTTGGGTGTTAATTTTACAGAATTAGCAGATGTACCAGTGGTTTTAGTAAAATGTCTATTAAAAACAGATCCTTTCAAATATTTAAACCATCTAACAACAAATGATTTAAACTCGCATGATTATAAGCTGTAGCTATAATGTATTTACTTACATAAATTATCGGTCTTGAACCTATTGGGGGTGGAGGGGGACCGGAGCTCACCCCCCAGGTGCAGTTGCGTGACCTGTGTTGTGGCTCTCTAGAGGGAAGGCACACATTTTGCTGTCACCCAGCCCAATCCAGACGTGTATTGGGGCCAGGTTTCAGGCAAATAGAGCAGTAAGTGCAGAGAAATGTTCACTCTCTAAAAGTGGCATTTCTAAAATAGTAAAGTTAAATTCAACCTCACCAGTAAGTAGGATTTTCAATAAATAAATAAAGCTACTCCTCTCCGATATGGAATTACCAAATAAAAAGTATAGGGGAATACACAGAGCTAACCTATGAGAGGGGTAGACCTCACAGTAGTGAAAAATGAAATAGACTGTTTGGTACTTACAGGACACGCGAACCACCAAAGTACATATCTTATTTTTTACTTACATAGCATCATGCACCTAGGACTACCTAGGGCCTACCTTAGGAATAAATTATATGTAATAAAAGGGGAGTTTAAGGCTTGGCAAGTAGGCTGGGACTCGCCTGGGAGACCCCTGAGTCTAAGCCCAGAACCATAACTCTGCCAGTCGAGTACTTACCTAAAAGCCGATAACTCACTTTTCTTCCATAGGCTAACATTCAGTGGTTTCACTTGGAAATTCTTCTAAGTGGTGTGGAGTTTTGGAACTTTAAAATATTCATCTAAAATCAGCCGAACAACGAATTCTGATTTACTCACCTGTTATCAGGAGAGACCTCAGTGCTGCATCTTGGAGCTCGGTACTGACCCTGAAAAGTAATTTTAACCGTACTTACCAGTAACTCGAATTTCCTTCCATGGGATATCATTGCCTGCTTTTTGCTGAAAATTTTCTAAGTGTCGATTTTTGAAACTTACAAATATTCTTTAAAAATCGTACCAACTGTGAAAACGTAATTGTTTACCTGTTTTAGATAGATGTCCCAGTACTGAGCCTAGGAGCCCAGCACTGGATTACAAAAGTAACGAGAACGTACTTTACCCGTAACTTGAATTTTCTTCCATAGGAAACCATTGACTGTTTTTCTGTGAAATTTCTTCTAAGTGTCGATTTTGCAAACATGTAAATATTCCTTAAAAATCGCCTGTATAACTTAAACGCAGTTTCTCAACTGCTTACAGGTGGTACAGTAGTGCTGGATCTAGGATCCAACACTGACCTAGAAAAAGTAACCATAACCCCACTTACCTGCTAAGTGAATTTCCTTCCATAGGATAACATTGGTAATTTGATCAGCAAAAGTTTCTAAGTGTCAACTTTTAAAATAGCAAAATATTGCTTAAAAATCACAACAGTAACTAAAACAAATTTACTCACTTGTTTCCAAGAACTGTCCCAGGACTGAATCTAGGATCCAGTCCTGGATTTAGAAAAGTAATCCTGAAAGTAATTAATTGCATATAACTTAAAATTCCCATTGAGCTCAATGTATTATTGTGATTCAAATTGTGTTGCCTATTGCAATAAACTGTAACTATTACCTGCAAAAGTCAATTGCCTATTGCAAAGTATTTAACTAAAGCATCTCATTCTGAGAAAGTATATTTTGATACCTATTGTTGGTTCTAAAATAAAACAACAATATCTTTTGTATGCAAACCAATGGCCTAGAGTTCAGTTCTTGAGTGTGTGAGACCATTTGCTGACTGAGTGTGTACAACAAATGTTTTACACTGCACTCTGATACTGCCTTACTGCTCGGCAAGCTACCACTTTAGAGAGTAAGGTTATATCTAACTTTAGCCTCTGCCAAACCTCTGGGGACTGGGGACTCTGTGCACACTGTACCTATTTGGGAACAGTATATACAGAGCCACTTTCTCACAGTAGTGATAACGTCATTAGAGTCCTAAGGCCAACATAAAGATACAGCAAAACGTGAGGTGAAAAGCAAAAAGGTTGCTGGTAAGCCACCTTAAGGATGCCAGGTCTAACAAAAACTGAACTAAGGATAACATGAGTAAAACATCAGGTTTCTCTACTGCATTTGGTGAGACAAGTGGGCCTTCTTTTATCTTCCATTCAAGCAATCTTTGACAGACCCCTTTATTATAGAGCTTTTCAAGGATTAAAGATAAGGCACTTACAAAGGAGTCCCAAATACTCAGAGATGGTTGACTTCTGTAATATGGGTCATAGACTAAAAGCAGCGCAAAAACAGAGTGCAACAGGGTCCAAAAAACTTGAGTGCCACAAGAGAGTTTGAATGCAAGCGTATCCTTTTACAGATCCAGAGATATACTTATCCAATTTTTGTTTTTAGGACAGAACGTGCATGATGAAAAAAACATTGTTTTTAAAAAGCGCATTGCAGAATATCAGTACTTTGATGTGGGAAAACTTCAAAACTTTCAAACAAAATATTTGTAGGCAGTTTACAGCAAGTTGTTGTGGCCGAGTGGTTAAGGCGATGGACTAGAAATCCATTGGGGTATCCCCGCGCAGGTTCGAATCCTGCCAACAACGAGAATCTTTTTATTATCGGCTACAATTTCAGAAGTTAACCTTTAGTATTTCTTCCATTTCAGTTTTATAAATAGGTGGCTTATTTTTGTGTCACTATTGCCTCTCCACATATTTGTTATCGCTACCTCTTTCATGTCTTTGCTACACCTCATTCCTACTTTAGCACTGGTGTAAACGCTTCAAATTATTATACCGTTGCTCTCTCATTCATACCTGCGCATACACTTGAAAGTTACTTTACCAATAAAAGACGCAAAGAGAGAAATAGAACAAAAGTGCTGGCTGGATTGGCAAACACACTTCATAAAACTGCATTTTCTTTTTTATTCTCCCCCTTGTTACATGCTTAACCTCCCCATGTGTAATTTCTCTTAACCTGCTGTCCCAGGAAGAGAATTTCATCTAAAGGCTCTTTCTGTGTTTTTTTCCCTAGTCTGTCTTTCCCATTTCTTAGCTGTGTAACTGTTCCTTTACGCGCTCTATTTAAACGCCATCAATCTCATTTGAGCTCCTTGCTCCCGCTTCTGTTTTCTCCACCTCTCATACTGCCAGTTCTCTCTTTCTCTGTGGTTGGTGGCTACTTTCCTGAGCTTCCGAAGCCACGTGGTTCCTGCCTCTTGTTGTCAGACTTGAATTGGAAAAGGAACCATATTAACAAGCCTTTACCATTCACACACGGCGGAAGTTTATACTTTAATTCAGTGAACTAAGAAAAGCGTGTTGTGGGTCCCCTACGAGCCATGGTGCTTGCTTCATCATGATTTGGCACCAGTCATTAGCCGCAGCTCTGCTAATGAGCCACTGAGGTCAGTTTCAATATTTACTCAAAAACATAACCATGCAGCCCACCCCTCAACTGTGTATTTATCTTGCTTTTCTGCTGTTCGTGTGATTAGCTGGGAGGAGCTCACGGCGACATCCTCCCTATAAAAGAATAGATGGATCACTCTCTAACTCTTTCTTGCTTCACATACAAATGGCTTGAAAGGTGCAGGGAAGATGCAGGTCTAATAGACAGAATAGAAGGTCTGTGCCAGGTGGGTTTCTCTGCATTGTTGTTCCATCACAGGTCCGCAAGTGTAATGTGTGATCTTTGACTCCTGGCATTTCACAAGCAGGCGGCCAGGAAACGGTTTCAGCCTATCAACCACTGAGGAGACGCAGCCTCTGAATGAGGAATGAGGAAGCAATGAATACATCCAGCCTATCACAGGAACAGCCCTGAGTGTTCCGAATTATAAATTCTCCATGTCACTGTATGTCGTTGAGCCCAAGTAGCTCGCCGTGATCGTATAGTGGTTAGTACTCTGCGTTGTGGCCGCAGCAACCTCGGTTCGAATCCGAGTCACGGCATTGTGGTTGGCAATGTCACGGCAGTTGGGTGTTAATTTTACAGAATTAGCAAATGTACCAGTGGTTTTTGTAAAATGTCTATTAAAAACAGATCCTTTCAAATATTTAAACCATCTAACAACAAATGATTTAAACTCGCATGATTATAAGCTGTAGCTATAATGTATTTACTTACATAAATTATCGGTCTTGAACCTATTGGGGGTGGAGGGGGAGCGGAGCTCACCCCCCAGGTGCAGTTGAGTGACCTGTGTTGTGGCTCTCTAGAGGGAAGGCACACATTTTGCTGTCACCCAGCCCAATCCAGACGTGTATTGGGGCCAGGTTTCAGGCAAATAGAGCAGTAAGTGCAGAGAAATGTTCACTCTCTAAAAGTGGCATTTCTAAAATAGTAAAGTTAAATCCAACCTCACCAGTAAGTAGGATTTTCAATAAATAAATAAAGCTACTCCTCTCCGATATGGAATTACCAAATAAAAAGTATAGGGGAATACACAGAGCTAACCTATGAGAGGGGTAGACCTCACAGTAGTGAAAAATGAAATAGACTGTTTGGTACTTACAGGACACGCGAACCACCAAAGTACATATCTTATTTTTTACTTACATAGCATCATGCACCTAGGACTACCTAGGGCCTACCTTAGGTATAAATTATATGTAATAAAAGGGGAGTTTAAGGCTTGGCAAGTAGGCTGGGACTCACCTGGGAGACCCCTGAGTCTAAGCCCAGAACCATAACTCTGCCAGTCGAGTACTTACCTAAAAGCCGATAACTCACTTTTCTTCCATAGGCTAACATTCAGTGGTTTCACTTGGAAATTCTTCTAAGTGGTGTGGAGTTTTGGAACTTTAAAATATTCATCTAAAATCAGCCGAACAACGAATTCTGATTTACTCACCTGTTATCAGGAGAGACCTCAGTGCTGCATCTTGGAGCTCGGTACTGACCCTGAAAAGTAATTTTAACCGTACTTACCAGTAACTCGAATTTCCTTCCATGGGATATCATTGCCTGCTTTTTGCTGAAAATTTTCTAAGTGTCGATTTTTGAAACTTACAAATATTCTTTAAAAATCGTACCAACTGTGAAAACGTAATTGTTTACCTGTTTTAGATAGATGTCCCAGTACTGAGCCTAGGAGCCCAGCACTGGATTACAAAAGTAACGAGAACGTACTTTACCCGTAACTTGAATTTTCTTCCATAGGAAACCATTGACTGTTTTTCTGTGAAATTTCTTCTAAGTGTCGATTTTGCAAACATGTAAATATTCCTTAAAAATCGCCTGTATAACTTAAACGCAGTTTCTCAACTGCTTACAGGTGGTACAGTAGTGCTGGATCTAGGATCCAACACTGACCTAGAAAAAGTAACCATAACCCCACTTACCTGCTAAGTGAATTTCCTTCCATAGGATAACATTGGTAATTTGATCAGCAAAAGTTTCTAAGTGTCAACTTTTAAAATAGCAAAATATTGCTTAAAAATCACAACAGTAACTAAAACAAATTTACTCACTTGTTTCCAAGAACTGTCCCAGGACTGAATCTAGGATCCAGTCCTGGATTTAGAAAAGTAATCCTGAAAGTAATTAATTGCATATAACTTAAAATTCCCATTGAGCTCAATGTATTATTGTGATTCAAATTGTGTTGCCTATTGCAATAAACTGTAACTATTACCTGCAAAAGTCAATTGCCTATTGCAAAGTATTTAACTAAAGCATCTCATTCTGAGAAAGTATATTTTGATACCTATTGTTGGTTCTAAAATAAAACAACAATATCTTTTGTATGCAAACCAATGGCCTAGAGTTCAGTTCTTGAGTGTGTGAGACCATTTGCTGACTGAGTGTGTACAACAAATGTTTTACACTGCACTCTGATACTGCCTTACTGCTCGGCAAGCTACCACTTTAGAGAGTAAGGTTATATCTAACTTTAGCCTCTGCCAAACCTCTGGGGACTGGGGACTCTGTGCACACTGTACCTATTTGGGAACAGTATATACAGAGCCACTTTCTCACAGTAGTGATAACGTGATTAGAGTCCTAAGGCCAACATAAAGATACAGCAAAACGTGAGGTGAAAAGCAAAAAGGTTGCTGGTAAGCCACCTTAAGGATGCCAGGTCTAACAAAAACTGAACTAAGGATAACATGAGTAAAACATCAGGTTTCTCTACTGCATTTGGTGAGACAAGTGGGCCTTCTTTTATCTTCCATTCAAGCAATCTTTGACAGACCCCTTTATTATAGAGCTTTTCAAGGATTAAAGATAAGGCACTTACAAAGGAGTCCCAAATACTCAGAGATGGTTGACTTCTGTAATATGGGTCGTAGACTAAAAGCAGCGCAAAAACAGAGTGCAACAGGGTCCAAAAAACTTGAGTGCCACAAGAGAGTTTGAATGTAAGCGTATCCTTTTACAGATCCAGAGATATACTCATCCAATTTTTGTTTTTAGGACAGAACGTGCATGATGAAAAAAACATTGTTTTTAAAAAGCGCATTGCAGAATATCAGTACTTTGATGTGGGAAAACTTCAAAACTTTCAAACAAAATATTTGTAGGCAGTTTACAGCAAGTTGTTGTGGCCGAGTGGTTAAGGTGATGGACTAGAAATCCATTGGGGTATCCCCGCGCAGGTTCGAATCCTGCCAAGAACGAGAATCTTTTTATTATCGGCTACAATTTCAGAAGTTAACCTTTAGTATTTCTTCCATTTCAGTTTTATAAATAGGTGGCTTATTTTTGTGTCACTATTGCCTCTCCACATATTTGTTATCGCTACCTCTTTCATGTCTTTGCTACACCTCATTCCTACTTTAGCACTGGTGTAAACGCTTCAAATTATTATACCGTTGCTCTCTCATTCATACCTGCGCATACACTTGAAAGTTACTTTACCAATAAAAGACGCAAAGAGAGAAATAGAACAAAAGTGCTGGCTGGATTGGCAAACACACTTCATAAAACTGCATTTTCTTTTTTATTCTCCCCCTTGTTACATGCTTAACCTCCCCATGTGTAATTTCTCTTAACCTGCTGTCCCAGGAAGAGAATTTCATCTAAAGGCTCTTTCTGTGTTTTTTTCCCTAGTCTGTCTTTCCCATTTCTTAGCTGTGTAACTGTTCCTTTACGCGCTCTATTTAAACGCCATCAATCTCATTTGAGCTCCTTGCTCCCGCTTCTGTTTTCTCCACCTCTCATACTGCCAGTTCTCTCTTTCTCTGTGGTTGGTGGCTACTTTCCTGAGCTTCCGAAGCCACGTGGTTCCTGCCTCTTGTTGTCAGACTTGAATTGGAAAAGGAACCATATTAACAAGCCTTTACCATTCACACACGGCGGAAGTTTATACTTTAATTCAGTGAACTAAGAAAAGCGTGTTGTGGGTCCCCTACGAGCCATGGTGCTTGCTTCATCATGATTTGGCACCAGTCATTAGCCGCAGCTCTGCTAATGAGCCACTGAGGTCAGTTTCAATATTTACTCAAAAACATAACCATGCAGCCCACCCCTCAACTGTGTATTTATCTTGCTTTTCTGCTGTTCGTGTGATTAGCTGGGAGGAGCTCACGGCGACATCCTCCCTATAAAAGAATAGATGGATCACTCTCTAACTCTTTCTTGCTTCACATACAAATGGCTTGAAAGGTGCAGGGAAGATGCAGGTCTAATAGACAGAATAGAAGGTCTGTGCCAGGTGGGTTTCTCTGCATTGTTGTTCCATCACAGGTCCGCAAGTGTAATGTGTGATCTTTGACTCCTGGCATTTCACAAGCAGGCGGCCAGGAAACGGTTTCAGCCTATCAACCACTGAGGAGACGCAGCCTCTGAATGAAGAATGAGGAAGCAATGAATACATCCAGCCTATCACAGGAACAGCCCTGAGTGTTCCGAATTATAAATTCTCCATGTCACTGTATGTCGTTGATCCCAAGTAGCTCGCCGTGATCGTATAGTGGTTAGTACTCTGCGTTGTGGCCGCAGCAACCTCGGTTCGAATCCGAGTCACGGCATTGTGGTTGGCAATGTCACGGCAGTTGGGTGTTAATTTTACAGAATTAGCAAATGTACCAGTGGTTTTTGTAAAATGTCTATTAAAAACAGATCCTTTCAAATATTTAAACCATCTAACAACAAATGATTTAAACTCGCATGATTATAAGCTGTAGCTATAATGTATTTACTTACATAAATTATCGTTCTTGAACCTATTGGGGGTGGAGGGGGAGCGGAGCTCACCCCCCAGGTGCAGTTGAGTGACCTGTGTTGTGGCTCTCTAGAGGGAAGGCACACATTTTGCTGTCACCCAGCCCAATCCAGACGTGTATTGGGGCCAGGTTTCAGGCAAATAGAGCAGTAAGTGCAGAGAAATGTTCACTCTCTAAAAGTGGCATTTCTAAAATAGTAAAGTTAAATTCAACCTCACCAGTAAGTAGGATTTTCAATAAATAAATAAAGCTACTCCTCTCCGATATGGAATTACCAAATAAAAAGTATAGGGGAATACACAGAGCTAACCTATGAGAGGGGTAGACCTCACAGTAGTGAAAAATGAAATAGACTGTTTGGTACTTACAGGACACGCGAACCACCAAAGTACATATCTTATTTTTTACTTACATAGCATCATGCACCTAGGACTACCTAGGGCCTACCTTAGGTATAAATTATATGTAATAAAAGGGGAGTTTAAGGCTTGGCAAGTAGGCTGGGACTCACCTGGGAGACCCCTGAGTCTAAGCCCAGAACCATAACTCTGCCAGTCGAGTACTTACCTAAAAGCCGATAACTCACTTTTCTTCCATAGGCTAACATTCAGTGGTTTCACTTGGAAATTCTTCTAAGTGGTGTGGAGTTTTGGAACTTTAAAATATTCATCTAAAATCAGCCGAACAACGAATTCTGATTTACTCACCTGTTATCAGGAGAGACCTCAGTGCTGCATCTTGGAGCTCGGTACTGACCCTGAAAAGTAATTTTAATCGTACTTACCAGTAACTCGAATTTCCTTCCATGGGATATCATTGCCTGCTTTTTGCTGAAAATTTTCTAAGTGTCGATTTTTGAAACTTACAAATATTCTTTAAAAATCGTACCAAATGTGAAAACGTAATTGTTTACCTGTTTTAGATAGATGTCCCAGTACTGAGCCTAGGAGCCCAGCACTGGATTACAAAAGTAACGAGAACGTACTTTACCCGTAACTTGAATTTTCTTCCATAGGAAACCATTGACTGTTTTTCTGTGAAATTTCTTCTAAGTGTCGATTTTGCAAACATGTAAATATTCCTTAAAAATCGCCTGTATAACTTAAACACAGTTTCTCAACTGCTTACAGGTGGTACAGTAGTGCTGGATCTAGGATCCAACACTGACCTAGAAAAAGTAACCATAACCCCACTTACCTGCTAAGTGAATTTCCTTCCATAGGATAACATTGGTAATTTGATCAGCAAAAGTTTCTAAGTGTCAACTTTTAAAATAGCAAAATATTGCTTAAAAATCACAACAGTAACTAAAACGAATTTACTCACTTGTTTCCAAGAACTGTCCCAGGACTGAATCTAGGATCCAGACCTGGATTTAGAAAAGTAATCCTGAAAGTAATTAATTGCATATAACTTAAAATTCCCATTGAGCTCAATGTATTATTGTTATTCAAATTGTGTTGCCTATTGCAATAAACTGTAACTATGACCTGCAAAAGCCAATTGCCTATTGCAAAGTATTTAACTAAAGCATCTCATTCTGAGAAAGTATATTTTGATATCTATTGTTGGTTCTAAAATAAAACAACAATATCTTTTGTATGCAAACCAATGGCCTAGAGTTCAGTTCTTGAGTGTGTGAGACCATTTGCTGACTGAGTGTGTACAACAAATGTTTTACACTGCACTCTGATACTGCCTTACTGCTCGGCAAGCTACCACTTTAGAGAGTAAGGTTATATCTAACTTTAGCCTCTGCCAAACCTCTGGGGACTGGGGACTCTGTGCACACTGTACCTATTTGGGAACAGTATATACAGAGCCACTTTCTCACAGTAGTGATAAAGTGATTAGAGTCCTAAGGCCAACATAAAGATACAGCAAAACGTGAGGTGAAAAGCAAAAAGGTTGCTGGTAGGCCACCTTAAGGATGCCAGGTCTAACAAAAACTGAACTAAGGATAACATGAGTAAAACATCAGGTTTCTCTACTGCATTTGGTGAGACAAGTGGGCCTTCTTTTATCTTCCATTCAAGCAATCTTTGACAGACCCCTTTATTATAGAGCTTTTCAAGGATTAAAGATAAGGCACTTACAAAGGAGTCCCAAATACTCAGAGATGGTTGACTTCTGTAATATGGGTCGTAGACTAAAAGCAGCGCAAAAACAGAGTGCAACAGGGTCCAAAAAATTGAGTGCCACAAGAGAGTTTGAATGCAAGCGTATCCTTTTACAGATCCAGAGATATACTCATCCAATTTTTGTTTTTAGGACAGAACGTGCATGATGAAAAAAACATTGTTTTTAAAAAGCGCATTGCAGAATATCAGTACTTTGATGTGGGAAAACTTCAAAACTTTCAAACAAAATATTTGTAGGCTGCTTACAGCAAGTTGTTGTGGCCGAGTGGTTAAGGCGATGGACTAGAAATCCATTGGGGTATCCCAGCGCAGGTTCGAATCCTGCCAACAACGAGAATCTTTTTATTATCGGCTACAATTTCAGAAGTTAACCTTTAGTATTTCTTCCATTTCAGTTTTATAAATAGGTGGCTTATTTTTGTGTCACTATTGCCTCTCCACATATTTGTTATCGCTACCTCTTTCATGTCTTTGCTACACCTCATTCCTACTTTAGCACTGGTGTAAACGCTTCAAATTATTATACCGTTGCTCTCTCATTCATACCTGCGCATACACTTGAAAGTTACTTTACCAATAAAAGACGCAAAGAGAGAAATAGAACAAAAGTGCTGGCTGGATTGGCAAACACACTTCATAAAACTGCATTTTCTTTTTTATTCTCCCCCTTGTTACATGCTTAACCTCCCCATGTGTAATTTCTCTTAACCTGCTGTCCCAGGAAGAGAATTTCATCTAAAGGCTCTTTCTGTGTTTTTTTCCCTAGTCTGTCTTTCCCATTTCTTAGCTGTGTAACTGTTCCTTTACGCGCTCTATTTAAATGCCATCAATCTCATTTGAGCTCCTTGCTCCCGCTTCTGTTTTCTCCACCTCTCATACTGCCAGTTCTCTCTTTCTCTGTGGTTGGTGGCTACTTTCCTGAGCTTCCGAAGCCACGTGGTTCCTGCCTCTTGTTGTCAGACTTGAATTGGAAAAGGAACCATATTAACAAGCCTTTACCACTCACACACGGCGGAAGTTTATACTTTAATTCAGTGAGCTAAGAAAAGCGTGTTGTGGGTCCCCTACGAGCCATGGTGCTTGCTTCATCATGATTTGGCACCAGTCATTAGCCGCAGCTCTGCTAATGAGCCACTGAGGTCAGTTTCAATATTTACTCAAAAACATAACCATGCAGCCCACCCCTCAACTGTGTATTTATCTTGCTTTTCTGCTGCTCGTGTGATTAGCTGGGAGGAGCTCACGGCTACATCCTCCCTATAAAAGTGTAGATGGATCACTCTCTAACTCTTTCTTGCTTCACATACAAATGGCTTGAAAGGTGCAGGGAAGATGCAGGTCTAATAGACAGAATAGAAGGTCTGTGCCAGGTGGGTTTCTCTGCATTGTTGTTCCATCACAGGTCCGCAAGTGTAATGTGTGATCTTTGACTCCTGGCATTTCACAAGCAGGCGGCCAGGAAACGGTTTCAGCCTATCAACCACTGAGGAGACGCAGCCTCTGAATGAGGAATGAGGAAGCAATGAATACATCCAGCCTATCACAGGAACAGCCCTGAGTGTTCCGAATTATAAATTCTCCATGTCACTGTATGTCGTTGAGCCCAAGTAGCTCGCCGTGATCGTATAGTGGTTAGTACTCTGCGTTGTGGCTGCAGCAACCTCGGTTCGAATCCGAGTCACGGCATTGTGGTTGGCAATGTCACGGCAGTTGGGTGTTAATTTTACAGAATTAGCAAATGTACCAGTGGTTTTAGTAAAATGTCTATTAAAAACAGATCCTTTCAAATATTTAAACCATCTAACAACAAATGATTTAAACTCGCATGATTATAAGCTGTAGCTATAATGTATTTACTTACATAAATTATCGGTCTTGAACCTATTGGGGGTGGAGGGGGACCGGAGCTCACCCCCCAGGTGCAGTTGCGTGACCTGTGTTGTGGCTCTCTAGAGGGAAGGCACACATTTTGCTGTCACCCAGCCCAATCCAGACGTGTATTGGGGCCAGGTTTCAGGCAAATAGAGCAGTAAGTGCAGAGAAATGTTCACTCTCTAAAAGTGGCATTTCTAAAATAGTAAAGTTAAATTCAACCTCACCAGTAAGTAGGATTTTCAATAAATAAATAAAGCTACTCCTCTCCGATATGGAATTACCAAATAAAAAGTATAGGGGAATACACAGAGCTAACCTATGAGAGGGGTAGACCTCACAGTAGTGAAAAATGAAATAGACTGTTTGGTACTTACAGGACACGCGAACCACCAAAGTACATATCTTATTTTTTACTTACATAGCATCATGCACCTAGGACTACCTAGGGCCTACCTTAGGAATAAATTATATGTAATAAAAGGGGAGTTTAAGGCTTGGCAAGTAGGCTGGGACTCGCCTGGGAGACCCCTGAGTCTAAGCCCAGAACCATAACTCTGCCAGTCGAGTACTTACCTAAAAGCCGATAACTCACTTTTCTTCCATAGGCTAACATTCAGTGGTTTCACTTGGAAATTCTTCTAAGTGGTGTGGAGATTTGGAACTTTAAAATATTCATCTAAAATCAGCCGAACAACGAATTCTGATTTACTCACCTGTTATCAGGAGAGACCTCAGTGCTGCATCTTGGAGCTCGGTACTGACCCTGAAAAGTAATTTTAACCGTACTTACCAGTAACTCGAATTTCCTTCCATGGGATATCATTGCCTGCTTTTTGCTGAAAATTTTCTAAGTGTCGATTTTTGAAACTTACAAATATTCTTTAAAAATCGTACCAACTGTGAAAACGTAATTGTTTACCTGTTTTAGATAGATGTCCCAGTACTGAGCCTAGGAGCCCAGCACTGGATTACAAAAGTAACGAGAACGTACTTTACCCGTAACTTGAATTTTCTTCCATAGGAAACCATTGACTGTTTTTCTGTGAAATTTCTTCTAAGTGTCGATTTTGCAAACATGTAAATATTCCTTAAAAATCGCCTGTATAACTTAAACGCAGTTTCTCAACTGCTTACAGGTGGTACAGTAGTGCTGGATCTAGGATCCAACACTGACCTAGAAAAAGTAACCATAACCCCACTTACCTGCTAAGTGAATTTCCTTCCATAGGATAACATTGGTAATTTGATCAGCAAAAGTTTCTAAGTGTCAACTTTTAAAATAGCAAAATATTGCTTAAAAATCACAACAGTAACTAAAACGAATTTACTCACTTGTTTCCAAGAACTGTCCCAGGACTGAATCTAGGATCCAGTCCTGGATTTAGAAAAGTAATCCTGAAAGTAATTAATTGCATATAACTTAAAATTCCCATTGAGCTCAATGTATTATTGTGATTCAAATTGTGTTGCCTATTGCAATAAACTGTAACTATTACCTGCAAAAGTCAATTGCCTATTGCAAAGTATTTAACTAAAGCATCTCATTCTGAGAAAGTATATTTTGATACCTATTGTTGGTTCTAAAATAAAACAACAATATCTTTTGTATGCAAACCAATGGCCTAGAGTTCAGTTCTTGAGTGTGTGAGACCATTTGCTGACTGAGTGTGTACAACAAATGTTTTACACTGCACTCTGATACTGCCTTACTGCTCGGCAAGCTACCACTTTAGAGAGTAAGGTTATATCTAACTTTAGCCTCTGCCAAACCTCTGGGGACTGGGGACTCTGTGCACACTGTACCTATTTGGGAACAGTATATACAGAGCCACTTTCTCACAGTAGTGATAACGTGATTAGAGTCCTAAGGCCAACATAAAGATACAGCAAAACGTGAGGTGAAAAGCAAAAAGGTTGCTGGTAAGCCACCTTAAGGATGCCAGGTCTAACAAAAACTGAACTAAGGATAACATGAGTAAAACATCAGGTTTCTCTACTGCATTTGGTGAGACAAGTGGGCCTTCTTTTCTCTTCCATTCAAGCAATCTTTGACAGACCCCTTTATTATAGAGCTTTTCAAGGATTAAAGATAAGGCACTTACAAAGGAGTCCCAAATACTCAGAGATGGTTGACTTCTGTAATATGGGTCGTAGACTAAAAGCAGCGCAAAAACAGAGTGCAACAGGGTCCAAAAAATTGAGTGCCACAAGAGAGTTTGAATGCAAGCGTATCCTTTTACAGATCCAGAGATATACTCATCCAATTTTTGTTTTTAGGACAGAACGTGCATGATGAAAAAAACATTGTTTTTAAAAAGCGCATTGCAGAATATCAGTACTTTGATGTGGGAAAACTTCAAAACTTTCAAACAAAATATTTGTAGGCTGCTTACAGCAAGTTGTTGTGGCCGAGTGGTTAAGGCGATGGACTAGAAATCCATTGGGGTATCCCAGCGCAGGTCCGAATCCTGCCAACAACGAGAATCTTTTTATTATCGGCTACAATTTCAGAAGTTAACCTTTAGTATTTCTTCCATTTCAGTTTTATAAATAGGTGGCTTATTTTTGTGTCACTATTTCCTCTCCACATATTTGTTATCGCTACCTCTTTCATGTCTTTGCTACACCTCATTCCTACTTTAGCACTGGTGTAAACGCTTCAAATTATTATACCGTTGCTCTCTCATTCATACCTGCGCATACACTTGAAAGTTACTTTACCAATAAAAGACGCAAAGAGAGAAATAGAACAAAAGTGCTGGCTGGATTGGCAAACACACTTCATAAAACTGCATTTTCTTTTTTATTCTCCCCCTTGTTACATGCTTAACCTCCCCATGTGTAATTTCTCTTAACCTGCTGTCCCAGGAAGAGAATTTCATCTAAAGGCTCTTTCTGTGTTTTTTTCCCTAGTCTGTCTTTCCCATTTCTTAGCTGTGTAACTGTTCCTTTACGCGCTCTATTTAAATGCCATCAATCTCATTTGAGCTCCTTGCTCCCGCTTCTGTTTTCTCCACCTCTCATACTGCCAGTTCTCTCTTTCTCTGTGGTTGGTGGCTACTTTCCTGAGCTTCCGAAGCCACGTGGTTCCTGCCTCTTGTTGTCAGACTTGAATTGGAAAAGGAACCATATTAACAAGCCTTTACCACTCACACACGGCGGAAGTTTATACTTTAATTCAGTGAGCTAAGAAAAGCGTGTTGTGGGTCCCCTACGAGCCATGGTGCTTGCTTCATCATGATTTGGCACCAGTCATTAGCCGCAGCTCTGCTAATGAGCCACTGAGGTCAGTTTCAATATTTACTCAAAAACATAACCATGCAGCCCACCCCTCAACTGTGTATTTATCTTGCTTTTCTGCTGTTCGTGTGATTATCTGGGAGGAGCTCACGGCGACATCCTCCCTATAAAAGTGTAGATGGATCACTCTCTAACTCTTTCTTGCTTCACATACAAATGGCTTGAAAGGTGCAGGGAAGATGCAGGTCTAATAGACAGAATAGAAGGTCTGTGCCAGGTGGGTTTCTCTGCATTGTTGTTCCATCACAGGTCCGCAAGTGTAATGTGTGATCTTTGACTCCTGGCATTTCACAAGCAGGCGGCCAGGAAACGGTTTCAGCCTATCAACCACTGAGGAGACGCAGCCTCTGAATGAGGAATGAGGAAGCAATGAATACATCCAGCCTATCACAGGAACAGCCCTGAGTGTTCCGAATTATAAATTCTCCATGTCACTGTATGTCGTTGAGCCCAAGTAGCTCGCCGTGATCGTATAGTGGTTAGTACTCTGCGTTGTGGCTGCAGCAACCTCGGTTTGAATCCGAGTCATGGCATTGTGGTTGGCAATGTCACGGCAGTTGGGTGTTAATTTTACAGAATTAGCAGATGTACCAGTGGTTTTAGTAAAATGTCTATTAAAAACAGATCCTTTCAAATATTTAAACCATCTAACAACAAATGATTTAAACTCGCATGATTATAAGCTGTAGCTATAATGTATTTACTTACATAAATTATCGGTCTTGAACCTATTGGGGGTGGAGGGGGACCGGAGCTCACCCCCCAGGTGCAGTTGCGTGACCTGTGTTGTGGCTCTCTAGAGGGAAGGCACACATTTTGCTGTCACCCAGCCCAATCCAGACGTGTATTGGGGCCAGGTTTCAGGCAAATAGAGCAGTAAGTGCAGAGAAATGTTCACTCTCTAAAAGTGGCATTTCTAAAATAGTAAAGTTAAATTCAACCTCACCAGTAAGTAGGATTTTCAATAAATAAATAAAGCTACTCCTCTCCGATATGGAATTACCAAATAAAAAGTATAGGGGAATACACAGAGCTAACCTATGAGAGGGGTAGACCTCACAGTAGTGAAAAATGAAATAGACTGTTTGGTACTTACAGGACACGCGAACCACCAAAGTACATATCTTATTTTTTACTTACATAGCATCATGCACCTAGGACTACCTAGGGCCTACCTTAGGAATAAATTATATGTAATAAAAGGGGAGTTTAAGGCTTGGCAAGTAGGCTGGGACTCGCCTGGGAGACCCCTGAGTCTAAGCCCAGAACCATAACTCTGCCAGTCGAGTACTTACCTAAAAGCCGATAACTCACTTTTCTTCCATAGGCTAACATTCAGTGGTTTCACTTGGAAATTCTTCTAAGTGGTGTGGAGTTTTGGAACTTTAAAATATTCATCTAAAATCAGCCGAACAACGAATTCTGATTTACTCACCTGTTATCAGGAGAGACCTCAGTGCTGCATCTTGGAGCTCGGTACTGACCCTGAAAAGTAATTTTAACCGTACTTACCAGTAACTCGAATTTCCTTCCATGGGATATCATTGCCTGCTTTTTGCTGAAAATTTTCTAAGTGTCGATTTTTGAAACTTACAAATATTCTTTAAAAATCGTACCAACTGTGAAAACGTAATTGTTTACCTGTTTTAGATAGATGTCCCAGTACTGAGCCTAGGAGCCCAGCACTGGATTACAAAAGTAACGAGAACGTACTTTACCCGTAACTTGAATTTTCTTCCATAGGAAACCATTGACTGTTTTTCTGTGAAATTTCTTCTAAGTGTCGATTTTGCAAACATGTAAATATTCCTTAAAAATCGCCTGTATAACTTAAACGCAGTTTCTCAACTGCTTACAGGTGGTACAGTAGTGCTGGATCTAGGATCCAACACTGACCTAGAAAAAGTAACCATAACCCCACTTACCTGCTAAGTGAATTTCCTTCCATAGGATAACATTGGTAATTTGATCAGCAAAAGTTTCTAAGTGTCAACTTTTAAAATAGCAAAATATTGCTTAAAAATCACAACAGTAACTAAAACGAATTTACTCACTTGTTTCCAAGAACTGTCCCAGGACTGAATCTAGGATCCAGTCCTGGATTTAGAAAAGTAATCCTGAAAGTAATTAATTGCATATAACTTAAAATTCCCATTGAGCTCAATGTATTATTGTGATTCAAATTGTGTTGCCTATTGCAATAAACTGTAACTATTACCTGCAAAAGTCAATTGCCTATTGCAAAGTATTTAACTAAAGCATCTCATTCTGAGAAAGTATATTTTGATACCTATTGTTGGTTCTAAAATAAAACAACAATATCTTTTGTATGCAAACCAATGGCCTAGAGTTCAGTTCTTGAGTGTGTGAGACCATTTGCTGACTGAGTGTGTACAACAAATGTTTTACACTGCACTCTGATACTGCCTTACTGCTCGGCAAGCTACCACTTTAGAGAGTAAGGTTATATCTAACTTTAGCCTCTGCCAAACCTCTGGGGACTGGGGACTCTGTGCACACTGTACCTATTTGGGAACAGTATATACAGAGCCACTTTCTCACAGTAGTGATAACGTGATTAGAGTCCTAAGGCCAACATAAAGATACAGCAAAACGTGAGGTGAAAAGCAAAAAGGTTGCTGGTAAGCCACCTTAAGGATGCCAGGTCTAACAAAAACTGAACTAAGGATAACATGAGTAAAACATCAGGTTTCTCTACTGCATTTGGTGAGACAAGTGGGCCTTCTTTTATCTTCCATTCAAGCAATCTTTGACAGACCCCTTTATTATAGAGCTTTTCAAGGATTAAAGATAAGGCACTTACAAAGGAGTCCCAAATACTCAGAGATGGTTGACTTCTGTAATATGGGTCGTAGACTAAAAGCAGCGCAAAAACAGAGTGCAACAGGGTCCAAAAAATTGAGTGCCACAAGAGAGTTTGAATGCAAGCGTATCCTTTTACAGATCCAGAGATATACTCATCCAATTTTTGTTTTTAGGACAGAACGTGCATGATGAAAAAAACATTGTTTTTAAAAAGCGCATTGCAGAATATCAGTACTTTGATGTGGGAAAACTTTAAAACTTTCAAACAAAATATTTGTAGGCAGTTTACAGCAAGTTGTTGTGGCCGAGTGGTTAAGGCGATGGACTAGAAATCCATTGGGGTATCCCCGCGCAGGTTCGAATCCTGCCAACAACGAGAATCTTTTTATTATCGGCTACAATTTCAGAAGTTAACCTTTAGTATTTCTTCCATTTCAGTTTTATAAATAGGTGGCTTATTTTTGTGTCACTATTGCCTCTCCACATATTTGTTATCGCTACCTCTTTCATGTCTTTGCTACACCTCATTCCTACTTTAGCACTGGTGTAAACGCTTCAAATTATTATACCGTTGCTCTCTCATTCATACCTGCGCATACACTTGAAAGTTACTTTACCAATAAAAGACGCAAAGAGAGAAATAGAACAAAAGTGCTGGCTGGATTGGCAAACACACTTCATAAAACTGCATTTTCTTTTTTATTCTCCCCCTTGTTACATGCTTAACCTCCCCATGTGTAATTTCTCTTAACCTGCTGTCCCAGGAAGAGAATTTCATCTAAAGGCTCTTTCTGTGTTTTTTTCTCTAGTCTGTCTTTCCCATTTCTTAGCTGTGTAACTGTTCCTTTACGAGCTCTATTTAAATGCCATCAATCTCATTTGAGCTCCTTGCTCCCGCTTCTGTTTTCTCCACCTCTCATACTGCCAGTTCTCTCTTTCTCTGTGGTTGGTGGCTACTTTCCTGAGCTTCCGAAGCCACGTGGTTCCTGCCTCTTGTTGTCAGACTTGAATTGGAAAAGGAACCATATTAACAAGCCTTTACCACTCACACACGGCGGAAGTTTATACTTTAATTCAGTGAGCTAAGAAAAGCGTGTTGTGGGTCCCCTACGAGCCATGGTGCTTGCTTCATCATGATTTGGCACCAGTCATTAGCCGCAGCTCTGCTAATGAGCCACTGAGGTCAGTTTCAATATTTACTCAAAAACATAACCATGCAGCCCACCCCTCAACTGTGTATTTATCTTGCTTTTCTGCTGTTCGTGTGATTAGCTGGGAGGAGCTCACGGCGACATCCTCCCTATAAAAGTGTAGATGGATCACTCTCTAACTCTTTCTTGCTTCACATACAAATGGCTTGAAAGGTGCAGGGAAGATGCAGGTCTAATAGACAGAATAGAAGGTCTGTGCCAGGTGGGTTTCTCTGCATTGTTGTTCCATCACAGGTCCGCAAGTGTAATGTGTGATCTTTGACTCCTGGCATTTCACAAGCAGGCGGCCAGGAAACGGTTTCAGCCTATCAACCACTGAGGAGACGCAGCCTCTGAATGAGGAATGAGGAAGCAATGAATACATCCAGCCTATCACAGGAACAGCCCTGAGTGTTCCGAATTATAAATTCTCCATGTCACTGTATGTCGTTGAGCCCAAGTAGCTCGCCGTGATCGTATAGTGGTTAGTACTCTGCGTTGTGGCTGCAGCAACCTCGGTTCGAATCCGAGTCACGGCATTGTGGTTGGCAATGTCACGGCAGTTGGGTGTTAATTTTACAGAATTAGCAAATGTACCAGTGGTTTTAGTAAAATGTCTATTAAAAACAGATCCTTTCAAATATTTAAACCATCTAACAACAAATGATTTAAACTCGCATGATTATAAGCTGTAGCTATAATGTATTTACTTACATAAATTATCGGTCTTGAACCTATTGGGGGTGGAGAGGGACCGGAGCTCACCCCCCAGGTGCAGTTGCGTGACCTGTGTTGTGGCTCTCTAGAGAGAAGGCACACATTTTGCTGTCACCCAGCCCAATCCAGACGTGTATTGGGGCCAGGTTTCAGGCAAATAGAGCAGTAAGTGCAGAGAAATGTTCACTCTCTAAAAGTGGCATTTCTAAAATAGTAAAGTTAAATTCAACCTCACCAGTAAGTAGGATTTTCAATAAATAAATAAAGCTACTCCTCTCCGATATGGAATTACCAAATAAAAAGTATAGGGGAATACACAGAGCTAACCTATGAGAGGGGTAGACCTCACAGTAGTGAAAAATGAAATAGACTGTTTGGTACTTACAGGACACGCGAACCACCAAAGTACATATCTTATTTTTTACTTACATAGCATCATGCACCTAGGACTACCTAGGGCCTACCTTAGGAATAAATTATATGTAATAAAAGGGGAGTTTAAGGCTTGGCAAGTAGGCTGGGACTCGCCTGGGAGACCCCTGAGTCTAAGCCCAGAACCATAACTCTGCCAGTCGAGTACTTACCTAAAAGCCGATAACTCACTTTTCTTCCATAGGCTAACATTCAGTGGTTTCACTTGGAAATTCTTCTAAGTGGTGTGGAGTTTTGGAACTTTAAAATATTCATCTAAAATCAGCCGAACAACGAATTCTGATTTACTCACCTGTTATCAGGAGAGACCTCAGTGCTGCATCTTGGAGCTCGGTACTGACCCTGAAAAGTAATTTTAACCGTACTTACCAGTAACTCGAATTTCCTTCCATGGGATATCATTGCCTGCTTTTTGCTGAAAATTTTCTAAGTGTCGATTTTTGAAACTTACAAATATTCTTTAAAAATCGTACCAACTGTGAAAACGTAATTGTTTACCTGTTTTAGATAGATGTCCCAGTACTGAGCCTAGGAGCCCAGCACTGGATTACAAAAGTAACGAGAACGTACTTTACCCGTAACTTGAATTTTCTTCCATAGGAAACCATTGACTGTTTTTCTGTGAAATTTCTTCTAAGTGTCGATTTTGCAAACATGTAAATATTCCTTAAAAATCGCCTGTATAACTTAAACACAGTTTCTCAACTGCTTACAGGTGGTACAGTAGTGCTGGATCTAGGATCCAACACTGACCTAGAAAAAGTAACCATAACCCCACTTACCTGCTAAGTGAATTTCCTTCCATAGGATAACATTGGTAATTTGATCAGCAAAAGTTTCTAAGTGTCAACTTTTAAAATAGCAAAATATTGCTTAAAAATCACAACAGTAACTAAAACGAATTTACTCACTTGTTTCCAAGAATTGTCCCAGGACTGAAACTAGGATCCAGTCCTGGATTTAGAAAAGTAATCCTGAAAGTAATTAATTGCATATAACTTACAATTCCCATTGATCTCAATGTATTATTGTGATTCAAATTGTGTTGCCTATTGCAATAAACTGTAACTATGACCTGCAAAAGTCAATTGCCTATTGCAAAGTATTTAACTAAAGCATCTCATTCTGAGAAAGTATATTTTGATACCTATTGTTGGTTCTAAAATAAAACAACAATATCTTTTGTATGCAAACCAATGGCCTAGAGTTCAGTTCTTGAGTGTGTGAGACCATTTGCTGACTGAGTGTGTACAACAAATGTTTTACACTGTACTCTGATACTGCCTTACTGCTCGGCAAGCTACCACTTTAGAGAGTAAGGTTATATCTAACTTTAGCCTCTGCCAAACCTCTGGGGACTGGGGACTCTGTGCACACTGTACCTATTTGGGAACAGTATATACAGAGCCACTTTCTCACAGTAGTGATAAAGTGATTAGAGTCCTAAGGCCAACATAAAGATACAGCAAAACGTGAGGTGAAAAGCAAAAAGGTTGCTGGTAGGCCACCTTAAGGATGCCAGGTCTAACAAAAACTGAACTAAGGATAACATGAGTAAAACATCAGGTTTCTCTACTGCATTTGGTGAGACAAGTGGGCCTTCTTTTATCTTCCATTCAAGCAATCTTTGACAGACCCCTTTATTATAGAGCTTTTCAAGGATTAAAGATAAGGCACTTACAAAGGAGTCCCAAATACTCAGAGATGGTTGACTTCTGTAATATCGGTCGTAGACTAAAAGCAGCGCAAAAACAGAGTGCAACAGGGTCCAAAAAATTGAGTGCCACAAGAGAGTTTGAATGCAAGCGTATCCTTTTACAGATCCAGAGATATACTCATCCAATTTTTGTTTTTAGGACAGAACGTGCATGATGAAAAAAACATTGTTTTTAAAAAGCGCATTGCAGAATATCAGTACTTTGATGTGGGAAAACTTCAAAACTTTCAAACAAAATATTTGTAGGCAGCTTACAGCAAGTTGTTGTGGCCGAGTGGTTAAGGCGATGGACTCGAAATCCATTGGGGTATCCCCGCGCAGGTTCGAATCCTGCCAACAACGAGAATCTTTTTATTATCGGCTACAATTTCAGAAGTTAACCTTTAGTATTTCTTCCATTTCAGTTTTATAAATAGGTGGCTTATTTTTGTGTCACTATTGCCTCTCCACATATTTGTTATCGCTACCTCTTTCATGTCTTTGCTACACCTCATTCCTACTTTAGCACTGGTGTAAACGCTTCAAATTATTATACCGTTGCTCTCTCATTCATACCTAAGCATACACTTGAAAGTTACTTTACCAATAAAAGACGCAAAGAGTGAAATAGAACAAAAGTGCTGGCTGGATTGGCAAACACACTTCATAAAACTGCATTTTCTTTTTTATTCTCCCCCTTGTTACATGCTTAACCTCCCCATGTGTAATTTCTCTTAACCTGCTGTCCCAGGAAGAGAAGTTCATCTAAAGGCTCTTTCTGTGTTTTTTTCCCTAGTCTGTCTTTCCCATTTCTTAGCTGTGTAACTGTTCCTTTACGCGCTCTATTTAAACGCCATCAATCTCATTTGAGCTCCTTGCTCCCGCTTCTGTTTTCTCCACCTCTCATACTGCCAGTTCTCTCTTTCTCTGTGGTTGGTGGCTACTTTCCTGAGCTTCCGAAGCCACGTGGTTCCTGCCTCTTGTTGTCAGACTTGAATTGGAAAAGGAACCATATTAACAAGCCTTTACCATTCACACACGGCGGAAGTTTATACTTTAATTCAGTGAGCTAAGAAAAGCGTGTTGTGGGTCCCCTACGAGCCATGGTGCTTGCTTCATCATGATTTGGCACCAGGCATTAGCCGCAGCTCTGCTAATGAGCCACTGAGGTCAGTTTCAATATTTACTCAAAAACATAACCATGCAGCCCTCCCCTCAACTGTGTATTTATCTTGCTTTTCTGCTGTTCGTGTGATTAGCTGGGAGGAGCTCACGGCGACATCCTCCCTATAAAAGTGTAGATGGATCACTCTCTAACTCTTTCTTGCTTCACATACAAATGGCTTGAAAGGTGCAGGGAAGATGCAGGTCTAATAGACAGAATAGAAGGTCTGTGCCAGGTGGGTTTCTCTGCATTGTTGTTCCATCACAGGTCCGCAAGTGTAATGTGTGATCTTTGACTCCTGGCATTTCACAAGCAGGCGGCCAGGAAACGGTTTCAGCCTATCAACCACTGAGGAGACGCAGCCTCTGAATGAGGAATGAGGAAGCAATGAATACATCCAGCCTATCACAGGAACAGCCCTGAGTGTTCCGAATTATAAATTCTCCATGTCACTGTATGTCGTTGAGCCCAAGTAGCTCGCAGTGATCGTATAGTGGTTAGTACTCTGCGTTGTGGCCGCAGCAACCTCGGTTCCAATCCGAGTCACGGCATTGTGGTTGGCAATGTCACGGCAGTTGGGTGTTAATTTTACAGAATTAGCAAATGTACCAGTGGTTTTTGTAAAATGTCTATTAAAAACAGATCCTTTCAAATATTTAAACCATCTAACAACAAATGATTTAAACTCGCATGATTATAAACTGTAGCTATAATGTATTTACTTACATAAATTATCGGTCTTGAACCTATTGGGGGTGGAGGGGGAGCGGAGCTCACCCCCCAGGTGCAGTTGAGTGACCTGTGTTGTGGCTCTCTAGAGGGAAGGCACACATTTTGCTGTCACCCAGCCCAATCCAGACGCGTATTGGGGCCAGGTTTCAGGCAAATAGAGCAGTAAGTGCAGAGAAATGTTCACTCTCTAAAAGTGGCATTTCTAAAATAGTAAAGTTAAATTCAACCTCACCAGTAAGTAGGATTTTCAATAAATAAATAAAGCTACTCCTCTCCGATATGGAATTACCAAATAAAAAGTATAGGGGAATACACAGAGCTAACCTATGAGAGGGGTAGACCTCACAGTAGTGAAAAATGAAATAGACTGTTTGGTACTTACAGGACACGCGAACCACCAAAGTACATATCTTATTTTTTACTTACATAGCATCATGCACCGAGGACTACCTAGGGCCTACCTTAGGTATAAATTATATGTAATAAAAGGGGAGTTTAAGGCTTGGCAAGTAGGCTGGGACTCACCTGGGAGACCCCTGAGTCTAAGCCCAGAACCATAACTCTGCCAGTCGAGTACTTACCTAAAAGCCGATAACTCACTTTTCTTCCATAGGCTAACATTGAGTTGTTTCACTTGGAAATTCTTCTAAGTGGTGTGGAGTTTTGGAACTTTAAAATATTCATCTCAAATCAGCCGAACAACGAATTCTGATTTACTCACCTGTTATCAGGAGAGACCTCAGTGCTGCATCTTGGAGCTCGGTACTGACCCTGAAAAGTAATTTTAACCGTACTTACCAGTAACTCGAATTTCCTTCCATGGGATATCATTGCCTGCTTTTTGCTGAAAATTTTCTAAGTGTCGATTTTTGAAACTTACAAATATTCTTTAAAAATCGTACCAACTGTGAAAACGTAATTGTTTACCTGTTTTAGATAGATGTCCCAGTACTGAGCCTAGGAGCCCAGCACTGGATTACAAAAGTAACGAGAACGTACTTTACCCGTAACTTGAATTTTCTTCCATAGGAAACCATTGACTGTTTTTCTGTGAAATTTCTTCTAAGTGTCGATTTTGCAAACATGTAAATATTCCTTAAAAATCGCCTGTATAACTTAAACACAGTTTCTCAACTGCTTACAGGTGGTACAGTAGTGCTGGATCTAGGATCCAACACTGACCTAGAAAAAGTAACCATAACCCCACTTACCTGCTAAGTGAATTTCCTTCCATAGGATAACATTGGTAATTTGATCAGCAAAAGTTTCTAAGTGTCAACTTTTAAAATAGCAAAATATTGCTTAAAAATCACAACAGTAACTAAAACGAATTTACTCACTTGTTTCCAAGAACTGTCCCAGGACTGAATCTAGGATCCAGTCCTGGATTTAGAAAAGTAATCCTGAAAGTAATTAATTGCATATAACTTAAAATTCCCATTGAGCTCAATGTATTATTGTGATTCAAATTGTGTTGCCTATTGCAATAAACTGTAACTATGACCTGCAAAAGTCAATTGCCTATTGCAAAGTATTTAACTAAAGCATCTCATTCTGAGAAAGTATATTTTGATACCTATTGTTGGTTCTAAAATAAAACAACAATATCTTTTGTATGCAATCCAATGGCCTAGAGTTCAGTTCTTGAGTGTGTGAGACCATTTGCTGACTGAGTGTGTACAACAAATGTTTTACACTGTACTCTGATACTGCCTTACTGCTCGGCAAGCTACCACTTTAGAGAGTAAGGTTATATCTAACTTTAGCCTCTGCCAAACCTCTGGGGACTGGGGACTCTGTGCACACTGTACCTATTTGGGAACAGTATATACAGAGCCACTTTCTCACAGTAGTGATAAAGTGATTAGAGTCCTAAGGCCAACATAAAGATACAGCAAAACGTGAGGTGAAAAGCAAAAAGGTTGCTGGTAGGCCACCTTAAGGATGCCAGGTCTAACAAAAACTGAACTAAGGATAACATGAGTAAAACATCAGGTTTCTCTACTGCATTTGGTGAGACAAGTGGGCCTTCTTTTATCTTCCATTCAAGCAATCTTTGACAGACCCCTTTATTATAGAGCTTTTCAAGGATTAAAGATAAGGCACTTACAAAGGAGTCCCAAATACTCAGAGATGGTTGACTTCTGTAATATGGGTCGTAGACTAAAAGCAGCGCAAAAACAGAGTGCAACAGGGTCCAAAAAATTGAGTGCCACAAGAGAGTTTGAATGCAAGCGTATCCTTTTACAGATCCAGAGATATACTCATCCAATTTTTGTTTTTAGGACAGAACGTGCATGATGAAAAAAACATTGTTTTTAAAAAGCGCATTGCAGAATATCAGTACTTTGATGTGGGAAAACTTCAAAACTTTCAAACAAAATATTTGTAGGCAGCTTACAGCAAGTTGTTGTGGCCGAGTGGTTAAGGCGATGGACTAGAAATCCATTGGGGTATCCCTGCGCAGGTTCGAATCCTGCCAACAACGAGAATCTTTTTATTATCGGCTACAATTTCAGAAGTTAACCTTTAGTATTTCTTCCATTTCAGTTTTATAAATAGGTGGCTTATTTTTGTGTCACTATTGCCTCTCCACATATTTGTTATCGCTACCTCTTTCATGTCTTTGCTACACCTCATTCCTACTTTAGCACTGGTGTAAACGCTTCAAATTATTATACCGTTGCTCTCTCATTCATACCTGCGCATACACTTGAAAGTTACTTTACCAATAAAAGACGCAAAGAGAGAAATAGAACAAAAGTGCTGGCTGGATTGGCAAACACACTTCATAAAACTGCATTTTCTTTTTTATTCTCCCCCTTGTTACATGCTTAACCTCCCCATGTGTAATTTCTCTTAACCTGCTGTCCCAGGAAGAGAATTTCATCTAAAGGCTCTTTCTGTGTTTTTTTCTCTAGTCTGTCTTTCCCATTTCTTAGCTGTGTAACTGTTCCTTTACGAGCTCTATTTAAATGCCATCAATCTCATTTGAGCTCCTTGCTCCCGCTTCTGTTTTCTCCACCTCTCATACTGCCAGTTCTCTCTTTCTCTGTGGTTGGTGGCTACTTTCCTGAGCTTCCGAAGCCACGTGGTTCCTGCCTCTTGTTGTCAGACTTGAATTGGAAAAGGAACCATATTAACAAGCCTTTACCACTCACACACGGCGGAAGTTTATACTTTAATTCAGTGAGCTAAGAAAAGCGTGTTGTGGGTCCCCTACGAGCCATGGTGCTTGCTTCATCATGATTTGGCACCAGTCATTAGCCGCAGCTCTGCTAATGAGCCACTGAGGTCAGTTTCAATATTTACTCAAAAACATAACCATGCAGCCCACCCCTCAACTGTGTATTTATCTTGCTTTTCTGCTGTTCGTGTGATTAGCTGGGAGGAGCTCACGGCGACATCCTCCCTATAAAAGTGTAGATGGATCACTCTCTAACTCTTTCTTGCTTCACATACAAATGGCTTGAAAGGTGCAGGGAAGATGCAGGTCTAATAGACAGAATAGAAGGTCTGTGCCAGGTGGGTTTCTCTGCATTGTTGTTCCATCACAGGTCCGCAAGTGTAATGTGTGATCTTTGACTCCTGGCATTTCACAAGCAGGCGGCCAGGAAACGGTTTCAGCCTATCAACCACTGAGGAGACGCAGCCTCTGAATGAGGAATGAGGAAGCAATGAATACATCCAGCCTATCACAGGAACAGCCCTGAGTGTTCCGAATTATAAATTCTCCATGTCACTGTATGTCGTTGAGCCCAAGTAGCTCGCCGTGATCGTATAGTGGTTAGTACTCTGCGTTGTGGCTGCAGCAACCTCGGTTCGAATCCGAGTCACGGCATTGTGGTTGGCAATGTCACGGCAGTTGGGTGTTAATTTTACAGAATTAGCAAATGTACCAGTGGTTTTAGTAAAATGTCTATTAAAAACAGATCCTTTCAAATATTTAAACCATCTAACAACAAATGATTTAAACTCGCATGATTATAAGCTGTAGCTATAATGTATTTACTTACATAAATTATCGGTCTTGAACCTATTGGGGGTGGAGGGGGACCGGAGCTCACCCCCCAGGTGCAGTTGCGTGACCTGTGTTGTGGCTCTCTAGAGAGAAGGCACACATTTTGCTGTCACCCAGCCCAATCCAGACGTGTATTGGGGCCAGGTTTCAGGCAAATAGAGCAGTAAGTGCAGAGAAATGTTCACTCTCTAAAAGTGGCATTTCTAAAATAGTAAAGTTAAATTCAACCTCACCAGTAAGTAGGATTTTCAATAAATAAATAAAGCTACTCCTCTCCGATATGGAATTACCAAATAAAAAGTATAGGGGAATACACAGAGCTAACCTATGAGAGGGGTAGACCTCACAGTAGTGAAAAATGAAATAGACTGTTTGGTACTTACAGGACACGCGAACCACCAAAGTACATATCTTATTTTTTACTAACATAGCATCATGCACCTAGGACTACCTAGGGCCTACCTTAGGAATAAATTATATGTAATAAAAGGGGAGTTTAAGGCTTGGCAAGTAGGCTGGGACTCGCCTGGGAGACCCCTGAGTCTAAGCCCAGAACCATAACTCTGCCAGTCGAGTACTTACCTAAAAGCCGATAACTCACTTTTCTTCCATAGGCTAACATTCAGTGGTTTCACTTGGAAATTCTTCTAAGTGGTGTGGAGTTTTGGAACTTTAAAATATTCATCTAAAATCAGCCGAACAACGAATTCTGATTTACTCACCTGTTATCAGGAGAGACCTCAGTGCTGCATCTTGGAGCTCGGTACTGACCCTGAAAAGTAATTTTAACCGTACTTACCAGTAACTCGAATTTCCTTCCA
This sequence comes from Triturus cristatus, assembly GCF_964204655.1. Lineage (NCBI taxonomy): Eukaryota > Metazoa > Chordata > Amphibia > Caudata > Salamandridae > Triturus > Triturus cristatus. Next base: position 725,173,348 of record NC_140595.1, read on the forward strand.
TGGGATATCATTGCCTGCTTTTTGCTGAAAATTTTCTAAGTGTCGATTTTTGTAACTTACAAATATTCTTTAAAAATCGTACCAACTGTGAAAACGTAATTGTTTACCTGTTTTAGATAGATGTCCCAGTACTGAGCCTAGGAGCCCAGCACTGGATTACAAAAGTAACGAGAACGTACTTTACCCGTAACTTGAATTTTCTTCCATAGGAAACCATTGACTGTTTTTCTGTGAAATTTCTTCTAAGTGTCGATTTTGCAAACATGTAAATATTCCTTAAAAATCGCCTGTATAACTTAAACACAGTTTCTCAACTGCTTACAGGTGGTACAGTAGTGCTGGATCTAGGATCCAACACTGACCTAGAAAAAGTAACCATAACCCCACTTACCTGCTAAGTGAATTTCCTTCCATAGGATAACATTGGTAATTTGATCAGCAAAAGTTTCTAAGTGTCAACTTTTAAAATAGCAAAATATTGCTTAAAAATCACAACAGTAACTAAAACGAATTTACTCACTTGTTTCCAAGAACTGTCCCAGGACTGAATCTAGGATCCAGTCCTGGATTTAGAAAAGTAATCCTGAAAGTAATTAATTGCATATAACTTAAAATTCCCATTGAGCTCAATGTATTATTGTGATTCAAATTGTGTTGCCTATTGCAATAAACTGTAACTATGACCTGCAAAAGTCAATTGCCTATTGCAAAGTATTTAACTAAAGCATCTCATTCTGAGAAAGTATATTTTGATACCTATTGTTGGTTCTAAAATAAAACAACAATATCTTTTGTATGCAATCCAATGGCCTAGAGTTCAGTTCTTGAGTGTGTGAGACCATTTGCTGACTGAGTGTGTACAACAAATGTTTTACACTGTACTCTGATACTGCCTTACTGCTCGGCAAGCTACCACTTTAGAGAGTAAGGTTATATCTAACTTTAGCCTCTGCCAAACCTCTGGGGACTGGGGACTCTGTGCACACTGTACCTATTTGGGAACAGTATATACAGAGCCACTTTCTCACAGTAGTGATAAATTGATTAGAGTCCTAAGGCCAACATAAAGATACAGCAAAACGTGAGGTGAAAAGCAAAAAGGTTGCTGGTAGGCCACCTTAAGGATGCCAGGTCTAACAAAAACTGAACTAAGGATAACATGAGTAAAACATCAGGTTTCTCTACTGCATTTGGTGAGACAAGTGGGCCTTCTTTTATCTTCCATTCAAGCAATCTTTGACAGACCCCTTTATTATAGAGCTTTTCAAGGATTAAAGATAAGGCACTTACAAAGGAGTCCCAAATACTCAGAGATGGTTGACTTCTGTAATATGGGTCGTAGACTAAAAGCAGCGCAAAAACAGAGTGCAACAGGGTCCAAAAAATTGAGTGCCACAAGAGAGTTTGAATGCAAGCGTATCCTTTTACAGATCCAGAGATATACTCATCCAATTTTTGTTTTTAGGACAGAACGTGCATGATGAAAAAAACATTGTTTTTAAAAAGCGCATTGCAGAATATCAGTACTTTGATGTGGGAAAACTTCAAAACTTTCAAACAAAATATTTGTAGGCAGCTTACAGCAAGTTGTTGTGGCCGAGTGGTTAAGGCGATGGACTAGAAATCCATTGGGTATCCCCGCGCAGGTTCGAATCCTGCCAACAACGAGAATCTTTTTATTATCGGCTACAATTTCAGAAGTTAACCTTTAGTATTTCTTCCATTTCAGTTTTATAAATAGGTAGCTTATTTTTGTGTCACTATTGCCTCTCCACATATTTGTTATCGCTACCTCTTTCATGTCTTTGCTACACCTCATTCCTACTTTAGCACTGGTGTAAACGCTTCAAATTATTATACCGTTGCTCTCTCATTCATACCTGCGCATACACTTGAAAGTTACTTTACCAATAAAAGACGCAAAGAGAGAAATAGAACAAAAGTGCTGGCTGGATTGGCAAACACACTTCATAAAACTGCATTTTCTTTTTTATTCTCCCCCTTGTTACATGCTTAACCTCCCCATGTGTAATTTCTCTTAACCTGCTGTCCCAGGAAGAGAATTTAATCTAAAGGCTCTTTCTGTGTTTTTTTCCCTAGTCTGTCTTTCCCATTTCTTAGCTGTGTAACTGTTCCTTTACGCGCTCTATTTAAACGCCATCAATCTCATTTGAGCTCCTTGCTCCCGCTTCTGTTTTCTCTACCTCTCATACTGCCAGTTCTCTCTTTCTCTGTGGTTGGTGGCTACTTTCCTGAGCTTCCGAAGCCACGTGGTTCCTGCCTCTTGTTGTCAGACTTGAATTGGAAAAGGAACCATATTAACAAGCCTTTACCACTCACACACGGCGGAAGTTTATACTTTAATTCAGTGAGCTAAGAAAAGCGTGTTGTGGGTCCCCTACGAGCCATGGTGCTTGCTTCATCATGATTTGGCACCAGTCATTAGCCGCAGCTCTGCTAATGAGCCACTGAGGTCAGTTTCAATATTTACTCAAAAACATAACCATGCAGCCCACCCCTCAACTGTGTATTTATCTTGCTTTTCTGCTGTTCGTGTTCTTAGCTGGGAGGAGCTCACGGCGACATCCTCCCTATAAAAGTGTAGATGGATCACTCTCTAACTCTTTCTTGCTTCACATACAAATGGCTTGAAAGGTGCAGGGAAGATGCAGGTCTAATAGACAGAATAGAAGGTCTGTGCCAGGTGGGTTTCTCTGCATTGTTGTTCCATCACAGGTCCGCAAGTGTAATGTGTGATCTTTGACTCCTGGCATTTCACAAGCAGGCGGCTAGGAAACGGTTTCAGACTATCAACCACTGAGGAGACGCAGCCTTTGAATGAGGAATGAGGAAGCAATGAATACATCCAGCCTATCACAGGAACAGCCCTGAGTGTTCCGAATTATAAATTCTCCATGTCACTGTATGTCGTTGAGCCCAAGTAGCTCGCCGTGATCGTATTGTGGTTAGTACTCTGCGTTGTGGCCGTAGCAACCTCGGTTCGAATCCGAGTCACGGCACTGTGGTTAGCAATGTCACGGCAGTTGGGTGTTAATTTTACAGAATTAGCAAATGTACCAGTGGTTTTTGTAAAATGTCTATTAAAAACAGATCCTTTCAAATATTTAAACCATCTAACAACAAATGATTTAAACTCGCATGATTATAAGCTGTAGCTATAATGTATTTACTTACATAAATTATCGGTCTTGAACCTATTGGGGGTGGAGGGGGAGCGGAGCTCACCCCCCAGGTGCAGTTGAGTGACCTGTGTTGTGGCTCTCTAGAGGGAAGGCACACATTTTGCTGTCACCCAGCCCAATCCAGACGTGTATTGGGGCCAGGTTTCAGGCAAATAGAGCAGTAAGTGCAGAGAAATGTTCACTCTCTAAAAGTGGCATTTCTAAAATAGTAAAGTTAAATTCAACCTCACCAGTAAGTAGGATTTTCAATAAATAAATAAAGCTACTCCTCTCCGATATGGAATTACCAAATAAAAAGTATAGGGGAATACACAGAGCTAACCTATGAGAGGGGTAGACCTCACAGTAGTGAAAAATGAAATAGACTGTTTGGTACTTACAGGACACGCGAACCACCAAAGTACATATCTTATTTTTTACTTACATAGCATCATGCACCTAGGACTACCTAGGGCCTACCTTAGGTATAAATTATATGTAATAAAAGGGGAGTTTAAGGCTTGGCAAGGAGGCTGGGACTCACCTGGGAGACCCCTGAGTCTAAGCCCAGAACCATAACTCTGCCAGTCGAGTACTTACCTAAAAGCCGATAACTCACTTTTCTTCCATAGGCTAACATTCAGTGGTTTCACTTGGAAATTCTTCTAAGTGGTGTGGAGTTTTGGAACTTTAAAATATTCATCTAAAATCAGCCGAACAACGAATTCTGATTTACTCACCTGTTATCAGGAGAGACCTCAGTGCTGCATCTTGGAGCTCGGTACTGACCCTGAAAAGTAATTTTAACCGTACTTACCAGTAACTCGAATTTCCTTCCATGGGATATCATTGCCTGCTTTTTGCTGAAAATTTTCTAAGTGTCGATTTTTGAAACTTACAAATATTCTTTAAAAATCGTACCAACTGTGAAAACGTAATTGTTTACCTGTTTTAGATAGATGTCCCAGTACTGAGCCTAGGAGCCCAGCACTGGATTACAAAAGTAACGAGAACGTACTTTACCCGTAACTTGAATTTTCTTCCATAGGAAACCATTGACTGTTTTTCTGTGAAATTTCTTCTAAGTGTCGATTTTGCAAACATGTAAATATTCCTTAAAAATCGCCTGTATAACTTAACTTAAACGCAGTTTCTCAACTGCTTACAGGTGGTACAGTAGTGCTGGATCTAGGATCCAACACTGACCTAGAAAAAGTAACCATAACCCCACTTACCTGCTAAGTGAATTTCCTTCCATAGGATAACATTGGTAATTTGATCAGCAAAAGTTTCTAAGTGTCAACTTTTAGAATAGCAAAATATTGCTTAAAAATCACAACAGTAACTAAAACAAATTTACTCACTTGTTTCCAAGAACTGTCCCAGGACTGAATCTAGGATCCAGTCCTGGATTTAGAAAAGTAATCCTGAAAGTAATTAATTGCATATAACTTAAAATTCCTATTGAGCTCAATGTATTATTGTGATTCAAATTGTGTTGCCTATTGCAATAAACTGTAACTCTTACCTGCAAAAGTCAATTGCCTATTGCAAAGTATTTAACTAAAGCATCTCATTCTGAGAAAGTATATTTTGATACCTATTGTTGGCTCTAAAATAAAACAACAATATCTTTTGTATGCAAACCAATGGCCTAGAGTTCAGTTCTTGAGTGTGTGAGACCATTTGCTGACTGAGTGTGTACAACAAATGTTTTACACTGCACTCTGATACTGCCTTACTGCTCGGCAAGCTACCACTTTAGAGAGTAAGGTTATATCTAACTTTAGCCTCTGCCAAACCTCTGGGGACTGGGGACTCTGTGCACACTGTACCTATTTGGGAACAGTATATACAGAGCCACTTTCTCACAGTAGTGATAACGTGATTAGAGTCCTAAGGCCAACATAAAGATACAGCAAAACGTGAGGTGAAAAGCAAAAAGGTTGCTGGTAGGCCACCTTAAGGATGCCAGGTCTAACAAAAACTGAACTAAGGATAACATGAGTAAAACATCAGGTTTCTCTACTGCATTTGGTGAGACAAGTGGGCCTTCTTTTATCTTCCATTCAAGCAATCTTTGACAGACCCCTTTATTATAGAGCTTTTCAAGGATTAAAGATAAGGCACTTACAAAGGAGTCCCAAATACTCAGAGATGGTTGACTTCTGTAATATGGGTCGTAGACTAAAAGCAGCGCAAAAACAGAGTGCAACAGGGTCCAAAAAACTTGAGTGCCACAAGAGAGTTTGAATGCAAGCGTATCCTTTTACAGATCCAGAGATATACTCATGCAATTTTTGTTTTTAGGACAGAACGTGCATGATGAAAAAAACATTGTTTTTAAAAAGCGCATTGCAGAATATCAGTACTTTGATGTGGGAAAACTTCAAAACTTTCAAACAAAATATTTGTAGGCAGCTAACAGCAAGTTGTTGTGGCCGAGTGGTTAAGGCGATGGACTAGAAATCCATTGGGGTATCCCCGCGCAGGTTCGAATCCTGCCAACAACGAGAATCTTTTTATTATCGGCTACAATTTCAGAAGTTAACCTTTAGTATTTCTTCCATTTCAGTTTTATAAATAGGTGGCTTATTTTTGTGTCACTATTGCCTCTCCACATATTTGTTATCGCTACCTCTTTCATGTCTTTGCTACACCTCATTCCTACTTTAGCACTGGTGTAAACGCTTCAAATTATTATACCGTTGCTCTCTCATTCATACCTGCGCATGCACTTGAAAGTTACTTTACCAATAAAAGACGCAAAGAGAGAAATAGAACAAAAGTGCTGGCTGGATTGGCAAACACACTTCATAAAACTGCATTTTCTTTTTTATTCTCCCCCGTGTTACATGCTTAACCTCCCCATGTGTAATTTCTCTTAACCTGCTGTCCCAGGAAGAGAATTCATCTACAGGCTCTTTCTGTGTTTTTTTCCCTAGTCTGTCTTTCCCATTTCTTAGCTGTGTAACTGTTCCTTTACGCGCTCTATTTAAACGCCATCAATCTCATTTGAGCTCCTTGCTCCTGCTTCTGTTTTCTCCACCTCTCATACTGCCAGTTCTCTCTCTCTCTGTGATTGGTGGCTACTTTCCTGAGCTTCCGAAGCCACGTGGTTCCTGCCTCTTGTTGTCAGACTTGAATTGGAAAAGGAACCATATTAACAAGCCTTTACCACTCACACACGGCGGAAGTTTATACTTTAATTCAGTGAGCTAAGAAAAGCGTGTTGTGGGTCCCCTACGAGCCATGGTGCTTGCTTCATCATGATTTGGCACCAGTCATTAGCCGCAGCTCTGCTAATGAGCCACTGAGGTCAGTTTCAATATTTACTCAAAAACATACCCATGCAGCCCTCCCCTCAACCGTGTATTATCTTGCTTTTCTGCTGTTCGTGTGATTAGCTGGGAGGAGCTCACGGCGACATCCTCCCTATAAAAGTGTAGATGGATCACTCTCTAACTCTTTCTTGCTTCACATACAAATGGCTTGAAAGGTGCAGGGAAGATGCAGGTCTAATAGACAGAATAGAAGGTCTGTGCCAGGTGGGTTTCTCTGCATTGGTGTCCCATCACAGGTCCGCAAGTGTAATGTGTGATCTTTGACTCCTGGCATTTCACAAGCAGGTGGCCAGGAAACGGTTTCAGCCTATCAACCACTGAGGAGACGCAGCCTCTGAATGAGGAATGAGGAAGCAATGAATACATCCAGCCTATCACAGGAACAGCCCTGAGTGTTCCGAATTATAAATTCTCCATGTCACTGTATGTCATTGAGCCCAAGTAGCTCGCCGTGATCGTATAGTGGTTAGTACTCTGCGTTGTGGCCGCAGCAACCTCGGTTCGAATCCGAGTCACGGCATTGTGGTTGGCAATGTCACGGCAGTTGGGTGTTAATTTTACAGAATTAGCAAATGTACCAGTGGTTTTTGTAAAATGTCTATTAAAAACAGATCCTTTTAAATATTTAAACCATCTAACAACAAATGATTTAAACTCGCATGATTATAAGCTGTAGCTATAATGTATTTACTTACATAAATTATCGTTCTTGAACCTATTGGGGGTGGAGGGGGAGCGGAGCTCACCCCCCAGGTGCAGTTGAGTGACCTGTGTTGTGGCTCTCTAGAGGGAAGGCACAAATTTTGCTGTCACCCAGCCCAATCCAGACGTGTATTGGGGCCAGGTTTCAGGCAAATAGAGCAGTAAGTGCAGAGAAATGTTCACTCTCTAAAAGTGGCATTTCTAAAATAGTAAAGTTAAATCCAACCTCACCAGTAAGTAGGATTTTCAATAAATAAATAAAGCTACTCCTCTCCGATATGGAATTACCAAATAAAAAGTATAGGGGAATACACAGAGCTAACCTATGAGAGGGGTAGACCTCACAGTAGTGAAAAATGAAATAGACTGTTTGGTACTTACAGGACACGCGAACCACCAAAGTACATATCTTATTTTTTACTTACATAGCATCATGCACCTAGGACTACCTAGGGCCTACCTTAGGTGTAAATTATATGTAATAAAAGGGGAGTTTAAGGCTTGGCAAGTAGGCTGGGACTCCCCTGGGAGACCCCTGAGTCTATGCCCAGAACCATAACTCTGCCAGTCGAGTACTTACCTAAAAGCCGATAACTCACTTTTCTTCCATAGGCTAACATTGAGTTGTTTCACTTGGAAATTCTTCTAAGTGGTGTGGAGTTTTGGAACTTTAAAATATTCATCTAAAATCAGCCGAACAACGAATTCTGATTTACTCACCTGTTATCAGGAGAGACCTCAGTGCTGCATCTTGGAGCTCAGTACTGACCCTGAAAAGTAATTTTAACCCCACTTACCATTAACTCGAATTTCCTTCCATGGGATATCATTGCCTGCTTTTTGCTGAAAATTTTCTAAGTGTCGATTTTTGAAACTTACAAATATTCTTTAAAAATCGTACCAACTGTGAAAACGTAATTGTTTACCTGTTTTAGATAGATGTCCCAGTACTGAGCCTAGGAGCCCAGCACTGGATTACAAAAGTAACGAGAACGTACTTTACCCGTAACTTGAATTTTCTTCCATGGGAAACCATTGACTGTTTTTCTGTGAAATTTCTTCTAAGTGTCGATTTTGCAAACATGTAAATATTCCTTAAAAATCGCCTGTATAACTTAAACGCAGTTTCTCAACTGCTTACAGGTGGTACAGTAGTGCTGGATCTAGGATCCAACACTGACCTAGAAAAAGTAACCATAACCCCACTTACCTGCTAAGTGAATTTCCTTCCATAGGATAACATTGGTAATTTGATCAGCAAAAGTTTCTAAGTGTCAACTTTTAAAATAGCAAAATATTGCTTAAAAATCACAACAGTAACTAAAACAAATTTACTCACTTGTTTCCAAGAACTGTCCCAGGACTGAATCTAGGATCCAGTCCTGGATTTAGAAAAGTAATCCTGAAAGTAATTAATTGCATATAACTTAAAATTCCCATTGAGCTCAATGTATTATTGTGATTCAAATTGTGTTGCCTATTGCAATAAACTGTAACTATTACCTGCAAAAGTCAATTGCCTATTGCAAAGTATTTAACTAAAGCATCTCATTCTGAGAAAGTATATTTTGATACCTATTGTTGGTTCTAAAATAAAACAACAATATCTTTTGTATGCAAACCAATGGCCTAGAGTTCAGTTCTTGAGTGTGTGAGACCATTTGCTGACTGAGTGTGTACAACAAATGTTTTACACTGCACTCTGATACTGCCTTACTGCTCGGCAAGCTACCACTTTAGAGAGTAAGGTTATATCTAACTTTAGCCTCTGCCAAACCTCTGGGGACTGGGGACTCTGTGCACACTGTACCTATTTGGGAACAGTATATACAGAGCCACTGTCTCACAGTAGTGATAACGTGATTAGAGTCCTAAGGCCAACATAAAGATACAGCAAAACGTGAGGTGAAAAGCAAAAAGGTTGCTGGTAGGCCACCTTAAGGATGCCAGGTCTAACAAAAACTGAACTAAGGATAACATGAGTAAAACATCAGGTTTCTCTACTGCATTTGGTGAGACAAGTGGGCCTTCTTTTATCTTCCATTCAAGCAATCTTTGACAGACCCCTTTATTATAGAGCTTTTCAAGGATTAAAGATAAGGCACTTACAAAGGAGTCCCAAATACTCAGAGATGGTTGACTTCTGTAATATGGGTCGTAGACTAAAAGCAGCGCAAAAACAGAGGTCCAAAAAACTTGAGTGCCACAAGAGAGTTTGAATGCAAGCGTATCCTTTTACAGATCCAGAGATATACTCATGCAATTTTTGTTTTTAGGACAGAACGTGCATGATGAAAAAAACATTGTTTTTAAAAAGCGCATTGCAGAATATCAGTACTTTGATGTGGGAAAACTTCAAAACTTTCAAAAGAAATATTTGTAGGCAGCTAACAGCAAGTTGTTGTGGCCGAGTGGTTAAGGCGATGGACTAGAAATCCATTGGGGTATCCCCGCGCAGTTTCGAATCCTGCCAACAACGAGAATCTTTTTATTATCGGCTACAATTTCAGAAGTTAACCTTTAGTATTTCTTCCATTTCAGTTTTATAAATAGGTGGCTTATTTTTGTGTCACTATTGCCTCTCCACATATTTGTTATCGCTACCTCTTTCATGTCTTTGCTACACCTCATTCCTACTTTAGCACTGGTGTAAACGCTTCAAATTATTATACCGTTGCTCTCTCATTCATACCTGCGCATGCACTTGAAAGTTACTTTACCAATAAAAGACGCAAAGAGAGAAATAGAACAAAAGTGCTGGCTGGATTGGCAAACACACTTCATAAAACTGCATTTTCTTTTTTATTCTCCCCCGTGTTACATGCTTAACCTCCCCATGTGTAATTTCTCTTAACCTGCTGTCTCAGGAAGAGAATTTCATCTACAGGCTCTTTCTGTGTTTTTTTCCCTAGTCTGTCTTTCCCATTTCTTAGCTGTGTACCTGTTCCTTTACGCGCTCTATTTAAACGCCATCAATCTCATTTGAGATCCTTGCTCCCGCTTCTGTTTTCTCCACCTCTCATACTGCCAGTTCTCTCTTTCTCTGTGGTTGGTGGCTACTTTCCTGAGCTTCCGAAGCCACGTGGTTCCTGCCTCTTGTTGTCAGACTTGAATTGGAAAAGGAACCATATTAACAAGCCTTTACCACTCACACACGGCGGAAGTTTATACTTTAATTCAGTGAGCTAAGAAAAGCGTGTTGTGGGTCCCCTACGAGCCATGGAGCTTGCTTCATCATGATTTGGCACCAGTCATTAGCCGCAGCTCTGCTAATGAGCCACTGAGGTCAGTTTCAATATTTACTCAAAAACATAACCATGCAGCCCACCCCTCAACTGTGTATTTATCTTGCTTTTCTGCTGTTCGTGTGATTAGCTGGGAGGAGCTCACGGCGACATCCTCCCTATAAAAGTGTAGATGGATCACTCTCTAACTCTTTCTTGCTTCACATACAAATGGCTTGAAAGGTGCAGGGAAGATGCAGGTCTAATAGACAGAATAGAAGGTCTGTGCCAGGTGGGTTTCTCTGCATTGGTGTCCCATCACAGGTCCGCAAGTGTAATGTGTGATCTTTGACTCCTGGCATTTCACAAGCAGGCGGCCAGGAAACGGTTTCAGCCTATCAACCACTGAGGAGACGCAGCCTCTGAATGAGGAATGAGGAAGCAATGAATACATCCAGCCTATCACAGGAACAGCCCTGAGTGTTCCAAATTATAAATTCTCCATGTCAGTGTATGTTGTTGAGCCCAAGTAGCTCGCCGTGATCGTATAGTGGTTAGTACTCTGCGTTGTGGCCGCAGCAACCTCGGTTCGAATCCGAGTCACGGCATTGTGGTTGGCAATGTCACGGCAGTTGGGTGTTAATTTTACAGAATTAGCAAATGTACCAGTGGTTTTTGTAAAATGTCTATTAAAAACAGATCCTTTCAAATATTTAAACCATCTAACAACAAATGATTTAAACTCGCATGATTATAAGCTGTAGCTATAATGTATTTACTTACATAAATTATCGTTCTTGAACCTATTGGGGGTGGAGGGGGAGCGGAGCTCACCCCCCAGGTGCAGTTGAGTGACCTGTGTTGTGGCTCTCTAGAGGGAAGGCACAAATTTTGCTGTCACCCAGCCCAATCCAGACGTGTATTGGGGCCAGGTTTCAGGCAAATAGAGCAGTAAGTGCAGAGAAATGTTCACTCTCTAAAAGTGGCATTTCTAAAATAGTAAAGTTAAATCCAACCTCACCAGTAAGTAGGATTTTCAATAAATAAATAAAGCTACTCCTCTCCGATATGGAATTACCAAATAAAAAGTATAGGGGAATACACAGAGCTAACCTATGAGAGGGGTAGACCTCACAGTAGTGAAAAATGAAATAGACTGTTTGGTACTTACAGGACACGCGAACCACCAAAGTACATATCTTATTTTTTACTTACATAGCATCATGCACCTAGGACTACCTAGGGCCTACCTTAGGTGTAAATTATATGTAATAAAAGGGGAGTTTAAGGCTTGGCAAGTAGGCTGGGACTCCCCTGGGAGACCCCTGAGTCTATGCCCAGAACCATAACTCTGCCAGTCGAGTACTTACCTAAAAGCCGATAACTCACTTTTCTTCCATAGGCTAACATTGAGTTGTTTCACTTGGAAATTCTTCTAAGTGGTGTGGAGTTTTGGAACTTTAAAATATTCATCTAAAATCAGCCGAACAACGAATTCTGATTTACTCACCTGTTATCAGGAGAGACCTCAGTGCTGCATCTTGGAGCTCAGTACTGACCCTGAAAAGTAATTTTAACCGTACTTACCAGTAACTCGAATTTCCTTCCATGGGATATCATTGCCTGCTTTTTGCTGAAAATTTTCTAAGTGTCGATTTTTGAAACTTACAAATATTCTTTAAAAATCGTACCAACTGTGAAAACGTAATTGTTTACCTGTTTTAGATAGATGTCCCAGTACTGAGCCTAGGAGCCCAGCACTGGATTACAAAAGTAACGAGAACGTACTTTACCCGTAACTTGAATTTTCTTCCATAGGAAACCATTGACTGTTTTTCTGTGAAATTTCTTCTGTGTCGATTTTGCAAACATGTAAATATTCCTTAAAAATCGCCTGTATAACTTAAACGCAGTTTCTCAACTGCTTACAGGTGGTACAGTAGTGCTGGATCTAGGATCCAACACTGACCTAGAAAAAGTAACCATAACCCCACTTACCTGCTAAGTGAATTTCCTTCCATAGGATAACATTGGTAATTTGATCAGCAAAAGTTTCTAAGTGTCAACTTTTAAAATAGCAAAATATTGCTTAAAAATCACAACAGTAACTAAAACGAATTTACTCACTTGTTTCCAAGAACTGTCCCAGGACTGAATCTAGGATCCAGTCCTGGATTTAGAAAAGTAATCCTGAAAGTAATTAATTGCATATAACTTCAAATTCCCATTGAGCTCAATGTATTATTGTGATTCAAATTGTGTTGCCTATTGCAATAAACTGTAACTATGACCTGCAAAAGTCAATTGCCTATTGCAAAGTATTTAACTAAAGCATCTCATTCTGAGAAAGTATATTTTGATACCTATTGTTGGTTCTAAAATAAAACAACAATATCTTTTGTATGCAAACCAATGGCCTAGAGTTCAGTTCTTGAGTGTGTGAGACCATTTGCTGACTGAGTGTGTACAACAAATGTTTTACACTGTACTCTGATACTGCCTTACTGCTCGGCAAGCTACCACTTTAGAGAGTAAGGTTATATCTAACTTTAGCCTCTGCCAAACCTCTGGGGACTGGGGACTCTGTGCACACTGTACCTATTTGGGAACAGTATATACAGAGCCACTTTCTCACAGTAGTGATAAAGTGATTAGAGTCCTAAGGCCAACATAAAGATACAGCAAAACGTGAGGTGAAAAGCAAAAAGGTTGCTGGTAGGCCACATTAAGGATGCCAGGTCTAACAAAAACTGAACTAAGGATAACATGAGTGAAACATCAGGTTTCTCTACTGCATTTGGTGAGACAAGTGGGCCTTCTTTTATCTTCCATTCAAGCAATCTTTGACAGACCCCTTTATTATAGAGCTTTTCAAGGATTAAAGATAAGGCACTTACAAAGGAGTCCCAAATACTCAGAGATGGTTGACTTCTGTAATATGGGTCGTAGACTAAAAGCAGCGCAAAAACAGAGGTCCAAAAAACTTGAGTGCCACAAGAGAGTTTGAATGCAAGCGTATCCTTTTACAGATCCAGAGATATACTCATGCAATTTTTGTTTTTAGGACAGAACGTGCATGATGAAAAAAACATTGTTTTTAAAAAGCGCATTGCAGAATATCAGTACTTTGATGTGGGAAAACTTCAAAACTTTCAAACAAAATATTTGTAGGCAGCTAACAGCAAGTTGTTGTGGCCGAGTGGTTAAGGCGATGGACTAGAAATCCATTGGGGTATCCCCGCGCAGGTTCGAATCCTGCCAACAACGAGAATCTTTTTATTATCGGCTACAATTTCAGAAGTTAACCTTTAGTATTTCTTCCATTTCAGTTTTATAAATAGGTGGCTTATTTTTGTGTCACTATTGCCTCTCCACATATTTGTTATCGCTACCTCTTTCATGTCTTTGCTACACCTCATTCCTACTTTAGCACTGGTGTAAACGCTTCAAATTATCATACCGTTGCTCTCTCATTCATACCTGCGCATGCACTTGAAAGTTACTTTACCAATAAAAGACGCAAAGAGAGAAATAGAACAAAAGTGCTGGCTGGATTGGCAAACACACTTCATAAAACTGCATTTTCTTTTTTATTCTCCCCCGTGTTACATGCTTAACCTCCCCATGTGTAATTTCTCTTAACCTGCTGTCTCAGGAAGAGAATTTCATCTACAGGCTCTTTCTGTGTTTTTTTCCCTAGTCTGTCTTTCCCATTTCTTAGCTGTGTAACTGTTCCTTTACGCGCTCTATTTAAACGCCATCAATCTCATTTGAGCTCCTTGCTCCCGCTTCTGTTTTCTCCACCTCTCATACTGCCAGTTCTCTCTTTCTCTGTGGTTGGTGGCTACTTTCCTGAGCTTCCGAAGCCACGTGGTTCCTGCCTCTTGTTGTCAGACTTGAATTGGAAAAGGAACCATATTAACAAGCCTTTACCACTCACACACGGCGGAAGTTTATACTTTAATTCAGTGAGCTAAGAAAAGCGTGTTGTGGGTCCCCTACGAGCCATGGTGCTTGCTTCATCATGATTTGGCACCAGTCATTAGCCGCAGCTCTGCTAATGAGCCACTGAGGTCAGTTTCAATATTTACTCAAAAACATAACCATGCAGCCCACCCCTCAACTGTGTATTTATCTTGCTTTTCTGCTGTTCGTGTGATTAGCTGGGAGGAGCTCACGGCGACATCCTCCCTATAAAAGTGTAGATGGATCACTCTCTAACTCTTTCTTGCTTCACATACAAATGGCTTGAAAGGTGCAGGGAAGATGCAGGTCTAATAGACAGAATAGAAGGTCTGTGCCAGGTGGGTTTCTCTGCATTGGTGTCCCATCACAGGTCCGCAAGTGTAATGTGTGATCTTTGACTCCTGGCATTTCACAAGCAGGCGGCCAGGAAACGGTTTCAGCCTATCAACCACTGAGGAGACGCAGCCTCTGAATGAGGAATGAGGAAGCAATGAATACATCCAGTCTATCACAGGAACAGCCCTGAGTGTTCCGAATTATAAATTCTCCATGTCACTGTATGTCGTTGAGCCCAAGTAGCTCGCCGTGATCGTATAGTAGTTAGTACTCTGCGTTGTGGCTGCAGCAACCTCGGTTCGAAGCCGAGCCACGGCATTGTGGTTGGCAATGTCACGGCAGTTGGGTGTTAATTTTACAGAATTAGCAAATGTACCAGTGGTTTTTGTAAAATGTCTATTAAAAACAGATCCTTTCAAATATTTAAACCATCTAACAACAAATGATTTAAACTCGCATGATTATAAGCTGTAGCTATAATGTATTTACTTACATAAATTATCGTTCTTGAACCTATTGGGGGTGGAGGGGGAGCGGAGCTCACCCCCCAGGTGCAGTTGAGTGACCTGTGTTGTGGCTCTCTAGAGGGAAGGCACAAATTTTGCTGTCACCCAGCCCAATCCAGACGTGTATTGGGGCCAGGTTTCAGGCAAATAGAGCAGTAAGTGCAGAGAAATGTTCACTCTCTAAAAGTGGCATTTCTAAAATAGTAAAGTTAAATCCAACCTCACCAGTAAGTAGGATTTTCAATAAATAAATAAAGCTACTCCTCTCCGATATGGAATTACCAAATAAAAAGTATAGGGGAATACACAGAGCTAACCTATGAGAGGGGTAGACCTCACAGTAGTGAAAAATGAAATAGACTGTTTGGTACTTACAGGACACGCGAACCACCAAAGTACATATCTTATTTTTTACTTACATAGCATCATGCACCTAGGACTACCTAGGGCCTACCTTAGGTGTAAATTATATGTAATAAAAGGGGAGTTTAAGGCTTGGCAAGTAGGCTGGGACTCCCCTGGGAGACCCCTGAGTCTATGCCCAGAACCATAACTCTGCCAGTCGAGTACTTACCTAAAAGCCGATAACTCACTTTTCTTCCATAGGCTAACATTGAGTTGTTTCACTTGGAAATTCTTCTAAGTGGTGTGGAGTTTTGGAACTTTAAAATATTCATCTAAAATCAGCCGAACAACGAATTCTGATTTACTCACCTGTTATCAGGAGAGACCTCAGTGCTGCATCTTGGAGCTCAGTACTGACCCTGAAAAGTAATTTTAACCCCACTTACCATTAACTCGAATTTCCTTCCATGGGATATCATTGCCTGCTTTTTGCTGAAAATTTTCTAAGTGTCGATTTTTGAAACTTACAAATATTCTTTAAAAATCGTACCAACTGTGAAAACGTAATTGTTTACCTGTTTTAGATAGATGTCCCAGTACTGAGCCTAGGAGCCCAGCACTGGATTACAAAAGTAACGAGAACGTACTTTACCCGTAACTTGAATTTTCTTCCATGGGAAACCATTGACTGTTTTTCTGTGAAATTTCTTCTAAGTGTCGATTTTGCAAACATGTAAATATTCCTTAAAAATCGCCTGTATAACTTAAACGCAGTTTCTCAACTGCTTACAGGTGGTACAGTAGTGCTGGATCTAGGATCCAACACTGACCTAGAAAAAGTAACCATAACCCCACTTACCTGCTAAGTGAATTTCCTTCCATAGGATAACATTGGTAATTTGATCAGCAAAAGTTTCTAAGTGTCAACTTTTAAAATAGCTAAATATTGCTTAAAAATCACAACAGTAACTAAAACAAATTTACTCACTTGTTTCCAAGAACTGTCCCAGGACTGAATCTAGGATCCAGTCCTGGATTTAGAAAAGTAATCCTGAAAGTAATTAATTGCATATAACTTCAAATTCCCGTTGAGCTCAATGTATTATTGTGATTCAAATTGTGTTGCCTATTGCAATAAACTGTAACTATTACCTGCAAAAGTCAATTGCCTATTGCAAAGTATTTAACTAAAGCATCTCATTCTGAGAAAGTATATTTTGATACCTATTGTTGGTTCTAAAATAAAACAACAATATCTTTTGTATGCAAACCAATGGCCTAGAGTTCAGTTCTTGAGTGTGTGAGACCATTTGCTGACTGAGTGTGTACAACAAATGTTTTACACTGCACTCTGATACTGCCTTACTGCTCGGCAAGCTACCACTTTAGAGAGTAAGGTTATATCTAACTTTAGCCTCTGCCAAACCTCTGGGGACTGGGGACTCTGTGCACACTGTACCTATTTGGGAACAGTATATACAGAGCCACTGTCTCACAGTAGTGATAACGTGATTAGAGTCCTAAGGCCAACATAAAGATACAGCAAAACGTGAGGTGAAAAGCAAAAAGGTTGCTGGTAGGCCACCTTAAGGATGCCAGGTCTAACAAAAACTGAACTAAGGATAACATGAGTAAAACATCAGGTTTCTCTACTGCATTTGGTGAGACAAGTGGGCCTTCTTTTATCTTCCATTCAAGCAATCTTTGACAGACCCCTTTATTATAGAGCTTTTCAAGGATTAAAGATAAGGCACTTACAAAGGAGTCCCAAATACTCAGAGATGGTTGACTTCTGTAATATGGGTCGTAGACTAAAAGCAGCGCAAAAACAGAGGTCCAAAAAACTTGAGTGCCACAAGAGAGTTTGAATGCAAGCGTATTCTTTTACAGATCCAGAGATATACTCATGCAATTTTTGTTTTTAGGACAGAACGTGCATGATGAAAAAAACATTGTTTTTAAAAAGCGCATTGCAGAATATCAGTACTTTGATGTGGGAAAACTTCAAAACTTTCAAAAGAAATATTTGTAGGCAGCTAACAGCAAGTTGTTGTGGCCGAGTGGTTAAGGCGATGGACTAGAAATCCATTGGGGTATCCCCGCGCAGGTTCGAATCCTGCCAACAACGAGAATCTTTTTATTATCGGCTACAATTTCAGAAGTTAACCTTTAGTATTTCTTCCATTTCAGTTTTATAAATAGGTGGCTTATTTTTGTGTCACTATTGCCTCTCCACATATTTGTTATCGCTACCTCTTTCATGTCTTTGCTACACCTCATTCCTACTTTAGCACTGGTGTAAACGCTTCAAATTATTATACCGTTGCTCTCTCATTCATACCTGCGCATGCACTTGAAAGTTACTTTACCAATAAAAGACGCAAAGAGAGAAATAGAACAAAAGTGCTGGCTGGATTGGCAAACACACTTCATAAAACTGCATTTTCTTTTTTATTCTCCCCCGTGTTACATGCTTAACCTCCCCATGTGTAATTTCTCTTAACCTGCTGTCTCAGGAAGAGAATTCATCTACAGGCTCTTTCTGTGTTTTTTTCCCTAGTCTGTCTTTCCCATTTCTTAGCTGTGTAACTGTTCCTTTACGCGCTCTATTTAAACGCCATCAATCTCATTTGAGCTCCTTGCTCCTGCTTCTGTTTTCTCCACCTCTCATACTGCCAGTTCTCTCTCTCTCTGTGATTGGTGGCTACTTTCCTGAGCTTCCGAAGCCACGTGGTTCCTGCCTCTTGTTGTCAGACTTGAATTGGAAAAGGAACCATATTAACAAGCCTTTACCACTCACACACGGCGGAAGTTTATACTTTAATTCAGTGAGCTAAGAAAAGCGTGTTGTGGGTCCCCTACGAGCCATGGTGCTTGCTTCATCATGATTTGGCACCAGTCATTAGCCGCAGCTCTGCTAATGAGCCACTGAGGTCAGTTTCAATATTTACTCAAAAACATACCCATGCAGCCCTCCCCTCAACCGTGTATTATCTTGCTTTTCTGCTGTTCGTGTGATTAGCTGGGAGGAGCTCACGGCGACATCCTCCCTATAAAAGTGTAGATGGATCACTCTCTAACTCTTTCTTGCTTCACATACAAATGGCTTGAAAGGTGCAGGGAAGATGCAGGTCTAATAGACAGAATAGAAGGTCTGTGCCAGGTGGGTTTCTCTGCATTGGTGTCCCATCACAGGTCCGCAAGTGTAATGTGTGATCTTTGACTCCTGGCATTTCACAAGCAGGTGGCCAGGAAACGGTTTCAGCCTATCAACCACTGAGGAGACGCAGCCTCTGAATGAGGAATGAGGAAGCAATGAATACATCCAGCCTATCACAGGAACAGCCCTGAGTGTTCCGAATTATAAATTCTCCATGTCACTGTATGTCGTTGAGCCCAAGTAGCTCGCCGTGATCGTATAGTGGTTAGTACTCTGCGTTGTGGCCGCAGCAACCTCGGTTCGAATCCGAGTCACGGCATTGTGGTTGGCAATGTCACGGCAGTTGGGTGTTAATTTTACAGAATTAGCAAATGTACCAGTGGTTTTTGTAAAATGTCTATTAAAAACAGATCCTTTTAAATATTTAAACCATCTAACAACAAATGATTTAAACTCGCATGATTATAAGCTGTAGCTATAATGTATTTACTTACATAAATTATCGTTCTTGAACCTATTGGGGGTGGAGGGGGAGCGGAGCTCACCCCCCAGGTGCAGTTGAGTGACCTGTGTTGTGGCTCTCTAGAGGGAAGGCACAAATTTTGCTGTCACCCAGCCCAATCCAGACGTGTATTGGGGCCAGGTTTCAGGCAAATAGAGCAGTAAGTGCAGAGAAATGTTCACTCTCTAAAAGTGGCATTTCTAAAATAGTAAAGTTAAATCCAACCTCACCAGTAAGTAGGATTTTCAATAAATAAATAAAGCTACTCCTCTCCGATATGGAATTACCAAATAAAAAGTATAGGGGAATACACAGAGCTAACCTATGAGAGGGGTAGACCTCACAGTAGTGAAAAATGAAATAGACTGTTTGGTACTTACAGGACACGCGAACCACCAAAGTACATATCTTATTTTTTACTTACATAGCATCATGCACCTAGGACTACCTAGGGCCTACCTTAGGTGTAAATTATATGTAATAAAAGGGGAGTTTAAGGCTTGGCAAGTAGGCTGGGACTCCCCTGGGAGACCCCTGAGTCTATGCCCAGAACCATAACTCTGCCAGTCGAGTACTTACCTAAAAGCCGATAACTCACTTTTCTTCCATAGGCTAACATTGAGTTGTTTCACTTGGAAATTCTTCTAAGTGGTGTGGAGTTTTGGAACTTTAAAATATTCATCTAAAATCAGCCGAACAACGAATTCTGATTTACTCACCTGTTATCAGGAGAGACCTCAGTGCTGCATCTTGGAGCTCAGTACTGACCCTGAAAAGTAATTTTAACCCCACTTACCATTAACTCGAATTTCCTTCCATGGGATATCATTGCCTGCTTTTTGCTGAAAATTTTCTAAGTGTCGATTTTTGAAACTTACAAATATTCTTTAAAAATCGTACCAACTGTGAAAACGTAATTGTTTACCTGTTTTAGATAGATGTCCCAGTACTGAGCCTAGGAGCCCAGCACTGGATTACAAAAGTAACGAGAACGTACTTTACCCGTAACTTGAATTTTCTTCCATGGGAAACCATTGACTGTTTTTCTGTGAAATTTCTTCTAAGTGTCGATTTTGCAAACATGTAAATATTCCTTAAAAATCGCCTGTATAACTTAAACGCAGTTTCTCAACTGCTTACAGGTGGTACAGTAGTGCTGGATCTAGGATCCAACACTGACCTAGAAAAAGTAACCATAACCCCACTTACCTGCTAAGTGAATTTCCTTCCATAGGATAACATTGGTAATTTGATCAGCAAAAGTTTCTAAGTGTCAACTTTTAAAATAGCAAAATATTGCTTAAAAATCACAACAGTAACTAAAACAAATTTACTCACTTGTTTCCAAGAACTGTCCCAGGACTGAATCTAGGATCCAGTCCTGGATTTAGAAAAGTAATCCTGAAAGTAATTAATTGCATATAACTTAAAATTCCCATTGAGCTCAATGTATTATTGTGATTCAAATTGTGTTGCCTATTGCAATAAACTGTAACTATTACCTGCAAAAGTCAATTGCCTATTGCAAAGTATTTAACTAAAGCATCTCATTCTGAGAAAGTATATTTTGATACCTATTGTTGGTTCTAAAATAAAACAACAATATCTTTTGTATGCAAACCAATGGCCTAGAGTTCAGTTCTTGAGTGTGTGAGACCATTTGCTGACTGAGTGTGTACAACAAATGTTTTACACTGCACTCTGATACTGCCTTACTGCTCGGCAAGCTACCACTTTAGAGAGTAAGGTTATATCTAACTTTAGCCTCTGCCAAACCTCTGGGGACTGGGGACTCTGTGCACACTGTACCTATTTGGGAACAGTATATACAGAGCCACTGTCTCACAGTAGTGATAACGTGATTAGAGTCCTAAGGCCAACATAAAGATACAGCAAAACGTGAGGTGAAAAGCAAAAAGGTTGCTGGTAGGCCACCTTAAGGATGCCAGGTCTAACAAAAACTGAACTAAGGATAACATGAGTAAAACATCAGGTTTCTCTACTGCATTTGGTGAGACAAGTGGGCCTTCTTTTATCTTCCATTCAAGCAATCTTTGACAGACCCCTTTATTATAGAGCTTTTCAAGGATTAAAGATAAGGCACTTACAAAGGAGTTCCAAATACTCAGAGATGGTTGACTTCTGTAATATGGGTCGTAGACTAAAAGCAGCGCAAAAACAGAGGTCCAAAAAACTTGAGTGCCACAAGAGAGTTTGAATGCAAGCGTATCCTTTTACAGATCCAGAGATATACTCATGCAATTTTTGTTTTTAGGACAGAACGTGCATGATGAAAAAAACATTGTTTTTAAAAAGCGCATTGCAGAATATCAGTACTTTGATGTGGGAAAACTTCAAAACTTTCAAAAGAAATATTTGTAGGCAGCTAACAGCAAGTTGTTGTGGCCGAGTGGTTAAGGCGATGGACTAGAAATCCATTGGGGTATCCCCGCGCAGTTTCGAATCCTGCCAACAACGAGAATCTTTTTATTATCGGCTACAATTTCAGAAGTTAACCTTTAGTATTTCTTCCATTTCAGTTTTATAAATAGGTGGCTTATTTTTGTGTCACTATTGCCTCTCCACATATTTGTTATCGCTACCTCTTTCATGTCTTTGCTACACCTCATTCCTACTTTAGCACTGGTGTAAACGCTTCAAATTATTATACCGTTGCTCTCTCATTCATACCTGCGCATGCACTTGAAAGTTACTTTACCAATAAAAGACGCAAAGAGAGAAATAGAACAAAAGTGCTGGCTGGATTGGCAAACACACTTCATAAAACTGCATTTTCTTTTTTATTCTCCCCCGTGTTACATGCTTAACCTCCCCATGTGTAATTTCTCTTAACCTGCTGTCTCAGGAAGAGAATTTCATCTACAGGCTCTTTCTGTGTTTTTTTCCCTAGTCTGTCTTTCCCATTTCTTAGCTGTGTACCTGTTCCTTTACGCGCTCTATTTAAACGCCATCAATCTCATTTGAGATCCTTGCTCCCGCTTCTGTTTTCTTCACCTCTCATACTGCCAGTTCTCTCTTTCTCTGTGGTTGGTGGCTACTTTCCTGAGCTTCCGAAGCCACGTGGTTCCTGCCTCTTGTTGTCAGACTTGAATTGGAAAAGGAACCATATTAACAAGCCTTTACCACTCACACACGGCGGAAGTTTATACTTTAATTCAGTGAGCTAAGAAAAGCGTGTTGTGGGTCCCCTACGAGCCATGGAGCTTGCTTCATCATGATTTGGCACCAGTCATTAGCCGCAGCTCTGCTAATGAGCCACTGAGGTCAGTTTCAATATTTACTCAAAAACATAACCATGCAGCCCACCCCTCAACTGTGTATTTATCTTGCTTTTCTGCTGTTCGTGTGATTAGCTGGGAGGAGCTCACGGCGACATCCTCCCTATAAAAGTGTAGATGGGTCACTCTCTAACTCTTTCTTGCTTCACATACAAATGGCTTGAAAGGTGCAGGGAAGATGCAGGTCTAATAGACAGAATAGAAGGTCTGTGCCAGGTGGGTTTCTCTGCATTGGTGTCCCATCACAGGTCCGCAAGTGTAATGTGTGATCTTTGACTCCTGGCATTTCACAAGCAGGCGGCCAGGAAACGGTTTCAGCCTATCAACCACTGAGGAGACGCAGCCTCTGAATGAGGAATGAGGAAGCAATGAATACATCCAGCCTATCACAGGAACAGCCCTGAGTGTTCCAAATTATAAATTCTCCATGTCAGTGTATGTTGTTGAGCCCAAGTAGCTCGCCGTGATCGTATAGTGGTTAGTACTCTGCGTTGTGGCCGCAGCAACCTCGGTTCGAATCCGAGTCACGGCATTGTGGTTGGCAATGTCACGGCAGTTGGGTGTTAATTTTACAGAATTAGCAAATGTATAGAGTGGTTTTTGTAAAATGTCTATTAAAAACAGATCCTTTCAAATATTTAAACCATCTAACAACAAATGATTTAAACTCGCATGATTATAAGCTGTAGCTATAATGTATTTACTTACATAAATTATCGTTCTTGAACCTATTGGGGGTGGAGGGGGAGCGGAGCTCACCCCCCAGGTGCAGTTGAGTGACCTGTGTTGTGGCTCTCTAGAGGGAAGGCACAAATTTTGCTGTCACCCAGCCCAATCCAGACGTGTATTGGGGCCAGGTTTCAGGCAAATAGAGCAGTAAGTGCAGAGAAATGTTCACTCTCTAAAAGTGGCATTTCTAAAATAGTAAAGTTAAATCCAACCTCACCAGTAAGTAGGATTTTCAATAAATAAATAAAGCTACTCCTCTCCGATATGGAATTACCAAATAAAAAGTATAGGGGAATACACAGAGCTAACCTATGAGAGGGGTAGACCTCACAGTAGTGAAAAATGAAATAGACTGTTTGGTACTTACAGGACACGCGAACCACCAAAGTACATATCTTATTTTTTACTTACATAGCATCATGCACCTAGGACTACCTAGGGCCTACCTTAGGTGTAAATTATATGTAATAAAAGGGGAGTTTAAGGCTTGGCAAGTAGGCTGGGACTCCCCTGGGAGACCCCTGAGTCTATGCCCAGAACCATAACTCTGCCAGTCGAGTACTTACCTAAAAGCCGATAACTCACTTTTCTTCCATAGGCTAACATTGAGTTGTTTCACTTGGAAATTCTTCTAAGTGGTGTGGAGTTTTGGAACTTTAAAATATTCATCTAAAATCAGCCGAACAACGAATTCTGATTTACTCACCTGTTATCAGGAGAGACCTCAGTGCTGCATCTTGGAGCTCAGTACTGACCCTGAAAAGTAATTTTAACCGTACTTACCAGTAACTCGAATTTCCTTCCATGGGATATCATTGCCTGCTTTTTGCTGAAAATTTTCTAAGTGTCGATTTTTGAAACTTACAAATATTCTTTAAAAATCGTACCAACTGTGAAAACGTAATTGTTTACCTGTTTTAGATAGATGTCCCAGTACTGAGCCTAGGAGCCCAGCACTGGATTACAAAAGTAACGAGAACGTACTTTACCCGTAACTTGAATTTTCTTCCATAGGAAACCATTGACTGTTTTTCTGTGAAATTTCTTCTGTGTCGATTTTGCAAACATGTAAATATTCCTTAAAAATCGCCTGTATAACTTAAACGCAGTTTCTCAACTGCTTACAGGTGGTACAGTAGTGCTGGATCTAGGATCCAACACTGACCTAGAAAAAGTAACCATAACCCCACTTACCTGCTAAGTGAATTTCCTTCCATAGGATAACATTGGTAATTTGATCAGCAAAAGTTTCTAAGTGTCAACTTTTAAAATAGCAAAATATTGCTTAAAAATCACAACAGTAACTAAAACGAATTTACTCACTTGTTTCCAAGAACTGTCCCAGGACTGAATCTAGGATCCAGTCCTGGATTTAGAAAAGTAATCCTGAAAGTAATTAATTGCATATAACTTCAAATTCCCATTGAGCTCAATGTATTATTGTGATTCAAATTGTGTTGCCTATTGCAATAAACTGTAACTATGACCTGCAAAAGTCAATTGCCTATTGCAAAGTATTTAACTAAAGCATCTCATTCTGAGAAAGTATATTTTGATACCTATTGTTGGTTCTAAAATAAAACAACAATATCTTTTGTATGCAAACCAATGGCCTAGAGTTCAGTTCTTGAGTGTGTGAGACCATTTGCTGACTGAGTGTGTACAACAAATGTTTTACACTGTACTCTGATACTGCCTTACTGCTCGGCAAGCTACCACTTTAGAGAGTAAGGTTATATCTAACTTTAGCCTCTGCCAAACCTCTGGGGACTGGGGACTCTGTGCACACTGTACCTATTTGGGAACAGTATATACAGAGCCACTTTCTCACAGTAGTGATAAAGTGATTAGAGTCCTAAGGCCAACATAAAGATACAGCAAAACGTGAGGTGAAAAGCAAAAAGGTTGCTGGTAGGCCACCTTAAGGATGCCAGGTCTAACAAAAACTGAACTAAGGATAACATGAGTAAAACATCAGGTTTCTCTACTGCATTTGGTGAGACAAGTGGGCCTTCTTTTATCTTCCATTCAAGCAATCTTTGACAGACCCCTTTATTATAGAGCTTTTCAAGGATTAAAGATAAGGCACTTACAAAGGAGTCCCAAATACTCAGAGATGGTTGACTTCTGTAATATGGGTCGTAGACTAAAAGCAGCGCAAAAACAGAGGTCCAAAAAACTTGAGTGCCACAAGAGAGTTTGAATGCAAGCGTATCCTTTTACAGATCCAGAGATATACTCATGCAATTTTTGTTTTTAGGACAGAACGTGCATGATGAAAAAAACATTGTTTTTAAAAAGCGCATTGCAGAATATCAGTACTTTGATGTGGGAAAACTTCAAAACTTTCAAACAAAATATTTGTAGGCAGCTAACAGCAAGTTGTTGTGGCCGAGTGGTTAAGGCGATGGACTAGAAATCCATTGGGGTATCCCCGCGCAGGTTCGAATCCTGCCAACAACGAGAATCTTTTTATTATCGGCTACAATTTCAGAAGTTAACCTTTAGTATTTCTTCCATTTCAGTTTTATAAATAGGTGGCTTATTTTTGTGTCACTATTGCCTCTCCACATATTTGTTATCGCTACCTCTTTCATGTCTTTGCTACACCTCATTCCTACTTTAGCACTGGTGTAAACGCTTCAAATTATCATACCGTTGCTCTCTCATTCATACCTGCGCATGCACTTGAAAGTTACTTTACCAATAAAAGACGCAAAGAGAGAAATAGAACAAAAGTGCTGGCTGGATTGGCAAACACACTTCATAAAACTGCATTTTCTTTTTTATTCTCCCCCGTGTTACATGCTTAACCTCCCCATGTGTAATTTCTCTTAACCTGCTGTCTCAGGAAGAGAATTTCATCTACAGGCTCTTTCTGTGTTTTTTTCCCTAGTCTGTCTTTCCCATTTCTTAGCTGTGTAACTGTTCCTTTACGCGCTCTATTTAAACGCCATCAATCTCATTTGAGCTCCTTGCTCCCGCTTCTGTTTTCTCCACCTCTCATACTGCCAGTTCTCTCTTTCTCTGTGGTTGGTGGCTACTTTCCTGAGCTTCCGAAGCCACGTGGTTCCTGCCTCTTGTTGTCAGACTTGAATTGGAAAAGGAACCATATTAACAAGCCTTTACCACTCACACACGGCGGAAGTTTATACTTTAATTCAGTGAGCTAAGAAAAGCGTGTTGTGGGTCCCCTACGAGCCATGGTGCTTGCTTCATCATGATTTGGCACCAGTCATTAGCCGCAGCTCTGCTAATGAGCCACTGAGGTCAGTTTCAATATTTACTCAAAAACATAACCATGCAGCCCACCCCTCAACTGTGTATTTATCTTGCTTTTCTGCTGTTCGTGTGATTAGCTGGGAGGAGCTCACGGCGACATCCTCCCTATAAAAGTGTAGATGGATCACTCTCTAACTCTTTCTTGCTTCACATACAAATGGCTTGAAAGGTGCAGGGAAGATGCAGGTCTAATAGACAGAATAGAAGGTCTGTGCCAGGTGGGTTTCTCTGCATTGGTGTCCCATCACAGGTCCGCAAGTGTAATGTGTGATCTTTGACTCCTGGCATTTCACAAGCAGGCGGCCAGGAAACGGTTTCAGCCTATCAACCACTGAGGAGACGCAGCCTCTGAATGAGGAATGAGGAAGCAATGACCAAACCGTCCCTCCTCATGATAATTCTGACGCAAGACCACCTACATCCGACAATGATAATGATCGCACAGACCTGGGTAACTCCCCTCGCTTATCCAACTTCCAACCGCTCTCTGAAAAGGAAGTACTAACAGTCCTTAGAGCAATAAAATCTGGCTCCCCCACAGACCCCTGTCCACACTTTGTATTCTCGGAAATTGCACCAACCTTATGCCCAATCATCACCAAACTTTTTAATCAATCCCTCACCTCTGCGTCTTTTCCAGACTGCTGGAAACACGCATCTGTAACCCCCCTCCTGAAAAAAGCTGGAGCCGATATTCTCAACCCAGAGAACTATAGGCCAATTTCACAACTCCCCTACCTCTCCAAAGCATTGGAGAAGATGGTTAACTCACAGTTATCCAAATATCTTGAGGACAACTTGCTTCTGGACCCTACCCAAACCGGCTTCAGATCCAACAATAGCACCGAGGCCACGCTGCTGGCAGTGTCGGACAGCGTCAGATGCATCACTGACCAAGGGGGTTCGGTGGCTCTGATACTGTTAGACCTGTCGGCAGCGTTCGACACTGTTTCACACAAATGCCTACTGAAAATCCTCCGGTGCAAAGGTATACAAGGCACAGCGTTGCAATGGATCGAATCCTTCCTGTGCAACCGCACCCAGGCAGTGCACATGGGCCAATTCCATTCTGAACCCCGCCCCATCAGTTGCGGAGTCCCACAAGGGGCTTCCCTAAGCCCCACTCTCTTCAATGCCTATGTATCATCTCTGGCCGACATCGGGAGAAAGTGGGGCATCGGCATTTGCTCATATGCCGACGACACGCAGCTGATGGTGACCTTGGATGAAAGATCGGAGAAATTAGAAACAACTAAAAATAAACTCCACAGTTGCCTCTCCGAAATGGCCGACTGGATGCGTAATCACTGTCTTAAGCTCAACGCCGGAAAATCCGAAATTCTACTGTTCGGAGGAGCTAAACTATCATGGAATGATTCTTGGTGGCCACCGGCTCTAGGGACAGCCCCCGCCCCGAAACAACACGCCAGGAATCTGGGTGTCATGATGGATGACGCACTATCCATGAAGGACCACGTACGCACACTTTGGGGTAAGGGATTTGCAATCCTGAAACTCCTCGCCAAGATCTTCAAATGGATCCCACTGGACTGTCGTCGCACAATCACACAGGCCCTCCTAGTTAGCCGCCTGGATTACGGCAATGCTCTATTCGAAGGAATGAACGAGCAGTTGTTCTCTCGCCTCCAGGTCCTGCAAAACCAGGCTGCCAAGCTGGTATGTAACAAAGGCAAAAGGGACTCAGCATCGGCATGCTTAAAACAACTCCACTGGCTGCCGATGCGCCAGCGCGCCACATTCAAACTACTCTGTCATGCGCACAAAACCCTCCATAAAACAGGCCCTACTATCCTGCAAGGGAAAATTGAATTTTACATTCCAAACCGAAACTTAAGATCCACTAATTCAGCCCTAGCAAAACCCAGGCGTATCTACAAAACAAGAACAGGAGGACGAGCCTTCTCGCATTTGGCGGCCAAACGCTGGAATGAACTACCGGCGGATCTGAGACACACCACGAACCTCCTTGTATTCAGGCAAAAACTCAAAACTCATCTCTTCCCCAAATAATAAACCCCCGGTCCAAACCTCAGCAGCCCTTTCTCATTAAGCG
Organism: Triturus cristatus; assembly: GCF_964204655.1. Lineage (NCBI taxonomy): Eukaryota > Metazoa > Chordata > Amphibia > Caudata > Salamandridae > Triturus > Triturus cristatus. Next base: position 725,201,999 of record NC_140595.1, read on the forward strand.
CCTTGATATCCCTTGGGATGAATGCTGCGCTCTACAAATACCTCAAATAAAATAAAATAAATACATCCAGCCTATCACAGGAACAGCCCTGAGTGTTCCGAATTATAAATTCTCCATGTCACTGTATGTCGTTGAGCCCAAGTAGCTCGCCGTGATCGTATAGTGGTTAGTTCTCTGCGTTGTGGCCGCAGCAACCTCGGTTCGAAGCCGAGTCACGGCATTGTGGTTGGCAATGTCACGGCAGTTGGGTGTTAATTTTACAGAATTAGCAAATGTACCAGTGGTTGTTGTAAAATGTCTATTAAAAACAGATCCTTTCAAATATTTAAACCATCTAACAACAAATGATTTAAACTCGCATGATTATAAGCTGTAGCTATAATGTATTTACTTACATAAATTATCGTTCTTGAACCTATTGGGGGTGGAGGGGGAGCGGAGCTCACCCCCCAGGTGCAGTTGAGTGACCTGTGTTGTGGCTCTCTAGAGGGAAGGCACAAATTTTGCTGTCACCCAGCCCAATCCAGACGTGTATTGGGGCCAGGTTTCAGGCAAATAGAGCAGTAAGTGCAGAGAAATGTTCACTCTCTAAAAGTGGCATTTCTAAAATAGTAAAGTTAAATCCAACCTCACCAGTAAGTAGGATTTTCAATAAATAAATAAAGCTACTCCTCTCCGATATGGAATTACCAAATAAAAAGTATAGGGGAATACACAGAGCTAACCTATGAGAGGGGTAGACCTCACAGTAGTGAAAAATGAAATAGACTGTTTGGTACTTACAGGACACGCGAACCACCAAAGTACATATCTTATTTTTTACTTACATAGCATCATGCACCTAGGACTACCTAGGGCCTACCTTAGGTGTAAATTATATGTAATAAAAGGGGAGTTTAAGGCTTGGCAAGTAGGCTGGGACTCCCCTGGGAGACCCCTGAGTCTATGCCCAGAACCATAACTCTGCCAGTCGAGTACTTACCTAAAAGCCGATAACTCACTTTTCTTCCATAGGCTAACATTGAGTTGTTTCACTTGGAAATTCTTCTAAGTGGTGTGGAGTTTTGGAACTTTAAAATATTCATCTAAAATCAGCCGAACAACGAATTCTGATTTACTCACCTGTTATCAGGAGAGACCTCAGTGCTGCATCTTGGAGCTCAGTACTGACCCTGAAAAGTAATTTTAACCCCACTTACCATTAACTCGAATTTCCTTCCATGGGATATCATTGCCTGCTTTTTGCTGAAAATTTTCTAAGTGTCGATTTTTGAAACTTACAAATATTCTTTAAAAATCGTACCAACTGTGAAAACGTAATTGTTTACCTGTTTTAGATAGATGTCCCAGTACTGAGCCTAGGAGCCCAGCACTGGATTACAAAAGTAACGAGAACGTACTTTACCCGTAACTTGAATTTTCTTCCATGGGAAACCATTGACTGTTTTTCTGTGAAATTTCTTCTAAGTGTCGATTTTGCAAACATGTAAATATTCCTTAAAAATCGCCTGTATAACTTAAACGCAGTTTCTCAACTGCTTACAGGTGGTACAGTAGTGCTGGATCTAGGATCCAACACTGACCTAGAAAAAGTAACCATAACCCCACTTACCTGCTAAGTGAATTTCCTTCCATAGGATAACATTGGTAATTTGATCAGCAAAAGTTTCTAAGTGTCAACTTTTAAAATAGCAAAATATTGCTTAAAAATCACAACAGTAACTAAAACAAATTTACTCACTTGTTTCCAAGAACTGTCCCAGGACTGAATCTAGGATCCAGTCCTGGATTTAGAAAAGTAATCCTGAAAGTAATTAATTGCATATAACTTAAAATTCCCATTGAGCTCAATGTATTATTGTGATTCAAATTGTGTTGCCTATTGCAATAAACTGTAACTATTACCTGCAAAAGTCAATTGCCTATTGCAAAGTATTTAACTAAAGCATCTCATTCTGAGAAAGTATATTTTGATACCTATTGTTGGTTCTAAAATAAAACAACAATATCTTTTGTATGCAAACCAATGGCCTAGAGTTCAGTTCTTGAGTGTGTGAGACCATTTGCTGACTGAGTGTGTACAACAAATGTTTTACACTGCACTCTGATACTGCCTTACTGCTCGGCAAGCTACCACTTTAGAGAGTAAGGTTATATCTAACTTTAGCCTCTGCCAAACCTCTGGGGACTGGGGACTCTGTGCACACTGTACCTATTTGGGAACAGTATATACAGAGCCACTGTCTCACAGTAGTGATAACGTGATTAGAGTCCTAAGGCCAACATAAAGATACAGCAAAACGTGAGGTGAAAAGCAAAAAGGTTGCTGGTAGGCCACCTTAAGGATGCCAGGTCTAACAAAAACTGAACTAAGGATAACATGAGTAAAACATCAGGTTTCTCTACTGCATTTGGTGAGACAAGTGGGCCTTCTTTTATCTTCCATTCAAGCAATCTTTGACAGACCCCTTTATTATAGAGCTTTTCAAGGATTAAAGATAAGGCACTTACAAAGGAGTCCCAAATACTCAGAGATGGTTGACTTCTGTAATATGGGTCGTAGACTAAAAGCAGCGCAAAAACAGAGGTCCAAAAAACTTGAGTGCCACAAGAGAGTTTGAATGCAAGCGTATTCTTTTACAGATCCAGAGATATACTCATGCAATTTTTGTTTTTAGGACAGAACGTGCATGATGAAAAAAACATTGTTTTTAAAAAGCGCATTGCAGAATATCAGTACTTTGATGTGGGAAAACTTCAAAACTTTCAAAAGAAATATTTGTAGGCAGCTAACAGCAAGTTGTTGTGGCCGAGTGGTTAAGGCGATGGACTAGAAATCCATTGGGGTATCCCCGCGCAGGTTCGAATCCTGCCAACAACGAGAATCTTTTTATTATCGGCTACAATTTCAGAAGTTAACCTTTAGTATTTCTTCCATTTCAGTTTTATAAATAGGTGGCTTATTTTTGTGTCACTATTGCCTCTCCACATATTTGTTATCGCTACCTCTTTCATGTCTTTGCTACACCTCATTCCTACTTTAGCACTGGTGTAAACGCTTCAAATTATTATACCGTTGCTCTCTCATTCATACCTGCGCATGCACTTGAAAGTTACTTCACCAATAAAAGACGCAAAGAGAGAAATAGAACAAAAGTGCTGGCTGGATTGGCAAACACACTTCATAAAACTGCATTTTCTTTTTTATTCTCCCCCGTGTTACATGCTTAACCTCCCCATGTGTAATTTCTCTTAACCTGCTGTCTCAGGAAGAGAATTTCATCTACAGGCTCTTTCTGTGTTTTTTTCCCTAGTCTGTCTTTCCCATTTCTTAGCTGTGTAACTGTTCCTTTACGCGCTCTATTTAAACGCCATCAATCTCATTTGAGCTCCTTGCTCCCGCTTCTGTTTTCTCCACCTCTCATACTGCCAGTTCTCTCTTTCTCTGTGGTTGGTGGCTACTTTCCTGAGCTTCCGAAGCCACGTGGTTCCTGCCTCTTGTTGTCAGACTTGAATTGGAAAAGGAACCATATTAACAAGCCTTTACCACTCACACACGGCGGAAGTTTATACTTTAATTCAGTGAGCTAAGAAAAGCGTGTTGTGGGTCCCCTACGAGCCATGGTGCTTGCTTCATCATGATTTGGCACCAGTCATTAGCCGCAGCTCTGCTAATGAGCCACTGAGGTCAGTTTCAATATTTACTCAAAAACATAACCATGCAGCCCACCCCTCAACTGTGTATTTATCTTGCTTTTCTGCTGTTCGTGTGATTAGCTGGGAGGAGCTCACGGCGACATCCTCCCTATAAAAGTGTAGATGGATCACTCTCTAACTCTTTCTTGCTTCACATACAAATGGCTTGAAAGGTGCAGGGAAGATGCAGGTCTAATAGACAGAATAGAAGGTCTGTGCCAGGTGGGTTTCTCTGCATTGGTGTCCCATCACAGGTCCGCAAGTGTAATGTGTGATCTTTGACTCCTGGCATTTCACAAGCAGGCGGCCAGGAAACGGTTTCAGCCTATCAACCACTGAGGAGACGCAGCCTCTGAATGAGGAATGAGGAAGCAATGAATACATCCAGCCTATCACAGGAACAGCCCTGAGTGTTCCGAATTATAAATTCTCCATGTCACTGTATGTCGTTGAGCCCAAGTAGCTCGCCGTGATCGTATAGTGGTTAGTACTCTGCGTTGTGGCCGCAGCAACCTCGGTTCGAAGCCGAGTCACGGCATTGTGGTTGGCAATGTCACGGCAGTTGGGTGTTAATTTTACAGAATTAGCAAATGTACCAGTGGTTTTTGTAAAATGTCTATTAAAAACAGATCCTTTCAAATATTTAAACCATCTAACAACAAATGATTTAAACTCGCATGATTATAAGCTGTAGCTATAATGTATTTACTTACATAAATTATCGTTCTTGAACCTATTGGGGGTGGAGGGGGAGCGGAGCTCACCCCCCAGGTGCAGTTGAGTGACCTGTGTTGTGGCTCTCTAGAGGGAAGGCACAAATTTTGCTGTCACCCAGCCCAATCCAGACGTGTATTGGGGCCAGGTTTCAGGCAAATAGAGCAGTAAGTGCAGAGAAATGTTCACTCTCTAAAAGTGGCATTTCTAAAATAGTAAAGTTAAATCCAACCTCACCAGTAAGTAGGATTTTCAATAAATAAATAAAGCTACTCCTCTCCGATATGGAATTACCAAATAAAAAGTATAGGGGAATACACAGAGCTAACCTATGAGAGGGGTAGACCTCACAGTAGTGAAAAATGAAATAGACTGTTTGGTACTTACAGGACACGCGAACCACCAAAGTACATATCTTATTTTTTACTTACATAGCATCATGCACCTAGGACTACCTAGGGCCTACCTTAGGTGTAAATTATATGTAATAAAAGGGGAGTTTAAGGCTTGGCAAGTAGGCTGGGACTCCCCTGGGAGACCCCTGAGTCTATGCCCAGAACCATAACTCTGCCAGTCGAGTACTTACCTAAAAGCCGATAACTCACTTTTCTTCCATAGGCTAACATTGAGTTGTTTCACTTGGAAATTCTTCTAAGTGGTGTGGAGTTTTGGAACTTTAAAATATTCATCTAAAATCAGCCGAACAACGAATTCTGATTTACTCACCTGTTATCAGGAGAGACCTCAGTGCTGCATCTTGGAGCTCAGTACTGACCCTGAAAAGTAATTTTAACCCCACTTACCATTAACTCGAATTTCCTTCCATGGGATATCATTGCCTGCTTTTTGCTGAAAATTTTCTAAGTGTCGATTTTTGAAACTTACAAATATTCTTTAAAAATCGTACCAACTGTGAAAACGTAATTGTTTACCTGTTTTAGATAGATGTCCCAGTACTGAGCCTAGGAGCCCAGCACTGGATTACAAAAGTAACGAGAACGTACTTTACCCGTAACTTGAATTTTCTTCCATGGGAAACCATTGACTGTTTTTCTGTGAAATTTCTTCTAAGTGTCGATTTTGCAAACATGTAAATATTCCTTAAAAATCGCCTGTATAACTTAAACGCAGTTTCTCAACTGCTTACAGGTGGTACAGTAGTGCTGGATCTAGGATCCAACACTGACCTAGAAAAAGTAACCATAACCCCACTTACCTGCTAAGTGAATTTCCTTCCATAGGATAACATTGGTAATTTGATCAGCAAAAGTTTCTAAGTGTCAACTTTTAAAATAGCAAAATATTGCTTAAAAATCACAACAGTAACTAAAACAAATTTACTCACTTGTTTCCAAGAACTGTCCCAGGACTGAATCTAGGATCCAGTCCTGGATTTAGAAAAGTAATCCTGAAAGTAATTAATTGCATATAACTTAAAATTCCCATTGAGCTCAATGTATTATTGTGATTCAAATTGTGTTGCCTATTGCAATAAACTGTAACTATTACCTGCAAAAGTCAATTGCCTATTGCAAAGTATTTAACTAAAGCATCTCATTCTGAGAAAGTATATTTTGATACCTATTGTTGGTTCTAAAATAAAACAACAATATCTTTTGTATGCAAACCAATGGCCTAGAGTTCAGTTCTTGAGTGTGTGAGACCATTTGCTGACTGAGTGTGTACAACAAATGTTTTACACTGCACTCTGATACTGCCTTACTGCTCGGCAAGCTACCACTTTAGAGAGTAAGGTTATATCTAACTTTAGCCTCTGCCAAACCTCTGGGGACTGGGGACTCTGTGCACACTGTACCTATTTGGGAACAGTATATACAGAGCCACTGTCTCACAGTAGTGATAACGTGATTAGAGTCCTAAGGCCAACATAAAGATACAGCAAAACGTGAGGTGAAAAGCAAAAAGGTTGCTGGTAGGCCACCTTAAGGATGCCAGGTCTAACAAAAACTGAACTAAGGATAACATGAGTAAAACATCAGGTTTCTCTACTGCATTTGGTGAGACAAGTGGGCCTTCTTTTATCTTCCATTCAAGCAATCTTTGACAGACCCCTTTATTATAGAGCTTTTCAAGGATTAAAGATAAGGCACTTACAAAGGAGTCCCAAATACTCAGAGATGGTTGACTTCTGTAATATGGGTCGTAGACTAAAAGCAGCGCAAAAACAGAGGTCCAAAAAACTTGAGTGCCACAAGAGAGTTTGAATGCAAGCGTATCCTTTTACAGATCCAGAGATATACTCATGCAATTTTTGTTTTTAGGACAGAACGTGCATGATGAAAAAAACATTGTTTTTAAAAAGCGCATTGCAGAATATCAGTACTTTGATGTGGGAAAACTTCAAAACTTTCAAAAGAAATATTTGTAGGCAGCTAACAGCAAGTTGTTGTGGCCGAGTGGTTAAGGCGATGGACTAGAAATCCATTGGGGTATCCCCGCGCAGGTTCGAATCCTGCCAACAACGAGAATCTTTTTATTATCGGCTACAATTTCAGAAGTTAACCTTTAGTATTTCTTCCATTTCAGTTTTATAAATAGGTGGCTTATTTTTGTGTCACTATTGCCTCTCCACATATTTGTTATCGCTACCTCTTTCATGTCTTTGCTACACCTCATTCCTACTTTAGCACTGGTGTAAACGCTTCAAATTATTATACCGTTGCTCTCTCATTCATACCTGCGCATGCACTTGAAAGTTACTTTACCAATAAAAGACGCAAAGAGAGAAATAGAACAAAAGTGCTGGCTGGATTGGCAAACACACTTCATAAAACTGCATTTTCTTTTTTATTCTCCCCCGTGTTACATGCTTAACCTCCCCATGTGTAATTTCTCTTAACCTGCTGTCTCAGGAAGAGAATTTCATCTACAGGCTCTTTCTGTGTTTTTTTCCCTAGTCTGTCTTTCCCATTTCTTAGCTGTGTAACTGTTCCTTTACGCGCTCTATTTAAACGCCATCAATCTCATTTGAGCTCCTTGCTCCCGCTTCTGTTTTCTCCACCTCTCATACTGCCAGTTCTCTCTTTCTCTGTGGTTGGTGGCTACTTTCCTGAGCTTCCGAAGCCACGTGGTTCCTGCCTCTTGTTGTCAGACTTGAATTGGAAAAGGAACCATATTAACAAGCCTTTACCACTCACACACGGCGGAAGTTTATACTTTAATTCAGTGAGCTAAGAAAAGCGTGTTGTGGGTCCCCTACGAGCCATGGTGCTTGCTTCATCATGATTTGGCACCAGTCATTAGCCGCAGCTCTGCTAATGAGCCACTGAGGTCAGTTTCAATATTTACTCAAAAACATAACCATGCAGCCCACCCCTCAACTGTGTATTTATCTTGCTTTTCTGCTGTTCGTGTGATTAGCTGGGAGGAGCTCACGGCGACATCCTCCCTATAAAAGTGTAGATGGATCACTCTCTAACTCTTTCTTGCTTCACATACAAATGGCTTGAAAGGTGCAGGGAAGATGCAGGTCTAATAGACAGAATAGAAGGTCTGTGCCAGGTGGGTTTCTCTGCATTGATGTCCCATCACAGGTCCGCAAGTGTAATGTGTGATCTTTGACTCCTGGCATTTCACAAGCAGGCGGCCAGGAAACGGTTTCAGCCTATCAACCACTGAGGAGACGCAGCCTCTGAATGAGGAATGAGGAAGCAATGAATACATCCAGCCTATCACAGGAACAGCCCTGAGTGTTCCGAATTATAAATTCTCCATGTCACTGTATGTCGTTGAGCCCAAGTAGCTCGCCGTGATCGTATAGTGGTTAGTACTCTGCGTTGTGGCCGCAGCAACCTCGGTTCGAAGCCGAGTCACGGCATTGTGGTTGGCAATGTCACGGCAGTTGGGTGTTAATTTTACAGAATTAGCAAATGTACCAGTGGTTTTTGTAAAATGTCTATTAAAAACAGATCCTTTCAAATATTTAAACCATCTAACAACAAATGATTTAAACTCGCATGATTATAAGCTGTAGCTATAATGTATTTACTTACATAAATTATCGTTCTTGAACCTATTGGGGGTGGAGGGGGAGCGGAGCTCACCCCCCAGGTGCAGTTGAGTGACCTGTGTTGTGGCTCTCTAGAGGGAAGGCACAAATTTTGCTGTCACCCAGCCCAATCCAGACGTGTATTGGGGCCAGGTTTCAGGCAAATAGAGCAGTAAGTGCAGAGAAATGTTCACTCTCTAAAAGTGGCATTTCTAAAATAGTAAAGTTAAATCCAACCTCACCAGTAAGTAGGATTTTCAATAAATAAATAAAGCTACTCCTCTCCGATATGGAATTACCAAATAAAAAGTATAGGGGAATACACAGAGCTAACCTATGAGAGGGGTAGACCTCACAGTAGTGAAAAATGAAATAGACTGTTTGGTACTTACAGGACACGCGAACCACCAAAGTACATATCTTATTTTTTACTTACATAGCATCATGCACCAAGGACTACCTAGGGCCTACCTTAGGTGTAAATTATATGTAATAAAAGGGGAGTTTAAGGCTTGGCAAGTAGGCTGGGACTCCCCTGGGAGACCCCTGAGTCTATGCCCAGAACCATAACTCTGCCAGTCGAGTACTTACCTAAAAGCCGATAACTCACTTTTCTTCCATAGGCTAACATTGAGTTGTTTCACTTGGAAATTCTTCTAAGTGGTGTGGAGTTTTGGAACTTTAAAATATTCATCTAAAATCAGCCGAACAACGAATTCTGATTTACTCACCTGTTATCAGGAGAGACCTCAGTGCTGCATCTTGGAGCTCAGTACTGACCCTGAAAAGTAATTTTAACCCCACTTACCATTAACTCGAATTTCCTTCCATGGGATATCATTGCCTGCTTTTTGCTGAAAATTTTCTAAGTGTCGATTTTTGAAACTTACAAATATTCTTTAAAAATCGTACCAACTGTGAAAACGTAATTGTTTACCTGTTTTAGATAGATGTCCCAGTACTGAGCCTAGGAGCCCAGCACTGGATTACAAAAGTAACGAGAACGTACTTTACCCGTAACTTGAATTTTCTTCCATGGGAAACCATTGACTGTTTTTCTGTGAAATTTCTTCTAAGTGTCGATTTTGCAAACATGTAAATATTCCTTAAAAATCGCCTGTATAACTTAAACGCAGTTTCTCAACTGCTTACAGGTGGTACAGTAGTGCTGGATCTAGGATCCAACACTGACCTAGAAAAAGTAACCATAACCCCACTTACCTGCTAAGTGAATTTCCTTCCATAGGATAACATTGGTAATTTGATCAGCAAAAGTTTCTAAGTGTCAACTTGTAAAATAGCAAAATATTGCTTAAAAATCACAACAGTAACTAAAACGAATTTACTCACTTGTTTCCAAGAACTGTCCCAGGACTGAATCTAGGATCCAGTCCTGGATTTAGAAAAGTAATCCTGAAAGTAATTAATTGCATATAACTTAAAATTCCCATTGAGCTCAATGTATTATTGTGATTCAAATTGTGTTGCCTATTGCAATAAACTGTAACTATTACCTGCAAAAGTCAATTGCCTATTGCAAAGTATTTAACTAAAGCATCTCATTCTGAGAAAGTATATTTTGATACCTATTGTTGGTTCTAAAATAAAACAACAATATCTTTTGTATGCAAACCAATGGCCTAGAGTTCAGTTCTTGAGTGTGTGAGACCATTTGCTGACTGAGTGTGTACACCAAATGTTTTACACTGCACTCTGATACTGCCTTACTGCTCGGCAAGCTACCACTTTAGAGAGTAAGGTTATATCTAACTTTAGCCTCTGCCAAACCTCTGGGGACTGGGGACTCTGTGCACACTGTACCTATTTGGGAACAGTATATACAGAGCCACTGTCTCACAGTAGTGATAACGTGATTAGAGTCCTAAGGCCAACATAAAGATACAGCAAAACGTGAGGTGAAAAGCAAAAAGGTTGCTGGTAGGCCACCTTAAGGATGCCAGGTCTAACAAAAACTGAACTAAGGATAACATGAGTAAAACATCAGGTTTCTCTACTGCATTTGGTGAGACAAGTGGGCCTTCTTTTATCTTCCATTCAAGCAATCTTTGACAGACCCCTTTATTATAGAGCTTTTCAAGGATTAAAGATAAGGCACTTACAAAGGAGTCCCAAATACTCAGAGATGGTTGACTTCTGTAATATGGGTCGTAGACTAAAAGCAGCGCAAAAACAGAGGTCCAAAAAACTTGAGTGCCACAAGAGAGTTTGAATGCAAGCGTATTCTTTTACAGATCCAGAGATATACTCATGCAATTTTTGTTTTTAGGACAGAACGTGCATGATGAAAAAAACATTGTTTTTAAAAAGCGCATTGCAGAATATCAGTACTTTGATGTGGGAAAACTTCAAAACTTTCAAAAGAAATATTTGTAGGCAGCTAACAGCAAGTTGTTGTGGCCGAGTGGTTAAGGCGATGGACTAGAAATCCATTGGGGTATCCCCGCGCAGGTTCGAATCCTGCCAACAACGAGAATCTTTTTATTATCGGCTACAATTTCAGAAGTTAACCTTTAGTATTTCTTCCATTTCAGTTTTATAAATAGGTGGCTTATTTTTGTGTCACTATTGCCTCTCCACATATTTGTTATCGCTACCTCTTTCATGTCTTTGCTACACCTCATTCCTACTTTAGCACTGGTGTAAACGCTTCAAATTATTATACCGTTGCTCTCTCATTCATACCTGCGCATGCACTTGAAAGTTACTTTACCAATAAAAGACGCAAAGAGAGAAATAGAACAAAAGTGCTGGCTGGATTGGCAAACACACTTCATAAAACTGCATTTTCTTTTTTATTCTCCCCCGTGTTACATGCTTAACCTCCCCATGTGTAATTTCTCTTAACCTGCTGTCTCAGGAAGAGAATTTCATCTACAGGCTCTTTCTGTGTTTTTTTCCCTAGTCTGTCTTTCCCATTTCTTAGCTGTGTAACTGTTCCTTTACGCGCTCTATTTAAACGCCATCAATCTCATTTGAGATCCTTGCTCCCGCTTCTGTTTTCTCCACCTCTCATACTGCCAGTTCTCTCTTTCTCTGTGGTTGGTGGCTACTTTCCTGAGCTTCCGAAGCCACGTGGTTCCTGCCTCTTGTTGTCAGACTTGAATTGGAAAAGGAACCATATTAACAAGCCTTTACCACTCACACACAGCGGAAGTTTATACTTTAATTCAGTGAGCTAAGAAAAGCGTGTTGTGGGTCCCCTACGAGCCATGGAGCTTGCTTCATCATGATTTGGCACCAGTCATTAGCCGCAGCTCTGCTAATGAGCCACTGAGGTCAGTTTCAATATTTACTCAAAAACATAACCATGCAGCCCACCCCTCAACTGTGTATTTATCTTGCTTTTCTGCTGTTCGTGTGATTAGCTGGGAGGAGCTCACGGCGACATCCTCCCTATAAAAGTGTAGATGGATCACTCTCTAACTCTTTCTTGCTTCACATACAAATGGCTTGAAAGGTGCAGGGAAGATGCAGGTCTAATAGACAGAATAGAAGGTCTGTGCCAGGTGGGTTTCTCTGCATTGGTGTCCCATCACAGGTCCGCAAGTGTAATGTGTGATCTTTGACTCCTGGCATTTCACAAGCAGGCGGCCAGGAAACGGTTTCAGCCTATCAACCACTGAGGAGACGCAGCCTCTGAATGAGGAATGAGGAAGCAATGAATACATCCAGCCTATCACAGGAACAGCCCTGAGTGTTCCGAATTATAAATTCTCCATGTCAGTGTATGTTGTTGAGCCCAAGTAGCTCGCCGCGATCGTATAGTGGTTAGTACTCTGCGTTGTGGCCGCAGCAACCTCGGTTCGAATCCGAGTCACGGCATTGTGGTTGGCAATGTCACGGCAGTTGGGTGTTAATTTTACAGAATTAGCAAATGTACCAGTGGTTTTTGTAAAATGTCTATTAAAAACAGATCCTTTCAAATATTTAAACCATCTAACAACAAATGATTTAAACTCGCATGATTATAAGCTGTAGCTATAATGTATTTACTTACATAAATTATCGTTCTTGAACCTATTGGGGGTGGAGGGGGAGCGGAGCTCACCCCCCAGGTGCAGTTGAGTGACCTGTGTTGTGGCTCTCTAGAGGGAAGGCACAAATTTTGCTGTCACCCAGCCCAATCCAGACGTGTATTGGGGCCAGGTTTCAGGCAAATAGAGCAGTAAGTGCAGAGAAATGTTCACTCTCTAAAAGTGGCATTTCTAAAATAGTAAAGTTAAATCCAACCTCACCAGTAAGTAGGATTTTCAATAAATAAATAAAGCTACTCCTCTCCGATATGGAATTACCAAATAAAAAGTATAGGGGAATACACAGAGCTAACCTATGAGAGGGGTAGACCTCACAGTAGTGAAAAATGAAATAGACTGTTTAGTACTTACAGGACACGCGAACCACCAAAGTACATATCTTATTTTTTACTTACATAGCATCATGCACCTAGGACTACCTAGGGCCTACCTTAGGTGTAAATTATATGTAATAAAAGGGGAGTTTAAGGCTTGGCAAGTAGGCTGGGACTCCCCTGGGAGACCCCTGAGTCTATGCCCAGAACCATAACTCTGCCAGTCGAGTACTTACCTAAAAGCCGATAACTCACTTTTCTTCCATAGGCTAACATTGAGTTGTTTCACTTGGAAATTCTTCCAAGTGGTGTGGAGTTTTGGAACTTTAAAATATTCATCTAAAATCAGCCGAACAACGAATTCTGATTTACTCACCTGTTATCAGGAGAGACCTCAGTGCTGCATCTTGGAGCTCAGTACTGACCCTGAAAAGTAATTTTAACCGTACTTACCAGTAACTCGAATTTCCTTCCATGGGATATCATTGCCTGCTTTTTGCTGAAAATTTTCTAAGTGTCGATTTTTGAAACTTACAAATATTCTTTAAAAATCGTACCAACTGTGAAAACGTAATTGTTTACCTGTTTTAGATAGATGTCCCAGTACTGAGCCTAGGAGCCCAGCACTGGATTACAAAAGTAACGAGAACGTACTTTACCCGTAACTTGAATTTTCTTCCATAGGAAACCATTGACTGTTTTTCTGTGAAATTTCTTCTGTGTCGATTTTGCAAACATGTAAATATTCCTTAAAAATCGCCTGTATAACTTAAACGCAGTTTCTCAACTGCTTACAGGTGGTACAGTAGTGCTGGATCTAGGATCCAACACTGACCTAGAAAAAGTAACCATAACCCCACTTACCTGCTAAGTGAATTTCCTTCCATAGGATAACATTGGTAATTTGATCAGCAAAAGTTTCTAAGTGTCAACTTTTAAAATAGCAAAATATTGCTTAAAAATCACAACAGTAACTAAAACGAATTTACTCACTTGTTTCCAAGAACTGTCCCAGGACTGAATCTAGGATCCAGTCCTGGATTTAGAAAAGTAATCCTGAAAGTAATTAATTGCATATAACTTCAAATTCCCATTGAGCTCAATGTATTATTGTGATTCAAATTGTGTTGCCTATTGCAATAAACTGTAACTATGACCTGCAAAAGTCAATTGCCTATTGCAAAGTATTTAACTAAAGCATCTCATTCTGAGAAAGTATATTTTGATACCTATTGTTGGTTCTAAAATAAAACAACAATATCTTTTGTATGCAAACCAATGGCCTAGAGTTCAGTTCTTGAGTGTGTGAGACCATTTGCTGACTGAGTGTGTACAACAAATGTTTTACACTGTACTCTGATACTGCCTTACTGCTCGGCAAGCTACCACTTTAGAGAGTAAGGTTATATCTAACTTTAGCCTCTGCCAAACCTCTGGGGACTGGGGACTCTGTGCACACTGTACCTATTTGGGAACAGTATATACAGAGCCACTTTCTCACAGTAGTGATAAAGTAATTAGAGTCCTAAGGCCAACATAAAGATACAGCAAAACGTGAGGTGAAAGCAAAAAGGTTGCTGGTAGGCCACCTTAAGGATGCCAGGTCTAACAAAAACTGAACTAAGGATAACATGAGTAAAACATCAGGTTTCTCTACTGCATTTGGTGAGACAAGTGGGCCTTCTTTTATCTTCCATTCAAGCAATCTTTGACAGACCCCTTTATTATAGAGCTTTTCAAGGATTAAAGATAAGGCACTTACAAAGGAGTCCCAAATACTCAGAGATGGTTGACTTCTGTAATATGGGTCGTAGACTAAAAGCAGCGCAAAAACAGAGGTCCAAAAAACTTGAGTGCCACAAGAGAGTTTGAATGCAAGCGTATCCTTTTACAGATCCAGAGATATACTCATGCAATTTTTGTTTTTAGGACAGAACGTGCATGATGAAAAAAACATTGTTTTTAAAAAGCGCATTGCAGAATATCAGTACTTTGATGTGGGAAAACTTCAAAACTTTCAAACAAAATATTTGTAGGCCGCTAACAGCAAGTTGTTGTGGCCGAGTGGTTAAGGCGATGGACTAGAAATCCATTGGGGTATCCCCGCGCAGGTTCGAATCCTGCCAACAACGAGAATCTTTTTATTATCGGCTACAATTTCAGAAGTTAACCTTTAGTATTTCTTCCATTTCAGTTTTATAAATAGGTGGCTTATTTTTGTGTCACTATTGCCTCTCCACATATTTGTTATCGCTACCTCTTTCATGTCTTTGCTACACCTCATTCCTACTTTAGCACTGGTGTAAACGCTTCAAATTATCATACCGTTGCTCTCTCATTCATACCTGCGCATGCACTTGAAAGTTACTTTACCAATAAAAGACGCAAAGAGAGAAATAGAACAAAAGTGCTGGCTGGATTGGCAAACACACTTCATAAAACTGCATTTTCTTTTTTATTCTCCCCCGTGTTACATGCTTAACCTCCCCATGTGTAATTTCTCTTAACCTGCTGTCTCAGGAAGAGAATTTAATCTACAGGCTCTTTCTGTGTTTTTTTCCCTAGTCTGTCTTTCCCATTTCTTAGCTGTGTAACTGTTCCTTTATGCGCTCTATTTAAACGCCATCAATCTCATTTGAGCTCCTTGCTCCCGCTTCTGTTTTCTCCACCTCTCATACTGCCAGTTCTCTCTTTCTCTGTGGTTGGTGGCTACTTTCCTGAGCTTCCGAAGCCACGTGGTTCCTGCCTCTTGTTGTCAGACTTGAATTGGAAAAGGAACCATATTAACAAGCCTTTACCACTCACACACGGCGGAAGTTTATACTTTAATTCAGTGAGCTAAGAAAAGCGTGTTGTGGGTCCCCTACGAGCCATGGTGCTTGCTTCATCATGATTTGGCACCAGTCATTAGCCGCAGCTCTGCTAATGAGCCACTGAGGTCAGTTTCAATATTTACTCAAAAACATAACCATGCAGCCCACCCCTCAACTGTGTATTTATCTTGCTTTTCTGCTGTTCGTGTGATTAGCTGGGAGGAGCTCACGGCGACATCCTCCCTATAAAAGTGTAGATGGATCACTCTCTAACTCTTTCTTGCTTCACATACAAATGGCTTGAAAGGTGCAGGGAAGATGCAGGTCTAATAGACAGAATAGAAGGTCTGTGCCAGGTGGGTTTCTCTGCATTGGTGTCCCATCACAGGTCCGCAAGTGTAATGTGTGATCTTTGACTCCTGGCATTTCACAAGCAGGCGGCCAGGAAACGGTTTCAGCCTATCAACCACTGAGGAGACGCAGCCTCTGAATGAGGAATGAGGAAGCAATGAATACATCCAGCCTATCACAGGAACAGCCCTGAGTGTTCCGAATTATAAATTCTCCATGTCACTGTATGTCGTTGAGCCCAAGTAGCTCGCCGTGATCGTATAGTGGTTAGTACTCTGCGTTGTGGCCGCAGCAACCTCGGTTCGAAGCCGAGTCACGGCATTGTGGTTGGCAATGTCACAGCAGTTGGGTGTTAATTTTACAGAATTAGCAAATGTACCAGTGGTTTTTGTAAAATGTCTATTAAAAACAGATCCTTTCAAATATTTAAACCATCTAACAACAAATGATTTAAACTCGCATGATTATAAGCTGTAGCTATAATGTATTTACTTACATAAATTATCGTTCTTGAACCTATTGGGGGTGGAGGGGGAGCGGAGCTCACCCCCCAGGTGCAGTTGAGTGACCTGTGTTGTGGCTCTCTAGAGGGAAGGCACAAATTTTGCTGTCACCCAGCCCAATCCAGACGTGTATTGGGGCCAGGTTTCAGGCAAATAGAGCAGTAAGTGCAGAGAAATGTTCACTCTCTAAAAGTGGCATTTCTAAAATAGTAAAGTTAAATCCAACCTCACCAGTAAGTAGGATTTTCAATAAATAAATAAAGCTACTCCTCTCCGATATGGAATTACCAAATAAAAAGTATAGGGGAATACACAGAGCTAACCTATGAGAGGGGTAGACCTCACAGTAGTGAAAAATGAAATAGACTGTTTGGTACTTACAGGACACGCGAACCACCAAAGTACATATCTTATTTTTTACTTACATAGCATCATGCACCTAGGACTACCTAGGGCCTACCTTAGGTGTAAATTATATGTAATAAAAGGGGAGTTTAAGGCTTGGCAAGTAGGCTGGGACTCCCCTGGGAGACCCCTGAGTCTATGCCCAGAACCATAACTCTGCCAGTCGAGTACTTACCTAAAAGCCGATAACTCACTTTTCTTCCATAGGCTAACATTGAGTTGTTTCACTTGGAAATTCTTCTAAGTGGTGTGGAGTTTTGGAACTTTAAAATATTCATCTAAAATCAGCCGAACAACGAATTCTGATTTACTCACCTGTTATCAGGAGAGACCTCAGTGCTGCATCTTGGAGCTCAGTACTGACCCTGAAAAGTAATTTTAACCGTACTTACCAGTAACTCGAATTTCCTTCCATGGGATATCATTGCCTGCTTTTTGCTGAAAATTTTCTAAGTGTCGATTTTTGAAACTTACAAATATTCTTTAAAAATCGTACCAACTGTGAAAACGTAATTGTTTACCTGTTTTAGATAGATGTCCCAGTACTGAGCCTAGGAGCCCAGCACTGGATTACAAAAGTAACGAGAACGTACTTTACCCGTAACTTGAATTTTCTTCCATAGGAAACCATTGACTGTTTTTCTGTGAAATTTCTTCTGTGTCGATTTTGCAAACATGTAAATATTCCTTAAAAATCGCCTGTATAACTTAAACGCAGTTTCTCAACTGCTTACAGGTGGTACAGTAGTGCTGGATCTAGGATCCAACACTGACCTAGAAAAAGTAACCATAACCCCACTTACCTGCTAAGTGAATTTCCTTCCATAGGATAACATTGGTAATTTGATCAGCAAAAGTTTCTAAGTGTCAACTTTTAAAATAGCAAAATATTGCTTAAAAATCACAACAGTAACTAAAACGAATTTACTCACTTGTTTCCAAGAACTGTCCCAGGACTGAATCTAGGATCCAGTCCTGGATTTAGAAAAGTAATCCTGAAAGTAATTAATTGCATATAACTTCAAATTCCCATTGAGCTCAATGTATTATTGTGATTCAAATTGTGTTGCCTATTGCAATAAACTGTAACTATGACCTGCAAAAGTCAATTGCCTATTGCAAAGTATTTAACTAAAGCATCTCATTCTGAGAAAGTATATTTTGATACTTATTGTTGGTTCTAAAATAAAACAACAATATCTTTTGTATGCAAACCAATGGCCTAGAGTTCAGTTCTTGAGTGTGTGAGACCATTTGCTGACTGAGTGTGTACAACAAATGTTTTACACTGTACTCTGATACTGCCTTACTGCTCGGCAAGCTACCACTTTAGAGAGTAAGGTTATATCTAACTTTAGCCTCTGCCAAACCTCTGGGGACTGGGGACTCTGTGCACACTGTACCTATTTGGGAACAGTATATACAGAGCCACTTTCTCACAGTAGTGATAAAGTGATTAGAGTCCTAAGGCCAACATAAAGATACAGCAAAACGTGAGGTGAAAAGCAAAAAGGTTGCTGGTAGGCCACCTTAAGGATGCCAGGTCTAACAAAAACTGAACTAAGGATAACATGAGTAAAACATCAGGTTTCTCTACTGCATTTGGTGAGACAAGTGGGCCTTCTTTTATCTTCCATTCAAGCAATCTTTGACAGACCCCTTTATTATAGAGCTTTTCAAGGATTAAAGATAAGGCACTTACAAAGGAGTCCCAAATACTCAGAGATGGTTGACTTCTGTAATATGGGTCGTAGACTAAAAGCAGCGCAAAAACAGAGTGCAACAGGGTCCAAAAAACTTGAGTGCCACAAGAGAGTTTGAATGCAAGCGTATCCTTTTACAGATCCAGAGATATACTCATGCAATTTTTGTTTTTAGGACAGAACGTGCATGATGAAAAAAACATTGTTTTTAAAAAGCGCATTGCAGAATATCAGTACTTTGATGTGGGAAAACTTCAAAACTTTCAAACAAAATATTTGTAGGCAGCTAACAGCAAGTTGTTGTGGCCGAGTGGTTAAGGCGATGGACTAGAAATCCATTGGGGTATCCCCGCGCAGGTTCGAATCCTGCCAACAACGAGAATCTTTTTATTATAGGCTACAATTTCAGAAGTTAACCTTTAGTATTTCTTCCATTTCAGTTTTATAAATAGGTGGCTTATTTTTGTGTCACTATTGCCTCTCCACATATTTGTTATCGCTACCTCTTTCATGTCTTTGCTACACCTCATTCCTACTTTAGCACTGGTGTAAACGCTTCAAATTATCATACCGTTGCTCTCTCATTCATACCTGCGCATGCACTTGAAAGTTACTTTACCAATAAAAGAAGCAAAGAGAGAAATAGAACAAAAGTGCTGGCTGGATTGGCAAACACACTTCATAAAACTGCATTTTCTTTTTTATTCTCCCCCGTGTTACATGCTTAACCTCCCCATGTGTAATTTCTCTTAACCTGCTGTCTCAGGAAGAGAATTTCATCTACAGGCTCTTTCTGTGTTTTTTTCCCTAGTCTGTCTTTCCCATTTCTTAGCTGTGTAACTGTTCCTTTACGCGCTCTATTTAAACGCCATCAATCTCATTTGAGCTCCTTGCTCCCGCTTCTGTTTTCTCCACCTCTCATACTGCCAGTTCTCTCTTTCTCTGTGGTTGGTGGCTACTTTCCTGAGCTTCCGAAGCCACGTGGTTCCTGCCTCTTGTTGTCAGACTTGAATTGGAAAAGGAACCATATTAACAAGCCTTTACCACTCACACACGGCGGAAGTTTATACTTTAATTCAGTGAGCTAAGAAAAGCGTGTTGTGGGTCCCCTACGAGCCATGGTGCTTGCTTCATCATGATTTGGCACCAGTCATTAGCCGCAGCTCTGCTAATGAGCCACTGAGGTCAGTTTCAATATTTACTCAAAAACATAACCATGCAGCCCACCCCTCAACTGTGTATTTATCTTGCTTTTCTGCTGTTCGTGTGATTAGCTGGGAGGAGCTCACGGCGACATCCTCCCTATAAAAGTGTAGATGGATCACTCTCTAACTCTTTCTTGCTTCACATACAAATGGCTTGAAAGGTGCAGGGAAGATGCAGGTCTAATAGACAGAATAGAAGGTCTGTGCCAGGTGGGTTTCTCTGCATTGGTGTCCCATCACAGGTCCGCAAGTGTAATGTGTGATCTTTGACTCCTGGCATTTCACAAGCAGGCGGCCAGGAAACGGTTTCAGCCTATCAACCACTGAGGAGACGCAGCCTCTGAATGAGGAATGAGGAAGCAATGAATACATCCAGCCTATCACAGGAACAGCCCTGAGTGTTCCGAATTATAAATTCTCCATGTCACTGTATGTTGTTGAGCCCATGTAGCTCGCCGTGATCGTATAGTGGTTAGTACTCTGCGTTGTGGCCGCAGCAACCTCGGTTCGAAGCCGAGTCACGGCATTGTAGTTGGCAATGTCACGGCAGTTGGGTGTTAATTTTACAGAATTAGCAAATGTACCAGTGGTTTTTGTAAAATGTCTATTAAAAACAGATCCTTTCAATTATTTAAACCATCTAACAACAAATGATTTAAACTCGCATGATTATAAGCTGTAGCTATAATGTATTTACTTACATAAATTATCGTTCTTGAACCTATTGGGGGTGGAGGGGGAGCGGAGCTCACCCCCCAGGTGCAGTTGAGTGACCTGTGTTGTGGCTCTCTAGAGGGAAGGCACAAATTTTGCTGTCACCCAGCCCAATCCAGACGTGTATTGGGGCTAGGTTTCAGGCAAATAGAGCAGTAAGTGCAGAGAAATGTTCACTCTCTAAAAGTGGCATTTCTAAAATAGTAAAGTTAAATCCAACCTCACCAGTAAGTAGGATTTTCAATAAATAAATAAAGCTACTCCTCTCCGATATGGAATTACCAAATAAAAAGTATAGGGGAATACACAGAGCTAACCTATGAGAGGGGTAGACCTCACAGTAGTGAAAAATGAAATAGACTGTTTGGTACTTACAGGACACGCGAACCACCAAAGTACATATCTTATTTTTTACTTACATAGCATCATGCACCTAGGACTACCTAGGGCCTACCTTAGGTGTAAATTATATGTAATAAAAGGGGAGTTTAAGGCTTGGCAAGTAGGCTGGGACTCCCCTGGGAGACCCCTGAGTCTATGCCCAGAACCATAACTCTGCCAGTCGAGTACTTACCTAAAAGCCGATAACTCACTTTTCTTCCATAGGCTAACATTGAGTTGTTTCACTTGGAAATTCTTCTAAGTGGTGTGGAGTTTTGGAACTTTAAAATATTCATCTAAAATCAGCCGAACAACGAATTCTGATTTACTCACCTGTTATCAGGAGAGACCTCAGTGCTGCATCTTGGAGCTCAGTACTGACCCTGAAAAGTAATTTTAACCGTACTTACCAGTAACTCGAATTTCCTTCCATGGGATATCATTGCCTGCTTTTTGCTGAAAATTTTCTAAGTGTCGATTTTTGAAACTTACAAATATTCTTTAAAAATCGTACCAACTGTGAAAACGTAATTGTTTACCTGTTTTAGATAGATGTCCCAGTACTGAGCCTAGGAGCCCAGCACTGGATTACAAAAGTAACGAGAACGTACTTTACCCGTAACTTGAATTTTCTTCCATAGGAAACCATTGACTGTTTTTCTGTGAAATTTCTTCTAAGTGTCGATTTTGCAAACATGTAAATATTCCTTAAAAATCGCATGTATAACTTAAACGCAGTTTCTCAACTGCTTACAGGTGGTACAGTAGTGCTGGATCTAGGATCCAACACTGACCTAGAAAAAGTAACCATAACCCCACTTACCTGCTAAGTGATTTTCCTTCCATAGGATAACATTGGTAATTTGATCAGCAAAAGTTTCTAAGTGTCAACTTTTAAAATAGCAAAATATTGCTTAAAAATCACAACAGTAACTAAAACGAATTTACTCACTTGTTTCCAAGAACTGTCCCAGGACTGAATCTAGGATCCAGTCCTGGATTTAGAAAAGTAATCCTGAAAGTAATTAATTGCATATAACTTCAAATTCCCATTGAGCTCAATGTATTATTGTGATTCAAATTGTGTTGCCTATTGCAATAAACTGTAATTATGACCTGCAAAAGTCAATTGCCTATTGCAAAGTATTTAACTAAAGCATCTCATTCTGAGAAAGTATATTTTGATACCTATTGTTGGTTCTAAAATAAAACAACAATATCTTTTGTATGCAAACCAATGGCCTAGAGTTCAGTTCTTGAGTGTGTGAGACCATTTGCTGACTGAGTGTGTACAACAAATGTTTTACACTGTACTCTGATACTGCCTTACTGCTCGGCAAGCTACCACTTTAGAGAGTAAGGTTATATCTAACTTTAGCCTCTGCCAAACCTCTGGGGACTGGGGACTCTGTGCACACTGTACCTATTTGGGAACAGTATATACAGAGCCACTTTCTCACAGTAGTGATAAAGTGATTAGAGTCCTAAGGCCAACATAAAGATACAGCAAAACGTGAGGTGAAAAGCAAAAAGGTTGCTGGTAGGCCACCTTAAGGATGCCAGGTCTAACAAAAACTGAACTAAGGATAACATGAGTAAAACATCCGGTTTCTCTACTGCATTTGGTGAGACAAGTGGGCCTTCTTTTATCTTCCATTCAAGCAATCTTTGACAGACCCCTTTATTATAGAGCTTTTCAAGGATTAAAGATAAGGCACTTACAAAGGAGTCCCAAATACTCAGAGATGGTTGACTTCTGTAATATGGGTCGTAGACTAAAAGCAGCGCAAAAACAGAGGTCCAAAAAACTTGAGTGCCACAAGAGAGTTTGAATGCAAGCGTATCCTTTTACAGATCCAGAGATATGCTCATGCAATTTTTGTTTTTAGGACAGAACGTGCATGATGAAAAAAACATTGTTTTTAAAAAGCGCATTGCAGAATATCAGTACTTTGATGTGGGAAAACTTCAAAACTTTCAAACAAAATATTTGTAGGCAGCTAACAGCAAGTTGTTGTGGCCGAGTGGTTAAGGCGATGGACTAGAAATCCATTGGGGTATCCCCGCGCAGGTTCGAATCCTGCCAACAACGAGAATCTTTTTATTATCGGCTACAATTTCAGAAGTTAACCTTTAGTATTTCTTCCATTTCAGTTTTTTAAATAGGTGGCTTATTTTTGTGTCACTATTGCCTCTCCACATATTTGTTATCGCTACCTCTTTCATGTCTTTGCTACACCTCATTCCTACTTTAGCACTGGTGTAAACGCTTCAAATTATTATACCGTTGCTCTCTCATTCATACCTGCGCATGCACTTGAAAGTTACTTTACCAATAAAAGACGCAAAGAGAGAAATAGAACAAAAGTGCTGGCTGGATTGGCAAACACACTTCATAAAACTACATTTTCTTTTTTATTCTCCCCCGTGTTACATGCTTAACCTCCCCATGTGTAATTTCTCTTAACCTGCTGTCTCAGGAAGAGAATTTCATCTACAGGCTCTTTCTGTGTTTTTTTCCCTAGTCTGTCTTTCCCATTTCTTAGCTGTGTAACTGTTCCTTTACGCGCTCTATTTAAACGCCATCAATCTCATTTGAGCTCCTTGCTCCCGCTTCTGTTTTCTCCACCTCTCATACTGCCAGTTCTCTCTTTCTCTGTGGTTGGTGGCTACTTTCCTACGCTTCCGAAGCCACGTGGTTCCTGCCTCTTGTTGTCAGACTTGAATTGGAAAAGGAACCATATTAACAAGCCTTTTCCACTCACACACGGCGGAAGTTTATACTTTAATTCAGTGAGCTAAGAAAAGCGTGTTGTGGGTCCCCTACGAGCCATGGTGCTTGCTTCATCATGATTTGGCACCAGTCATTAGCCGCAGCTCTGCTAATGAGCCACTGAGGTCAGTTTCAATATTTACTCAAAAACATAACCATGCAGCCCACCCCTCAACTGTGTATTTATCTTGCTTTTCTGCTGTTCGTGTGATTAGCTGGGAGGAGCTCACGGCGACATCCTCCCTATAAAAGTGTAGATGGATCACTCTCTAACTCTTTCTTGCTTCACATACAAATGGCTTGAAAGGTGCAGGGAAGATGCAGGTCTAATAGACAGAATAGAAGGTCTGTGCCAGGTGGGTTTCTCTGCATTGGTGTCCCATCACAGGTCCGCAAGTGTAATGTGTGATCTTTGACTCCTGGCATTTCACAAGCAGGCGGCCAGGAAACGGTTTCAGCCTATCAACCACTGAGGAGACGCAGCCTCTGAATGAGGAATGAGGAAGCAATGAATACATCCAGCCTATCACAGGAACAGCCCTGAGTGTTCCGAATTATAAATTCTCCATGTCAGTGTATGTCGTTGAGCCCAAGTAGCTCGCCGTGATCGTATAGTGGTTAGGACTCTGCGTTGTGGCCGCAGCAACCTCGGTTCGAATCCGAGTCACGGCATTGTGGTTGGCAATGTCACGGCAGTTGGGTGTTAATTTTACAGAATTAGCAAATGTACCAGTGGTTTTTGTAAAATGTCTATTAAAAACAGATCCTTTCAAATATTTAAACCATCTAACAACAAATGATTTAAACTCGCATGATTATAAGCTGTAGCTATAATGTATTTACTTACATAAATTATCGTTCTTGAACCTATTGGGGGTGGAGGGGGAGCGGAGCTCACCCCCCAGGTGCAGTTGAGTGACCTGTGTTGTGGCTCTCTAGAGGGAAGGCACAAATTTTGCTGTCACCCAGCTCAATACAGACGTGTATTGGGGCCAGGTTTCAGGCAAATAGAGCAGTAAGTGCAGAGAAATGTTCACTCTCTAAAAGTGGCATTTCTAAAATAGTAAAGTTAAATCCAACCTCACCAGTAAGTAGGATTTTCAATAAATAAATAAAGCTACTCCTCTCCGATATGGAATTACCAAATAAAAAGTATAGGGGAATACACAGAGCTAACCTATGAGAGGGGTAGACCTCACAGTAGTGAAAAATGAAATAGACTGTTTGGTACTTACAGGACACGCGAACCACCAAATTACATATCTTATTTTTTACTTACATAGCATCATGCACCTAGGACTACCTAGGGCCTACCTTAGGTGTAAATTATATGTAATAAAAGGGGAGTTTAAGGCTTGGCAAGTAGGCTGGGACTCCCCTGGGAGACCCCTGAGTCTATGCCCAGAACCATAACTCTGCCAGTCGAGTACTTACCTAAAAGCCGATAACTCACTTTTCTTCCATAGGCTAACATTGAGTTGTTTCACTTGGAAATTCTTCTAAGTGGTGTGGAGTTTTGGAACTTTAAAATATTCATCTAAAATCAGCCGAACAACGAATTCTGATTTACTCACCTGTTATCAGGAGAGACCTCAGTGCTGCATCTTGGAGCTCAGTACTGACCCTGAAAAGTAATTTTAACCGTACTTACCAGTAACTCGAATTTCCTTCCATGGGATATCATTGCCTGCTTTTTGCTGAAAATTTTCTAAGTGTCGATTTTTGAAATTTACAAATATTCTTTAAAAATCGTACCAACTGTGAAAACGTAATTGTTTACCTGTTTTAGATAGATGTCCCAGTACTGAGCCTAGGAGCCCAGCACTGGATTACAAAAGTAACGAGAACGTACT
This sequence comes from Triturus cristatus, assembly GCF_964204655.1. NCBI lineage: Eukaryota > Metazoa > Chordata > Amphibia > Caudata > Salamandridae > Triturus > Triturus cristatus. The sequence continues at coordinate 725,227,488 of NC_140595.1, forward strand.
TTACCCGTAACTTGAATTTTCTTCCATAGGAAACCATTGACTGTTTTTCTGTGAAATTTCTTCTGTGTCGATTTTGCAAACATGTAAATATTCCTTAAAAATCGCCTGTATAACTTAAACGCAGTTTCTCAACTGCTTACAGGTGGTACAGTAGTGCTGGATCTAGGATCCAACACTGACCTAGAAAAAGTAACCATAACCCCACTTACCTGCTAAGTGAATTTCCTTCCATAGGATAACATTGGTAATTTGATCAGCAAAAGTTTCTAAGTGTCAACTTTTAAAATAGCAAAATATTGCTTAAAAATCACAACAGTAACTAAAACGAATTTACTCACTTGTTTCCAAGAACTGTCCCAGGACTAAATCTAGGATCCAGTCCTGGATTTAGAAAAGTAATCCTGAAAGTAATTAATTGCATATAACTTCAAATTCCCATTGAGCTCAATGTATTATTGTGATTCAAATTGTGTTGCCTATTGCAATAAACTGTAACTATGACCTGCAAAAGTCAATTGCCTATTGCAAAGTATTTAACTCAAGCATCTCATTCTGAGAAAGTATATTTTGATACCTATTGTTGGTTCTAAAATAAAACAACAATATCTTTTGTATGCAAACCAATGGCCTAGAGTTCAGTTCTTGAGTGTGTGAGACCATTTGCTGACTGAGTGTGTACAACAAATGTTTTACACTGTACTCTGATACTGCCTTACTGCTCGGCAAGCTACCACTTTAGAGAGTAAGGTTATATCTAACTTTAGCCTCTGCCAAACCTCTGGGGACTGGGGACTCTGTGCACACTGTACCTATTTGGGAACAGTATATACAGAGCCACTTTCTCACAGTAGTGATAAAGTGATTAGAGTCCTAAGGCCAACATAAAGATACAGCAAAACGTGAGGTGAAAAGCAAAAAGGTTGCTGGTAGGCCACCTTAAGGATGCCAGGTCTAACAAAAACTGAACTAAGGATAACATGAGTAAAACATCAGGTTTCTCTACTGCATTTGGTGAGACAAGTGGGCCTTCTTTTATCTTCCATTCAAGCAATCTTTGACAGACCCCTTTATTATAGAGCTTTTCAAGGATTAAAGATAAGGCACTTACAAAGGAGTCCCAAATACTCAGAGATGGTTGACTTCTGTAATATGGGTCGTAGACTAAAAGCAGCGCAAAAACAGAGGTCCAAAAAACTTGAGTGCCACAAGAGAGTTTGAATGCAAGCGTATCCTTTTACAGATCCAGAGATATACTCATGCAATTTTTGTTTTTAGGACAGAACGTGCATGATGAAAAAAACTTTGTTTTTAAAAAGCGCATTGCAGAATATCAGTACTTTGATGTGGGAAAACTTCAAAACTTTCAAACAAAATATTTGTAGGCACCTAACAGCAAGTTGTTGTGGCCGAGTGGTTAAGGCGATGGACTAGAAATCCATTTGGGTACCCCCGCGCAGGTTCGAATCCTGCCAACAACGAGTATCTTTTTATTATCGGCTACAATTTCAGAAGTTAACCTTTAGTATTTCTTCCATTTCAGTTTTATAAATAGGTGGCTTATTTTTGTGTCACTATTGCCTCTCCACATATTTGTTATCGCTACCTCTTTCATGTCTTTGCTACACCTCATTCCTACTTTAGCACTGGTGTAAACGCTTCAAATTATTATACCGTTGCTCTCTCATTCATACCTGCGCATGCACTTGAAAGTTACTTTACCAATAAAAGACGCAAAGAGAGAAATAGAACAAAAGTGCTGGCTGGATTGGCAAACACACTTCATAAAACTGCATTTTCTTTTTTATTCTCCCCCGTGTTACATGCTTAACCTCCCCATGTGTAATTTCTCTTAACCTGCTGTCTCAGGAAGAGAATTTCATCTACAGGCTCTTTCTGTGTTTTTTTCCCTAGTCTGTCTTTCCCATTTCTTAGCTGTGTAACTGTTCCTTTACGCGCTCTATTTAAACGCCATCAATCTCATTTGAGCTCCTTGCTCCCGCTTCTGTTTTCTCCACCTCTCATACTGCCAGTTCTCTCTTTCTCTGTGGTTGGTGGCTACTTTCCTGAGCTTCCGAAGCCACGTGGTTCCTGCCTCTTGTTGTCAGACTTGAATTGGAAAAGGAACCATATTAACAAGCCTTTACCACTCACACACGGCGGAAGTTTATACTTTAATTCAGTGAGCTAAGAAAAGCGTGTTGTGGGTCCCCTACGAGCCATGGTGCTTGCTTCATCATGATTTGGCACCAGTCATTAGCCGCAGCTCTGCTAATGAGCCACTGAGGTCAGTTTCAATATTTACTCAAAAACATAACCATGCAGCCCACCCCTCAACTGTGTATTTATCTTGCTTTTCTGCTGTTCGTGTGATTAGCTGGGAGGAGCTCACGGCGACATCCTCCCTATAAAAGTGTAGATGGATCACTCTCTAACTCTTTCTTGCTTCACATACAAATGGCTTGAAAGGTGCAGGGAAGATGCAGGTCTAATAGACAGAATAGAAGGCCTGTGCCAGGTGGGTTTCACTGCATTGGTGTCCCATCACAGGTCCGCAAGTGTAATGTGTGATCTTTGACTCCTGGCATTTCACAAGCAGGCGGCCAGGAAACGGTTTCAGCCTATCAACCACTGAGGAGACGCAGCCTCTGAATGAGGAATGAGGAAGCAATGAATACATCCAGCCTATCACAGGAACAGCCCTGAGTGTTCCGAATTATAAATTCTCCATGTCAGTGTATGTCGTTGAGCCCAAGTAGCTCGCCGTGATCGTATAGTGGTTAGGACTCTGCGTTGTGGCCGCAGCAACCTCGGTTCGAATCCGAGTCACGGCATTGTGGTTGGCAATGTCACAGCAGTTGGGTGTTAATTTTACAGAATTAGCAAATGTACCAGTGGTTTTTGTAAAATGTCTATTAAAAACAGATCCTTTCAAATATTTAAACCATCTAACAACAAATGATTTAAACTCGCATGATTATAAGCTGTAGCTATAATGTATTTACTTACATAAATTATCGTTCTTGAACCTATTGGGGGTGGAGGGGGAGCGGAGCTCACCCCCCAGGTGCAGTTGAGTGACCTGTGTTGTGGCTCTCTAGAGGGAAGGCACAAATTTTGCTGTCACCCAGCCCAATCCAGACGTGTATTGGGGCCAGGTTTCAGGCAAATAGAGCAGTAAGTGCAGAGAAATGTTCACTCTCTAAAAGTGGCATTTCTAAAATAGTAAAGTTAAATCCAACCTCACCAGTAAGTAGGATTTTCAATAAATAAATAAAGCTACTCCTCTCCGATATGGAATTACCAAATAAAAAGTATAGGGGAATACACAGAGCTAACCTATGAGAGGGGTAGACCTCACAGTAGTGAAAAATGAAATAGACTGTTTGGTACTTACAGGACACGCGAACCACCAAAGTACATATCTTATTTTTTACTTACATAGCATCATGCACCTAGGACTACCTAGGGCCTACCTTAGGTGTAAATTATATGTAATAAAAGGGGAGTTTAAGGCTTGGCAAGTAGGCTGGGACTCCCCTGGGAGACCCCTGAGTCTATGCCCAGAACCATAACTCTGCCAGTCGAGTACTTACCTAAAAGCCGATAACTCACTTTTCTTCCATAGGCTAACATTGAGTTGTTTCACTTGGAAATTCTTCTAAGTGGTGTGGAGTTTTGGAACTTTAAAATATTCATCTAAAATCAGCCGAACAACGAATTCTGATTTACTCACCTGTTATCAGGAGAGACCTCAGTGCTGCATCCTGGAGCTCAGTACTGACCCTGAAAAGTAATTTTAACCGTACTTACCAGTAACTCGAATTTCCTTCCATGGGATATCATTGCCTGCTTTTTGCTGAAAATTTTCTAAGTGTCGATTTTTGAAACTTACAAATATTCTTTAAAAATCGTACCAACTGTGAAAACGTAATTGTTTACCTGTTTTAGATAGATGTCCCAGTACTGAGCCTAGGAGCCCAGCACTGGATTACAAAAGTAACGAGAACGTACTTTACCCGTAACTTGAATTTTCTTCCATAGGAAACCATTGACTGTTTTTCTGTGAAATTTCTTCTGTGTCGATTTTGCAAACATGTAAATATTCCGTAAAAATCGCCTGTATAACTTAAACGCAGTTTCTCAACTGCTTACAGGTGGTACAGTAGTGCTGGATCTAGGATCCAACACTGACCTAGAAAAAGTAACCATAACCCCACTTACCTGCTAAGTGAATTTCCTTCCATAGGATAACATTGGTAATTTGATCAGCAAAAGTTTCTAAGTGTCAACTTTTAAAATAGCAAAATATTGCTTAAAAATCACAACAGTATCTAAAACGAATTTACTCACTTGTTTCCAAGAACTGTCCCAGGACTAAATCTAGGATCCAGTCCTGGATTTAGAAAAGTAATCCTGAAAGTAATTAATTGCATATAACTTCAAATTCCCATTGAGCTCAATGTATTATTGTGATTCAAATTGTGTTGCCTATTGCAATAAACTGTAACTATGACCTGCAAAAGTCAATTGCCTATTGCAAAGTATTTAACTAAAGCATCTCATTCTGAGAAAGTATATTTTGATACCTATTGTTGGTTCTAAAATAAAACAACAATATCTTTTGTATGCAAACCAATGGCCTAGAGTTCAGTTCTTTAGTGTGTGAGACCATTTGCTGACTGAGTGTGTACAATAAATGTTTTACACTGTACTCTGATACTGCCTTACTGCTCGGCAAGCTACCACTTTAGAGAGTAAGGTTATATCTAACTTTAGCGTCTGCCAAACCTCTGGGGACTGGGGACTCTGTGCACACTGTACCTATTTGGGAACAGTATATACAGAGCCACTTTCTCACAGTAGTGATAAAGTGATTAGAGTCCTAAGGCCAACATAAAGATACAGCAAAACGTGAGGTGAAAAGCAAAAAGGTTGCTGGTAGGCCACCTTAAGGATGCCAGGTCTAACAAAAACTGAACTAAGGATAACATGAGTAAAACATCAGGTTTCTCTACTGCATTTGGTGAGACAAGTGGGCCTTCTTTTATCTTCCATTCAAGCAATCTTTGACAGACCCCTTTATTATAGAGCTTTTCAAGGATTAAAGATAAGGCACTTACAAAGGAGTCCCAAATACTCAGAGATGGTTGACTTCTGTAATATGGGTCGTAGACTAAAAGCAGCGCAAAAACAGAGGTCCAAAAAACTTGAGTGCCACAAGAGAGTTTGAATGCAAGCGTATCCTTTTACAGATCCAGAGATATACTCATGCAATTTTTGTTTTTAGGACAGAACGTGCATGATGAAAAAAACATTGTTTTTAAAAAGCGCATTGCAGAATATCAGTACTTTGATGTGGGAAAACTTCAAAACTTTCAAACAAAATATTTGTAGGCACCTAACAGCAAGTTGTTGTGGCCGAGTGGTTAAGGCGATGGACTAGAAATCCATTGGGGTATCCCCGCGCAGGTTCGAATCCTGCCAACAACGAGAATCTTTTTATTATCGGCTACAATTTCAGAAGTTAACCTTTAGTATTTCTTCCATTTCAGTTTTATAAATAGGTGGCTTATTTTTGTGTCACTATTGCCTCTCCACATATTTGTTATCGCTACCTCTTTCATGTCTTTGCTACACCTCATTCCTACTTTAGCACTGGTGTAAACGCTTCAAATTATCATACCGTTGCTCTCTCATTCATACCTGCGCATGCACTTGAAAGTTACTTTACCAATAAAAGACGCAAAGAGAGAAATAGAACAAAAGTGCTGGCTGGATTGGCAAACACACTTCATAAAACTGCATTTTCTTTTTTATTCTCCCCCGTGTTACATGCTTAACCTCCCCATGTGTAATTTCTCTTAACCTGCTGTCTCAGGAAGAGAATTTCATCTACAGGCTCTTTCTGTGTTTTTTTCCCTAGTCTGTCTTTCCCATTTCTTAGCTGTGTAACTGTTCCTTTACGCGCTCTATTTAAACGCCATCAATCTCATTTGAGCTCCTTGCTCCCGCTTCTGTTTTCTCCACCTCTCATACTGCCAGTTCTCTCTTTCTCTGTGGTTGGTGGCTACTTTCCTGAGCTTCCGAAGCCACGTGGTTCCTGCCTCTTGTTGTCAGACTTGAATTGGAAAAGGAACCATATTAACAAGCCTTTACCACTCACACACGGCGGAAGTTTATACTTTAATTCAGTGAGCTAAGAAAAGCGTGTTGTGGGTCCCCTACGAGCCATGGTGCTTGCTTCATCATGATTTGGCACCAGTCATTAGCCGCAGCTCTGCTAATGAGCCACTGAGGTCAGTTTCAATATTTACTCAAAAACATAACCATGCAGCCCACCCCTCAACTGTGTATTTATCTTGCTTTTCTGCTGTTCGTGTGATTAGCTGGGAGGAGCTCACGGCGACATCCTCCCTATAAAAGTGTAGATGGATCACTCTCTAACTCTTTCTTGCTTCACATACAAATGGCTTGAAAGGTGCAGGGAAGATGCAGGTCTAATAGACAGAATAGAAGGTCTGTGCCAGGTGGGTTTCACTGCATTGGTGTCCCATCACAGGTCCGCAAGTGTAATGTGTGATCTTTGACTCCTGGCATTTCACAAGCAGGCGGCCAGGAAACGGTTTCAGCCTATCAACCACTGAGGAGACGCAGCCTCTGAATGAGGAATGAGGAAGCAATGAATACATCCAGCCTATCACAGGAACAGCCCTGAGTGTTCCGAATTATAAATTCTCCATGTCAGTGTATGTCGTTGAGCCCAAGTAGCTCGCTGTGATCGTATAGTGGTTAGGACTCTGCGTTGTGGCCGCAGCAACCTCGGTTCGAATCCGAGTCACGGCATTGTGGTAGGCAATGTCACGGCAGTTGGGTGTTAATTTTACAGAATTAGCAAATGTACCAGTGGTTTTTGTAAAATGTCTATTAAAAACAGATCCTTTCAAATATTTAAACCATCTAACAACAAATGATTTAAACTCGCATGATTATAAGCTGTAGCTATAATGTATTTACTTACATAAATTATCGTTCTTGAACCTATTGGGGGTGGAGGGGGAGCGGAGCTCACCCCCCAGGTGCAGTTGAGTGACCTGTGTTGTGGCTCTCTAGAGGGAAGGCACAAATTTTGCTGTCACCCAGCCCAATCCAGACGTGTATTGGGGCCAGGTTTCAGGCAAATAGAGCAGTAAGTGCAGAGAAATGTTCACTCTCTAAAAGTGGCATTTCTAAAATAGTAAAGTTAAATCCAACCTCACCAGTAAGTAGGATTTTCAATAAATAAATAAAGCTACTCCTCTCCGATATGGAATTACCAAATAAAAAGTATAGGGGAATACACAGAGCTAACCTATGAGAGGGGTAGACCTCACAGTAGTGAAAAATGAAATAGACTGTTTGGTACTTACAGGACACGCGAACCACCAAAGTACATATCTTATTTTTTACTTACATAGCATCATGCACCTAGGACTACCTAGGGCCTACCTTAGGTGTAAATTATATGTAATAAAAGGGGAGTTTAAGGCTTGGCAAGTAGGCTGGGACTCCCCTGGGAGACCCCTGAGTCTATGCCCAGAACCATAACTCTGCCAGTCGAGTACTTACCTAAAAGCCGATAACTCACTTTTCTTCCATAGGCTAACATTGAGTTGTTTCACTTGGAAATTCTTCTAAGTGGTGTGGAGTTTTGGAACTTTAAAATATTCATCTAAAATCAGCCGAACAACGAATTCTGATTTACTCACCTGTTATCAGGAGAGACCTCAGTGCTGCATCCTGGAGCTCAGTACTGACCCTGAAAAGAAATTTTAACCATACTTACCAGTAACTCGAATTTCCTTCCATGGGATATCATTGCCTGCTTTTTGCTGAAAATTTTCTAAGTGTCGATTTTTGAAACTTACAAATATTCTTTAAAAATCGTACCAACTGTGAAAACGTAATTGTTTACCTGTTTTAGATAGATGTCCCAGTACTGAGCCTAGGAGCCCAGCACTGGATTACAAAAGTAACGAGAACGTACTTTACCCGTAACATGAATTTTCTTCCATAGGAAACCATTGACTGTTTTTCTGTGAAATTTCTTCTGTGTCGATTTTGCAAACATGTAAATATTCCTTAAAAATCGCCTGTATAACTTAAACGCAGTTTCTCAACTGCTTACAGGTGGTACAGTAGTGCTGGATCTAGGATCCAACACTGACCTAGAAAAAGTAACCATAACCCCACTTACCTGCTAAGTGAATTTCCTTCCATAGGATAACATTGGTGATTTGATCAGCAAAAGTTTCTAAGTGTCAACTTTTAAAATAGCAAAATATTGCTTAAAAAGCACAACAGTAACTAAAACAAATGTACTCATTTGTTTCCAAGAACTGTCCCAGGACTGAATCTAGGATCCAGTCCTGGATTTAGAAAAGTAATCCTGAAAGTAATTAATTGCATATAACTTCAAATTCCCATTGAGCTCAATGTATTATTGTGATTCAAATTGTGTTGCCTATTGCAATAAACTGTAACTATGACCTGCAAAAGTCAATTGCCTATTGCAAAGTATTTAACTAAAGCATCTCATTCTGAGAAAGTATATTTTGATACCTATTGTTGGTTCTAAAATAAAACAACAATTTCTTTTGTATGCAAACCAATGGCCTAGATTTCAGTTCTTGAGTGTGTGAGACCATTTGCTGACTGAGTGTGTACAACAAATGTTTTACACTGTACTCTGATACTGCCTTACTGCTCGGCAAGCTACCACTTTAGAGAGTAAGGTTATATCTAACTTTAGCCTCTGCCAAACCTCTGGGGACTGGGGACTCTGTGCACACTGTACCTATTTGGGAACAGTATATATAGAGCCACTTTCTCACAGTAGTGATAAAGTGATTAGAGTCCTAAGGCCAACATAAAGATACAGCAAAACGTGAGGTGAAAAGCAAAAAGGTTGCTGGTAGGCCACCTTAAGGATGCCAGGTCTAACAAAAACTGAACTAAGGATAACATGAGTAAAACATCAGGTTTCTCTACTGCATTTGGTGAGACAAGTGGGCCTTCTTTTATCTTCCATTCAAGCAATCTTTGACAGACCCCTTTATTATAGAGCTTTTCAAGGATTAAAGATAAGGCACTTACAAAGGAGTCCCAAATACTCAGAGATGGTTGACTTCTGTAATATGGGTCGTAGACTAAAAGCAGCGCAAAAACAGAGGTCCAAAAAACTTGAGTGCCTCAAGAGAGTTTGAATGCAAGCGTATCCTTTTACAGATCCAGAGATATACTCATGCAATTTTTGTTTTTAGGACAGAACGTGCATGATGAAAAAAACATTGTTTTTAAAAAGCGCATTGCAGAATATCAGTACTTTGATGTGGGAAAACTTCAAAACTTTCAAACAAAATATTTGTAGGCACCTAACAGCAAGTTGTTGTGGCCGAGTGGTTAAGGCGATGGACTAGAAATCCATTGGGGTATCCCCGCGCAGGTTCGAATCCTGCCAACAACGACAATCTTTTTATTATCGGCTACAATTTCAGAAGTTAACCTTTAGTATTTCTTCCATTTCAGTTTTATAAATAGGTGGCTTATTTTTGTGTCACTATTGCCTCTCCACATATTTGTTATCGCTACCTCTTTCATGTCTTTGCTACACCTCATTCCTACTTTAGCACTGGTGTAAATGCTTCAAATTATCATACCGTTGCTCTCTCATTCATACCTGCGCATGCACTTGAAAGTTACTTTACCAATAAAAGACGCAAAGAGAGAAATAGAACAAAAGTGCTGGCTGGATTGGCAAACACACTTCATAAAACTGCATTTTCTTTTTTATTCTCCCCCGTGTTACATGCTTAACCTCCCCATGTGTAATTTCTCTTAACCTGCTGTCTCAGGAAGAGAATTTCATCTACAGGCTCTTTCTGTGTTTTTTTCCCTAGTCTGTCTTTCCCATTTCTTAGCTGTGTAACTGTTCCTTTACGCGCTCTATTTAAACGCCATCAATCTCATTTGAGCTCCTTGCTCCCGCTTCTGTTTTCTCCACCTCTCATACTGCCAGTTCTCTCTTTCTCTGTGGTTGGTGGCTACTTTCCTGAGCTTCCGAAGCCACGTGGTTCCTGTCTCTTGTTGTCAGACTTGAATTGGAAAAGGAACCATATTAACAAGCCTTTACCACCCACACACGGCGGAAGTTTATACTTTAATTCAGTGAGCTAAGAAAAGCGTGTTGTGGGTCCCCTACGAGCCATGGTGCTTGCTTCATCATGATTTGGCACCAGTCATTAGCCGCAGCTCTGCTAATGAGCCACTGAGGTCAGTTTCAATATTTACTCAAAAACATAACCATGCAGCCCACCCCTCAACTGTGTATTTATCTTGCTTTTCTGCTGTTCGTGTGATTAGCTGGGAGGAGCTCACGGCGACATCCTCCCTATAAAAGTGTAGATGGATCACTCTCTAACTCTTTCTTGCTTCACATACAAATGGCTTGAAAGGTGCAGGGAAGATGCAGGTCTAATAGACAGAATAGAAGGTCTGTGCCAGGTGGGTTTCTCTGCATTGGTGTCCCATCACAGGTCCGCAAGTGTAATGTGTGATCTTTGACTCCTGGCATTTCACAAGCAGGCGGCCAGGAAACGGTTTCAGCCTATCAACCACTGAGGAGACGCAGCCTCTGAATGAGGAATGAGGAAGCAATGAATACATCCAGCCTATCACAGGAACAGCCCTGAGTGTTCCGAATTATAAATTCTCCATGTCAGTGTATGTCTTTGAGCCCAAGTAGCTCTCCGTGATCGTATAGTGGTTAGTACTCTGCGTTGTGGCCGCAGCAACCTCGGTTCGAATCCGAGTCACGGCATTGTGGTTGGCAATGTCACGGCAGTTGGGTGTTAATTTTACAGAATTAGCAAATGTACCAGTGGTTTTTGTAAAATGTCTATTAAAAACAGATCCTTTCAAATATTTAAACCATCTAACAACAAATGATTTAAACTTGCATGATTATAAGCTGTAGCTATAATGTATTTACTTACATAAATTATCGTTCTTGAACCTATTGGGGGTGGAGGGGGAGCGGAGCTCACCCCCCAGGTGCAGTTGAGTGACCTGTGTTGTGGCTCTCTAGAGGGAAGGCACAAATTTTGCTGTCACCCAGCCCAATCCAGACGTGTATTGGGGCCAGGTTTCAGGCAAATAGAGCAGTAAGTGCAGAGAAATGTTCACTCTCTAAAAGTGGCATTTCTAAAATAGTAAAGTTAAATCCAACCTCACCAGTAAGTAGGATTTTCAATAAATAAATAAAGCTACTCCTCTCCGATATGGAATTACCAAATAAAAAGTATAGGGGAATACACAGAGCTAACCTATGAGAGGGGTAGACCTCACAGTAGTGAAAAATGAAATAGACTGTTTGGTACTTACAGGACACGCGAACCACCAAAGTACATATCTTATTTTTTACTTACATAGCATCATGCACCTGGGACTACCTAGGGCCTACCTTAGGTGTAAATTATATGTAATAAAAGGGGAGTTTAAGGCTTGGCAAGTAGGCTGGGACTCCCCTGGGAGACCCCTGAGTCTATGCCCAGAACCATAACTCTGCCAGTCGAGTACTTACCTAAAAGCCGATAACTCACTTTTCTTCCATAGGCTAACATTGAGTTGTTTCACTTGGAAATTCTTCTAAGTGGTGTGGAGTTTTGGAACTTTAAAATATTCATCTAAAATCAGCCGAACAACGAATTCTGATTTACTCACCTGTTATCAGGAGAGACCTCAGTGCTGCATCTTGGAGCTCAGTACTGACCCTGAAAAGTAATTTTAACCGTACTTACCAGTAACTCGAATTTCCTTCCATGGGATATCATTGCCTGCTTTTTGCTGAAAATTTTTTAAGTGTCGATTTTTGAAACTTACAAATATTCTTTAAAAATCGTACCAACTGTGAAAACGTAATTGTTTACCTGTTTTAGATAGATGTCCCAGTACTGAGCCTAGGAGCCCAGCACTGGATTACAAAAGTAACGAGAACGTACTTTACCCGTAACTTGAATTTTCTTCCATAGGAAACCATTGACTGTTTTTCTGTGAAATTTCTTCTGTGTCGATTTTGCAAACATGTAAATATTCCTTAAAAATCGCCTGTATAACTTAAACGCAGTTTCTCAACTGCTTATAGGTGGTACAGTAGTGCTGGATCTAGGATCCAACACTGACCTAGAAAAAGTAACCATAACCCCACTTACCTGCTAAGTGAATTTCCTTCCATAGGATAACATTGGTAATTTGATCAGCAAAAGTTTCTAAGTGTCAACTTTTAAAATAGCAAAATATTGCTTAAAAATCACAACAGTAACTAAAACGAATTTACTCACTTGTTTCCAAGAACTGTCCCAGGACTGAATCTAGGATCCAGTCCTGGATTTAGAAAAGTAATCCTGAAAGTAATTAATTGCATATAACTTCAAATTCCCATTGAGCTCAATGTATTATTGTGATTCAAATTGTGTTGCCTATTGCAATAAACTGTAACTATGACCTGCAAAAGTCAATTGCCTATTGCAAAGTATTTAACTAAAGCATCTCATTCTGAGAAAGTATATTTTGATACCTATTGTTGGTTCTAAAATAAAACAACAATATCTTTTGTATGCAAACCAATGGCCTAGAGTTCAGTTCTTGAGTGTGTGAGACCATTTGCTGACTGAGTGTGTACAACAAATGTTTTACACTGTACTCTGATACTGCCTTACTGCTCGGCAAGCTACCACTTTAGAGAGTAAGGTTATATCTAACTTTAGCCTCTGCCAAACCTCTGGGGACTGGGGACTCTGTGCACACTGTACCTATTTGGGAACAGTATATACAGAGCCACTTTCTCACAGTAGTGATAAAGTGATTAGAGTCCTAAGGCCAACATAAAGATACAGCAAAACGTGAGGTGAAAAGCAAAAAGGTTGCTGGTAGGCCACCTTAAGGATGCCAGGTCTAACAAAAACTGAACTAAGGATAACATGAGTAAAACATCAGGTTTCTCTACTGCATTTGGTGAGACAAGTGGGCCTTCTTTTATCTTCCATTCAAGCAATCTTTGACAGACCCCTTTATTATAGAGCTTTTCAAGGATTAAAGATAAGGCACTTACAAAGGAGTCCCAAATACTCAGAGATGGTTGACTTCTGTAATATGGGTCGTAGACTAAAAGCAGCGCAAAAACAGAGGTCCAAAAAACTTGAGTGCCACAAGAGAGTTTGAATGCAAGCGTATCCTTTTACAGATCCAGAGATATACTCATGCAATTTTTGTTTTTAGGACAGAACGTGCATGATGAAAAAAACATTGTTTTTAAAAAGCGCATTGCAGAATATCAGTACTTTGATGTGGGAAAACTTCAAAACTTTCAAACAAAATATTTGTAGGCACCTAACAGCAAGTTGTTGTGGCCGAGTGGTTAAGGCGATGGACTAGAAATCCATTGGGGTATCCCCGCGCAGGTTCGAATCCTGCCAACAACGAGAATCTTTTTATTATCGGCTACAATTTCAGAAGTTAACCTTTAGTATTTCTTCCATTTCAGTTTTATAAATAGGTGGCTTATTTTTGTGTCACTATTGCCTCTCCACATATTTGTTATCGCTACCTCTTTTATGTATTTGCTACACCTCATTCCTACTTTAGCACTGGTGTAAACGCTTCAAATTATCATACCGTTGCTCTCTCATTCATACCTGCGCATGCACTTGAAAGTTACTTTACCAATAAAAGACGCAAAGAGAGAAATAGAACAAAAGTGCTGGCTGGATTGGCAAACACACTTCATAAAACTGCATTTTCTTTTTTATTCTCCCCCGTGTTACATGCTTAACCTCCCCATGTGTAATTTCTCTTAACCTGCTGTCTCAGGAAGAGAATTTCATCTACAGGCTCTTTCTGTGTTTTTTTCCCTAGTCTGTCTTTCCCATTTCTTAGCTGTGTAACTGTTCCTTTACGCGCTCTATTTAAACGCCATCAATCTCATTTGAGCTCCTTGCTCCCGCTTCTGTTTTCTCCACCTCTCATACTGCCAGTTCTCTCTTTCTCTGTGGTTGGTGGCTACTTTCCTGAGCTTCCAAAGCCACGTGGTTCCTGCCTCTTGTTGTCAGACTTGAATTGGAAAAGGAACCATATTAACAAGCCTTTACACTCACACACGGCGGAAGTTTATACTTTAATTCAGTGAGCTAAGAAAAGCGTGTTGTGGGTCCCCTACGAGCCATGGTGCTTGCTTCATCATGATTTGGCACCAGTCATTAGCCGCAGCTCTGCTAATGAGCCACTGAGGTCAGTTTCAATATTTACTCAAAAACATAACCATGCAGCCCACCCCTCAACTGTGTATTTATCTTGCTTTTCTGCTGTTCGTGTGATTAGCTGGGAGGAGCTCACGGCGACATCCTCCCTATAAAAGTGTAGATGGATCACTCTCTAACTCTTTCTTGCTTCACATACAAATGGCTTGAAAGGTGCAGGGAAGATGCAGGTCTAATAGACAGAATAGAAGGTCTGTGCCAGGTGGGTTTCTCTGCATTGGTGTCCCATCACAGGTCCGCAAGTGTAATGTGTGATCTTTGACTCCTGGCATTTCACAAGCAGGCGGCCAGGAAACGGTTTCAGCCTATCAACCACTGAGGAGACGCAGCCTCTGAATGAGGAATGAGGAAGCAATGAATACATCCAGCCTATCACAGGAACAGCCCTGAGTGTTCCGAATTATAAATTCTCCATGTCAGTGTATGTTGTTGAGCCCAAGTAGCTCGCCGTGATCGTATAGTGGTTAGTACTCTGCGTTGTGGCTGCAGCAACCTCGGTTCGAATCCGAGTCACGGCATTGTGGTTGGCAATGTCACGGCAGTTGGGTGTTAATTTTACAGAATTAGCAAATGTACCAGTGGTTTTTGTAAAATGTCTATTAAAAACAGATCCTTTCAAATATTTAAACCATCTAACAACAAATGATTTAAACTCGCATGATTATAAGCTGTAGCTATAATGTATTTACTTACATAAATTATCGTTCTTGAACCTATTGGGGGTGGAGGGGGAGCGGAGCTCACCCCCCAGGTGCAGTTGAGTGACCTGTGTTGTGGCTCTCTAGAGGGAAGGCACACATTTTGCTGTCACCCAGCCCAATCCAGACGTGTATTGGGGCCAGGTTTCAGGCAAATAGAGCAGTAAGTGCAGAGAAATGTTCACTCTCTAAAAGTGGCATTTCTAAAATAGTAAAGTTAAATCCAACCTCACCAGTAAGTAGGATTTTCAATAAATAAATAAAGCTACTCCTCTCCGATATGGAATTACCAAATAAAAAGTATAGGGGAATACACAGAGCTAACCTATGAGAGGGGTAGACCTCACAGTAGTGAAAAATGAAATAGACTGTTTTGTACTTACAGGACACGCGAACCACCAAAGTACATATCTTATTTTTTACTTACATAGCATCATGCACCTAGGACTACCTAGGGCCTACCTTAGGTGTAAATTATATGGAATAAAAGGGGAGTTTAAGGCTTGGCAAGTAGGCTGGGACTCCCCTGGGAGACCCCTGAGTCTATGCCCAGAACCATAACTCTGCCAGTCGAGTACTTACCTAAAAGCCGATAACTCACTTTTCTTCCATAGGCTAACATTGAGTTGTTTCACTTGGAAATTCTTCTAAGTGGTGTGGAGTTTTGGAACTTTAAAATATTAATCTAAAATCAGCCGAACAACGAATTCTGATTTACTCACCTGTTATCAGGAGAGACCTCAGTGCTGCATCTTGGAGCTCAGTACTGACCCTGAAAAGTAATTTTAACCGTACTTACCAGTAACTCGAATTTCCTTCCATGGGATATCATTGCCTGCTTTTTGCTGAAAATTTTCTAAGTGTCGATTTTTGAAACTTACAAATATTCTTTAAAAATCGTACCAACTGTGAAAACGTAATTGTTTACCTGTTTTAGATAGATGTCCCAGTACTGAGCCTAGGAGCCCAGCACTGGATTACAAAAGTAACGAGAACGTACTTTACCCGTAACTTGAATTTTCTTCCATAGGAAACCATTGACTGTTTTTCTGTGAAATTTCTTCTGTGTCGATTTTGCAAACATGTAAATATTCCTTAAAAATCGCCTGTATAACTTAAACGCAGTTTCTCAACTGCTTATAGGTGGTACAGTAGTGCTGGATCTAGGATCCAACACTGACCTAGAAAAAGTAACCATAACCCCACTTACCTGCTAAGTGAATTTCCTTCCATAGGATAACATTGGTAATTTGATCAGCAAAAGTTTCTAAGTGTCAACTTTTAAAATAGCAAAATATTGCTTAAAAATCACAACAGTAACTAAAACGAATTTACTCACTTGTTTCCAAGAACTGTCCCAGGACTGAATCTAGGATCCAGTCCTGGATTTAGAAAAGTAATCCTGAAAGTAATTAATTGCATATAACTTCAAATTCCCATTGAGCTCAATGTATTATTGTGATTCAAATTGTGTTGCCTATTGCAATAAACTGTAACTATGACCTGCAAAAGTCAATTGCCTATTGCAAAGTATTTAACTAAAGCATCTCATTCTGAGAAAGTATATTTTGATACCTATTGTTGGTTCTAAAATAAAACAACAATATCTTTTGTATGCAAACCAATGGCCTAGAGTTCAGTTCTTGAGTGTGTGAGACCATTTGCTGACTGAGTGTGTACAACAAATGTTTTACACTGTACTCTGATACTGCCTTACTGCTCGGCAAGCTACCACTTTAGAGAGTAAGGTTATATCTAACTTTAGCCTCTGCCAAACCTCTGGGGACTGGGGACTCTGTGCACACTGTACCTATTTGGGAACAGTATATACAGAGCCACTTTCTCACAGTAGTGATAAAGTGATTAGAGTCCTAAGGCCAACATAAAGATACAGCAACACGTGAGGTGAAAAGCAAAAAGGTTGCTGGTAGGCCACCTTAAGGATGCCAGGTCTAACAAAAACTGAACTAAGGATAACATGAGTAAAACATCAGGTTTCTCTACTGCATTTGGTGAGACAAGTGGGCCTTCTTTTATCTTCCATTCAAGCAATCTTTGACAGACCCCTTTATTATAGAGCTTTTCAAGGATTAAAGATAAGGCACTTACAAAGGAGTCCCAAATACTCAGAGATGGTTGACTTCTGTAATATGGGTCGTAGACTAAAAGCAGCGCAAAAACAGAGGTCCAAAAAACTTGAGTGCCACAAGAGAGTTTGAATGCAAGCGTATCCTTTTACAGATCCAGAGATATACTCATGCAATTTTTGTTTTTAGGACAGAACGTGCATGATGAAAAAAACATTGTTTTTAAAAAGCGCATTGCAGAATATCAGTACTTTGATGTGGGAAAACTTCAAAACTTTCAAACAAAATATTTGTAGGCACCTAACAGCAAGTTGTTGTGGCCGAGTGGTTAAGGCGATGGACTAGAAATCCATTGGGGTATCCCCGCGCAGGTTCGAATCCTGCCAACAACGAGAATCTTTTTATTATCGGCTACAATTTCAGAAGTTAACCTTTAGTATTTCTTCCATTTCAGTTTTATAAATAGGTGGCTTATTTTTGTGTCACTATTGCCTCTCCACATATTTGTTATCGCTACCTCTTTCATGTCTTTGCTACACCTCATTCCTACTTTAGCACTGGTGTAAACGCTTCAAATTATCATACCGTTGCTCTCTCATTCATACCTGCGCATGCACTTGAAAGTTACTTTACCAATAAAAGACGCAAAGAGAGAAATAGAACAAAAGTGCTGGCTGGATTGGCAAACACACTTCATAAAACTGCATTTTCTTTTTTATTCTCCCCCGTGTTACATGCTTAACCTCCCCATGTGTAATTTCTCTTAACCTGCTGTCTCAGGAAGAGAATTTCATCTACAGGCTCTTTCTGTGTTTTTTTCCCTAGTCTGTCTTTCCCATTTCTTAGCTGTGTAACTGTTCCTTTACGCGCTCTATTTAAACGCCATCAATCTCATTTGAGCTCCTTGCTCCCGCTTCTGTTTTCTCCACCTCTCATACTGCCAGTTCTCTCTTTCTCTGTGGTTGGTGGCTACTTTCCTGAGCTTCCGAAGCCACGTGGTTCCTGCCTCTTGTTGTCAGACTTGAATTGGAAAAGGAACCATATTAACAAGCCTTTACCACTCACACACGGCGGAAGTTTATACTTTAATTCAGTGAGCTAAGAAAAGCGTGTTGTGGGTCCCCTACGAGCCATGGTGCTTGCTTCATCATGATTTGGCACCAGTCATTAGCCGCAGCTCTGCTAATGAGCCACTGAGGTCAGTTTCAATATTTACTCAAAAACATAACCATGCAGCCCACCCCTCAACTGTGTATTTATCTTGCTTTTCTGCTGTTCGTGTGATTAGCTGGGAGGAGCTCACGGCGACATCCTCCCTATAAAAGTGTAGATGGATCACTCTCTAACTCTTTCTTGCTTCACATACAAATGGCTTGAAAGGTGCAGGGAAGATGCAGGTCTAATAGACAGAATAGAAGGTCTGTGCCAGGTGGGTTTCTCTGCATTGGTGTCCCATCACAGGTCCGCAAGTGTAATGTGTGATCTTTGACTCCTGGCATTTCACAAGCAGGCGGCCAGGAAACGGTTTCAGCCTATCAACCACTGAGGAGACGCAGCCTCTGAATGAGGAATGAGGAAGCAATGAATACATCCAGCCTATCACAGGAACAGCCCTGAGTGTTCCGAATTATAAATTCTCCATGTCAGTGTATGTCGTTGAGCCCAAGTAGCTCGCCGTGATCGTATAGTGGTTAGTACTCTGCGTTGTGGCCGCAGCAACCTCGGTTCGAATCCGAGTCACGGCATTGTGGTTGGCAATGTCACGGCAGTTGGGTGTTAATTTTACAGAATTAGCAAATGTACCAGTGGTTTTTGTAAAATGTCTATTAAAAACAGATCCTTTCAAATATTTAAACCATCTAACAACAAATGATTTAAACTCGCATGATTATAAGCTGTAGCTATAATGTATTTACTTACATAAATTATCGTTCTTGAACCTATTGGGGGTGGAGGGGGAGCGGAGCTCACCCCCCAGGTGCAGTTGAGTGACCTGTGTTGTGGCTCTCTAGAGGGAAGGCACAAATTTTGCTGTCACCCAGCCCAATCCAGACGTGTATTGGGGCCAGGTTTCAGGCAAATAGAGCAGTAAGTGCAGAGAAATGTTCACTCTCTAAAAGTGGCATTTCTAAAATAGTAAAGTTAAATCCAACCTCACCAGTAAGTAGGATTTTCAATAAATAAATAAAGCTACTCCTCTCCGATATGGAATTACCAAATAAAAAGTATAGGGGAATACACAGAGCTAACCTATGAGAGGGGTAGACGTCACAGTAGTGAAAAATGAAATAGACTGTTTGGTACTTACAGGACACGCGAACCACCAAAGTACATATCTTATTTTTTACTTACATAGCATCATGCACCTAGGACTACCTAGGGCCTACCTTAGGTGTAAATTATATGTAATAAAAGGGGAGTTTAAGGCTTGGCAAGTAGGCTGGGACTTCCCTGGGAGACCCCTGAGTCTATGCCCAGAACCATAACTCTGCCAGTCGAGTACTTACCTAAAAGCCGATAACTCACTTTTCTTCCATAGGCTAACATTGAGTTGTTTCACTTGGAAATTCTTCTAAGTGGTGTGGAGTTTTGGAACTTTAAAATATTAATCTAAAATCAGCCGAACAACGAATTCTGATTTACTCACCTGTTATCAGGAGAGACCTCAGTGCTGCATCTTGGAGCTCAGTACTGACCCTGAAAAGTAATTTTAACCGTACTTACCAGTAACTCGAATTTCCTTCCATGGGATATCATTGCCTGCTTTTTGCTGAAAATTTTCTAAGTGTCGATTTTTGAAACTTACAAATATTCTTTAAAAATCGTACCAACTGTGAAAACGTAATTGTTTACCTGTTTTAGATAGATGTCCCAGTACTGAGCCTAGGAGCCCAGCACTGGATTACAAAAGTAACGAGAACGTACTTTACCCGTAACTTGAATTTTCTTCCATAGGAAACCATTGACTGTTTTTCTGTGAAATTTCTTCTGTGTCGATTTTGCAAACATGTAAATATTCCTTAAAAATCGCCTGTATAACTTAAACGCAGTTTCTCAACTGCTTACAGGTGGTACAGTAGTGCTGGATCTAGGATCCAACACTGACCTAGAAAAAGTAACCATAACCCCACTTACCTGCTAAGTGAATTTCCTTCCATAGGATAACATTGGTAATTTGATCAGCAAAAGTTTCGAAGTGTCAACTTTTAAAATAGCAAAATATTGCTTAAAAATCACAACAGTAACTAAAACGAATTTACTCACTTGTTTCCAAGAACTGTCCCAGGACTGAATCTAGGATCCAGTCCTGGATTTAGAAAAGTAATCCTGAAAGTAATTAATTGCATATAACTTAAAATTCCCATTGAGCTCAATGTATTATTGTGATTCAAATTGTGTTGCCTATTGCAATAAACTGTAACTATGACCTGCAAAAGTCAATTGCCTATTGCAAAGTATTTAACTAAAGCATCTCATTCTGAGAAAGTATATTTTGATACCTATTGTTGGTTCTAAAATAAAACAACAATATCTTTTGTATGCAAACCAATGGCCTAGAGTTCAGTTCTTGAGTGTGTGAGACCATTTGCTGACTGAGTGTGTACAACAAATGTTTTACACTGTACTCTGATACTGCCTTACTGCTCGGCAAGCTACCACTTTAGAGAGTAAGGTTATATCTAACTTTAGCCTCTGCCAAACCTCTGGGGACTGGGGACTCTGTGCACACTGTACCTATTTGGGAACAGTATATACAGAGCCACTTTCTCACAGTAGTGATAAAGTGATTAGAGTCCTAAGGCCAACATAAAGATACAGCAAAACGTGAGGTGAAAAGCAAAAAGGTTGCTGGTATGCCACCTTAAGGATGCCAGGTCTAACAAAAACTGAACTAAGGATAACATGAGTAAAACATCAGGTTTCTCTACTGCATTTGGTGAGACAAGTGGGCCTTCTTTTATCTTCCATTCAAGCAATCTTTGACAGACCCCTTTATTATAGAGCTTTTCAAGGATTAAAGATAAGGCACTTACAAAGGAGTCCCAAATACTCAGAGATGGTTGACTTCTGTAATATGGGTCGTAGACTAAAAGCAGCGCAAAAACAGAGGTCCAAAAAACTTGAGTGCCACAAGAGAGTTTGAATGCAAGCGTATCCTTTTACAGATCCAGAGATATACTCATGCAATTTTTGTTTTTAGGACAGAACGTGCATGATGAAAAAAACATTGTTTTTAAAAAGCGCATTGCAGAATATCAGTACTTTGATGTGGGAAAACTTCAAAACTTTCAAACAAAATATTTGTAGGCACCTAACAGCAAGTTGTTGTGGCCGAGTGGTTAAGGCGATGGACTAGAAATCCATTGGGGTATCCCTGCGCAGGTTCGAATCCTGCCAACAACGAGAATCTTTTTATTATCGGCTACAATTTCAGAAGTTAACCTTTAGTATTTCTTCTATTTCAGTTTTATAAATAGGTGGCTTATTTTTGTGTCACTATTGCCTCTCCACATATTTGTTATCGCTACCTCTTTCATGTCTTTGCTACACCTCATTCCTACTTTAGCACTGGTGTAAACGCTTCAAATTATCATACCGTTGCTCTCTCATTCATACCTGCGCATGCACTTGAAAGTTACTTTACCAATAAAAGACGCAAAGAGAGAAATAGAACAAAAGTGCTGGCTGGATTGGCAAACACACTTCATAAAACTGCATTTTCTTTTTTATTCTCCCCCGTGTTACATGCTTAACCTCCCCATGTGTAATTTCTCTTAACCTGCTGTCCCAGGAAGAGAATTTCATCTACAGGCTCTTTCTGTGTTTTTTTCCCTAGTCTGTCTTTCCCATTTCTTAGCTGTGTAACTGTTCCTTTACGCGCTCTATTTAAACGCCATCAATCTCATTTGAGCTCCTTGCTCCCGCTTCTGTTTTCTCCACCTCTCATACTGCCAGTTCTCTCTTTCTCTGTGGTTGGTGGCTACTTTCCTGAGCTTCCGAAGCCACGTGGTTCCTGCCTCTTGTTGTCAGACTTGAATTGGAAAAGGAACCATATTAACAAGCCTTTACCACTCACACACGGCGGAAGTTTATACTTTAATTCAGTGAGCTAAGAAAAGCGTGTTGTGGGTCCCCTACGAGCCATGGTGCTTGCTTCATCATGATTTGGCACCAGTCATTAGCCGCAGCTCTGCTAATGAGCCACTGAGGTCAGTTTCAATATTTACTCAAAAACATAACCATGCAGCCCACCCCTCAACTGTGTATTTATCTTGCTTTTCTGCTGTTCGTGTGATTAGCTGGGAGGAGCTCACGGCGACATCCTCCCTATAAAAGTGTAGATGGATCACTCTCTAACTCTTTCTTGCTTCACATACAAATGGCTTGAAAGGTGCAGGGAAGATGCAGGTCTAATAGACAGAATAGAAGGTCTGTGCCAGGTGGGTTTCTCTGCATTGGTGTCCCATCACAGGTCCGCAAGTGTAATGTGTGATCTTTGACTCCTGGCATTTCACAAGCAGGCGGCCAGGAAACGGTTTCAGCCTATCAACCACTGAGGAGACGCAGCCTCTGAATGAGGAATGAGGAAGCAATGAATACATCCAGCCTATCACAGGAACAGCCCTGAGTGTTCCGAATTATAAATTCTCCATGTCAGTGTATGTCGTTGAGCCCAAGTAGCTCGCCGTGATCGTATAGTGGTTAGTACTCTGCGTTGTGGCCGCAGCAACCTCGGTTCGAATCCGAGTCACGGCATTGTGGTTGGCAATGTCACGGCAGTTGGGTGTTAATTTTACAGAATTAGCAAATGTACCAGTGGTTTTTGTAAAATGTCTATTAAAAACAGATCCTTTCAAATATTTAAACCATCTAACAACAAATGATTTAAACTCGCATGATTATAAGCTGTAGCTATAATGTATTTACTTACATAAATTATCGTTCTTGAACCTATTGGGGGTGGAGGGGGAGCGGAGCTCACCCCCCAGGTGCAGTTGAGTGACCTGTGTTGTGGCTCTCTAGAGGGAAGGCACAAATTTTGCTGTCACCCAGCCCAATCCAGACGTGTATTGGGGCCAGGTTTCAGGCAAATAGAGCAGTAAGTGCAGAGAAATGTTCACTCTCTAAAAGTGGCATTTCTAAAATAGTAAAGTTAAATCCAACCTCACCAGTAAGTAGGATTTTCAATAAATAAATAAAGCTACTCCTCTCCGATATGGAATTACCAAATAAAAAGTATAGGGGAATACACAGAGCTAACCTATGAGAGGGGTAGACCTCACAGTAGTGAAAAATGAAATAGACTGTTTGGTACTTACAGGACACGCGAACCACCAAAGTACATATCTTATTTTTTACTTACATAGCATCATGCACCTGGGACTACCTAGGGCCTACCTTAGGTGTAAATTATATGTAATAAAAGGGGAGTTTAAGGCTTGGCAAGTAGGCTGGGACTCTCCTGGGAGACCCCTGAGTCTATGCCCAGAACCATAACTCTGCCAGTCGAGTGCTTACCTAAAAGCCGATAACTCACTTTTCTTCCATAGGCTAACATTGAGTTGTTTCACTTGGAAATTCTTCTAAGTGGTGTGGAGTTTTGGAACTTTAAAATATTCATCTAAAATCAGCCGAACAACGAATTCTGATTTACTCACCTGTTATCAGGAGAGACCTCAGTGCTGCATCTTGGAGCTCAGTACTGACCCTGAAAAGTAATTTTAACCGTACTTACCAGTAACTCGAATTTCCTTCCATGGGATATCATTGCCTGCTTTTTGCTGAAAATTTTCTAAGTGTCGATTTTTGAAACTTACAAATATTCTTTAAAAATCGTACCAACTGTGAAAACGTAATTGTTTACCTGTTTTAGATAGATGTCCCAGTACTGAGCCTAGGAGCCCAGCACTGGATTACAAAAGTAACGAGAACGTACTTTACCCGTAACTTGAATTTTCTTCCATAGGAAACCATTGACTGTTTTTCTGTGAAATTTCTTCTGTGTCGATTTTGCAAACATGTAAATATTCCTTAAAAATCGCCTGTATAACTTAAACGCAGTTTCTCAACTGCTTATAGGTGGTACAGTAGTGCTGGATCTAGGATCCAACACTGACCTAGAAAAAGTAACCATAACCCCACTTACCTGCTAAGTGAATTTCCTTCCATAGGATAACATTGGTAATTTGATCAGCAAAAGTTTCTAAGTGTCAACTTTTAAAATAGCAAAATATTGCTTAAAAATCACAACAGTAACTAAAACGAATTTACTCACTTGTTTCCAAGAACTGTCCCAGGACTGAATCTAGGATCCAGTCCTGGATTTAGAAAAGTAATCCTGAAAGTAATTAATTGCATATAACTTCAAATTCCCATTGAGCTCAATGTATTATTGTGATTCAAATTGTGTTGCCTATTGCAATAAACTGTAACTATGACCTGCAAAAGTCAATTGCCTATTGCAAAGTATTTAACTAAAGCATCTCATTCTGAGAAAGTATATTTTGATACCTATTGTTGGTTCTAAAATAAAACAACAATATCTTTTGTATGCAAACCAATGGCCTAGAGTTCAGTTCTTGAGTGTGTGAGACCATTTGCTGACTGAGTGTGTACAACAAATGTTTTACACTGTACTCTGATACTGCCTTACTGCTCGGCAAGCTACCACTTTAGAGAGTAAGGTTATATCTAACTTTAGCCTCTGCCAAACCTCTGGGGACTGGGGACTCTGTGCACACTGTACCTATTTGGGAACAGTATATACAGAGCCACTTTCTCACAGTAGTGATAAAGTGATTAGAGTCCTAAGGCCAACATAAAGATACAGCAACACGTGAGGTGAAAAGCAAAAAGGTTGCTGGTAGGCCACCTTAAGGATGCCAGGTCTAACAAAAACTGAACTAAGGATAACATGAGTAAAACATCAGGTTTCTCTACTGCATTTGGTGAGACAAGTGGGCCTTCTTTTATCTTCCATTCAAGCAATCTTTGACAGACCCCTTTATTATAGAGCTTTTCAAGGATTAAAGATAAGGCACTTACAAAGGAGTCCCAAATACTCAGAGATGGTTGACTTCTGTAATATGGGTCGTAGACTAAAAGCAGCGCAAAAACAGAGGTCCAAAAAACTTGAGTGCCACAAGAGAGTTTGAATGCAAGCGTATCCTTTTACAGATCCAGAGATATACTCATGCAATTTTTGTTTTTAGGACAGAACGTGCATGATGAAAAAAACATTGTTTTTAAAAAGCGCATTGCAGAATATCAGTACTTTGATGTGGGAAAACTTCAAAACTTTCAAACAAAATATTTGTAGGCACCTAACAGCAAGTTGTTGTGGCCGAGTGGTTAAGGCGATGGACTAGAAATCCATTGGGGTATCCCCGCGCAGGTTCGAATCCTGCCAACAACGAGAATCTTTTTATTATCGGCTACAATTTCAGAAGTTAACCTTTAGTATTTCTTCCATTTCAGTTTTATAAATAGGTGGCTTATTTTTGTGTCACTATTGCCTCTCCACATATTTGTTATCGCTACCTCTTTCATGTCTTTGCTACACCTCATTCCTACTTTAGCACTGGTGTAAACGCTTCAAATTATCATACCGTTGCTCTCTCATTCATACCTGCGCATGCACTTGAAAGTTACTTTACCAATAAAAGACGCAAAGAGAGAAATAGAACAAAAGTGCTGGCTGGATTGGCAAACACACTTCATAAAACTGCATTTTCTTTTTTATTCTCCCCCGTGTTACATGCTTAACCTCCCCATGTGTAATTTCTCTTAACCTGCTGTCTCAGGAAGAGAATTTCATCTACAGGCTCTTTCTGTGTTTTTTTCCCTAGTCTGTCTTTCCCATTTCTTAGCTGTGTAACTGTTCCTTTACGCGCTCTATTTAAACGCCATCAATCTCATTTGAGCTCCTTGCTCCCGCTTCTGTTTTCTCCACCTCTCATACTGCCAGTTCTCTCTTTCTCTGTGGTTGGTGGCTACTTTCCTGAGCTTCCGAAGCCACGTGGTTCCTGCCTCTTGTTGTCAGACTTGAATTGGAAAAGGAACCATATTAACAAGCCTTTACCACTCACACACGGCGGAAGTTTATACTTTAATTCAGTGAGCTAAGAAAAGCGTGTTGTGGGTCCCCTACGAGCCATGGTGCTTGCTTCATCATGATTTGGCACCAGTCATTAGCCGCAGCTCTGCTAATGAGCCACTGAGGTCAGTTTCAATATTTACTCAAAAACATAACCATGCAGCCCACCCCTCAACTGTGTATTTATCTT
Source organism: Triturus cristatus (assembly GCF_964204655.1). Classification (NCBI taxonomy): domain Eukaryota; kingdom Metazoa; phylum Chordata; class Amphibia; order Caudata; family Salamandridae; genus Triturus; species Triturus cristatus. Next base: position 725,253,908 of record NC_140595.1, read on the forward strand.
GCTTTTCTGCTGTTCGTGTGATTAGCTGGGAGGAGCTCACGGCGACATCCTCCCTATAAAAGTGTAGATGGATCACTCTCTAACTCTTTCTTGCTTCACATACAAATGGCTTGAAAGGTGCAGGGAAGATGCAGGTCTAATAGACAGAATAGAAGGTCTGTGCCAGGTGGGTTTCTCTGCATTGGTGTCCCATCACAGGTCCGCAAGTGTAATGTGTGATCTTTGACTCCTGGCATTTCACAAGCAGGCGGCCAGGAAACGGTTTCAGCCTATCAACCACTGAGGAGACGCAGCCTCTGAATGAGGAATGAGGAAGCAATGAATACATCCAGCCTATCACAGGAACAGCCCTGAGTGTTCCGAATTATAAATTCTCCATGTCAGTGTATGTCGTTGAGCCCAAGTAGCTCGCCGTGATCGTATAGTGGTTAGTACTCTGCGTTGTGGCCGCAGCAACCTCGGTTCGAATCCGAGTCACGGCATTGTGGTTGGCAATGTCACGGCAGTTGGGTGTTAATTTTACAGAATTAGCAAATGTACCAGTGGTTTTTGTAAAATGTCTATTAAAAACAGATCCTTTCAAATATTTAAACCATCTAACAACAAATGATTTAAACTCGCATGATTATAAGCTGTAGCTATAATGTATTTACTTACATAAATTATCGTTCTTGAACCTATTGGGGGTGGAGGGGGAGCGGAGCTCACCCCCCAGGTGCAGTTGAGTGACCTGTGTTGTGGCTCTCTAGAGGGAAGGCACAAATTTTGCTGTCACCCAGCCCAATCCAGACGTGTATTGGGGCCAGGTTTCAGGCAAATAGAGCAGTAAGTGCAGAGAAATGTTCACTCTCTAAAAGTGGCATTTCTAAAATAGTAAAGTTAAATCCAACCTCACCAGTAAGTAGGATTTTCAATAAATAAATAAAGCTACTCCTCTCCGATATGGAATTACCAAATAAAAAGTATAGGGGAATACACAGAGCTAACCTATGAGAGGGGTAGACGTCACAGTAGTGAAAAATGAAATAGACTGTTTGGTACTTACAGGACACGCGAACCACCAAAGTACATATCTTATTTTTTACTTACATAGCATCATGCACCTAGGACTACCTAGGGCCTACCTTAGGTGTAAATTATATGTAATAAAAGGGGAGTTTAAGGCTTGGCAAGTAGGCTGGGACTCCCCTGGGAGACCCCTGAGTCTATGCCCAGAACCATAACTCTGCCAGTCGAGTACTTACCTAAAAGCCGATAACTCACTTTTCTTCCATAGGCTAACATTGAGTTGTTTCACTTGGAAATTCTTCTAAGTGGTGTGGAGTTTTGGAACTTTAAAATATTAATCTAAAATCAGCCGAACAACGAATTCTGATTTACTCACCTGTTATCAGGAGAGACCTCAGTGCTGCATCTTGGAGCTCAGTACTGACCCTGAAAAGTAATTTTAACCGTACTTACCAGTAACTCGAATTTCCTTCCATGGGATATCATTGCCTGCTTTTTGCTGAAAATTTTCTAAGTGTCGATTTTTGAAACTTACAAATATTCTTTAAAAATCGTACCAACTGTGAAAACGTAATTGTTTACCTGTTTTAGATAGATGTCCCAGTACTGAGCCTAGGAGCCCAGCACTGGATTACAAAAGTAACGAGAACGTACTTTACCCGTAACTTGAATTTTCTTCCATAGGAAACCATTGACTGTTTTTCTGTGAAATTTCTTCTGTGTCGATTTTGCAAACATGTAAATATTCCTTAAAAATCGCCTGTATAACTTAAACGCAGTTTCTCAACTGCTTACAGGTGGTACAGTAGTGCTGGATCTAGGATCCAACACTGACCTAGAAAAAGTAACCATAACCCCACTTACCTGCTAAGTGAATTTCCTTCCATAGGATAACATTGGTAATTTGATCAGCAAAAGTTTCGAAGTGTCAACTTTTAAAATAGCAAAATATTGCTTAAAAATCACAACAGTAACTAAAACGAATTTACTCACTTGTTTCCAAGAACTGTCCCAGGACTGAATCTAGGATCCAGTCCTGGATTTAGAAAAGTAATCCTGAAAGTAATTAATTGCATATAACTTAAAATTCCCATTGAGCTCAATGTATTATTGTGATTCAAATTGTGTTGCCTATTGCAATAAACTGTAACTATGACCTGCAAAAGTCAATTGCCTATTGCAAAGTATTTAACTAAAGCATCTCATTCTGAGAAAGTATATTTTGATACCTATTGTTGGTTCTAAAATAAAACAACAATATCTTTTGTATGCAAACCAATGGCCTAGAGTTCAGTTCTTGAGTGTGTGAGACCATTTGCTGACTGAGTGTGTACAACAAATGTTTTACACTGTACTCTGATACTGCCTTACTGCTCGGCAAGCTACCACTTTAGAGAGTAAGGTTATATCTAACTTTAGCCTCTGCCAAACCTCTGGGGACTGGGGACTCTGTGCACACTGTACCTATTTGGGAACAGTATATACAGAGCCACTTTCTCACAGTAGTGATAAAGTGATTAGAGTCCTAAGGCCAACATAAAGATACAGCAAAACGTGAGGTGAAAAGCAAAAAGGTTGCTGGTATGCCACCTTAAGGATGCCAGGTCTAACAAAAACTGAACTAAGGATAACATGAGTAAAACATCAGGTTTCTCTACTGCATTTGGTGAGACAAGTGGGCCTTCTTTTATCTTCCATTCAAGCAATCTTTGACAGACCCCTTTATTATAGAGCTTTTCAAGGATTAAAGATAAGGCACTTACAAAGGAGTCCCAAATACTCAGAGATGGTTGACTTCTGTAATATGGGTCGTAGACTAAAAGCAGCGCAAAAACAGAGGTCCAAAAAACTTGAGTGCCACAAGAGAGTTTGAATGCAAGCGTATCCTTTTACAGATCCAGAGATATACTCATGCAATTTTTGTTTTTAGGACAGAACGTGCATGATGAAAAAAACATTGTTTTTAAAAAGCGCATTGCAGAATATCAGTACTTTGATGTGGGAAAACTTCAAAACTTTCAAACAAAATATTTGTAGGCACCTAACAGCAAGTTGTTGTGGCCGAGTGGTTAAGGCGATGGACTAGAAATCCATTGGGGTATCCCTGCGCAGGTTCGAATCCTGCCAACAACGAGAATCTTTTTATTATCGGCTACAATTTCAGAAGTTAACCTTTAGTATTTCTTCTATTTCAGTTTTATAAATAGGTGGCTTATTTTTGTGTCACTATTGCCTCTCCACATATTTGTTATCGCTACCTCTTTCATGTCTTTGCTACACCTCATTCCTACTTTAGCACTGGTGTAAACGCTTCAAATTATCATACCGTTGCTCTCTCATTCATACCTGCGCATGCACTTGAAAGTTACTTTACCAATAAAAGACGCAAAGAGAGAAATAGAACAAAAGTGCTGGCTGGATTGGCAAACACACTTCATAAAACTGCATTTTCTTTTTTATTCTCCCCCGTGTTACATGCTTAACCTCCCCATGTGTAATTTCTCTTAACCTGCTGTCCCAGGAAGAGAATTTAATCTACAGGCTCTTTCTGTGTTTTTTTCCCTAGTCTGTCTTTCCCATTTCTTAGCTGTGTAACTGTTCCTTTACGCGCTCTATTTAAACGCCATCAATCTCATTTGAGCTCCTTGCTCCCGCTTCTGTTTTCTCCACCTCTCATACTGCCAGTTCTCTCTTTCTCTGTGGTTGGTGGCTACTTTCCTGAGCTTCCGAAGCCACGTGGTTCCTGCCTCTTGTTGTCAGACTTGAATTGGAAAAGGAACCATATTAACAAGCCTTTACCACTCACACACGGCGGAAGTTTATACTTTAATTCAGTGAGCTAAGAAAAGCGTGTTGTGGGTCCCCTACGAGCCATGGTGCTTGCTTCATCATGATTTGGCACCAGTCATTAGCCGCAGCTCTGCTAATGAGCCACTGAGGTCAGTTTCAATATTTACTCAAAAACATAACCATGCAGCCCACCCCTCAACTGTGTATTTATCTTGCTTTTCTGCTGTTCGTGTGATTAGCTGGGAGGAGCTCACGGCGACATCCTCCCTATAAAAGTGTAGATGGATCACTCTCTAACTCTTTCTTGCTTCACATACAAATGGCTTGAAAGGTGCAGGGAAGATGCAGGTCTAATAGACAGAATAGAAGGTCTGTGCCAGGTGGGTTTCTCTGCATTGGTGTCCCATCACAGGTCCGCAAGTGTAATGTGTGATCTTTGACTCCTGGCATTTCACAAGCAGGCGGCCAGGAAACGGTTTCAGCCTATCAACCACTGAGGAGACGCAGCCTCTGAATGAGGAATGAGGAAGCAATGAATACATCCAGCCTATCACAGGAACAGCCCTGAGTGTTCCGAATTATAAATTCTCCATGTCAGTGTATGTCGTTGAGCCCAAGTAGCTCGCCGTGATCGTATAGTGGTTAGTACTCTGCGTTGTGGCCGCAGCAACCTCGGTTCGAATCCGAGTCACGGCATTGTGGTTGGCAATGTCACGGCAGTTGGGTGTTAATTTTACAGAATTAGCAAATGTACCAGTGGTTTTTGTAAAATGTCTATTAAAAACAGATCCTTTCAAATATTTAAACCATCTAACAACAAATGATTTAAACTCGCATGATTATAAGCTGTAGCTATAATGTATTTACTTACATAAATTATCGTTCTTGAACCTATTGGGGGTGGAGGGGGAGCGGAGCTCACCCCCCAGGTGCAGTTGAGTGACCTGTGTTGTGGCTCTCTAGAGGGAAGGCACAAATTTTGCTGTCACCCAGCCCAATCCAGACGTGTATTGGGGCCAGGTTTCAGGCAAATAGAGCAGTAAGTGCAGAGAAATGTTCACTCTCTAAAAGTGGCATTTCTAAAATAGTAAAGTTAAATCCAACCTCACCAGTAAGTAGGATTTTCAATAAATAAATAAAGCTACTCCTCTCCGATATGGAATTACCAAATAAAAAGTATAGGGGAATACACAGAGCTAACCTATGAGAGGGGTAGACCTCACAGTAGTGAAAAATGAAATAGACTGTTTGGTACTTACAGGACACGCGAACCACCAAAGTACATATCTTATTTTTTACTTACATAGCATCATGCACCTGGGACTACCTAGGGCCTACCTTAGGTGTAAATTATATGTAATAAAAGGGGAGTTTAAGGCTTGGCAAGTAGGCTGGGACTCCCCTGGGAGACCCCTGAGTCTATGCCCAGAACCATAACTCTGCCAGTCGAGTGCTTACCTAAAAGCCGATAACTCACTTTTCTTCCATAGGCTAACATTGAGTTGTTTCACTTGGAAATTCTTCTAAGTGGTGTGGAGTTTTGGAACTTTAAAATATTCATCTAAAATCAGCCGAACAACGAATTCTGATTTACTCACCTGTTATCAGGAGAGACCTCAGTGCTGCATCTTGGAGCTCAGTACTGACCCTGAAAAGTAATTTTAACCGTACTTACCAGTAACTCGAATTTCCTTCCATGGGATATCATTGCCTGCTTTTTGCTGAACATTTTCTAAGTGTCGATTTTTGAAACTTACAAATATTCTTTAAAAATCGTACCAACTGTGAAAACGTAATTGTTTACCTGTTTTAGATAGATGTCCCAGTACTGAGCCTAGGAGCCCATCACTGGATTACAAAAGTAACGAGAACGTACTTTACCCGTAACTTGAATTTTCTTCCATAGGAAACCATTGACTGTTTTTCTGTGAAATTTCTTCTGTGTCGATTTTGCAAACATGTAAATATTCCTTACAAATCGCCTGTATAACTTAAACGCAGTTTCTCAACTGCTTACAGGTGGTACAGTAGTGCTGGATCTAGGATCCAACACTGACCTAGAAAAAGTAACCATAACCCCACTTACCTGCTAAGTGAATTTCCTTCCATAGGATAACATTGGTAATTTGATCAGCAAAAGTTTCTAAGTGTCAACTTTTAAAATAGCAAAATATTGCTTAAAAATCACAACAGTAACTAAAACGAATTTACTCACTTGTTTCCAAGAACTGTCCCAGGACTGAATCTAGGATCCAGTCCTGGATTTAGAAAAGTAATCCTGAAAGTAATTAATTGCATATAACTTCAAATTCCCATTGAGCTCAATGTATTATTGTGATTCAAATTGTGTTGCCTATTGCAATAAACTGTAACTATGACCTGCAAAAGTCAATTGCCTATTGCAAAGTATTTAACTAAAGCATCTCATTCTGAGAAAGTATATTTTGATACCTATTGTTGGTTCTAAAATAAAACAACAATATCTTTTGTATGCAAACCAATGGCCTAGAGTTCAGTTCTTGAGTGTGTGAGACCATTTGCTGACTGAGTGTGTACAACAAATGTTTTACACTGTACTCTGATACTGCCTTACTGCTCGGCAAGCTACCACTTTAGAGAGTAAGGTTATATCTAACTTTAGCCTCTGCCAAACCTCTGGGGACTGGGGACTCTGTGCACACTGTACCTATTTGGGAACAGTATATACAGAGCCACTTTCTCACAGTAGTGATAAAGTGATTAGAGTCCTAAGGCCAACATAAAGATACAGCAAAACGTGAGGTGAAAAGCAAAAAGGTTGCTGGTAGGCCACCTTAAGGATGCCAGGTCTAACAAAAACTGAACTAAGGATAACATGAGTAAAACATCAGGTTTCTCTACTGCATTTGGTGAGACAAGTGGGCCTTCTTTTATCTTCCATTCAAGCAATCTTTGACAGACCCCTTTATTATAGAGCTTTTCAAGGATTAAAGATAAGGCACTTACAAAGGAGTCCCAAATACTCAGAGATGGTTGACTTCTGTAATATGGGTCGTAGACTAAAAGCAGCGCAAAAACAGAGGTCCAAAAAACTTGAGTGCCACAAGAGAGTTTGAATGCAAGCGTATCCTTTTACAGATCCAGAGATATACTCATGCAATTTTTGTTTTTAGGACAGAACGTGCATGATGAAAAAAACATTGTTTTTAAAAAGCGCATTGCAGAATATCAGTACTTTGATGTGGGAAAACTTCAAAACTTTCAAACAAAATATTTGTAGGCACCTAACAGCAAGTTGTTGTGGCCGAGTGGTTAAGGCGATGGACTAGAAATCCATTGGGGTATCCCCGCGCAGGTTCGAATCCTGCCAACAACGAGAATCTTTTTATTATCGGCTACAATTTCAGAAGTTAACCTTTAGTATTTCTTCCATTTCAGTTTTATAAATAGGTGGCTTATTTTTGTGTCACTATTGCCTCTCCACATATTTGTTATCGCTACCTCTTTCATGTATTTGCTACACCTCATTCCTACTTTAGCACTGGTGTAAACGCTTCAAATTATCATACCGTTGCTCTCTCATTCATACCTGCGCATGCACTTGAAAGTTACTTTACCAATAAAAGACGCAAAGAGAGAAATAGAACAAAAGTGCTGGCTGGATTGGCAAACACACTTCATAAAACTGCATTTTCTTTTTTATTCTCCCCCGTGTTACATGCTTAACCTCCCCATGTGTAATTTCTCTTAACCTGCTGTCTCAGGAAGAGAATTTCATCTACAGGCTCTTTCTGTGTTTTTTTCCCTAGTCTGTCTTTCCCATTTCTTAGCTGTGTAACTGTTCCTTTACGCACTCTATTTAAACGCCATCAATCTCATTTGAGCTCCTTGCTCCCGCTTCTGTTTTCTCCACCTCTCATACTGCCAGTTCTCTCTTTCTCTGTGGTTGGTGGCTACTTTCCTGAGCTTCCGAAGCCACGTGGTTCCTGCCTCTTGTTGTCAGACTTGAATTGGAAAAGGAACCATATTAACAAGCCTTTACCACTCACACACGGCGGAAGTTTATACTTTAATTCAGTGAGCTAAGAAAAGCGTGTTGTGGGTCCCCTACGAGCCATGGTGCTTGCTTCATCATGATTTGGCACCAGTCATTAGCCGCAGCTCTGCTAATGAGCCACTGAGGTCAGTTTCAATATTTACTCAAAAACATAACCATGCAGCCCACCCCTCAACTGTGTATTTATCTTGCTTTTCTGCTGTTCGTGTGATTAGCTGGGAGGAGCTCACGGCGACATCCTCCCTATAAAAGTGTAGATGGATCACTCTCTAACTCTTTCTTGCTTCACATACAAATGGCTTGAAAGGTGCAGGGAAGATGCAGGTCTAATAGACAGAATAGAAGGTCTGTGCCAGGTGGGTTTCTCTGCATTGGTGTCCCATCACAGGTCCGCAAGTGTAATGTGTGATCTTTGACTCCTGGCATTTCACAAGCAGGCGGCCAGGAAACGGTTTCAGCCTATCAACCACTGAGGAGACGCAGCCTCTGAATGAGGAATGAGGAAGCAATGAATACATCCAGCCTATCACAGGAACAGCCCTGAGTGTTCCGAATTATAAATTCTCCATGTCAGTGTATGTCGTTGAGCCCAAGTAGCTCGCCGTGATCGTATAGTGGTTAGTACTCTGCGTTGTGGCTGCAGCAACCTCGGTTCGAATCCGAGTCACGGCATTGTGGTTGGCAATGTCACGGCAGTTGGGTGTTAATTTTACAGAATTAGCAAATGTACCAGTGGTTTTTGTAAAATGTCTATTAAAAACAGATCCTTTCAAATATTTAAACCATCTAACAACAAATGATTTAAACTCGCATGATTATAAGCTGTAGCTATAATGTATTTACTTACATAAATTATCGTTCTTGAACCTATTGGGGGTGGAGGGGGAGCGGAGCTCACCCCCCAGGTGCAGTTGAGTGACCTGTGTTGTGGCTCTCTAGAGGGAAGGCACACATTTTGCTGTCACCCAGCCCAATCCAGACGTGTATTGGGGCCAGGTTTCAGGCAAATAGAGCAGTAAGTGCAGAGAAATGTTCACTCTCTAAAAGTGGCATTTCTAAAATAGTAAAGTTAAATCCAACCTCACCAGTAAGTAGGATTTTCAATAAATAAATAAAGCTACTCCTCTCCGATATGGAATTACCAAATAAAAAGTATAGGGGAATACACAGAGCTAACCTATGAGAGGGGTAGACCTCACAGTAGTGAAAAATGAAATAGACTGTTTGGTACTTACAGGACACGCGAACTACCAAAGTACATATCTTATTTTTTACTTACATAGCATCATGCACCTAGGACTACCTAGGGCCTACCTTAGGTGTAAATTATATGTAATAAAAGGGGAGTTTAAGGCTTGGCAAGTAGGCTGGGACTCCCCTGGGAGACCCCTGAGTCTATGCCCAGAACCATAACTCTGACAGTCGAGTACTTACCTAAAAGCCGATAACTCACTTTTCTTCCATAGGCTAACATTGAGTTGTTTCACTTGGAAATTCTTCTAAGTGGTGTGGAGTTTTGGAACTTTAAAATATTAATCTAAAATCAGCCGAACAACGAATTCTGATTTACTCACCTGTTATCAGGAGAGACCTCAGTGCTGCATCTTGGAGCTCAGTACTGACCCTGAAAAGTAATTTTAACCGTACTTACCAGTAACTCGAATTTCCTTCCATGGGATATCATTGCCTGCTTTTTGCTGAACATTTTCTAAGTGTCGATTTTTGAAACTTACAAATATTCTTTAAAAATCGTACCAACTGTGAAAACGTAATTGTTTACCTGTTTTAGATAGATGTCCCAGTACTGAGCCTAGGAGCCCATCACTGGATTACAAAAGTAACGAGAACGTACTTTACCCGTAACTTGAATTTTCTTCCATAGGAAACCATTGACTGTTTTTCTGTGAAATTTCTTCTGTGTCGATTTTGCAAACATGTAAATATTCCTTAAAAATCGCCTGTATAACTTAAACGCAGTTTCTCAACTGCTTACAGGTGGTACAGTAGTGCTGGATCTAGGATCCAACACTGACCTAGAAAAAGTAACCATAACCCCACTTACCTGCTAAGTGAATTTCCTTCCATAGGATAACATTGGTAATTTGATCAGCAAAAGTTTCTAAGTGTCAACTTTTAAAATAGCAAAATATTGCTTAAAAATCACAACAGTAACTAAAACGAATTTACTCACTTGTTTCCAAGAACTGTCCCAGGACTGAATCTAGGATCCAGTCCTGGATTTAGAAAAGTAATCCTGAAAGTAATTAATTGCATATAACTTCAAATTCCCATTGAGCTCAATGTATTATTGTGATTCAAATTGTGTTGCCTATTGCAATAAACTGTAACTATGACCTGCAAAAGTCAATTGCCTATTGCAAAGTATTTAACTAAAGCATCTCATTCTGAGAAAGTATATTTTGATACCTATTGTTGGTTCTAAAATAAAACAACAATATCTTTTGTATGCAAACCAATGGCCTAGAGTTCAGTTCTTGAGTGTGTGAGACCATTTGCTGACTGAGTGTGTACAACAAATGTTTTACACTGTACTCTGATACTGCCTTACTGCTCGGCAAGCTACCACTTTAGAGAGTAAGGTTATATCTAACTTTAGCCTCTGCCAAACCTCTGGGGACTGGGGACTCTGTGCACACTGTACCTATTTGGGAACAGTATATACAGAGCCACTTTCTCACAGTAGTGATAAAGTGATTAGAGTCCTAAGGCCAACATAAAGATACAGCAACACGTGAGGTGAAAAGCAAAAAGGTTGCTGGTAGGCCACCTTAAGGATGCCAGGTCTAACAAAAACTGAACTAAGGATAACATGAGTAAAACATCAGGTTTCTCTACTGCATTTGGTGAGACAAGTGGGCCTTCTTTTATCTTCCATTCAAGCAATCTTTGACAGACCCCTTTATTATAGAGCTTTTCAAGGATTAAAGATAAGGCACTTACAAAGGAGTCCCAAATACTCAGAGATGGTTGACTTCTGTAATATGGGTCGTAGACTAAAAGCAGCGCAAAAACAGAGGTCCAAAAAACTTGAGTGCCACAAGAGAGTTTGAATGCAAGCGTATCCTTTTACAGATCCAGAGATATACTCATGCAATTTTTGTTTTTAGGACAGAACGTGCATGATGAAAAAAACATTGTTTTTAAAAAGCGCATTGCAGAATATCAGTACTTTGATGTGGGAAAACTTCAAAACTTTCAAACAAAATATTTGTAGGCACCTAACAGCAAGTTGTTGTGGCCGAGTGGTTAAGGCGATGGACTAGAAATCCATTGGGGTATCCCCGCGCAGGTTCGAATCCTGCCAACAACGAGAATCTTTTTATTATCGGCTACAATTTCAGAAGTTAACCTTTAGTATTTCTTCCATTTCAGTTTTATAAATAGGTGGCTTATTTTTGTGTCACTATTGCCTCTCCACATATTTGTTATCGCTACCTCTTTCATGTCTTTGCTACACCTCATTCCTACTTTAGCACTGGTGTAAACGCTTCAAATTATCATACCGTTGCTCTCTCATTCATACCTGCGCATGCACTTGAAAGTTACTTTACCAATAAAAGACGCAAAGAGAGAAATAGAACAAAAGTGCTGGCTGGATTGGCAAACACACTTCATAAAACTGCATTTTCTTTTTTATTCTCCCCCGTGTTACATGCTTAACCTCCCCATGTGTAATTTCTCTTAACCTGCTGTCTCAGGAAGAGAATTTCATCTACAGGCTCTTTCTGTGTTTTTTTCCCTAGTCTGTCTTTCCCATTTCTTAGCTGTGTAACTGTTCCTTTACGCGCTCTATTTAAACGCCATCAATCTCATTTGAGCTCCTTGCTCCCGCTTCTGTTTTCTCCACCTCTCATACTGCCAGTTCTCTCTTTCTCTGTGGTTGGTGGCTACTTTCCTGAGCTTCCGAAGCCACGTGGTTCCTGCCTCTTGTTGTCAGACTTGAATTGGAAAAGGAACCATATTAACAAGCCTTTACCACTCACACACGGCGGAAGTTTATACTTTAATTCAGTGAGCTAAGAAAAGCGTGTTGTGGGTCCCCTACGAGCCATGGTGCTTGCTTCATCATGATTTGGCACCAGTCATTAGCCGCAGCTCTGCTAATGAGCCACTGAGGTCAGTTTCAATATTTACTCAAAAACATAACCATGCAGCCCACCCCTCAACTGTGTATTTATCTTGCTTTTCTGCTGTTCGTGTGATTAGCTGGGAGGAGCTCACGGCGACATCCTCCCTATAAAAGTGTAGATGGATCACTCTCTAACTCTTTCTTGCTTCACATACAAATGGCTTGAAAGGTGCAGGGAAGATGCAGGTCTAATAGACAGAATAGAAGGTCTGTGCCAGGTGGGTTTCTCTGCATTGGTGTCCCATCACAGGTCCGCAAGTGTAATGTGTGATCTTTGACTCCTGGCATTTCACAAGCAGGCGGCCAGGAAACGGTTTCAGCCTATCAACCACTGAGGAGACGCAGCCTCTGAATGAGGAATGAGGAAGCAATGAATACATCCAGCCTATCACAGGAACAGCCCTGAGTGTTCCGAATTATAAATTCTCCATGTCAGTGTATGTCGTTGAGCCCAAGTAGCTCGCCGTGATCGTATAGTGGTTAGTACTCTGCGTTGTGGCCGCAGCAACCTCGGTTCGAATCCGAGTCACGGCATTGTGGTTGGCAATGTCACGGCAGTTGGGTGTTAATTTTACAGAATTAGCAAATGTACCAGTGGTTTTTGTAAAATGTCTATTAAAAACAGATCCTTTCAAATATTTAAACCATCTAACAACAAATGATTTAAACTCGCATGATTATAAGCTGTAGCTATAATGTATTTACTTACATAAATTATCGTTCTTGAACCTATTGGGGGTGGAGGGGGAGCGGAGCTCACCCCCCAGGTGCAGTTGAGTGACCTGTGTTGTGGCTCTCTAGAGGGAAGGCACAAATTTTGCTGTCACCCAGCCCAATCCAGACGTGTATTGGGGCCAGGTTTCAGGCAAATAGAGCAGTAAGTGCAGAGAAATGTTCACTCTCTAAAAGTGGCATTTCTAAAATAGTAAAGTTAAATCCAACCTCACCAGTAAGTAGGATTTTCAATAAATAAATAAAGCTACTCCTCTCCGATATGGAATTACCAAATAAAAAGTATAGGGGAATACACAGAGCTAACCTATGAGAGGGGTAGACGTCACAGTAGTGAAAAATGAAATAGACTGTTTGGTACTTACAGGACACGCGAACCACCAAAGTACATATCTTATTTTTTACTTACATAGCATCATGCACCTAGGACTACCTAGGGCCTACCTTAGGTGTAAATTATATGTAATAAAAGGGGAGTTTAAGGCTTGGCAAGTAGGCTGGGACTTCCCTGGGAGACCCCTGAGTCTATGCCCAGAACCATAACTCTGCCAGTCGAGTACTTACCTAAAAGCCGATAACTCACTTTTCTTCCATAGGCTAACATTGAGTTGTTTCACTTGGAAATTCTTCTAAGTGGTGTGGAGTTTTGGAACTTTAAAATATTAATCTAAAATCAGCCGAACAACGAATTCTGATTTACTCACCTGTTATCAGGAGAGACCTCAGTGCTGCATCTTGGAGCTCAGTACTGACCCTGAAAAGTAATTTTAACCGTACTTACCAGTAACTCGAATTTCCTTCCATGGGATATCATTGCCTGCTTTTTGCTGAAAATTTTCTAAGTGTCGATTTTTGAAACTTACAAATATTCTTTAAAAATCGTACCAACTGTGAAAACGTAATTGTTTACCTGTTTTAGATAGATGTCCCAGTACTGAGCCTAGGAGCCCAGCACTGGATTACAAAAGTAACGAGAACGTACTTTACCCGTAACTTGAATTTTCTTCCATAGGAAACCATTGACTGTTTTTCTGTGAAATTTCTTCTGTGTCGATTTTGCAAACATGTAAATATTCCTTAAAAATCGCCTGTATAACTTAAACGCAGTTTCTCAACTGCTTACAGGTGGTACAGTAGTGCTGGATCTAGGATCCAACACTGACCTAGAAAAAGTAACCATAACCCCACTTACCTGCTAAGTGAATTTCCTTCCATAGGATAACATTGGTAATTTGATCAGCAAAAGTTTCGAAGTGTCAACTTTTAAAATAGCAAAATATTGCTTAAAAATCACAACAGTAACTAAAACGAATTTACTCACTTGTTTCCAAGAACTGTCCCAGGACTGAATCTAGGATCCAGTCCTGGATTTAGAAAAGTAATCCTGAAAGTAATTAATTGCATATAACTTAAAATTCCCATTGAGCTCAATGTATTATTGTGATTCAAATTGTGTTGCCTATTGCAATAAACTGTAACTATGACCTGCAAAAGTCAATTGCCTATTGCAAAGTATTTAACTAAAGCATCTCATTCTGAGAAAGTATATTTTGATACCTATTGTTGGTTCTAAAATAAAACAACAATATCTTTTGTATGCAAACCAATGGCCTAGAGTTCAGTTCTTGAGTGTGTGAGACCATTTGCTGACTGAGTGTGTACAACAAATGTTTTACACTGTACTCTGATACTGCCTTACTGCTCGGCAAGCTACCACTTTAGAGAGTAAGGTTATATCTAACTTTAGCCTCTGCCAAACCTCTGGGGACTGGGGACTCTGTGCACACTGTACCTATTTGGGAACAGTATATACAGAGCCACTTTCTCACAGTAGTGATAAAGTGATTAGAGTCCTAAGGCCAACATAAAGATACAGCAAAACGTGAGGTGAAAAGCAAAAAGGTTGCTGGTATGCCACCTTAAGGATGCCAGGTCTAACAAAAACTGAACTAAGGATAACATGAGTAAAACATCAGGTTTCTCTACTGCATTTGGTGAGACAAGTGGGCCTTCTTTTATCTTCCATTCAAGCAATCTTTGACAGACCCCTTTATTATAGAGCTTTTCAAGGATTAAAGATAAGGCACTTACAAAGGAGTCCCAAATACTCAGAGATGGTTGACTTCTGTAATATGGGTCGTAGACTAAAAGCAGCGCAAAAACAGAGGTCCAAAAAACTTGAGTGCCACAAGAGAGTTTGAATGCAAGCGTATCCTTTTACAGATCCAGAGATATACTCATGCAATTTTTGTTTTTAGGACAGAACGTGCATGATGAAAAAAACATTGTTTTTAAAAAGCGCATTGCAGAATATCAGTACTTTGATGTGGGAAAACTTCAAAACTTTCAAACAAAATATTTGTAGGCACCTAACAGCAAGTTGTTGTGGCCGAGTGGTTAAGGCGATGGACTAGAAATCCATTGGGGTATCCCCGCGCAGGTTCGAATCCTGCCAACAACGAGAATCTTTTTATTATCGGCTACAATTTCAGAAGTTAACCTTTAGTATTTCTTCCATTTCAGTTTTATAAATAGGTGGCTTATTTTTGTGTCACTATTGCCTCTCCACATATTTGTTATCGCTACCTCTTTCATGTCTTTGCTACACCTCATTCCTACTTTAGCACTGGTGTAAACGCTTCAAATTATCATACCGTTGCTCTCTCATTCATACCTGCGCATGCACTTGAAAGTTACTTTACCAATAAAAGACGCAAAGAGAGAAATAGAACAAAAGTGCTGGCTGGATTGGCAAACACACTTCATAAAACTGCATTTTCTTTTTTATTCTCCCCCGTGTTACATGCTTAACCTCCCCATGTGTAATTTCTCTTAACCTGCTGTCCCAGGAAGAGAATTTCATCTACAGGCTCTTTCTGTGTTTTTTTCCCTAGTCTGTCTTTCCCATTTCTTAGCTGTGTAACTGTTCCTTTACGCGCTCTATTTAAACGCCATCAATCTCATTTGAGCTCCTTGCTCCCGCTTCTGTTTTCTCCACCTCTCATACTGCCAGTTCTCTCTTTCTCTGTGGTTGGTGGCTACTTTCCTGAGCTTCCGAAGCCACGTGGTTCCTGCCTCTTGTTGTCAGACTTGAATTGGAAAAGGAACCATATTAACAAGCCTTTACCACTCACACACGGCGGAAGTTTATACTTTAATTCAGTGAGCTAAGAAAAGCGTGTTGTGGGTCCCCTACGAGCCATGGTGCTTGCTTCATCATGATTTGGCACCAGTCATTAGCCGCAGCTCTGCTAATGAGCCACTGAGGTCAGTTTCAATATTTACTCAAAAACATAACCATGCAGCCCACCCCTCAACTGTGTATTTATCTTGCTTTTCTGCTGTTCGTGTGATTAGCTGGGAGGAGCTCACGGCGACATCCTCCCTATAAAAGTGTAGATGGATCACTCTCTAACTCTTTCTTGCTTCACATACAAATGGCTTGAAAGGTGCAGGGAAGATGCAGGTCTAATAGACAGAATAGAAGGTCTGTGCCAGGTGGGTTTCTCTGCATTGGTGTCCCATCACAGGTCCGCAAGTGTAATGTGTGATCTTTGACTCCTGGCATTTCACAAGCAGGCGGCCAGGAAACGGTTTCAGCCTATCAACCACTGAGGAGACGCAGCCTCTGAATGAGGAATGAGGAAGCAATGAATACATCCAGCCTATCACAGGAACAGCCCTGAGTGTTCCGAATTATAAATTCTCCATGTCAGTGTATGTCGTTGAGCCCAAGTAGCTCGCCGTGATCGTATAGTGGTTAGTACTCTGCGTTGTGGCCGCAGCAACCTCGGTTCGAATCCGAGTCACGGCATTGTGGTTGGCAATGTCACGGCAGTTGGGTGTTAATTTTACAGAATTAGCAAATGTACCAGTGGTTTTTGTAAAATGTCTATTAAAAACAGATCCTTTCAAATATTTAAACCATCTAACAACAAATGATTTAAACTCGCATGATTATAAGCTGTAGCTATAATGTATTTACTTACATAAATTATCGTTCTTGAACCTATTGGGGGTGGAGGGGGAGCGGAGCTCACCCCCCAGGTGCAGTTGAGTGACCTGTGTTGTGGCTCTCTAGAGGGAAGGCACAAATTTTGCTGTCACCCAGCCCAATCCAGACGTGTATTGGGGCCAGGTTTCAGGCAAATAGAGCAGTAAGTGCAGAGAAATGTTCACTCTCTAAAAGTGGCATTTCTAAAATAGTAAAGTTAAATCCAACCTCACCAGTAAGTAGGATTTTCAATAAATAAATAAAGCTACTCCTCTCCGATATGGAATTACCAAATAAAAAGTATAGGGGAATACACAGAGCTAACCTATGAGAGGGGTAGACCTCACAGTAGTGAAAAATGAAATAGACTGTTTGGTACTTACAGGACACGCGAACCACCAAAGTACATATCTTATTTTTTACTTACATAGCATCATGCACCTAGGACTACCTAGGGCCTACCTTAGGTGTAAATTATATGTAATAAAAGGGGAGTTTAAGGCTTGGCAAGTAGGCTGGGACTCTCCTGGGAGACCCCTGAGTCTATGCCCAGAACCATAACTCTGCCAGTCGAGTGCTTACCTAAAAGCCGATAACTCACTTTTCTTCCATAGGCTAACATTGAGTTGTTTCACTTGGAAATTCTTCTAAGTGGTGTGGAGTTTTGGAACTTTAAAATATTCATCTAAAATCAGCCGAACAACGAATTCTGATTTACTCACCTGTTATCAGGAGAGACCTCAGTGCTGCATCTTGGAGCTCAGTACTGACCCTGAAAAGTAATTTTAACCGTACTTACCAGTAACTCGAATTTCCTTCCATGGGATATCATTGCCTGCTTTTTGCTGAAAATTTTCTAAGTGTCGATTTTTGAAACTTACAAATATTCTTTAAAAATCGTACCAACTGTGAAAACGTAATTGTTTACCTGTTTTAGATAGATGTCCCAGTACTGAGCCTAGGAGCCCAGCACTGGATTACAAAAGTAACGAGAACGTACTTTACCCGTAACTTGAATTTTCTTCCATAGGAAACCATTGACTGTTTTTCTGTGAAATTTCTTCTGTGTCGATTTTGCAAACATGTAAATATTCCTTAAAAATCGCCTGTATAACTTAAACGCAGTTTCTCAACTGCTTACAGGTGGTACAGTAGTGCTGGATCTAGGATCCAACACTGACCTAGAAAAAGTAACCATAACCCCACTTACCTGCTAAGTGAATTTCCTTCCATAGGATAACATTGGTAATTTGATCAGCAAAAGTTTCTAAGTGTCAACTTTTAAAATAGCAAAATATTGCTTAAAAATCACAACAGTAACTAAAACGAATTTACTCACTTGTTTCCAAGAACTGTCCCAGGACTGAATCTAGGATCCAGTCCTGGATTTAGAAAAGTAATCCTGAAAGTAATTAATTGCATATAACTTCAAATTCCCATTGAGCTCAATGTATTATTGTGATTCAAATTGTGTTGCCTATTGCAATAAACTGTAACTATGACCTGCAAAAGTCAATTGCCTATTGCAAAGTATTTAACTAAAGCATCTCATTCTGAGAAAGTATATTTTGATACCTATTGTTGGTTCTAAAATAAAACAACAATATCTTTTGTATGCAAACCAATGGCCTAGAGTTCAGTTCTTGAGTGTGTGAGACCATTTGCTGACTGAGTGTGTACAACAAATGTTTTACACTGTACTCTGATACTGCCTTACTGCTCGGCAAGCTACCACTTTAGAGAGTAAGGTTATATCTAACTTTAGCCTCTGCCAAACCTCTGGGGACTGGGGACTCTGTGCACACTGTACCTATTTGGGAACAGTATATACAGAGCCACTTTCTCACAGTAGTGATAAAGTGATTAGAGTCCTAAGGCCAACATAAAGATACAGCAACACGTGAGGTGAAAAGCAAAAAGGTTGCTGGTAGGCCACCTTAAGGATGCCAGGTCTAACAAAAACTGAACTAAGGATAACATGAGTAAAACATCAGGTTTCTCTACTGCATTTGGTGAGACAAGTGGGCCTTCTTTTATCTTCCATTCAAGCAATCTTTGACAGACCCCTTTATTATAGAGCTTTTCAAGGATTAAAGATAAGGCACTTACAAAGGAGTCCCAAATACTCAGAGATGGTTGACTTCTGTAATATGGGTCGTAGACTAAAAGCAGCGCAAAAACAGAGGTCCAAAAAACTTGAGTGCCACAAGAGAGTTTGAATGCAAGCGTATCCTTTTACAGATCCAGAGATATACTCATGCAATTTTTGTTTTTAGGACAGAACGTGCATGATGAAAAAAACATTGTTTTTAAAAAGCGCATTGCAGAATATCAGTACTTTGATGTGGGAAAACTTCAAAACTTTCAAACAAAATATTTGTAGGCACCTAACAGCAAGTTGTTGTGGCCGAGTGGTTAAGGCGATGGACTAGAAATCCATTGGGGTATCCCCGCGCAGGTTCGAATCCTGCCAACAACGAGAATCTATGTATTATCGGCTACAATTTCAGAAGTTAACCTTTAGTATTTCTTCCATTTCAGTTTTATAAATAGGTGGCTTATTTTTGTGTCACTATTGCCTCTCCACATATTTGTTATCGCTACCTCTTTCATGTCTTTGCTACACCTCATTCCTACTTTAGCACTGGTGTAAACGCTTCAAATTATCATACCGTTGCTCTCTCATTCATACCTGCGCATGCACTTGAAAGTTACTTTACCAATAAAAGACGCAAAGAGAGAAATAGAACAAAAGTGCTGGCTGGATTGGCAAACACACTTCATAAAACTGCATTTTCTTTTTTATTCTCCCCCGTGTTACATGCTTAACCTCCCCATGTGTAATTTCTCTTAACCTGCTGTCTCAGGAAGAGAATTTCATCTACAGGCTCTTTCTGTGTTTTTTTCCCTAGTCTGTCTTTCCCATTTCTTAGCTGTGTAACTGTTCCTTTACGCGCTCTATTTAAACGCCATCAATCTCATTTGAGCTCCTTGCTCCCGCTTCTGTTTTCTCCACCTCTCATACTGCCAGTTCTCTCTTTCTCTGTGGTTGGTGGCTACTTTCCTGAGCTTCCGAAGCCACGTGGTTCCTGCCTCTTGTTGTCAGACTTGAATTGGAAAAGGAACCATATTAACAAGCCTTTACCACTCACACACGGCGGAAGTTTATACTTTAATTCAGTGAGCTAAGAAAAGCGTGTTGTGGGTCCCCTACGAGCCATGGTGCTTGCTTCATCATGATTTGGCACCAGTCATTAGCCGCAGCTCTGCTAATGAGCCACTGAGGTCAGTTTCAATATTTACTCAAAAACATAACCATGCAGCCCACCCCTCAACTGTGTATTTATCTTGCTTTTCTGCTGTTCGTGTGATTAGCTGGGAGGAGCTCACGGCGACATCCTCCCTATAAAAGTGTAGATGGATCACTCTCTAACTCTTTCTTGCTTCACATACAAATGGCTTGAAAGGTGCAGGGAAGATGCAGGTCTAATAGACAGAATAGAAGGTCTGTGCCAGGTGGGTTTCTCTGCATTGGTGTCCCATCACAGGTCCGCAAGTGTAATGTGTGATCTTTGACTCCTGGCATTTCACAAGCAGGCGGCCAGGAAACGGTTTCAGCCTATCAACCACTGAGGAGACGCAGCCTCTGAATGAGGAATGAGGAAGCAATGAATACATCCAGCCTATCACAGGAACAGCCCTGAGTGTTCCGAATTATAAATTCTCCATGTCAGTGTATGTCGTTGAGCCCAAGTAGCTCGCCGTGATCGTATAGTGGTTAGTACTCTGCGTTGTGGCCGCAGCAACCTCGGTTCGAATCCGAGTCACGGCATTGTGGTTGGCAATGTCACGGCAGTTGGGTGTTAATTTTACAGAATTAGCAAATGTACCAGTGGTTTTTGTAAAATGTCTATTAAAAACAGATCCTTTCAAATATTTAAACCATCTAACAACAAATGATTTAAACTCGCATGATTATAAGCTGTAGCTATAATGTATTTACTTACATAAATTATCGTTCTTGAACCTATTGGGGGTGGAGGGGGAGCGGAGCTCACCCCCCAGGTGCAGTTGAGTGACCTGTGTTGTGGCTCTCTAGAGGGAAGGCACAAATTTTGCTGTCACCCAGCCCAATCCAGACGTGTATTGGGGCCAGGTTTCAGGCAAATAGAGCAGTAAGTGCAGAGAAATGTTCACTCTCTAAAAGTGGCATTTCTAAAATAGTAAAGTTAAATCCAACCTCACCAGTAAGTAGGATTTTCAATAAATAAATAAAGCTACTCCTCTCCGATATGGAATTACCAAATAAAAAGTATAGGGGAATACACAGAGCTAACCTATGAGAGGGGTAGACGTCACAGTAGTGAAAAATGAAATAGACTGTTTGGTACTTACAGGACACGCGAACCACCAAAGTACATATCTTATTTTTTACTTACATAGCATCATGCACCTAGGACTACCTAGGGCCTACCTTAGGTGTAAATTATATGTAATAAAAGGGGAGTTTAAGGCTTGGCAAGTAGGCTGGGACTCCCCTGGGAGACCCCTGAGTCTATGCCCAGAACCATAACTCTGCCAGTCGAGTACTTACCTAAAAGCCGATAACTCACTTTTCTTCCATAGGCTAACATTGAGTTGTTTCACTTGGAAATTCTTCTAAGTGGTGTGGAGTTTTGGAACTTTAAAATATTAATCTAAAATCAGCCGAACAACGAATTCTGATTTACTCACCTGTTATCAGGAGAGACCTCAGTGCTGCATCTTGGAGCTCAGTACTGACCCTGAAAAGTAATTTTAACCGTACTTACCAGTAACTCGAATTTCCTTCCATGGGATATCATTGCCTGCTTTTTGCTGAAAATTTTCTAAGTGTCGATTTTTGAAACTTACAAATATTCTTTAAAAATCGTACCAACTGTGAAAACGTAATTGTTTACCTGTTTTAGATAGATGTCCCAGTACTGAGCCTAGGAGCCCAGCACTGGATTACAAAAGTAACGAGAACGTACTTTACCCGTAACTTGAATTTTCTTCCATAGGAAACCATTGACTGTTTTTCTGTGAAATTTCTTCTGTGTCGATTTTGCAAACATGTAAATATTCCTTAAAAATCGCCTGTATAACTTAAACGCAGTTTCTCAACTGCTTACAGGTGGTACAGTAGTGCTGGATCTAGGATCCAACACTGACCTAGAAAAAGTAACCATAACCCCACTTACCTGCTAAGTGAATTTCCTTCCATAGGATAACATTGGTAATTTGATCAGCAAAAGTTTCGAAGTGTCAACTTTTAAAATAGCAAAATATTGCTTAAAAATCACAACAGTAACTAAAACGAATTTACTCACTTGTTTCCAAGAACTGTCCCAGGACTGAATCTAGGATCCAGTCCTGGATTTAGAAAAGTAATCCTGAAAGTAATTAATTGCATATAACTTAAAATTCCCATTGAGCTCAATGTATTATTGTGATTCAAATTGTGTTGCCTATTGCAATAAACTGTAACTATGACCTGCAAAAGTCAATTGCCTATTGCAAAGTATTTAACTAAAGCATCTCATTCTGAGAAAGTATATTTTGATACCTATTGTTGGTTCTAAAATAAAACAACAATATCTTTTGTATGCAAACCAATGGCCTAGAGTTCAGTTCTTGAGTGTGTGAGACCATTTGCTGACTGAGTGTGTACAACAAATGTTTTACACTGTACTCTGATACTGCCTTACTGCTCGGCAAGCTACCACTTTAGAGAGTAAGGTTATATCTAACTTTAGCCTCTGCCAAACCTCTGGGGACTGGGGACTCTGTGCACACTGTACCTATTTGGGAACAGTATATACAGAGCCACTTTCTCACAGTAGTGATAAAGTGATTAGAGTCCTAAGGCCAACATAAAGATACAGCAAAACGTGAGGTGAAAAGCAAAAAGGTTGCTGGTATGCCACCTTAAGGATGCCAGGTCTAACAAAAACTGAACTAAGGATAACATGAGTAAAACATCAGGTTTCTCTACTGCATTTGGTGAGACAAGTGGGCCTTCTTTTATCTTCCATTCAAGCAATCTTTGACAGACCCCTTTATTATAGAGCTTTTCAAGGATTAAAGATAAGGCACTTACAAAGGAGTCCCAAATACTCAGAGATGGTTGACTTCTGTAATATGGGTCGTAGACTAAAAGCAGCGCAAAAACAGAGGTCCAAAAAACTTGAGTGCCACAAGAGAGTTTGAATGCAAGCGTATCCTTTTACAGATCCAGAGATATACTCATGCAATTTTTGTTTTTAGGACAGAACGTGCATGATGAAAAAAACATTGTTTTTAAAAAGCGCATTGCAGAATATCAGTACTTTGATGTGGGAAAACTTCAAAACTTTCAAACAAAATATTTGTAGGCACCTAACAGCAAGTTGTTGTGGCCGAGTGGTTAAGGCGATGGACTAGAAATCCATTGGGGTATCCCTGCGCAGGTTCGAATCCTGCCAACAACGAGAATCTTTTTATTATCGGCTACAATTTCAGAAGTTAACCTTTAGTATTTCTTCTATTTCAGTTTTATAAATAGGTGGCTTATTTTTGTGTCACTATTGCCTCTCCACATATTTGTTATCGCTACCTCTTTCATGTCTTTGCTACACCTCATTCCTACTTTAGCACTGGTGTAAACGCTTCAAATTATCATACCGTTGCTCTCTCATTCATACCTGCGCATGCACTTGAAAGTTACTTTACCAATAAAAGACGCAAAGAGAGAAATAGAACAAAAGTGCTGGCTGGATTGGCAAACACACTTCATAAAACTGCATTTTCTTTTTTATTCTCCCCCGTGTTACATGCTTAACCTCCCCATGTGTAATTTCTCTTAACCTGCTGTCCCAGGAAGAGAATTTCATCTACAGGCTCTTTCTGTGTTTTTTTCCCTAGTCTGTCTTTCCCATTTCTTAGCTGTGTAACTGTTCCTTTACGCGCTCTATTTAAACGCCATCAATCTCATTTGAGCTCCTTGCTCCCGCTTCTGTTTTCTCCACCTCTCATACTGCCAGTTCTCTCTTTCTCTGTGGTTGGTGGCTACTTTCCTGAGCTTCCGAAGCCACGTGGTTCCTGCCTCTTGTTGTCAGACTTGAATTGGAAAAGGAACCATATTAACAAGCCTTTACCACTCACACACGGCGGAAGTTTATACTTTAATTCAGTGAGCTAAGAAAAGCGTGTTGTGGGTCCCCTACGAGCCATGGTGCTTGCTTCATCATGATTTGGCACCAGTCATTAGCCGCAGCTCTGCTAATGAGCCACTGAGGTCAATTTCAATATTTACTCAAAAACATAACCATGCAGCCCACCCCTCAACTGTGTATTTATCTTGCTTTTCTGCTGTTCGTGTGATTAGCTGGGAGGAGCTCACGGCGACATCCTCCCTATAAAAGTGTAGATGGATCACTCTCTAACTCTTTCTTGCTTCACATACAAATGGCTTGAAAGGTGCAGGGAAGATGCAGGTCTAATAGACAGAATAGAAGGTCTGTGCCAGGTGGGTTTCTCTGCATTGGTGTCCCATCACAGGTCCGCAAGTGTAATGTGTGATCTTTGACTCCTGGCATTTCACAAGCAGGCGGCCAGGAAACGGTTTCAGCCTATCAACCACTGAGGAGACGCAGCCTCTGAATGAGGAATGAGGAAGCAATGAATACATCCAGCCTATCACAGGAACAGCCCTGAGTGTTCCGAATTATAAATTCTCCATGTCAGTGTATGTCGTTGAGCCCAAGTAGCTCGCCGTGATCGTATAGTGGTTAGTACTCTGCGTTGTGGCCGCAGCAACCTCGGTTCGAATCCGAGTCACGGCATTGTGGTTGGCAATGTCACGGCAGTTGGGTGTTAATTTTACAGAATTAGCAAATGTACCAGTGGTTTTTGTAAAATGTCTATTAAAAACAGATCCTTTCAAATATTTAAACCATCTAACAACAAATGATTTAAACTCGCATGATTATAAGCTGTAGCTATAATGTATTTACTTACATAAATTATCGTTCTTGAACCTATTGGGGGTGGAGGGGGAGCGGAGCTCACCCCCCAGGTGCAGTTGAGTGACCTGTGTTGTGGCTCTCTAGAGGGAAGGCACAAATTTTGCTGTCACCCAGCCCAATCCAGACGTGTATTGGGGCCAGGTTTCAGGCAAATAGAGCAGTAAGTGCAGAGAAATGTTCACTCTCTAAAAGTGGCATTTCTAAAATAGTAAAGTTAAATCCAACCTCACCAGTAAGTAGGATTTTCAATAAATAAATAAAGCTACTCCTCTCCGATATGGAATTACCAAATAAAAAGTATAGGGGAATACACAGAGCTAACCTATGAGAGGGGTAGACCTCACAGTAGTGAAAAATGAAATAGACTGTTTGGTACTTACAGGACACGCGAACCACCAAAGTACATATCTTATTTTTTACTTACATAGCATCATGCACCTGGGACTACCTAGGGCCTACCTTAGGTGTAAATTATATGTAATAAAAGGGGAGTTTAAGGCTTGGCAAGTAGGCTGGGACTCCCCTGGGAGACCCCTGAGTCTATGCCCAGAACCATAACTCTGCCAGTCGAGTGCTTACCTAAAAGCCGATAACTCACTTTTCTTCCATAGGCTAACATTGAGTTGTTTCACTTGGAAATTCTTCTAAGTGGTGTGGAGTTTTGGAACTTTAAAATATTCATCTAAAATCAGCCGAACAACGAATTCTGATTTACTCACCTGTTATCAGGAGAGACCTCAGTGCTGCATCTTGGAGCTCAGTACTGACCCTGAAAAGTAATTTTAACCGTACTTACCAGTAACTCGAATTTCCTTCCATGGGATATCATTGCCTGCTTTTTGCTGAACATTTTCTAAGTGTCGATTTTTGAAACTTACAAATATTCTTTAAAAATCGTACCAACTGTGAAAACGTAATTGTTTACCTGTTTTAGATAGATGTCCCAGTACTGAGCCTAGGAGCCCATCACTGGATTACAAAAGTAACGAGAACGTACTTTACCCGTAACTTGAATTTTCTTCCATAGGAAACCATTGACTGTTTTTCTGTGAAATTTCTTCTGTGTCGATTTTGCAAACATGTAAATATTCCTTACAAATCGCCTGTATAACTTAAACGCAGTTTCTCAACTGCTTACAGGTGGTACAGTAGTGCTGGATCTAGGATCCAACACTGACCTAGAAAAAGTAACCATAACCCCACTTACCTGCTAAGTGAATTTCCTTCCATAGGATAACATTGGTAATTTGATCAGCAAAAGTTTCTAAGTGTCAACTTTTAAAATAGCAAAATATTGCTTAAAAATCACAACAGTAACTAAAACGAATTTACTCACTTGTTTCCAAGAACTGTCCCAGGACTGAATCTAGGATCCAGTCCTGGATTTAGAAAAGTAATCCTGAAAGTAATTAATTGCATATAACTTCAAATTCCCATTGAGCTCAATGTATTATTGTGATTCAAATTGTGTTGCCTATTGCAATAAACTGTAACTATGACCTGCAAAAGTCAATTGCCTATTGCAAAGTATTTAACTAAAGCATCTCATTCTGAGAAAGTATATTTTGATACCTATTGTTGGTTCTAAAATAAAACAACAATATCTTTTGTATGCAAACCAATGGCCTAGAGTTCAGTTCTTGAGTGTGTGAGACCATTTGCTGACTGAGTGTGTACAACAAATGTTTTACACTGTACTCTGATACTGCCTTACTGCTCGGCAAGCTACCACTTTAGAGAGTAAGGTTATATCTAACTTTAGCCTCTGCCAAACCTCTGGGGACTGGGGACTCTGTGCACACTGTACCTATTTGGGAACAGTATATACAGAGCCACTTTCTCACAGTAGTGATAAAGTGATTAGAGTCCTAAGGCCAACATAAAGATACAGCAAAACGTGAGGTGAAAAGCAAAAAGGTTGCTGGTAGGCCACCTTAAGGATGCCAGGTCTAACAAAAACTGAACTAAGGATAACATGAGTAAAACATCAGGTTTCTCTACTGCATTTGGTGAGACAAGTGGGCCTTCTTTTATCTTCCATTCAAGCAATCTTTGACAGACCCCTTTATTATAGAGCTTTTCAAGGATTAAAGATAAGGCACTTACAAAGGAGTCCCAAATACTCAGAGATGGTTGACTTCTGTAATATGGGTCGTAGACTAAAAGCAGCGCAAAAACAGAGGTCCAAAAAACTTGAGTGCCACAAGAGAGTTTGAATGCAAGCGTATCCTTTTACAGATCCAGAGATATACTCATGCAATTTTTGTTTTTAGGACAGAACGTGCATGATGAAAAAAACATTGTTTTTAAAAAGCGCATTGCAGAATATCAGTACTTTGATGTGGGAAAACTTCAAAACTTTCAAACAAAATATTTGTAGGCACCTAACAGCAAGTTGTTGTGGCCGAGTGGTTAAGGCGATGGACTAGAAATCCATTGGGGTATCCCCGCGCAGGTTCGAATCCTGCCAACAACGAGAATCTTTTTATTATCGGCTACAATTTCAGAAGTTAACCTTTAGTATTTCTTCCATTTCAGTTTTATAAATAGGTGGCTTATTTTTGTGTCACTATTGCCTCTCCACATATTTGTTATCGCTACCTCTTTCATGTATTTGCTACACCTCATTCCTACTTTAGCACTGGTGTAAACGCTTCAAATTATCATACCGTTGCTCTCTCATTCATACCTGCGCATGCACTTGAAAGTTACTTTACCAATAAAAGACGCAAAGAGAGAAATAGAACAAAAGTGCTGGCTGGATTGGCAAACACACTTCATAAAACTGCATTTTCTTTTTTATTCTCCCCCGTGTTACATGCTTAACCTCCCCATGTGTAATTTCTCTTAACCTGCTGTCTCAGGAAGAGAATTTCATCTACAGGCTCTTTCTGTGTTTTTTTCCCTAGTCTGTCTTTCCCATTTCTTAGCTGTGTAACTGTTCCTTTACGCACTCTATTTAAACGCCATCAATCTCATTTGAGCTCCTTGCTCCCGCTTCTGTTTTCTCCACCTCTCATACTGCCAGTTCTCTCTTTCTCTGTGGTTGGTGGCTACTTTCCTGAGCTTCCGAAGCCACGTGGTTCCTGCCTCTTGTTGTCAGACTTGAATTGGAAAAGGAACCATATTAACAAGCCTTTACCACTCACACACGGCGGAAGTTTATACTTTAATTCAGTGAGCTAAGAAAAGCGTGTTGTGGGTCCCCTACGAGCCATGGTGCTTGCTTCATCATGATTTGGCACCAGTCATTAGCCGCAGCTCTGCTAATGAGCCACTGAGGTCAGTTTCAATATTTACTCAAAAACATAACCATGCAGCCCACCCCTCAACTGTGTATTTATCTTGCTTTTCTGCTGTTCGTGTGATTAGCTGGGAGGAGCTCACGGCGACATCCTCCCTATAAAAGTGTAGATGGATCACTCTCTAACTCTTTCTTGCTTCACATACAAATGGCTTGAAAGGTGCAGGGAAGATGCAGGTCTAATAGACAGAATAGAAGGTCTGTGCCAGGTGGGTTTCTCTGCATTGGTGTCCCATCACAGGTCCGCAAGTGTAATGTGTGATCTTTGACTCCTGGCATTTCACAAGCAGGCGGCCAGGAAACGGTTTCAGCCTATCAACCACTGAGGAGACGCAGCCTCTGAATGAGGAATGAGGAAGCAATGAATACATCCAGCCTATCACAGGAACAGCCCTGAGTGTTCCGAATTATAAATTCTCCATGTCAGTGTATGTCGTTGAGCCCAAGTAGCTCGCCGTGATCGTATAGTGGTTAGTACTCTGCGTTGTGGCTGCAGCAACCTCGGTTCGAATCCGAGTCACGGCATTGTGGTTGGCAATGTCACGGCAGTTGGGTGTTAATTTTACAGAATTAGCAAATGTACCAGTGGTTTTTGTAAAATGTCTATTAAAAACAGATCCTTTCAAATATTTAAACCATCTAACAACAAATGATTTAAACTCGCATGATTATAAGCTGTAGCTATAATGTATTTACTTACATAAATTATCGTTCTTGAACCTATTGGGGGTGGAGGGGGAGCGGAGCTCACCCCCCAGGTGCAGTTGAGTGACCTGTGTTGTGGCTCTCTAGAGGGAAGGCACACATTTTGCTGTCACCCAGCCCAATCCAGACGTGTATTGGGGCCAGGTTTCAGGCAAATAGAGCAGTAAGTGCAGAGAAATGTTCACTCTCTAAAAGTGGCATTTCTAAAATAGTAAAGTTAAATCCAACCTCACCAGTAAGTAGGATTTTCAATAAATAAATAAAGCTACTCCTCTCCGATATGGAATTACCAAATAAAAAGTATAGGGGAATACACAGAGCTAACCTATGAGAGGGGTAGACCTCACAGTAGTGAAAAATGAAATAGACTGTTTGGTACTTACAGGACACGCGAACTACCAAAGTACATATCTTATTTTTTACTTACATAGCATCATGCACCTAGGACTACCTAGGGCCTACCTTAGGTGTAAATTATATGTAATAAAAGGGGAGTTTAAGGCTTGGCAAGTAGGCTGGGACTCCCCTGGGAGACCCCTGAGTCTATGCCCAGAACCATAACTCTGACAGTCGAGTACTTACCTAAAAGCCGATAACTCACTTTTCTTCCATAGGCTAACATTGAGTTGTTTCACTTGGAAATTCTTCTAAGTGGTGTGGAGTTTTGGAACTTTAAAATATTAATCTAAAATCAGCCGAACAACGAATTCTGATTTACTCACCTGTTATCAGGAGAGACCTCAGTGCTGCATCTTGGAGCTCAGTACTGACCCTGAAAAGTAATTTTAACCGTACTTACCAGTAACTCGAATTTCCTTCCATGGGATATCATTGCCTGCTTTTTGCTGAACATTTTCTAAGTGTCGATTTTTGAAACTTACAAATATTCTTTAAAAATCGTACCAACTGTGAAAACGTAATTGTTTACCTGTTTTAGATAGATGTCCCAGTACTGAGCCTAGGAGCCCATCACTGGATTACAAAAGTAACGAGAACGTACTTTACCCGTAACTTGAATTTTCTTCCATAGGAAACCATTGACTGTTTTTCTGTGAAATTTCTTCTGTGTCGATTTTGCAAACATGTAAATATTCCTTAAAAATCGCCTGTATAACTTAAACGCAGTTTCTCAACTGCTTACAGGTGGTACAGTAGTGCTGGATCTAGGATCCAACACTGACCTAGAAAAAGTAACCATAACCCCACTTACCTGCTAAGTGAATTTCCTTCCATAGGATAACATTGGTAATTTGATCAGCAAAAGTTTCTAAGTGTCAACTTTTAAAATAGCAAAATATTGCTTAAAAATCACAACAGTAACTAAAACGAATTTACTCACTTGTTTCCAAGAACTGTCCCAGGACTGAATCTAGGATCCAGTCCTGGATTTAGAAAAGTAATCCTGAAAGTAATTAATTGCATATAACTTCAAATTCCCATTGAGCTCAATGTATTATTGTGATTCAAATTGTGTTGCCTATTGCAATAAACTGTAACTATGACCTGCAAAAGTCAATTGCCTATTGCAAAGTATTTAACTAAAGCATCTCATTCTGAGAAAGTATATTTTGATACCTATTGTTGGTTCTAAAATAAAACAACAATATCTTTTGTATGCAAACCAATGGCCTAGAGTTCAGTTCTTGAGTGTGTGAGACCATTTGCTGACTGAGTGTGTACAACAAATGTTTTACACTGTACTCTGATACTGCCTTACTGCTCGGCAAGCTACCACTTTAGAGAGTAAGGTTATATCTAACTTTAGCCTCTGCCAAACCTCTGGGGACTGGGGACTCTGTGCACACTGTACCTATTTGGGAACAGTATATACAGAGCCACTTTCTCACAGTAGTGATAAAGTGATTAGAGTCCTAAGGCCAACATAAAGATACAGCAAAACGTGAGGTGAAAAGCAAAAAGGTTGCTGGTAGGCCACCTTAAGGATGCCAGGTCTAACAAAAACTGAACTAAGGATAACATGAGTAAAACATCAGGTTTCTCTACTGCATTTGGTGAGACAAGTGGGCCTTCTTTTATCTTCCATTCAAGCAATCTTTGACAGACCCCTTTATTATAGAGCTTTTCAAGGATTAAAGATAAGGCACTTACAAAGGAGTCCCAAATACTCAGAGATGGTTGACTTCTGTAATATGGGTCGTAGACTAAAAGCAGCGCAAAAACAGAGGTCCAAAAAACTTGAGTGCCACAAGAGAGTTTGAATGCAAGCGTATCCTTTTACAGATCCAGAGATATACTCATGCAATTTTTGTTTTTAGGACAGAACGTGCATGATGAAAAAAACATTGTTTTTAAAAAGCGCATTGCAGAATATCAGTACTTTGATGTGGGAAAACTTCAAAACTTTCAAACAAAATATTTGTAGGCACCTAACAGCAAGTTGTTGTGGCCGAGTGGTTAAGGCGATGGACTAGAAATCCATTGGGGTATCCCCGCGCAGGTTCGAATCCTGCCAACAACGAGAATCATTTTATTATCGGCTACAATTTCAGAAGTTAACCTTTAGTATTTCTTCCATTTCAGTTTTATAAATAGGTGGCTTATTTTTGTGTCACTATTGCCTCTCCACATATTTGTTATCGCTACCTCTTTCATGTATTTGCTACACCTCATTCCTACTTTAGCACTGGTGTAAACGCTTCAAATTATCATACCGTTGCTCTCTCATTCATACCTGCGCATGCACTTGAAAGTTACTTTACCAATAAAAGACGCAAAGAGAGAAATAGAACAAAAGTGCTGGCTGGATTGGCAAACACACTTCATAAAACTGCATTTTCTTTTTTATTCTCCCCCGTGTTACATGCTTAACCTCCCCATGTGTAATTTCTCTTAACCTGCTGTCTCAGGAAGAGAATTTCATCTACAGGCTCTTTCTGTGTTTTTTTCCCTAGTCTGTCTTTCCCATTTCTTAGCTGTGTAACTGTTCCTTTACGCACTCTATTTAAACGCCATCAATCTCATTTGAGCTCCTTGCTCCCGCTTCTGTTTTCTCCACCTCTCATACTGCCAGTTCTCTCTTTCTCTGTGGTTGGTGGCTACTTTCCTGAGCTTCCGAAGCCACGTGGTTCCTGCCTCTTGTTGTCAGACTTGAATTGGAAAAGGAACCATATTAACAAGCCTTTACCACTCACACACGGCGGAAGTTTATACTTTAATTCAGTGAGCTAAGAAAAGCGTGTTGTGGGTCCCCTACGAGCCATGGTGCTTGCTTCATCATGATTTGGCACCAGTCATTAGCCGCAGCTCTGCTAATGAGCCACTGAGGTCAGTTTCAATATTTACTCAAAAACATAACCATGCAGCCCACCCCTCAACTGTGTATTTATCTTGCTTTTCTGCTGTTCGTGTGATTAGCTGGGAGGAGCTCACGGCGACATCCTCCCTATAAAAGTGTAGATGGATCACTCTCTAACTCTTTCTTGCTTCACATACAAATGGCTTGAAAGGTGCAGGGAAGATGCAGGTCTAATAGACAGAATAGAAGGTCTGTGCCAGGTGGGTTTCTCTGCATTGGTGTCCCATCACAGGTCCGCAAGTGTAATGTGTGATCTTTGACTCCTGGCATTTCACAAGCAGGCGGCCAGGAAACGGTTTCAGCCTATCAACCACTGAGGAGACGCAGCCTCTGAATGAGGAATGAGGAAGCAATGAATACATCCAGCCTATCACAGGAACAGCCCTGAGTGTTCCGAATTATAAATTCTCCATGTCACTGTATGTCGTTGAGCCCAAGTAGCTCGCCGTGATCGTATAGTGGTTAGTACTCTGCGTTGTGGCTGCAGCAACCTCGGTTCGAATCCGAGTCACGGCATTGTGGTTGGCAATGTCACGGCAGTTGGGTGTTAATTTTACAGAATTAGCAAATGTACCAGTGGTTTTTGTAAAATGTCTATTAAAAACAGATCCTTTCAAATATTTAAACCATCTAACAACAAATGATTTAAACTCGCATGATTATAAGCTGTAGCTATAATGTATTTACTTACATAAATTATCGTTCTTGAACCTATTGGGGGTGGAGGGGGAGCAGAGCTCACCCCCCAGGTGCAGTTGAGTGACCTGTGTTGTGGCTCTCTAGAGGGAAGGCACAAATTTTGCTGTCACCCAGCCCAATCCAGACGTGTATTGGGCCAGGTTTCAGGCAAATAGAGCAGTAAGTGCAGAGAAATGTTCACTCTCTAAAAGTGGCATTTCTAAAATAGTAAAGTTAAATCCAACCTCACCAGTAAGTAGGATTTTCAATAAATAAATAAAGCTACTCCTCTCCGATATGGAATTACCAAATAAAAAGTATAGGGGAATACACAGAGCTAACCTATGAGAGGGGTAGACCTCACAGTAGTGAAAAATGAAATAGACTGTTTGGTACTTACAGGACACGCGAACCACCAAAGTACATATCTTATTTTTTACTTACATAGCATCATGCACCTAGGACTACCTAGGGCCTACCTTAGGTGTAAATTATATGTAATAAAAGGGGAGTTTAAGGCTTGGCAAGTAGGCTGGGACTCCCCTGGGAGACCCCTGAGTCTATGCCCAGAACCATAACTCTGCCAGTCGAGTACTTACCTAAAAGCCGATAACTCACTTTTCTTCCATAGGCTAACATTGAGTGGTTTCACTTGGAAATTCTTCTAAGTGGTGTGGAGTTTTGGAACTTTAAAATATTCATCTAAAATCAGCCGAACAACGAATTCTGATTTACTCACCTGTTATCAGGAGAGACCTCAGTGCTGAATCTTGGAGCTCAGTACTGACCCTGAAAAGTAATTTTAACCATACTTACCAGTAACTCGAATTTCCTTCCATGGGATATCATTGCCTGCTTTTTGCTGAAAATTTTCTATGTGTCGATTTTTGAAACTTACAAATATTCTGTAAAAATCGTACCAACTGTGAAAACGTAATTGTTTACCTGTTTTAGATAGATGTCCCAGTACTGAGCCTAGGAGCCCAGCATTGGATTACAAAAGTAACGAGAACGTACTTTACCCGTAACTTGAATTTTCTTCCATAGGAAACCATTGACTGTTTTTCTGTGAAATTTCTTCTAAGTGTCGATTTTGCAAACATGTAAATATTCCTTAAAAATCGCCTGTATAACTTAAACGCAGTTTCTCAACTGCTTACAGGTGGTACAGTAGTGCTGGATCTAGGATCCAACACTGACCTAGAAAAAGTAACCATAACCCCACTTACCTGCTAAGTGAATTTCCTTCCATAGGATAACATTGGTAATTTGATCAGCAAAAGTTTCGAAGTGTCAACTTTTAAAATAGCAAAATATTGCTTAAAAATCACAACAGTAACTAAAACGAATTTACTCACTTGTTTCCAAGAACTGTCCCAGGACTGAATCTAGGATCCAGTCCTGGATTTAGAAAAGTAATCCTGAAAGTAATTAATTGCATATAACTTAAAATTCCCATTGAGCTCAATGTATTATTGTGATTCAAATTGTGTTGCCTATTGCAATAAACTGTAACTATGACCTGCAAAAGTCAATTGCCTATTGCAAAGTATTTAACTAAAGCATCTCATTCTAAGAAAGTATATTTTGATACCTATTGTTGGTTCTAAAATAAAACAACAATATCTGTTGTATGCAAACCAATGGCCTAGAGTTCAGTTCTTGAGTGTGTGAGACCATTTGCTGACTGAGTGTGTACAACAAATGTTTTACACTGTACTCTGATACTGCCTTACTGCTCGGCAAGCTACCACTTTAGAGAGTAAGGTTATATCTAACTTTAGCCTCTGCCAAACCTCTGGGGACTGGGGACTCTGTGCACACTGTACCTATTTGGGAACAGTATATACAGAGCCACTTTCTCACAGTAGTGATAAAGTGATTAGAGTCCTAAGGCCAACATAAAGATACAGCAAAACGTGAGGTGAAAAGCAAAAAGGTTGCTGGTAGGCCACCTTAAGGATGCCAGGTCTAACAAAAACTGAACTAAGGATAACATGAGTAAAACATCAGGTTTCTCTACTGCATTTGGTGAGACAAGTGGGCCTTCTTTTATCTTCCATTCAAGCAATCTTTGACAGACCCCTTTATTATAGAGCTTTTCAAGGATTAAAGATAAGGCACTTACAAAGGAGTCCCAAATACTCAGAGATGGTTGACTTCTGTAATATGGGTCGTAGACTAAAAGCAGCGCAAAAACAGAGTGCAACAGGGTCCAAAAAACTTGAGTGCCACAAGAGAGTTTGAATGCAAGCGTATCCTTTTAAAGATCCAGAGATATACTCATGCAATTTTTGTTTTTAGGACAGAACGTGCATGATGAAAAAAACATTGTTTTTAAAAAGCGCATTGCAGAATATCAGTACTTTGATGTGGGAAAACTTCAAAACTTTCAAACAAAATTTTTGTAGGCAGTTTACAGCAAGTTGTTGTGGCCGAGTGGTTAAGGCGATGGACTAGAAATCCATTGGGGTATCCCCGCGCAGGTTCGAATCCTGCCAACAACGAGAATCTTTTTTATTATCGGCTACAATTTCAGAAGTTAACCTTTAGTATTTCTTCCATTTCAGTTTTATAAATAGGTGGCTTATTTTTGTGTCACTATTGCCTCTCCACATATTTGTTATCGCTACCTCTTTCATGTCTTTGCTACACCTCATTCCTACTTTAGCACTGGTGTAAACGCTTCAAATTATTATACCGTTGCTCTCTCATTCATACCTGCGCATGCACTTGAAAGTTACTTTACCAATAAAAGACGCAAAGAGAGAAATAGAACAAAAGTGCTGGCTGGATTGGCAAACACACTTCATAAAACTGCATTTTCTTTTTTATTCTCCCCCGTGTTACATGCTTAACCTCCCCATGTGTAATTTCTCTTAACCTGCTGTCCCAGGAAGAGAATTTCATCTTCAGGCTCTTTCTGTGTTTTTTTTGCCTAGTCTGTCTTTCCCATTTCTTAGCTGTGTAACTGTTCCTTTACGCGCTCTATTTAAACGCCATGAATCTCATTTGAGCTCCTTGCTCCCGCTTCTGTTTTCTCCACCTCTCATACTGCCAGTTCTCTCTTTCTCTGTGGTTGGTGGCTACTTTCCTGAGCTTCCGAAGCCACGTGGTTCCTGCCTCTTGTTGTCAGACTTGAATTGGAAAAGGAACCATATTAACAAGCCTTTACCACTCACACACGGCGGAAGTTTATACTTTAATTCAGTGAGCTAAGAAAAGCGTGTTGTGGGTCCCCTACGAGCCATGGTGCTTGCTTCATCATGATTTGGCACCAGTCATTAGCCGCAGCTCTGCTAATGAGCCACTGAGGTCAGTTTCAATATTTACTCAAAAACATAACCATGCAGCCCACCCCTCAACTGTGTATTTATCATGCTTTTCTGCTGTTCGTGTGATTAGCTGGGAGGAGCTCACGGCGACATCCTCCCTATAAAAGTGTAGATGGATCACTCTCTAACTCTTTCTTGCTTCA
Source organism: Triturus cristatus (assembly GCF_964204655.1). Classification (NCBI taxonomy): domain Eukaryota; kingdom Metazoa; phylum Chordata; class Amphibia; order Caudata; family Salamandridae; genus Triturus; species Triturus cristatus. The sequence goes on from NC_140595.1 coordinate 725,290,126, forward strand.
CATACAAATGGCTTGAAAGGTGCAGGGAAGATGCAGGTCTAATAGACAGAATAGAAGGTCTGTGCCAGGTGGGTTTCTCTGCATTGGTGTCCCATCACAGGTCCGCAAGTGTAATGTGTGATCTTTGACTCCTGGCATTTCACAAGCAGGCGGCCAGGAAACGGTTTCAGCCTATCAACCACTGAGGAGACGCAGCCTCTGAATGAGGAATGAGGAAGCAATGAATACATCCAGCCTATCACAGGAACAGCCCTGAGTGTTCCGAATTATAAATTCTCCATGTCACTGTATGTCGTTGAGCCCAAGTAGCTCGCCGTGATCGTATAGTGGTTAGTACTCTGCGTTGTGGCCGCAGCAACCTCGGTTTGAATCCGAGTCACGGCATTGTGGTTGGCAGTGTCACGGCAGTTGGGTGTTAATTTTACAGAATTAGCAAATGTACCAGTGGTTTTTGTAAAATGTCTATTAAAAACAGATCCTTTCAAATATTTAAACCATCTAACAACAAATGATTTAAACTCGCATGATTATAAGATGTAGCTATAATGTATTTACTTACATAAATTATCGTTCTTGAACCTATTGGGGGTGGAGGGGGAGCGGAGCTCACCCCCCAGGTGCAGTTGAGTGACCTGTGTTGTGGCTCTCTAGAGGGAAGGCACAAATTCTGCTGTCACCCAGCCCAATCCAGACGTGTATTGGGGCCAGGTTTCAGGCAAATAGAGCAGTAAGTGCAGAGAAATGTTCACTCTCTAAAAGTGGCATTTCTAAAATAGTAAAGTTAAATCCAACCTCACCAGTAAGTAGGATTTTCAATAAATAAATAAAGCTACTCCTCTCCGATATGGAATTACCAAATAAAAAGTATAGGGGAATACACAGAGCTAACCTATGAGAGGGGTAGACCTCACAGTAGTGAAAAATGAAATAGACTGTTTGGTACTTACAGGACACGCGAACCACCAAAGTACATATCTTATTTTTTACTTACATAGCATCATGCACCTAGGACTACCTAGGGCCTACCTTAGGTGTAAATTATATGTAATAAAAGGGGAGTTTAAGGCTTGGCAAGTAGGCTGGGACTCCCCTGGGAGACCCCTGAGTCTATGCCCAGAACCATAACTCTGCCAGTCGAGTACTTACCTAAAAGCCGATAACTCACTTTTCTTCCATAGGCTAAAATTTCGTTGTTTCACTTGGAAATTCTTCTAAGTGGTGTGGAGTTTTGGAACTTTAAAATATTCATCTAAAATCAGCCGAACAACGAATTCTGATTTACTCACCTGTTATCAGGAGAGACCTCAATGCTGCATCTTGGAGCTCAGTACTGACCCTGAAAAGTAATTTTAACCGTACTTACCAGTAACTCGAATTTCCTTCCATGGGATATCATTGCCTGCTTTTTGCTGAAAATGTTCTAAGTGTCGATTTATGAAACTTACAAATATTCTTTAAAAATCGTACCAACTGTGAAAACGTAATTGTTTACCTGTTTTAGATAGATGTCCCAGTACTGAGCCTAGGAGCCCAGCACTGGATTACAAAAGTAACGAGAACGTACTTTACCCGTAACTTGAATTTTCTTCCATAGGAAACCATTGACTGTTTTTCTGTGAAATTTCTTCTAAGTGTCGATTTTGCAAACATGTAAATATTCCTTAAAAATCGCCTGTATAACTTAAACGCAGTTTCTCAACTGCTTACAGGTGGTACAGTAGTGCTGGATCTAGGATCCAAAACTGACCTAGAAAAAGGAACCATAACCCCACTTACCTGCTAAGTGAATTTCCTTCCATAGGATAACATTGGTAATTTGATCAGCAAAAGTTTCTAAGTGTCAACTTGTAAAATAGCAAAATATTGCTTAAAAATCACAACAGTAACTAAAACGAATTTACTCACTTGTTTCCAAGAACTGTCCCAGGACTGAATCTAGGATCCAGTCCTGGGTTTAGAAAAGTAATCCTGAAAGTAATTAATTGCATATAACTTAAAATTCCCATTGAGCTCAATGTATTATTGTGATTCAAATTGTGTTGCCTATTGCAATAAACTGTAACTATGACCTGCAAAAGTCAATTGCCTATTGCAAAGTATTTAACTAAAGCATCTCATTCTGAGAAAGTATATTTTGATACCTATTGTTGGTTCTAAAATAAAACAACAATATCTTTTGTATGCAAACCAATGGCCTAGAGTTCAGTTCTTGAGTGTGTGAGACCATTTGCTGACTGAGTGTGTACAACAAATGTTTTACACTGTACTCTGATACTGCCTTACTGCTCGGCAAGCTACCACTTTAGAGAGTAAGGTTATATCTAACTTTAGCCTCTGCCAAACCTCTGGGGACTGGGGACTCTGTGCACACTGTACCTATTTGGGAACAGTATATACAGAGCCACTTTCTCACAGTAGTGATAAAGTGATTAGAGTCCTAAGGCCAACATAAAGATACAGCAAAACGTGAGGTGAAAAGCAAAAAGGTTGCTGGTAGGCCACCTTAAGGATGCCAGGTCTACCAAAAACTGAACTAAGGATAACATGAGTAAAACATCAGGTTTCTCTATTGCATTTGGTGAGACAAGTGGGCCTTCTTTTATCTTCCATTCAAGCAATCTTTGACAGACCCCTTTATTATAGAGCTTTTCAAGGATTAAAGATAAGGCACTTACAAAGGAGTCCCAAATACTCAGAGATGGTTGACTTCTGTAATATGGGTCGTAGACTAAAAGCAGCGCAAAAACAGAGTGCAACAGGGTCCAAAAAACTTGAGTGCCACAAGGGAGTTTGAATGCAAGCGTATCCTTTTACAGATCCAGAGATATACTCATGCAATTTTTGTTTTTAGGACAGAACGTGCATGATGAAAAAAACATTGTTTTTAAAAAGCGCATTGCAGAATATCAGTACTTTGATGTGGGAAAACTTCAAAACTTTCAAACAAAATATTTGTAGGCAGCTTACAGCAAGTTGTTGGGGCCGAGTGGTTAAGGCGATGGACTCGAAATCCATTGGGGTATCCCCGCGCAGGTTCGAATCCTGCCAACAACGAGAATCTTTTTATTATCGGCTACAATTTCAGAAGTTAACCTTTAGTATTTCTTCCAATTTCAGTTTTATAAATAGGTGGCTTATTTTTGTGTCACTATTGCCTCTCCACATATTTGTTATCGCTACCTCTTTCATGTCTTTGCTACACCTCATTCCTACTTTAGCACTGGTGTAAACGCTTCAAATTATTATACCGTTGCTCTCTCATTCATACCTGCGCATGCACTTGAAAGTTACTTTACCAATAAAAGACGCAAAGAGAGAAATAGAACAAAAGTGCTGGCTGGATTGGCAAACACACTTCATAAAACTGCATTTTCTTTTTTATTCTCCCCCGTGTTACATGCTTAACCTCCCCATGTGTAATTTCTCTTAACCTGCTGTCCCAGGAAGAGAATTTCATCTACAGGCTCTTTCTGTGTTTTTTTCCCTAGTCTGTCTTTCCCATTTCTTAGCTGTGTAACTGTTCCTTTACGCGCTCTATTTAAACGCCATCAATCTCATTTGAGCTCCTTGCTCCCGCTTCTGTTTTCTCCACCTCTCATACTGCCAGTTCTCTCTTTCTCTGTGGTTGGTGGCTACTTTCCTGAGCTTCCGAAGCCACGTGGTTCCTGCCTCTTGTTGTCAGACTTGAATTGGAAAAGGAACCATATTAACAAGCCTTTACCACTCACACACGGCGGAAGTTTATACTTTAATTCAGTGAGCTAAGAAACGCGTGTTGTGGGTCCCCTACGAGCCATGGTGCTTGCTTCATCATGATTTGGCACCAGTCATTAGCCGCAGCTCTGCTAATGAGCCACTGAGGTCAGTTTCAATATTTACTCAAAAATATAACCATGCAGCCCACCCCTCAACTGTGTATTTATCTTGCTTTTCTGCTGTTCGTGTGATTAGCTGGGAGGAGCTCACGGCGACATCCTCCCTATAAAAGTGTAGATGGATCACTCTCTAACTCTTTCTTGCTTCACATACAAATGGCTTGAAAGGTGCAGGGAAGATGCAGGTCTAATAGACAGAATAGAAGGTCTGTGCCAGGTGGGTTTCTCTGCATTGGTGTCCCATCACAGGTCCGTAAGTGTAATGTGTGATCTTTGACTCCTGGCATTTCACAAGCAGGCGGCCAGGAAACGGTTTCAGCCTATCTACCACTGAGGAGACGCAGCCTCTGAATGAGGAATGAGGAAGCAATGAATACATCCAGCCTATCACAGGAACAGCCCTGAGTGTTCCGAATTATAAATTCTCCATGTCACTGTATGTCGTTGAGCCCAAGTAGCTCGTTGTGATCGTATAGTGGTTAGTACTCTGCGTTGTGGCCGCAGCAACCTCGGTTCGAATCCGTGTCACGGCATTGTGGTTGGCAATGTCACGGCAGTTGGGTGTTAATTTTACAGAATTAGCAAATGTACCAGTGGTTTTTGTAAAATGTCTATTAAAAACAGATCCTTTCAAATATTTAAACCATCTAACAACAAATGATTTAAACTCGCATGATTATAAGCTGTAGCTATAATGTATTTACTTACATAAATTATCGTTCTTGAACCTATTGGGGGTGGAGGGGGAGCGGAGCTCACCCCCCAGGTGCAGTTGAGTGACCTGTGTTGTGGCTCTCTAGAGGGAAGGCACAAATTTTGCTGTCACCCAGCCCAATCCAGACGTGTATTGGGGCCAGGTTTCAGGCAAATAGAGCAGTAAGTGCAGAGAAATGTTCACTCTCTAAAAGTGGCATTTCTAAAATAGTAAAGTTAAATCCAACCTCACCAGTAAGTAGGATTTTCAATAAATAAATAAAGCTACTCCTCTCCGATATGGAATTACCAAATAAAAAGTATAGGGGAATACACAGAGCTAACCTATGAGAGGGGTAGACCTCACAGTAGTGAAAAATGAAATAGACTGTTTGGTACTTACAGGACACGCGAACCACCAAAGTACATATCTTATTTTTTACTTACATAGCATCATGCACCTAGGACTACCTAGGGCCTACCTTAGGTGTAAATTATATGTAACAAAAGGGGAGTTTAAGGCTTGGCAAGTAGGCTGGGACTCCCCTGGGAGACCCCTGAGTCTATGCCCAGAACCATAACTCTGCCAGTCGAGTACTTACCTAAAAGCCGATAACTCACTTTTCTTCCATAGGCTAAAATTTCGTTGTTTCACTTGGAAATTCTTCTAAGTGGTGTGGAGTTTTGGAACTTTAAAATATTCATCTAAAATCAGCCGAACAACGAATTCTGATTTACTCACCTGTTATCAGGAGAGACCTCAGTGCTGCATCTTGGAGCTCAGTACTGACCCTGAAAAGTAATTTTAACCGTACTTACCAGTAACTCGAATTTCCTTCCATGGGATATCATTGCCTGCTTTTTGCTGAAAATTTTCTAAGTGTCGATTTTTGAAACTTACAAATATTCTTTAAAAATCGTACCAACTGTGAAAACGTAATTGTTTACCTGTTTTAGATAGATGTCCCAGTACTGAGCCTAGGAGCCCAGCACTGGATTACAAAAGTAACGAGAACGTACTTTACCCGTAACTTGAATTTTCTTCCATAGGAAACCATTGACTGTTTTTCTGTGAAATTTCTTCTAAGTGTCGATTTTGCAAACATGTAAATATTCCTTAAAAATCGCCTGTATAACTTAAACGTAGTTTCGCAACTGCTTACAGGTGGTACAGTAGTGCTGGATCTAGGATCCAACACTGACCTAGAAAAAGTAACCATAACCCCACTTACCTGCTAAGTGAATTTCCTTCCATAGGATAACATTGGTAATTTGATCAGCAAAAGTTTCGAAGTGTCAACTTTTAAAATAGCAAAATATTGCTTAAAAATCACAACAGTAACTAAAACGAATGTACTCACTTGTTTCCAAGAACTGTCCCAGGACTGAATCTAGGATCCAGTCCTGGATTTAGAAAAGTAATCCTGAAAGTAATTAATTGCATATAACTTAAAATTCCCATTGAGCTCAATGTATTATTGTGATTCAAATTGTGTTGCCTATTGCAATAAACTGTAACTATGACCTGCAAAAGTCAATTGCCTATTGCAAAGTATTTAACTAAAGCATCTCATTCTGAGAAAGTATATTTTGATACCTGTTGTTGGTTCTAAAATAAAACAACAATATCTTTTGTATGCAAACCAATGGCCTAGAGTTCAGTTCTTGAGTGTGTGAGACCATTTGCTGACTGAGTGTGTACAACAAATGTTTTACACTGTACTCTGATACTGCCTTACTGCTCGGCAAGCTACCACTTTAGAGAGTAAGGTTATATATAACTTTAGCCTCTGCCAAACCTCTGGGGACTGGGGACTCTGTGCACACTGTACCTATTTGGGAACAGTATATACAGAGCCACTTTCTCACAGTAGTGATAAAGTGATTAGAGTCCTAAGGCCAACATAAAGATACAGCAAAACGTGAGGTGAAAAGCAAAAAGGTTGCTGGTAGGCCACCTTAAGGATGCCAGGTCTACCAAAAACTGAACTAAGGATAACATGAGTAAAACATCAGGTTTCTCTACTGCATTTGGTGAGACAAGTGGGCCTTCTTTTATCTTCCATTCAAGCAATCTTTGACAGACCCCTTTATTATAGAGCTTTTCAAGGATTAAAGATAAGGCACTTACAAAGGAGTCCCAAATACTCAGAGATGGTTGACTTCTGTAATATGGGTCGTAGACTAAAAGCAGCGCAAAAACAGAGTGCAACAGGGTCCAAAAAACTTGAGTGCCACAAGGGAGTTTGAATGCAAGCGTATCCTTTTAAAGATCCAGAGATATACTCATGCAATTTTTGTTTTTAGGACAGAACGTGCATGATGAAAAAAACATTGTTTTTAAAAAGCGCATTGCAGAATATCAGTACTTTGATGTGGGAAAACATCAAAACTTTCAAACAAAATATTTGTAGGCAGCTTACAGCAAGTTGTTGTGGCCGAGTGGTTAAGGCGATGGACTCGAAATCCATTGGGGTATCCCTGCGCAGGTTCGAATCCTGCCAACAACGAGGATCTTTTTATTATCGGCTACAATTTCAGAAGTTAACCTTTAGTATTTCTTCCATTTCAGTTTTATAACTAGGTGGCTTATTTTTGTGTCACTATTGCCTCTCCACATATTTGTTATCGCTACCTCTTTCATGTCTTTGCTACACCTCATTCCTACTTTAGCACTGGTGTAAACGCTTCAAATTATTATACCGTTGCTCTCTCATTCATACCTGCCCATGCACTTGAAAGTTACTTTACCAATAAAAGACGCAAAGAGAGAAATAGAACAAAAGTGCTGGCTGGATTGGCAAACACACTTCATAAAACTGCATTTTCTTTTTTATTCTCCCCCGTGTCACATGCTTAACCTCCCCATGTGTAATTTCTCTTAACCTGCTGTCCCAGGAAGAGAATTTCATCTACAGGCCCTTTCTGTGTTTTTTTCCCTAGTCTGTCTTTCCCATTTCTTAGCTGTGTAACTGTTCCTTTACGCGCTCTATTTAAACGCCATGAATCTCATTTGAGCTCCTTGCTCCCGCTTCTGTTTTCTCCACCTCTCATACTGCCAGTTCTCTCTTTCTCTGTGGTTGGTGGCTACTTTCCTGAGCTTCCGAAGCCACGTGGTTCCTGCCTCTTGTTGTCAGACTTGAATTGGAAAAGGAACCATATTAACAAGCCTTTACCACTCACACACGGCGGAAGTTTATACTTTAATTCAGTGAGCTAAGAAACGCGTGTTGTGGGTCCCCTACGAGCCATGGTGCTTGCTTCATCATGATTTGGCACCAGTCATTAGCCGCAGCTCTGCTAATGAGCCACTGAGGTCAGTTTCAATATTTACTCAAAAATATAACCATGCAGCCCACCCCTCAACTGTGTATTTATCTTGCTTTTCTGCTGTTCGTGTGATTAGCTGGGAGGAGCTCACGGCGACATCCTCCCTATAAAAGTGTAGATGGATCACTCTCTAACTCTTTCTTGCTTCACATACAAATGGCTTGAAAGGTGCAGGGAAGATGCAGGTCTAATAGACAGAATAGAAGGTCTGTGCCAGGTGGGTTTCTCTGCATTGGTGTCCCATCACAGGTCCGTAAGTGTAATGTGTGATCTTTGACTCCTGGCATTTCACAAGCAGGCGGCCAGGAAACGGTTTCAGCCTATCTACCACTGAGGAGACGCAGCCTCTGAATGAGGAATGAGGAAGCAATGAATACATCCAGCCTATCACAGGAACAGCCCTGAGTGTTCCGAATTATAAATTCTCCATGTCACTGTATGTCGTTGAGCCCAAGTAGCTCGTTGTGATCGTATAGTGGTTAGTACTCTGCGTTGTGGCCGCAGCAACCTCGGTTCGAATCCGTGTCACGGCATTGTGGTTGGCAATGTCACGGCAGTTGGGTGTTAATTTTACAGAATTAGCAAATGTACCAGTGGTTTTTGTAAAATGTCTATTAAAAACAGATCCTTTCAAATATTTAAACCATCTAACAACAAATGATTTAAACTCGCATGATTATAAGCTGTAGCTATAATGTATTTACTTACATAAATTATCGTTCTTGAACCTATTGGGGGTGGAGGGGGAGCGGAGCTCACCCCCCAGGTGCAGTTGAGTGACCTGTGTTGTGGCTCTCTAGAGGGAAGGCACAAATTTTGCTGTCACCCAGCCCAATCCAGACGTGTATTGGGGCCAGGTTTCAGGCAAATAGAGCAGTAAGTGCAGAGAAATGTTCACTCTCTAAAAGTGGCATTTCTAAAATAGTAAAGTTAAATCCAACCTCACCAGTAAGTAGGATTTTCAATAAATAAATAAAGCTACTCCTCTCCGATATGGAATTACCAAATAAAAAGTATAGGGGAATACACAGAGCTAACCTATGAGAGGGGTAGACCTCACAGTAGTGAAAAATGAAATAGACTGTTTGGTACTTACAGGACACGCGAACCACCAAAGTACATATCTTATTTTTTACTTACATAGCATCATGCACCTAGGACTACCTAGGGCCTACCTTAGGTGTAAATTATATGTAATAAAAGGGGAGTTTAAGGCTTGGCAAGTAGGCTGGGACTCCCCTGGGAGACCCCTGAGTCTATGCCCAGAACCATAACTCTGCCAGTCGAGTACTTACCTAAAAGCCGATAACTCACTTTTCTTCCATAGGCTAAAATTTCGTTGTTTCACTTGGAAATTCTTCTAAGTGGTGTGGAGTTTTGGAACTTTAAAATATTCATCTAAAATCAGCCGAACAACGAATTCTGATTTACTCACCTGTTATCAGGAGAGACCTCAGTGCTGCATCTTGGAGCTCAGTACTGACCCTGAAAAGTAATTTTAACCGTACTTACCAGTAACTCGAATTTCCTTCTATGGGATATCATTGCCTGCTTTTTGCTGAAAATTTTCTAAGTGTCGATTTTTGAAACTTACAAATATTCTTTAAAAATCGTACCAACTGTGAAAACGTAATTGTTTACCTGTTTTAGATAGATGTCCCAGTACTGAGCCTAGGAGCCCAGCACTGGATTACAAAAGTAACGAGAACGTACTTTACCCGTAACTTGAATTTTCTTCCATAGGAAACCATTGACTGTTTTTCTGTGAAATTTCTTCTAAGTGTCGATTTTGCAAACATGTAAATATTCCTTAAAAATCGCCTGTATAACTTAAACGCAGTTTCTCAACTGCTTACAGGTGGTACAGTAGTGCTGGATCTAGGATCCAAAACTGACCTAGAAAAAGGAACCATAACCCCACTTACCTGCTAAGTGAATTTCCTTCCATAGGATAACATTGGTAATTTGATCAGCAAAAGTTTCTAAGTGTCAACTTGTAAAATAGCAAAATATTGCTTAAAAATCACAACAGTAACTAAAACGAATTTACTCACTTGTTTCCAAGAACTGTCTCAGGACTGAATCTAGGATCCAGTCCTGGGTTTAGAAAAGTAATCCTGAAAGTAATTAATTGCATATAACTTAAAATTCCCATTGAGCTCAATGTATTATTGTGATTCAAATTGTGTTGCCTATTGCAAAGTATTTAACTAAAGCATCTCATTCTGAGAAAGTATATTTTGATACCTATTGTTGGTTCTAAAATAAAACAACAATATCTTTTGTATGCAAACCAATGGCCTAGAGTTCAGTTCTTGAGTGTGTGAGACCATTTGCTGACTGAGTGTGTACAACAAATGTTTTACACTGTACTCTGATACTGCCTTACTGCTCGGCAAGCTACCACTTTAGAGAGTAAGGTTATATCTAACTTTAGCCTCTGCCAAACCTCTGGGGACTGGGGACTCTGTGCACACTGTACCTATTTGGGAACAGTATATACAGAGCCACTTTCTCACAGTAGTGATAAAGTGATTAGAGTCCTAAGGCCAACATAAAGATACAGCAAAACGTGAGGTGAAAAGCAAAAAGGTTGCTGGTAGGCCACCTTAAGGATGCCAGGTCTACCAAAAACTGAACTAAGGATAACATGAGTAAAACATCAGGTTTCTCTATTGCATTTGGTGAGACAAGTGGGCCTTCTTTTATCTTCCATTCAAGCAATCTTTGACAGACCCCTTTATTATAGAGCTTTTCAAGGATTAAAGATAAGGCACTTACAAAGGAGTCCCAAATACTCAGAGATGGTTGACTTCTGTAATATGGGTCGTAGACTAAAAGCAGCGCAAAAACAGAGTGCAACAGGGTCCAAAAAACTTGAGTGCCACAAGGGAGTTTGAATGCAAGCGTATCCTTTTACAGATCCAGAGATATACTCATGCAATTTTTGTTTTTAGGACAGAACGTGCATGATGAAAAAAACATTGTTTTTAAAAAGCGCATTGCAGAATATCAGTACTTTGATGTGGGAAAACTTCAAAACTTTCAAACAAAATATTTGTAGGCAGCTTACAGCAAGTTGTTGTGGCCGAGTGGTTAAGGCGATGGACTCGAAATCCATTGGGGTATCCCCGCGCAGGTTCGAATCCTGCCAACAACGAGAATCTTTTTATTATCGGCTACAATTTCAGAAGTTAACCTTTAGTATTTCTTCCATTTCAGTTTTATAAATAGGTGGCTTATTTTTGTGTCACTATTGCCTCTCCACATATTTGTTATCGCTACCTCTTTCATGTCTTTGCTACACCTCATTCCTACTTTAGCACTGGTGTAAACGCTTCAAATTATTATACCGTTGCTCTCTCATTCATACCTGCGCATGCACTTGAAAGTTACTTTACCAATAAAAGACGCAAAGAGAGAAATAGAACAAAAGTGCTGGCTGGATTGGCAAACACACTTCATAAAACTGCATTTTCTTTTTTATTCTCCCCCGTATTACATGCTTAACCTCCCCATGTGTAATTTCTCTTAACCTGCTGTCCCAGGAAGAGAATTTCATCTACAGGCTCTTTCTGTGTTTTTTTCCCTAGTCTGTCTTTCCCATTTCTTAGCTGTGTAACTGTTCCTTTACGCGCTCTATTTAAACGCCATCAATCTCATTTGAGCTCCTTGCTCCCGCTTCTGTTTTCTCCACCTCTCATACTGCCAGTTCTCTCTTTCTCTGTGGTTGGTGGCTACTTTCCTGAGCTTCCGAAGCCACGTGGTTCCTGCCTCTTGTTGTCAGACTTGAATTGGAAAAGGAACCATATTAACAAGCCTTTACCACTCACACACGGCGGAAGTTTATACTTTAATTCAGTGAGCTAAGAAAAGCGTGTTGTGGGTCCCCTACGAGCCATGGTGCTTGCTTCATCATGATTTGGCACCAGTCATTAGCCGCAGCTCTGCTAATGAGCCACTGAGGTCAGTTTCAATATTTACTCAAAAATATAACCATGCAGCCCACCCCTCAACTGTGTATTTATCTTGCTTTTCTGCTGTTCGTGTGATTAGCTGGGAGGAGCTCACTGCAACATCCTCCCTATAAAAGTGTAGATGGATCACTCTCTAACTCTTTCTTGCTTCACATACAAATGGCTTGAAAGGTGCAGGGAAGATGCAGGTCTAATAGACAGAATAGAAGGTCTGTGCCAGGTGGGTTTCTCTGCATTGGTGTCCCATCACAGGTCCGTAAGTGTAATGTGTGATCTTTGACTCCTGGCATTTCACAAGCAGGCGGCCAGGAAACTGTTTCAGCCTATCTACCACTGAGGAGACGCAGCCTCTGAATGAGGAATGAGGAAGCAATGAATACATCCAGCCTATCACAGGAACAGCCCTGAGTGTTCCGAATTATAAATTCTCCGTGTCACTGTATGTCATTGAGCCCAAGTAGCTCGCCGTGATCGTATAGTGGTTAGTACTCTGCGTTGTGGCCGCAGCAACCTCGGTTCGAATCCGAGTCACGGCATTGTGGTTGGCAATGTCACGGCAGTTGGGTGTTAAGTTTACAGAATTAGCAAATGTACCAGTGGTTTTTGTAAAATGTCTATTAAAAACAGATCCTTTCAAATATTTAAACCATCTAACAACAAATGATTTAAACTCGCATGATTATAAGCTGTAGCTATAATGTATTTACTTACATAAATTATCGTTCTTGAACCTATTGGGGGTGGAGGGGGAGCGGAGCTCACCCCCCAGGTGCAGTTGAGTGACCTGTGTTGTGGCTCTCTAGAGGGAAGGCACAAATTTTGCTGTCACCCAGCCCAATCCAGACGTGTATTGGGGCCAGGTTTCAGGCAAATAGAGCAGTAAGTGCAGAGAAATGTTCACTCTCTAAAAGTGGCATTTCTAAAATAGTAAAGTTAAATCCAACCTCACCAGTAAGTAGGATTTTCAATAAATAAATAAAGCTACTCCTCTCCGATATGGAATTACCAAATAAAAAGTATAGGGGAATACACAGAGCTAACCTATGAGAGGGTTAGACCTCACAGTAGTGAAAAATGAAATAGACTGTTTGGTACTTACAGGACACGCGAACCACCAAAGTACATATCTTATTTTTTACTTACATAGCATCATGCACCTAGGACTACCTAGGGCCTACCTTAGGTGTAAATTATATGTAATAAAAGGGGAGTTTAAGGCTTGGCAAGTAGGCTGGGACTCCCCTGGGAGACCCCTGAGTCTATGCCCAGAACCATAACTCTGCCAGTCGAGTACTTACCTAAAAGCCGATAACTCACTTTTCTTCCATAGGCTAAAATTTCGTTGTTTCACTTGGAAATTCTTCTAAGTGGTGTGGAGTTTTGGAACTTTAAAATATTCATCTAAAATCAGCCGAACAACGAATTCTGATTTACTCACCTGTTATCAGGAGAGACCTCAGTGCTGCATCTTGGAGCTCAGTACTGACCCTGAAAAGTAATTTTAACCGTACTTACCAGTAACTCGAATTTCCTTCCATGGGATATCATTGCCTGCTTTTTGCTGAAAATTTTCTAAGTGTCGATTTTTGAAACTTACAAATATTCTTTAAAAATCGTACCAACTGTGAAAACGTAATTGTTTACCTGTTTTAGATAGATGTCCCAGTACTGAGCCTAGGAGCCCAGCACTGGATTACAAAAGTAACGAGAACGTACTTTACCCGTAACTTGAATTTTCTTCCATAGGAAACCATTGACTGTTTTTCTGTGAAATTTCTTCTAAGTGTCGATTTTGCAAACATGTAAATATTCCTTAAAAATCGCCTGTATAACTTAAACATAGTTTCGCAACTGCTTACAGGTGGTACAGTAGTGCTGGATCTAGGATCCAACACTGACCTAGAAAAAGTAACCATAACCCCACTTACCTGCTAAGTGAATTTCCTTCGATAGGATAACATTGGTAATTTGATCAGCAAAAGTTTCGAAGTGTCAACTTTTAAAATAGCAAAATATTGCTTAAAAATCACAACAGTAACTAAAACGAATGTACTCACTTGTTTCCAAGAACTGTCCCAGGACTGAATCTAGGATCCAGTCCTGGATTTAGAAAAGTAATCCTGAAAGTAATTAATTGCATATAACTTAAAATTCCCATTGAGCTCAATGTATTATTGTGATTCAAATTGTGTTGCCTATTGCAATAAACTGTAACTATGACCTACAAAAGTCAATTGCCTATTGCAAAGTATTTAACTAAAGCATCTCATTCTGAGAAAGTATATTTTGATACCTGTTGTTGGTTCTAAAATAAAACAACAATATCTTTTGTATGCAAACCAATGGCCTAGAGTTCAGTTCTTGAGTGTGTGAGACCATTTGCTGACTGAGTGTGTACAACAAATGTTTTACACTGTACTCTGATACTGCCTTACTGCTCGGCAAGCTACCACTTTAGAGAGTAAGGTTATATATAACTTTAGCCTCTGCCAAACCTCTGGGGACTGGGGACTCTGTGCACACTGTACCTATTTGGGAACAGTATATACAGAGCCACTTTCTCACAGTAGTGATAAAGTGATTAGAGTCCTAAGGCCAACATAAAGATACAGCAAAACGTGAGGTGAAAAGCAAAAAGGTTGCTGGTAGGCCACCTTAAGGATGCCAGGTCTACCAAAAACTGAACTAAGGATAACATGAGTAAAACATCAGGTTTCTCTACTGCATTTGGTGAGACAAGTGGGCCTTCTTTTATCTTCCATTCAAGCAATCTTTGACAGACCCCTTTATTATAGAGCTTTTCAAGGATTAAAGATAAGGCACTTACAAAGGAGTCCCAAATACTCAGAGATGGTTGACTTCTGTAATATGGGTCGTAGACTAAAAGCAGCGCAAAAACAGAGTGCAACAGGGTCCAAAAAACTTGAGTGCCACAAGGGAGTTTGAATGCAAGCGTATCCTTTTACATATCCAGAGATGTACTCATGCAATTTTTGTTTTTAGGACAGAACGTGCATGATGAAAAAAACATTGTTTTTAAAAAGCGCATTGCAGAATATCAGTACTTTGATGTGGGAAAACATCAAAACTTTCAAACAAAATATTTGTAGGCAGCTTACAGCAAGTTGTTGTGGCCGAGTGGTTAAGGCGATGGACTCGAAATCCATTGGGGTATCCCTGCGCAGGTTCGAATCCTGCCAACAACGAGGATCTTTTTATTATCGGCTACAATTTCAGAAGTTAACCTTTAGTATTTCTTCCATTTCAGTTTTATAACTAGGTGGCTTATTTTTGTGTCACTATTGCCTCTCCACATATTTGTTATCGCTACCTCTTTCATGTCTTTGCTACACCTCATTCCTACTTTAGCACTGGTGTAAACGCTTCAAATTATTATACCGTTGCTCTCTCATTCATACCTGCCCATGCACTTGAAAGTTACTTTACCAATAAAAGACGCAAAGAGAGAAATAGAACAAAAGTGCTGGCTGGATTGGCAAACACACTTCATAAAACTGCATTTTCTTTTTTATTCTCCCCCGTGTCACATGCTTAACCTCCCCATGTGTAATTTCTCTTAACCTGCTGTCCCAGGAAGAGAATTTCATCTACAGGCCCTTTCTGTGTTTTTTCCCTAGTCTGTCTTTCCCATTTCTTAGCTGTGTAACTGTTCCTTTACGCGCTCTATTTAAACGCCATGAATCTCATTTGAGCTCCTTGCTCCCGCTTCTGTTTTCTCCACCTCTCATACTGCCAGTTCTCTCTTTCTCTGTGGTTGGTGGCTACTTTCCTGAGCTTCCGAAGCCACGTGGTTCCTGCCTCTTGTTGTCAGACTTGAATTGGAAAAGGAACCATATTAACAAGCCTTTACCACTCACACACGGCGGAAGTTTATACTTTAATTCAGTGAGCTAAGAAACGCGTGTTGTGGGTCCCCTACGAGCCATGGTGCTTGCTTCATCATGATTTGGCACCAGTCATTAGCCGCAGCTCTGCTAATGAGCCACTGAGGTCAGTTTCAATATTTACTCAAAAATATAACCATGCAGCCCACCCCTCAACTGTGTATTTATCTTGCTTTTCTGCTGTTCGTGTGATTAGCTGGGAGGAGCTCACGGCGACATCCTCCCTATAAAAGTGTAGATGGATCACTGTCTAACTCTTTCTTGCTTCACATACAAATGGCTTGAAAGGTGCAGGGAAGATGCAGGTCTAATAGACAGAATAGAAGGTCTGTGCCAGGTGGGTTTCTCTGCATTGGTGTCCCATCACAGGTCCGTAAGTGTAATGTGTGATCTTTGACTCCTGGCATTTCACAAGCAGGCGGCCAGGAAACGGTTTCAGCCTATCTACCACTGAGGAGACGCAGCCTCTGAATGAGGAATGAGGAAGCAATGAATACATCCAGCCTATCACAGGAACAGCCCTGAGTGTTCCGAATTATAAATTCTCCATGTCACTGTATGTCGTTGAGCCCAAGTAGCTAGTTGTGATCGTATAGTGGTTAGTACTCTGCGTTGTGGCCGCAGCAACCTCGGTTCGAATCCGTGTCACGGCATTGTGGTTGGCAATGTCACGGCAGTTGGGTGTTAATTTTACAGAATTAGCAAATGTACCAGTGGTTTTTGTAAAATGTCTATTAAAAACAGATCCTTTCAAATATTTAAACCATCTAACAACAAATGATTTAAACTCGCATGATTATAAGCTGTAGCTATAATGTATTTACTTACATAAATTATCGTTCTTGAACCTATTGGGGGTGGAGGGGGAGCGGAGCTCACCCCCCAGGTGCAGTTGAGTGACCTGTGTTGTGGCTCTCTAGAGGGAAGGCACAAATTTTGCTGTCACCCAGCCCAATCCAGACGTGTATTGGGGCCAGGTTTCAGGCAAATAGAGCAGTAAGTGCAGAGAAATGTTCACTCTCTAAAAGTGTCATTTCTAAAATAGTAAAGTTAAATCCAACCTCACCAGTAAGTAGGATTTTCAATAAATAAATAAAGCTACTCCTCTCCGATATGGAATTACCAAATAAAAAGTATAGGGGAATACACAGAGCTAACCTATGAGAGGGGTAGACCTCACAGTAGTGAAAAATGAAATAGACTGTTTGGTACTTACAGGACACGCGAACCACCAAAGTACATATCTTATTTTTTACTTACATAGCATCATGCACCTAGGACTACCTAGGGCCTACCTTAGGTGTAAATTATATGTAACAAAAGGGGAGTTTAAGGCTTGGCAAGTAGGCTGGGACTCCCCTGGGAGACCCCTGAGTCTATGCCCAGAACCATAACTCTGCCAGTCGAGTACTTACCTAAAAGCTGATAACTCACTTTTCTTCCATAGGCTAAAATTTCGTTGTTTCACTTGGAAATTCTTCTAAGTGGTGTGGAGTTTTGGAACTTTAAAATATTCATCTAAAATCAGCCGAACAACGAATTCTGATTTACTCACCTGTTATCAGGAGAGACCTCAGTGCTGCATCTTGGAGCTCAGTACTGACCCTGAAAAGTAATTTTAACCGTACTTACCAGTAACTCGAATTTCCTTCCATGGGATATCATTGCCTGCTTTTTGCTGAAAATTTTCTAAGTGTCGATTTTTGAAACTTACAAATATTCTTTAAAAATCGTACCAACTGTGAAAACGTAATTGTTTACCTGTTTTAGATAGATGTCCCAGTACTGAGCCTAGGAGCCCAGCACTGGATTACAAAAGTAACGAGAACGTACTTTACCCGTAACTTGAATTTTCTTCCATAGGAAACCATTGACTGTTTTTCTGTGAAATTTCTTCTAAGTGTCGATTTTGCAAACATGTAAATATTCCTTAAAAATCGCCTGTATAACTTAAACGTAGTTTCGCAACTGCTTACAGGTGGTACAGTAGTGCTGGATCTAGGATCCAACACTGACCTAGAAAAAGTAACCATAACCCCACTTACCTGCTAAGTGAATTTCCTTCCATAGGATAACATTGGTAATTTGATCAGCAAAAGTTTCGAAGTGTCAACTTTTAAAATAGCAAAATATTGCTTAAAAATCACAACAGTAACTAAAACGAATGTACTCACTTGTTTCCAAGAACTGTCCCAGGACTGAATCTAGGATCCAGTCCTGGATTTAGAAAAGTAATCCTGAAAGTAATTAATTGCATATAACTTAAAATTCCCATTGAGCTCAATGTATTATTGTGATTCAAATTGTGTTGCCTATTGCAATAAACTGTAACTATGACCTGCAAAAGTCAATTGCCTATTGCAAAGTATTTAACTAAAGCATCTCATTCTGAGAAAGTATATTTTGATACCTGTTGTTGGTTCTAAAATAAAACAACAATATCTTTTGTATGCAAACCAATGGCCTAGAGTTCAGTTCTTGAGTGTGTGAGACCATTTGCTGACTGAGTGTGTACAACAAATGTTTTACACTGTACTCTGATACTGCCTTACTGCTCGGCAAGCTACCACTTTAGAGAGTAAGGTTATATATAACTTTAGCCTCTGCCAAACCTCTGGGGACTGGGGACTCTGTGCACACTGTACCTATTTGGGAACAGTATATACAGAGCCACTTTCTCACAGTAGTGATAAAGTGATTAGAGTCCTAAGGCCAACATAAAGATACAGCAAAACGTGAGGTGAAAAGCAAAAAGGTTGCTGGTAGGCCACCTTAAGGATGCCAGGTCTACCAAAAACTGAACTAAGGATAACATGAGTAAAACATCAGGTTTCTCTACTGCATTTGGTGAGACAAGTGGGCCTTCTTTTATCTTCCATTCAAGCAATCTTTGACAGACCCCTTTATTATAGAGCTTTTCAAGGATTAAAGATAAGGCACTTACAAAGGAGTCCCAAATACTCAGAGATGGTTGACTTCTGTAATATGGGTCGTAGACTAAAAGCAGCGCAAAAACAGAGTGCAACAGGGTCCAAAAAACTTGAGTGCCACAAGGGAGTTTGAATGCAAGCGTATCCTTTTAAAGATCCAGAGATATACTCATGCAATTTTTGTTTTTAGGACAGAACGTGCATGATGAAAAAAACATTGTTTTTAAAAAGCGCATTGCAGAATATCAGTACTTTGATGTGGGAAAACTTCAAAACTTTCAAACAAAATATTTGTAGGCAGCTTACAGCAAGTTGTTGTGGCCGAGTGGTTAAGGCGATGGACTCGAAATCCATTGGGGTATCCCCGCGCAGGTTCGAATCCTGCCAACAACGTGAATCTTTTTATTATCGGCTACAATTTCAGAAGTTAACCTTTAGTATTTCTTCCATTTCAGTTTTATAAATAGGTGGCTTATTTTTGTGTCACTATTGCCTCTCCACATATTTGTTATCGCTACCTCTTTCATGTCTTTGCTACACCTCATTCCTACTTTAGCACTGGTGTAAACGCTTCAAATTATTATACCGTTGCTCTCTCATTCATACCTGCGCATGCACTTGAAAGTTACTTTACCAATAAAAGACGCAAAGAGAGAAATAGAACAAAAGTGCTGTCTGGATTGGCAAACACACTTCATAAAACTGCATTTTCTTTTTTATTCTCCCCCGTGTTACATGCTTAACCTCCCCATGTGTAATTTCTCTTAACCTGCTGTCCCAGGAAGAGAATTTCATCTACAGGCTCTTTCTGTGTTTTTTTCCCTAGTCTGTCTTTCCCATTTCTTAGCTGTGTAACTGTTCCTTTACGCGCTCTATTTAAACGCCATCAATCTCATTTGAGCTCCTTGCTCCCGCTTCTGTTTTCTCCACCTCTCATACTGCCAGTTCTCTCTTTCTCTGTGGTTGGTGGCTACTTTCCTGAGCTTCCGAAGCCACGTGGTTCCTGCCTCTTGTTGTCAGACTTGAATTGGAAAAGGAACCATATTAACAAGCCTTTTCCACTCACACACGGCGGAAG
Organism: Triturus cristatus; assembly: GCF_964204655.1. NCBI lineage: Eukaryota > Metazoa > Chordata > Amphibia > Caudata > Salamandridae > Triturus > Triturus cristatus. Next base: position 725,309,914 of record NC_140595.1, read on the forward strand.
TTTATACTTTAATTCAGTGAGCTAAGAAAAGCGTGTTGTGGGTCCCCTACGAGCCATGGTGCTTGCTTCATCATGATTTGGCACCAGTCATTAGCCGCAGCTCTGCTAATGAGCCACTGAGGTCAGTTTCAATATTTACTCAAAAACATAACCATGCAGCCCACCCCTCAACTGTGTATTTATCTTGCTTTTCTGCTGTTCGTGTGATTAGCTGGGAGGAGCTCACGGCGACATCCTCCCTATAAAAGTGTAGATGGATCACTCTCTAACTCTTTCTCGCTTCACATACAAATGGCTTGAAAGGTGCAGGGAAGATGCAGGTCTAATAGACAGAATAGAAGGTCTGTGCCAGGTGGGTTTCTCTGCATTGGTGTCCCATCACAGGTCCGCAAGTGTAATGTGTGAACTTTGACTCCTGGCATTTCACAAGCAGGCGGCCAGGAAACGGTTTCAGCCTATCAACCACTGAGGAGACGCAGCCTCTGAATGAGGAATGAGGAAGCAATGAATACATCCAGCCTATCACAGGAATAGCCCTGAGTGTTCCGAATTATAAATTCTCCATGTCACTGTATGTCGTTGAGCCCAAGTAGCTCGCCGTGATCGTATAGTGGTTAGTACTCTGCGTTGTGGCCGCAGCAACCTCGGTTTGAATCCGAGTCACAGCATTGTGGTTGGCAATGTCACGGCAGTTGGGTGTTAATTTTACAGAATTAGCAAATGTGCCAGTGGTTTTTGTAAAATGTCTATTAAAAACAGATCCTTTCAAATATTTAAACCAGCTAACAACAAATGATTTAAACTCGCATGATTATAAGCTGTAGCTATAATGTATTTACTTACATAAATTATCGTTCTTGAACCTATTGGGGGTGGAGGGGGAGCGGAGCTCACCCCCCAGGTGCAGTTGAGTGACCTGTGTTGTGGCTCTCTAGAGGGAAGGCACAAATTTTGCTGTCACCCAGCCCAATCCAGACGTGTATTGGGGCCAGGTTTCAGGCAAATAGAGCAGTAAGTGCAGAGAAATGTTCACTCTCTAAAAGTGGCATTTCTAAAATAGTAAAGTTAAATCCAACCTCACCAGTAAGTAGGATTTTCAATAAATAAATAAAGCTACTCCTCTCCGATATGGAATTACCAAATAAAAAGTATAGGGGAATACACAGAGCTAACCTATGAGAGGGGTAGACCTCACAGTAGTGAAAAATGAAATAGACTGTTTGGTACTTACAGGACACGCGAACCACCAAAGTACATATCTTATTTTTTACTTACATAGCATCATGTACCTAGGACTACCTAGGGCCTACCTTAGGTGTAAATTATATGTAATAAAAGGGGAGTTTAAGGCTTGGCAAGTAGGCTGGGACTCCCCTGGGAGACCCCTGAGTCTATGCCCAGAACCATAACTCTGCCAGTCGAGTACTTACCTAAAAGCCGATAACTCACTTTTCTTCCATAGGCTAAAATTTCGTTGTTTCACTTGGAAATTCTTCTAAGTGGTGTGGAGTTTTGGAACTTTAAAATATTTATCTAAAATCAGCCGAACAACGAATTCTGATTTACTCACCTGTTATCAGGAGAGACCTCAGTGCTGCATCTTGGAGCTCAGTACTGACCCTGAAAAGTAATTTTAACCGTACTTACCAGTAACTCGAATTTCCTTACATGGGATATCATTGCCTGCTTTTTGCTGAAAATTTTCTAAGTGTCGATTTTTGAAACTTACAAATATTCTTTAAAAATCGTACCAACTGTGAAAACGTAATTGTTTACCTGTTTTAGATAGATGTCCCAGTACTGAGCCCAGGAGCCCAGCACTGGATTACAAAAGTAACAAGAACGTACTTTACCCGTAACTTGAATTTTCTTCCATAGGAAACCATTGACTGTTTTTCTGTGAAATTTCTTCTAAGTGTCGATTTTGCAAACATGTAAATATTCCTTAAAAATCGCCTGTATAACTTAAACGCAGTTTCTCAACTGCTTACAGGTGGTACAGTAGTGCTGGATCTAGGATTCAACACTGACCTAGAAAAAGTAACCATAACCCCACTTACCTGCTAAGTGAATTTCCTTCCATAGGATAACATTGGTAATTTGATCAGCAAAAGTTTCGAAGTGTCAACTTTTAAAATAGCAAAATATTGCTTAAAAATCACAACAGTAACTAAAACGAATTTACTCACTTGTTTCCAAGAACTGTCCCAGGACTGAATCTAGGATCCAGTCCTGGATTTAGAAAAGTAATCCTGAAAGTAATTAATTGCATATAACTTAAAATTCCCATTGAGCTTGCTGGAGCAGAGTTTTCTTTTAGAAAATTCTGGGGCTTTTGAAGCTCTGGCTTGTCTATGGGTTTTATTAATTTATAAATAATTAACAATTAATTATTTGTCTTGTGCAAGTGTGTTTTACTAATTAACCTGTTTGTCCTAACACGAGAGAAAGTTATACGAGGGTTAGCTTATGTTTGCTGTTTCTGTATTTACAATAACGTGCAAGTTTTCATGTTTAAATGTTGCTGTGTGCTATTTATTTTGAGCACAAAACGCTGTCTGAATTAATGCTTTTTATGTCGCAAAGCTAGATAAATGCATACACATAAGGGTATTAGTGGGGTTAACACTGTTTAATCATTATGCTGTAGTAACCTTTATTTTGTCTCTTTAATTAAAGATGGTCTATTGTGGCCTATGGAGGCCTTTATGAAATGGCTGAGAATATTTTGAAGCCTGGCTGAGCCGTGGCGAAATCTGTGATGTGGCAAGGGAGACCCCTGCTGGAAATCGGTTGAAGACAACTGACCGTAGTCCTTGAATGAAAATTTCCATGAGGATATCAGCAGTTTGGAGGATCTCCAAAAGAAATGATTTGTCCTTGGTGAACAAAGGAGCTTCTGAAACAAACAATGAGCTGTAGCTCGGCTGCCGAGGGAAGCGGAATGAGTTAGATACTTTAATAGTTTCTGTTTCTTGGTTCCTGTTCCGTGGTTACGTTCTGTGACTTTTCCTGAGCGGAGATTTTCAGATGTTGCAATGTTACATCTCTTCCTTCTCGTTCTGCTCAGTGATACAGTTTTACTTGTCAATTTTATGTGAGTTTCCATTGTATTTTTCATTATAAAAACTGTTAGCTTAGGGAGGGCTCTCCCCACTCTTTCCCCACTTTTTTTCCACTTGCCCTTTTACCTTCGCTGCGTGAACTTGCGTTGCTGAGGACTGATGCTGAGGACTGTCCTGAGAGACTTTGCCAAGAGACTGGTCCTGACCCGTTCTGACACTTAGTTAGAATAGGTAACTATGAGAAATGATTTATTCTGATTTATTTTGACTAATTTTAGATAAAGCAATATAACTTTTAAACATGGTGTTGAATATTTCTTTCCTTGTCAATTATTGAGTATATTTTTGATTATTGTTTTATAGATTGTTTATAGTATGTTTAAGGACAACCACTATAATCAGGTCCTATCGCTTAGATATAGATGCAGGGTGGTTTAGGAGTTTTCTTCCCACAGGTTTATTGCTGGTAGAGTATTTGAGCGTATGTTAGTGAAATGGGCCCTAGTGTATGAAGAATGTATGTGCGTGTAACTGTAAGATTACTCTATCCGTGGTAGTGGGCATATTTTTGATACCCTGATCTGTATCAATTTCTCTGGTAGCAGAGGATGGTTATAGATGGTTGTCTTGATCTGATAAGATAAGATTGCTTGTAAATTAGCTTATTGATTATTGACTTATTTTGATGTTGTTGGTATATGTACTAATACTATATGTTGGAGTCGTAATGTTGAGTTATATGTAGTGCTTCTGGAATTTGGAAGCTGGAAGCAGTTCCGTAGTAGGGCAGAGGAAGGTGTATATGCTGCTCTCGGGAAAGACGGGATTGTAAGGAATTACGTGTGACAATTGAAGTTGCGCGTTCACATTGTCTGGGTTCGGAATCAGTGACATTATTGTATGTTACTATTAGAAAATATTTCTGGTATATAAGGAGTGTGTATCGTAGTGAAGGTTATCTGTGAAACTCTGGTCTTAAGTCCCAGGGATCCGTAAGGATTGCCGTTAAAGCTTATTGCGGGAGGAGTAATAGGTATTCTCTGAGCTTGTTTGCGGAACTGAGCAGAGGTAAGCTGCTTAGTTGTTGTGAGTTATAATTCTGTACAGAGACAGATTGTGCTGTTCTCGAGAAGCAGGATTCTGTGTGTATGTACTATATTTTTTCTCGTATGAATGTGCGTGAATGCATATACATTTATTGATTGTAAGACTCTTTTGGATACGTCCTAGAGGAAACAGTTATGAGATGTATGTAAGTTTGTTGACTCTTAAGAAATAGACTCTCTTTTACTATTCTGTGGTTAGCGAAGCAGACAATGGAGATGTTTTTATGTTGTAACTAATAGATTTTGTAGAGATTTTGACACACGAAGTCTACTGAGAGTTTTTGTAAAGGAGGGGTAGACGAGTGACAGAGACAGGAGACAGAGACTGCAGCGGCTGCTGACGTCAGAAAGTTCGCGCACTGATTGGATAGTGACTCAGAATAGGGTTCGCGCTAGGATTGGTGCGTTAGTGTGAGTCGCGCTGCTATTGGATGAAAATTCGTATTGTATATCTATAATACGGAAGAATAGAGAGTTTGATAAGCGCTTGCTAAAATGTATTACCAAGAAGAGAAAAAGAAAAAGACATTCTTTGGAAAGGTTAAGAAGTGGTTTAGTAAGGATAAAGAGGTTAAAACAAGAGAGGGTGAGTTGCTACCTCCAGCGAAAACACCTGCATCCTTCATGGCTGCGAAATATGGATTACATACCTGTATATGGTTACAGAATTGGGTCAGGTATACTAAAGAAGATGGTGTTCTAGCATTTCCAGAACATGGTTCATTTAATTTGGCCGTGTTGAGAAATTTACGGGAAAAGATGTTATGCTTAGACCCGAAGCCGAGACCTACACAGTTCGAGGCTTTAGTGGAATGGGAAGAGGAAGTTCATGACCGAGAAAAGCAAAGATCTGGAGGGTATTACAGGTACATGTTTGGGAGGAGACATGATCGTGAGACACATCATGATCGAATGAAAAGATGGCGAGATGTTAGTATGTCAGAGGGATTATATCCAATGAGAACAGTTGAAGCTTCTGCTCCTTCAGAAGAAAGGGTTTCTGAGTCAGATAGGAGAAGATATGGAGAGTATGAAGATGAGGTCTTGAATGACATGATTTACAAAAGACCACCTCCATATAGATCAGAACCGGATGAGAGTACACCAGTTGTTTCTCCGATAAGAGATACTGTTGAGAAAGAAAAAATGACACCTGAATCAAGGGGTAGTAGTTCTTTCAGAGAGAGAGAGAATAGAGGTAGTGAGGAAAATGCCAGACAATTAGCAAAGACGACAACAGAACTGACTGAGAAAATTAGAGAGTTAACGATGAATCTGGAAGCTGTTACGGTACCTGTAACTATAGGTCCGGTAATTCCTGTGTTTGATAAACAGAGGACAGGTGAGAATGGACTGGTAGTTCCATATATTGCAAATGATTTGACAAATTCAGCTGGTCCTTCAGGAGATTCAGATAAAAGAACAGGGAGAAGTGATCTGAAACAAACCAGACATGACACATGTAGTGACTTGAGACAAACCAGACATGACACATGTAGTGAATTATTGGATGTTAGTGAACCTAGTTGTTCAGGGATGCCAATTTTAGAACCGCAGAAAAAAGTGGTTCCAGTGAGAAAAACTGCAGAAATAACAGTTGACGATTTAAATGATTGGATGAAGGTTCTTCAGAAAAAAGATAAAGATTCACAAGTTATTGATGTGGTTAAATTACGTATAGAATTAGAAGAGCTTGTGACAGGAACAGTTCCAACAGAAATCCTGAAAAGTCATCATGATGGTGAATTAATGTTTATGTGCAAGAGCATAACATGGAGAGCAAGAAATACACATGATAGACTGAGAGCGATAGCAAATGAGCAAGGAGTTGACATTGATAGAGTAAAGGCTTTGCAGAAAACGTATAGGATGGATTTCACAGAGAAAGATATAGAAAATTTGAATACTTCTGGTAGAACAGGACAGATTAAAGAAATGGTGGCATTATTGCGAAGATGGGGTGATGTAGAAAAGTGGAAGGATAGGTGGTATAAGAAGAGAGAGGAATCTGAAGATAGAACAACTTACTCAGCATTTCCAGTGAGAGAAAAAGAGAAACCAGTGGAGCAGTTTCCCATGAGAGAAATACCTGGAGGAGGATATGTACATGTTCCATGGACCAGACAGGATATTTTATCATTTACGAATGATTTCCCTCGATTGAGAGAAAAGCCCGTCGAGTGGTATAGGCAGGTAGACAGGTTTGTGAAATTGTCAAAAGTGCTGTGGGTTGACCTGAATAGTCTGTTTGATATAATTGTTCCAGCAGACTTATGGACTGAGTGTAAAATAGTTGTGAGTTGGCCTACTGAGGAATATCCAAGAGATCCAAGAACAGGGGCACCAGATCCAGAAGTGATGAGGAAGTACGATCAGGTGATGGTATACCTGAAGAGTAAAGTTCCTCCAAAAGAGACAGACTGGGTTAAAATAGATCGAACACAACAGGAAGCAAAATAATCAGTTCATGCTTTTTACGAAAGGCTGATACTGGCTTTTAAACAATTCAGTGGAGATGAACACCTGGGTGACAAGGATTTGAGTCATTTTGTATACCGATTTGTATATGGTCTTAGACCTGAAATTGGTGAGAGAATTCGTGAACACACAGTGGACTGGCAGAGTAAGAAAGTAGATGAGATTCTGAGACATGCAAAATATTTCAGTGATGAAATTGAAGCAAAACAAAGAAAGCTGAAAGAGAAAGCAATGTGGGCACAAGTGAAAGTTGCAGAAAGACAGGAAGCACAGTTGGTGGAACAGGCAAATAATACAGGAAATAATACAGGGAATAGACCGAGATTTGCAGGAAAAGGAAGGGGAAGTCTTGAGGAAGCCAAAAAGAAGTTCCCGTGTCACAACTGTGGCCAACTGGAACATTGGAGATCTGAATGTCCTAATCCACCATTAAATGAGGGTAAATCCTTAAATCAACAGGTGCAGAATGAAGGGAATAACCAGCAGCAACAACAGCAGAAAGTTGTGAGACAGCAGCAGAGTCAAGAGCCAAAACCGCCATTACCGCAGAATAGAGGGGTACAAAAGTACAGTCAGGACTCGGGATTCTTCAATGATGAGCAGGTAAATAAACCAAGACGTACTAACAAGGTACAACAGTACTTGTTAAAGAGTGAAGGGAGTGAGTCTGAGGGTGATTATTGACGGTGCCGAGGAGAGGAAGAAGAGTGCATACTTGGTGCAACTCTAGAAATAGACCAGGCAGGACCATTTGTGGATGGGAAAATAAATGAGGAGAGTGTTACTTTTTTGGTAGACACAGGTGCGACAAGATCAACTGTCAGGTCAGCAGATGTTAGAAATCTTCCTCTCTCGGATGAAGCAATCCAAGTAGTTGGTGTAGCCAATACACAAATCAGAACACGTCTTACTGAACCAGTAAGAGTACAGATAGGGAAATTTTCAGACATGCACAGATTCATTGTCTGTGACACGAGTCCAGTGAACCTGTTAGGTAGGGACTTGCTGTGTAAAATGAACTGTACAATTTTCTGTACACCAGATGGAATAGCTTTTGAGACACCAGATGATGATGTTTTCTACCGAATGACTCTAGAAAATAGAGAAAGTGAGTTAATTGGTGCATTTCCAGTGTTCAATCCGGAGGATTTGCCTCAAGTGCTGAGAGACACAGTGAAAAGAGCAGTTTGGGATTTTAGAGGAGAGGATGTGGGATTGATGAATAATGTAGATCCAGTGAAAATTGCAGTGAAAGAGGGAATTACATATCCTAACATTCCTCAGTACAAAATGACACCAGAAATAATTGAAGGGATAACTCCTATAATTGAGAAAATGATTCAGCAAGGAGTTTTAAGAGAACTACTGAGTAGTCCGTGTAATTCACCGATAATGGGACTGAAAAAGCCCAATGGTAAGTTCAGGATCGTGCAAGACCTGAGAAAAGTTAATCAGATTGTGGTGGCATGTTGTCCCATTGTGCCAAATCCATCAGTGATTCTGTATCAAATTCCACATGATGCTGAGTGGTATACAGTGATTGATTTGTGTCATGCATTCTTTTCAATTCCATTGCATCATGACAGCCAGCCGATTTTTGCATTTAGGTTTGGCCAGCGTATTTTAGCATGGTGTCGTATCCCACAGGGATATACGGAGAGTCCTTCGATATTCAATCAGTTATTGAAGAGATCGTTGGAAAGTCTAGTCATGCCTGAAAGCTCAGTACTAGTACAATATATTGATGACCTACTTGTGTCATCAAAGACACGTGAGGCTTGTGAAGTGGATACCATAGCTTTACTGAATCATCTGGCGGATGGAGGGTTAAAGGTATCTCCAGCCAAATTGCAATTTTGCAAGAAAGAGGTGCATTATCTTGGACATAATATTGAGAAAGGTCTGAGAAAAGTGACTACTGACAGGATCAAAATAATCAGAGAAATGAAAGCTCCAAAAACCCAGAGAGAAGTGAGAATGTTCCTGGGTATGGTGGGATATTGTCGTCAGTGGATAATTAATTTTTCCCTGATAGCAAAGCCATTGATTAAATTGACAAAAAGTGAAATGACAGATCCATTGGATCTGGATGCAGAACAATTGGCAGCATTTGAAGAGCTAAAAAGTAAAATGTGTGAAGCTCCAGCTCTGGGTATGCCAGATTATGAAAAAGAGTTTGAACTGTACTGCAGTGAGAGAAATGGATGTGCACTTTCAGTGTTAATCCAGAAACATGGGCAATTGAGAAGGCCTATTGCGTACTTCTCATCGACACTCGACCCTGTAGCTGTGGGTTTACCAGGTTGTCTAAAATCTGTGGCTGCAACATGCAGAAGCCTGGAACAGAGTGAGGGAATCATAATGGGGTATCCTGTAAGGGTATTCGTACCTCACAATGTGGCAATTCTTTTGACAAGAAGCAGAACTCAGCATATGTCACATAGTCGGTTGACTAAGTATGAAAAAGTGATTCTGGGAGCATCAAATGTGACTCTTGAGAGATGTATGAATGTGAATCCAGCGACACTCTTGCCGGATATTGAGAATGTGGGTATAAAGATGGAAGATGATCATGATTGCTTAGATGTGCTTGAGTACTGTACGAAACCGAGACCAGATATCAGGGATATTCCCTTACCTGAGAATGATCATGTGTTGTTTGTGGATGGATCATGCCTGAGAAATGATAATGGTGTGCTATGTGCAGCATATGCAGTGTGCAAAGTTTCAGAGGTCATGGAAGCATCACCATTGAAAGGAGTGAAATCTGCGCAAGTTGCTGAATTAGTGGCATTGACAAAAGCTTGTGAGATTGGGAAGGATTTGAGAACAACAATATTGACTGATAGTCAGTATGGATTTGGAGTGGTGCATGACTTTGGCCAACTGTGGCTACAAAGAGGTTTCTTGACATCGGGTGGAACTCCGATAAAGAATGCTGAACTGATTGGAAAATTGCTTGAGGCGATACAGCTGCCTAAGGAGTTAGCAGTTGTAAAATGTGAAGCACATGGTTCAGGGGAGGATTTTATCACGGTTGGAAATCGATATGCCAACGATGTGGCGCAGTATTGCGCCAAGACGAATCAGTCGATTAACAGGGAAAGAGAGAAGGAAATGTCTTTTCTTTCTGTGATGTTTACTAATGTCCTAGAAACGTGGGATGAAGTGAAACAGTTACAAGATGAGGCAGGAGAAGAAGAGAAACAAGATTGGGTTAAGGCAGGATGGGTTAAACAAACCTGGTACAATGCAAAGTTTAGGACAATTGCAGAGAGCATCTGTCAAAGGTGTTTGATTTGTCAGCAATTTAACACTGGGAAAAAGACAGTGGTGAGTCTAGGGACAATTGGCAGAGAAGGAGGTCCTTTCACAAGAATGCAAATTGATTTCATTGAAATGCCCCAAGTGAACAGACTGAGGTATGTTCTAGTGGTAGTCTGTTTGTTTTCAAGGTGGGTGGAAGCTTACCCGACTAGAAGAAATGATGGATTGACAGTGGCAAAATTACTGTTGAGAGAATTGATTCCTAGGTTCGGGTTTCCAGTTACAGTTGAGTCTGACAGAGGTAGACACTTCCAAAATGAACTCATTGGTTTGATTTGTGAAGCATTAAAAATACAGCAGAAGCTACATTGTGCATACCGACCAGAGGCTTCTGGTGTGGTTGAGCAGATCAATGGCACAATCAAAAACAGAATCGGAAAGATGTGTTTAGCCACTGGCATGAAATGGCCAGACGTTTTGCCTCTAGTCTTAATGACTATGAGATCTACTCCAGATAGAACTACAGGTTTGAGTCCGCATGAAATAATTATGGGACATGCAATGCGCCATGCATTCGTGCCTGTGAATAAATTGGTGACAATAACTGATGACATGATTTTGGATTATTGTAAAGGCCTGGCTGACGCAGTTCATTCTGTGTTTCACCAGGTTGGAGAAGAAGCTACCACACTTGAGAAGAAGCAAGCTCATGATCTAAGTCCAGGTGACTGGGTGAGGATTAAGGTGCACAGAAGAAGAAATTGCTTGATTCCAAGGTGGGGAAGGCCGAGACAAGTTATTCTGACTACAACGACTGCAGTAAAGTGTGCTGGAGTGAGACACTGGGTACATGCAAGTCATACTCTGAGAATTCCAAGCCCGAGAGAGGGAACTGGTGAAGAGTATTATGAAGAGTCAGATTCCAGTGATGGTGAAGATCCTGAAGATACGGAATCAGTGAGAAAAGAAGCAGAGAGAGCTTCAAGAGATTCACTGCGAGTATCAGAGGAAAAATCAGATTCTGTTAAAGAGCCTGAAGTTTCGAGTAGCAGTGGAGGAAAAAGAAAAGAAAAGAGAAAACACACAGAGACTACTCCTGAATCAGAAGAGGAGGAGATTGAAGAACCACTTGAGATTATTCTTGAAGAAACAGGGTCAGAAAAAGATAGAGAGGGACAGATTGCGGAACACCCGCGAGGAGGTGTAGGGAACATTGATGAGGAGCTAGGTGAAGGGACAAGTAGACAGCAAGAAGATTGCGTGTCGGAGACCCGAGGAGGGACAGAAGTAGGGAAGTCTCAAATAGTGGTGAAAGAATCTGTGGAAGAAAAGAAAACTGCTAAGAAACGAAAGCAAGAGGCAATTGAAACAGAATCGGATGATGAAAATGAACAAACAGAGGGTCGAGTTCTGAAAAAGAGAACTTCGATTGGAGAAAGGAGTGTTGAAAAAGTGAAACCGAAAAAGGTTGTGAAAGGAGAACGTTGGCCTAACAACCAAGTTAAAAGGGTGAAATACAGAATAATAAGAGCAAATTCATCAAAAGCTGAACAAGTGAATGAAGTATGAAGTCAAACTTCGAGAGCTGAAGAAGAAGAATCAAAGAGATCAAAAGAACCAGTAGAAATAAAAAGAGTTAAAAGACCCAACCAAAAGTACAGATCACCGGAATGGTCTTATGTGACACTGTCTGAAGAAGGAAAAGAAGAAACAGTGACTCAAGATAATCCGGAAGTGGTCTTGAGAAAAGTGGTTGAGGAAGATACTGGTGAAATCCTGAAAGTACTCTTGACTGACATTAGAGAAGAGTCAGATACTGAGGATTTGAGTGTTGGAGATCTGATACAATTTGATGTTGAAGAAATTGGAGTGAAAAATGATGAGTATCCAAACTGAGTAAAAGAAAGATTCACTTGGACTGAGTGAACAGAAAAATCATTTGAAGAGCTGAAGAGTTTGGAACAAACGTTGAAGATTTGAAAAGTTCTAATTTCAGTAGTGGAGTAGTAGAGGTTAAAGCAGAATGGCTAACATAGAGAATAATCAAAATAGATGTGCCTTCTTTAAAAGGTGGTGCAAGATGTGCTGCTGTTGTACTGGATTATTAATGCTTCTATGGGGTGTTTTAGTTTTATTAGTTACTTTTAAGATTGAGTTTGGAATGGACACAGAAAATATGACTAATATAGAGAAGAATTCACAAAAAGTAGTTCCAATTAGAAGTAGTAGTTACATACACAAAGATAGGTCAATTAATAATTTTTCTAGTAATGTTTTTTCTAAACTGTTATATGAATATGTGAAGACAATGGAAGTGAGGGATTGCTATGTCTGCATGCAGTTACCTGCATCCGTTTCAGAGGGTGTTACTTATCACCATTTACCAGCTACATATGGTATTTCTTGTAGTATTTTAAGTAGTGTTTTTTATTTGTTAGGGAAAATAGATTATAAGATGTCTAACAGAGATAGTATTTTTGGGCACTTGCCAATGAATAAAGAGCTGAATCCAGCTAAAGAAGCTAACACTTTTGGTGAGATTTTTATTGAAGAAAAAGGACTAACATTAGATTACATTTTTAAGAATAATTTAACTTGCAGTCTGAAAGAAGAGGAGAAAGCTTTCCTGGATATGGTAGAGGAAAGGAGAGTGAACATGCATGAGAAAGCAGGGAAATATGAAGTGGGTGAGACAATTTGGGACATTGAGATGGGAAAAGAGTTGAAAAATGGGGCTAGTCCAACTTTGGCTCTAGATGCACCGCAGAAGGGTAAACTATGCATTACCAGAAGGAAATCCCAATATGATACATATTTTGTGGGGACTAGTGAGTGCCATGATACATACTTCGTTGCGACTGGTTGGGGTTTCAAAGGTGGAGAAGATACAATTTTTCCAGGAGTGTACTATGTGTGTGGGAACAAGGCTTATTACAAGTTGCCTGACCATTGGTATGGCACGTGTTATGTGGGTTTGGTTTTTCCTAAAATTTTTCATACAGATAAAATAAAAGATGTAGAAGATATTAACTTATTAACACGTTTTAAGAGAGAAACTTGGTCTTATTCTTTTGGCCAAGGAGGGTGGAGTTTGTGGAATTTTGAAAGTTCAACATTGTTGCACTTACATTCCTGATGAAAGTAAAGACCTGAAGGTCTATATCAAAAATATTACTGATTTGCATGAAGAATTAGTACCACTTGAAACTGGGAGTTTATGGACTAAATTAGCTAATAAGATGATAGCTGTTAAGGATTTTATTACAAAAATAGGTAGTACTATTATAGGTAGAATATTGTTTCCGTTGTCTTGTATAATTGTTGCTTTACTGATATTAAGGTTAGTGTGTGTGTGTTGTAAAAACAGGAGAGGGAAAGAGAAATTGAAAAATGAAAAGAAAAACAAGAATTCGAAAAATTCGAAAAGAGAACCAGAAGAGATTGAATTAGAAGAATTGAGGGAGAGTGTTTATTTAGAAACAAAGAGAGATGATGAAAGAGTGACTGGTGTGTAATTTTGTGTAAGGGGAAAAGACATTTCTGATTTCTCCTAAAATGGGACTAAATTTTCACTAATTTTTTTTTGGGTTTATTTGGTGATAAAATCACCAAAGGGGGGATTGCTGGAGCAGAGTTTTCTTTTAGAAAATTCTGGGGCTTTTGAAGCTCTGGCTTGTCTATGCGTTTTATTAATTTATTAATAATTAACAATTAATTATTTGTCTTGTGCAAGTGTGTTTTACTAATGAACCTGTTTGTCCTAACACGAGAGAAAGTTATACGAGGGTTAGCTTATGTTTGCTGTTTCTGTATTTACAATAACGTGCAAGTTTTCATGTTTAAATGTTGCTGTGTGCTATTTATTTTGAGCACAAAACGCTGTCTGAATTAATGCTTTTTATGTCGCAAAGCTAGATAAATGCATACACATAAGGGTATTAGTGGAGTTAACACTGTTTAATCATTATGCTGTAGTAACCTTTATTTTGTCTCTTTAATTAAAGATGGTCTATTGTGGCCTATGGAGGCCTTTATGAAATGGCTGAGAATATTTTGAAGCCTGGCTGAGCCGTGGCGCAATCTGTGATGTGGCAAGGGAGACCCCTGCTGGAAATCGGTTGAAGACAACTGACCGTAGTCCTTGAATGAAAATTTCCATGAGGATATCAGCAGTTTGGAGGATCTCCAAAAGAAATGATTTGTCCTTGGTGGACAAAGGAGCTTCTGAAACAAACAATGAGCTGTAGCTCGGCTGCCGAGGGAAGCGGAATGAGTTAGATACTTTAATAGTTTCTGTTTCTTGGTTCCTGTTCCGTGGTTACGTTCTGTGACTTTTCCTGAGCGGAGATTTTCAGATGTTGCAATGTTACATCTCTTCCTTCTCGTTCTGCTCAGTGATACAGTTTTACTTGTCAATTTTATGTGAGTTTCCATTGTATTTTTCATTATAAAAACTGTTAGCTTAGGGAGGGCTCTCCCCACTCTTTCCCCACTTTTTTTCCACTTGCCATTTTACCTTCGCTGCGTGAACTTGCGTTGCTGAGGACTGATGCTGAGGACTGTCCTGAGAGACTTTGCCAAGAGACTGGTCCTGACCCGTTCTGACACTTAGTTAGAATAGGTAACTATGAGAAATGATTTATTCTGATTTATTTTGACTAATTTTAGATAAAGCAATATAACTTTTAAACATGGTGTTGAATATTTCTTTCCTTGTCAATTATTGAGTATATTTTTGATTATTGTTTTATAGATTGTTTATAGTATGTTTAAGGACAACCACTATAATCAGGTCCTATCGCTTAGATATAGATGCAGGGTGGTTTAGGAGTTTTCTTCCCACAGGTTTATTGCTGGTAGAGTATTTGAGCGTATGTTAGTGAAATGGGCCCTAGTGTATGAAGAATGTATGTGCGTGTAACTGTAAGATTACTCTATCCGTGGTAGTGGGCATATTTTTGATACCCTGATCTGTATCAAGCTCAATGTATTATTGTGATTCAAATTGTGTTGCCTATTGCAATAAACTGTAACTATGACCTGCAAAAGTCAATTGCCTATTGCAAAGTATTTAACTAAAGCATCTCATTCTGAGAAAGTATATTTTGATACCTATTGTTGGTTCTAAAATAAAACAACAATATCTTTTGTATGCAAACCAATGGCCTAGAGTTCAGTTCTTGAGTGTGTGAGACCATTTGCTGACTGAGTGTGTACAACAAATGTTTTACACTGTACTCTGATACTGCCTTACTGCTCGGCAAGCTACCACTTTAGAGAGTAAGGTTATATCTAACTTTACTGCACACTGTACCTATTTGGGAACAGTATATACAGAGCCACTTTCTCACAGTAGTGATAAAGTGATTAGAGTCCTAAGGCCAACATAAAGATACAGCAAAACTTGAGGTGAAAAGCAAAAAGGTTGCTGGTAGGCCACCTTAAGGATGCCAGGTCTAACAAAAACTGAACTAAGGATAACATGAGTAAAACATCAGGTTTCTCTACTGCATTTGGTGAGACAAGTGGGCCTTCTTTTATCTTCCATTCAAGCAATCTTTGACAGACCCCTTTATTATAGAGCTTTTCAAGGATTAAAGATAAGGCACTTACAAAGGAGTCCCAAATACTCAGAGATGGTTGACTTCTGTAATATGGGTCGTAGACTAAAAGCAGCGCAAAAACAGAGTGCAACAGGGTCCAAAAAACTTGAGTGCCACAAGAGAGTTTGAATGCAAGCGTATCCTTTTACAGATCCAGAGATATACTCATGCAATTTTTGTTTTTAGGACAGAACGTGCATGATGAAAAAAACATTGTTTTTAAAAAGCGCATTGCAGAATATCAGTACTTTGATGTGGGAAAACATCAAAACTTTCAAACAAAATATTTGTAGGCAGCTTACAGCAAGTTGTTGTGGCCGAGTGGTTAAGGCAATGGACTCGAAATCCATTGGGGTATTCCCGCGGAGGTTCGAATCCTGCCAACAACGAGGATCTTTTTATTATCGGCTACAATTTCATAAGTTAACCTTTAGTATTTCTTCCATTTCAGTTTTATAACTAGGTGGCTTATTTTTGTGTCACTATTGCCTCTCCACATATTTGTTATCGCTACCTCTTTCATGTCTTTGCTACACCTCATTCCTACTTTAGCACTGGTGTAAACGCTTCAAATTATTATACCGTTGCTCTCTCATTCATACCTGCGCATGCACTTGAAAGTTACTTTACCAATAAAAGACGCAAAGAGAGAAATAGAACAAAAGTGCTGGCTGGATTGGCAAACACACTTCATAAAACTGCATTTTCTTTTTTATTCTCCCCCGTGTCACATGCTTAACCTCCCCATGTGTAATTTCTCTTAACCTGCTGTCCCAGGAAGAGAATTTCATCTACAGGCCCTTTCTGTGTTTTTTTCCCTAGTCTGTCTTTCCCATTTCTTAGCTGGGTAACTGTTCCTTTACGCGCTCTATTTAAACGCCATCAATCTCATTTGGGCTCCTTGCTCCCGCTTCTGTTTTCTCCACCTCTCATACTGCCAGTTCTCTCTTTCTCTGTGGTTGGTGGCTACTTTCCTGAGCTTCCGAAGCCACGTGGTTCCTGCCTCTTGTTGTCAGACTTGAATTGGAAAAGGAACCATATTAACAAGCCTTTACCACTCACACACGGCAGAAGTTTATACTTTAATTCAGTGAGCTAAGAAAAGCGTGTTGTGGGTCCCCTACGAGCCATGGTGCTTGCTTCATCATGATTTGGCACCAGTCATTAGCCGCAGCTCTGCTAATGAGCCACTGAGGTCAGTTTCAATATTTACTCAAAAATATAACCATGCAGCCCACCCCTCAACTGTGTATTTATCTTGCTTTTCTGCTGTTCGTGTGATTAGCTGGGAGGAGCTCACGGCGACATCCTCCCTATAAAAGTGTAGATGGATCACTCTCTAACTCTTTCTTGCTTCACATACAAAAGGCTTGAAAGGTGCAGGGAAGATGCAGGTCTAATAGACAGAATAGAAGGTCTGTGCCAGGTGGGTTTCTCTGCATTGGTGTCCCATCACAGGTCCGCAAGTGTAATATGTGAACTTTGACTCCTGGCATTTCACAAGCAGGCGGCCAGGAAACGGTTTCAGCCTATCAACCACTGAGGAGACGCAGCCTCTGAATGAGGAATGAGGAAGCAATGAATACATCCAGCCTATCACAGGAACAGCCCTGAGTGTTCCGAATTATAAATTCTCCATGTCACTGTATGTCGTTGAGCCCAAGTAGCTCGCCGTGATCGTATAGTGGTTAGTACTCTGCGTTGTGGCCGCAGCAACCTCGGTTCGAATCCGAGTCACGGCATTGTGGTTGGCAATGTCACGGCAGTTGGGTGTTAATTTTACAGAATTAGCAAATGTGCCAGTGGTTTTTGTAAAATGTCTATTAAAAACAGATCCTTTCAAATATTTAAACCATCTAACAACAAATGATTTAAACTCGCATGATTATAAGCTGTAGCTATAATGTATTTACTTACATAAATTATCGTTCTTGAACCTATTGGGGGTGGAGGGGGAGCGGAGCTCACCCCCCAGGTGCAGTTGAGTGACCTGTGTTGTGGCTCTCTAGAGGGAAGGCACAAATTTTGCTGTCACCCAGCCCAATCCAGACGTGTATTGGGGCCAGGTTTCAGGCAAATAGAGCAGTAAGTGCAGAGAAATGTTCACTCTCTAAAAGTGGCATTTCTAAAATAGTAAAGTTAAATCCAACCTCACCAGTAAGTAGGATTTTCAATAAATAAATAAAGCTACTCCTCTCCGATATGGAATTAACAAATAAAAAGTATAGGGGAATACACAGAGCTAACCTATGAGAGGGGTAGACCTCACAGTAGTGAAAAATGAAATAGACTGTTTGGTACTTACAGGACACGCGAACCACCAAAGTACATATCTTATTTTTTACTTACATAGCATCATGCACCTAGGACTACCTAGGGCCTACCTTAGGTGTAAATTATATGTAATAAAAGGGGAGTTTAAGGCTTGGCAAGTAGGCTGGGACTCCCCTGGGAGACCCCTGAGTCTATGCCCAGAACCATAACTCTGCCAGTCGAGTACTTACCTAAAAGCCGATAACTCACTTTTCTTCCATAGGCTAACATTGAGTGGTTTCACTTGGAAATTCTTCTAAGTGGTGTGGAGTTTTGGAACTTTAAAATATTCATCTAAAATCAGCCGAACAACGAATTCTGATTTACTCAACTGTTATCAGGAGAGACCTCAGTGCTGCATCTTGGAGCTCAGTACTGACCCTGAAAAGTAATTTTAACCGTACTTACCAGCAACTCGAATTTCCTTCCATGGGATATCATTGCCTGCTTTTTGCTGAAAATTTTCTAAGTGTCGATTTTTGAAACTTACAAATATTCTTTAAAAATCGTACCAACTGTGAAAACGTAATTGTTTACCTGTTTTAGATAGATGTCCCAGTACTGAGCCTAGGAGCCCAGCACTGGATTACAAAAGTAACGAGAATGTACTTTACCCGTAACTTGAATTTTCTTCCATAGGAAACCATTGACTGTTTTTCTGTGAAATTTCTTCTAAGTGTCGATTTTGCAAACATGTAAATATTCCTTAAAAATCGCCTGTATAACTTAAACGCAGTTTCTCACCTGCTTACAGGTGGTACAGTAGTGCTGGATCTAGGATCCAACACTGACCTAGAAAAAGGAACCATAACCCCACTTACCTGCTAAGTGAATTTCCTTCCATAGGATAACATTGGTAATTTGATCAGCAAAAGTTTCGAAGTGTCAACTTTTAAAATAGCAAAATATTGCTTAAAAATCACAACAGTAACTAAAACGAATTTACTCACTTGTTTCCAAGAACTGTCCCAGGACTGAATCTAGGATCCAGTCCTGGATTTAGAAAAGTAATCCTGAAAGTAATTAATTGCATATAACTTAAAATTCCCATTGAGCTCAATGTATTATTGTGATTCAAATTGTGTTGCCTATTGCAATAAACTGTAACTATGACCTGCAAAAGTCAATTGCCTATTGCAAAGTATTTAACTAAAGCATCTCATTCTGAGAAAGTATATTTTGATACCTATTGTTGGTTCTAAAATAAAACAACAATATATTTTGTATGCAAACCAATGGCCTAGAGTTCAGTTCTTGAGTGTGTGAGACCATTTGCTGACTGAGTGTGTACAACAAATGTTTTACACTGTACTCTGATACTGCCTTACTGCTCGGCAAGCTACCACTTTAGAGAGTAAGGTTATATCTAACTTTAGCCTCTGCCAAACCTCTGGGGACTGGGGACTCTGTGCACACTGTACCTATTTGGGAACAGTATATACAGTGCCACTTTCTCACAGTAGTGATAAAGTGATTAGAGTCCTAAGGCCAACATAAAGATACAGCAAAACTTGAGGTGAAAAGCAAAAAGGTTGCTGGTAGGCCACCTTAAGGATGCCAGGTCTACCAAAAACTGAACTAAGGATAACATGAGTAAAACATCAGGTTTCTCTACTGCATTTGGTGAGACAAGTGGGCCTTCTTTTATCTTCCATTCAAGCAATCTTTGACAGACCCCTTTATTATAGAGCTTTTCAAGGATTAAAGATAAGGCACTTACAAAGGAGTCCCAAATACTCAGAGATGGTTGACTTCTGTAATATGGGTCGTAGACTAAAAGCAGCGCAAAAACAGAGTGCAACAGGGTCCAAAAAACTTGAGTGCCACAAGGGAGTTTGAATGCAAGCGTATCCTTTTAAAGATCCAGACATATACTCATGCAATTTTTGTTTTTAGGACAGAACGTGCATGATGAAAAAAACATTGTTTTTAAAAAGCGCATTGCAGAATATCAGTACTTTGATGTGGGAAAACATCAAAACTTTCAAACAAAATATTTGTAGGCAGCTTACAGCAAGTTGTTGTGGCCGAGTGGTTAAGGCGATGGACTCGAAATCCATTGCGGTATCCCCGCGCAGGTTCGAATCCTGCCAACAACGAGGATCTTTTTATTATCGGCTACAATTTCAGAAGTTAACCTTTAGTATTTCTTCCATTTCAGTTTTATAACTAGGTGGCTTATTTTTGTGTCACTATTGCCTCTCCACATATTTGTTATCGCTACCTCTTTCATGTCTTTGCTACACCTCATTCCTACTTTAGCACTGGTGTAAACGCTTCAAATTATTATACCGTTGCTCTCTCATTCATACCTGCCCATGCACTTGAAAGTTACTTTACCAATAAAAGACGCAAAGAGAGAAATAGAACAAAAGTGCTGGCTGGATTGGCAAACACACTTCATAAAACTGCATTTTCTTTTTTATTCTCCCCCGTGTCACATGCTTAACCTCCCCATGTGTAATTTCTCTTAACCTGCTGTCCCAGGAAGAGAATTTCATCTACAGGCCCTTTCTGTGTTTTTTTCCCTAGTCTGTCTTTCCCATTTCTTAGCTGTGTAACTGTTCCTTTACGCGCTCTATTTAAACGCCATCAATCTCATTTGAGCTCCTTGCTCCCGCTTCTGTTTTCTCCACCTCTCATACTGCCAGTTCTCTCTTTCTCTGTGGTTGGTGGCTACTTTCCTGAGCTTCCGAAGCCACGTGGTTCCTGCCTCTTGTTGTCAGACTTGAATTGGAAAAGGAACCATATTAACAAGCCTTTACCACTCACACACGGCGGAAGTTTATACTTTAATTCAGTGAGCTAAGAAAAGCGTGTTGTGGGTCCCCTACGAGCCATGGTGCTTGCTTCATCATGATTTGGCACCAGTCATTAGCCGCAGCTCTGCTAATGAGCCACTGAGGTCAGTTTCAATATTTACTCAAAAATATAACCATGCAGCCCACCCCTCAACTGTGTATTTATCTTGCTTTTCTGCTGTTCGTGTGATTAGCTGGGAGGAGCTCACGGCGACATCCTCCCTATAAAAGTGTAGATGGATCACTCTCTAACTCTTTCTTGCTTCACATACAAATGGCTTGAAAGGTGCAGGGAAGATGCAGGTCTAATAGACAGAATAGAAGGTCTGTGCCAGGTGGGTTTCTCTGCATTGGTGTCCCATCACAGGTCCGTAAGTGTAATGTGTGATCTTTGACTCCTGGCATTTCACAAGCAGGCGGCCAGGAAACGGTTTCAGCCTATCTACCACTGAGGAGACGCAGCCTCTGAATGAGGAATGAGGAAGCAATGAATACATCCAGCCTATCACAGGAACAGCCCTGAGTGTTCCGAATTATAAATTCTCCATGTCACTGTATGTTGTTGAGCCCAAGTAGCTCGCCGTGATCGTATAGTGGTTAGTACTCTGCGTTGTGGCCGCAGCAACCTCGGTTCGAATCCGTGTCACGGCATTGTGGTTGGCAATGTCACGGCAGTTGGGTGTTAATTTTACAGAATTAGCAAATGTACCAGTGGTTTTTGTAAAATGTCTATTAAAAACAGATCCTTTCAAATATTTAAACCATCTAACAACAAATGATTTAAACTCGCATGATTATAAGCTGTAGCTATAATGTATTTACTTACATAAATTATCGTTCTTGAACCTATTGGGGGTGGAGGGGGAGCGGAGCTCACCCCCCAGGTGCAGTTGAGTGACCTGTGTTGTGGCTCTCTAGAGGGAAGGCACAAATTTTGCTGTCACCCAGCCCAATCCAGACGTGTATTGGGGCCAGGTTTCAGGCAAATAGAGCAGTAAGTGCAGAGAAATGTTCACTCTCTAAAAGTGGCATTTCTAAAATAGTAAAGTTAAATCCAACCTCACCAGTAAGTAGGATTTTCAATAAATAAATAAAGCTACTCCTCTCCGATATGGAATTACCAAATAAAAAGTATAGGGGAATACACAGAGCTAACCTATGAGAGGGGTAGACCTCACAGTAGTGAAAAATGAAATAGACTGTTTGGTACTTACAGGACACGCGAACCACCAAAGTACATATCTTATTTTTTACTTACATAGCATCATGCACCTAGGACTACCTAGGGCCTACCTTAGGTGTAAATTATATGTAACAAAAGGGGAGTTTAAGGCTTGGCAAGTAGGCTGGGACTCCCCTGGGAGACCCCTGAGTCTATGCCCAGAACCATAACTCTGCCAGTCGAGTACTTACCTAAAAGCCGATAACTCACTTTTCTTCCATAGGCTAAAATTTCGTTGTTTCACTTGGAAATTCTTCTAAGTGGTGTGGAGTTTTGGAACTTTAAAATATTCATCTAAAATCAGCCGAACAACGAATTCTGATTTACTCACCTGTTATCAGGAGAGACCTCAGTGCTGCATCTTGGAGCTCAGTACTGACCCTGAAAAGTAATTTTAACCGTACTTACCAGTAACTCGAATTTCCTTACATGGGATATCATTGCCTGCTTTTTGCTGAAAATTTTCTAAGTGTCGATTTTTGGAACTTACAAATATTCTTTAAAAATCGTACCAACTGTGAAAACGTAATTGTTTACCTGTTTTAGATAGATGTCCCAGTACTGAGCCTAGGAGCCCAGCACTGGATTACAAAAGTAACGAGAACGTACTTAACCCGTAACTTGAATTTTCTTCCATAGGAAACCATTGACTGTTTTTCTGTGAAATTTCTTCTAAGTGTCGATTTTGCAAACATGTAAATATTCCTTAAAAATAACCTGTATAACTTAAACGCAGTTTCTCAACTGCTTACAGGTGGTACAGTAGTGCTGGATCTAGGATCCAACACTGACCTAGAAAAAGTAACCATAACCCCACTTACCTGCTAAGTGAATTTCCTTCCGTAGGATAACATTGGTAATTTGATCAGCAAAAGTTTCAAAGTGTCAACTTTTAAAATAGCAAAATATTGCTTAAAAATCACAACAGTAACTAAAACGAATTTACTCACTTGTTTCCAAGAACTGTCCCAGGACTGAATCTAGGATCCAGTCCTGGATTTAGAAAAGTAATCCTGAAAGTAATTAATTGCATATAACTTAAAATTCCCATTGAGCTCAATGTATTATTGTGATTCAAATTGTGTTGCCTATTGCAATAAACTGTAACTATGACCTGCAAAAGTCAATTGCCTATTCCAAAGTATTTAACTAAAGCATCTCATTCTGAGAAAGTATATTTTGATACCTATTGTTGGTTCTAAAATAAAACAACAATATCTTTTGTATGCAAACCAATGGCCTAGAGTTCAGTTCTTGAGTGTGTGAGACCATTTGCTGACTGAGTGTGTACAACAAATGTTTTACACTGTACTCTGATACTGCCTTACTGCTCGGCAAGCTACCACTTTAGAGAGTAAGGTTATATCTAACTTTAGCCTCTGCCAAACCTCTGGGGACTGGGGACTCTGTGCACACTGTACCTATTTGGTTGGGAACAGTATATACAGAGCCACTTTCTCACAGTAGTGATAAAGTGATTAGAGTCCTAAGGCCAACATAAAGATACAGCAAAACGTGAGGTGAAAAGCAAAAAGGTTGCTGGTAGGCCACCTTAAGGATGCCAGGTCTACCAAAAACTGAACTAAGGATAACATGAGTAAAACATCAGGTTTCTCTACTGCATTTGGTGAGACAAGTGGGCCTTCTTTTATCTTCCATTCAAGCAATCTTTGACAGACCCCTTTATTATAGAGCTTTTCAAGGATTAAAGATAAGGCACTTACAAAGGAGTCCCAAATACTCAGGGATGGTTGACTTCTGTAATATGGGTCGTAGACTAAAAGCAGCGCAAAAACAGAGTGCAACAGGGTCCAAAAAACTTGAGTGCCACAAGGGAGTTTGAATGCAAGCGTATCCTTTTAGAGATCCAGAGATATACTCATGCAATTTTTGTTTTTAGGACAGAACGTGCATGATGAAAAAAACATTGTTTTTAAAAAGCGCATTGCAGAATATCAGTACTTTGATGTGGGAAAACTTCAAAACTTTCAAACAAAATATTTGTAGGCAGCTTACAGCAAGTTGTTGTGCCCGAGTGGTTAAGGCGATGGACTCGAAATCCATTGGGGTATCCCCGCGCAGGTTCGAATCCTGCCAACAACGTGAATCTTTTTATTATCGGCTACAATTTCAGAAGTTAACCTTTAGTATTTCTTCCATTTCAGTTTTATAAATAGGTGGCTTATTTTTGTGTCACTATTGCCTCTCCACATATTTGTTATCGCTACCTCTTTCATGTCTTTGCTACACCTCATTCCTACTTTAGCACTGGTGTAAACGCTTCAAATTATTATACCGTTGCTCTCTCATTCATACCTGCGCATGCACTTGAAAGTTACTTTACCAATAAAAGACGCAAAGAGAGAAATAGAACAAAAGTGCTGTCTGGATTGGCAAACACACTTCATAAAACAGCATTTTCTTTTTTATTCTCCCCCGTGTTACATGCTTAACCTCCCCATGTGTAATTTCTCTTAACCTGCTGTCCCAGGAAGAGAATTTCATCTACAGGCTCTTTCTGTGTTTTTTTCCCTAGTCTGTCTTTCCCATTTCTTAGCTGTGTAACTGTTCCTTTACGCGCTCTATTTAAACGCCATCAATCTCATTGAGCTCCTTGCTCCCGCTTCTGTTTTCTCCACCTCTCATACTGCCAGTTCTCTCTTTCTCTGTGGTTGGTGGCTACTTTCCTGAGCTTCCGAAGCCACGTGGTTCCTGCCTCTTGTTGTCAGACTTGAATTGGAAAAGGAACCATATTAACAAGCCTTTTCCACTCACACACGGCGGAAGTTTATACTTTAATTCAGTGAGCTAAGAAAAGCGTGTTGTGGGTACCCTACGAGCCATGGTGCTTGCTTCATCATGATTTGGCACCAGTCATTAGCCGCAGCTCTGCTAATGAGCCACTGAGGTCAGTTTCAATATTTACTCAAAAACATAACCATGCAGCCCACCCCTCAACTGTGTATTTATCTTGCTTTTCTGCTGTTCGTGTGATTAGCTGGGAGGAGCTCACGGCGACATCCTCCCTATAAAAGTGTAGATGGATCACTCTCTAACTCTTTCTCGCTTCACATACAAATGGCTTGAAAGGTGCAGGGAAGATGCAGGTCTAATAGACAGAATAGAAGGTCTGTGCCAGGTGGGTTTCTCTGCATTGGTGTCCCATCACAGGTCCGCAAGTGTAATGTGTGAACTTTGACTCCTGGCATTTCACAAGCAGGCGGCCAGGAAACGGTTTCAGCCTATCAACCACTGAGGAGACGCAGCCTCTGAATGAGGAATGAGGAAGCAATGAATACATCCAGCCTATCACAGGAATAGCCCTGAGTGTTCCGAATTATAAATTCTCCATGTCACTGTATGTCGTTGAGCCCAAGTAGCTCGCCGTGATCGTATAGTGGTTAGTACTCTGCGTTGTGGCCGCAGCAACCTCGGTTTGAATCCGAGTCACAGCATTGTGGTTGGCAATGTCACGGCAGTTGGGTGTTAATTTTACAGAATTAGCAAATGTGCCAGTGGTTTTTGTAAAATGTCTATTAAAAACAGATCCTTTCAAATATTTAAACCAGCTAACAACAAATGATTTAAACTCGCATGATTATAAGCTGTAGCTATAATGTATTTACTTACATAAATTATCGTTCTTGAACCTATTGGGGGTGGAGGGGGAGCGGAGCTCACCCCCCAGGTGCAGTTGAGTGACCTGTGTTGTGGCTCTCTAGAGGGAAGGCACAAATTTTGCTGTCACCCAGCCCAATCCAGACGTGTATTGGGGCCAGGTTTCAGGCAAATAGAGCAGTAAGTGCAGAGAAATGTTCACTCTCTAAAAGTGGCATTTCTAAAATAGTAAAGTTAAATCCAACCTCACCAGTAAGTAGGATTTTCAATAAATAAATAAAGCTACTCCTCTCCGATATGGAATTACCAAATAAAAAGTATAGGGGAATACACAGAGCTAACCTATGAGAGGGGTAGACCTCACAGTAGTGAAAAATGAAATAGACTGTTTGGTACTTACAGGACACGCGAACCACCAAAGTACATATCTTATTTTTTACTTACATAGCATCATGTACCTAGGACTACCTAGGGCCTGCCTTAGGTGTAAATTATATGTAATAAAAGGGGAGTTTAAGGCTTGGCAAGTAGGCTGGGACTCCCCTGGGAGACCCCTGAGTCTATGCCCAGAACCATAACTCTGCCAGTCGAGTACTTACCTAAAAGCCGATAACTCACTTTTCTTCCATAGGCTAAAATTTCGTTGTTTCACTTGGAAATTCTTCTAAGTGGTGTGGAGTTTTGGAACTTTAAAATATTTATCTAAAATCAGCCGAACAACGAATTCTGATTTACTCACCTGTTATCAGGAGAGACCTCAGTGCTGCATCTTGGAGCTCAGTACTGACCCTGAAAAGTAATTTTAACCGTACTTACCAGTAACTCGAATTTCCTTACATGGGATATCATTGCCTGCTTTTTGCTGAAAATTTTCTAAGTGTCGATTTTTGAAACTTACAAATATTCTTTAAAAATCGTACCAACTGTGAAAACGTAATTGTTTACCTGTTTTAGATAGATGTCCCAGTACTGAGCCCAGGAGCCCAGCACTGGATTACAAAAGTAACAAGAACGTACTTTACCCGTAACTTGAATTTTCTTCCATAGGAAACCATTGACTGTTTTTCTGTGAAATTTCTTCTAAGTGTCGATTTTGCAAACATGTAAATATTCCTTAAAAATCGCCTGTATAACTTAAACGCAGTTTCTCAACTGCTTACAGGTGGTACAGTAGTGCTGGATCTAGGATCCAACACTGACCTAGAAAAAGTAACCATAACCCCACTTACCTGCTAAGTGAATTTCCTTCCATAGGATAACATTGGTAATTTGATCAGCAAAAGTTTCGAAGTGTCAACTTTTAAAATAGCAAAATATTGCTTAAAAATCACAACAGTAACTAAAACGAATTTACTCACTTGTTTCCAAGAACTGTCCCAGGACTGAATCTAGGATCCAGTCCTGGATTTAGAAAAGTAATCCTGAAAGTAATTAATTGCATATAACTTAAAATTCCCATTGAGCTTGCTGGAGCAGAGTTTTCTTTTAGAAAATTCTGGGGCTTTTGAAGCTCTGGCTTGTCTATGGGTTTTATTAATTTATTAATAATTAACAATTAATTATTTGTCTTGTGCAAGTGTGTTTTACTAATTAACCTGTTTGTCCTAACACGAGAGAAAGTTATACGAGGGTTAGCTTATGTTTGCTGTTTCTGTATTTACAATAACGTGCAAGTTTTCATGTTTAAATGTTGCTGTGTGCTATTTATTTTGAGCACAAAACGCTGTCTGAATTAATGCTTTTTATGTCGCAAAGCTAGATAAATGCATACACATAAGGGTATTAGTGGGGTTAACACTGTTTAATCATTATGCTGTAGTAACCTTTATTTTGTCTCTTTAATTAAAGATGGTCTATTGTGGCCTATGGAGGCCTTTATGAAATGGCTGAGAATATTTTGAAGCCTGGCTGAGCCGTGGCGAAATCTGTGATGTGGCAAGGGAGACCCCTGCTGGAAATCGGTTGAAGACAACTGACCGTAGTCCTTGAATGAAAATTTCCATGAGGATATCAGCAGTTTGGAGGATCTCCAAAAGAAATGATTTGTCCTTGGTGAACAAAGGAGCTTCTGAAACAAACAATGAGCTGTAGCTCGGCTGCCGAGGGAAGCGGAATGAGTTAGATACTTTAATAGTTTCTGTTTCTTGGTTCCTGTTCCGTGGTTACGTTCTGTGACTTTTCCTGAGCGGAGATTTTCAGATGTTGCAATGTTACATCTCTTCCTTCTCGTTCTGCTCAGTGATACAGTTTTACTTGTCAATTTTATGTGAGTTTCCATTGTATTTTTCATTATAAAAACTGTTAGCTTAGGGAGGGCTCTCCCCACTCTTTCCCCACTTTTTTTCCACTTGCCATTTTACCTTCGCTGCGTGAACTTGCGTTGCTGAGGACTGATGCTGAGGACTGTCCTGAGAGACTTTGCCAAGAGACTGGTCCTGACCCGTTCTGACACTTAGTTAGAATAGGTAACTATGAGAAATGATTTATTCTGATTTATTTTGACTAATTTTAGATAAAGCAATATAACTTTTAAACATGGTGTTGAATATTTCTTTCCTTGTCAATTATTGAGTATATTTTTGATTATTGTTTTATAGATTGTTTATAGTATGTTTAAGGACAACCACTATAATCAGGTCCTATCGCTTAGATATAGATGCAGGGTGGTTTAGGAGTTTTCTTCCCACAGGTTTATTGCTGGTAGAGTATTTGAGCGTATGTTAGTGAAATGGGCCCTAGTGTATGAAGAATGTATGTGCGTGTAACTGTAAGATTACTCTATCCGTGGTAGTGGGCATATTTTTGATACCCTGATCTGTATCAATTTCTCTGGTAGCAGAGGATGGTTATAGATGGTTGTCTTGATCTGATAAGATAAGATTGCTTGTAAATTAGCTTATTGATTATTGACTTATTTTGATGTTGTTGGTATATGTACTAATACTATATGTTGGAGTCGTAATGTTGAGTTATATGTAGTGCTTCTGGAATTTGGAAGCTGGAAGCAGTTCCGTAGTAGGGCAGAGGAAGGTGTATATGCTGCTCTCGGGAAAGACGGGATTGTAAGGAATTACGTGTGACAATTGAAGTTGCGCGTTCACATTGTCTGGGTTCGGAATCAGTGACATTATTGTATGTTACTATTAGAAAATATTTCTGGTATATAAGGAGTGTGTATCGTAGTGAAGGTTATCTGTGAAACTCTGGTCTTAAGTCCCAGGGATCCGTAAGGATTGCCGTTAAAGCTTATTGCGGGAGGAGTAATAGGTATTCTCTGAGCTTGTTTGCGGAACTGAGCAGAGGTAAGCTGCTTAGTTGTTGTGAGTTATAATTCTGTACAGAGACAGATTGTGCTGTTCTCGAGAAGCAGGATTCTGTGTGTATGTACTATATTTTTTCTCGTATGAATGTGCGTGAATGCATATACATTTATTGATTGTAAGACTCTTTTGGATACGTCCTAGAGGAAACAGTTATGAGATGTATGTAAGTTTGTTGACTCTTAAGAAATAGACTCTCTTTTACTATTCTGTGGTTAGCGAAGCAGACAATGGAGATGTTTTTATGTTGTAACTAATAGATTTTGTAGAGATTTTGACACACGAAGTCTACTGAGAGTTTTTGTAAAGGAGGGGTAGACGAGTGACAGAGACAGGAGACAGAGACTGCAGCGGCTGCTGACGTCAGAAAGTTCGCGCACTGATTGGATAGTGACTCAGAATAGGGTTCGCGCTAGGATTGGTGCGTTAGTGTGAGTCGCGCTGCTATTGGATGAAAATTCGTATTGTATATCTATAATACGGAAGAATAGAGAGTTTGATAAGCGCTTGCTAAAATGTATTACCAAGAAGAGAAAAAGAAAAAGACATTCTTTGGAAAGGTTAAGAAGTGGTTTAGTAAGGATAAAGAGGTTAAAACAAGAGAGGGTGAGTTGCTACCTCCAGCGAAAACACCTGCATCCTTCATGGCTGCGAAATATGGATTACATACCTGTATATGGTTACAGAATTGGGTCAGGTATACTAAAGAAGATGGTGTTCTAGCATTTCCAGAACATGGTTCATTTAATTTGGCCGTGTTGAGAAATTTACGGGAAAAGATGTTATGCTTAGACCCGAAGCCGAGACCTACACAGTTCGAGGCTTTAGTGGAATGGGAAGAGGAAGTTCATGACCGAGAAAAGCAAAGATCTGGAGGGTATTACAGGTACATGTTTGGGAGGAGACATGATCGTGAGACACATCATGATCGAATGAAAAGATGGCGAGATGTTAGTATGTCAGAGGGATTATATCCAATGAGAACAGTTGAAGCTTCTGCTCCTTCAGAAGAAAGGGTTTCTGAGTCAGATAGGAGAAGATATGGAGAGTATGAAGATGAGGTCTTGAATGACATGATTTACAAAAGACCACCTCCATATAGATCAGAACCGGATGAGAGTACACCAGTTGTTTCTCCGATAAGAGATACTGTTGAGAAAGAAAAAATGACACCTGAATCAAGGGGTAGTAGTTCTTTCAGAGAGAGAGAGAATAGAGGTAGTGAGGAAAATGCCAGACAATTAGCAAAGACGACAACAGAACTGACTGAGAAAATTAGAGAGTTAACGATGAATCTGGAAGCTGTTACGGTACCTGTAACTATAGGTCCGGTAATTCCTGTGTTTGATAAACAGAGGACAGGTGAGAATGGACTGGTAGTTCCATATATTGCAAATGATTTGACAAATTCAGCTGGTCCTTCAGGAGATTCAGATAAAAGAACAGGGAGAAGTGATCTGAAACAAACCAGACATGACACATGTAGTGACTTGAGACAAACCAGACATGACACATGTAGTGAATTATTGGATGTTAGTGAACCTAGTTGTTCAGGGATGCCAATTTTAGAACCGCAGAAAAAAGTGGTTCCAGTGAGAAAAACTGCAGAAATAACAGTTGACGATTTAAATGATTGGATGAAGGTTCTTCAGAAAAAAGATAAAGATTCACAAGTTATTGATGTGGTTAAATTACGTATAGAATTAGAAGAGCTTGTGACAGGAACAGTTCCAACAGAAATCCTGAAAAGTCATCATGATGGTGAATTAATGTTTATGTGCAAGAGCATAACATGGAGAGCAAGAAATACACATGATAGACTGAGAGCGATAGCAAATGAGCAAGGAGTTGACATTGATAGAGTAAAGGCTTTGCAGAAAACGTATAGGATGGATTTCACAGAGAAAGATATAGAAAATTTGAATACTTCTGGTAGAACAGGACAGATTAAAGAAATGGTGGCATTATTGCGAAGATGGGGTGATGTAGAAAAGTGGAAGGATAGGTGGTATAAGAAGAGAGAGGAATCTGAAGATAGAACAACTTACTCAGCATTTCCAGTGAGAGAAAAAGAGAAACCAGTGGAGCAGTTTCCCATGAGAGAAATACCTGGAGGAGGATATGTACATGTTCCATGGACCAGACAGGATATTTTATCATTTACGAATGATTTCCCTCGATTGAGAGAAAAGCCCGTCGAGTGGTATAGGCAGGTAGACAGGTTTGTGAAATTGTCAAAAGTGCTGTGGGTTGACCTGAATAGTCTGTTTGATATAATTGTTCCAGCAGACTTATGGACTGAGTGTAAAATAGTTGTGAGTTGGCCTACTGAGGAATATCCAAGAGATCCAAGAACAGGGGCACCAGATCCAGAAGTGATGAGGAAGTACGATCAGGTGATGGTATACCTGAAGAGTAAAGTTCCTCCAAAAGAGACAGACTGGGTTAAAATAGATCGAACACAACAGGAAGCAAAATAATCAGTTCATGCTTTTTACGAAAGGCTGATACTGGCTTTTAAACAATTCAGTGGAGATGAACACCTGGGTGACAAGGATTTGAGTCATTTTGTATACCGATTTGTATATGGTCTTAGACCTGAAATTGGTGAGAGAATTCGTGAACACACAGTGGACTGGCAGAGTAAGAAAGTAGATGAGATTCTGAGACATGCAAAATATTTCAGTGATGAAATTGAAGCAAAACAAAGAAAGCTGAAAGAGAAAGCAATGTGGGCACAAGTGAAAGTTGCAGAAAGACAGGAAGCACAGTTGGTGGAACAGGCAAATAATACAGGAAATAATACAGGGAATAGACCGAGATTTGCAGGAAAAGGAAGGGGAAGTCTTGAGGAAGCCAAAAAGAAGTTCCCGTGTCACAACTGTGGCCAACTGGGACATTGGAGATCTGAATGTCCTAATCCACCATTAAATGAGGGTAAATCCTTAAATCAACAGGTGCAGAATGAAGGGAATAACCAGCAGCAACAACAGCAGAAAGTTGTGAGACAGCAGCAGAGTCAAGAGCCAAAACCGCCATTACCGCAGAATAGAGGGGTACAAAAGTACAGTCAGGACTCGGGATTCTTCAATGATGAGCAGGTAAATAAACCAAGACGTACTAACAAGGTACAACAGTACTTGTTAAAGAGTGAAGGGAGTGAGTCTGAGGGTGATTATTGACGGTGCCGAGGAGAGGAAGAAGAGTGCATACTTGGTGCAACTCTAGAAATAGACCAGGCAGGACCATTTGTGGATGGGAAAATAAATGAGGAGAGTGTTACTTTTTTGGTAGACACAGGTGCGACAAGATCAACTGTCAGGTCAGCAGATGTTAGAAATCTTCCTCTCTCGGATGAAGCAATCCAAGTAGTTGGTGTAGCCAATACACAAATCAGAACACGTCTTACTGAACCAGTAAGAGTACAGATAGGGAAATTTTCAGACATGCACAGATTCATTGTCTGTGACACGAGTCCAGTGAACCTGTTAGGTAGGGACTTGCTGTGTAAAATGAACTGTACAATTTTCTGTACACCAGATGGAATAGCTTTTGAGACACCAGATGATGATGTTTTCTACCGAATGACTCTAGAAAATAGAGAAAGTGAGTTAATTGGTGCATTTCCAGTGTTCAATCCGGAGGATTTGCCTCAAGTGCTGAGAGACACAGTGAAAAGAGCAGTTTGGGATTTTACAGGAGAGGATGTGGGATTGATGAATAATGTAGATCCAGTGAAAATTGCAGTGAAAGAGGGAATTACATATCCTAACATTCCTCAGTACAAAATGACACCAGAAATAATTGAAGGGATAACTCCTATAATTGAGAAAATGATTCAGCAAGGAGTTTTAAGAGAACTACTGAGTAGTCCGTGTAATTCACCGATAATGGGACTGAAAAAGCCCAATGGTAAGTTCAGGATCGTGCAAGACCTGAGAAAAGTTAATCAGATTGTGGTGGCATGTTGTCCCATTGTGCCAAATCCATCAGTGATTCTGTATCAAATTCCACATGATGCTGAGTGGTATACAGTGATTGATTTGTGTCATGCATTCTTTTCAATTCCATTGCATCATGACAGCCAGCCGATTTTTGCATTTAGGTTTGGCCAGCGTATTTTAGCATGGTGTCGTATCCCACAGGGATATACGGAGAGTCCTTCGATATTCAATCAGTTATTGAAGAGATCGTTGGAAAGTCTAGTCATGCCTGAAAGCTCAGTACTAGTACAATATATTGATGACCTACTTGTGTCATCAAAGACACGTGAGGCTTGTGAAGTGGATACCATAGCTTTACTGAATCATCTGGCGGATGGAGGGTTAAAGGTATCTCCAGCCAAATTGCAATTTTGCAAGAAAGAGGTGCATTATCTTGGACATAATATTGAGAAAGGTCTGAGAAAAGTGACTACTGACAGGATCAAAATAATCAGAGAAATGAAAGCTCCAAAAACCCAGAGAGAAGTGAGAATGTTCCTGGGTATGGTGGGATATTGTCGTCAGTGGATAATTAATTTTTCCCTGATAGCAAAGCCATTGATTAAATTGACAAAAAGTGAAATGACAGATCCATTGGATCTGGATGCAGAACAATTGGCAGCATTTGAAGAGCTAAAAAGTAAAATGTGTGAAGCTCCAGCTCTGGGTATGCCAGATTATGAAAAAGAGTTTGAACTGTACTGCAGTGAGAGAAATGGATGTGCACTTTCAGTGTTAATCCAGAAACATGGGCAATTGAGAAGGCCTATTGCGTACTTCTCATTGACACTCGACCCTGTAGCTGTGGGTTTACCAGGTTGTCTAAAATCTGTGGCTGCAACATGCAGAAGCCTGGAACAGAGTGAGGGAATCATAATGGGGTATCCTGTAAGGGTATTCGTACCTCACAATGTGGCAATTCTTTTGACAAGAAGCAGAACTCAGCATATGTCACATAGTCGGTTGACTAAGTATGAAAAAGTGATTCTGGGAGCATCAAATGTGACTCTTGAGAGATGTATGAATGTGAATCCAGCGACACTCTTGCCGGATATTGAGAATGTGGGTATAAAGATGGAAGATGATCATGATTGCTTAGATGTGCTTGAGTACTGTACGAAACCGAGACCAGATATCAGGGATATTCCCTTACCTGAGAATGATCATGTGTTGTTTGTGGATGGATCATGCCTGAGAAATGATAATGGTGTGCTATGTGCAGCATATGCAGTGTGCAAAGTTTCAGAGGTCATGGAAGCATCACCATTGAAAGGAGTGAAATCTGCGCAAGTTGCTGAATTAGTGGCATTGACAAAAGCTTGTGAGATTGGGAAGGATTTGAGAACAACAATATTGACTGATAGTCAGTATGGATTTGGAGTGGTGCATGACTTTGGCCAACTGTGGCTACAAAGAGGTTTCTTGACATCGGGTGGAACTCCGATAAAGAATGCTGAACTGATTGGAAAATTGCTTGAGGCGATACAGCTGCCTAAGGAGTTAGCAGTTGTAAAATGTGAAGCACATGGTTCAGGGGAGGATTTTATCACGGTTGGAAATCGATATGCCAACGATGTGGCGCAGTATTGCGCCAAGACGAATCAGTCGATTAACAGGGAAAGAGAGAAGGAAATGTCTTTTCTTTCTGTGATGTTTACTAATGTCCTAGAAACGTGGGATGAAGTGAAACAGTTACAAGATGAGGCAGGAGAAGAAGAGAAACAAGATTGGGTTAAGGCAGGATGGGTTAAACAAACCTGGTACAATGCAAAGTTTAGGACAATTGCAGAGAGCATCTGTCAAAGGTGTTTGATTTGTCAGCAATTTAACACTGGGAAAAAGACAGTGGTGAGTCTAGGGACAATTGGCAGAGAAGGAGGTCCTTTCACAAGAATGCAAATTGATTTCATTGAAATGCCCCAAGTGAACAGACTGAGGTATGTTCTAGTGGTAGTCTGTTTGTTTTCAAGGTGGGTGGAAGCTTACCCGACTAGAAGAAATGATGGATTGACAGTGGCAAAATTACTGTTGAGAGAATTGATTCCTAGGTTCGGGTTTCCAGTTACAGTTGAGTCTGACAGAGGTAGACACTTCCAAAATGAACTCATTGGTTTGATTTGTGAAGCATTAAAAGTACAGCAGAAGCTACATTGTGCATACCGACCAGAGGCTTCTGGTGTGGTTGAGCAGATCAATGGCACAATCAAAAACAGAATCGGAAAGATGTGTTTAGCCACTGGCATGAAATGGCCAGACGTTTTGCCTCTAGTCTTAATGACTATGAGATCTACTCCAGATAGAACTACAGGTTTGAGTCCGCATGAAATAATTATGGGACATGCAATGCGCCATGCATTCGTGCCTGTGAATAAATTGGTGACAATAACTGATGACATGATTTTGGATTATTGTAAAGGCCTGGCTGACGCAGTTCATTCTGTGTTTCACCAGGTTGGAGAAGAAGCTACCACACTTGAGAAGAAGCAAGCTCATGATCTAAGTCCAGGTGACTGGGTGAGGATTAAGGTGCACAGAAGAAGAAATTGCTTGATTCCAAGGTGGGGAAGGCCGAGACAAGTTATTCTGACTACAACGACTGCAGTAAAGTGTGCTGGAGTGAGACACTGGGTACATGCAAGTCATACTCAGAGAATTCCAAGCCCGAGAGAGGGAACTGGTGAAGAGTATTATGAAGAGTCAGATTCCAGTGATGGTGAAGATCCTGAAGATACGGAATCAGTGAGAAAAGAAGCAGAGAGAGCTTCAAGAGATTCACTGCGAGTATCAGAGGAAAAATCAGATTCTGTTAAAGAGCCTGAAGTTTCGAGTAGCAGTGGAGGAAAAAGAAAAGAAAAGAGAAAACACACAGAGACTACTCCTGAATCAGAAGAGGAGGAGAT
The DNA here is from genome assembly GCF_964204655.1 of Triturus cristatus. Classification (NCBI taxonomy): domain Eukaryota; kingdom Metazoa; phylum Chordata; class Amphibia; order Caudata; family Salamandridae; genus Triturus; species Triturus cristatus. The sequence continues at coordinate 725,345,590 of NC_140595.1, forward strand.
TGAAGAACCACTTGAGATTATTCTTGAAGAAACAGGGTCAGAAAAAGATAGAGAGGGACAGATTGCGGAACACCCGCGAGGAGGTGTAGGGAACATTGATGAGGAGCTAGGTGAAGGGACAAGTAGACAGCAAGAAGATTGCGTGTCGGAGACCCGAGGAGGGACAGAAGTAGGGAAGTCTCAAATAGTGGTGAAAGAATCTGTGGAAGAAAAGAAAACTGCTAAGAAACGAAAGCAAGAGGCAATTGAAACAGAATCGGATGATGAAAATGAACAAACAGAGGGTCGAGTTCTGAAAAAGAGAACTTCGATTGGAGAAAGGAGTGTTGAAAAAGTGAAACCGAAAAAGGTTGTGAAAGGAGAACGTTGGCCTAACAACCAAGTTAAAAGGGTGAAATACAGAATAATAAGAGCAAATTCATCAAAAGCTGAACAAGTGAATGAAGTATCAAGTCAAACTTCGAGAGCTGAAGAAGAAGAATCAAAGAGATCAAAAGAACCAGTAGAAATAAAAAGAGTTAAAAGACCCAACCAAAAGTACAGATCACCGGAATGGTCTTATGTGACACTGTCTGAAGAAGGAAAAGAAGAAACAGTGACTCAAGATAATCCGGAAGTGGTCTTGAGAAAAGTGGTTGAGGAAGATACTGGTGAAATCCTGAAAGTACTCTTGACTGACATTAGAGAAGAGTCAGATACTGAGGATTTGAGTGTTGGAGATCTGATACAATTTGATGTTGAAGAAATTGGAGTGAAAAATGATGAGTATCCAAACTGAGTAAAAGAAAGATTCACTTGGACTGAGTGAACAGAAAAATCATTTGAAGAGCTGAAGAGTTTGGAACAAACGTTGAAGATTTGAAAAGTTCTAATTTCAGTAGTGGAGTAGTAGAGGTTAAAGCAGAATGGCTAACATAGAGAATAATCAAAATAGATGTGCCTTCTTTAAAAGGTGGTGCAAGATGTGCTGCTGTTGTACTGGATTATTAATGCTTCTATGGGGTGTTTTAGTTTTATTAGTTACTTTTAAGATTGAGTTTGGAATGGACACAGAAAATATGACTAATATAGAGAAGAATTCACAAAAAGTAGTTCCAATTAGAAGTAGTAGTTACATACACAAAGATAGGTCAATTAATAATTTTTCTAGTAATGTTTTTTCTAAACTGTTATATGAATATGTGAAGACAATGGAAGTGAGGGATTGCTATGTCTGCATGCAGTTACCTGCATCCGTTTCAGAGGGTGTTACTTATCACCATTTACCAGCTACATATGGTATTTCTTGTAGTATTTTAAGTAGTGTTTTTTATTTGTTAGGGAAAATAGATTATAAGATGTCTAACAGAGATAGTATTTTTGGGCACTTGCCAATGAATAAAGAGCTGAATCCAGCTAAAGAAGCTAACACTTTTGGTGAGATTTTTATTGAAGAAAAAGGACTAACATTAGATTACATTTTTAAGAATAATTTAACTTGCAGTCTGAAAGAAGAGGAGAAAGCTTTCCTGGATATGGTATGAGGAAAGGAGAGTGAACATGCATGAGAAAGCAGGGAAATATGAAGTGGGTGAGACAATTTGGGACATTGAGATGGGAAAAGAGTTGAAAAATGGGGCTAGTCCAACTTTGGCTCTAGATGCACCGCAGAAGGGTAAACTATGCATTACCAGAAGGAAATCCCAATATGATACATATTTTGTGGGGACTAGTGAGTGCCATGATACATACTTCGTTGCGACTGGTTGGGGTTTCAAAGGTGGAGAAGATACAATTTTTCCAGGAGTGTACTATGTGTGTGGGAACAAGGCTTATTACAAGTTGCCTGACCATTGGTATGGCACGTGTTATGTGGGTTTGGTTTTTCCTAAAATTTTTCATACAGATAAAATAAAAGATGTAGAAGATATTAACTTATTAACACGTTTTAAGAGAGAAACTTGGTCTTATTCTTTTGGCCAAGGAGGGTGGAGTTTGTGGAATTTTGAAAGTTCAACATTGTTGCACTTACATTCCTGATGAAAGTAAAGACCTGAAGGTCTATATCAAAAATATTACTGATTTGCATGAAGAATTAGTACCACTTGAAACTGGGAGTTTATGGACTAAATTAGCTAATAAGATGATAGCTGTTAAGGATTTTATTACAAAAATAGGTAGTACTATTATAGGTAGAATATTGTTTCCGTTGTCTTGTATAATTGTTGCTTTACTGATATTAAGGTTAGTGTGTGTGTGTTGTAAAAACAGGAGAGGGAAAGAGAAATTGAAAAATGAAAAGAAAAACAAGAATTCGAAAAATTCGAAAAGAGAACCAGAAGAGATTGAATTAGAAGAATTGAGGGAGAGTGTTTATTTAGAAACAAAGAGAGATGATGAAAGAGTGACTGGTGTGTAATTTTGTGTAAGGGGAAAAGACATTTCTGATTTCTCCTAAAATGGGACTAAATTTTCACTAATTTTTTTTGGGGTTTATTTGGTGATAAAATCACCAAAGGGGGGATTGCTGGAGCAGAGTTTTCTTTTAGAAAATTCTGGGGCTTTTGAAGCTCTGGCTTGTCTATGCGTTTTATTAATTTATTAATAATTAACAATTAATTATTTGTCTTGTGCAAGTGTGTTTTACTAATGAACCTGTTTGTCCTAACACGAGAGAAAGTTATACGAGGGTTAGCTTATGTTTGCTGTTTCTGTATTTACAATAACGTGCAAGTTTTCATGTTTAAATGTTGCTGTGTGCTATTTATTTTGAGCACAAAACGCTGTCTGAATTAATGCTTTTTATGTCGCAAAGCTAGATAAATGCATACACATAAGGGTATTAGTGGAGTTAACACTGTTTAATCATTATGCTGTAGTAACCTTTATTTTGTCTCTTTAATTAAAGATGGTCTATTGTGGCCTATGGAGGCCTTTATGAAATGGCTGAGAATATTTTGAAGCCTGGCTGAGTCGTGGCGCAATCTGTGATGTGGCAAGGGAGACCCCTGCTGGAAATCGGTTGAAGACAACTGACCGTAGTCCTTGAATGAAAATTTCCATGAGGATATCAGCAGTTTGGAGGATCTCCAAAAGAAATGATTTGTCCTTGGTGGACAAAGGAGCTTCTGAAACAAACAATGAGCTGTAGCTCGGCTGCCGAGGGAAGCGGAATGAGTTAGATACTTTAATAGTTTCTGTTTCTTGGTTCCTGTTCCGTGGTTACGTTCTGTGACTTTTCCTGAGCGGAGATTTTCAGATGTTGCAATGTTACATCTCTTCCTTCTCGTTCTGCTCAGTGATACAGTTTTACTTGTCAATTTTATGTGAGTTTCCATTGTATTTTTCATTATAAAAACTGTTAGCTTAGGGAGGGCTCTCCCCACTCTTTCCCCACTTTTTTTCCACTTGCCATTTTACCTTCGCTGCGTGAACTTGCGTTGCTGAGGACTGATGCTGAGGACTGTCCTGAGAGACTTTGCCAAGAGACTGGTCCTGACCCGTTCTGACACTTAGTTAGAATAGGTAACTATGAGAAATGATTTATTCTGATTTATTTTGACTAATTTTAGATAAAGCAATATAACTTTTAAACATGGTGTTGAATATTTCTTTCCTTGTCAATTATTGAGTATATTTTTGATTATTGTTTTATAGATTGTTTATAGTATGTTTAAGGACAACCACTATAATCAGGTCCTATCGCTTAGATATAGATGCAGGGTGGTTTAGGAGTTTTCTTCCCACAGGTTTATTGCTGGTAGAGTATTTGAGCGTATGTTAGTGAAATGGGCCCTAGTGTATGAAGAATGTATGTGCGTGTAACTGTAAGATTACTCTATCCGTGGTAGTGGGCATATTTTTGATACCCTGATCTGTATCAAGCTCAATGTATTATTGTGATTCAAATTGTGTTGCCTATTGCAATAAACTGTAACTATGACCTGCAAAAGTCAATTGCCTATTGCAAAGTATTTAACTAAAGCATCTCATTCTGAGAAAGTATATTTTGATACCTATTGTTGGTTCTAAAATAAAACAACAATATCTTTTGTATGCAAACCAATGGCCTAGAGTTCAGTTCTTGAGTGTGTGAGACCATTTGCTGACTGAGTGTGTACAACAAATGTTTTACACTGTACTCTGATACTGCCTTACTGCTCGGCAAGCTACCACTTTAGAGAGTAAGGTTATATCTAACTTTACTGCACACTGTACCTATTTGGGAACAGTATATACAGAGCCACTTTCTCACAGTAGTGATAAAGTGATTAGAGTCCTAAGGCCAACATAAAGATACAGCAAAACTTGAGGTGAAAAGCAAAAAGGTTGCTGGTAGGCCACCTTAAGGATGCCAGGTCTAACAAAAACTGAACTAAGGATAACATGAGTAAAACATCAGGTTTCTCTACTGCATTTGGTGAGACAAGTGGGCCTTCTTTTATCTTCCATTCAAGCAATCTTTGACAGACCCCTTTATTATAGAGCTTTTCAAGGATTAAAGATAAGGCACTTACAAAGGAGTCCCAAATACTCAGAGATGGTTGACTTCTGTAATATGGGTCGTAGACTAAAAGCAGCGCAAAAACAGAGTGCAACAGGGTCCAAAAAACTTGAGTGCCACAAGAGAGTTTGAATGCAAGCGTATCCTTTTACAGATCCAGAGATATACTCATGCAATTTTTGTTTTTAGGACAGAACGTGCATGATGAAAAAAACATTGTTTTTAAAAAGCGCATTGCAGAATATCAGTACTTTGATGTGGGAAAACATCAAAACTTTCAAACAAAATATTTGTAGGCAGCTTACAGCAAGTTGTTGTGGCCGAGTGGTTAAGGCAATGGACTCGAAATCCATTGGGGTATTCCCGCGGAGGTTCGAATCCTGCCAACAACGAGGATCTTTTTATTATCGGCTACAATTTCATAAGTTAACCTTTAGTATTTCTTCCATTTCAGTTTTATAACTAGGTGGCTTATTTTTGTGTCACTATTGCCTCTCCACATATTTGTTATCGCTACCTCTTTCATGTCTTTGCTACACCTCATTCCTACTTTAGCACTGGTGTAAACGCTTCAAATTATTATACCGTTGCTCTCTCATTCATACCTGCGCATGCACTTGAAAGTTACTTTACCAATAAAAGACGCAAAGAGAGAAATAGAACAAAAGTGCTGGCTGGATTGGCAAACACACTTCATAAAACTGCATTTTCTTTTTTATTCTCCCCCGTGTCACATGCTTAACCTCCCCATGTGTAATTTCTCTTAACCTGCTGTCCCAGGAAGAGAATTTCATCTACAGGCCCTTTCTGTGTTTTTTTCCCTAGTCTGTCTTTCCCATTTCTTAGCTGTGTAACTGTTCCTTTACGCGCTCTATTTAAACGCCATCAATCTCATTTGGGCTCCTTGCTCCCGCTTCTGTTTTCTCCACCTCTCATACTGCCAGTTCTCTCTTTCTCTGTGGTTGGTGGCTACTTTCCTGAGCTTCCGAAGCCACGTGGTTCCTGCCTCTTGTTGTCAGACTTGAATTGGAAAAGGAACCATATTAACAAGCCTTTACCACTCACACACGGCAGAAGTTTATACTTTAATTCAGTGAGCTAAGAAAAGCGTGTTGTGGGTCCCCTACGAGCCATGGTGCTTGCTTCATCATGATTTGGCACCAGTCATTAGCCGCAGCTCTGCTAATGAGCCACTGAGGTCAGTTTCAATATTTACTCAAAAATATAACCATGCAGCCCACCCCTCAACTGTGTATTTATCTTGCTTTTCTGCTGTTCGTGTGATTAGCTGGGAGGAGCTCACGGCGACATCCTCCCTATAAAAGTGTAGATGGATCACTCTCTAACTCTTTCTTGCTTCACATACAAAAGGCTTGAAAGGTGCAGGGAAGATGCAGGTCTAATAGACAGAATAGAAGGTCTGTGCCAGGTGGGTTTCTCTGCATTGGTGTCCCATCACAGGTCCGCAAGTGTAATATGTGAACTTTGACTCCTGGCATTTCACAAGCAGGCGGCCAGGAAACGGTTTCAGCCTATCAACCACTGAGGAGACGCAGCCTCTGAATGAGGAATGAGGAAGCAATGAATACATCCAGCCTATCACAGGAACAGCCCTGAGTGTTCCGAATTATAAATTCTCCATGTCACTGTATGTCGTTGAGCCCAAGTAGCTCGCCGTGATCGTATAGTGGTTAGTACTCTGCGTTGTGGCCGCAGCAACCTCGGTTTGAATCCGAGTCACGGCATTGTGGTTGGCAATGTCACGGCAGTTGGGTGTTAATTTTACAGAATTAGCAAATGTGCCAGTGGTTTTTGTAAAATGTCTATTAAAAACAGATCCTTTCAAATATTTAAACCATCTAACAACAAATGATTTAAACTCGCATGATTATAAGCTGTAGCTATAATGTATTTACTTACATAAATTATCGTTCTTGAACCTATTGGGGGTGGAGGGGGAGCGGAGCTCACCCCCCAGGTGCAGTTGAGTGACCTGTGTTGTGGCTCTCTAGAGGGAAGGCACAAATTTTGCTGTCACCCAGCCCAATCCAGACGTGTATTGGGGCCAGGTTTCAGGCAAATAGAGCAGTAAGTGCAGAGAAATGTTCACTCTCTAAAAGTGACATTTCTAAAATAGTAAAGTTAAATCCAACCTCACCAGTAAGTAGGATTTTCAATAAATAAATAAAGCTACTCCTCTCCGATATGGAATTAACAAATAAAAAGTATAGGGGAATACACAGAGCTAACCTATGAGAGGGGTAGACCTCACAGTAGTGAAAAATGAAATAGACTGTTTGGTACTTACAGGACACGCGAACCACCAAAGTACATATCTTATTTTTTACTTACATAGCATCATGCACCTAGGACTACCTAGGGCCTACCTTAGGTGTAAATTATATGTAATAAAAGGGGAGTTTAAGGCTTGGCAAGTAGGCTGGGACTCCCCTGGGAGACCCCTGAGTCTATGCCCAGAACCATAACTCTGCCAGTCGAGTACTTACCTAAAAGCCGATAACTCACTTTTCTTCCATAGGCTAACATTGAGTGGTTTCACTTGGAAATTCTTCTAAGTGGTGTGGAGTTTTGGAACTTTAAAATATTCATCTAAAATCAGCCGAACAACGAATTCTGATTTACTCAACTGTTATCAGGAGAGACCTCAGTGCTGCATCTTGGAGCTCAGTACTGACCCTGAAAAGTAATTTTAACCGTACTTACCAGTAACTCGAATTTCCTTCCATGGGATATCATTGCCTGCTTTTTGCTGAAAATTTTCTAAGTGTCGATTTTTGAAACTTACAAATATTCTTTAAAAATCGTACCAACTGTGAAAACGTAATTGTTTACCTGTTTTAGATAGATGTCCCAGTACTGAGCCTAGGAGCCCAGCACTGGATTACAAAAGTAACGAGAATGTACTTTACCCGTAACTTGAATTTTCTTCCATAGGAAACCATTGACTGTTTTTCTGTGAAATTTCTTCTAAGTGTCGATTTTGCAAACATGTAAATATTCCTTAAAAATCGCCTGTATAACTTAAACGCAGTTTCTCACCTGCTTACAGGTGGTACAGTAGTGCTGGATCTAGGATCCAACACTGACCTAGAAAAAGGAACCATAACCCCACTTACCTGCTAAGTGAATTTCCTTCCATAGGATAACATTGGTAATTTGATCAGCAAAAGTTTCTAAGTGTCAACTTTTAAAATAGCAAAATATTGCTTAAAAATCACAACAGTAACTAAAACGAATTTACTCACTTGTTTCCAAGAACTGTCCCAGGACTGAATCTAGGATCCAGTCCTGGATTTAGAAAAGTAATCCTGAAAGTAATTAATTGCATATAACTTAAAATTCCCATTGAGCTCAATGTATTATTGTGATTCAAATTGTGTTGCCTATTGCAATAAACTGTAACTATGACCTGCAAAAGTCAATTGCCTATTGCAAAGTATTTAACTAAAGCATCTCATTCTGAGAAAGTATATTTTGATACCTATTGTTGGTTCTAAAATAAAACAACAATATATTTTGTATGCAAACCAATGGCCTAGAGTTCAGTTCTTGAGTGTGTGAGACCATTTGCTGACTGAGTGTGTACAACAAATGTTTTACACTGTACTCTGATACTGCCTTACTGCTCGGCAAGCTACCACTTTAGAGAGTAAGGTTATATCTAACTTTAGCCTCTGCCAAACCTCTGGGGACTGGGGACTCTGTGCACACTGTACCTATTTGGGAACAGTATATACAGTGCCACTTTCTCACAGTAGTGATAAAGTGATTAGAGTCCTAAGGCCAACATAAAGATACAGCAAAACTTGAGGTGAAAAGCAAAAAGGTTGCTGGTAGGCCACCTTAAGGATGCCAGGTCTAACAAAAACTGAACTAAGGATAACATGAGTAAAACATCAGGTTTCTCTACTGCATTTGGTGAGACAAGCGGGCCTTCTTTTATCTTCCATTCAAGCAATCTTTGACAGACCCCTTTATTATAGAGCTTTTCAAGGATTAAAGATAAGGCACTTACAAAGGAGTCCCAAATACTCAGAGATGGTTGACTTCTGTAATATGGGTCGTAGACTAAAAGCAGCGCAAAAACAGAGTGCAACAGGGTCCAAAAAACTTGAGTGCCACAAGAGAGTTTGAATGCAAGCGTATCCTTTTACAGATCCAGAGATATACTCATGCAATTTTTGTTTTTAGGACAGAACGTGCATGATGAAAAAAACATTGTTTTTAAAAAGCGTATTGCAGAATATCAGTACTTTGATGTGGGAAAACATCAAAACTTTCAAACAAAATATTTGTAGGCAGCTTACAGCAAGTTGTTGTGGCCGAGTGGTTAAGGCAATGGACTCGAAATCCATTGGGGTATTCCCGCGTAGGTTCGAATCCTGCCAACAACGAGGATCTTTTTATTATCGGCTACAATTTCAGAAGTTAACCTTTAGTATTTCTTCCATTTCAGTTTTATAACTAGGTGGCTTATTTTTGTGTCACTATTGCCTCTCCACATATTTGGTATCGCTACCTCTTTCATGTCTTTGCTACACCTCATTCCTACTTTAGCACTGGTGTAAACGCTTCAAATTATTATACCGTTGCTCTCTCATTCATACCTGCGCATGCACTTGAAAGTTACTTTACCAATAAAAGACGCAAAGAGAGAAATAGAACAAAAGTGCTGGGTGGATTGGCAAACACACTTCATAAAACTGCATTTTCTTTTTTATTCTCCCCCGTGTCACATGCTTAACCTCCCCATGTGTAATTTCTCTTAACCTGCTGTCCCAGGAAGAGAATTTCATCTACAGGCCCTTTCTGTGTTTTTTTCCCTAGTCTGTCTTTCCCATTTCTTAGCTGTGTAACTGTTCCTTTACGCGCTCTATTTAAACGCCATCAATCTCATTTGAGCTCCTTGCTCCCGCTTCTGTTTTCTCCACCTCTCATACTGCCAGTTCTCTCTTTCTCTGTGGTTGGTGGCTACTTTCCTGAGCTTCCGAAGCCACGTGGTTCCTGCCTCTTGTTGTCAGACTTGAATTGGAAAAGGAACCATATTAACAAGCCTTTACCACTCACACACGGCGGAAGTTTATACTTTAATTCAGTGAGCTAAGAAAAGCGTGTTGTGGGTCCCCTACGAGCCATGGTGCTTGCTTCATCATGATTTGGCACCAGTCATTAGCCGCAGCTCTGCTAATGAGCCACTGAGGTCAGTTTCAATATTTACTCAAAAATATAACCATGCAGCCCACCCCTCAACTGTGTATTTATCTTGCTTTTCTGCTGTTCGTGTGATTAGCTGGGAGGAGCTCACGGCGACATCCTCCCTATAAAAGTGTAGATGGATCACTCTCTAACTCTTTCTTGCTTCACATACAAATGGCTTGAAAGGTGCAGGGAAGATGCAGGTCTAATAGACAGAATAGAAGGTCTGTGCCAGGTGGGTTTCTCTGCATTGGTGTCCCATCACAGGTCCGTAAGTGGAATGTGTGATCTTTGACTCCTGGCATTTCACAAGCAGGCGGCCAGGAAACGGTTTCAGCCTATTTACCACTGAGGAGACGCAGCCTCTGAATGAGGAATGAGGAAGCAATGAATACATCCAGCCTATCACAGGAACAGCCCTGAGTGTTCCGAATTATAAATTCTCCATGTCACTGTATGTCGTTGAGCCCAAGTAGCTCGCCGTGATCGTATAGTGGTTAGTACTCTGTGTTGTGGCCGCAGCAACCTCGGTTCGAATCCGAGTCACGGCATTGTGGTTGGCAATGTCACGGCAGTTGGGTGTTAATTTTACAGAATTAGCAAATGTACCAGTGGTTTTTGTAAAATGTCTATTAAAAACAGATCCTTTCAAATATTTAAACCATCTAACAACAAATGATTTAACCTCGCATGATTATAAGCTGTAGCTATAATGTATTTACTTACATAAATTATCGTTCTTGAACCTATTGGGGGTGGAGGGGGAGCGGAGCTCACCCCCCAGGTGCAGTTGAGTGACCTGTGTTGTGGCTCTCTAGAGGGAAGGCACACATTTTGCTGTCACCCAGCCCAATCCAGACGTGTATTGGGGCCAGGTTTCAGGCAAATAGAGCAGTAAGTGCAGAGAAATGTTCACTCTCTAAAAGTGGCATTTCTAAAATAGTAAAGTTAAATCCAACCTCACCAGTAAGTAGGATTTTCAATAAATAAATAAAGCTACTCCTCTCCGATATGGAATTACCAAATAAAAAGTATAGGGGAATACACAGAGCTAACCTATGAGAGGGGTAGACCTCACAGTAGTGAAAAATGAAATAGACTGTTTGGTACTTACAGGACACGCGAACCACCAAAGTACATATCTTATTTTTTACTTACATAGCATCATGCACCTAGGACTACCTATGGCCTACCTTAGGTGTAAATTATATGTAATAAAAGGGGAGTTTAAGGCTTGGCAAGTAGGCTGGGACTCCCCTGGGAGACCCCTGAGTCTATGCCCAGAACCATAACTCTGCCAGTCGAGTACTTACCTAAAAGCCGATAACTCACTTTTCTTCCATAGGCTAACATTGAGTGGTTTCACTTGGAAATTCTTCTAAGTGGTGTGGAGTTTTGGAACTTTAAAATATTCATCTAAAATCAGCCGAACAACAAATTCTGATTTACTCAACTGTTATCAGGAGAGACCTCAGTGCTGCATCTTGGAGCTCAGTACTGACCCTGAAAAGTAATTTTAACCGTACTTACCAGTAACTCGAATTTCCTTCCATGGGATATCATTGCCTGCTTTTTGCTGAAAATTTTCTAAGTGTCGATTTTTGAAACTTACAAATATTCTTTAAAAATCGTACCAACTGTGAAAACGTAATTGTTTACCTGTTTTAGATAGATGTCCCAGTACTGAGCCTAGGAGCCCAGCACTGGATTACAAAAGTAACGAGAATGTACTTTACCCGTAACTTGAATTTTCTTCCATAGGAAACCATTGACTGTTTTTCTGTGAAATTTCTTCTAAGTGTCGATTTTGCAAACATGTAAATATTCCTTAAAAATCGCCTGTATAACTTAAACGCAGTTTCTCACCTGCTTACAGGTGGTACAGTAGTGCTGGATCTAGGATCCAACACTGACCTAGAAAAAGGAACCATAACCCCACTTACCTGCTAAGTGAATTTCCTTCCATAGGATAACATTGGTAATTTGATCAGCAAAAGTTTCTAAGTGTCAACTTGTAAAATAGCAAAATATTGCTTAAAAATCACAACAGTAACTAAAACGAATTTACTCACTTGTTTCCAAGAACTGTCCCAGGACTGAATCTAGGATCCAGTCCTGGATTTAGAAAAGTAATCCTGAAAGTAATTAATTGCATATAACTTAAAATTCCCATTGAGCTCAATGTATTATTGTGATTCAAATTGTGTTGCCTATTGCAATAAACTGTAACTATGACCTGCAAAAGTCAATTGCCTATTGCAAAGTATTTAACTAAAGCATCTCATTCTGAGAAAGTATATTTTGATACCTATTGTTGGTTCTAAAATAAAACAACAATATCTTTTGTATGCAAACCAATGGCCTAGAGTTCAGTTCTTGAGTGTGTGAGACCATTTGCTGACTGAGTGTGTACAACAAATGTTTTACACTGTACTCTGATACTGCCTTACTGCTCGGCAAGCTACCACTTTAGAGAGTAAGGTTATATCTAACTTTAGCCTCTGCCAAACCTCTGGGGACTGGGGACTCTGTGCACACTGTACCTATTTGGGAACAGTATATACAGAGCCACTTTCTCACAGTAGTGATAAAGTGATTAGAGTGCTAAGGCCAACATAAAGATACAGCAAAACGTGAGGTGAAAAGCAAAAAGGTTGCTGGTAGGCCACCTTAAGGATGCCAGGTCTAACAAAAACTGAACTAAGGATAACATGAGTAAAACATCAGGTTTCTCTACTGCATTTGGTGAGACAAGTGGGCCTTCTTTTATCTTCCATTCAAGCAATCTTTGACAGACCCCTTTATTATAGAGCTTTTCAAGGATTAAAGATAAGGCACTTACAAAGGAGTCCCAAATACTCAGAGATGGTTGACTTCTGTAATATGGGTCGTAGACTAAAAGCAGCGCAAAAACAGAGTGCAACAGGGTCCAAAAAACTTGAGTGCCACAAGGGAGTTTGAATGCAAGCGTATCCTTTTACAGATCCAGAGATGTACTCATGCAATTTTTGTTTTTAGGACAGAACGTGCATGATGAAAAAAACATTGTTTTTAAAAAGCGCATTGCAGAATATCAGTACTTTGATGTGGGAAAACTTCAAAACTTTCAAACAAAATATTTGTAGGCAGCTTACAGCAAGTTGTTGTGGCCGAGTGGTTAAGGCGATGGACTCGAAATCCATTGGGGTATCCCCGCGCAGGTTCGAATCCTGCCAACAACGAGAATGTTTTTATTATCGGCTACAATTTCAGAAGTTAACCTTTAGTATTTCTTCCATTTCAGTTTTATAAATAGGTGGCTTATTTTTGTGTCACTATTGCCTCTCCACATATTTGTTATCGCTACCTCTTTCATGTCTTTGCTACACCTCATTCCTACTTTAGCACTGGTGTAAACGCTTCAAATTATTATACCGTTGCTCTCTCATTCATACCTGCGCATGCACTTGAAAGTTACTTTACCAATAAAAGACGCAAAGAGAGAAATAGAACAAAAGTGCTGGCTGGATTGGCAAACACACTTCATAAAACTGCATTTTCTTTTTTATTCTCCCCCGTGTTACATGCTTAACCTCCCCATGTGTAATTTCTCTTAACCTGCTGTCCCAGGAAGAGAATTTCATCTACTGGCTCTTTCTGTGTTTTTTTCCCTAGTCTGTCTTTCCCATTTCTTAGCTGTGTAACTGTTCCTTTACGCGCTCTATTTAAACGCCATCAATCTCATTTGAGCTCCTTGCTCCCGCTTCTGTTTTCTCCACCTCTCATACTGCCAGTTCTCTCTTTCTCTGTGGTTGGTGGCTACTTTCCTGAGCTTCCGAAGCCACGTGGTTCCTGCCTCTTGTTGTCAGACTTGAATTGGAAAAGGAACCATATTAACAAGCCTTTACCACTCACACACGGCGGAAGTTTATACTTTAATTCAGTGAGCTAAGAAAAGCGTGTTGTGGGTCCCCTACGAGCCATGGTGCTTGCTTCATCATGATTTGGCACCAGTCATTAGCCGCAGCTCTGCTAATGAGCCACTGAGGTCAGTTTCAATATTTACTCAAAAACATAACCATGCAGCCCACCCCTCAACTGTGTATTTATCTTGCTTTTCTGCTGTTCGTGTGATTAGCTGGGAGGAGCTCACGGCGACATCCTCCCTATAAAAGTGTAGATGGATCACTCTCTAACTCTTTCTTGCTTCACATACAAATGGCTTGAAAGGTGCAGGGAAGATGCAGGTCTAATAGACAGAATAGAAGGTCTGTGCCAGGTGGGTTTCTCTGCATTGGTGTCCCATCACAGGTCCGCAAGTGTAATGTGTGATCTTTGACTCCTGGCATTTCACAAGCAGGCGGCCAGGAAACGGTTCCAGCCTATCAACCACTGAGGAGACGCAGCCTCTGAATGAGGAATGAGGAAGCAATGAATACATCCAGCCTATCACAGGAATAGCCCTGAGTGTTCCGAATTATAAATTCTCCATGTCACTGTATGTCATTGAGCCCAAGTAGCTCGCCGTGATCGTATAGTGGATAGTACTCTGCGTTGTGGCCGCAGCAACCTCGGTTTGAATCCGAGTCACAGCATTGTGGTTGGCAATGTCACGGCAGTTGGGTGTTATTTTTACAGAATTAGCAAATGTGCCAGTGGTTTTTGTAAAATGTCTATTAAAAACAGATCCTTTCAAATATTTAAACCATCTAACAACAAATGATTTAAACTCGCATGATTATAAGCTGTAGCTATATTGTATTTACTTACATAAATTATCGTTCTTGAACCTATTGGGGGTGGAGGGGGAGCGGAGCTCACCCCCCAGGTGCAGTTGAGTGACCTGTGTTGTGGCTCTCTAGAGGGAAGGCACAAATTTTGCTGTCACCCAGCCCAATCCAGACGTGTATTGGGGCCAGGTTTCAGGCAAATAGAGCAGTAAGTGCAGAGAAATGTTCACTCTCTAAAAGTGGCATTTCTAAAATAGTAAAGTTAAATCAAACCTCACCAGTAAGTAGGATTTTCAATAAATAAATAAAGCTACTCCTCTCCGATATGGAATTACCAAATAAAAAGTATAGGGGAATACACAGAGCTAACCTATGAGAGGGGTAGACCTCACAGTAGTGAAAAATGAAATAGACTGTTTGGTACTTACAGGACACGCGAACCACCAAAGTACATATCTTAATTTTTACTTACATAGCATCATGCACCTAGGACTACCTAGGGCCTACCTTAGGTGTAAATTATATGTAATAAAAGGGGAGTTTAAGGCTTGGCAAGTCGGCTGCGACTCCCCTGGGAGACCCCTGAGTCTATGCCCAGAACCATAACTCTGCCAGTCGAGTACTTACCTAAAAGCCGATAACTCACTTTTCTTCCATAGGCTAAAATTTCGTTGTTTCACTTGGAAATTCTTCTAAGTGGTGTGGAGTTTTGGAACTTTAAAATATTCATCTAAAATCAGCCGAACAACGAATTCTGATTTACTCACCTGTTATCAGGAGAGACCTCAGTGCTGCATCTTGGAGCTCAGTACTGACCCTGAAAAGTAATTTTAACCGTACTTACCAGTAACTCGAATTTCCTTCCATGGGATATCATTGCCTGCTTTTTGCTGAAAATTTTCTAAGTGTCGATTTTTGAAACTTACAAATATTCTTTAAAAATCGTACCAACTGTGAAAACGTAATTGTTTACCTGTTTTAGATAGATGTCCCAGTACTGAGCCTAGGAGCCCAGCACTGGATTACAAAAGTAACGAGAATGTACTTTACCCGTAACTTGAATTTTCTTCCATAGGAAACCATTGACTGTTTTTCTGTGAAATTTCTTCTAAGTGTCGATTTTGCAAACATGTAAATATTCCTTAAAAATCGCCTGTATAACTTAAACGCAGTTTCTCAACTGCTTACAGGTGGTACAGTAGTGCTGGATCTAGGATCCAACACTGACCTAGAAAAAGTAACCATAACCCCACTTACCTGCTAAGTGAATTTCCTTCCATAGGATAACATTGGTAATTTGATCAGCAAAAGTTTCGAAGTGTCAACTTGTAAAATAGCAAAATATTGCTTAAAAATCACAACAGTAACTAAAACGAATTTACTCACTTGTTTCCAAGAACTGTCCCAGGACTGAATCTAGGATCCAGTCCTGGATTTAGAAAAGTAATCCTGAAAGTAATTAATTGCATATAACTTAAAATTCCCATTGAGCTCAATGTATTATTGTGATTCAAATTGTGTTGCCTATTGCAATAAACTGTAACTATGACCTGCAAAAGTAAATTGCCTATTGCAAAGTATTTAACTAAAGCATCTCATTCTGAGAAAGTATATTTTGATACCTATTGTTGGTTCTAAAATAAAACAACAATATCTTTTGTATGCAAACCAATGGCCTAGAGTTCAGTTCTTGAGTGTGTGAGACCATTTGCTGACTGAGTGTGTACAACAAATGTTTTACACTGTACTCTGATACTGCCTTACTGCTCGGCAAGCTACCACTTTAGAGAGTAAGGTTATATCTAACTTTAGCCTCTGCCAAACCTCTGGGGACTGGGGACTCTGTGCACACTGTACCTATTTGGGAACAGTATATACAGAGCCACTTTCTCACAGTAGTGATAAAGTGATTAGAGTCCTAAGGCCAACATAAAGATACAGCAAAACGTGAGGTGAAAAGCAAAAAGGTTGCTGGTAGGCCACCTTAAGGATGCCAGGTCTACCAAAAACTGAACTAAGGATAACATGAGTAAAACATCAGGTTTCTCTACTGCATTTGGTGAGACAAGTGGGCCTTCTTTTATCTTCCATTCAAGCAATCTTTGACAGACCCCTTTATTATAGAGCTTTTCAAGGATTAAAGATAAGGCACTTACAAAGGAGTCCCAAATACTCAGAGATGGTTGACTTCTGTAATATGGGTCGTAGACTAAAAGCAGCGCAAAAACAGAGTGCAACAGGGTCCAAAAAACTTGAGTGCCACAAGGGAGTTTGAATGCAAGCGTATCCTTTTACAGATCCAGAGATGTACTCATGCAATTTTTGTTTTTAGGACAGAACGTGCATGATGAAAAAAACATTGTTTTTAAAAAGCGCATTGCAGAATATCAGTACTTTGATGTGGGAAAACTTCAAAACTTTCAAACAAAATATTTGTAGGCAGCTTACAGCAAGTTGTTGTGGCCGAGTGGTTAAGGCGATGGACTCGAAATCCATTGGGGTATCCCCGTGCAGGTTCGAATCCTGCCAACAACGAGAATCTTTTTAATCGGCTACAATTTCAGAAGTTAACCTTTAGTATTTCTTCTATTTCAGTTTTATAAATAGGTGGCTTATTTTTGTGTCACTATTGCCTCTCCACATATTTGTTATCGCTACCTCTTTCATGTCTTTGCTACACCTCATTCCTACTTTAGCACTGGTGTAAACGCTTCAAATTATTATACCGTTGCTCTCTCATTCATACCTGCGCATGCACTTGAAAGTTACTTTACCAATAAAAGACGCAAAGAGAGAAATAGAACAAAAGTGCTGGCTGGATTGGCAAACACACTTCATAAAACTGCATTTTCTTTTTTATTCTCCCCCGTGTTACATGCTTAACCTCCCCATGTGTAATTTCTCTTAACCTGCTGTCCCAGGACGAGAATTTCATCTACTGGCTCTTTCTGTGTTTTTTTCCCTAGTCTGTCTTTCCCATTTCTTAGCTGTGTAACTGTTCCTTTACGCGCTCTATTTAAACGCCATCAATCTCATTTGAGCTCCTTGCTCCCGCTTCTGTTTTCTCCACCTCTCATACTGCCAGTTCTCTCTTTCTCTGTGGTTGGTGGCTACTTTCCTGAGCTTCCGAAGCCACGTGGTTCCTGCCTCTTGTTGTCAGACTTGAATTGGAAAAGGAACCATATTAACAAGCCTTTACCACTCACACACGGCGGAAGTTTATACTTTAATTCAGTGAGCTAAGAAAAGCGTGTTGTGGGTCCCCTACGAGCCATGGTGCTTGCTTCATCATGATTTGGCACCAGTCATTAGCCGCAGCTCTGCTAATGAGCCACTGAGGTCAGTTTCAATATTTACTCAAAAACATAACCATGCAGCCCACCCCTCAACTGTGTATTTATCTTGCTTTTCTGCTGTTCGTGTGATTAGCTGGGAGGAGCTCACGGCGACATCCTCCCTATTAAAGTGTAGATGGATCACTCTCTAACTCTTTCTTGCTTCACATACAAATGGCTTGAAAGGTGCAGGGAAGATGCAGGTCTAATAGACAGAATAGAAGGTCTGTGCCAGTTGGGTTTCTCTGCATTGGTGTCCCATCACAGGTCCGCAAGTGTAATGTGTGATCTTTGACTCGTGGCATTTCACAAGCAGGCGGCCAGGAAACGGTTTCAGCCTATCAACCACTGAGGAGACGCAGCCTCTGAATGAGGAATGAGGAAGCAATGAATACATCCAGCCTATCACAGGAATAGCCCTGAGTGTTCCGAATTATAAATTCTCCATGTCACTGTATGTCGTTGAGCCCAAGTAGCTCGCCGTGATCGTATAGTGGATAGTACTCTGCGTTGTGGCCGCAGCAACCTCGGTTTGAATCCGAGTCACAGCATTGTGGTTGGCAATGTCACGGCAGTTGGGTGTTATTTTTACAGAATTAGCAAATGTGCCAGTGGTTTTTGTAAAATGTCTATTAAAAACAGATCCTTTCAAATATTTAAACCATCTAACAACAAATGATTTAAACTCGCATGATTATAAGCTGTAGCTATAATGTATTTACTTACATAAATTATCGTTCTTGAACCTATTGGGGGTGGAGGGGGAGCGGAGCTCACCCCCCAGGTGCAGTTGAGTGACCTGTGTTGTGGCTCTCTAGAGGGAAGGCACAAATTTTGCTGTCACCCAGCCCAATCCAGACGTGTATTGGGGCCAGGTTTCAGGCAAATAGAGCAGTAAGTGCAGAGAAATGTTCACTCTCTAAAAGTGGCATTTCTAAAATAGTAAAGTTAAATCCAACCTCACCAGTAAGTAGGATTTTCAATAAATAAATAAAGCTACTCCTCTCCGATATGGAATTACCAAATAAAAAGTATAGGGGAATACACAGAGCTAACCTATGAGAGGGGTAGACCTCACAGTAGTGAAAAATGAAATAGACTGTTTGGTACTTACAGGACACGCGAACCACCAAAGTACATATCTTATTTTTTACTTACATAGCACCATGCACCTAGGACTACCTAGGGCCTACCTTAGGTGTAAATTATATGTAATAAAAGGGGAGTTTAAGGCTTGGCAAGTAGGCTGCGACTCCCCTGGGAGACCCCTGAGTCTATGCCCAGAACCATAACTCTGCCAGTCGAGTACTTACCTAAAAGCCGATAACTCACTTTTCTTCCATAGGCTAAAATTTCGTTGTTTCACTTGGAAATTCTTCTAAGTGGTGTGGAGTTTTGGAACTTTAAAATATTCATCTAAAATCAGCCGAACAACAAATTCTGATTTACTCACCTGTTATCAGGAGAGACCTCAGTGCTGCATCTTGGAGCTCAGTACTGACCCTGAAAAGTAATTTTAACCGTACTTACAAGTAACTCGAATTTCCTTCCATGGGATATCATTGCCTGCTTTTCGCTGAAAATTTTCTAAGTGTCGATTTTTGAAACTTACAAATATTCTTTAAAAATCGTACCAACTGTGAAAACGTAATTGTTTACCTGTTTTAGATAGATGTCCCAGTACTGAGCCTAGGAGCCCAGCACTGGATTACAAAAGTAACGAGAACGTACTTTACCCGTAACTTGAATTTTCTTCCATAGGAAACCATTGACTGTTTTTCTGTGAAATTTCTTCTAAGTGTCGATTTTGCAAACATGTAAATATTCCTTAAAAATCGCCTGTATAACTTAAACGCAGTTTCTCAACTGCTTACAGGTGGTACAGTAGTGCTGGATCTAGGATCCAACACTGACCTAGAAAAAGTAACCATAACCCCACTTACCTGCTAAGTGAATTGCCTTATGTAGGATAACGTTGGTAATTTGATCAGCAAAAGTTTCTAAGTGTCAACTTTTAAAATAGCAAAATATTGCTTAAAAATCACAACAGTAACTAAAACGAATTTACTCACTTGTTTCCAAGAACTGTCCCAGGACTGAATCTAGGATCCAGTCCTGGATTTAGAAAAGTAATCCTGAAAGTAATTAATTGCATATAACTTAAAATTCCCATTGAGCTCAATGTATTATTGTGATTCAAATTGTGTTGCCTATTGCAATAAACTGTAACTATGACCTGCAAAAGTCAATTGCCTATTGCAAAGTATTTAACTAAAGCATCTCATTCTGAGAAAGTATATTTTGATACCTATTGTTGGTTCTAAAATAAAACAACAATATCTTTTGTATGCAAACCAATGGCCTAGAGTTCAGTTCTTGAGTGTGTGAGACCATTTGCTGACTGAGTGTGTACAACAAATGTTTTACACTGTACTCTGATACTGCCTTACTGCTCGGCAAGCTACCACTTTAGAGAGTAAGGTTATATCAAACTTTAGCCTCTGCCAAACCTCTGGGGACTGGGGACTCTGTGCACACTGTACCTATTTGGGAACAGTATATACAGAGCCACTTTCTCACAGTAGTGATAAAGTGATTAGAGTGCTAAGGCCAACATAAAGATACAGCAAAACGTGAGGTGAAAAGCAAAAAGGTTGCTGGTAGGCCACCTTAAGGATGCCAGGTCTAACAAAAACTGAACTAAGGATAACATGAGTAAAACATCAGGTTTCTCTACTGCATTTGGTGAGACAAGTGGGCCTTCTTTTATCTTCCATTCAAGCAATCTTTGACAGACCCCTTTATTATAGAGCTTTTCAAGGATTAAAGATAAGGCACTTACAAAGGAGTCCCAAATACTCAGAGATGGTTGACTTCTGTAATATGGGTCGTAGACTAAAAGCAGCGCAAAAACAGAGTGCAACAGGGTCCAAAAAACTTGAGTGCCACAAGAGAGTTTGAATGCAAGCGTATCCTTTTACAGATCCAGAGATATACTCATGCAATTTTTGTTTTTAGGACAGAACGTGCATGATGAAAAAAACATTGTTTTTAAAAAGCGCATTGCAGAATATCAGTACTTTGATGTGGGAAAACTTTCAAACAAAATATTTGTAAGCAGCTTACAGCAAGTTGTTGTGGCCGAGTGGTTAAGGCGAAGGACTCGAAATCCATTGGGGTATCCCCGCGCAGGTTCAAATCCTGCCAACAACGAGAATCTTTTTATTATCGGCTACAATTTCAGAAGTTAACCTTTAGTATTTCTTCCATTTCAGTTTTATAAATAGGTGGCTTATTTTTGTGTCACTATTGCCTCTCCACATATTTGTTATTGCTACCTCTTTCATGTCTTTGCTACACCTCATTCCTACTTTAGCACTGGTGTAAACGCTTCAAATTATTATACCGTTGCTCTCTCATTCATACCTGCACATGCACTTGAAAATTACTTTACCAATAAAAGACGCATAGAGAGAAATAGAACAAAAGTGCTGGCTGGATTGGCAAACACACTTCATAAAACTGCATTTTCTTTTTTATTCTCCCCCGTGTTACATGCTTAACCTCCCCATGTGTAATTTCTCTTAACCTGCTGTCCCAGGAAGAGAATTTCATCTACAGGCTCTTTCTGTGTTTTTTTCCCTAGTCTGTCTTTCCCATTTCTTAGCTGTGTAACTGTTCCTTTACGCGCTCTATTTAAACGCCATCAATCTCATTTGAGCTCCTTGCTCCCGCTTCTGTTTTCTCCACCTCTCATACTGCCAGTTCTCTCTTTCTCTGTGGTTGGTGGCTACTTTCCTGAGCTTCCGAAGCCACGTGGTTCCTGCCTCTTGTTGTCAGACTTGAATTGGAAAAGGAACCATATTAACAAGCCTTTACCACTCACACACGGCGGAAGTTTATACTTTAATTCAGTGAGCTAAGAAAAGCGTGTTGTGGGTCCCCTACGAGCCATGGTGCTTGCTTCATCATGATTTGGCACCAGTCATTAGCCGCAGCTCTGCTAATGAGCCACTGAGGTCAGTTTCAATATTTACTCAAAAACATAACCATGCAGCCCACCCCTCAACTGTGTATTTATCTTGCTTTTCTGCTGTTCGTGTGATTAGCTGGGAGGAGCTCACGGCGACATCCTCCCTATAAAAGTGTAGATGGATCACTCTCTAACTCTTTCTTGCTTCACATACAAATGGCTTGAAAGGTGCAGGGAAGATGCAGGTCTAATAGACAGAATAGAAGGTCTGTGCCAGGTGGGTTTCTCTGCATTGGTGTCCCATCACAGGTCCGCAAGTGTAATGTGTGATCTTTGACTCCTGGCATTTCACAAGCAGGCGGCCAGGAAACGGTTTCAGCCTATCAACCACTGAGGAGACGCAGCCTCTGAATGAGGAATGAGGAAGCAATGAATACATCCAGCCTATCACAGGAATAGCCCTGAGTGTTCCGAATTATAAATTCTCCATGTCACTGTATGTCGTTGAGCCCAAGTAGCTCGCCGTGATCGTATAGTGGATAGTACTCTGCGTTGTGGTCGCAGCAACCTCGGTTTGAATCCAAGTCACGGCATTGTGGTTGGCAATGTCACGGCAGTTGGGTGTTATTTTTACAGAATTAGCAAATGTGCCAGTGGTTTTTGTAAAATGTCTATTAAAAACAGATCCTTTCAAATATTTAAACCATCTAACAACAAATGATTTAAACTCGCATGATTATAAGCTGTAGCTATAATGTATTTACTTACATAAATTATCGTTCTTGAACCTATTGGGGGTGGAGGGGGAGCGGAGCTCACCCCCCAGGTGCAGTTGAGTGACCTGTGTTGTGGCTCTCTAGAGGGAAGGTACAAATTTTGCTGTCACCCAGCCCAATCCAGACGTGTATTGGGGCCAGGTTTCAGGCAAATAGAGCACTAAGTGCAGAGAAATGTTCACTCTCTAAAAGTGGCATTTCTAAAATAGTAAAGTTAAATCCAACCTCACCAGTAAGTAGGATTTTCAATAAATAAATAAAGCTACTCCTCTCCGATATGGAATTACCAAATAAAAAGTATAGGGGAATACACAGAGCTAACCTATGAGAGGGGTAGACCTCACAGTAGTGAAAAATGAAATAGACTGTTTGGTACTTACAGGACACGCGAACCACCAAAGTACATATCTTATTTTTTACTTACATAGCACCATGCACCTAGGACTACCTAGGGCCTACCTTAGGTGTAAATTATATGTAATAAAAGGGGAGTTTAAGGCTTGGCAAGTAGGCTGCGACTCCCCTGGGAGACCCCTGAGTCTATGCCCAGAACCATAACTCTGCCAGTCGAGTACTTACCTAAAAGCCGATAACTCACTTTTCTTCCATAGGCTAAAATTTCGTTGTTTCACTTGGAAATTCTTCTAAGTGGTGTGGAGTTTTGGAACTTTAAAATATTCATCTAAAATCAGCCGAACAACGAATTCTGATTTACTCACCTGTTATCAGGAGAGACCTCAGTGCTGCATCTTGGAGCTCAGTACTGACCCTGAAAAGTAATTTTAACCGTACTTACCAGTAACTCGAATTTCCTTCCATGGGATATCATTGCCTGCTTTTTGCTGAAAATTTTCTAAGTGTCGATTTTTGAAACTTCCAAATATTCTTTAAAAATCGTACCAACTGTGAAAACGTAATTGTTTACCTGTTTTAGATAGATGTCCCAGTACTGAGCCTAGGAGCCCAGCACTGGATTACAAAAGTAACGAGAACGTACTTGTTGTATTCGCCTACTTGGTACGTTCCTTTCTCCCCCCTCCTTCCTCCTCCCTTGGTTCTTCCCTCTCCCTGTCACCAACATTCCATTGCACCCTTCCTCTGACTAGGCTGGATCCTGTGGTGGTGTATGACCATTAAAGAAGAGTTCTTACTTACCTGCCTTCTGGTCATCTTTATAACACTGGCGACGTCTTGCTGTGTGGGGACGGCTCACCATCACCCCCAATTCTTCAATTCCAGCTCTCCTGTGTCGGCGGTCGTGAGTACCTGGGAGGCTCCGCTGTTTCCAAATTCTTCAAAGTAAGACTGTTACTGTGCTGATTAAAGAGGTGTTTTATCCCTTCAATTTCGCAAGTGTGCTTCTGCCTGCATGTGGCTGAGAGAAGGAGGGAGTTTGCCACTTTAGCTTCGCCTTCGTGACCTTGTGACACTTGCTCTGTGTGTTGGCCTCTTAGCGCTGCCTTTCCTGTCCTGCCGTGGCTCCGTCTGTGAAGGGTATGATTTCGACTGTGTGATTAGTCGGGTTTCTCCCTGCTTCTGCGGACCTAAGGAGCGTTTCAGCCGCCTTTGTTGCAATTCGCCTCATTTGGAGTCAATTCCCTGCTTTTGGCCATCCAGCGCTACCGCACCGGTTACCACAGCGCCTGCCTGAGGGTGCTACGGGGTTGGCTTTCAGTACTGCTTGGACCTCAGCAACGCTGTATTGGCTGTGGTTTGAAGCACCGTCAACATAGCTTCTGTTTCTTCGCCTTTGTTATAGCCGTGTGCGGCAGCCTCTGTGTTGTTTTCTTCAAGTGAGGCATTTCTGACAGGATTCCTGACGGCAGCCGAGCATTCCTTCTCGCGCGCTCGCAACTGATCCGTCATAATTGACACTCCTCTGCTGAGGTGAATGGGGGTGCGTTTCTGACTTCATCCACCAGGTGGCAGCGTGGCTCTTCTTAACGATCCGGTTGTGGGGAAAATACAACAATTTCTTCATCTTAAGGGCTCCAGCGAAATTCTCCACATATCCAGGATATAGCTGTGTAAATCCTTCTTTGTAATGTGTTTTCTTCGTTTTCGCTGATGGGCACAGCTTGTGGAATCTTCTGCCTGTCATTTCACGCTGACAGGCACAGCTGCACATAGTTTTTGTCACTGATGGGCACAGTTATCATCACTGTGGTCGCACTTGTCTGCTCACGCTGACCAGCTCAGTTTTCCTTTGCTAACATTCTCAGTCACACGTTCTGTTGATCCTCCTGTGTGGTGTGTTCGCCAGAGTATTGTAGTGTATGTTGGTTATTCAATTGTATTTTTGATGACTGTCCAAACTGGTACCTGTGCTAATTTTCTGTACTGCTCCATCATATATTGAAATGTACATTGACTTTTGTATGGGGTGGGGTGTAAAACAATTTTGAGTATATTGGGTTTTCTCCTCTTCATTTTCCAACGTTGTTCATTGTTTTGTTTTGCTGTATTTTACCTCCTCCCTCATAGTTATTGTAAATTATGGCAGCTGCTAATATGTCGCAGCCCCCACCTTTCCTTAACGAGGCAGGAGAACCTATTCTGCCTTGGAAACAATGGTTTGGGTTACTGGAGTCCTATCTTATTGCTATTGGAGGGGAGAAGTTTTCCCATTTACGCAAGTTACACACCCTGCTACACAATTTGGGCGTGGAGGGACGCAAGGTCTATGATGACATTTCGACTAATGCAGAAGGGGGAAGTGATAGTGATGACGATGAAAATGTGTATATTGTGGCAGTAAACAAACTAGAAAAGCATTTCAGTAAAAGGATAAACGTAGTGTTAGAGAGACATAAATTCTTCTCAAGAACACAGGGAAAAAATGAGAAGGTTAAACCATTTATTGCAGCCTTAAAGGGTCTAGCGAACACATGTGAGTTTGAGTCCCTTCAGGATTCCCTGATTAGAGACCAGTTGGTCAGGTGCACCAACAATCATAAGATTCAGGAGAGGCTGCTTGTGGCCAATCCTAACCTCAAGGAAGCCATAGATATAGCGGTAGGGATTGAGCACACGGCAGATTGTATGGTTGAAATGAAAGGTGAAGGGGGCAAAACCATGGAGGTCAATGCCATAAGCAAAGATCACAAAAGTAAGATAGCTAACACCCCACTTCAGGGAAATAAATTCAAGTGTTATGGATGTGGGAGCCCTACACACTTAGCCAATAACCCGATTTGCCAAGCAGGGAAAAAAGGACATTTGTCCAGGGTATGTCATGATCAGCGCTCTAAAGCGGTGTTGGAGATTGAGCCACAATTATTTCCTGATCCCAAGTTAATTTTTCAACTTAAAGACAAAAACAATACCGATAAATTCCCATCTTGCAACATTACCCTGGATAACAAAACCCTAACGGTCTTTGCTGATTCATGTTCCCCTTACACCCTGGTTGATGCCACCATATTTTCTCAACTGTTTCCCTCAGGGGAAGAAACGGTACAACCTCCGGACATACAACCAGGAGGCTACAATGGGGACCCCATACCCCTATTAGGCATGACCACTAAGGAAATAGGGTTCAAAGGAAGGAACACGGTGGGCAAGATATACATTACCCAGAAGGGGTCCAACTTGTTGGGATGGAAACACCAGAGGGAACTCGGGATTAAGTTAGACCCCAACAGTCCCGACCAAGTCCTCTTAGTGGATCCCTCGGTGGGAGGGATGGATGTTTGCAATGATTTCCCCAAAGTGTTTTCTGATGACCTAGGATTACTCAAGAATTATCAGCATTCCATCAAATTGAAATCCAATGCCAAACCGGTAGCACACAAAGCCAGACCCATACCACATTTAATGCACGTGCCTCTTCAAAATGAGCTAGACAGATTGCTGTCGTTGGGGGTGATCGAACCCATAGAGTGTTCACAGTGGTTGGCCCCCATTGTTCTTACCACCAAGGCTACCAGTAAGGACATCAGGCTCTGTGTGGACCTCAGGGACCTTAACCAAAACATATGGGTAGACAGGCACCCCCTTCCACGTATTCATGAGGTGCTTACCCTCATTAATGGTGCGAGTTGTTTCAGCGTTCTCGACTTATCCTCTGCCTATCACCAGGTGGAGCTTCATCCCAACTCACGGCATCTCACCTCCTTTGTGACACCCCTAGGAGCCTTCCAATTCCGTCGCATGCCTTTTGGGTTGGCTTCTGCTGCGGCCGCCTTCCAGAGGATCATGCAGCATGTCTTGAAAGACCTTCCCAGAACACTCTGTTTTCAAGATGACATATTAATCTACGGGAAGGACTTAAACGAGCATAACGTCACCCTCAGGATGGTCTTGTCCAACTTGGAAAAATCAGGGCTCACTCTAAAAAAGGAGAAATGTCGTATAGGGGTGGGATCGGTTGAGTATCTAGGACACACCATCTCTCAAGATGGGATCAAACCCAAAATAGACCTAGTTAAGGCGATTAGGGACACTGAGGCCCCTAAAGGTGTTCAAGACCTTAAATCATTTTTGGGCCTTTCCGAATACTATTCAAAATTTGTGAGGAACTATTCCTCAATAGTGGAACCTTTACGTAACCTACTCAAATCCAGAACCTTGTATGTGTGGTCCGATGCCTGTCAGAAGGCCTTTGATCTTGTCAAAGAAAGCATAATTTCTGCACCATCCCTGGGTAGGTTTGACCCGAACAAAACCACAATCCTTTCCACTGATGCAAGCAATAAAGGGTTGGGGGCCAGTCTCACCCAAATGGGGGAAGGCAAGGAACACATTGTGGCCTTTGCATCTCGAGCTCTTAAGGGGGCAGAAATCAACTACTCAGTGGTGGAGAAAGAAGCACTAGCTTGTTTCTGGGCGATTAAACACTTCCGCTTCTTTCTGTGGGGTATCCCTTTTACTGTAAAGACGGACCACAAACCACTGATGTTTGCTTTCACCACCAAAGGGGCTAACAAAACCACTCCCAGAATTGCTAGATGGATTCTGGGACTGGAAGGATACAATTTTTGTGTGAGATATATGCCAGGTCATCAAAACACGGTTGCTGACTTTCTGTCACGGTCTCCCTCAGAGGGAGAAAGTGCTCCTGTTAGCTGTGAATGTGATGATGTGATTTTGCAACTCACATGCCTAAAAAAAGAAGAATGGAATGACAGTATGCAAAATGATGCAGAGATGTGTTCAATTAAAGAGTTCATCAAGAATGGTTGGCCGGAAAACAAGAATGATATTCCTATCAGTTTAAGTAAATTCTGGGATGTCAGAGTAGAACTCAATATACAAGGCAATGTGGTTTGCAGAGGGGAGAAAGTGATTCCACCGGAGAACCTGAGAGAAAAGATTGTGGGGCTTGCGCATGCAGGACACTTAGGGCGAAGCCTAACCAAGAATAAAATCAGACTGGAATATTGGTGGCCAGGTATGGACGCCATGACGGAACAGGTGGTGAGAAATTGTGTAGACTGTAGCCGGAGTGACAAAACTCACCAGACCCGCAAGCCCCCCCTGTCGCCTGTCGAAGTGCCTAATCGACCATGGTCAAAGTTAGCCTTGGACATCATGGGTCCCCTCAACCTAAGAACATTAAAGGAACGGTTCATTCTGGTGCTAGTGGACTATCATTCAAGGTGGTTGGTCTACAAATGTGTCCAGCAGATAGACACAAGAGTCCTCATACAATTCTTAGAAAGTGTGTTCTTTGAGGAAGGGTTACCTGATACCCTTATAACAGACAATGGAGTACAGTTCACTTCGGACAAGATGAAAGAATTTCTGTATCACCGGGGCATCACTCACCTCAAATCTGCTTTGTACTGTCCCCGTGCAAACGGGTTAGTGGAAAGGATCAACCGGTTGTTCAAAGAGTGTTTGCAGAGAGCAGAAGTAATGGGGACACCAGCAAATTCAGCGTTAGTGGAAACAGTATGGGCCTATCGCACTTCTCCAAACAGTGTGACTGGGGTTTCTCCGTTCACCTCTCTCAAAGGAAGGATCCCAAAGACCAAATTAACTCCACCGGTAGGGCCAAGGAAGGACACCGGTGTAGTAAACAGAGGTGAAATCTCAAGGAAAGTGGAGGAACACCAAGCTAAATACAAAGTCAGGTATGACCAGACCAAACATGTAAAAACCCAAATGTTCAAAGAAGGTGATTGGGTCCGGGTGGATTTACCTAAAGCACGCAGGAAAGAAGCGTCAAGATTTTCAGATCCTTACAAAATAACTAGTGTGGGTAGGAATGTAGTCCATCTCGACAATGGCCAAACATGGAGCATGGACAGAATCATTCGTCATGGACAAGGGGGTGACTTGGACAACGAAAGTGACCCGGAGACAGAGTTGCAAACCCTCAGTCACAGAAGGTCTATGAGAGCAAGGAGCTCACCTGTATGGACCAGAGACTACTGTGTTAAATGAGAATTATTGTCAAATGTTCCTTGTGGTTCCTTACCTAGCTTTGTTGTTCTACTGCTTACATTGTTCTGCAGTGACCTTTCGCTGCTTGTTAAATCTGCTATGTCTCTCTTTGCCCTATGCAGGGAGGTGTGTTGTAATCGCCTACTTGGTACGTTCCTTTCCCCCCCCTCCTTCCTCCTCCCTTGGTTCTTCCCTCTCCCTGTCACCAACATTCCATTGCACCCTTCCTCTGACTAGGCTGGATCCTGTGGTGGTGTATGACCATTAAAGAAGAGTTCTTACTTACCTGCCTTCTGGTCATCTTTATAACAGTACTTTACCCGTAACTTGAATTTTCTTCCATAGGAAACCATTGACTGTTTTTCTGTGAAATTTCTTCTAAGTGTCGATTTTGCAAACATGTAAATATTCCTTAAAAATCGCCTGTATAACTTAAACGCAGTTTCTCAACTGCTTACAGGTGGTACAGTAGTGCTGGATCTAGGATCCAACACTGGCCTAGAAAAAGGAACCATAACCCCACTTACCTGCTAAGTGAATTTCCTTCCATAGGATAACATTGGTAATTTGATCAGCAAAAGTTTCTAAGTGTCAACTTGTAAAATAGCAAAATATTGCTTAAAAATCACAACAGTAACTAAAACGAATTTACTCACTTGTTTCCAAGAACTGTCCCAGGACTGAATCTAGGATCCAGTCCTGGATTTAGAAAAGTAATCCTGAAAGTAGTTAATTGCATATAACTTAAAATTCCTATTGAGCTCAATGTATTATTGTGATTCAAATTGTGTTGCCTATTGCAATAAACTGCAACTATGACCTGCAAAAGTCAATTGCCTATTGCAAAGTATTTAACTAAAGCATCTCATTCTGAGAAAGTATATTTTGATACCTATTGTTGGTTCTAAAATAAAACAACAATATCTTTTGTATGCAAACCAATGGCCTAGAGTTCAGTTCTTGAGTGTGTGAGACCATTTGCTGACTGAGTGTGTACAACAAATGTTTTACACTGTACTCTGATACTGCCTTACTGCTCGGCAAGCTACCACTTTAGAGAGTAAGGTTATATCTAACTTTAGCCTCTGCCAAACCTCTGGGGACTGGGGACTCTGTGCACACTGTACCTATTTGGGAACAGTATATACAGAGCCACTTTCTCACAGTAGTGATAAAGTGATTAGAGTCCTAAGGCCAACATAAAGATACAGCAAAACGTGAGGTGAAAAGCAAAAAGGTTGCTGGTAGGCCACCTTAAGGATGCCAGGTCTAACAAAAACTGAACTAAGGATAACATGAGTAAAACATCAGGTTTCTCTACTGCATTTGGTGAGACAAGTGGGCCTTCTTTTATCTTCCATTCAAGCAATCTTTGACAGACCCCTTTATTATAGAGCTTTTCAAGGATTAAAGATAAGGCACTTACAAAGGAGTCCCAAATACTCAGAGATGGTTGACTTCTGTAATATGGGTCGTAGACTAAAAGCAGCGCAAAAACAGAGTGCAACAGGGTCCAAAAAACTTGAGTGCCACAAGAGAGTTTGAATGCAAGCGTATCCTTTTACAGATCCAGAGATATACTCATGCAATTTTTGTTTTTAGGACAGAACGTGCATGATGAAAAAAACATTGTTTTTAAAAAGCGCATTGCAGAATATCAGTACTTTGATGTGGGAAAACTTTCAAACAAAATATTTGTAAGCAGCTTACAGCAAGTTGTTGTGGCCGAGTGGTTAAGGCGATGGACTCGAAATCCATTGGGGTATCCCCGCGCAGGTTCGAATCCTGCCAACAACGAGAATCTTTTTATTATCGGCTACAATTTCAGAAGTTAACCTTTAGTATTTCTTCCATTTCAGTTTTATAAATAGGTGGCTTATTTTTGTGTCACTATTGCCTCTCCACATATTTGTTATCGCTACCTCTTTCATGTCTTTGCTACACCTCATTCCTACTTTAGCACTGGTGTAAACGCTTCAAATTATTATACCGTTGCTCTCTCATTCATACCTGCACATGCACTTGAAAATTACTTTACCAATAAAAGACGCATAGAGAGAAATAGAACAAAAGTGCTGGCTGGATTGGCAAACACACTTCATAAAACTGCATTTTCTTTTTTATTCTCCCCCGTGTTACATGCTTAACCTCCCCATGTGTAATTTCTCTTAACCTGCTGTCCCAGGAAGAGAATTTCATCTACAGGCTCTTTCTGTGTTTTTTTCCCTAGTCTGTCTTTCCCATTTCTTAGCTGTGTAACTGTTCCTTTACGCGCTCTATTTAAACACCATCAATCTCATTTGAGCTCCTTGCTCCCGCTTCTGTTTTCTCCACCTCTCATACTGCCAGTTCTCTCTTTCTCTGTGGTTGGTGGCTACTTTCCTGAGCTTCCGAAGCCACGTGGTTCCTGCCTCTTGTTGTCAGACTTGAATTGGAAAAGGAACCATATTAACAAGCCTTTACCACTCACACACGGCGGAAGTTTATACTTTAATTCAGTGAGCTAAGAAAAGCATGTTGTGGGTCCCCTACGAGCCATGGTGCTTGCTTCATCATGATTTGGCACCAGTCATTAGCCGCAGCTCTGCTAATGAGCCACTGAGGTCAGTTTCAATATTTACTCAAAAACATAACCATGCAGCCCACCCCTCAACTGTGTATTTATCTTGCTTTTCTGCTGTTCATGTGATTAGCTGGGAGGAGCTCACGGCGACATCCTCCCTATAAAAGTGTAGATGGATCACTCTCTAACTCTTTCTTGCTTCACATACAAATGGCTTGAAAGGTGCAGGGAAGATGCAGGTCTAATAGACAGAATAGAAGGTCTGTGCCAGGTGGGTTTCTCTGCATTGGTGTCCCATCACAGGTCCGCAAGTGTAATGTGTGATCTTTGACTCCTGGCATTTCACAAGCAGGCATCCAGGAAACGGTTTCAGCCTATCAACCACTGAGGAGACGCAGCCTCTGAATGAGGAATGAGGAAGCAATGAATACATCCAGCCTATCACAGGAACAGCCCTGACTGTTCCGAATTATAAATTCTCCATGTCACTGTATGT
Organism: Triturus cristatus; assembly: GCF_964204655.1. Lineage (NCBI taxonomy): Eukaryota > Metazoa > Chordata > Amphibia > Caudata > Salamandridae > Triturus > Triturus cristatus. Next base: position 725,377,532 of record NC_140595.1, read on the forward strand.
CATTGAGCCCAAGTAGCTCGCTGTGATCGTATAGTGGTTAGTACTCTGCGTTGTGGCCGCAGCAACCTCGGTTCGAATCCGAGTCACGGCATTGTGGTTGGCAATGTCACGGCAGTTGGGTGTTAATTTTACAGAATTAGCAAATTTGCCAGTGGTTTTTGTAAAATGTCTATTAAAAACAGATCCTTTCAAATATTTAAACCATCTAACAACAAATGATTTAAACTCGCATGATTATAAGCTGTAGCTATAATGTATTTACTTACATAAATTATCGTTCTTGAACCTATTGGGGGTGGAGGGGGAGCGGAGATCACCCCCCAGGTGCAGTTGAGTGACCTGTGTTGTGGCTCTCTAGAGGGAAGGCACAAATTTTGCTGTCACCCAGCCCAATCCAAACGTGTATTGGGGCCAGGTTTCAGGCAAATAGAGCAGTAAGTGCAGAGAAATGTTCACTCTCTAAAAGTGGCATTTCTAAAATAGTAAAGTTAAATCCAACCTCACCAGTAAGTAGGATTTTCAATAAATAAATAAAGCTACTCCTCTCCGATATGGAATTACCAAATAAAAAGTATAGGGGAATACACAGAGCTAACCTATGAGAGGGGTAGACCTCACAGTAGTGAAAAATGAAATAGACTGTTTGGTACTTACAGGACACGCGAACCACCAAAGTACATATCTTATTTTTTACTTACATAGCATCATGCACCTAGGACTACCTAGGGCCTACCTTAGGTGTAAATTATATGTAATAAAAGGGGAGTTTAAGGCTTGGCAAGTAGGCTGGGACTCCCCTGGGAGACCCCTGAGTCTATGCCCAGAACCATAACTCTGCCAGTCGAGTACTTACCTAAAAGCCGATAACTCACTTTTCTTACATAGGCTAACATTGAGTGGTTTCACTTGGAAATTCTTCTAAGTGGTGTGGAGTTTTGGAACTTTAAAATATTCATCTAAAATCAGCCGAACAACGAATTCTGATTTACTCACCTGTTATCAGGAGAGACCTCAGTGCTGCATCTTGGAGCTCGGTACTGACCCTGAAAAGTAATTTTAACCGTACTTACCAGTAACTCGAATTTCCTTCCATGGGATATCATTGCCTGCTTTTTGCTGAAAATTTTCTAAGTGTCGATTTTTGAAACTTACAAATATTCTTTAAAAATCGTACCAACTGTGAAAACGTAATTGTTTACCTGTTTTAGATAGATGTCCCAGTACTGAGCCTAGGAGCCCAGCACTGGATTACAAAAGTAACGAGAACGTACTTTACCCGTAACTTGAATTTTCTTCCATAGGAAACCATTGACTGTTTTTCTGTGAAATTTCTTCTAAGTGTCGATTTTGCAAACATGTAAATATGCCTTAAAAATCGCCTGTATAACTTAAACGCAGTTTCTCAACTGCTTACAGGTGGTACAGTAGTGCTGGATCTAGGATCCAACACTGACCTAGAAAAAGTAACCATAACCCCACTTACCTGCTAAGTGAAATTCCTTCCATAGGATAACATTGGTAATTTGATCAGAAAAAGTTTCTAAGTGTCAACTTTTAAAATAGCAAAATATTGCTTAAAAATCACAACAGTAACTAAAACGAATTTACTCACTTGTTTCCAAGAACTGTCCCAGGACTGAATCTAGGATCCAGTCCTGGATTTAGAAAAGTAATCCTGAAAGTAATTAATTGCATATAACTTAAAATTCCCATTGAGCTCAATGTATTATTGTGATTCAAATTGTGTTGCCTATTGCAATAAACTGTAACTATGACCTGCAAAAGTCAATTGCCTATTGCAAAGTATTTAACTAAAGCATCTCATTCTGAGCAAGTATATTTTGATACCTATTGTTGGTTCTAAAATAAAACAACAATATCTTTTGTATGCAAACCAATGGCCTAGAGTTCAGTTCTTGAGTGTGTGAGACCATTTGCTGACTGAGTGTGTACAACAAATGTTTTACACTGTACTCTGATACTGCCTTACTGCTCGGCAAGCTACCACTTTAGAGAGTAAGGTTATATCTAACTTTAGCCTCTGCCAAACCTCTGGGGACTGGGGACTCTGTGCACACTGTACCTATTTGGGAACAGTATATACAGAGCCACTTTCTCACAGTAGTGATAAAGTGATTAGAGTCCTAAGGCCAACATAAAGATACAGCAAAACGTGAGGTGAAAAGCAAAAAGGTTGCTGGTAGGCCACCTTAAGGATGCCAGGTCTAACAAAAACTGAACTAAGGATAACATGAGTAAAACATCAGGTTTCTCTACTGCATTTGGTGAGACAAGTGGGCCTTCTTTTATCTTCCATTCAAGCAATCTTTGACAGACCCCTTTATTATAGAGACTTTTAAAGGATTAAAGATAAGGCACTTACAAAGGAGTCCCAAATACTCAGAGATGGTTGACTTCTGTAATATGGGTCGTAGACTAAAAGCAGCGCAAAAACAGAGTGCAACAGGGTCCAAAAAACTTGAGTGCCACAAGAGAGTTTGAATGCAAGCGTATCCTTTTACAGATCCAGAGATATACTCATGCAATTTTTGTTTTTAGGACAGAACGTGCATGATGAAAAAAACATTGTTTTTAAAAAGCGCATTGCAGAATATCAGTACTTTGATGTGGGAAAACGTTCAAACAAAATATTTGTAAGCAGCTTACAGCAAGTTGTTGTGGCCGAGTGGTTAAGGCGATGGACTCGAAATCCATTGGGGTATCCCCGCGCAGGTTCGAATCCTGCCAACAACGAGAATCTTTTTATTATCGGCTACAATTTCAGAAGTTAACCTTTAGTATTTCTTCCATTTCAGTTTTATAAATAGGTGGCTTATTTTTCTGTCACTATTGCCTCTCCACATATTTGTTATCGCTACCTCTTTCATGTATTTGCTACACCTCATTCCTACTTTAGCACTGGTGTAAACGCTTCAAATTATTATACCCTTGCTCTCTCATTCATACCTGCGCATGCACTTGAAAGTTACTTTACCAATAAAAGACGCAAAGAGAGAAATAGAACAAAAGTGCTGGCTGGATTGGCAAACACACTTCATAAAACTGCATTTTCTTTTTTATTCTCCCCCGTGTTACATGCTTAACCTCCCCATGTGTAATTTCTCTTAACCTGCTGTCCCAGGAAGAGAATTTCATCTACAGGCTCTTTCTGTGTTTTTTTCCCTAGTCTGTCTTTCCCATTTCTTAGCTGTGTAACTGTTCCTTTACGCGATCTATTTAAACGCCATCAATCTCATTTGAGCTCCTTGCTCCCGCTTCTGTTTTCTCCACCTCTCATACTGCCAGTTCTCTATTTCTCTGTGGTTGGTGGCTACTTTCCTGAGCTTCCGAAGCCACGTGGTTCCTGCCTCTTGTTGTCAGACTTGAATTGGAAAAGGAACTATATTAACAAGCCTTTACCACTCACACACGGCGGAAGTTTATACTTTAATTCAGTGAGCTAAGAAAAGCGTGTTGTGGGTCCCCTACGAGCCATGGTGCTTGCTTCATCATGATTTGGCACCAGTCATTAGCCGCAGCTCTGCTAATGAGCCACTGAGGTCAGTTTCAATATTTACTCAAAAACATAACCATGCAGCCCACCCCTCAACTGTGTATTTATCTTGCTTTTCTGCTGTTCGTGTGATTAGCTGGGAGGAGCTCACGGCAACATCCTCCCTATAAAAGTGTAGATGGATCACTCTCTAACTCTTTCTTGCTTCACATACAAATGGCTTGAAAGGTGCAGGGAAGATGCAGGTCTAATAGACAGAATAGAAGGTCTGTGCCAGGTGGGTTTCTCTGCATTGGTGTCCCATCACAGGTCCGCAAGTGTAATGTGTGATCTTTGACTCCTGGCATTTCACAAGCAGGCGGCCAGGAAACGGTTTCAGCCTATCAACCACTGAGGAGACGCAGCCTCTGAATGAGGAATGAGGAAGCAATGAATACATCCAGCCTATCACAGGAACAGCCCTGAGTGTTCCGAATTATAAATTCTCCATGTCACTGTAAGTTGTTGAGCCCAAGTAGCTCGCCGTGATCGTATAGTGGTTAGTACTCTGCGTTGTGGCCGCAGCAACCTCGGTTCGAATCCGAGTCACAGCATTGTGGTTGGCAATGTCGCGGCAGTTGGGTGTTAATTTTACAGAATTAGCAAATGTACCAGTGGTTTTTGTAAAATGTCTATTAAAAACAGATCCTTTCAAATATTTAAACCATCTAACAACAAATGATTTAAACTCGCATGATTATAAGCTGTAGCTATAATGTATTTACTTACATCAATTATCGTTCTTGAACCTATTGGGGGTGGAGGGGGAGCGGAGCTCACCCCCCAGGTGCAGTTGAGTGACCTGTGTTGTGGCTCTCTAGAGGGAAGGCACAAATTTTGCTGTCACCCAGCCCAATCCAGACGTGTATTGGGGCCAGGTTTCAGGCAAATAGAGCAGTAAGTGCAGAGACATGTTCACTCTCTAAAAGTGGCATTTCTAAAATAGTAAAGTTAAATCCAACCTCACCAGTAAGTAGGATTTTCAATAAATAAATAAAGCTACTCCTCTCCGATATGGAATTACCAAATAAAAAGTATAGGGGAATACACAGAGCTAACCTATGAGAGGGGTAGACCTCACAGTAGTGAAAAATGAAATAGACTGTTTGGTACTTACAGGACACGCGAACCACCAAAGTACATATCTTATTTTTTACTCACATAGCATCATGCACCTAGGACTACCTAGGGCCTACCTTAGGTGTAAATTATATGTAATAAAAGGGGAGTTTAAGGCTTGGCAAGTAGGCTGGGACTCCCCTGGGAGACCCCTGAGTCTATGCCCAGAACCATAACTCTGCCAGTCGAGTACTTACCTAAAAGCCGATAACTCACTTTTCTTCCATAGGCTAACATTGAGTGGTTTCACTTGGAAATTCTTCTAAGTGGTGTGGAGTTTTGGAACTTTAAAATATTCATCTAAAATCAGCCGAACAACGAATTCTGATTTACTCACCTGTTATCAGGAGAGACCTCAGTGCTGCATCTTGGAGCTCAGTACTGACCCTGAAAAGTAATTTTAACCGTACTTACCAGTAACTCGAATTTCCTTCCATGGGATATCATTGCCTGCTTTTTGCTGAAAATTTTCTAAGTGTCGATTTTTGAAACTTACAAATATTCTTTAAAAATCGTACCAACTGTGAAAACGTAATTGTTTACCTGTTTTAGATAGATGTCCCAGTACTCGGCCTAGGAGCCCAGCACTGGATTACAAAAGTAACGAGAACGTACTTTACCCGTAACTTGAATTTTCTTCCATAGGAAACCATTGACTGTTTTTCTGTGAAATTTCTTCTAAGTGTCGATTTTGCAAACATGTAAATATTCCTTAAAAATCGCCTGTATAACTTAAACGCAGTTTCTCAACTGCTTACAGGTGGTACAGTAGTGCTGGATCTAGGATCCAACACTGACGTAGAAAAAGTAACCATAACCCCACTTACCTGCTAAGTGAATTTCCTTCCATAGGATAACATTGGTAATTTGATCAGCAAAAGTTTCGAAGTGTCAACTTTTAAAATAGCAAAATATTGCTTAAAAATCACAACAGTAACTAAAACGAATTTACTCACTTGTTTCCAAGAACTGTCCCAGGACTGAATCTAGGATCCAGTCCTGGATTTAGAAAAGTAATCCTGAAAGTAATTAATTGCATATAACTTAAAATTCCCATTGAGCTCAATGTATTATTGTGATTCAAATTGTGTTGCCTATTGCAATAAACTGTAACTATGACCTGCAAAAGTCAATTGCCTATTGCAAAGTATTTAACTAAAGCATCTCATTCTGAGAAAGTATATTTTGATACCTATTGTTGGTTCTAAAATAAAACAACAATATCTTTTGTATGCAAACCAATGGCCTAGAGTTCAGTTCTTGAGTGTGTGAGACCATTTGCTGACTGAGTGTGTACAACACATGTTTTACACTGTACTCTGATACTGCCTTACTGCTCGGCAAGCTACCACTTTAGAGAGTAAGGTTATATCTAACTTTAGCCTCTGCCAAACCTCTGGGGACTGGGGACTCTGTGCACACTGTACCTATTTGGGAACAGTATATACAGAGCCACTTTCTCACAGTAGTGATAAAGTGATTAGAGTCCTAAGGCCAACATAAAGATACAGCAAAACGTGAGGTGAAAAGCAAAAAGGTTGCTGGTAGGCCACCTTAAGGATGCCAGGTCTAACAAACACTGAACTAAGGATAACATGAGTAAAACATCAGGTTTCTCTACTGCATTTGGTGAGACAAGTGGGCCTTCTTTTATCTTCCATTCAAGCAATCTTTGACAGACCCCTTTATTATAGAGCTTTTCAAGGATTAAAGATAAGGCACTTACAAAGGAGTCCCAAATACTCAGAGATGGTTGACTTCTGTAATATGGGTCGTAGACTAAAAGCAGCGCAAAAACAGAGTGCAACAGGGTCCAAAAAACTTGAGTGCCACAAGAGAGTTTGAATGCAAGCGTATCCTTTTACAGATCCAGAGATATACTCATGCAATTTTTGTTTTTAGGACAGAACGTGCATGATGAAAAAAACATTGTTTTTAAAAAGCGCATTGCAGAATATCAGTACTTTGATGTGGGAAAACATCAAAACTTTCAAACCAAATATTTGTAGGCAGCTTACAGCAAGTTGTTGTGGCCGAGTGGTTAAGGCGATGGACTCGAAATCCATTGGGGTATTCCCGCGCAGGTTCGAATCCTGCCAACAACGAGAATCTTTTTATTATCGGCTACAATTTCAGAAGTTAACCTTTAGTATTTCTTCCATTTCAGTTTTATAAATAGGTGGCTTATTTTTGTGTCACTATTGCCTCTCCACTTATTTGTTATCGCTACCCCTTTCATGTCTTTGCTACACCTCATTCCTACTTTAGCACTGGTGTAAACGCTTCAAATTATTATACCGTTGGTCTCTCATTCATACCTGCGCATGCACTTGAAAGTTACTTTACCAATAAAAGACGCAAAGAGAGAAATAGAACAAAAGTGCTGGCTGGATTGGCAAACACACTTCATAAAACTGCATTTTCTTTTTTATTCTCCCCCGTGTTACATGCTTAACCTCCCCATGTGTAATTTCTCTTAACCTCCTGTCCCAGGAAGAGAATTTCATCTACTGGCTCTTTCTGTGTTTTTTTCCCTAGTCTGTCTTTCCCATTTCTTAGCTGTGTAACTGTTCCTTTACGCGCTCTATTTAAACGCCATCAATCTCATTTGAGCTCCTTGCTCCCGCTTCTGTTTTCTCCACCTCTCATACTGCCAGTTCTCTCTTTCTCTGTGGTTGGTGGCTACTTTCCTGAGCTTCCGAAGCCACGTGGTTCCTGCCTCTTGTTGTCAGACTTGAATTGGAAAAGGAACTATATTAACAAGCCTTTACCACTCACACACGGCGGAAGTTTATACTTTAATTCAGTGAGCTAAGAAAAGCGTGTTGTGGGTCCCCTACGAGCCATGGTGCTTGCTTCATCATGATTTGGCACCAGTCATTAGCCGCAGCTCTGCTAATGAGCCACTGAGATCAGTTTCAATATTTACTCAAAAACATAACCATGCAGCCCACCCCTCAACTGTGTATTTATCTTGCTTTTCTGCTGTTCGTGTGATTAGCTGGGAGGAGCTCACGGCGACATCCTCCCTATAAAAGTGTAGATGGATCACTCTCTAACTCTTTCTTGCTTCACATACAAATGGCTTGAAAGGTGCAGGGAAGATGCAGGTCTAATAGACAGAATAGAAGGTCTGTGCCAGGTGGGTTTCTCTGCATTGGTGTCCCATCACAGGTCCGCAAGTGTAATGTGTGATCTTTGACTCCTGGCATTTCACAAGCAGGCGGCCAGGAAACGGTTTCAGCCTATCAACCACTGAGGAGACGCAGCCTCTGAATGAGGAATGAGGAAGCAATGAATACATCCAGCCTATCACAGGAACAGCCCTGAGTGTTCCGAATTATAAATTCTCCATGTCACTGTATGTCGTTGAGCCCAAGTAGCTCGCCGTGATCGTATAGTGGTTAGTACTCTGCGTTGTGGCTGCAGCAACCTCGGTTCGAATCCGAGTCACGGCATTGTGGTTGGTAATATCACGGCAGTTGGGTGTTAATTTTACAGAATTAGCAAATGTACCAGTGGTTTTTGTAAAATGTCTATTAAAAACAGATCCTTTCAAATATTTAAACCATCTAACAACAAATGATTTAAACTCGCATGATTATAAGCTGTAGCTATAATGTATTTACTTACATAAATTATCGTTCTTGAACCTATTGGGGGTGGAGGGGGAGCGGAGCTCACCCCCCAGGTGCAGTTGAGTGACCTGTGTTGTGGCTCTCTAGAGGGAAGGCACAAATTTTGCTGTCACCCAGCCCAATCCAGACGTGTATTGGGGCCAGGTTTCAGGCAAATAGAGCAGTAAGTGCAGAGACATGTTCACTCTCTAAAAGTGGCATTTCTAAAATAGTAAAGTTAAATCCAACCTCACCAGTAAGTAGGATTTTCAATAAATAAATAAAGCTACTCCTCTCCGATATGGAATTACCAAATAAAAAGTATAGGGGAATACACAGAGCTAACCTATGAGAGGGGTAGACCTCACAGTAGTGAAAAATGAAATAGACTGTTTGGTACTTACAGGACACGCGAACCACCAAAGTACATATCTTATGTTTTACTTACATAGCATCATGCACCTAGGACTACCTAGGGACTACCTTAGGTGTAAATTATATGTAATAAAAGGGGAGTTTAAGGCTTGGCAAGTAGGCTGGGACTCCCCTGGGAGACCCCTGAGTCTATGCCCAGAACCATAACTCTGCCAGTCGAGTACTTACCTAAAAGCCGATAACTCACTTTTCTTCCATAGGCTAACATTGAGTGGTTTCACTTGGAAATTCTTCTAAGTGGTGTGGAGTTTTGGAACTTTAAAATATTCATCTAAAATCAGCCGAACAACGAATTCTGATTTACTCACCTGTTATCAGGAGAGACCTCAGTGCTGCATCTTGGAGCTCAGTACTGACCCTGAAAAGTAATTTTAACCGTACTTACCAGTAACTCGAATTTCCTTCCATGGGATATCATTGCCTGCTTTTTGCTGAAAATTTTCTAAGTGTCGATTTTTGAAACTTACAAATATTCTTTAAAAATCGTACCAACTGTGAAAACGTAATTGTTTACCTGTTTTAGATAGATGTCCCAGTACTGAGCCTAGGAGCCCAGCACTGGATTACAAAAGTAACGAGAACGTACTTTACCCGTAACTTGAATTTTCTTCCATAGGAAACCATTGACTGTTTTTCTGTGAAATTTCTTCTAAGTGTCGATTTTGCAAACATGTAAATATTCCTTAAAAATCGCCTGTATAACTTAAACGCAGTTTCTCAACTGCTTACAGGTGGTACAGTAGTGCTGGATCTAGGATCCAACACTGACCTAGAAAAAGTAACCATAACCTCACTTACCTGCTAAGTGAATTTCCTTCCATAGGATAACATTGGTAATTTGATCAGCAAAAGTTTTGAAGTGTCAACTTTTAAAATAGCAAAATATTGCTTAAAAATCACAACAGTAACTAAAACGAATTTACTCACTTGTTTCCAAGAACTGTCCCAGGACTGAATCTAGGATCCAGTCCTGGATTTAGAAAAGTAATCCTGAAAGTAATTAATTGCATATAACTTAAAATTCCCATTGAGCTCAATGTATTATTGTGATTCAAATTGTGTTGCCTATTGCAATAAACTGTAACTATGACCTGCAAAAGTCAATTGCCTATTGCAAAGTATTTAACTAAAGCATCTCATTCTGAGAAAGTATATTTTGATACCTATTGTTGGTTCTAAAATAAAACAACAATATCTTTTGTATGCAAACCAATGGCCTAGAGTTCAGTTCTTGAGTGTGTGAGACCATTTGCTGACTGAGTGTGTACAACAAATGTTTTACACTGTACTCTGATACTGCCTTACTGCTCGGCAAGCTACCACTTTAGAGAGTAAGGTTATATCTAACTTTAGCCTCTGCCAAACCTCTGGGGACTGGGGACTCTGTGCACACTGTACCTATTTGGGAACAGTATATACAGAGCCACTTTCTCACAGTAGTGATAAAGTGATTAGAGTCCTAAGGCCAACATAAAGATACAGCAAAACGTGAGGTGAAAAGCAAAAAGGTTGCTGGTAGGCCACCTTAAGGATGCCAGGTCTACCAAAAACTGAACTAAGGATAACATGAGTAAAACATCAGGTTTCTCTACTGCATTTGGTGAGACAAGTGGGCCTTCTTTTATCTTCCATTCAAGCAATCTTTGACAGACCCCTTTATTATAGAGCTTTTCAAGGATTAAAGATAAGGCACTTACAAAGGAGTCCCAAATACTCAGAGATGGTTGACTTCTGTAATATGGGTCGTAGACTAAAAGCAGCGCAAAAACAGAGTGCAACAGGGTCCAAAAAACTTGAGTGCCACAAGGGAGTTTGAATGCAAGCGTATCCTTTTACAGATCCAGAGATATACTCATGCAATTTTTGTTTTTAGGACAGAACGTGCATGATGAAAAAAACATTGTTTTTAAAAAGCGCATTGCAGAATATCAGTACTTTGATGTGGGAAAACTTCAAAACTTTCAAACAAAATATTTGTAGGCAGCTTACAGCAAGTTGTTGTGGCTGAGTGGTTAAGGCGATGGACTCGAAATCCATTGGGGTATCCCCGCGCAGGTTCGAATCCTGCCAACAACGAGAATCTTTTTATTATCGGCTACAATTTCAGAAGTTAACCTTTAGTATTTCTTCCATTTCAGTTTTATAATTAGGTGGCTTATTTTTGTGTCACTATTGCCTCTCCACATATTTGTTATCGCTACCTCTTTCATGTCTTTGCTACACCTCATTCCTACTTTAGCACTGGTGTAAACGCTTCAAATTATTATACCGTTGCTCTCTCATTCATACCTGCGCATGCACTTGAAAGTTACTTTACCAATAAAAGACGCAAAGAGAGAAATAGAACAAAAGTGCTGGCTGGATTGGCAAACACACTTCATAAAACTGCATTTTCTTTTTTATTCTCCCCCGTGTTACATGCTTAACCTCCCCATGTGTAATTTCTCTTAACCTGCTGTCCCAGGAAGAGAATTTCATCTACAGGCTCTTTCTGTGTTTTTTTCCCTAGTCTGTCTTTCCCATTTCTTAGCTGTGTAACTGTTCCTTTACGCGCTCTATTTAAACGCCATCAATCTCATTTGAGCTCCTTGCTCCCGCTTCTGTTTTCTCCACCTCTCATACTGCCAGTTCTCTCTTTCTCTGTGGTTGGTGGCTACTTTCCTGAGCTTCCGAAGCCACCTGGTTCCTGCCTCTTGTTGTCAGGCTTGAATTGGAAAAGGAACCATATTAACAAGCCTTTACCACACACACACGGCGGAAGTTTATACTTTAATTCAGTGAGCTAAGAAAAGCGTGTTGTGGGTCCCCTACGAGCCATGGTGCTTGCTTCATCATGATTTGGCACCAGTCATTAGCCGCAGCTCTGCTAATGAGCCACTGAGGTCAGTTTCAATATTTACTCAAAAACATAACCATGCAGCCCACCCCTCAACTGTGTATTTATCTTGCTTTTCTGCTGTTCGTGTGATTAGCTGGGAGGAGCTCACGGCGACATCCTCCCTATAAAAGTGTAGATGGATCACTCTCTAACTCTTTCTTGCTTCACATACAAATGGCTTGAAAGGTGCAGGGAAGATGCAGGTCTAATAGACAGAATAGAAGGTCTGTGCCAGGTGGGTTTCTCTGCATTGGTGTCCCATCACAGGTCCGCAAGTGTAATGTGTGAACTTTGACTCCTGGCATTTCACAAGCAGGCGGCCAGGAAACGGTTTCAGCCTATCAACCACTGAGGAGACGCAGCCTCTGAATGAGGAATGAGGAAGCAATGAATACATCCAGCCTATCACAGGAATAGCCCTGAGTGTTCCGAATTATAAATTCTCCATGTCACTGTATGTCGTTGAGCCCAAGTAGCTCGCCGTGATCGTATAGTGGTTAGTACTCTGCGTTGTGGCCGCAGCAACCTCGGTTTGAATCCGAGTCATGGCATTGTGGTTGGCAATGTCACGGCAGTTGGGTGTTAATTTTACAGAATTAGCAAATGTGCCAGTGGTTTTTGTAAAATGTCTATTAAAAACAGATCCTTTCAAATATTTAAACCATCTAACAACAAATGATTTAAACTCGCATGATTATAAGCTGTAGCTATAATGTATTTACCTACATAAATTATCGTTCTTGAACCTATTGGGGGTGGAGGGGGAGCGGAGCTCACCTCCCAGGTGCAGTTGAGTGACCTGTGTTGTGGCTCTCTAGAGGGAAGGCACAAATTTTGCTGTCACCCAGCCCAATCCAGACGTGTATTGGGGCCAGGTTTCAGGCAAATAGAGCAGTAAGTGCAGAGACATGTTCACTCTCTAAAAGTGGCATTTCTAAAATAGTAAAGTTAAATCCAACCTCACCAGTAAGTAGGATTTTCAATAAATAAATAAAGCTACTCCTCTCCGATATGGAATTAACAAATAAAAAGTATAGGGGAATACACAGAGCTAACCTATGAGAGGGGTAGACCTCACAGTAGTGAAAAATGAAATAGACTGTTTGGTACTTACAGGACACGCGAACCACCAAAGTACATATCTTATTTTTTACTTACATAGCATCATGCACCTAGGACTACCTAGGGCCTACCTTAGGTGTAAATTATATGTAATAAAAGGGGAGTTTAAGGCTTGGCAAGTAGGCTGGGACTCCCCTGGGAGACCCCTGAGTCTATGCCCAGAACCATAACTCTGCCAGTCGAGTACTTACCTAAAAGCCGATAACTCACTTTTCTTCCATAGGCTAAAATTTCGTTGTTTCACTTGGAAATTCTTCTAAGTGGTGTGGAGTTTTGGAACTTTAAAATATTCATCTAAAATCAGCCGAACAACGAATTCTGATTTACTCACCTGTTATCAGGAGAGACCTCAGTGCTGCATCTTGGAGCTCAGTACTGACCCTGAAAAGTAATTTTAACCGTACTTACCAGTAACTCGAATTTCCTTCCATGGGATATCATTGCCTGCTTTTTGCTGAAAATTTTCTAAGTGTCGATTTTTGAAACTTACAAATATTCTTTAAAAATCGTACCAACTGTGAAAACGTAATTGTTTACCTGTTTTAGATAGATGTCCCAGTACTGAGCCTAGGAGCCCAGCACTGGATTACAAAAGTAACGAGAACGTACTTTACCCGTAACTTGAATTTTCTTCCATAGGAAACCATTGACTGTTTTTCTGTGAAATTTCTTCTAAGTGTCGATTTTGCAAACATGTAAATATTCCTTAAAAATCGCCTGTATAACTTAAACGCAGTTTCTCAACTGCTTACAGGTGGTACAGTAGTGCTGGATCTAGGATCCAACACTGACCTAGAAAAAGTAACCATAACCCCACTTACCTGCTAAGTGAATTTCCTTCCATAGGATAACATTGGTAATTTGATCAGCAAAAGTTTTGAAGTGTCAACTTTTAAAATAGCAAAATATTGCTTAAAAATCACAACAGTAACTAAAACGAATTTACTCACTTGTTTCCAAGAACTGTCCCAGGACTGAATCTAGGATCCAGTCCTGGATTTAGAAAAGTAATCCTGAAAGTAATTAATTGCATATAACTTAAAATTCCCATTGAGCTCAATGTATTATTGTGATTCAAATTGTGTTGCCTATTGCAATAAACTGTAACTATGACCTGCAAAAGTCAATTGCCTATTGCAAAGTATTTAACTAAAGCATCTCATTCTGAGAAAGTATATTTTGATACCTATTGTTGGTTCTAAAATAAAACAACAATATCTTTTGTATGCAAACCAATGGCCTAGAGTTCAGTTCTTGAGTGTGTGAGACCATTTGCTGACTGAGTGTGTACAACAAATGTTTTACACTGTACTCTGATACTGCCTTACTGCTCGGCAAGCTACCACTTTAGAGAGTAAGGTTATATCTAACTTTAGCCTCTGCCAAACCTCTGGGGACTGGGGACTCTGTGCACACTGTACCTATTTGGGAACAGTATATACAGAGCCACTTTCTCACAGTAGTGATAAAGTGATTAGAGTCCTAAGGCCAACATAAAGATACAGCAAAACGTGAGGTGAAAAGCAAAAAGGTTGCTGGTAGGCCACCTTAAGGATGCCAGGTCTACCAAAAACTGAACTAAGGATAACATGAGTAAAACATCAGGTTTCTCTACTGCATTTGGTGAGACAAGTGGGCCTTCTTTTATCTTCCATTCAAGCAATCTTTGACAGACCCCTTTATTATAGAGCTTTTCAAGGATTAAAGATAAGGCACTTACAAAGGAGTCCCAAATACTCAGAGATGGTTGACTTCTGTAATATGGGTCGTAGACTAAAAGCAGCGCAAAAACAGAGTGCAACAGGGTCAAAAAAACTTGAGTGCCACAAGGGAGTTTGAATGCAAGCGTATCCTTTTACAGATCCAGAGATATACTCATGCAATTTTTGTTTTTAGGACAGAACGTGCATGATGAAAAAAACATTGTTTTTAAAAAGCGCATTGCAGAATATCAGTACTTTGATGTGGGAAAACTTCAAAACTTTCAAACAAAATATTTGTAGGCAGCTTACAGCAAGTTGTTGTGGCTGAGTGGTTAAGGCGATGGACTCGAAATCCATTGGGGTATCCCCGCGCAGGTTCAAATCCTGCCAACAACGAGAATCTTTTTATTATCGGCTACAATTTCAGAAGTTAACCTTTAGTATTTCTTCCATTTCAGTTTTATAATTAGGTGGCTTATTTTTGTGTCACTATTGCCTCTCCACATATTTGTTATCGCTACCTCTTTCATGTCTTTGCTACACCTCATTCCTACTTTAGCACTGGTGTAAACGCTTCAAATTATTATACCGTTGCTCTCTCATTCATACCTGCGCATGCACTTGAAAGTTACTTTACCAATAAAAGACGCAAAGAGAGAAATAGAACAAAAGTGCTGGCTGGATTGGCAAACACACTTCATAAAACTGCATTTTCTTTTTTATTCTCCCCCGTGTTACATGCTTAACCTCCCCATGTGTAATTTCTCTTAACCTGCTGTCCCAGGAAGAGAATTTCATCTACAGGCTCTTTCTGTGTTTTTTTCCCTAGTCTGTCTTTCCCATTTCTTAGCTGTGTAACTGTTCCTTTACGCGCTCTATTTAAACGCCATCAATCTCATTTGAGCTCCTTGCTCCCGCTTCTGTTTTCTCCACCTCTCATACTGCCAGTTCTCTCTTTCTCTGTGGTTGGTGGCTACTTTCCTGAGCTTCCGAAGCCACCTGGTTCCTGCCTCTTGTTGTCAGGCTTGAATTGGAAAAGGAACCATATTAACAAGCCTTTACCACACACACACGGCGGAAGTTTATACTTTAATTCAGTGAGCTAAGAAAAGCGTGTTGTGGGTCCCCTACGAGCCATGGTGCTTGCTTCATCATGATTTGGCACCAGTCATTAGCCGCAGCTCTGCTAATGAGCCACTGAGGTCAGTTTCAATATTTACTCAAAAACATAACCATGCAGCCCACCCCTCAACTGTGTATTTATCTTGCTTTTCTGCTGTTCGTGTGATTAGCTGGGAGGAGCTCACGGCGACATCCTCCCTATAAAAGTGTAGATGGATCACTCTCTAACTCTTTCTTGCTTCACATACAAATGGCTTGAAAGGTGCAGGGAAGATGCAGGTCTAATAGACAGAATAGAAGGTCTGTGCCAGGTGGGTTTCTCTGCATTGGTGTCCCATCACAGGTCCGCAAGTGTAATGTGTGAACTTTGACTCCTGGCATTTCACAAGCAGGCGGCCAGGAAACGGTTTCAGCCTATCAACCACTGAGGAGACGCAGCCTCTGAATGAGGAATGAGGAAGCAATGAATACATCCAGCCTATCACAGGAATAGCCCTGAGTGTTCCGAATTATAAATTCTCCATGTCACTGTATATCGTTGAGCCCAAGTAGCTCGCCGTGATCGTATAGTGGTTAGTACTCTGCGTTGTGGCCGCAGCAACCTCGGTTTGAATCCGAGTCATGGCATTGTGGTTGGCAATGTCACGGCAGTTGGGTGTTAATTTTACAGAATTAGCAAATGTGCCAGTGGTTTTTGTAAAATGTCTATTAAAAACAGATCCTTTCAAATATTTAAACCATCTAACAACAAATGATTTAAACTCGCATGATTGTAAGCTGTAGCTATAATGTATTTACCTACATAAATTATCGTTCTTGAACCTATTGGGGGTGGAGGGGGAGCGGAGCTCACCTCCCAGGTGCAGTTGAGTGACCTGTGTTGTGGCTCTCTAGAGGGAAGGCACAAATTTTGCTGTCACCCAGCCCAATCCAGACGTGTATTGGGGCCAGGTTTCAGGCAAATAGAGCAGTAAGTGCAGAGACATGTTCACTCTCTAAAAGTGGCATTTCTAAAATAGTAAAGTTAAATCCAACCTCACCAGTAAGTAGGATTTTCAATAAATAAATAAAGCTACTCCTCTCCGATATGGAATTAACAAATAAAAAGTATAGGGGAATACACAGAGCTAACCTATGAGAGGGGTAGACCTCACAGTAGTGAAAAATGAAATAGACTGTTTGGTACTTACAGGACACGCGAACCACCAAAGTACATATCTTATTTTTTACTTACATTGCATCATGCACCTAGGACTACCTAGGGCCTACCTTAGGTGTAAATTATATGTAATAAAAGGGGAGTTTAAGGCTTGGCAAGTAGGCTGGGACTCCCCTGGGAGACCCCTGAGTCTATGCCCAGAACCATAACTCTGCCAGTCGAGTACTTACCTAAAAGCCGATAACTCACTTTTCTTCCATAGGCTAAAATTTCGTTGTTTCACTTGGAAATTCTTCTAAGTGGTGTGGAGTTTTGGAACTTTAAAATATTCATCTAAAATCAGCCGAACAACGAATTCTGATTTACTCACCTGTTATCAGGAGAGACCTCAGTGCTGCATCTTGGAGCTCAGTACTGACCCTGAAAAGTAATTTTAACCGTACTTACCAGTAACTCGAATTTCCTTCCATGGGATATCATTGCCTGCTTTTTGCTGAAAATTTTCTAAGTGTCGATTTTTGAAACTTACAAATATTCTTTAAAAATCGTACCAACTGTGAAAACGTAATTGTTTATCTGTTTTAGATAGATGTCCCAGTACTGAGCCCAGGAGCCCAGCACTGGATTACAAAAGTAACGAGAACGTACTTTACCCGTAACTTGAATTTTCTTCCATAGGAAACCATTGACTGTTTTTCTGTGAAATTTCTTCTAAGTGTCGATTTTGCAAACATGTAAATATTCCTTAAAAATCGCCTGTATAACTTAAACGCAGTTTCTCAACTGCTTACAGGTGGTACAGTAGTGCTGGATCTAGGATCCAACACTGACCTAGAAAAAGTAACCATAACCCCACTTACCTGCTAAGTGAATTTCCTTCCATAGGATAACATTGGTAATTTGATCAGCAAAAGTTTCGAAGTGTCAACTTTTAAAATAGCAAAATATTGCTTAAAAATCACAACCGTAACTAAAACGAATTTACTCACTTGTTTGCAAGAACTGTCCCAGGACTGAATCTAGGATCCAGTCCTGGATTTAGAAAAGTAATCCTGAAAGTAATTAATTGCATATAACTTAAAATTCCCATTGAGCTCAATGTATTATTGTGATTCAAATTGTGTTGCCTATTGCAATAAACTGTAACTATGACCTGCAAAAGTCAATTGCCTATTGCAAAGTATTTAACTAAAGCATCTCATTCTGAGAAAGTATATTTTGATACCTATTGTTGGTTCTAAAATAAAACAACAATATCTTTTGTATGCAAACCAATGGCCTAGAGTTCAGTTCTTGAGTGTGTGAGACCATTTGCTGACTGAGTGTGTTCAACAAATGTTTTACACTGTACTCTGATACTGCCTTACTGCTCGGCAAGCTACCACTTTAGAGAGTAAGGTTATATCTAACTTTAGCCTCTGCCAAACCTCTGGGGACTGGGGACTCTGTGCACACTGTACCTATTTGGGAACAGTATATACAGAGCCACTTTCTCACAGTAGTGATAAAGTGATTAGAGTCCTAAGGCCAATATAAAGATACAGCAAAACTTGAGGTGAAAAGCAAAAAGGTTGCTGGTAGGCCACCTTAAGGATGCCAGGTCTAACAAAAACTGAACTAAGGATAACATGAGTAAAACATCAGGTTTCTCTAATGCATTTGGTGAGACAAGTGGGCCTTCTTTTATCTTCCATTCAAGCAATCTTTGACAGACCCCTTTATTATAGAGCTTTTCAAGGATTAAAGATAAGGCACTTACAAAGGAGTCCCAAATACTCAGAGATGGTTGACTTCTGTAATATGGGTCGTAGACTAAAAGCAGCGCAAAAACAGAGTGCAACAGGGTCCAAAAAACTTGAGTGCCACAAGGGAGTTTGAATGCAAGCGTATCCTTTTACAGATCCAGAGATATACTCATGCAATTTTTGTTTTTAGGACAGAACGTGCATGATGAAAAAAACATTGTTTTTAAAAAGCGCATTGCAGAATATCAGTACTTTGATGTGGGAAAACTTCAAAACTTTCAAACAAAATATTTGTAGGCAGCTTACAGCAAGTTGTTGGGGCCGAGTGGTTAAGGCGATGGACTCGAAATCCATTGGGGTATCCCCGCGCAGGTTCGAATCCTGCCAACAACGAAAATCTTTTTATTATCGGCTACAATTTCAGAAGTTAACCTTTAGTATTTCTTCCATTTCAGTTTTATAAATAGGTGGCTTATTTTTGTGTCACTATTGCCTCTCCACATATTTGTTATCGCTACCTCTTTCATGTCTTTGCTACACCTCATTCCTACTTTAGCACTGGTGTAAACGCTTCAAATTATTATACCGTTGCTCTCTCATTCATACCTGCGCATGCACTTGAAAGTTACTTTACCAATAAAAGACGCAAAGAGAGAAATAGAACAAAAGTGCTGGCTGGATTGGCAAACACACTTCATAAAACTGCATTTTCTTTTTTATTCTCCCCCGTGTTACATGCTTAACCTCCCCATGTGTAATTTCTCTTAACCTCCTGTCCCAGGAAGAGAATTTCATCTACAGGCTCTTTCTGTGTTTTTTTCCCTAGTCTGTCTTTCCCATTTCTTAGCTGTGTACCTGTTCCTTTACGCGCTCTATTTAAACGCCATCAATCTCATTTGAGCTCCTTGCTCCAGCTTCTGTTTTCTCCACCTCTCATACTGCCAGTTCTCTCTTTCTCTGTGGTTGGTGGCTACTTTCCTGAGCTTCCGAAGCCACGTGGTTCCTGCCTCTTGTTGTCAGACTTGAATTGGAAAAGGAACCATATTAACAAGCCTTTACCACTCACACACGGCGGAAGTTTATACTTTAATTCAGTGAGCTAAGAAAAGCGTGTTGTGGGTCCCCTACGAGCCATGGTGCTTGCTTCATCATGATTTGGCACCAGTCATTAGCCGCAGCTCTGCTAATGAGCCACTGAGGTCAGTTTCAATATTTACTCAAAAACATAACCATGCAGCCCACCCCTCAACTGTGTATTTATCTTGCTTTTCTGCTGTTCGTGTGATTAGCTGGGAGGAGCTCACGGCGACATCCTCCCTATAAAAGTGTAGATGGATCACTCTCTAACTCTTTCTTGCTTCACATACAAATGGCTTGAAAGATGCAGGGAAGATGCAGGTCTAATAGACAGAATAGAAGGTCTGTGCCAGGTGGGTTTCTCTGCATTGGTGTCCCATCACAGGTCCGCAAGTGTAATGTGTGAACTTTGACTCCTGGCATTTCACAAGCAGGCGGCCAGGAAACGGTTTCAGCCTATCAACCACTGAGGAGACGCAGCCTCTGAATGAGGAATGAGGAAGCAATGAATATATCCAGCCTATCACAGGAATAGCCCTGAGTGTTCCGAATTATAAATTCTCCATGTCACTGTATGTCGTTGAGCCCAAGTAGCTCGCCGTGATCGTATAGTGGTTAGTACTCTGCGTTGTGGCCGCAGCAACCTTGGTTTGAATCCGAGTTACGGCATTGTGGTTGGCAATGTCACGGCAGTTGGGTGTTAATTTTACAGAATTAGCAAATGTGCCAGTGGTTTTTGTAAAATGTCTATTAAAAACAGATCCTTTCAAATATTTAAACCATCTAACAACAAATGATTTAAACTCGCATGATTATAAGCTGTAGCTATAATGTATTTACTTACATAAATTATCGTTCTTGAACCTATTGGGGGTGGAGGGGGAGCGGAGCTCACCCCCCAGGTGCAGTTGAGTGACCTGTGTTGTGGCTCTCTAGAGGGAAGGCACAAATTTTGCTGTCACCCAGCCCAATCCAGACGTGTATTGGGGCCAGGTTTCAGGCAAATAGAGCAGTAAGTGCAGAGAAATGTTCACTCTCTAAAAGCGGCATTTCTAAAATAGTAAAGATAAATCCAACCTCACCAGTAAGTAGGATTTTCAATAAATAAATAAAGCTACTCCTCTCCGATATGGAATTACCAAATAAAAAGTATAGGGGAATACACAGAGCTAACCTATGAGAGGGGTAGACCTCACAGTAGTGAAAAATGAAATAGACTGTTTGGTACTTACAGGACACGCGAACCACCAAAGTACATATCTTATTTTTTACTTACATAGCATCATGCACCTAGGACTACCTAGGGCCTACCTTAGGTGTAAATTATATGTAATAAAAGGGGAGTTTAAGGCTTGGCAAGTAGGCTGGGACTCCCCTGGGAGACCCCTGAGTCTATGCCCAGAACCATAACTCTGCCAGTCGAGTACTTACCTAAAAGCCGATAACTCACTTTTCTTCCATAGGCTAACATTGAGTGGTTTCACTTGGAAATTCTTCTAAGTGGTGTGGAGTTTTGGAACTTTAAAATATTCATCTAAAATCAGCCGAACAACGAATTCTGATTTACTCACCTGTTATCAGGAGAGACCTCAGTGCTGCATCTTGGAGCTCAGTACTGACTCTCAAATGTAATTTTAACCGTACTTACCAGTAACTCGAATTTGCTGAAAATTTTCTAAGTGTCGATTTTTGAAACTTACAAATATTGTTTAAAAATCGTACCAACTGTGAAAACGTAATTGTTTACCTGTTTTAGATAGATGTCCCAGTACTGAGCCTAGGAGCCCAGGACTGGATTACAAAAGTAACGAGAACGTACTTTACCCGTAACTTGAATTTTCTTCTATAGGAAACCATTGACTGTTTTTCTGTGAAATTTCTTCTAAGTGTCGATTTTGCAAACATGTAAATATTCCTTAAAAATCGCCTGTATAACTTAAACGCAGTTTCTCACCTGCTTACAGGTGGTACAGTAGTGCTGGATCTAGGATCCAACACTGACCTAGAAAAAGGAACCATAACCCCACTTACCTGCTAAGTGAATTTCCTTCCATAGGATAACATTGGTAATTTGATCAGCAAAAGTTTCTAAGTGTCAACTTGTAAAATAGCAAAATATTGCTTAAAAATCACAACAGTAACTAAAATGAATTTACTCACTTGTTTCCAAGAACTGTCCCAGGACTGAATCTAGGATCCAGTCCTGGATTTAGAAAAGTAATCCTGAAAGTAATTAATTGCATATAACTTAAAATTCCCATTGAGCTCAATGTATTATTGTGATTCAAATTGTGTTGCCTATTGCAATAAACTGTAACTATGACCTGCAAAAGTCAATTGCCTATTGCAAAGTATTTAACTAAAGCATCTCATTCTGAGAAAGTATATTTTGATACCTATTGTTGGTTCTAAAATAAAACAACAATATCTTTTGTATGCAAACCAATGGCCTAGAGTTCAGTTCTTGAGTGTGTGAGACCATTTGCTGACTGAGTGTGTACAACAAATGTTTTACACTGTACTCTGATACTGCCTTACTGCTCGGCAAGCTACCACTTTAGAGAGTAAGGTTATATCTAACTTTAGCCTCTGCCTAACCTCTGGGGACTGGGGACTCTGTGCACACTGTACCTATTTGGGAACAGTATATACAGAGCCACTTTCTCACAGTAGTGATAAAGTGATTAGAGTGCTAAGGCCAACATAAAGATACAGCAAAACGTGAGGTGAAAAGCAAAAAGGTTGCTGGTAGGCCACCTTAAGGATGCCAGGTCTACCAAAAACTGAACTAAGGATACCATGAGTAAAACATCAGGTTTCTCTACTGCATTTGGTGAGACAAGTGGGCCTTCTTTTATCTTCCATTCAAGCAATCTTTGACAGACCCCTTTATTATAGAGCTTTTCAAGGATTAAAGATAAGGCACTTACAAAGGAGTCCCAAATACTCAGAGATGGTTGACTTCTGTAATATGGGTCGTAGACTAAAAGCAGCGCAAAAACAGAGTGCAACAGGGTCCAAAAAACTTGAGTGCCACAAGGGAGTTTGAATGCAAGCGTATCCTTTTACAGATCCAGAGATATACTCATGCAATTTTTGTTTTTAGGACAGAACGTGCATGATGAAAAAAACATTGTTTTTAAAAAGCGCATTGCAGAATATCAGTACTTTGATGTGGGAAAACTTCAAAACTTTCAAACAAAATATTTGTAGGCAGCTTACAGCAAGTTGTTGTGGCCGAGTGGTTAAGGCGATGGACTCGAAATCCATTGGGGTATCCCCGCGCAGGTTCGAATCCTGCCAACAACGAAAATCTTTTTATTATCGGCTACAATTTCAGAAGTTAACCTTTAGTATTTCTTCCATTTCAGTTTTATAAATAGGTGGCTTATTTTTGTGTCACTATTGCCTCTCCACATATTTGTTATCGCTACCTCTTTCATGTCTTTGCTACACCTCATTCCTACTTTAGCACTGGTGTAAACGCTTCAAATTATTATACCGTTGCTCTCTCATTCATACCTGCGCATGCACTTGAAAGTTACTTTACCAATAAAAGACGCAAAGAGAGAAATAGAACAAAAGTGCTGGCTGGATTGGCAAACACACTTCATAAAACTGCATTTTCTTTTTTATTCTCCCCCGTGTTACATGCTTAACCTCCCCATGTGTAATTTCTCTTAACCTCCTGTCCCAGGAAGAGAATTTCATCTACAGGCTCTTTCTGTGTTTTTTTCCCTAATCTGTCTTTCCCATTTCTTAGCTGTGTACCTGTTCCTTTACGCGCTCTATTTAAACGCCATCAATCTAATTTGAGCTCCTTGCTCCCGCTTCTGTTTTCTCCACCTCTCATACTGCCAGTTCTCTCTTTCTCTGTGGTTGGTGGCTACTTTCCTGAGCTTCCGAAGCCACGTGGTTCCTGCCTCTTGTTGTCAGACTTGAATTGGAAAAGGAACCATATTAACAAGCCTTTACCACTCACACACGGCGGAAGTTTATACTTTAATTCAGTGAGCTAAGAAAAGCGTGTTGTGGGTCCCCTACGAGCCATGGTGCTTGCTTCATCATGATTTGGCACCAGTCATTAGCCGCAGCTCTGCTAATGAGCCACTGAGGTCAGTTTCAATATTTACTCAAAAACATAACCATGCAGCCCACCCCTCAACTGTGTATTTATCTTGCTTTTCTGCTGTTCGTGTGATTAGCTGGGAGGAGCTCACGGCGACATCCTCCCTATAAAAGTGTAGATGGATCACTCTCTAACTCTTTCTTGCTTCACATACAAATGGCTTGAAAGATGCAGGGAAGATGCATGTCTAATAGACAGAATAGAAGGTCTGTGCCAGGTGGGTTTCTCTGCATTGGTGTCCCATCACAGGTCCGCAAGTGTAATGTGTGATCTTTGACTCCTGGCATTTCACAAGCAGGCGGCCAGGAAACGGTTTCAGCCTATCAACCACTGAGGAGACGCAGCCTCTGAATGAGGAATGAGGAAGCAATGAATACATCCAGCCTATCACAGGAACAGCCCTGAGTGTTCCGAATTATAAATTCTCCATGTCACTGTATGTCGTTGAGCCCAAGTAGCTCGCCGTGATCGTATAGTGGTTAGTACTCTGCGTTGTGGCCGCAGCAACCTCGGTTCGAATCCGAGTCACGGCATTGTGGTTGGCAATGTCACGGCAGTTGGGTGTTAATTTTACAGAATTAGCAAATGTACCAGTTGTTTTTGTAAAATGTCTATTAAAAACAGATCCTTTTAAATATTTAAACCATCTAACAACAAATGATTTAAACTCGCATGATTATAAGCTGTAGCTATAATGTATTTACTTACATAAATTATCGTTCTTGAACCTATTGGGGGTGGAGGGGGAGCGGAGCTCACCCCCCAGGTGCAGTTGAGTGACCTGTGTTGTGGCTCTCTAGAGGGAAGGCACACATTTTGCTGTCACCCAGCCCAATCCAGACGTGTATTGGGGCCAGGTTTCAGGCAAATAGAGCAGTAAGTGCAGAGAAATGTTCACTCTCTAAAAGTGGCATTTCTAAAATAGTAAAGTTAAATCCAACCTCACCAGTAAGTAGGATTTTCAATAAATAAATAAAGCTACTCCTCTCCGATATGGAATTACCAAATAAAAAGCATAGGGGAATACACAGAGCTAACCTACGAGAGGGGTAGACCTCACAGTAGTGAAAAATGAAATAGACTGTTTGGTACTTACAGGACACGCGAACCACCAAAGTACATATCTTATTTTTTACTTACATAGCATCATGCACCTAGGACTACCTAGGGCCTACCTTAGGTGTAAATTATATGTAATAAAAGGGGAGTTTAAGGCTTGGCAAGTAGGCTGGGACTCCCCTGGGAGACCCCTGAGTCTATGCCCAGAACCATAACTCTGCCAGTCGAGTA
This sequence comes from Triturus cristatus, assembly GCF_964204655.1. Classification (NCBI taxonomy): domain Eukaryota; kingdom Metazoa; phylum Chordata; class Amphibia; order Caudata; family Salamandridae; genus Triturus; species Triturus cristatus. Next base: position 725,402,481 of record NC_140595.1, read on the forward strand.
CTTACCTAAAAGCCGATAACTCACTTTTCTTCCATAGGCTAACATTGAGTGGTTTCACTTGGAAATTCTTCTAAGTGGTGTGGAGTTTTGGAACTTTAAAATATTCATCTAAAATCAGCCGAACAACGAATTCTGATTTACTCACCTGTTATCAGGAGAGACCTCAGTGCTGCATCTTGGAGCTCAGTACTGACCCTGAAATGTAATTTTAACCGTACTTACCAGTAACTCGAATTTCCTTCCATGGGATATCATTGCCTGCTTTTTGCTGAAAATTTTCTAAGTGTCGATTTTTCAAACTTACAAATATTCTTTAAAAATCGTACCAACTGTGAAAACGTAATTGTTTACCTGTTTTAGATAGATGTCCCAGTACTGAGCCTAGGAGCCCAGCACTGGATTACAAAAGTAACGAGAACGTACTTTACCCGTAACTTGAATTTTCTTCCATAGGAAACCATTGACTGTTTTTCTGTGAAATTTCTTCTAAGTGTCGATTTTGCAAACATGTAAATATTCCTTAAAAATCGCCTGTATAACTTAAACGCAGTTTCTCAACTGCTTACAGGTGGTACAGTAGTGCTGGATCTAGGATCCAACACTGACCTAGAAAAAGTAACCATAACCCCACTTACCTGCTAAGTGAATTTCCTTCCATAGGATAACATTGGTAATTTGATCAGCAAAAGTTTCGAAGTGTCAACTTTTAAAATAGCAAAATATTGCTTAAAAATCACAACAGTAACTAAAACGAATTTACTCACTTGTTTCCAAGAACTGTCCCAGGACTGAATCTAGGATCCAGTCCTGGATTTAGAAAAGTAATCCTGAAAGTAATTAATTGCATATAACTTAAAATTCCCATTGAGCTCAATGTATTATTGTGATTCAAATTGTGTTGCCTATTGCAATAAACTGTAACGATGACCTGCAAAAGTCAATTGCCTATTGCAAAGTATTTAACTAAAGCATCTCATTCTGAGAAAGTATATTTTGATACCTATTGTTGGTTCTAAAATAAAACAACAATATCTTTTGTATGCAAACCAATGGCCTAGAGTTCAGTTCTTGAGTGTGTGAGACCATTTGCTGACTGAGTGTGTACAACAAATGTTTTACACTGTACTCTGATACTGCCTTACTGCTCGGCAAGCTACCACTTTAGAGAGTAAGGTTATATCTAACTTTAGCCTCTGCCTAACCTCTGGGGACTGGGGACTCTGTGCACACTGTACCTATTTGGGAACAGTATATACAGAGCCACTTTCTCACAGTAGTGATAAAGTGATTAGAGTGCTAAGGCCAACATAAAGATACAGCAAAACGTGAGGTGAAAAGCAAAAAGGTTGCTGGTAGGCCACCTTAAGGATGCCAGGTCTACCAAAAACTGAACTAAGGATAACATGAGTAAAACATCAGGTTTCTCTACTGCATTTGGTGAGACAAGTGGGCCTTCTTTTATCTTCCATTCAAGCAATCTTTGACAGACCCCTTTATTATAGAGCTTTTCAAGGATTAAAGATAAGGCACTTACAAAGGAGTCCCAAATACTCAGAGATGGTTGACTTCTGTAATATGGGTCGTAGACTAAAAGCAGCGCAAAAACAGAGTGCAACAGGGTCCAAAAAACTTGAGTGCCACAAGGGAGTTTGAATGCAAGCGTATCATTTTACAGATCCAGAGATATACTCATGCAATTTTTGTTTTTAGGACAGAACGTGCATGATGAAAAAAACATTGTTTTTAAAAAGCGCATTGCAGAATATCAGTACTTTGATGTGGGAAAACTTCAAAACTTTCAAACAAAATATTTGTAGGCAGCTTACAGCAAGTTGTTGTGGCCGAGTGGTTAAGGAGATGAACTCGAAATCCATTGGGGTATCCCCGCGCAGGTTCGAATCCTGCCAACAACGAAAATCTTTTTATTATCGGCTACAATTTCAGAAGTTAACCTTTAGTATTTCTTCCATTTCAGTTTTATAAATAGGTGGCTTATTTTTGTGTCACTATTGCCTCTCCACATATTTGTTATCGCTACCTCTTTCATGTCTTTGCTACACCTCATTCCTACTTTAGCACTGGTGTAAACGCTTCAAATTATTATACCGTTGCTCTCTCATTCATACCTGCGCATGCACTTGAAAGTTACTTTACCAATAAAAGACGCAAAGAGAGAAATAGAACAAAAGTGCTGGCTGGATTGGCAAACACACTTCATAAAACTGCATTTTCTTTTTTATTCTCCCCCGTGTTACATGCTTAACCTCCCCATGTGTAATTTCTCTTAACCTCCTGTCCCAGGAAGAGAATTTCATCTACAGGCTCTTTCTGTGTTTTTTTCCCTAGTCTGTCTTTCCCATTTCTTAGCTGTGTAACTGTTCCTTTACGCGCTCTATTTAAACGCCATCAATCTCATTTGAGCTCCTTACTCCCGCTTCTGTTTTCTCCACCTCTCATACTGCCAGTTCTCTCTTTCTCTGTGGTTGGTGGCTACTTTCCTGAGCTTCCGAAGCCACGTGGTTCCTGCCTCTTGTTGTCAGACTTGAATTGGAAAAGGAACCATATTAACAAGCCTTTACCACTCACACACGGCGGAAGTTTACACTTTAATTCAGTGAGCTAAGAAAAGCGTGTTGTGGGTCCCCTACGAGCCATGGTGCTTGCTTCATCATGATTTGGCACCAGTCATTAGCCGCAGCTCTGCTAATGAGCCACTGAGGTCAGTTTCAATATTTACTCAAAAACATAACCATGCAGCCCACCCCTCAACTGTGTATTTATCTTGCTTTTCTGCTGTTCGTGTGATTAGCTGGGAGGAGCTCACGGCGACATCCTCCCTATAAAAGTGTAGATGGATCACTCTCTAACTCTTTCTTGCTTCACATACAAATGGCTTGAAAGATGCAGGGAAGATGCATGTCTAATAGACAGAATAGAAGGTCTGTGCCAGGTGGGTTTCTCTGCATTGGTGTCCCATCACAGGTCCGCAAGTGTAATGTGTGATCTTTGACTCCTGGCATTTCACAAGCAGGCGGCCAGGAAACGGTTTCAGCCTATCAACCACTGAGGAGACGCAGCCTCTGAATGAGGAATGAGGAAGCAATGAATACATCCAGCCTATCACAGGAACAGCCCTGAGTGTTCCGAATTATAAATTCTCCATGTCACTGTATGTCGTTGAGCCCAAGTAGCTCGCCGTGATCGTATAGTGGTTAGTACTCTGCGTTGTGGCCGCAGCAACCTCGGTTCGAATCCGAGTCACGGCATTGTGGTTGGCAATGTCACGGCAGTTGGGTGTTAATTTTACAGAATTAGCAAATGTACCAGTTGTTTTTGTAAAATGTCTATTAAAAACAGATCCTTTTAAATATTTAAACCATCTAACAACAAATGATTTAAACTCGCATGATTATAAGCTGTAGCTATAATGTATTTACTTACATAAATTATCGTTCTTGAACCTATTGGGGGTGGAGGGGGAGCGGAGCTCACCCCCCAGGTGCAGTTGAGTGACCTGTGTTGTGGCTCTCTAGAGGGAAGGCACAAATTTTGCTGTCACCCAGCCCAATCCAGACGTGTATTGGGGCCAGGTTTCAGGCAAATAGAGCAGTAAGTGCAGAGAAATGTTCACTCTCTAAAAGTGGCATTTCTAAAATAGTAAAGTTAAATCCAACCTCACCAGTAAGTAGGATTTTCAATAAATAAATAAAGCTACTCCTCTCCGATATGGAATTACCAAATAAAAAGTATAGGGGAATACACAGAGCTAACCTATGAGAGGGGTAGACCTCACAGTAGTGAAAAATGAAATAGACTGTTTGGTACTTACAGGACACGCGAACCACCAAAGTACATATCTTATTTTTTACTTACATAGCATCATGCACCTAGGACTACCTAGGGCCTACCTTAGGTGTAAATTATATGTAATAAAAGGGGAGTTTAAGGCTTGGCAAGTAGGCTGGGACTCCCCTGGGAGACCCCTGAGTCTATGCCCAGAACCATAACTCTGCCAGTCGAGTACTTACCTAAAAGCCGATAACTCACTTTTCTTCCATAGGCTAACATTGAGTGGTTTCACTTGGAAATTCTTCTAAGTGGTGTGGAGTTTTGGAACTTTAAAATATTCATCTAAAATCAGCCGAACAACGAATTCTGATTTACTCACCTGTTATCAGGAGAGACCTCAGTGCTGCATCTTGGAGCTCAGTACTGACCCTGAAATGTAATTTTAACCGTATTTACCAGTAACTCGAATTTCCTTCCATGGGATATCATTGCCTGCTTTTTGCTGAAAATTTTCTAAGTGTCGATTTTTGAAACTTACAAATATTCTTTAAAAATCGTACCAACTGTGAAAACGTAATTGTTTACCTGTTTTAGATAGATGTCCCAGTACTGAGCCTAGGAGCCCAGCACTGGATTACAAAAGTAACGAGAACGTACTTTACCCGTAACTTGAATTTTCTTCCATAGGAAACCATTGACTGTTTTTCTGTGAAATTTCTTCTAAGTGTCGATTTTGCAAACATGTAAATATTCCTTAAAAATCGCCTGTATAACTTAAACGCAGTTTCTCAACTGCTTACAGGTGGTACAGTAGTGCTGGATCTAGGATCCAACACTGACCTAGAAAAAGTAACCATAACCCCACTTACCTGCTAAGTGAATTTCCTTCAATAGGATAACATTGGTAATTTGATCAGCAAAAGTTTCGAAGTGTCAACTTTTAAAATAGCAAAATATTGCTTAAAAATCACAACAGTAACTAAAACGAATTTACTCACTTGTTTCCAAGAACTGTCCCAGGACTGAATCTAGGATCCAGTCCTGGATTTAGAAAAGTAATCCTGAAAGTAATTAATTGCATATAACTTAAAATTCCCATTGAGCTCAATGTATTATTGTGATTCAAATTGTGTTGCCTATTGCAATAAACTGTAACGATGACCTGCAAAAGTCAATTGCCTATTGCAAAGTATTTAACTAAAGCATCTCATTCTGAGAAAGTATATTTTGATACCTATTGTTGGTTCTAAAATAAAACAACAATATCTTTTGTATGCAAACCAATGGCCTAGAGTTCAGTTCTTGAGTGTGTGAGACCATTTGCTGACTGAGTGTGTACAACAAATGTTTTACACTGTACTCTGATACTGCCTTACTGCTCGGCAAGCTGCCACTTTAGAGAGTAAGGTTATATCTAACTTTAGCCTCTGCCTAACCTCTGGGGACTGGGGACTCTGTGCACACTGTACCTATTTGGGAACAGTATATACAGAGCCACTTTCTCACAGTAGTGATAAAGTGATTAGAGTGCTAAGGCCAACATAAAGATACAGCAAAACGTGAGGTGAAAAGCAAAAAGGTTGCTGGTAGGCCACCTTAAGGATGCCAGGTCTACCAAAAACTGAACTAAGGATAACATGAGTAAAACATCAGGTTTCTCTACTGCATTTGGTGAGACAAGTGGGCCTTCTTTTATCTTCCATTCAAGCAATCTTTGACAGACCCCTTTATTATAGAGCTTTTCAAGGATTAAAGATAAGGCACTTACAAAGGAGTCCCAAATACTCAGAGATGGTTGACTTCTGTAATATGGGTCGTAGACTAAAAGCAGCGCAAAAACAGAGTGCAACAGGGTCCAAAAAACTTGAGTGCCACAAGGGAGTTTGAATGCAAGCGTATCCTTTTACAGATCCAGAGATATACTCATGCAATTTTTGTTTTTAGGACAGAACGTGCATGATGAAAAAAACATTGTTTTTAAAAGGCGCATTGCAGAATATCAGTACTTTGATGTGGGAAAACTTCAAAACTTTCAAACAAAATATTTGTAGGCAGCTTACAGCAAGTTGTTGTGGCTGAGTGGTTAAGGCGATGGACTTGAAATCCATTGGGGTATCCCCGCGCAGGTTCGAATCCTGCCAACAACGAGAATCTTTTTATTATCGGCTACAATTTCAGAAGTTAACCTTTAGTATTTCTTCCATTTCAGTTTTATAAATAGGTGGCTTATTTTTGTGTCACTATTGCCTCTCCACATATTTGTTATCGCTACCTCTTTCATGTCTTTGCTACACCTCATTCCTACTTTAGCACTGGTGTAAACGCTTCAAATTATTATACCGTTGCTCTCTCATTCATACCTGCGCATGCACTTGAAAGTTACTTTACCAATAAAAGACGCAAAGAGAGAAATAGAACAAAAGTGCTGGCTGGATTGGCAAACACACTTCATAAAACTGCATTTTCTTTTTTATTCTCCCCCGTGTTACATGCTTAACCTCCCCATGTGTAATTTCTCTTAACCTGCTGTCCCAGGAAGAGAATTTCATCTACAGGCCCTTTCTGTGTTTTTTTCCCTAGTCTGTCTTTCCCATTTCTTAGCTGTGTAACTGTTCCTTTACGCGCTCTATTTAAACGCCATCAATCTCATTTGAGCTCCTTGCTCCCGCTTCTGTTTTCTCCACCTCTCATACTGCCAGTTCTCTCTTTCTCTGTGGTTGGTGGCTACTTTCCTGAGCTTCCGAAGCCACGTGGTTCCTGCCTCTTGTTGTCAGACTTGAATTGGAAAAGGAACCATATTAACAAGCCTTTACCACTCACACACGGCGGAAGTTTATACTTTAATTCAGTGAGCTAAGAAAAGCGTGTTGTGGGTCCCCTACGAGCCATGGTGCTTGCTTCATCATGATTTGGCACCAGTCATTAGCCGCAGCTCTGCTAATGAGCCACTGAGGTCAGTTTCAATATTTACTCAAAAATATAACTATGCAGCCCACCCCTCAACTGTGTATTTATCTTGCTTTTCTGCTGTTCGTGTGATTAGCTGGGAGGAGCACACGGCGACATCCTCCCTATAAAAGTGTAGATGGATCACTCTCTAACTCTTTCTTGCTTCACATACAAATGGCTTGAAAGGTGCAGGGAAGATGCAGGTCTAAGAGACAGAATAGAAGGTCTGTGCCAGGTGGGTTTCTCTGCATTGGTGTCCCATCACAGGTCCGTAAGTGGAATGTGTGATCTTTGACTCCTGGCATTTCACAAGCAGGCGGCCAGGAAACGGTTTCAGCCTATCTACCACTGAGGAGACGCAGCCTCTGAATGAGGAATGAGGAAGCAATGAATACATCCAGCCTATCACAGGAACAGCCCTGAGTGTTCCGAATTATAAATTCTCCATGTCACTGTATGTCGTTGAGCCCAAGTAGCTCGCCGTGATCGTATAGTGGTTAGTACTCTGCGTTGTGGCCGCAGCAACCTCGTTTAGAATCCGAGTCACGGCATTGTGGTTGGCAATGTCACGGCAGTTGGGTGTTAATTTTACAGAATTAGCAAATGTACCAGTGGTTTTTGTAAAATGTCTATTAAAAACAGATCCTTTCAAATATTTAAACCATCTAACAACAAATGATTTAAACTCGCATGATTATAAGCTGTAGCTATAATGTATTTACTTACATAAATTATCGTTCTTGAACCTATTGGGGGTGGAGGGGGAGCGGAGCTCACCCCCCAGGTGCAGTTGAGTGACCTGTGTTGTGGCTCTCTAGAGGGAAGGCACAAATTTTGCTGTCACCCAGCCCAATCCAGACGTGTATTGGGGCCAGGTTTCAGGCAAATAGAGCAGTAAGTGCAGAGAAATGTTCACTCTCTAAAAGTGGCATTTCTAAAATAGTAAAGTTAAATCCAACCTCACCAGTAAGTAGGATTTTCAATAAATAAATAAAGCTACTCCTCTCCGATATGTAATTACCAAATAAAAAGTATAGGGGAATACACAGAGCTAACCTATGAGAGGGGTAGACCTCACAGTAGTGAAAAATGAAATAGACTGTTTGGTACTTACAGGACACGCGAACCACCAAAGTACATATCTTATTTTTTACTTACATAGCATCATGCACCTAGGACTACCTAGGGCCTACCTTAGGTGCAAATTATATGTAATAAAAGGGGAGTTTAAGGCTTGGCAAGTAGGCTGGGACTCCCCTGGGAGACCCCTGAGTCTATGCCCAGAACCATAACTCTGCCAGTCGAGTACTTACCTAAAAGCCGATAACTCACTTTTCTTCCATAGGCTTACATTGAGTGGTTTCACTTGGAAATTCTTCTAAGTGGTGTGGAGTTTTAGAACTTTAAAATATTCATCTAAAATCAGCCGAACAACGAATTCTGATTTACTCACCTGTTATCAGGAGAGACCTCAGTGCTGCATCTTGGAGCTCAGTACTGACTCTGAAATGGAATTTTAACCGTACTTACCAGTAACTCGAATTTCCTTCCATGGGATATCATTGCCTGCTTTTTGCTGAAAATTTTCTAAGTGTCGATTTTTGAAACTTACAAATATTGTTTAAAAATCGTACCAACTGTGAAAACGTAATTGTTTACCTGTTTTAGATAGATGTCCCAGTACTGAGCCTAGGAGCCCAGCACTGGATTACAAAAGTAACGAGAACGTACTTTACCCGTAACTTGAATTTTCTTCCATAGGAAACCATTGACTGTTTTTCTGTGAAATTTCTTCTAAGTGTCGATTTTGCAAACATGTAAATATTCCTTAAAAATCGCCTGTATAACTTAAACGCAGTTTCTCAACTGCTTACAGGTGGTACAGTAGTGCTGGATCTAGGATCCAACACTGACCTAGAAAAAGTAACCATAACCCCACTTACCTGCTAAGTGAATTTCCTTCCATAGGATAACATTGGTAATTTGATCAGCAAAAGTTTCTAAGTGTCAACTTTTAAAATAGCAAAATATTGCTTAAAAATCACAACAGTAACTAAAACGAATTTACTCACTTGTTTCCAAGAACTGTCCCAGGACTGAATCTAGGATCCAGTCCTGGATTTAGAAAAGTAATCCTGAAAGTAATTAATTGCATATAACTTAAAATTCCCATTGAGCTCAATGTATTATTGTGATTCAAATTGTGTTGCCTATTGCAATAAACTGTAACGATGACCTGCAAAAGTCAATTGCCTATTGCAAAGTATTTAACTAAAGCATCTCATTCTGAGAAAGTATATTTTGATACCTATTGTTGGTTCTAAAATAAAACAACAATATCTTTTGTATGCAAACCAATGGCCTAGAGTTCAGTTCTTGAGTGTGTGAGACCATTTGCTGACTGAGTGTGTACAACAAATGTTTTACACTGTACTCTGATACTGCCTTACTGCTCGGCAAGCTACCACTTTAGAGAGTAAGGTTATATCTAACTTTAGCCTCTGCCTAACCTCTGGGGACTGGGGACTCTGTGCACACTGTACCTATTTGGGAACAGTATATACAGAGCCACTTTCTCACAGTAGTGATAAAGTGATTAGAGTGCTAAGGCCAACATAAAGATACAGCAAAACGTGAGGTGAAAAGCAAAAAGGTTGCTGGTAGGCCACCTTAAGGATGCCAGGTCTACCAAAAACTGAACTAAGGATAACATGAGTAAAACATCAGGTTTCTCTACTGCATTTGGTGAGACAAGTGGGCCTTCTTTTATCTTCCATTCAAGCAATCTTTGACAGACCCCTTTATTATAGAGCTTTTCAAGGATTAAAGATAAGGCACTTACAAAGGAGTCCCAAATACTCAGAGATGGTTGACTTCTGTAATATGGGTCGTAGACTAAAAGCAGCGCAAAAACAGAGTGCAACAGGGTCCAAAAAACTTGAGTGCCACAAGGGAGTTTGAATGCAAGCGTATCCTTTTACAGATCCAGAGATATACTCATGCAATTTTTGTTTTTAGGACAGAACGTGCATGATGAAAAAAACATTGTTTTTAAAAGGCGCATTGCAGAATATCAGTACTTTGATGTGGGAAAACTTCAAAACTTTCAAACAAAATATTTGTAGGCAGCTTACAGCAAGTTGTTGTGGCTGAGTGGTTAAGGCGATGGACTTGAAATCCATTGGGGTATCCCCGCGCAGGTTCGAATCCTGCCAACAACGAGAATCTTTTTATTATCGGCTACAATTTCAGAAGTTAACCTTTAGTATTTCTTCCATTTCAGTTTTATAAATAGGTGGCTTATTTTTGTGTCACTATTGCCTCTCCACATATTTGTTATCGCTACCTCTTTCATGTCTTTGCTACACCTCATTCCTACTTTAGCACTGGTGTAAACGCTTCAAATTATTATACCGTTGCTCTCTCATTCATACCTGCGCATGCACTTGAAAGTTACTTTACCAATAAAAGACGCAAAGAGAGAAATAGAACAAAAGTGCTGGCTGGATTGGCAAACACACTTCATAAAACTGCATTTTCTTTTTTATTCTCCCCCGTGTTACATGCTTAACCTCCCCATGTGTAATTTCTCTTAACCTGCTGTCCCAGGAAGAGAATTTCATCTACAGGCCCTTTCTGTGTTTTTTTCCCTAGTCTGTCTTTCCCATTTCTTAGCTGTGTAACTGTTCCTTTACGCGCTCTATTTAAACGCCATCAATCTCATTTGAGCTCCTTGCTCCCGCTTCTGTTTTCTCCACCTCTCATACTGCCAGTTCTCTCTTTCTCTGTGGTTGGTGGCTACTTTCCTGAGCTTCCGAAGCCACCTGGTTCCTGCCTCTTGTTGTCAGACTTGAATTGGAAAAGGAACCATATTAACAAGCCTTTACCACTCACACACGGCGGAAGTTTATACTTTAATTCAGTGAGCTAAGAAAAGCGTGTTGTGGGTCCCCTACGAGCCATGGTGCTTGCTTCATCATGATTTGGCACCAGTCATTAGCCGCAGCTCTGCTAATGAGCCACTGAGGTCAGTTTCAATATTTACTCAAAAATATAACTATGCAGCCCACCCCTCAACTGTGTATTTATCTTGCTTTTCTGCTGTTCGTGTGATTAGCTGGGAGGAGCTCACGGCGACATCCTCCCTATAAAAGTGTAGATGGATCACTCTCTAACTCTTTCTTGCTTCACATACAAATGGCTTGAAAGGTGCAGGGAAGATGCAGGTCTAAGAGACAGAATAGAAGGTCTGTGCCAGGTGGGTTTCTCTGCATTGGTGTCCCATCACAGGTCCGTAAGTGGAATGTGTGATCTTTGACTCCTGGCATTTCACAAGCAGGCGGCCAGGAAACGGTTTCAGCCTATCTACCACTGAGGAGACGCAGCCTCTGAATGAGGAATGAGGAAGCAATGAATACATCCAGCCTATCACAGGAACAGCCCTGAGTGTTCCGAATTATAAATTCTCCATGTCACTGTATGTCGTTGAGCCCAAGTAGCTCGCCGTGATCGTATAGTGGTTAGTACTCTGCGTTGTGGCCGCAGCAACCTCGTTTAGAATCCGAGTCACGGCATTGTGGTTGGCAATGTCACGGCAGTTGGGTGTTAATTTTACAGAATTAGCAAATGTACCAGTGGTTTTTGTAAAATGTCTATTAAAAACAGATCCTTTCAAATATTTAAACCATCTAACAACAAATGATTTAAACTCGCATGATTATAAGCTGTAGCTATAATGTATTTACTTACATAAATTATCGTTCTTGAACCTATTGGGGGTGGAGGGGGAGCGGAGCTCACCCCCCAGGTGCAGTTGAGTGACCTGTGTTGTGGCTCTCTAGAGGGAAGGCACAAATTTTGCTGTCACCCAGCCCAATCCAGACGTGTATTGGGGCCAGGTTTCAGGCAAATAGAGCAGTAAGTGCAGAGAAATGTTCACTCTCTAAAAGTGGCATTTCTAAAATAGTAAAGTTAAATCCAACCTCACCAGTAAGTAGGATTTTCAATAAATAAATAAAGCTACTCCTCTCCGATATGTAATTACCAAATAAAAAGTATAGGGGAATACACAGAGCTAACCTATGAGAGGGGTAGACCTCACAGTAGTGAAAAATGAAATAGACTGTTTGGTACTTACAGGACACGCGAACCACCAAAGTACATATCTTATTTTTTACTTACATAGCATCATGCACCTAGGACTACCTAGGGCCTACCTTAGGTGTAAATTATATGTAATAAAAGGGGAGTTTAAGGCTTGGCAAGTAGGCTGGGACTCCCCTGGGAGACCCCTGAGTCTATGCCCAGAACCATAACTCTGCCAGTCGAGTACTTACCTAAAAGCCGATAACTCACTTTTCTTCCATAGGCTTACATTGAGTGGTTTCACTTGGAAATTCTTCTAAGTGGTGTGGAGTTTTAGAACTTTAAAATATTCATCTAAAATCAGCCGAACAACGAATTCTGATTTACTCACCTGTTATCAGGAGAGACCTCAGTGCTGCATCTTGGAGCTCAGTACTGACTCTGAAATGTAATTTTAACCGTACTTACCAGTAACTCGAATTTCCTTCCATGGGATATCATTGCCTGCTTTTTGCTGAAAATTTTCTAAGTGTCGATTTTTGAAACTTACAAATATTGTTTAAAAATCGTACCAACTGTGAAAACGTAATTGTTTACCTGTTTTAGATAGATGTCCCAGTACTGAGCCTAGGAGCCCAGCACTGGATTACAAAAGTAACGAGAACGTACTTTACCCGTAACTTGAATTTTCTTCCATAGGAAACCATTGACTGTTTTTCTGTGAAATTTCTTCTAAGTGTCGATTTTGCAAACATGTAAATATTCCTTAAAAATCGCCTGTATAACTTAAACGCAGTTTCTCAACTGCTTACAGGTGGTACAGTAGTGCTGGATCTAGGATCCAACACTGACCTAGAAAAAGTAACCATAACCCCACTTACCTGCTAAGTGAATTTCCTTCCATAGGATAACATTGGTAATTTGATCAGCAAAAGTTTCGAAGTGTCAACTTTTAAAATAGCAAAATATTGCTTAAAAATCACAACAGTAACTGAAACTAATTTACTCACTTGTTTCCAAGAACTGTCCCAGGACTGAATCTAGGATCCAGTCCTGGATTTAGAAAAGTAATCCTGAAAGTAATTAATTGCATATAACTTAAAATTCCCATTGAGCTCAATGTATTATTGTGATTCAAATTGTGTTGCCTATTGCAATAAACTGTAACTATGACCTGCAAAAGTCAATTGCCTATTGCAAAGTATTTAACTAAAGCATCTCATTCTGAGAAAGTATATTTTGATACCTATTGTTGGTTCTAAAATAAAACAACAATATCTTTTGTATGCAAACCAATGGCCTAGAGTTCAGTTCTTGAGTGTGTGAGACCATTTGCTGACTGAGTGTGTACAACAAATGTTTTACACTGTACTCTGATACTGCCTTACTCCTCGGCAAGCTACCACTTTAGAGAGTAAGGTTATATCTAACTTTAGCCTCTGCCTAACCTCTGGGGACTGGGGACTCTGTGCACACTGTACCTATTTGGGAACAGTATATACAGAGCCACTTTCTCACAGTAGTGATAAAGTGATTAGAGTGCTAAGGCCAACATAAAGATACAGCAAAACGTGAGGTGAAAAGCAAAAAGGTTGCTGGTAGGCCACCTTAAGGATGCCAGGTCTACCAAAAACTGAACTAAGGATAACATGAGTAAAACATCAGGTTTCTCTACTGCATTTGGTGAGACAAGTGGGCCTTCTTTTATCTTCCATTCAAGCAATCTTTGACAGACCCCTTTATTATAGAGCTTTTCAAGGATTAAAGATAAGGCACTTACAAAGGAGTCCCAAATACTCAGAGATGGTTGACTTCTGTAATATGGGTCGTAGACTAAAAGCAGCGCAAAAACAGAGTGCAACAGGGTCCAAAAAACTTGAGTGCCACAAGGGAGTTTGAATGCAAGCGTATCCTTTTACAGATCCAGAGATATACTCATGCAATTTTTGTTTTTAGGACAGAACGTGCATGATGAAAAAAACATTGTTTTTAAAAAGCGCATTGCAGAATATCAGTACTTTGATGTGGGAAAACTTCAAAACTTTCAAACAAAATATTTGTAGGCAGCTTACAGCAAGTTGTTGTGGCCGAGTGGTTAAGGCGATGGACTCGAAATCCATTGGGGTATCCCCGCGCAGGTTCGAATCCTGCCAACAACGAAAATCTTTTTATTATCGGCTACAATTTCAGAAGTTAACCTTTAGTATTTCTTCCATTTCAGTTTTATAAATAGGTGGCTTATTTTTGTGTCACTATTGCCTCTCCACATATTTGTTATCGCTACCTCTTTCATGTCTTTGCTACACCTCATTCCTACTTTAGCACTGGTGTAAACGCTTCAAATTATTATACCGTTGCTCTCTCATTCATACCTGCGCATGCACTTGAAAGTTACTTTACCAATAAAAGACGCAAAGAGAGAAATAGAACAAAAGTGCTGGCTGGATTGGCAAACACACTTCATAAAACTGCATTTTCTTTTTTATTCTCCCCCGTGTTACATGCTTAACCTCCCCATGTGTAATTTCTCTTAACCTCCTGTCCCAGGAAGAGAATTTCATCTACAGGCTCTTTCTGTGTTTTTTTCCCTAGTCTGTCTTTCCCATTTCTTAGCTGTGTACCTGTTCCTTTACGCGCTCTATTTAAACGCCATCAATCTCATTTGAGCTCCTTGCTCCCGCTTCTGTTTTCTCCACCTCTCATACTGCCAGTTCTCTCTTTCTCTGTGGTTGGTGGCTACTTTCCTGAGCTTCCGAAGCCACGTGGTTCCTGCCTCTTGTTGTCAGACTTGAATTGGAAAAGGAACCATATTAACAAGCCTTTACCACTCACACACGGCGGAAGTTTATACTTTAATTCAGTGAGCTAAGAAAAGCGTGTTGTGGGTCCCCTACGAGCCATGGTGCTTGCTTCATCATGATTTGGCACCAGTCATTAGCCGCAGCTCTGCTAATGAGCCACTGAGGTCAGTTTCAATATTTACTCAAAAACATAACCATGCAGCCCACCCCTCAACTGTGTATTTATCTTGCTTTTCTGCTGTTCGTGTGATTAGCTGGGAGGAGCTCACGGCGACATCCTCCCTATAAAAGTGTAGATGGATCACTCTCTAACTCTTTCTTGCTTCACATACAAATGGCTTGAAAGATGCAGGGAAGATGCAGGTCTAATAGACAGAATAGAAGGTCTGTGCCAGGTGGGTTTCTCTGCATTGGTGTCCCATCACAGGTCCGCAAGTGTAATGTGTGAACTTTGACTCCTGGCATTTCACAAGCAGGCGGCCAGGAAACGGTTTCAGCCTATCAACCACTGAGGAGACGCAGCCTCTGAATGAGGAATGAGGAAGCAATGAATATATCCAGCCTATCACAGGAATAGCCCTGAGTGTTCCGAATTATAAATTCTCCATGTCACTGTATGTCGTTGAGCCCAAGTAGCTCGCCGTGATCGTATAGTGGTTAGTACTCTGCGTTGTGGCCGCAGCAACCTCGGTTTGAATCCGAGTTACGGCATTGTGGTTGGCAATGTCACGGCAGTTGGGTGTTAATTTTACAGAATTAGCAAATGTGCCAGTGGTTTTTGTAAAATGTCTATTAAAAACAGATCCTTTCAAATATTTAAACCATCTAACAACAAATGATTTAAACTCGCATGATTATAAGCTGTAGCTATAATGTATTTACTTACATAAATTATCGTTCTTGAACCTATTGGGGGTGGAGGGGGAGCGGAGCTCACCCCCCAGGTGCAGTTGAGTGACCTGTGTTGTGGCTCTCTAGAGGGAAGGCACACATTTTGCTGTCACCCAGCCCAATCCAGACGTGTATTGGGGCCAGGTTTCAGGCAAATAGAGCAGTAAGTGCAGAGAAATGTTCACTCTCTAAAAGTGGCATTTCTAAAATAGTAAAGTTAAATCCAACCTCACCAGTAAGTAGGATTTTCAATAAATAAATAAAGCTACTCCTCTCCGATATGGAATTACCAAATAAAAAGTATAGGGGAATACACAGAGCTAACCTAAGAGAGGGGTAGACCTCACAGTAGTGAAAAATGAAATAGACTGTTTGGTACTTACAGGACACGCGAACCACCAAAGTACATATCTTATTTTTTACTTACATAGCATCATGCACCTAGGACTACCTAGGGCCTACCTTAGGTGTAAATTATATGTAATAAAAGGGGAGTTTAAGGCTTGGCAAGTAGGCTGGGACTCCCCTGGGAGACCCCTGAGTCTATGCCCAGAACCATAACTCTGCCAGTCGAGTACTTACCTAAAAGCCGATAACTCACTTTTCTTCCATAGGCTAACATTGAGTGGTTTCACTTGGAAATTCTTCTAAGTGGTGTGGAGTTTTGGAACTTTAAAATATTCATCTAAAATCAGCTGAACAACGAATTCTGATTTACTCACCTGTTATCAGGAGAGACCTCAGTGCTGCATCTTGGAGCTCAGTACTGACTCTCAAATGTAATTTTAACCGTACTTACCAGTAACTCGAATTTCCTTCCATGGGATATCATTGCCTGCTTTTTGCTGAAAATTTTCTAAGTGTCGATTTTTGAAACTTACAAATATTGTTTAAAAATCGTACCAACTGTGAAAACGTAATTGTTTACCTGTTTTAGATAGATGTCCCAGTACTGAGCCTAGGAGCCCAGCACTGGATTACAAAAGTAACGAGAACGTACTTTACCCGTAACTTGAATTTTCTTCCATAGGAAACCATTGACTGTTTTTCTGTGAAATTTCTTCTAAGTGTCGATTTTGCAAACATGTAAATATTCCTTAAAAATCGCCTGTATAACTTAAACGCAGTTTCTCACCTGCTTACAGGTGGTACAGTAGTGCTGGATCTAGGATCCAACACTGACCTAGAAAAAGGAACCATAACCCCACTTACCTGCTAAGTGAATTTCCTTCCATAGGATAACATTGGTAATTTGATCAGCAAAAGTTTCTAAGTGTCAACTTGTAAAATAGCAAAATATTGCTTAAAAATCACAACAGTAACTAAAATGAATTTACTCACTTGTTTCCAAGAACTGTCCCAGGACTGAATCTGTGATCCAGTCCTGGATTTAGAAAAGTAATCCTGAAAGTAATTAATTGCATATAACTTAAAATTCCCATTGAGCTCAATGTATTATTGTGATTCAAATTGTGTTGCCTATTGCAATAAACTGTAACTATGACCTGCAAAAGTCAATTGCCTATTGCAAAGTATTTAACTAAAGCATCTCATTCTGAGAAAGTATATTTTGATACCTATTGTTGGTTCTAAAATAAAACAACAATATCTTTTGTATGCAAACCAATGGCCTAGAGTTCAGTTCTTGAGTGTGTGAGACCATTTGCTGACTGAGTGTGTACAACAAATGTTTTACACTGTACTCTGATACTGCCTTACTGCTCGGCAAGCTACCACTTTAGAGAGTAAGGTTATATCTAACTTTAGCCTCTGCCTAACCTCTGGGGACTGGGGACTCTGTGCACACTGTACCTATTTGGGAACAGTATATACAGAGCCACTTTCTCACAGTAGTGATAAAGTGATTAGAGTGCTAAGGCCAACATAAAGATACAGCAAAACGTGAGGTGAAAAGCAAAAAGGTTGCTGGTAGGCCACCTTAAGGATGCCAGGTCTACCAAAAACTGAACTAAGGATAACATGAGTAAAACATCAGGTTTCTCTACTGCATTTGGTGAGACAAGTGGGCCTTCTTTTATCTTCCATTCAAGCAATCTTTGACAGACCCCTTTATTATAGAGCTTTTCAAGGATTAAAGATAAGGCACTTACAAAGGAGTCCCAAATACTCAGAGATGGTTGACTTCTGTAATATGGGTCGTAGACTAAAAGCAGCGCAAAAACAGAGTGCAACAGGGTCCAAAAAACTTGAGTGCCACAAGGGAGTTTGAATGCAAGCGTATCCTTTTACAGATCCAGAGATATACTCATGCAATTTTTGTTTTTAGGACAGAACGTGCATGATGAAAAAAACATTGTTTTTAAAAAGCGCATTGCAGAATATCAGTACTTTGATGTGGGAAAACTTCAAAACTTTCAAACAAAATATTTGTAGGCAGCTTACAGCAAGTTGTTGTGGCCGAGTGGTTAAGGAGATGAACTCGAAATCCATTGGGGTATCCCCGCGCAGGTTCGAATCCTGCCAACAACGAAAATCTTTTTATTATCGGCTACAATTTCAGAAGTTAACCTTTAGTATTTCTTCCATTTCAGTTTTATAATTAGGTGGCTTATTTTTGTGTCACTATTGCCTCTCCACATATTTGTTATCGCTACCTCTTTCATGTCTTTGCTACACCTCATTCCTACTTTAGCACTGGTGTAAACGCTTCAAATTATTATACCGTTGCTCTCTCATTCATACCTGCGCATGCACTTGAAAGTTACTTTACCAATAAAAGACGCAAAGAGAGAAATAGAACAAAAGTGCTGGCTGGATTGGCAAACACACTTCATAAAACTGCATTTTCTTTTTTATTCTCCCCCGTGTTACATGCTTAACCTCCCCATGTGTAATTTCTCTTAACCTGCTGTCCCAGGAAGAGAATTTCATCTACAGGCTCTTTCTGTGTTTTTTTCCCTAGTCTGTCTTTCCCATTTCTTAGCTGTGTAACTGTTCCTTTACGCGCTCTATTTAAACGCCATCAATCTCATTTGAGCTCCTTGCTCCCGCTTCTGTTTTCTCCACCTCTCATACTGCCAGTTCTCTCTTTCTCTGTGGTTGGTGGCTACTTTCCTGAGCTTCCGAAGCCACCTGGTTCCTGCCTCTTGTTGTCAGGCTTGAATTGGAAAAGGAACCATATTAACAAGCCTTTACCACACACACACGGCGGAAGTTTATACTTTAATTCAGTGAGCTAAGAAAAGCGTGTTGTGGGTCCCCTACGAGCCATGGTGCTTGCTTCATCATGATTTGGCACCAGTCATTAGCCGCAGCTCTGCTAATGAGCCACTGAGGTCAGTTTCAATATTTACTCAAAAACATAACCATGCAGCCCACCCCTCAACTGTGTATTTATCTTGCTTTTCTGCTGTTCGTGTGATTAGCTGGGAGGAGCTCACGGCGACATCCTCCCTATAAAAGTGTAGATGGATCACTCTCTAACTCTTTCTTGCTTCACATACAAATGGCTTGAAAGGTGCAGGGAAGATGCAGGTCTAATAGACAGAATAGAAGGTCTGTGCCAGGTGGGTTTCTCTGCATTGGTGTCCCATCACAGGTCCGCAAGTGTAATGTGTGAACTTTGACTCCTGGCATTTCACAAGCAGGCGGCCAGGAAACGGTTTCAGCCTATCAACCACTGAGGAGACGCAGCCTCTGAATGAGGAATGAGGAAGCAATGAATACATCCAGCCTATCACAGGAATAGCCCTGAGTGTTCCGAATTATAAATTCTCCATGTCACTGTATATCGTTGAGCCCAAGTAGCTCGCCGTGATCGTATAGTGGTTAGTACTCTGCGTTGTGGCCGCAGCAACCTCGGTTTGAATCCGAGTCATGGCATTGTGGTTGGCAATGTCACGGCAGTTGGGTGTTTATTTTACAGAATTAGCAAATGTGCCAGTGGTTTTTGTAAAATGTCTATTAAAAACAGATCCTTTCAAATATTTAAACCATCTAACAACAAATGATTTAAACTCGCATGATTATAAGCTGTAGCTATAATGTATTTACCTACATAAATTATCGTTCTTGAACCTATTGGGGGTGGAGGGGGAGCGGAGCTCACCTCCCAGGTGCAGTTGAGTGACCTGTGTTGTGGCTCTCTAGAGGGAAGGCACAAATTTTGCTGTCACCCAGCCCAATCCAGACGTGTATTGGGGCCAGGTTTCAGGCAAATAGAGCAGTAAGTGCAGAGACATGTTCACTCTCTAAAAGTGGCATTTCTAAAATAGTAAAGTTAAATCCAACCTCACCAGTAAGTAGGATTTTCAATAAATAAATAAAGCTACTCCTCTCCGATATGGAATTAACAAATAAAAAGTATAGGGGAATACACAGAGCTAACCTATGAGAGGGGTAGACCTCACAGTAGTGAAAAATGAAATAGACTGTTTGGTACTTACAGGACACGCGAACCACCAAAGTACATATCTTATTTTTTACTTACATAGCATCATGCACCTAGGACTACCTAGGGCCTACCTTAGGTGTAAATTATATGTAATAAAAGGGGAGTTTAAGGCTTGGCAAGTAGGCTGGGACTCCCCTGGGAGACCCCTGAGTCTATGCCCAGAACCATAACTCTGCCAGTCGAGTACTTACCTAAAAGCCGATAACTCACTTTTCTTCCATAGGCTAAAATTTCGTTGTTTCACTTGGAAATTCTTCTAAGTGGTGTGGAGTTTTGGAACTTTAAAATATTCATCTAAAATCAGCCGAACAACGAATTCTGATTTACTCACCTGTTATCAGGAGAGACCTCAGTGCTGCATCTTGGAGCTCAGTACTGACCCTGAAAAGTAATTTTAACCGTACTTACCAGTAACTCGAATTTCCTTCCATGGGATATCATTGCCTGCTTTTTGCTGAAAATTTTCTAAGTGTCGATTTTTGAAACTTACAAATATTCTTTAAAAATCGTACCAACTGTGAAAACGTAATTGTTTATCTGTTTTAGATAGATGTCCCAGTACTGAGCCCAGGAGCCCAGCACTGGATTACAAAAGTAACGAGAACGTACTTTACCCGTAACTTGAATTTTCTTCCATAGGAAACCATTGACTGTTTTTCTGTGAAATTTCTTCTAAGTGTCGATTTTGCAAACATGTAAATATTCCTTAAAAATCGCCTGTATAACTTAAACGCAGTTTCTCAACTGCTTACAGGTGGTACAGTAGTGCTGGATCTAGGATCCAACACTGACCTAGAAAAAGTAACCATAACCCCACTTACCTGCTAAGTGAATTTCCTTCCATAGGATAACATTGGTAATTTGATCAGCAAAAGTTTCGAAGTGTCAACTTTTAAAATAGCAAAATATTGCTTAAAAATCACAACCGTAACTAAAACGAATTTACTCACTTGTTTGCAAGAACTGTCCCAGGACTGAATCTAGGATCCAGTCCTGGATTTAGAAAAGTAATCCTGAAAGTAATTAATTGCATATAACTTAAAATTCCCATTGAGCTCAATGTATTATTGTGATTCAAATTGTGTTGCCTATTGCAATAAACTGTAACTATGACCTGCAAAAGTCAATTGCCTATTGCAAAGTATTTAACTAAAGCATCTCATTCTGAGAAAGTATATTTTGATACCTATTGTTGGTTCTAAAATAAAACAACAATATCTTTTGTATGCAAACCAATGGCCTAGAGTTCAGTTCTTGAGTGTGTGAGACCATTTGCTGACTGAGTGTGTACAACAAATGTTTTACACTGTACTCTGATACTGCCTTACTGCTCGGCAAGCTACCACTTTAGAGAGTAAGGTTATATCTAACTTTAGCCTCTGCCAAACCTCTGGGGACTGGGGACTCTGTGCACACTGTACCTATTTGGGAACAGTATATACAGAGCCACTTTCTCACAGTAGTGATAAAGTGATTAGAGTCCTAAGGCCAACATAAAGATACAGCAAAACTTGAGGTGAAAAGCAAAAAGGTTGCTGGTAGGCCACCTTAAGGATGCCAGGTCTAACAAAAACTGAACTAAGGATAACATGAGTAAAACATCAGGTTTCTCTAATGCATTTGGTGAGACAAGTGGGCCTTCTTTTATCTTCCATTCAAGCAATCTTTGACAGACCCCTTTATTATAGAGCTTTTCAAGGATTAAAGATAAGGCACTTACAAAGGAGTCCCAAATACTCAGAGATGGTTGACTTCTGTAATATGGGTCGTAGACTAAAAGCAGCGCAAAAACAGAGTGCAACAGGGTCCAAAAAACTTGAGTGCCACAAGAGAGTTTGAATGCAAGCGTATCCTGTTACAGATCCAGAGATATACTCATGCAATTTTTGTTTTTAGGACAGAACGTGCATGATGAAAAAAACATTGTTTTTAAAAAGCGCATTGCAGAATATCAGTACTTTGATGTGGGAAAACATCAAAACTTTCAAACAAAATATTTGTAGGCAGCTTACAGCAAGTTGTTGTGGCCGAGTGGTTAAGGCAATGGACTCGAAATCCATTGGGGTATTCCCGCGTAGGTTCGAATCCTGCCAACAACGAGGATCTTTTTATTATCGGCTACAATTTCAGAAGTTAACCTTTAGTATTTCTTCCATTTCAGTTTTATAACTAGGTGGCTTATTTTTGTGTCACTATTGCCTCTCCACATATTTGTTATCGCTACCTCTTTCATGTCTTTGCTACACCTCATTCCTACTTTAGCACTGGTGTAAACGCTTCAAATTATTATACCGTTGCTCTCTCATTCATACCTGCGCATGCACTTGAAAGTTACTTTACCAATAAAAGACGCAAAGAGAGAAATAGAACAAAAGTGCTGGCTGGATTGGCAAACACACTTCATAAAACTGCATTTTCTTTTTTATTCTCCCCCGTGTCACATGCTTAACCTTCCCATGTGTAATTTCTCTTAACCTGCTGTCCCAGGAAGAGAATTTCATCTACAGGCCCTTTCTGTGTTTTTTTCCCTAGTCTGTCTTTCCCATTTCTTAGCTGTGTAACTGTTCCTTTACGCGCTCTATTTAAACGCCATCAATCTCATTTGAGCTCCTTGCTCCCGCTTCTGTTTTCTCCACCTCTCATACTGCCAGTTCTCTCTTTCTCTGTGGTTGGTGGCTACTTTCCTGAGCTTCCGAAGCCACGTGGTTCCTGCCGCTTGTTGTCAGACTTGAATTGGAAAAGGAACCATATTAACAAGCCTTTACCACTCACACACGGCGGAAGTTTATACTTTAATTCAGTGAGCTAAGAAAAGCGTGTTGTGGGTCCCCTACGAGCCATGGTGCTTGCTTCATCATGATTTGGCACCAGTCATTAGCCGCAGCTCTGCTAATGAGCTACTGAGGTCAGTTTCAATATTTACTCAAAAATATAACTATGCAGCCCACCCCTCAACTGTGTATTTATATTGCTTTTCTGCTGTTCGTGTGATTAGCTGGGAGGAGCTCACGGCGACATCCTCCCTATAAAAGTGTAGATGGATCACTCTCTGACTCTTTCTTGCTTCACATACAAATGGCTTGAAAGGTGCAGGGAAGATGCAGGTCTAATAGACAGAATAGAAGGTCTGTGCCAGGTGGGTTTCTCTGCATTGGTGTCCCATCACAGGTCCGTAAGTGGAATGTGTGATCTTTGACTCCTGGCATTTCACAAGCAGGCGGCCAGGAAACGGTTTCAGCCTATCTACCACTGAGGAGACGCAGCCTCTGAATGAGGAATGAGGAAGCAATGAATACATCCAGCCTATCACAGGAACAGCCCTGAGTGTTCCGAATTATAAATTCTCCATGTCACTGTATGTCGTTGAGCCCAAGTAGCTCGCCGTGATCGTATAGTGGTTAGTACTCTGCGTTGTGGCCGCAGCAACCTCGGTTCGAATCCGAGTCACGGCATTGTGGTTGGCAATGTCACGGCAGTTGGGTGTTAATTTTACAGAATTAGCAAATGTACCAGTGGTTTTTGTAAAATGTCTATTAAAAACAGATCCTTTCAAATATTTAAACCATCTAACAACAAATGATTTAAACTCGCATGATTATAAGCTGTAGCTATAATGTATTTACTTACATAAATTATCGTTCTTGAACCTATTGGGGGTGGAGGGGGAGCGGAGCTCACCCCCCAGGTGCAGTTGAGTGACCTGTGTTGTGGCTCTCTAGAGGGAAGGCACACATTTTGCTGTCACCCAGCCCAATCCAGACGTGTATTGGGGCCAGGTTTCAGGCAAATAGAGCAGTAAGTGCAGAGAAATGTTCACTCTCTAAAAGTGGCATTTCTAAAATAGTAAAGTTAAATCCAACCTCACCAGTAAGTAGGATTTTCAATAAATAAATAAAGCTACTCCTCTCCGATATGGAATTACCAAATAAAAAGTATAGGGGAATACACAGAGCTAACCTATGAGAGGGGTAGACCTCACAGTAGTGAAAAATGAAATAGACTGTTTGGTACTTACAGGACACGCGAACCACCAAAGTACATATCTTATTTTTTACTTACATAGCATCATGCACCTAGGACTACCTAGGGCCTACCTTAGGTGTAAATTATATGTAATAAAAGGGGAGTTTAAGGCTTGGCAAGTAGGCTGGGACTCCCCTGGGAGACCCCTGAGTCTATGCCCAGAACCATAACTCTGCCAGTCGAGTACTTACCTAAAAGCCGATAACTCACTTTTCTTCCATAGGCTAACATTGAGTGGTTTCACTTGGAAATTCTTCTAAGTGGTGTGGAGTTTTAGAACTTTAAAATATTCATCTAAAATCAGCCGAACAACGAATTCTGATTTACTCACCTGTTATCAGGAGAGACCTCAGTGCTGCATCTTGGAGCTCAGTACTGACTCTGAAATGTAATTTTAACCGTACTTACCAGTAACTCGAATTTCCTTCCATGGGATATCATTGCCTGCTTTTTGCTGAAAATTTTCTAAGTGTCGATTTTTGAAACTTACAAATATTGTTTAAAAATCGTACCAACTGTGAAAACGTAATTGTTTACCTGTTTTAGATAGATGTCCCAGTACTGAGCCTAGGAGCCCAGCACTGGATTACAAAAGTAACGAGAACGTACTTTACCCGTAACTTGAATTTTCTTCCATAGGAAACCATTGACTGTTTTTCTGTGAAATTTCTTCTAAGTGTCGATTTTGCAAACATGTAAATATTCCTTAAAAATCGCCTGTATAACTTAAACGCAGTTTCTCAACTGCTTACAGGTGGTACAGTAGTGCTGGATCTAGGATCCAACACTGACCTAGAAAAAGTAACCATAACCCCACTTACCTGCTAAGTGAATTTCCTTCCATAGGATAACATTGGTAATTTGATCAGCAAAAGTTTCGAAGTGTCAACTTTTAAAATAGCAAAATATTGCTTAAAAATCACAACAGTAACTAAAACGAATTTACTCACTTGTTTCCAAGAACTGTCCCAGGACTGAATCTAGGATCCAGTCCTGGATTTAGAAAAGTAATCCTGAAAGTAATTAATTGCATATAACTTAAAATTCCCATTGAGCTCAATGTATTATTGTGATTCAAATTGTGTTGCCTATTGCAATAAACTGTAACTATGACCTGCAAAAGTCAATTGCCTATTGCAAAGTATTTAACTAAAGCATCTCATTCTGAGAAAGTATATTTTGATACCTATTGTTGGTTCTAAAATAAAACAACAATATCTTTTGTATGCAAACCAATGGCCTAGAGTTCAGTTCTTGAGTGTGTGAGACCATTTGCTGACTGAGTGTGTACAACAAATGTTTTACACTGTACTCTGATACTGCCTTACTGCTCGGCAAGCTACCACTTTAGAGAGTAAGGTTATATCTAACTTTAGCCTCTGCCTAACCTCTGGGGACTGGGGACTCTGTGCACACTGTACCTATTTGGGAACAGTATATACAGAGCCACTTTCTCACAGTAGTGATAAAGTGATTAGAGTGCTAAGGCCAACATAAAGATACAGCAAAACGTGAGGTGAAAAGCAAAAAGGTTGCTGGTAGGCCACCTTAAGGATGCCAGGTCTACCAAAAACTGAACTAAGGATAACATGAGTAAAACATCAGGTTTCTCTACTGCATTTGGTGAGACAAGTGGGCCTTCTTTTATCTTCCATTCAAGCAATCTTTGACAGACCCCTTTATTATAGAGCTTTTCAAGGATTAAAGATAAGGCACTTACAAAGGAGTCCCAAATACTCAGAGATGGTTGACTTCTGTAATATGGGTCGTAGACTAAAAGCAGCGCAAAAACAGAGTGCAACAGGGTCCAAAAAACTTGAGTGCCACAAGGGAGTTTGAATGCAAGCGTATCCTTTTACAGATCCAGAGATATACTCATGCAATTTTTGTTTTTAGGACAGAACGTGCATGATGAAAAAAACATTGTTTTTAAAAAGCGCATTGCAGAATATCAGTACTTTGATGTGGGAAAACTTCAAAACTTTCAAACAAAATATTTGTAGGCAGCTTACAGCAAGTTGTTGGGGCCGAGTGGTTAAGGCGATGGACTCGAAATCCATTGGGGTATCCCCGCGCAGGTTCGAATCCTGCCAACAACGAAAATCTTTTTATTATCGGCTACAATTTCAGAAGTTAACCTTTAGTATTTCTTCCATTTCAGTTTTATAAATAGGTGGCTTATTTTTGTGTCACTATTGCCTCTCCACATATTTGTTATCGCTACCTCTTTCATGTCTTTGCTACACCTCATTCCTACTTTAGCACTGGTGTAAACGCTTCAAATTATTATACCGTTGCTCTCTCATTCATACCTGCGCATGCACTTGAAAGTTACTTTACCAATAAAAGACGCAAAGAGAGAAATAGAACAAAAGTGCTGGCTGGATTGGCAAACACACTTCATAAAACTGCATTTTCTTTTTTATTCTCCCCCGTGTTACATGCTTAACCTCCCCATGTGTAATTTCTCTTAACCTCCTGTCCCAGGAAGAGAATTTCATCTACAGGCTCTTTCTGTGTTTTTTTCCCTAGTCTGTCTTTCCCATTTCTTAGCTGTGTACCTGTTCCTTTACGCGCTCTATTTAAACGCCATCAATCTCATTTGAGCTCCTTGCTCCCGCTTCTGTTTTCTCCACCTCTCATACTGCCAGTTCTCTCTTTCTCTGTGGTTGGTGGCTACTTTCCTGAGCTTCCGAAGCCACGTGGTTCCTGCCTCTTGTTGTCAGACTTGAATTGGAAAAGGAACCATATTAACAAGCCTTTACCACTCACACACGGCGGAAGTTTATACTTTAATTCAGTGAGCTAAGAAAAGCGTGTTGTGGGTCCCCTACGAGCCATGGTGCTTGCTTCATCATGATTTGGCACCAGTCATTAGCCGCAGCTCTGCTAATGAGCCACTGAGGTCAGTTTCAATATTTACTCAAAAACATAACCATGCAGCCCACCCCTCAACTGTGTATTTATCTTGCTTTTCTGCTGTTCGTGTGATTAGCTGGGAGGAGCTCACGGCGACATCCTCCCTATAAAAGTGTAGATGGATCACTCTCTAACTCTTTCTTGCTTCACATACAAATGGCTTGAAAGATGCAGGGAAGATGCAGGTCTAATAGACAGAATAGAAGGTCTGTGCCAGGTGGGTTTCTCTGCATTGGTGTCCCATCACAGGTCCGCAAGTGTAATGTGTGAACTTTGACTCCTGGCATTTCACAAGCAGGCGGCCAGGAAACGGTTTCAGCCTATCAACCACTGAGGAGACGCAGCCTCTGAATGAGGAATGAGGAAGCAATGAATATATCCAGCCTATCACAGGAATAGCCCTGAGTGTTCCGAATTATAAATTCTCCATGTCACTGTATGTCGTTGAGCCCAAGTAGCTCGCCGTGATCGTATAGTGGTTAGTACTCTGCGTTGTGGCCGCAGCAACCTTGGTTTGAATCCGAGTTACGGCATTGTGGTTGGCAATGTCACGGCAGTTGGGTGTTAATTTTACAGAATTAGCAAATGTGCCAGTGGTTTTTGTAAAATGTCTATTAAAAACAGATCCTTTCAAATATTTAAACCATCTAACAACAAATGATTTAAACTCGCATGATTATAAGCTGTAGCTATAATGTATTTACTTACATAAATTATCGTTCTTGAACCTATTGGGGGTGGAGGGGGAGCGGAGCTCACCCCCCAGGTGCAGTTGAGTGACCTGTGTTGTGGCTCTCTAGAGGGAAGGCACAAATTTTGCTGTCACCCAGCCCAATCCAGACGTGTATTGGGGCCAGGTTTCAGGCAAATAGAGCAGTAAGTGCAGAGAAATGTTCACTCTCTAAAAGTGGCATTTCTAAAATAGTAAAGATAAATCCAACCTCACCAGTAAGTAGGATTTTCAATAAATAAATAAAGCTACTCCTCTCCGATATGGAATTACCAAATAAAAAGTATAGGGGAATACACAGAGCTAACCTATGAGAGGGGTAGACCTCACAGTAGTGAAAAATGAAATAGACTGTTTGGTACTTACAGGACACGCGAACCACCAAAGTACATATCTTATTTTTTACTTACATAGCATCATGCACCTAGGACTACCTAGGGCCTACCTTAGGTGTAAATTATATGTAATAAAAGGGGAGTTTAAGGCTTGGCAAGTAGGCTGGGACTCCCCTGGGAGACCCCTGAGTCTATGCCCAGAACCATAACTCTGCCAGTCGAGTACTTACCTAAAAGCCGATAACTCACTTTTCTTCCATAGGCTAACATTGAGTGGTTTCACTTGGAAATTCTTCTAAGTGGTGTGGAGTTTTGGAACTTTAAAATATTCATCTAAAATCAGCCGAACAACGAATTCTGATTTACTCACCTGTTATCAGGAGAGACCTCAGTGCTGCATCTTGGAGCTCAGTACTGACTCTCAAATGTAATTTTAACCGTACTTACCAGTAACTCGAATTTGCTGAAAATTTTCTAAGTGTCGATTTTTGAAACTTACAAATATTGTTTAAAAATCGTACCAACTGTGAAAACGTAATTGTTTACCTGTTTTAGATAGATGTCCCAGTACTGAGCCTAGGAGCCCAGGACTGGATTACAAAAGTAACGAGAACGTACTTTACCCGTAACTTGAATTTTCTTCTATAGGAAACCATTGACTGTTTTTCTGTGAAATTTCTTCTAAGTGTCGATTTTGCAAACATGTAAATATTCCTTAAAAATCGCCTGTATAACTTAAACGCAGTTTCTCACCTGCTTACAGGTGGTACAGTAGTGCTGGATCTAGGATCCAACACTGACCTAGAAAAAGGAACCATAACCCCACTTACCTGCTAAGTGAATTTCCTTCCATAGGATAACATTGGTAATTTGATCAGCAAAAGTTTCTAAGTGTCAACTTGTAAAATAGCAAAATATTGCTTAAAAATCACAACAGTAACTAAAATGAATTTACTCACTTGTTTCCAAGAACTGTCCCAGGACTGAATCTAGGATCCAGTCCTGGATTTAGAAAAGTAATCCTGAAAGTAATTAATTGCATATAACTTAAAATTCCCATTGAGCTCAATGTATTATTGTGATTCAAATTGTGTTGCCTATTGCAATAAACTGTAACTATGACCTGCAAAAGTCAATTGCCTATTGCAAAGTATTTAACTAAAGCATCTCATTCTGAGAAAGTATATTTTGATACCTATTGTTGGTTCTAAAATAAAACAACAATATCTTTTGTATGCAAACCAATGGCCTAGAGTTCAGTTCTTGAGTGTGTGAGACCATTTGCTGACTGAGTGTGTACAACAAATGTTTTACACTGTACTCTGATACTGCCTTACTGCTCGGCAAGCTACCACTTTAGAGAGTAAGGTTATATCTAACTTTAGCCTCTGCCTAACCTCTGGGGACTGGGGACTCTGTGCACACTGTACCTATTTGGGAACAGTATATACAGAGCCACTTTCTCACAGTAGTGATAAAGTGATTAGAGTGCTAAGGCCAACATAAAGATACAGCAAAACGTGAGGTGAAAAGCAAAAAGGTTGCTGGTAGGCCACCTTAAGGATGCCAGGTCTACCAAAAACTGAACTAAGGATACCATGAGTAAAACATCAGGTTTCTCTACTGCATTTGGTGAGACAAGTGGGCCTTCTTTTATCTTCCATTCAAGCAATCTTTGACAGACCCCTTTATTATAGAGCTTTTCAAGGATTAAAGATAAGGCACTTACAAAGGAGTCCCAAATACTCAGAGATGGTTGACTTCTGTAATATGGGTCGTAGACTAAAAGCAGCGCAAAAACAGAGTGCAACAGGGTCCAAAAAACTTGAGTGCCACAAGGGAGTTTGAATGCAAGCGTATCCTTTTACAGATCCAGAGATATACTCATGCAATTTTTGTTTTTAGGACAGAACGTGCATGATGAAAAAAACATTGTTTTTAAAAAGCGCATTGCAGAATATCAGTACTTTGATGTGGGAAAACTTCAAAACTTTCAAACAAAATATTTGTAGGCAGCTTACAGCAAGTTGTTGTGGCCGAGTGGTTAAGGCGATGGACTCGAAATCCATTGGGGTATCCCCGCGCGGGTTCGAATCCTGCCAACAACGAAAATCTTTTTATTATCGGCTACAATTTCAGAAGTTAACCTTTAGTATTTCTTCCATTTCAGTTTTATAAATAGGTGGCTTATTTTTGTGTCACTATTGCCTCTCCACATATTTGTTATCGCTACCTCTTTCATGTCTTTGCTACACCTCATTCCTACTTTAGCACTGGTGTAAACGCTTCAAATTATTATACCGTTGCTCTCTCATTCATACCTGCGCATGCACTTGAAAGTTACTTTACCAATAAAAGACGCAAAGAGAGAAATAGAACAAAAGTGCTGGCTGGATTGGCAAACACACTTCATAAAACTGCATTTTCTTTTTTATTCTCCCCCGTGTTACATGCTTAACCTCCCCATGTGTAATTTCTCTTAACCTCCTGTCCCAGGAAGAGAATTTCATCTACAGGCTCTTTCTGTGTTTTTTTCCCTAATCTGTCTTTCCCATTTCTTAGCTGTGTACCTGTTCCTTTACGCGCTCTATTTAAACGCCATCAATCTAATTTGAGCTCCTTGCTCCCGCTTCTGTTTTCTCCACCTCTCATACTGCCAGTTCTCTCTTTCTCTGTGGTTGGTGGCTACTTTCCTGAGCTTCCGAAGCCACGTGGTTCCTGCCTCTTGTTGTCAGACTTGAATTGGAAAAGGAACCATATTATTAAGCCTTTACCACTCACACACGGCGGAAGTTTATACTTTAATTCAGTGAGCTAAGAAAAGCGTGTTGTGGGTCCCCTACGAGCCATGGTGCTTGCTTCATCATGATTTGGCACCAGTCATTAGCCGCAGCTCTGCTAATGAGCCACTGAGGTCAGTTTCAATATTTACTCAAAAACATAACCATGCAGCCCACCCCTCAACTGTGTATTTATCTTGCTTTTCTGCTGTTCGTGTGATTAGCTGGGAGGAGCTCACGGCGACATCCTCCCTATAAAAGTGTAGATGGATCACTCTCTAACTCTTTCTTGCTTCACATACAAATGGCTTGAAAGATGCAGGGAAGATGCATGTCTAATAGACAGAATAGAAGGTCTGTGCCAGGTGGGTTTCTCTGCATTGGTGTCCCATCACAGGTCCGCAAGTGTAATGTGTGATCTTTGACTCCTGGCATTTCACAAGCAGGCGGCCAGGAAACGGTTTCAGCCTATCAACCACTGAGGAGACGCAGCCTCTGAATGAGGAATGAGGAAGCAATGAATACATCCAGCCTATCACAGGAACAGCCCTGAGTGTTCCGAATTATAAATTCTCCATGTCACTGTATGTCGTTGAGCCCAAGTAGCTCGCCGTGATCGTATAGTGGTTAGTACTCTGCGTTGTGGCCGCAGCAACCTCGGTTCGAATCCGAGTCACGGCATTGTGGTTGGCAATGTCACGGCAGTTGGGTGTTAATTTTACAGAATTAGCAAATGTACCAGTTGTTTTTGTAAAATGTCTATTAAAAACAGATCCTTTTAAATATTTAAACCATCTAACAACAAATGATTTAAACTCGCATGATTATAAGCTGTAGCTATAATGTATTTACTTACATAAATTATCGTTCTTGAACCTATTGGGGGTGGAGGGGGAGCGGAGCTCACCCCCCAGGTGCAGTTGAGTGACCTGTGTTGTGGCTCTCTAGAGGGAAGGCACACATTTTGCTGTCACCCAGCCCAATCCAGACGTGTATTGGGGCCAGGTTTCAGGCAAATAGAGCAGTAAGTGCAGAGAAATGTTCACTCTCTAAAAGTGGCATTTCTAAAATAGTAAAGTTAAATCCAACCTCACCAGTAAGTAGGATTTTCAATAAATAAATAAAGCTACTCCTCTCCGATATGGAATTACCAAATAAAAAGCATAGGGGAATACACAGAGCTAACCTATGAGAGGGGTAGACCTCACAGTAGTGAAAAATGAAATAGACTGTTTGGTACTTACAGGACACGCGAACCACCAAAGTACATATCTTATTTTTTACTTACATAGCATCATGCACCTAGGACTACCTAGGGCCTACCTTAGGTGTAAATTATATGTAATAAAAGGGGAGTTTAAGGCTTGGCAAGTAGGCTGGGACTCCCCTGGGAGACCCCTGAGTCTATGCCCAGAACCATAACTCTGCCAGTCGAGTACTTACCTAAAAGCCGATAACTCACTTTTCTTCCATAGGCTAACATTGAGTGGTTTCACTTGGAAATTCTTCTAAGTGGTGTGGAGTTTTGGAACTTTAAAATATTCATCTAAAATCAGCCGAACAACGAATTCTGATTTACTCACCTGTTATCAGGAGAGACCTCAGTGCTGCATCTTGGAGCTCAGTACTGACCCTGAAATGTAATTTTAACCGTACTTACCAGTAACTCGAATTTCCTTCCATGGGATATCATTGCCTGCTTTTTGCTGAAAATTTTCTAAGTGTCGATTTTTCAAACTTACAAATATTCTTTAAAAATCGTACCAACTGTGAAAACGTAATTGTTTACCTGTTTTAGATAGATGTCCCAGTACTGAGCCTAGGAGCCCAGCACTGGATTACAAAAGTAACGAGAACGTACTTTACCCGTAACTTGAATTTTCTTCCATAGGAAACCATTGACTGTTTTTCTGTGAAATTTCTTCTAAGTGTCGATTTTGCAAACATGTAAATATTCCTTAAAAATCGCCTGTATAACTTAAACGCAGTTTCTCAACTGCTTACAGGTGGTACAGTAGTGCTGGATCTAGGATCCAACACTGACCTAGAAAAAGTAACCATAACCCCACTTACCTGCTAAGTGAATTTCCTTCCATAGGATAACATTGGTAATTTGATCAGCAAAAGTTTCGAAGTGTCAACTTTTAAAATAGCAAAATATTGCTTAAAAATCACAACAGTAACTAAAACGAATTTACTCACTTGTTTCCAAGAACTGTCCCAGGACTGAATCTAGGATCCAGTCCTGGATTTAGAAAAGTAATCCTGAAAGTAATTAATTGCATATAACTTAAAATTCCCATTGAGCTCAATGTATTATTGTGATTCAAATTGTGTTGCCTATTGCAATAAACTGTAACGATGACCTGCAAAAGTCAATTGCCTATTGCAAAGTATTTAACTAAAGCATCTCATTCTGAGAAAGTATATTTTGATACCTATTGTTGGTTCTAAAATAAAACAACAATATCTTTTGTATGCAAACCAATGGCCTAGAGTTCAGTTCTTGAGTGTGTGAGACCATTTGCTGACTGAGTGTGTACAACAAATGTTTTACACTGTACTCTGATACTGCCTTACTGCTCGGCAAGCTACCACTTTAGAGAGTAAGGTTATATCTAACTTTAGCCTCTGCCTAACCTCTGGGGACTGGGGACTCTGTGCACACTGTACCTATTTGGGAACAGTATATACAGAGCCACTTTCTCACAGTAGTGATAAAGTGATTAGAGTGCTAAGGCCAACATAAAGATACAGCAAAACGTGAGGTGAAAAGCAAAAAGGTTGCTGGTAGGCCACCTTAAGGATGCCAGGTCTACCAAAAACTGAACTAAGGATAACATGAGTAAAACATCAGGTTTCTCTACTGCATTTGGTGAGACAAGTGGGCCTTCTTTTATCTTCCATTCAAGCAATCTTTGACAGACCCCTTTATTATAGAGCTTTTCAAGGATTAAAGATAAGGCACTTACAAAGGAGTCCCAAATACTCAGAGATGGTTGACTTCTGTAATATGGGTCGTAGACTAAAAGCAGCGCAAAAACAGAGTGCAACAGGGTCCAAAAAACTTGAGTGCCACAAGGGAGTTTGAATGCAAGCGTATCCTTTTACAGATCCAGAGATATACTCATGCAATTTTTGTTTTTAGGACAGAACGTGCATGATGAAAAAAACATTGTTTTTAAAAGGCGCATTGCAGAATATCAGTACTTTGATGTGGGAAAACTTCAAAACTTTCAAACAAAATATTTGTAGGCAGCTTACAGCAAGTTGTTGTGGCTGAGTGGTTAAGGCGATGGACTTGAAATCCATTGGGGTATCCCCGCGCAGGTTCGAATCCTGCCAACAACGAGAATCTTTTTATTATCGGCTACAATTTCAGAAGTTAACCTTTAGTATTTCTTCCATTTCAGTTTTATAAATAGGTGGCTTATTTTTGTGTCACTATTGCCTCTCCACATATTTGTTATCGCTACCTCTTTCATGTCTTTGCTACACCTCATTCCTACTTTAGCACTGGTGTAAACGCTTCAAATTATTATACCGTTGCTCTCTCATTCATACCTGCGCATGCACTTGAAAGTTACTTTACCAATAAAAGACGCAAAGAGAGAAATAGAACAAAAGTGCTGGCTGGATTGGCAAACACACTTCATAAAACTGCATTTTCTTTTTTATTCTCCCCCGTGTTACATGCTTAACCTCCCCATGTGTAATTTCTCTTAACCTGCTGTCCCAGGAAGAGAATTTCATCTACAGGCCCTTTCTGTGTTTTTTTCCCTAGTCTGTCTTTCCCATTTCTTAGCTGTGTAACTGTTCCTTTACGCGCTCTATTTAAACGCCATCAATCTCATTTGAGCTCCTTGCTCCCGCTTCTGTTTTCTCCACCTCTCATACTGCCAGTTCTCTCTTTCTCTGTGGTTGGTGGCTACTTTCCTGAGCTTCCGAAGCCACGTGGTTCCTGCCTCTTGTTGTCAGACTTGAATTGGAAAAGGAACCATATTAACAAGCCTTTACCACTCACACACGGCGGAAGTTTATACTTTAATTCAGTGAGCTAAGAAAAGCGTGTTGTGGGTCCCCTACGAGCCATGGTGCTTGCTTCATCATGATTTGGCACCAGTCATTAGCCGCAGCTCTGCTAATGAGCCACTGAGGTCAGTTTCAATATTTACTCAAAAATATAACTATGCAGCCCACCCCTCAACTGTGTATTTATCTTGCTTTTCTGCTGTTCGTGTGATTAGCTGGGAGGAGCTCACGGCGACATCCTCCCTATAAAAGTGTAGATGGATCACTCTCTAACTCTTTCTTGCTTCACATACAAATGGCTTGAAAGGTGCAGGGAAGATGCAGGTCTAAGAGACAGAATAGAAGGTCTGTGCCAGGTGGGTTTCTCTGCATTGGTGTCCCATCACAGGTACGTAAGTGGAATGTGTGATCTTTGACTCCTGGCATTTCACAAGCAGGCGGCCAGGAAACGGTTTCAGCCTATCTACCACTGAGGAGACGCAGCCTCTGAATGAGGAATGAGGAAGCAATGAATACATCCAGCCTATCACAGGAACAGCCCTGAGTGTTCCGAATTATAAATTCTCCATGTCACTGTATGTCGTTGAGCCCAAGTAGCTCGCCGTGATCGTATAGTGGTTAGTACTCTGCGTTGTGGCCGCAGCAACCTCGTTTAGAATCCGAGTCACGGCATTGTGGTTGGCAATGTCACGGCAGTTGGGTGTTAATTTTACAGAATTAGCAAATGTACCAGTGGTTTTTGTAAAATGTCTATTAAAAACAGATCCTTTCAAATATTTAAACCATCTAACAACAAATGATTTAAACTCGCATGATTATAAGCTGTAGCTATAATGTATTTACTTACATAAATTATCGTTCTTGAACCTATTGGGGGTGGAGGGGGAGCGGAGCTCACCCCCCAGGTGCAGTTGAGTGACCTGTGTTGTGGCTCTCTAGAGGGAAGGCACAAATTTTGCTGTCACCCAGCCCAATCCAGACGTGTATTGGGGCCAGGTTTCAGGCAAATAGAGCAGTAAGTGCAGAGAAATGTTCACTCTCTAAAAGTGGCATTTCTAAAATAGTAAAGTTAAATCCAACCTCACCAGTAAGTAGGATTTTCAATAAATAAATAAAGCTACTCCTCTCCGATATGTAATTACCAAATAAAAAGTATAGGGGAATACACAGAGCTAACCTATGAGAGGGGTAGACCTCACAGTAGTGAAAAATGAAATAGACTGTTTGGTACTTACAGGACACGCGAACCACCAAAGTACATATCTTATTTTTTACTTACATAGCATCATGCACCTAGGACTACCTAGGGCCTACCTTAGGTGTAAATTATATGTAATAAAAGGGGAGTTTAAGGCTTGGCAAGTAGGCTGGGACTCCCCTGGGAGACCCCTGAGTCTATGCCCAGAACCATAACTCTGCCAGTCGAGTACTTACCTAAAAGCCGATAACTCACTTTTCTTCCATAGGCTTACATTGAGTGGTTTCACTTGGAAATTCTTCTAAGTGGTGTGGAGTTTTAGAACTTTAAAATATTCATCTAAAATCAGCCGAACAACGAATTCTGATTTACTCACCTGTTATCAGGAGAGACCTCAGTGCTGCATCTTGGAGCTCAGTACTGACTCTGAAATGTAATTTTAACCGTACTTACCAGTAACTCGAATTTCCTTCCATGGGATATCATTGCCTGCTTTTTGCTGAAAATTTTCTAAGTGTCGATTTTTGAAACTTACAAATATTGTTTAAAAATCGTACCAACTGTGAAAACGTAATTGTTTACCTGTTTTAGATAGATGTCCCAGTACTGAGCCTAGGAGCCCAGCACTGGATTACTAAAGTAACGAGAACGTACTTTACCCGTAACTTGAATTTTCTTCCATAGGAAACCATTGACTGTTTTTCTGTGAAATTTCTTCTAAGTGTCGATTTTGCAAACATGTAAATATTCCTTAAAAATCGCCTGTATAACTTAAACGCAGTTTCTCAACTGCTTACAGGTGGTACAGTAGTGCTGGATCTAGGATCCAACACTGACCTAGAAAAAGTAACCATAACCCCACTTACCTGCTAAGTGAATTTCCTTCCATAGGATAACATTGGTAATTTGATCAGCAAAAGTTTCGAAGTGTCAACTTTTAAAATAGCAAAATATTGCTTAAAAATCACAACAGTAACTGAAACTAATTTACTCACTTGTTTCCAAGAACTGTCCCAGGACTGAATCTAGGATCCAGTCCTGGATTTAGAAAAGTAATCCTGAAAGTAATTAATTGCATATAACTTAAAATTCCCATTGAGCTCAATGTATTATTGTGATTCAAATTGTGTTGCCTATTGCAATAAACTGTAACTATGACCTGCAAAAGTCAATTGCCTATTGCAAAGTATTTAACTAAAGCATCTCATTCTGAGAAAGTATATTTTGATACCTATTGTTGGTTCTAAAATAAAACAACAATATCTTTTGTATGCAAACCAATGGCCTAGAGTTCAGTTCTTGAGTGTGTGAGACCATTTGCTGACTGAGTGTGTACAACAAATGTTTTACACTGTACTCTGATACTGCCTTACTCCTCGGCAAGCTACCACTTTAGAGAGTAAGGTTATATCTAACTTTAGCCTCTGCCTAACCTCTGGGGACTGGGGACTCTGTGCACACTGTACCTATTTGGGAACAGTATATACAGAGCCACTTTCTCACAGTAGTGATAAAGTGATTAGAGTGCTAAGGCCAACATAAAGATACAGCAAAACGTGAGGTGAAAAGCAAAAAGGTTGCTGGTAGGCCACCTTAAGGATGCCAGGTCTACCAAAAACTGAACTAAGGATAACATGAGTAAAACATCAGGTTTCTCTACTGCATTTGGTGAGACAAGTGGGCCTTCTTTTATCTTCCATTCAAGCAATCTTTGACAGACCCCTTTATTATAGAGCTTTTCAAGGATTAAAGATAAGGCACTTACAAAGGAGTCCCAAATACTCAGAGATGGTTGACTTCTGTAATATGGGTCGTAGACTAAAAGCAGCGCAAAAACAGAGTGCAACAGGGTCCAAAAAACTTGAGTGCCACAAGGGAGTTTGAATGCAAGCGTATCCTTTTACAGATCCAGAGATATACTCATGCAATTTTTGTTTTTAGGACAGAACGTGCATGATGAAAAAAACATTGTTTTTAAAAAGCGCATTGCAGAATATCAGTACTTTGATGTGGGAAAACTTCAAAACTTTCAAACAAAATATTTGTAGGCAGCTTACAGCAAGTTGTTGTGGCCGAGTGGTTAAGGCGATGGACTCGAAATCCATTGGGGTATCCCCGCGCAGGTTCGAATCCTGCCAACAACGAAAATCTTTTTATTATCGGCTACAATTTCAGAAGTTAACCTTTAGTATTTCTTCCATTTCAGTTTTATAAATAGGTGGCTTATTTTTGTGTCACTATTGCCTCTCCACATATTTGTTATCGCTACCTCTTTCATGTCTTTGCTACACCTCATTCCTACTTTAGCACTGGTGTAAACGCTTCAAATTATTATACCGTTGCTCTCTCATTCATACCTGCGCATGCACTTGAAAGTTACTTTACCAATAAAAGACGCAAAGAGAGAAATAGAACAAAAGTGCTGGCTGGATTGGCAAACACACTTCATAAAACTGCATTTTCTTTTTTATTCTCCCCCGTGTTACATGCTTAACCTCCCCATGTGTAATTTCTCTTAACCTCCTGTCCCAGGAAGAGAATTTCATCTACAGGCTCTTTCTGTGTTTTTTTCCCTAGTCTGTCTTTCCCATTTCTTAGCTGTGTACCTGTTCCTTTACGCGCTCTATTTAAACGCCATCAATCTCATTTGAGCTCCTTGCTCCCGCTTCTGTTTTCTCCACCTCTCATACTGCCAGTTCTCTCTTTCTCTGTGGTTGGTGGCTACTTTCCTGAGCTTCCGAAGCCACGTGGTTCCTGCCTCTTGTTGTCAGACTTGAATTGGAAAAGGAACCATATTAACAAGCCTTTACCACTCACACACGGCGGAAGTTTATACTTTAATTCAGTGAGCTAAGAAAAGCGTGTTGTGGGTCCCCTACGAGCCATGGTGCTTGCTTCATCATGATTTGGCACCAGTCATTAGCCGCAGCTCTGCTAATGAGCCACTGAGGTCAGTTTCAATATTTACTCAAAAACATAACCATGCAGCCCACCCCTCAACTGTGTATTTATCTTGCTTTTCTGCTGTTCGTGTGATTAGCTGGGAGGAGCTCACGGCGACATCCTCCCTATAAAAGTGTAGATGGATCACTCTCTAACTCTTTCTTGCTTCACATACAAATGGCTTGAAAGATGCAGGGAAGATGCAGGTCTAATAGACAGAATAGAAGGTCTGTGCCAGGTGGGTTTCTCTGCATTGGTGTCCCATCACAGGTCCGCAAGTGTAATGTGTGAACTTTGACTCCTGGCATTTCACAAGCAGGCGGCCAGGAAACGGTTTCAGCCTATCAACCACTGAGGAGACGCAGCCTCTGAATGAGGAATGAGGAAGCAATGAATATATCCAGCCTATCACAGGAATAGCCCTGAGTGTTCCGAATTATAAATTCTCCATGTCACTGTCTGTCGTTGAGCCCAAGTAGCTCGCCGTGATCGTATAGTGGTTAGTACTCTGCGTTGTGGCCGCAGCAACCTTGGTTTGAATCCGAGTTACGGCATTGTGGTTGGCAATGTCACGGCAGTTGGGTGTTAATTTTATAGAATTAGCAAATGTGCCAGTGGTTTTTGTAAAATGTCTATTAAAAACAGATCCTTTCAAATATTTAAACCATCTAACAACAAATGATTTAAACTCGCATGATTATAAGCTGTAGCTATAATGTATTTACTTACATAAATTATCGTTCTTGAACCTATTGGGGGTGGAGGGGGAGCGGAGCTCACCCCCCAGGTGCAGTTGAGTGAC
Organism: Triturus cristatus; assembly: GCF_964204655.1. Taxonomy (NCBI): domain Eukaryota; kingdom Metazoa; phylum Chordata; class Amphibia; order Caudata; family Salamandridae; genus Triturus; species Triturus cristatus. The sequence continues at coordinate 725,442,172 of NC_140595.1, forward strand.
CTGTGTTGTGGCTCTCTAGAGGGAAGGCACAAATTTTGCTGTCACCCAGCCCAATCCAGACGTGTATTGGGGCCAGGTTTCAGGCAAATAGAGCAGTAAGTGCAGAGAAATGTTCACTCTCTAAAAGTGGCATTTCTAAAATAGTAAAGTTAAATCCAACCTCACCAGTAAGTAGGATTTTCAATAAATAAATAAAGCTACTCCTCTCCGATATGGAATTACTAAATAAAAAGTATAGGGGAATACACAGAGCTAACCTATGAGAGGGGTAGACCTCACAGTAGTGAAAAATGAAATAGACTGTTTGGTACTTACAGGACACGCGAACCACCAAAGTACATATCTTATTTTTTACTTACATAGCATCATGCACCTAGGACTACCTAGGGCCTACCTTAGGTGTAAATTATATGTAATAAAAGGGGAGTTTAAGGCTTGGCAAGTAGGCTGGGACTCCCCTGGGAGACCCCTGAGTCTATGCCCAGAACCATAACTCTGCCAATCGAGTACTTACCTAAAAGCCGATAACTCACTTTTCTTCCATAGGCTAACATTGAGTGGTTTCACTTGGAAATTCTTCTAAGTGGTGTGGAGTTTTGGAACTTTAAAATATTCATCTAAAATCAGCCGAACAACGAATTCTGATTTACTCACCTGTTATCAGGAGAGACCTCAGTGCTGCATCTTGGAGCTCAGTACTGACCCTGAAATGTAATTTTAACCGTACTTACCAGTAACTCGAATTTCCTTCCATGGGATATCATTGCCTGCTTTTTGCTGAAAATTTTCTAAGTGTCGATTTTTGAAACTTACAAATATTCTTTAAAAATCGTACCAACTGTGAAAACGTAATTGTTTACCTGTTTTAGATAGATGTCCCAGTACTGAGCCTAGGAGCCCAGCACTGGATTACAAAAGTAACGAGAACGTACTTTACCCGTAACTTGAATTTTCTTCCATAGGAAACCATTGACTGTTTTTCTGTGAAATTTCTTCTAAGTGTCGATTTTGCAAACATGTAAATATTCCTTAAAAATCGCCTGTATAACTTAAACGCAGTTTCTCAACTGCTTACAGGTGGTACAGTAGTGCTGGATCTAGGATCCAACACTGACCTAGAAAAAGTAACCATAACCCCACTTACCTGCTAAGTGAATTTCCTTCCTTAGGATAACATTGGTAATTTGATCAGCAAAAGTTTCGAAGTGTCAACTTTTAAAATAGCAAAATATTGCTTAAAAATCACAACAGTAACTAAAACGAATTTACTCACTTGTTTCCAAGAACTGTCCCAGGACTGAATCTAGGATCCAGTCCTGGATTTAGAAAAGTAATCCTGAAAGTAATTAATTGCATATAACTTAAAATTCCCATTGAGCTCAATGTATTATTGTGATTCAAATTGTGTTGCCTATTGCAATAAACTGTAACGATGACCTGCAAAAGTCAATTGCCTATTGCAAAGTATTTAACTAAAGCATCTCATTCTGAGAAAGTATATTTTGATACCTATTGTTGGTTCTAAAATAAAACAACAATATCTTTTGTATGCAAACCAATGGCCTAGAGTTCAGTTCTTGAGTGTGTGAGACCATTTGCTGACTGAGTGTGTACAACAAATGTTTTACACTGTACTCTGATACTGCCTTACTGCTCGGCAAGCTACCACTTTAGAGAGTAAGGTTATATCTAACTTTAGCCTCTGCCTAACCTCTGGGGACTGGGGACTCTGTGCACACTGTACCTATTTGGGAACAGTATATACAGAGCCACTTTCTCACAGTAGTGATAAAGTGATTAGAGTGCTAAGGCCAAAGTAAAGATACAGCAAAACGTGAGGTGAAAAGCAAAAAGGTTGCTGGTAGGCCACCTTAAGGATGCCAGGTCTACCAAAAACTGAACTAAGGATAACATGAGTAAAACATCAGGTTTCTCTACTGCATTTGGTGAGACAAGTGGGCCTTCTTTTATCTTCCATTCAAGCAATCTTTGACAGACCCCTTTATTATAGAGCTTTTCAAGGATTAAAGATAAGGCACTTACAAAGGAGTCCCAAATACTCAGAGATGGTTGACTTCTGTAATATGGGTCGTAGACTAAAAGCAGCGCAAAAACAGAGTGCAACAGGGTCCAAAAAACTTGAGTGCCACAAGGGAGTTTGAATGCAAGCGTATCCTTTTACAGATCCAGAGATATACTCATGCAATTTTTGTTTTTAGGACAGAACGTGCATGATGAAAAAAACATTGTTTTTAAAAAGCGCATTGCAGAATATCAGTACTTTGATGTGGGAAAACTTCAAAACTTTCAAACAAAATATTTGTAGGCAGCTTACAGCAAGTTGTTGTGGCCGAGTGGTTAAGGCGATGGACTCGAAATCCATTAGGGTATCCCCGCGCAGGTTCGAATCCTGCCAACAACGAAAATCTTTTTATTATCGGCTACAATTTCAGAAGTTAACCTTTAGTATTTCTTCCATTTCAGTTTTATAAATAGGTGGCTTATTTTTGTGTCACTATTGCCTCTCCACATATTTGTTATCGCTACCTCTTTCATGTCTTTGCTACACCTCATTCCTACTTTAGCACTGGTGTAAATGCTTCAAATTATTATACCGTTGCTCTCTCATTCATACCTGCGCATGCACTTGAAAGTTACTTTACCAATAAAAGACGCAAAGAGAGAAATAGAACAAAAGTGCTGGCTGGATTGGCAAACACACTTCATAAAGCTGCATTTTCTTTTTTATTCTCCCCCGTGTTACATGCTTAACCTCCCCATGTGTAATTTCTCTTAACCTGCTGTCCCAGGAAGAGAATTTCATCTACAGGCTCTTTCTGTGTTTTTTTCCCTAGTCTGTCTTTCCCATTTCTTAGCTGTGTAACTGTTCCTTTACGCGCTCTATTTAAACGCCATCAATCTCATTTGAGCTCCTTGCTCCCGCTTCTGTTTTCTCCACCTCTCATACTGCCAGTTCTCTCTTTCTCTGTGGTTGGTGGCTACTTTCCTGAGCTTCCGAAGCCACGTGGTTCCTGCCTCTTGTTGTCAGACTTGAATTGGAAAAGGAACCATATTAACAAGCCTTTACCACTCACACACGGCGGAAGTTTATACTTTAATTCAGTGAGCTAAGAAAAGCGTGTTGTGGGTCCCCTACGAGCCATGGTGCTTGCTTCATCATGATTTGGCACCAGTCATTAGCCGCAGCTCTGCTAATGAGCCACTGAGGTCAGTTTCAATATTTACTCAAAAACATAACCATGCAGCCCACCCCTCAACTGTGTATTTATCTTGCTTTTCTGCTGTTCGTGTGATTAGCTGGGAGGAGCTCACGGCGACATCCTCCCTATAAAAGTATAGATGGATCACTCTCTAACTCTTTCTTGCTTCACATACAAATGGCTTGAAAGGTGCAGGGAAGATGCAGGTCTAATAGACAGAATAGAAGGTCTGTGCCAGGTGGGTTTCTCTGCATTGGTGTCCCATCACAGGTCCGCAAGTGTAATGTGTGATCTTTGACTCCTGGCATTTCACAAGCAGGCGGCCAGGAAACGGTTTCAGCCTATCAACCACTGAGGAGACGCAGCCTCTGAATGAGGAATGAGGAAGCAATGAATACATCCAGCCTATCACAGGAATAGCCCTGAGTGTTCCGAATTATAAATTCTCCATGTCACTGTATGTCGTTGAGCCCAAGTAGCTCGCCGTGATCGTATAGTGGTTAGTACTCTGCGTTGTGGCCGCAGCAACCTTGGTTTGAATCCGAGTCACGGCATTGTGGTTGGCAATGTCACAGCAGTTGGGTGTTAATTTTACAGAATTAGCAAATGTGCCAGTGGTTTTTGTAAAATGTCTATTAAAAACAGATCCTTTCAAATATTTAAACCATCTAACAACAAATGATTTAAACTCGCATGATTATAAGCTGTAGCTATAAATTTACTTACATGAATTATCGTTCTTGAACCTATTGGGGGTGGAGGGGGAGCGGAGCTCACCCCCCAGGTGCAGTTGAGTGACCTGTGTTGTGGCTCTCTAGAGGGAAGGCACAAATTTTGCTGTCACCCAGCCCAATCCAGACGTGTATTGGGGCCAGGTTTCAGGCAAATAGAGCAGTACGTGCAGAGAAATGTTCACTCTCTAAAAGTGGCATTTCTAAAATAGTAAAGTTAAATCCAACCTCACCAGTAAGTAGGATTTTCAATAAATAAATAAAGCTACTCCTCTCCGATATGGAATTACCAAATAAAAAGTATAGGGGAATACACAGAGCTAACCTATGAGAGGGGTAGACCTCACAGTAGTGAAAAATGAAATAGACTGTTTGGTACTTACAGGACACGCGAACCACCAAAGTACATATCTTATTTTTTACTTACATAGCATCATGCACCTAGGACTACCTAGGGCCTACCTTAGGTGTAAATTATATGTAATAAAAGGGGAGTTTAAGGCTTGGCAAGTAGGCTGGGACTCCCCTGGGAGACCCCTGAGTCTATGCCCAGAACCATAACTCTGCCAGTCGAGTACTTACCTAAAAGCCGATAACTCACGTTTCTTCCATAGGCTAAAATTTCGTTGTTTCACTTGGAAATTCTTCTAAGTGGTGTGGAGTTTTGGAACTTTAAAATATTCATCTAAAATCAGCCGAACAACGAATTCTGATTTACTCACCTGTTATCAGGAGAGACCTCAGTGCTGCATCTTGGAGCTCAGTACTGACCCTGAAAAGTAATTTTAACCGTACTTACCAGTAACTCGAATTTCCTTCCATGGGATATCATTGCCTGCTTTTTGCTGAAAATTTTCTAAGTGTCGATTTTTGAAACTTACAAATATTCTTTAAAAATCGTACCAACTGTGAAAACGTAATTGTTTACCTGTTTTAGATAGATGTCCCAGTACTGAGCCTAGGAGCCCAGCACTGGATTACAAAAGTAACGAGAATGTACTTTACCCGTAACTTGAATTTTCTTCCATAGGAAACCATTGACTGTTTTTCTGTGAAATTTCTTCTAAGTGTCGATTTTGCAAACATGTAAATATTCCTTAAAAATCGCCTGTATAACTTAAACGCAGTTTCTCACCTGCTTACAGGTGGTACAGTAGTGCTGGATCTAGGATCCAACACTGACCTAGAAAAAGGAACCATAACCCCACTTACCTGCTAAGTGAATTTCCTTCCATAGGATAACATTGGTAATTTGATCAGCAAAAGTTTTTAAGTGTCAACTTGTAAAATAGCAAAATATTGCTTAAAAATCACAACAGTAACTAAAACGAATTTACTCACTTGTTTCCAAGAACTGTCCCAGGACTGAATCTAGGATCCAGTCCTGGATTTAGAAAAGTAATCCTGAAAGTAATTAATTGCATATAACTTAAAATTCCCATTGAGCTCAATGTATTATTGTGATTCAAATTGTGTTGCCTATTGCAATAAACTGTAACTATGACCTGCAAAAGTCAATTGCCTATTGCAAAGTATTTAACTAAAGCATCTCATTCTGAGAAAGTATATTTTGATACCTATTGTTGGTTCTAAAATAAAACAACAATATCTTTTGTATGCAAACCAATGGCCTAGAGTTCAGTTCTTGAGTGTGTGAGACCATTTGCTGACTGAGTGTGTACAACAAATGTTTTACACTGTACTCTGATACTGCCTTACTGCTCGGCAAGCTACCACTTTAGAGAGTAAGGTTATATCTAACTCGAGCCTCTGCCAAACCTCTGGGGACTGGGGACTCTGTGCACACTGTACCTATTTGGGAACAGTATATACAGAGCCACTTTCTCACAGTAGTGATAAAGTGATTAGAGTCCTAAGGCCAACATAAAGATACAGCAAAACGTGAGGTGAAAAGCAAAAAGGTTGCTGGTAGGCCACCTTAAGGATGCCAGGTCTACCAAAAACTGAACTAAGGATAACATGAGTAAAACATCAGGTTTCTCTACTGCATTTGGTGAGACAAGTGGGCCTTCTTTTATCTTCCATTCAAGCAATCTTTGACAGACCCCTTTATTATAGAGCTTTTCAAGGATTAAAGATAAGGCACTTACAAAGGAGTCCCAAATACTCAGAGATGGTTGACTTCTGTAATATGGGTCGTAGACTAAAAGCAGCGCAAAAACAGAGTGCAACAGGGTCCAAAAAACTTGAGTGCCACAAGGGAGTTTGAATGCAAGCGTATCCTTTTACAGATCCAGAGATGTACTCATGCAATTTTTGTTTTTAGGACAGAACGTGCATGATGAAAAAAACATTGTTTTTAAAAAGCGCATTGCAGAATATCAGTACTTTGATGTGGGAAAACTTCAAAACTTTCAAACAAAATATTTGTAGGCAGCTTACAGCAAGTTGTTGTGGCCGAGTGGTTAAGGCGATGGACTCGAAATCCATTGGGGTATCCCCGCGCAGGTTCGAATCCTGCCAACAACGAGAATCTTTTTATTATTGGCTACAATTTCAGAAGTTAACCTTTAGTATTTCTTCCATTTCAGTTTTATAAATAGGTGGCTTATTTTTGTGTCACTATTGCCTCTCCACATATTTGTTATCGCTATCTCTTTCATGTCTTTGCTACACCTCATTCCTACTTTAGCACTGGTGTAAACGCTTCAAATTATTATACCGTTGCTCTCTCATTCATACCTGCGCATGCACTTGAAAGTTACTTTACCAATAAAAGACGCAAAGAGAGAAATAGAACAAAAGTGCTGGCTGGATTGGCAAACACACTTCATAAAACTGCATTTTCTTTTTTATTCTCCCCCGTGTTACATGCTTAACCTCCCCATGTGTAATTTCTTTTAACCTGCTGTCCCAGGAAGAGAATTTCATCTACTGGCTCTTTCTGTGTTTTTTTCCCTAGTCTGTCTTTCCCATTTCTTAGCTGTGTAACTGTTCCTTTACGCGCTCTATTTAAACGCCATCAATCTCATTTGAGCTCCTTGCTCCCGCTTCTGTTTTCTCCACCTCTCATACTGCCAGTTCTCTCTTTCTCTGTGGTTGGTGGCTACTTTCCTGAGCTTCCGAAGCCACGTGGTTCCTGCCTCTTGTTGTCAGACTTGAATTGGAAAAGGAACCATATTAACAAGCCTTTACCACTCACACAGCGCGGAAGTTTATACTTTAATTCAGTGAGCTAAGAAAAGCATGTTGTGGGTCCCCTACGAGCCATGGTGCTTGCTTCATCATGATTTGGCACCAGTCATTAGCCGCAGCTCTGCTAATGAGCCACTGAGGTCAGTTTCAATATTTACTCAAAAACATAACCATGCAGCCCACCCCTCAACTGTGTATTTATCTTGCTTTTCTGCTGTTCGTGTGATTAGCTGGGAGGAGCTCACGGCGACATCCTCCCTATAAAAGTGTAGATGGATCACTCTCTAACTCTTTCTTGCTTCACATACAAATGGCTTGAAAGGTGCAGGGAAGATGCAGGTCTAATAGACAGAATAGAAGGTCTGTGCCAGGTGGGTTTCTCTGCATTGGTGTCCCATCACAGGTCCGCAAGTGTAATGTGTGATCTTTGACTCCTGGCATTTCACAAGCAGGCGGCCAGGAAACGGTTTCAGCCTATCAACCACTGAGGAGACGCAGCCTCTGAATGAGGAATGAGGAAGCAATGAATACATCCAGCCTATCACAGGAATAGCCCTGAGTGTTCCGAATTATAAATTCTCCATGTCACTGTATGTAGTTGAGCCCAAGTAGCTCGCCGTGATCGTATAGTGGATAGTACTCTGCGTTGTGGCCGCAGCAACCTCGGTTTGAATCCGAGTCACGGCATTGTGGTTGGCAATGTCACGGCAGTTGGGTGTTATTTTTACAGAATTAGCAAATGTGCCAGTGGTTTTTGTAAAATGTCTATTAAAAACAGATCCTTTCAAATATTTAAACCATCTAACAACAAATGATTTAAACTCGCATGATTATAAGCTGTAGCTATAATGTATTTACTTACATAAATTATCGTTCTTGAACCTATTGGGGGTGGAGGGGGAGCGGAGCTCACCCCCCAGGTGCAGTTGAGTGACCTGTGTTGTGGCTCTCTAGAGGGAAGGCACAAATGTTGCTGTCACCCAGCCCAATCCAGACGTGTATTGGGGCCAGGTTTCAGGCAAATAGAGCAGTAAGTGCAGAGAAATGTTCACTCTCTAAAAGTGGCATTTCTAAAATAGTAAAGTTAAATCCAACCTCACCAGTAAGTAGGATTTTCAATAAATAAATAAAGCTACTCCTCTCCGATATGGAATTACCAAATAAAAAGTATAGGGGAATACACAGAGCTAACCTATGAGAGGGGTAGACCTCACGGTAGTGAAAAATGAAATAGACTGTTTGGTACTTACAGGACACGCGAACCACCAAAGTACATATCTTATTTTTTACTTACATAGCATCATGCACCGAGGACTACCTAGGGCCTACCTTAGGTGTAATTTATATGTAATAAAAGGGGAGTTTAAGGCTTGGCAAGTAGGCTGCGACTCCCCTGGGAGACCCCTGAGTCTATGCCCAGAACCATAACTCTGCCAGTCGAGTACTTACCTAAAAGCCGATAACTCACTTTTCTTCCATAGGCTAAAATTTCGTTGTTTCACTTGGAAATTCTTCTAAGTGGTGTGGAGTTTTGGAACTTTAAAATATTCATCTAAAATCAGCCGAACAACGAATTCTGATTTACTCACCTGTTATCAGGAGAGGCCTCAGTGCTGCATCTTGGAGCTCAGTACTGACCCTGAAAAGTAATTTTAACCGTACTTACCAGTAACTCGAATTTCCTTCCATGGGATATCATTGCCTGCTTTCTGCTGAAAATTTTCTAAGTGTCGATTTTTGAAACTTACAAATATTCTTTAAAAATCGTACCAACTGTGAAAACGTAATTGTTTACCTGTTTTAGATAGATGTCCCAGTACTGAGCCTAGGAGCCCAGCACTGGATTACAAAAGTAACGAGAATGTACTTTACCCGTAACTTGAATTTTCTTCCATAGGAAACCATTGACTGTTTTTCTGTGAAATTTCTTCTAAGTGTCGATTTTGCAAACATGTAAATATTCCTTAAAAATCGCCTGTATAACTTAAACGCAGTTTCTCACCTGCTTACAGGTGGTACAGTAGTGCTGGATCTAGGATCCAACACTGACCTAGAAAAAGGAACCATAACCCCACTTACCTGCTAAGTGAATTTCCTTCCATAGGATAACATTGGTAATTTGATCAGCAAAAGTTTCTAAGTGTCAACTTGTAAAATAGCAAAATATTGCTTAAAAATCACAACAGTAACTAAAACGAATTTACTCACTTGTTTCCAAGAACTGTCCCAGGACTGAATCTAGGATCCAGTCCTGGATTTAGAAAAGTAATCCTGAAAGTAATTAATTGCATATAACTTAACATTCCCATTGAGCTCAATGTATTATTGTGATTCAAATTGTGTTGCCTATTGCAATAAACTGTAACTATGACCTGCAAAAGTCAATTGCCTATTGCAAAGTATTTAACTAAAGCATCTCATTCTGAGAAAGTATATTTTGATACCTATTGTTGGTTCTAAAATAAAACAACAATATCTTTTGTATGCAAACCAATGGCCTAGAGTTCAGTTCTTGAGTGTGTGAGACCATTTGCTGACTGAGTGTGTACAACAAATGTTTTACACTGTACTCTGATACTGCCTTACTGCTCGGCAAGCTACCACTTTAGAGAGTAAGGTTATATCTAACTCGAGCCTCTGCCAAACCTCTGGGGACTGGGGACTCTGTGCACACTGTACCTATTTGGGAACAGTATATACAGAGCCACTTTCTCACAGTAGTGATAAAGTGATTAGAGTCCTAAGGCCAACATAAAGATACAGCAAAACGTGAGGTGAAAAGCAAAAAGGATGCTGGTAGGCCACCTTAAGGATGCCAGGTCTACCAAAAACTGAACTAAGGATAACATGAGTAAAACATCAGGTTTCTCTACTGCATTTGGTGAGACAAGTGGGCCTTCTTTTATCTTCCATTCAAGCAATCTTTGACAGACCCCTTTATTATAGAGCTTTTCAAGGATTAAAGATAAGGCACTTACAAAGGAGTCCCAAATACTCAGAGATGGTTGACTTCTGTAATATGGGTCGTAGACTAAAAGCAGCGCAAAAACAGAGTGCAACAGGGTCCAAAAAACTTGAGTGCCACAAGGGAGTTTGAATGCAAGCGTATCCTTTTACAGATCCAGAGATGTACTCATGCAATTTTTGTTTTTAGGACAGAACGTGCATGATGAAAAAAAACATTGTTTTTAAAAAGCGCATTGCAGAATATCAGTACTTTGATGTGGGAAAACTTCAAAACTTTCAAACAAAATATTTGTAGGCAGCTTACAGCAAGTTGTTGTGGCCGAGTGGTTAAGGCGATGGACTCGAAATCCATTGGGGTATCCCCGCGCAGGTTCGAATCCTGCCAACAACGAGAATCTTTTTATTATCGGCTACAATTTCAGAAGTTAACCTTTAGTATTTCTTCCATTTCAGTTTTATAAATAGGTGGCTTATTTTTGTGTCACTATTGCCTCTCCACATATTTGTTATCGCTACCTCTTTCATGTCTTTGCTACACCTCATTCCTACTTTAGCACTGGTGTAAACGCTTCAAATTATTATACCGTTGCTCTCTCATTCATACCTGCGCATGCAATTGAAAGTTACTTTACCAATAAAAGACGCAAAGAGAGAAATAGAACAAAAGTGCTGGCTGGATTGGCAAACACACTTCATAAAACTGCATTTTCTTTTTTATTCTCCCCCGTGTTACATGCTTAACCTCCCCATGTGTAATTTCTTTTAACCTGCTGTCCCAGGAAGAGAATTTCATCTACTGGCTCTTTCTGTGTTTTTTTCCCTAGTCTGTCTTTCCCATTTCTTAGCTGTGTAACTGTTCCTTTACGCGCTCTATTTAAACGCCATCAATCTCATTTGAGCTCCTTGCTCCCGCTTCTGTTTTCTCCACCTCTCATACTGCCAGTTCTCTCTTTCTCTGTGGTTGGTGGCTACTTTCCTGAGCTTCCGAAGCCACGTGGTTCCTGCCTCTTGTTGTCAGACTTGAATTGGAAAAGGAACCATATTAACAAGCCTTTACCAGTCACACACGGCGGAAGTTTATACTTTAATTCAGTGAGCTAAGAAAAGCATGTTGTGGGTCCCCTACGAGCCATGGTGCTTGCTTCATCATGATTTGGCACCAGTCATTAGCCGCAGCTCTGCTAATGAGCCACTGAGGTCAGTTTCAATATTTACTCAAAAACATAACCATGCAGCCCACCCCTCAACTGTGTATTTATCTTGCTTTTCTGCTGTTCGTGTGATTAGCTGGGAGGAGCTCACGGCGACATCCTCCCTATAAAAGTGTAGATGGATCACTCTCTAACTCTTTCTTGCTTCACATACAAATGGCTTGAAAGGTGCAGGGAAGATGCAGGTCTAATAGACAGAATAGAAGGTCTGTGCCAGGTGGGTTTCTCTGCATTGGTGTCCCATCACAGGTCCGCAAGTGTAATGTGTGATCTTTGACTCCTGGCATTTCACAAGCAGGCGGCCAGGAAACGGTTTCAGCCTATCAACCACTGAGGAGACGCAGCCTCTGAATGAGGAATGAGGAAGCAATGAATACATCCAGCCTATCACAGGAATAGCCCTGAGTGTTCCGAATTATAAATTCTCCATGTCACTGTATGTCGTTGAGCCCAAGTAGCTCGCCGTGATCGTATAGTGGATAGTACTCTGCGTTGTGGCCGCAGCAACCTCGGTTTGAATCCGAGTCACGGCATTGTGGTTGGCAATGTCACGGCAGTTGGGTGTTATTTTTACAGAATTAGCAAATGTGCCAGTGTTTTTTGTAAAATGTCTATTAAAAACAGATCCTTTCAAATATTTAAACCATCTAACAACAAATGATTTAAACTCGCATGATTATAAGCTGTAGCTATAATGTATTTACTTACATAAATTATCGTTCTTGAACCTATTGGGGGTGGAGGGGGAGCGGAGCTCACCCCCCAGGTGCAGTTGAGTGACCTGTGTTGTGGCTCTCTAGAGGGAAGGCACAAATTTTGCTGTCACCCAGCCCAATCCAGACGTGTATTGGGGCCAGGTTTCAGGCAAATAGAGCAGTAAGTGCAGAGAAATGTTCACTCTCTAAAAGTGGCATTTCTAAAATAGTAAAGTTAAATCCAACCTCACCAGTAAGTAGGATTTTCAATAAATAAATAAAGCTACTCCTCTCCGATATGGAATTACCAAATAAAAAGTATAGGGGAATACACAGAGCTAACCTATGAGAGGGGTAGACCTCACGGTAGTGAAAAATGAAATAGACTGTTTGGTACTTACAGGACACGCGAACCACCAAAGTACATATCTTATTTTTTACTTACATAGCATCATGCACCTAGGACTACCTAGGGCCTACCTTAGGTGTAAATTATATGTAATAAAAGGGGAGTTTAAGGCTTGGCAAGTAGGCTGCGACTCCCCTGGGAGACCCCTGAGTCTATGCCCAGAACCATAACTCTGCCAGTCGAGTACTTACCTAAAAGCCGATAACTCACTTTTCTTCCATAGGCTAAAATTTCGTTGTTTCACTTGGAAATTCTTCTAAGTGGTGTGGAGTTTTGGAACTTTAAAATATTCATCTAAAATCAGCCGAACAACGAATTCTGATTTACTCACCTGTTATCAGGAGAGGCCTCAGTGCTGCATCTTGGAGCTCAGTACTGACCCTGAAAAGTAATTTTAACCGTACTTACCAGTAACTCGAATTTCCTTCCATGGGATATCATTGCCTGCTTTCTGCTGAAAATTTTCTAAGTGTCGATTTTTGAAACTTACAAATATTCTTTAAAAATCGTATCAACTGTGAAAACGTAATTGTTTACCTGTTTTAGATAGATGTCCCAGTACTGAGCCTAGGAGCCCAGCACTGGATTACAAAAGTAACGAGAATGTACTTTACCCGTAACTTGAATTTTCTTCCATAGGAAACCATTGACTGTTTTTCTGTGAAATTTCTTCTAAGTGTCGATTTTGCAAACATGTAAATATTCCTTAAAAATCGCCTGTATAACTTAAACGCAGTTTCTCACCTGCTTACAGGTGGTACAGTAGTGCTGGATCTAGGATCCAACACTGACCTAGAAAAAGGAACCATAACCCCACTTACCTGCTAAGTGAATTTCCTTCCATAGGATAACATTGGTAATTTGATCAGCAAAAGTTTCTAAGTGTCAACTTGTAAAATAGCAAAATATTGCTTAAAAATCACAACAGTAACTAAAACGAATTTACTCACTTGTTTCCAAGAACTGTCCCAGGACTGAATCTAGGATCCAGTCCTGGATTTAGAAAAGTAATCCTGAAAGTAATTAATTGCATATAACTTAAAATTCCCATTGAGCTCAATGTATTATTGTGATTCAAATTGTGTTGCCTATTGCAATAAACTGTAACTATGACCTGCAAAAGTCAATTGCCTATTGCAAAGTATTTAACTAAAGCATCTCATTCTGAGAAAGTATATTTTGATACCTATTGTTGGTTCTAAAATAAAACAACAATATCTTTTGTATGCAAACCAATGGCCTAGAGTTCAGTTCTTGAGTGTGTGAGACCATTTGCTGACTGAGTGTGTACAACAAATGTTTTACACTGTACTCTGATACTGCCTTACTGCTCGGCAAGCTACCACTTTAGAGAGTAAGGTTATATCTAACTTTAGCCTCTGCCAAACCTCTGGGGACTGGGGACTCTGTGCACACTGTACCTATTTGGGAACAGTATATACAGAGCCACTTTCTCACAGTAGTGATAAAGTGATTAGAGTGCTAAGGCCAACATAAAGATACAGCAAAACGTGAGGTGAAAAGCAAAAAGGTTGCTGGTAGGCCACCTTAAGGATGCCAGGTCTACCAAAAACTGAACTAAGGATAACATGAGTAAAACATCAGGTTTCTCTACTGCATTTGGTGAGACAAGTGGGCCTTCTTTTATCTTCCATTCAAGCAATCTTTGACAGACCCCTTTATTATAGAGCTTTTCAAGGATTAAAGATAAGGCACTTACAAAGGAGTCCCAAATACTCAGAGATGGTTGACTTCTGTAATATGGGTCGTAGACTAAAAGCAGCGCAAAAACAGAGTGCAACAGGGTCCAAAAAACTTGAGTGCCACAAGGGAGTTTGAATGCAAGCGTATCCTTTTACAGATCCAGAGATGTACTCATGCAATTTTTGTTTTTAGGACAGAACGTGCATGATGAAAAAAAACATTGTTTTTAAAAAGCGCATTGCAGAATATCAGTACTTTGATGTGGGAAAACTTCAAAACTTTCAAACAAAATATTTGTAGGCAGCTTACAGCAAGTTGTTGTGGCCGAGTGGTTAAGGCGATGGACTCGAAATCCATTGGGGTATCCCCGCGCAGGTTCGAATCCTGCCAACAACGAGAATCTTTTTATTATCGGCTACAATTTCAGAAGTTAACCTTTAGTATTTCTTCCATTTCAGTTTTATAAATAGGTGGCTTATTTTTGTGTCACTATTGCCTCTCCACATATTTGTTATCGCTACCTCTTTCATGTCTTTGCTACACCTCATTCCTACTTTAGCACTGGTGTAAACGCTTCAAATTATTATACCGTTGCTCTCTCATTCATACCTGCGCATGCAATTGAAAGTTACTTTACCAATAAAAGACGCAAAGAGAGAAATAGAACAAAAGTGCTGGCTGGATTGGCAAACACACTTCATAAAACTGCATTTTCTTTTTTATTCTCCCCCGTGTTACATGCTTAACCTCCCCATGTGTAATTTCTTTTAACCTGCTGTCCCAGGAAGAGAATTTCATCTACTGGCTCTTTCTGTGTTTTTTTCCCTAGTCTGTCTTTCCCATTTCTTAGCTGTGTAACTGTTCCTTTACGCGCTCTATTTAAACGCCATCAATCTCATTTGAGCTCCTTGCTCCCGCTTCTGTTTTCTCCACCTCTCATACTGCCAGTTCTCTCTTTCTCTGTGGTTGGTGGCTACTTTCCTGAGCTTCCGAAGCCACGTGGTTCCTGCCTCTTGTTGTCAGACTTGAATTGGAAAAGGAACCATATTAACAAGCCTTTACCACTCACACACGGCGGAAGTTTATACTTTAATTCAGTGAGCTAAGAAAAGCATGTTGTGGGTCCCCTACGAGCCATGGTGCTTGCTTCATCATGATTTGGCACCAGTCATTAGCCGCAGCTCTGCTAATGAGCCACTGAGGTCAGTTTCAATATTTACTCAAAAACATAACCATGCAGCCCACCCCTCAACTGTGTATTTATCTTGCTTTTCTGCTGTTCGTGTGATTAGCTGGGAGGAGCTCACGGCGACATCCTCCCTATAAAAGTGTAGATGGATCACTCTCTAACTCTTTCTTGCTTCACATACAAATGGCTTGAAAGGTGCAGGGAAGATGCAGGTCTAATAGACAGAATAGAAGGTCTGTGCCAGGTGGGTTTCTCTGCATTGGTGTCCCATCACAGGTCCGCAAGTGTAATGTGTGATCTTTGACTCCTGGCATTTCACAAGCAGGCGGCCAGGAAACGGTTTCAGCCTATCAACCACTGAGGAGACGCAGCCTCTGAATGAGGAATGAGGAAGCAATGAATACATCCAGCCTATCACAGGAATAGCCCTGAGTGTTCCGAATTATAAATTCTCCATGTCACTGTATGTCGTTGAGCCCAAGTAGCTCGCCGTGATCGTATAGTGGATAGTACTCTGCGTTGTGGCCGCAGCAACCTCGGTTTGAATCCGAGTCACGGCATTGTGGTTGGCAATGTCACGGCAGTTGGGTGTTATTTTTACAGAATTAGCAAATGTGCCAGTGGTTTTTGTAAAATGTCTATTAAAAACAGATCCTTTCAAATATTTAAACCATCTAACAACAAATGATTTAAACTCGCATGATTATAAGCTGTAGCTATAATGTATTTACTTACATAAATTATCGTTCTTGAACCTATTGGGGGTGGAGGGGGAGCGGAGCTCACCCCCCAGGTGCAGTTGAGTGACCTGTGTTGTGGCTCTCTAGAGGGAAGGCACAAATTTTGCTGTCACCCAGCCCAATCCAGACGTGTATTGGGGCCAGGTTTCAGGCAAATAGAGCAGTAAGTGCAGAGAAATGTTCACTCTCTAAAAGTGGCATTTCTAAAATAGTAAAGTTAAATCCAACCTCACCAGTAAGTAGGATTTTCAATAAATAAATAAAGCTACTCCTCTCCGATATGGAATTACCAAATAAAAAGTATAGGGGAATACACAGAGCTAACCTATGAGAGGGGTAGACCTCACGGTAGTGAAAAATGAAATAGACTGTTTGGTACTTACAGGACACGCGAACCACCAAAGTACATATCTTATTTTTTACTTACATAGCATCATGCACCTAGGACTACCTAGGGCCTACCTTAGGTGTAAATTATATGTAATAAAAGGGGAGTTTAAGGCTTGGCAAGTAGGCTGCGACTCCCCTGGGAGACCCCTGAGTCTATGCCCAGAACCATAACTCTGCCAGTCGAGTACTTACCTAAAAGCCGATAACTCACTTTTCTTCCATAGGCTAAAATTTCGTTGTTTCACTTGGAAATTCTTCTAAGTGGTGTGGAGTTTTGGAACTTTAAAATATTCATCTAAAATCAGCCGAACAACGAATTCTGATTTACTCACCTGTTATCAGGAGAGGCCTCAGTGCTGCATCTTGGAGCTCAGTACTGACCCTGAAAAGTAATTTTAACCGTACTTACCAGTAACTCGAATTTCCTTCCATGGGATATCATTGCCTGCTTTCTGCTGAAAATTTTCAAAGTGTCGATTTTTGAAACTTACAAATATTCTTTAAAAATCGTACCAACTGTGAAAACGTAATTGTTTACCTGTTTTAGATAGATGTCCCAGTACTGAGCCTAGGAGCCCAGCACTGGATTACAAAAGTAACGAGAATGTACTTTACCCGTAACTTGAATTTTCTTCCATAGGAAACCATTGACTGTTTTTCTGTGAAATTTCTTCTAAGTGTCGATTTTGCAAACATGTAAATATTCCTTAAAAATCGCCTGTATAACTTAAACGCAGTTTCTCACCTGCTTACAGGTGGTACAGTAGTGCTGGATCTAGGATCCAACACTGACCTAGAAAAAGGAACCATAACCCCACTTACCTGCTAAGTGAATTTCCTTCCATAGGATAACATTGGTAATTTGATCAGCAAAAGTTTCTAAGTGTCAACTTGTAAAATAGCAAAATATTGCTTAAAAATCACAACAGTAACTAAAACGAATTTACTCACTTGTTTCCAAGAACTGTCCCAGGACTGAATCTAGGATCCAGTCCTGGATTTAGAAAAGTAATCCTGAAAGTAATTAATTGCATATAACTTAAAATTCCCATTGAGCTCAATGTATTATTGTGATTCAAATTGTGTTGCCTATTGCAATAAACTGTAACTATGACCTGCAAAAGTCAATTGCCTATTGCAAAGTATTTAACTAAAGCATCTCATTCTGAGAAAGTATATTTTGATACCTATTGTTGGTTCTAAAATAAAACAACAATATCTTTTGTATGCAAACCAATGGCCTAGAGTTCAGTTCTTGAGTCTGTGAGACCATTTGCTGACTGAGTGTGTACAACAAATGTTTTACACTGTACTCTGATACTGCCTTACTGCTCGGCAAGCTACCACTTTAGAGAGTAAGGTTATATCTAACTTTAGCCTCTGCCAAACCTCTGGGGACTGGGGACTCTGTGCACACTGTACCTATTTGGGAACAGTATATACAGAGCCACTTTCTCACAGTAGTGATAAAGTGATTAGAGTGCTAAGGCCAACATAAAGATACAGCAAAACGTGAGGTGAAAAGCAAAAAGGTTGCTGGTAGGCCACCTTAAGGATGCCAGGTCTACCAAAAACTGAACTAAGGATAACATGAGTAAAACATCAGGTTTCTCTACTGCATTTGGTGAGACAAGTGGGCCTTCTTTTATCTTCCATTCAAGCAATCTTTGACAGACCCCTTTATTATAGAGCTTTTCAAGGATTAAAGATAAGGCACTTACAAAGGAGTCCCAAATACTCAGAGATGGTTGACTTCTGTAATATGGGTCGTAGACTAAAAGCAGCGCAAAAACAGAGTGCAACAGGGTCCAAAAAACTTGAGTGCCACAAGAGAGTTTGAATGCAAGCGTATCCTTTTACAGATCCAGAGATATACTCATGCAATTTTTGTTTTTAGGACAGAACGTGCATGATGAAAAAAACATTGTTTTTAAAAAGCGCATTGCAGAATATCAGTACTTTGATGTGGGAAAACATCAAAACTTTCAAACAAAATATTTGTAGGCAGCTTACAGCAAGTTGTTGTGGCCGAGTGGTTAAGGCGATGGACTCGAAATCCATTGGGGTATTCCCGCGCAGGTTCGAATCCTGCCAACAACGAGAATCTTTTTATTATCGGCTACAATTTCAGAAGTTAACCTTTAGTATTTCTTCCATTTCAGTTTTATAAATAGGTGGCTTATTTTTGTGTCACTATTGCCTCTCCACATATTTGTTATCGCTACCTCTTTCATGTCTTTGCTACACCTCATTCCTACTTTAGCACTGGTGTAAACGCTTCAAATTATTATACCGTTGCTCTCTCATTCATACCTGCGCATGCACTTGAAAGTTACTTTACCAATAAAAGACGCAAAGAGAGAAATAGAACAAAAGTGCTGGCTGGATTGGCAAACACACTTCATAAAACTGCATTTTCTTTTTATTCTCCCCCGTGTTACATGCTTAACCTCCCCATGTGTAATTTCTCTTAACCTGCTGTCCCAGGAAGAGAATTTCATCTACAGGCTCTTTCTGTGTTTTTTTCCCTAGTCTGTCTTTCCCATTTCTTAGCTGTGTAACTGTTCCTTTACGCGCTCTATTTAAACGCCATCAATCTCATTTGAGCTCCTTGCTCCCGCTTCTGTTTTCTCCACCTCTCATACTGCCAGTTCTCTCTTTCTCTGTGGTTGGTGGCTACTTTCCTGAGCTTCCGAAGCCACGTGGTTCCTGCCTCTTGTTGTCAGACTTGAATTGGAAAAGGAACCATATTAACAAGCCTTTACCACTCACACACGGCGGAAGTTTATACTTTAATTCAGTGAGCTAAGAAAAGCGTGTTGTGGGTCCCCTACGAGCCATGGTGCTTGCTTCATCATGATTTGGCACCAGTCATTAGCCGCAGCTCTGCTAATGAGCCACTGAGGTCAGTTTCAATATTTACTCAAAAACATAACCATGCAGCCCACCCCTCAACTGTGTATTTATCTTGCTTTTCTGCTGTTCGTGTGATTAGCTGGGAGGAGCTCACGGCGACATCCTCCCTATAAAAGTGTAGATGGATCACTCTCTAACTCTTTCTTGCTTCACATACAAATGGCTTGAAAGGTGCAGGGAAGATGCAGGTCTAATAGACAGAATAGAAGGTCTGTGCCAGGTGGGTTTCTCTGCATTGGTGTCCCATCACAGGTCCGCAAGTGTAATGTGTGATCTTTGACTCCTGGCATTTCACAAGCAGGCGGCCAGGAAACGGTTTCAGCCTATCAACCACTGAGGAGACGCAGCCTCTGAATGAGGAATGAGGAATGAGGAAGCAATGAATACATCCAGCCTATCACAGGAACAGCCCTGAGTGTTCCGAATTATAAATTCTCCATGTCACTGTATGTCGTTGAGCCCAAGTAGCTCGCCGTGATCGTATAGTGGTTAGTACTCTGTGTTGTGGCCGCAGCAACCTTGGTTCGAATCCGAGTCACGGCATTGTGGTTGGCAATGTCACGGCAGTTGGGTGTTAATTTTACAGAATTAGCAAATGTACCAGTGGTTTTTGTAAAATGTCTATTAAAAACAGATCCTTTCAAATATTTAAACCATCTAACAACAAATGATTTAAACTCGCATGATTATAAGCTGTAGCTATAATGTATTTACTTACATAAATTATCGTTCTTGAACCTATTGGGGGTGGAGGGGGAGCGGAGCTCACCCCCCAGGTGCAGTTGAGTGACCTGTGTTGTGGCTCTCTAGAGGGAAGGCACAAATTTTGCTGTCACCCAGCCCAATCCAGACGTGTATTGGGGCCAGGTTTCAGGCAAATAGAGCAGTAAGTGCAGAGAAATGTTCACTCTCTAAAAGTGGCATTTCTAAAATAGTAAAGTTAAATCCAACCTCACCAGTAAGTAGGATTTTCAATAAATAAATAAAGCTACTCCTCTCCGATATGGAATTACCAAATAAAAAGTATAGGGGAATACACAGAGCTAACCTATGAGAGGGGTAGACCTCACAGTAGTGAAAAATGAAATAGACTGTTTGGTACTTACAGGCGACGCGAACCACCAAAGTACATATCTTATGTTTTACTTACATAGCATCATGCACCTAGGACTACCTAGGGCCTACCTTAGGTGTAAATTATATGTAATAAAAGGGGAGTTTAAGGCTTGGCAAGTAGGCTGGGACTCCCCTGGGAGACCCCTGAGTCTATGCCCAGAACCATAACTCTGCCAGTCGAGTACTTACCTAAAAGCCGATAACTCACTTTTCTTCCATAGGCTAACATTGAGTGGTTTCACTTGGAAATTCTTCTAAGTGGTGTGGAGTTTTGGAACTTTAAAATATTCATCTAAAATCAGCCGAACAACGAATTCTGATTTACTCACCTGTTATCAGGAGAGACCTCAGTGCTGCATCTTGGAGCTCAGTACTGACCCTGAAAAGTAATTTTAACCGTACTTACCAGTAACTCGAATTTCCTTCCATGGGATATCATTGCCTGCTAGTTGCTGAAAATTTTCTAAGTGTCGATTTTTGAAACTTACAAATATTCTTTAAAAATCGTACCAACTGTGAAAACGTAATTGTTTACCTGTTTTAGATAGATGTCCCAGTACTGAGCCTAGGAGCCCAGCACTGGATTACAAAAGTAACGAGAACGTACTTTACCCGTAACTTGAATTTTCTTCCATAGGAAACCATTGACTGTTTTTCTGTGAAATTTCTTCTAAGTGTCGATTTTGCAAACATGTAAATATTCCTTAAAAATCGCCTGTATAACTTAAACGCAGTTTCTCAACTGCTTACAGGTGGTACAGTAGTGCTGGATCTAGGATCCAACACTGACCTAGAAAAAGGAACCATAACCCCACTTACCTGCTAAGTGAATTTCCTTCCATAGGATAACATTGGTAATTTGATCAGCAAAAGTTTCTAAGTGTCAACTTGTAAAATAGCAAAATATTGCTTAAAAATCACAACAGTAACTAAAACGAATTTACTCACTTGTTTCCAAGAACTGTCCCAGGACTGAATCTAGGATCCAGTCCTGGATTTAGGAAAGTAATCCTGAAAGTAATTAATTGCATATAACTTAAAATTCCCATTGAGCTCAATGTATTATTGTGATTCAAATTGTGTTGCCTATTGCAATAAACTGTAACTATGACCTGCAAAAGTCAATTGCCTATTGCAAAGTATTTAACTAAAGCATCTCATTCTGAGAAAGTATATTTTGATACCTATTGTTGGTTCTAAAATAAAACAACAATATCTTTTGTATGCAAACCAATGGCCTAGAGTTCAGTTCTTGAGTGTGTGAGACCATTTGCTGACTGAGTGTGTACAACAAATGTTTTACACTGTACTCTGATACTGCCTTACTGCTCGGCAAGCTACCACTTTAGAGAGTAAGGTTATATCTAACTTTAGCCTCTGCCAAACCTCTGGGGACTGGGGACTCTGTGCACACTGTACCTATTTGGGAACAGTATATACAGAGCCACTTTCTCACAGTAGTGATAAAGTGATTAGAGTCCTAAGGCCAACATAAAGATACAGCAAAACGTGAGGTGAAAAGCAAAAAGGTTGCTGGTAGGCCACCTTAAGGATGCCAGGTCTACCAAAAACTGAACTAAGGATAACATGAGTAAAACATCAGGTTTCTCTACTGCATTTGGTGAGACAAGTGGGCCTTCTTTTATCTTCCATTCAAGCAATCTTTGACAGACCCCTTTATTATAGAGCTTTTCAAGGATTAAAGATAAGGCACTTACAAAGGAGTCCCAAATACTCAGAGATGGTTGACTTCTGTAATATGGGTCGT
Organism: Triturus cristatus; assembly: GCF_964204655.1. Classification (NCBI taxonomy): domain Eukaryota; kingdom Metazoa; phylum Chordata; class Amphibia; order Caudata; family Salamandridae; genus Triturus; species Triturus cristatus. Next base: position 725,464,385 of record NC_140595.1, read on the forward strand.
AGACTAAAAGCAGCGCAAAAACAGAGTGCAACAGGGTCCAAAAAACTTGAGTGCCACAAGGGAGTTTGAATGCAAGCGTATCCTTTTACAGATCCAGAGATGTACTCATGCAATTTTTGTTTTTAGGACAGAACGTGCATGATGAAAAAAACATTGTTTTTCAAAAGCGCATTGCAGAATATCAGTACTTTGATGTGGGAAAACTTCAAAACTTTCAAACAAAATATTTGTAGGCAGCTTACAGCAAGTTGTTGTGGCCGAGTGGTTAAGGCGATGGACTCGAAATCCATTGGGGTATCCCCGCACAGGTTCGAATCCTGCCAACAACGAGAATCTTTTTATTATCGGCTACAATTTCAGAAGTTAACCTTTAGTATTTCTTCCATTTCAGTTTTATAAATAGGTGGCTTATTTTTGTGTCACTATTGCCTCTCCACATATTTGTTATCACTACCTCTTTCATTTCTTTGCTACACCTCATTCCTACTTTAGCACTGGTGTAAACGCTTCAAATTATTATACCGTTGCTCTCTCATTCATACCTGCGCATGCACTTGAAAGTTACTTTACCAATAAAAGACGCAAAGAGAGAAATAGAACAAAAGTGCTGGCTGGATTGGCAAACACACTTCATAAAACTGCATTTTCTTTTTTATTCTCCCACGTGTTACATGCTTAACCTCCCCATGTGTAATTTCTCTTAACCTGCTGTCCCAGGAAGAGAATTTCATCTACAGGCTCTTTCTGTGTTTTTTTCCCTAGTCTGTCTTTCCCATTTCTTAGCTGTGTAACTGTTCCTTTACGCGCTCTATTTAAACGCCATCAATCTCATTTGAGCTCCTTGCTCCCGCTTCTGTTTTCTCCACCTCTCATACTGCCAGTTCTCTCTTTCTCTGTGGTTGGTGGCTACTTTCCTGAGCTTCCGAAGCCACGTGGTTCCTGACTCTTGTTGTCAGACTTGAATTGGAAAAGGAACCATATTAACAAGCCTTTACCACTCACACACGGCGGAAGTTTATACTTTAATTCAGTGAGCTAAGAAAAGCGTGTTGTGGGTCCCCTACGAGCCATGGTGCTTGCTTCATCATGATTTGGCACCAGTCATTAGCCGCAGCTCTGCTAATGAGCCACTGAGGTCAGTTTCAATATTTACTCAAAAACATAAACATGCAGCCCACCCCTCAACTGTGTATTTATCTTGCTTTTCTGCTGTTCGTGTGATTAGCTGGGAGGAGCTCACGGCGACATCCTCCCTATAAAAGTGTAGATGGATCACTCTCTAACTCTTTCTTGCTTCACATACAAATGGCTTGAAAGGTGCAGGGAAGATGCAGGTCTAATAGACAGAATAGAAGGTCTGTGCCAGGTGGGTTTCTCTGCATTGGTGTCCCATCACAGGTCCGCAAGTGTAATGTGTGATCTTCGACTCCTGGCATTTCACAAGCAGGCGGCCAGGAAACGGTTTCAGCCTATCAACCACTGAGGAGACGCAGCCTCTGAATGAGGAATGAGGAATGAGGAATGAGGAAGCAATGAATATATCCAGCCTATCACAGGAACAGCCCTGAGTGTTCCGAATTATAAATTCTCCATGTCACTGTATGTCGTTGAGCCCAAGTAGCTCGCCGTGATCGTATAGTGGTTAGTACTCTGCGTTGTGGCCGCAGCAACCTTGGTTCGAATCCGAGTCACGGCATTGTGGTTGGCAATGTCACGGCAGTTGGGTGTTAATTTTACAGAATTAGCAAATGTACCAGTGGTTTTTGTAAAATGTCTATTAAAACAGATCCTTTCAAATATTTAAACCATCTAACAACAGATGATTTAAACTCGCATGATTATAAGCTGTAGCTATAATGTATTTACTTACATAAATTATCGTTCTTGAACCTATTGGGGGTGGAGGGGGAGCGGAGCTCACCCCCCAGGTGCAGTTGAGTGACCTGTGTTGTGGCTCTCTAGAGGGAAGGCACAAATTTTGCTGTCACCCAGCCCAATCCAGACGTGTATTGGGGCCAGGTTTCAGGCAAATAGAGCAGTAAGTGCAGAGAAATGTTCACTCTCTAAAAGTGGCATTTCTAAAATAGTAAAGTTAAATCCAACCTCACCAGTAAGTAGGATTTTCAATAAATAAATAAAGCTACTCCTCTCCGATATGGAATTACCAAATAAAAAGTATAGGGGAATACACAGAGCTAACCTATGAGAGGGGTAGACCTCACAGTAGTGAAAAATGAAATAGACTGTTTGGTACTTACAGGACACGCGAACCACCAAAGTACATATCTTATTTTTTACTTACATAGCATCATGCACCTAGGACTACCTAGGGCCTACCTTAGGTGTAAATTATATGTAATAAAAGGGGAGTTTAAGGCTTGGCAAGTAGGCTGGGACTCACCTGGGAGACCCCTGAGTCTATGCCCAGAACCATAACTCTGCCAGTCGAGTACTTACCTAAAAGCCGATAACTCACTTTTCTTCCATAGGCTAAAATTTCGTTGTTTCACTTGGAAATTCTTCTAAGTGGTGTGGAGTTTTGGAACATTAAAATATTCATCTAAAATCAGCCGAACAACGAATTCTGATTTACTCACCTGTTATCAGGAGAGACCTCAGTGCTGCATCTTGGAGCTCAGTACTGACCCTGAAAAGTAATTTTAACCGTACTTACCAGTAACTCGAATTTCCTTCCATGGGATATCATTGCCTGCTTTTTGCTGAAAATTTTCTAAGTGTCGATTTTTGAAACTTACAAATATTCTTTAAAAATCGTACCAACTGTGAAAACGTAATTGTTTACCTGTTTTAGATAGATGTCCCAGTACTGAGCCTAGGAGCCCAGCACTGGATTACAAAAGTAACGAGAATGTACTTTACCCGTAACTTGAATTTTCTTCCATAGGAAACCATTGACTGTTTTTCTGTGAAATTTCTTCTAAGTGTCGATTTTGCAAACATGTAAATATTCCTTAAAAATCGCCTGTATAACTTAAACGCAGTTTCTCACCTGCTTACAGGTGGTACAGTAGTGGTGGATCTAGGATCCAACACTGACCTAGAAAAAGGAACCATAACCCCACTTACCTGCTAAGTGAATTTCCTTCCATAGGATAACATTGGTAATTTGATCAGCAAAAGTTTCTAAGTGTCAACTTGTAAAATAGCAAAATATTGCTTAAAAATCACAACAGTAACTAAAACGAATTTACTCACTTGTTTCCAAGAACTGTCCCAGGACTGAATCTAGGATCCAGTCCTGGATTTAGGAAAGTAATCCTGAAAGTAATTAATTGCATATAACTTAAAATTCCCATTGAGCTCAATGTATTATTGTGATTCAAATTGTGTTGCCTATTGCAATAAACTGTAACTATGACCTGCAAAAGTCAATTGCCTATTGCAAAGTATTTAACTAAAGCATCTCATTCTGAGAAAGTATATTTTGATACCTATTGTTGGTTCTAAAATAAAACAACAATATCTTTTGTATGCAAACCAATGGCCTAGAGTTCAGTTCTTGAGTGTGTGAGACCATTTGCTGACTGAGTGTGTACAACAAATGTTTTACACTGTACTCTGATACTGCCTTACTGCTCGGCAAGCTACCACTTTAGAGAGTAAGGTTATATCTAACTTTAGCCTCTGCCAAACCTCTGGGGACTGGGGACTCTGTGCACACTGTACCTATTTGGGAACAGTATATACAGAGCCACTTTCTTACAGTAGTGATAAAGTGATTAGAGTCCTAAGGCCAACATAAAGATACAGCAAAACGTGAGGTGAAAAGCAAAAAGGTTGCTGGTAGGCCACCTTAAGGATGCCAGGTCTACCAAAAACTGAACTAAGGATAACATGAGTAAAACATCAGGTTTCTCTACTGCATTTGGTGAGACAAGTGGGCCTTCTTTTATCTTCCATTCAAGCAATCTTTGACAGACCCCTTTATTATAGAGCTTTTCAAGGATTAAAGATAAGGCACTTACAAAGGAGTCCCAAATACTCAGAGATGGTTGACTTCTGTAATATGGGTCGTAGACTAAAAGCAGCGCAAAAACAGAGTGCAACAGGGTCCAAAAAACTTGAGTGCCACAAGGGAGTTTGAATGCAAGTGTATCCTTTTACAGATCCAGAGATGTACTCATGCAATTTTTGTTTTTAGGACAGAACGTGCATGATGAAAAAAACATTGTTTTTAAAAAGCGCATTGCAGAATATCAGTACTTTGATGTGGGAAAACTTCAAAACTTTCAAACAAAATATTTGTAGGCAGCTTACAGCAAGTTGTTGTGGCCGAGTGGTTAAGGCGTTGGACTCGAAATCCATTGGGGTATCCCCGCGCAGGTTCGAATCCTGCTAACAACGAGAATCTTTTTATTATCGGCTACAATTTCAGAAGTTAACCTTTAGTATTTCTTCCATTTCAGTTTTATAAATAGGTGGCTTATTTTTGTGTCACTAGTGCCTCTCCACATATTTGTTATCGCTACCTCTTTCATTTCTTTGCTACATCTCATTCCTACATTAGCACTGGTGTAAACGCTTCAAATTATTATACCGTTGCTCTCTCATTCATACCTGCGCATGCACTTGAAAGTTACTTTACCAATAAAAGACGCAAAGAGAGAAATAGAACAAAAGTGCTGGCTGGATTGGCAAACACACTTCATAAAACTGCATTTTCTTTTTTATTCTCCCCCGTGTTACATGCTTAACCTCCCCATGTGTAATTTCTCTTAACCTGCTGTCCCAGGAAGAGAATTTCATCTACTGGCTCTTTCTGTGTTTTTTTCCCTAGTCTGTCTTTCCCATTTCTTAGCTGTGTAACTGTTCCTTTGCGCGCTCTATTTAAACGCCATCAATCTCATTTGAGCTCCTTGCTCCCGCTTCTGTTTTCTCCACCTCTCATACTGCCAGTTCTCTCTTTCTCTGTGGTTGGTGGCTACTTTCCTGAGCTTCCGAAGCCACGTGGTTCCTGCCTCTTGTTGTCAGACTTGAATTGGAAAAGGAACTATATTAACAAGCCTTTACCACTCACACACGGCGGAAGTTTATACTTTAATTCAGTGAGCTAAGAAAAGCGTGTTGTGGGTCCCCTACGAGCCATGGTGCTTGCTTCATCATGATTTGGCACCAGTCATTAGCCGCAGCTCTGCTAATGAGCCACTGAGGTCAGTTTCAATATTTACTCAAAAACATAACCATGCAGCCCACCCCTCAACTGTGTATTTATCTTGTTTTTCTGCTGTTCGTGTGATTAGCTGGGAGGAGCTCACGGCGACATCCTCCCTATAAAAGTGTAGATGGATCACTCTCTAACTCTTTCTTGCTACACATACAAATGGCTTGAAAGGTGCAGGGAAGATGCAGGTCTAATAGACAGAATAGAAGGTCTGTGCCAGGTGGGTTTCTCTGCATTGGTGTCCCATCACAGGTCCGCAAGTGTAATGTGTGATCTTTGACTCCTGGCATTTCACAAGCAGGCGGCCAGGAAACGGTTTCAGCCTATCAACCACTGAGGAGACGCAGCCTCTGAATGAGGAATGAGGAAGAAATGAATACATCCAGCCTATCACAGGAACAGCCCTGAGTGTTCCGAATTATAAATTCTCCATGTCACTGTATGTCGTTGAGCCCAAGTAGCTAGCCGTGATCGTATAGTGGTTAGTACTCTGCGTTGTGGCCGCAGCAACCTCGGTTCGAATCCGAGTCACGGCATTGTGGTTGGCAATGTCACGGCAGTTGGGTGTTAATTTTACAGAATTAGCAAATGTACCAGTGGTTTTTGTAAAATGTCTATTAAAAACAGATCCTTTCAAATATTTAAACCATCTAACAACAAATGATTTAAACTCGCATGATTATAAGCTGTAGCTATAATGTATTTACTTACATAAATTATCGTTCTTGAACCTATTGGGGGTGGAGGGGGAGCGGAGCTCACCCCCCAGGTGCAGTTGAGTGACCTGTGTTGTGGCTCTCTAGAGGGAAGGCACACATTTTGCTGTCACCCAGCCCAATCCAGACGTGTATTGGGGCCAGGTTTCAGGCAAATAGAGCAGTAAGTGCAGAGACATGTTCACTCTCTAAAAGTGGCATTTCTAAAATAGTAAAGTTAAATCCAACCTCACCAGTAAGTAGGATTTTCAATAAATAAATAAAGCTACTCCTCTCCGATATGGAATTACCAAATAAAAAGTATAGGGGAATACACAGAGCTAACCTATGAGAGGGGAAGACCTCACAGTAGTGAAAAATGAAATAGACTGTTTGGTACTTACAGGACACGCGAACCACCAAAGTACATATCTTATGTTTTACTTACATAGCATCATGCACCTAGGACTACCTAGGGCCTACCTTAGGTGTAAATTATATGTAATAAAAGGGGAGTTTAAGGCTTGGCAAGTAGGCTGGGACTCCCCTGGGAGACCCCTGAGTCTATGCCCAGAACCATAACTCTGCCAGTCGAGTACTTACCTAAAAGCCGATAACTCACTTTTCTTCCATAGGCTAACATTGAGTGGTTTCACTTGGAAATTCTTCTAAGTGGTGTGGAGTTTTGGAACTTTAAAATATTCATCTAAAATCAGCCGAACAACGAATTCTGATTTACTCACCTGTTATCAGGAGAGACCTCAGTGCTGCATCTTGGAGCTCAGTACTGACCCTGAAAAGTAATTTTAACCGTACTTACCAGTAACTCGAATTTCCTTCCATGGGATATCATTGCCTGCTTTTTGCTGAAAATTTTCTAAGTGTCGATTTTTGAAACTTACAAATATTCTTTAAAAATCGTACCAACTGTGAAAACGTAATTGTTTACCTGTTTTAGATAGATGTCCCAGTACTGAGCCTAGGAGCCCAGCACTGGATTACAAAAGTAACGAGAACGTACTTTACCCGTAACTTGAATTTTCTTCCATAGGAAACCATTGACTGTTTTTCTGTGAAATTTCTTCTAAGTGTCGATTTTGCAAACATTTAAATATTCCTTAAAAATCGCCTGTATAACTTAAACGCAGTTTCTCACCTGCTTACAGGTGGTACAGTAGTGCTGGATCTAGGATCCAACACTGACCTAGAAAAAGGAACCATAACCCCACTTACCTGCTAAGTGAATTTCCTTCCATAGGATAACATTGGTAATTTGATCAGCAAAAGTTTCTAAGTGTCAACTTGTAAAATAGCAAAATATTGCTTAAAAATCACAACAGTAACTAAAACGAATGTACTCACTTGTTTCCAAGAACTGTCCCAGGACTGAATCTAGGATCCAGTCCTGGATTTAGAAAAGTAATCCTGAAAGTAATTAATTGCATATAACTTAAAATTCCCATTGAGCTCAATGTATTATTGTGATTCAAATTGTGTTGCCTATTGCAATAAACTGTAACTATGACCTGCAAAAGTCAATTGCCTATTGCAAAGTATTTAACTAAAGCATCTCATTCTGAGCAAGTATATTTTGATACCTATTGTTGGTTCTAAAATAAAACAACAATATCTTTTGTATGCAAACCAATGGCCTAGAGTTCAGTTCTTGAGTGTGTGAGACCATTTGCTGACTGAGTGTGTACAACAAATGTTTTACACTGTACTCTGATACTGCCTTACTGCTCGGCAAGCTACCACTTTAGAGAGTAAGGTTATATCTAACTTTAGCCTCTGCCAAACCTCTGGGGACTGGGGACTCTGTGCACACTGTACCTATTTGGGAACAGTATATACAGAGCCACTTTCTCACAGTAGTGATAAAGTGATTAGAGTCCTAAGGCCAACATAAAGATACAGCAAAACGTGAGGTGAAAAGCAAAAAGGTTGCTGGTAGGCCACCTTAAGGATGCCAGGTCTACCAAAAACTGAACTAAGGATAACATGAGTAAAACATCAGGTTTCTCTACTGCATTTGGTGAGACAAGTGGGCCTTCTTTTATCTTCCATTCAAGCAATCTTTGACAGACCCCTTTATTATAGAGCTTTTCAAGGATTAAAGATAAGGCACTTACAAAGGAGTCCCAAATACTCAGAGATGGTTGACTTCTGTAATATGGGTCGTAGACTAAAAGCAGCGCAAAAACAGAGTGCAACAGGGTCCAAAAACTTGAGTGCCACAAGGGAGTTTGAATGCAAGCGTATCCTTTTACAGATCCAGAGATGTACTCATGCAATTTTTGTTTTTAGGACAGAACGTGCATGATGAAAAAAACATTGTTTTTAAAAAGCGCATTGCAGAATATCAGTACTTTGATGTGGGAAAACTTCAAAACTTTCAAACAAAATATTTGTAGGCAGCTTACAGCAAGTTGTTGTGGCCGAGTGGTTAAGGCGTTGGACTCGAAATCCATTGGGGTATCCCCGCGCAGGTTCGAATCCTGCCAACAACGAGAATCTTTTTATTATCGGCTACAATTTCAGAAGTTAACCTTTAGTATTTCTTCCATTTCAGTTTTATAAATAGGTGGCTTATTTTTGTGTCACTATTGCCTCTCCACATATTTGTTATCGCTACCTCTTTCATTTCTTTGCTACACCTCATTCCTACTTTAGCACTGGTGTAAACGCTTCAAATTATTATACCGTTGCTCTCTCATTCATACCTGCGCATGCACTTGAAAGTTACTTTACCAATAAAAGACGCAAAGAGAGAAATAGAACAAAAGTGCTGGCTGGATTGGCAAACACACTTCATAAAACTGCATTTTCTTTTTTATTCTCCCCCGTGTTACATGCTTAACCTCCCCATGTGTAATTTCTCTTAACCTGCTGTCCCAGGAAGAGAATTTCATCTACTGGCTCTTTCTGTGTTTTTTTCCCTAGTCTGTCTTTCCCATTTCTTAGCTGTGTAACTGTTCCTTTACGCGCTCTATTTAAACGCCATCAATCTCATTTGAGCTCCTTGCTCCCGCTTCTGTTTTCTCCACCTCTCATACTGCCAGTTCTCTCTTTCTCTGTGGTTGGTGGCTACTTTCCTGAGCTTCCGAAGCCACATGGTTCCTGCCTCTTGTTGTCAGACTTGAATTGGAAAAGGAACTATATTAACAAGCCTTTACCACTCACACACGGCGGAAGTTTATACTTTAATTCAGTGAGTTAAGAAAAGCGTGTTGTGGGTCCCCTACGAGCCATGGTGCTTGCTTCATCATGATTTGGCACCAGTCATTAGCCGCAGCTCTGCTAATGAGCCACTGAGGTCAGTTTCAATATTTACTCAAAAACATAACCATGCAGCCCACCCCTCAACTGTGTATTTATCTTGCTTTTCTGCTGTTCGTGTGATTAGCTGGGAGGAGCTCACGGCGACATCCTCCCTATAAAAGTGTAGATGGATCACTCTCTAACTCTTTCTTGCTTCACATACAAATGGCTTGAAAGGTGCAGGGAAGATGCAGGTCTAATAGACAGAATAGAAGGTCTGTGCCAGGTGGGTTTCTCTGCATTGGTGTCCCATCACAGGTCCGCAAGTGTAATGTGTGATCTTTGACTCCTGGCATTTCACAAGCAGGCGGCCAGGAAACGGTTTCAGCCTATCAACCACTGAGGAGACGCAGCCTCTGAATGAGGAATGAGGAAGCAATGAATACATCCAGCCTATCACAGGAACAGCCCTGAGTGTTCCGAATTATAAATTCTCCATGTCACTGTATGTCGTTGAGCCCAAGTAGCTCGCCGTGATCGTATAGTGGTTAGTACTCTGCGTTGTGGCCGCAGCAACCTCGGTTTGAATCCGAGTCACGGCATTGTGGTTGGCAATGTCACGGCAGTTGGGTGTTAATTTTACAGAATTAGCAAATGTACCAGTGGTTTTTGTAAAATGTCTATTAAAAACAGATCCTTTCAAATTTTTAAACCATCTAACAACAAATGATTTAAACTCGCATGATTATAAGCTGTAGCTATAATGTATTTACTTACATAAATTATCGTTCTTGAACCTATTGGGGGTGGAGGGGGAGCGGAGCTCACCCCCCAGGTGCAGTTGAGTGACCTGTGTTGTGGCTCTCTAGAGGGAAGGCACAAATTTTGCTGTCACCCAGCCCAATCCAGACGTGTATTGGGGCCAGGTTTCAGGCAAATAGAGCAGTAAGTGCAGAGACATGTTCACTCTCTAAAAGTGGCATTTCTAAAATAGTAAAGTTAAATCCAACCTCACCAGTAAGTAGGATTTTCAATAAATAAATAAAGCTACTCCTCTCCGATATGGAATTACCAAATAAAAAGTATAGGGGAATACACAGAGCTAACCTATGAGAGGGGTAGACCTCACAGTAGTGAAAAATGAAATAGACTGTTTGGTACTTACAGGACACGCGAACCACCAAAGTACATATCTTATGTTTTACTTACATAGCATCATGCACCTAGGACTACCTAGGGCCTACCTTAGGTGTAAATTATATGTAATAAAAGGGGAGTTTAAGGCTTGGCAAGTAGGCTGGGACTCCCCGGGGATACCCCTGAGTCTATGCCCAGAACCATAACTCTGCCAGTCGAGTACTTACCTAAAAGCCGATAACTCACTTTTCTTCCATAGGCTAACATTGAGTGGTTTCACTTGGAAATTCTTCTAAGTGGTGTGGAGTTTTGGAACTTTAAAATATTCATCTAAAATCAGCCGAACAACGAATTCTGATTTACTCACCTGTTATCAGGAGAGACCTCAGTGCTGCATCTTGGAGCTCAGTACTGACCCTGAAAAGTAATTTTAACCGTACTTACCAGTAACTCGAATTTCCTTCCATGGGATATCATTGCCTGCTTTTTGCTGAAAATTTTCTAAGTGTCGATTTTTGAAACTTACAAATATTCTTTAAAAATCGTACCAACTGTGAAAACGTAATTGTTTACCTGTTTTAGATAGATGTCCCAGTACTGAGCCTAGGAGCCCAGCACTGGATTACAAAAGTAACGAGAACGTACTTTACCCGTAACTTTAATTTTCTTCCATAGGAAACCATTGACTGTTTTTCTGTGAAATTTCTTCTAAGTGTCGATTTTGCAAACATGTAAATATTCCTTAAAAATCGCCTGTATAACTTAAACGCAGTTTCTCAACTGCTTACAGGTGGTACAGTAGTGCTGGATCTAGGATCCAACACTGACCTAGAAAAAGTAACCATAACCCCACTTACCTGCTAAGTGAATTTCCTTCCATAGGATAACATTGGTAATTTGATCAGCAAAAGTTTCTAAGTGTCAACTTTTAAAATAGCAAAATATTGCTTAAAAATCACAACAGTAACTAAAACGAATTTACTCACTTGTTTCCAAGAACTGTCCCAGGACTGAATCTAGGATCCAGTCCTGGATTTAGAAAAGTAATCCTGAAAGTAATTAATTGCATATAACTTAAAATTCCCATTGAGCTCAATGTATTATTGTGATTCAAATTGTGTTGCCTATTGCAATAAACTGTAACTATGACCTGCAAAAGTCAATTGCCTATTGCAAAGTATTTAACTAAAGCATCTCATTCTGAGCAAGTATATTTTGATACCTATTGTTGGTTCTAAAATAAAACAACAATGTCTTTTGTATGCAAACCAATGGCCTAGAGTTCAGTTCTTGAGTGTGTGAGACCATTTGCTGACTGAGTGTGTACAACAAATGTTTTACACTGTACTCTGATACTGCCTTACTGCTCGGCAAGCTACCACTTTAGAGAGTAAGGTTATATCTAACTTTAGCCTCTGCCAAACCTCTGGGGACTGGGGACTCTGTGCACACTGTACCTATTTGGGAACAGTATATACAGAGCCACTTTCTCACAGTAGTGATAAAGTGATTAGAGTCCTAAGGCCAACATAAAGATACAGCAAAACGTGAGGTGAAAAGCAAAAAGGTTGCTGGTAGGCCACCTTAAGGATGCCAGGTCTACCAAAAACTGAACTAAGGATAACATGAGTAAAACATCAGGTTTCTCTACTGCATTTGGTGAGACAAGTGGGCCTTCTTTTATCTTCCATTCAAGCAATCTTTGACAGACCCCTTTATTATAGAGCTTTTCAAGGATTAAAGATAAGGCACTTACAATGGAGTCCCAAATACTCAGAGATGGTTGACTTCTGTAATATGGGTCGTAGACTAAAAGCAGCGCAAAAACAGAGTGCAACAGGGTCCAAAAAACTTGAGTGCCACAAGGGAGTTTGAATGCAAGCGTATCCTTTTACATATCCAGAGATGTACTCATGCAATTTTTGTTTTTAGGACAGAACGTGCATGATGAAAAAAACATTGTTTTTAAAAAGCGCATTGCAGAATATCAGTACTTTGATGTGGGAAAACTTCAAAACTTTCAAACAAAATATTTGTAGGCAGCTTACAGCAAGTTGTTGTGGCCGAGTGGTTAAGGCGATGGCCTCGAAATCCATTGGGGTATCCCCGCGCAGGTTCGAATCCTGCCAACAACGAGAATCTTTTTATTATCGGCTACAATTTCAGAAGTTAACCTTTAGTATTTCTTCCATTTCAGTTTTATAAATAGGTGGCTTATTTTTGTGTCACTATTGCCTCTCCACATATTTGTTATCGCTACCCCTTTCATGTCTTTGCTACACCTCATTCCTACTTTAGCACTGGAGTAAACGCTTCAAATTATTATACCGTTGCTCTCTCATTCATACCTGCGCATGCACTTGAAAGTTACTTTACCAATAAAAGACGCAAAGAGAAAAATAGAACAAAAGTGCTGGCTGGATTGGCAAACACACTTCATAAAACTGCATTTTCTTTTTTATTCTCCCCCGTGTTACATGCTTAACCTCCCCATGTGTAATTTCTCTTAACCTGCTGTCCCAGGAAGAGAATTTCATCTACTGGCTCTTTCTGTGTTTTTTTCCCTAGTCTGTCTTTCCCATTTCTTAGCTGTGTAACTGTTCCTTTACGCGCTCTATTTAAACGCCATCAATCTCATTTGAGCTCCTTGCTCCCGCTTCTGTTTTCTCCACCTCTCATACTGCCAGTTCTCTCTTTCTCTGTGGTTGGTGGCTACTTTCCTGAGCTTCCGAAGCCACGTGGTTCCTGCCTCTTGTTGTCAGACTTGAATTGGAAAAGGAACTATATTAACAAGCCTTTACCACTCACACACGGCGGAAGTTTATACTTTAATTCAGTGAGTTAAGAAAAGCGTGTTGTGGGTCCCCTACGAGCCATGGTGCTTGCTTCATCATGATTTGGCACCAGTCATTAGCCGCAGCTCTGCTAATGAGCCACTGAGGTCAGTTTCAATATTTACTCAAAAACATAACCATGCAGCCCACCCCTCAACTGTGTATTTATCTTGCTTTTCTGCTGTTCGTGTGATTAGCTGGGAGGAGCTCACGGCGACATCCTCCCTATAAAAGTGTAGATGGATCACTCTCTAACTCTTTCTTGCTTCACATACAAATGGCTTGAAAGGTGCAGGGAAGATGCAGGTCTAATAGACAGAATAGAAGGTCTGTGCCAGGTGGGTTTCTCTGCATTGGTGTCCCATCACAGGTCCGCAAGTGTAATGTGTGATCTTTGACTCCTGGCATTTCACAAGCAGGCGGCCAGGAAACGGTTTCAGCCTATCAACCACTGAGGAGACGCAGCCTCTGAATGAGGAATGAGGAAGCAATGAATACATCCAGCCTATCACAGGAACAGCCCTGAGTGTTCCGAATTATAAATTCTCCATGTCACTGTATGTCGTTGAGCCCAAGTAGCTCGCCGTGATCGTATAGTGGTTAGTACTCTGCGTTGTGGCCGCAGCAACCTCGGTTTGAATCCGAGTCACGGCATTGTGGTTGGCAATGTCACGGCAGTTGGGTGTTAATTTTACAGAATTAGCAAATGTACCAGTGGTTTTTGTAAAATGTCTATTAAAAACAGATCCTTTCAAATTTTTAAACCATCTAACAACAAATGATTTAAACTCGCATGATTATAAGCTGTAGCTATAATGTATTTACTTACATAAATTATCGTTCTTGAACCTATTGGGGGTGGAGGGGGAGCGGAGCTCACCCCCCAGGTGCAGTTGAGTGACCTGTGTTGTGGCTCTCTAGAGGGAAGGCACAAATTTTGCTGTCACCCAGCCCAATCCAGACGTGTATTGGGGCCAGGTTTCAGGCAAATAGAGCAGTAAGTGCAGAGACATGTTCACTCTCTAAAAGTGGCATTTCTAAAATAGTAAAGTTAAATCCAACCTCACCAGTAAGTAGGATTTTCAATAAATAAATAAAGCTACTCCTCTCCGATATGGAATTACCAAATAAAAAGTATAGGGGAATACACAGAGCTAACCTATGAGAGGGGTAGACCTCACAGTAGTGAAAAATGAAATAGACTGTTTGGTACTTACAGGACACGCGAACCACCAAAGTACATATCTTATGTTTTACTTACATAGCATCATGCACCTAGGACTACCTAGGGCCTACCTTAGGTGTAAATTATATGTAATAAAAGGGGAGTTTAAGGCTTGGCAAGTAGGCTGGGACTCCCCGGGGATACCCCTGAGTCTATGCCCAGAACCATAACTCTGCCAGTCGAGTACTTACCTAAAAGCCGATAACTCACTTTTCTTCCATAGGCTAACATTGAGTGGTTTCACTTGGAAATTCTTCTAAGTGGTGTGGAGTTTTGGAACTTTAAAATATTCATCTAAAATCAGCCGAACAACGAATTCTGATTTACTCACCTGTTATCAGGAGAGACCTCAGTGCTGCATCTTGGAGCTCAGTACTGACCCTGAAAAGTAATTTTAACCGTACTTACCAGTAACTCGAATTTCCTTCCATGGGATATCATTGCCTGCTTTTTGCTGAAAATTTTCTAAGTGTCGATTTTTGAAACTTACAAATATTCTTTAAAAATCGTACCAACTGTGAAAACGTAATTGTTTACCTGTTTTAGATAGATGTCCCAGTACTGAGCCTAGGAGCCCAGCACTGGATTACAAAAGTAACGAGAACGTACTTTACCCGTAACTTTAATTTTCTTCCATAGGAAACCATTGACTGTTTTTCTGTGAAATTTCTTCTAAGTGTCAATTTTGCAAACATGTAAATATTCCTTAAAAATCGCCTGTATAACTTAAACGCAGTTTCTCAACTGCTTACAGGTGGTACAGTAGTGCTGGATCTAGGATCCAACACTGACCTAGAAAAAGTAACCATAACCCCACTTACCTGCTAAGTGAATTTCCTTCCATAGGATAACATTGGTAATTTGATCAGCAAAAGTTTCTAAGTGTCAACTTTTAAAATAGCAAAATATTGCTTAAAAATCACAACAGTAACTAAAACGAATTTACTCACTTGTTTCCAAGAACTGTCCCAGGACTGAATCTAGGATCCAGTCCTGGATTTAGAAAAGTAATCCTGAAAGTAATTAATTGCATATAACTTAAAATTCCCATTGAGCTCAATGTATTATTGTGATTCAAATTGTGTTGCCTATTGCAATAAACTGTAACTATGACCTGCAAAAGTCAATTGCCTATTGCAAAGTATTTAACTAAAGCATCTCATTCTGAGCAAGTATATTTTGATACCTATTGTTGGTTCTAAAATAAAACAACAATGTCTTTTGTATGCAAACCAATGGCCTAGAGTTCAGTTCTTGAGTGTGTGAGACCATTTGCTGACTGAGTGTGTACAACAAATGTTTTACACTGTACTCTGATACTGCCTTACTGCTCGGCAAGCTACCACTTTAGAGAGTAAGGTTATATCTAACTTTAGCCTCTGCCAAACCTCTGGGGACTGGGGACTCTGTGCACACTGTACCTATTTGGGAACAGTATATACAGAGCCACTTTCTCACAGTAGTGATAAAGTGATTAGAGTCCTAAGGCCAACATAAAGATACAGCAAAACGTGAGGTGAAAAGCAAAAAGGTTGCTGGTAGGCCACCTTAAGGATGCCAGGTCTACCAAAAACTGAACTAAGGATAACATGAGTAAAACATCAGGTTTCTCTACTGCATTTGGTGAGACAAGTGGGCCTTCTTTTATCTTCCATTCAAGCAATCTTTGACAGACCCCTTTATTATAGAGCTTTTCAAGGATTAAAGATAAGGCACTTACAATGGAGTCCCAAATACTCAGAGATGGTTGACTTCTGTAATATGGGTCGTAGACTAAAAGCAGCGCAAAAACAGAGTGCAACAGGGTCCAAAAAACTTGAGTGCCACAAGGGAGTTTGAATGCAAGCGTATCCTTTTACATATCCAGAGATGTACTCATGCAATTTTTGTTTTTAGGACAGAACGTGCATGATGAAAAAAACATTGTTTTTAAAAAGCGCATTGCAGAATATCAGTACTTTGATGTGGGAAAACTTCAAAACTTTCAAACAAAATATTTGTAGGCAGCTTACAGCAAGTTGTTGTGGCCGAGTGGTTAAGGCGATGGCCTCGAAATCCATTGGGGTATCCCCGCGCAGGTTCGAATCCTGCCAACAACGAGAATCTTTTTATTATCGGCTACAATTTCAGAAGTTAACCTTTAGTATTTCTTCCATTTCAGTTTTATAAATAGGTGGCTTATTTTTGTGTCACTATTGCCTCTCCACATATTTGTTATCGCTACCCCTTTCATGTCTTTGCTACACCTCATTCCTACTTTAGCACTGGTGTAAACGCTTCAAATTATTATACCGTTGCTCTCTCATTCATACCTGCGCATGCACTTGAAAGTTACTTTACCAATAAAAGACGCAAAGAGAAAAATAGAACAAAAGTGCTGGCTGGATTGGCAAACACACTTCATAAAACTGCATTTTCTTTTTTATTCTCCCCCGTGTTACATGCTTAACCTCCCCATGTGTAATTTCTCTTAACCTGCTGTCCCAGGAAGAGAATTTCATCTACTGGCTCTTTCTGTGTTTTTTTCCCTAGTCTGTCTTTCCCATTTCTTAGCTGTGTAACTGTTCCTTTACGCGCTCTATTTAAACGCCATCAATCTCATTTGAGCTCCTTGCTCCCGCTTCTGTTTTCTCCACCTCTCATACTGCCAGTTCTCTCTTTCTCTGTGGTTGGTGGCTACTTTCCTGAGCTTCCGAAGCCACGTGGTTCCTGCCTCTTGTTGTCAGACTTGAATTGGAAAAGGAACTATATTAACAAGCCTTTACCACTCACACACGGCGGAAGTTTATACTTTAATTCAGTGAGCTAAGAAAAGCGTGTTGTGGGTCCCCTACGAGCCATGGTGCTTGCTTCATCATGATTTGGCACCAGTCATTAGCCGCAGCTCTGCTAATGAGCCACTGAGATCAGTTTCAATATTTACTCAAAAACATAACCATGCAGCCCACCCCTCAACTGTGTATTTATCTTGCTTTTCTGCTGTTCGTGTGATTAGCTGGGAGGAGCTCACGGCGACATCCTCCCTATAAAAGTGTAGATGGATCACTCTCTAACTCTTTCTTGCTTCACATACAAATGGCTTGAAAGGTGCAGGGAAGATGCAGGTCTAATAGACAGAATAGAAGGTCTGTGCCAGGTGGGTTTCTCTGCATTGGTGTCCCATCACAGGTCCGCAAGTGTAATGTGTGATCTTTGACTCCTGGCATTTCACAAGCAGGCGGCCAGGAAACGGTTTCAGCCTATCAACCACTGAGGAGACGCAGCCTCTGAATGAGGAATGAGGAAGCAATGAATACATCCAGCCTATCACAGGAACAGCCCTGAGTGTTCCGAATTATAAATTCTCCATGTCACTGTATATCGTTGAGCCCAAGTAGCTCGCCGTGATCGTATAGTGGTTAGTACTCTGCGTTGTGGCCGCAGCAACCTCGGTTCGAATCCGAGTCTCGGCATTGTGGTTGGCAATATCACGGCAGTTGGGTGTTAATTTTACAGAATTAGCAAATGTACCAGTGGTTTTTGTAAAATGTCTATTAAAAACAGATCCTTTCAAATATTTAAACCATCTAACAACAAATGATTTAAACTCGCATGATTATAAGCTGTAGCTATAATGTATTTACTTACATAAATTATCGTTCTTGAACCTATTGGGGGTGGAGGGGGAGCGGAGCTCACCCCCCAGGTGCCGTTGAGTGACCTGTGTTGTGGCTCTCTAGAGGGAAGGCACAAATTTTGCTGTCACCCAGCCCAATCCAGACGTGTATTGGGGCCAGGTTTCAGGCAAATAGAGCAGTAAGTGCAGAGACATGTTCACTCTCTAAAAGTGGCATTTCTAAAATAGTAAAGTTAAATCCAACCTCACCAGTAAGTAGGATTTTCAATAAATAAATAAAGCTACTCCTCTCCGATATGGAATTACCAAATAAAAAGTATAGGGGAATACACAGAGCTAACCTATGAGAGGGGTAGACCTCACAGTAGTGAAAAATGAAATAGACTGTTTGGTACTTACAGGACACGCGAACCACCAAAGTACATATCTTATGTTTTACTTACATAGCATCATGCACCTAGGACTACCTAGGGCCTACCTTAGGTGTAAATTATATGTAATAAAAGGGGAGTTTAAGGCTTGGCAAGTAGGCTGGGACTCCCCTGGGAGACCCCTGAGTCTATGCCCAGAACCATAACTCTGCCAGTCGAGTACTTACCTAAAAGCCGATAACTCACTTTTCTTCCATAGGCTAACATTGAGTGGTTTCACTTGGAAATTCTTCTAAGTGGTGTGGAGTTTTGGAACTTTAAAATATTCATCTAAAATCAGCCGAACAACGAATTCTGATTTACTCACCTGTTATCAGGAGAGACCTCAGTGCTGCATCTTGGAGCTCAGTACTGACCCTGAAAAGTAATTTTAACCGTACTTACCAGTAACTCGAATTTCCTTCCATGGGATATCATTGCCTGCTTTTTGCTGAAAATTTTCTAAGTGTCGATTTTTGAAACTTACAAATATTCTTTAAAAATCGTACCAACTGTGAAAACGTAATTGTTTACCTGTTTTAGATAGATGTCCCAGTACTGAGCCTAGGAGCCCAGCACTGGATTACAAAAGTAACGAGAACGTACTTTACCCGTAACTTGAATTTTCTTCCATAGGAAACCATTGACTGTTTTTCTGTGAAATTTCTTCTAAGTGTCGATTTTGCAAACATGTAAATATTCCTTAAAAATCGCCTGTATAACTTAAACGCAGTTTCTCAACTGCTTACAGGTGGTACAGTAGTGGTGGATCTAGGATCCAACACTGACCTAGAAAAAGTAACCATAACCCCACTTACCTGCTAAGTGAATTTCCTTCCATAGGATAACATTGGTAATTTGATCAGCAAAAGTTTCTAAGTGTCAACTTGTAAAATAGCAAAATATTGCTTAAAAATCACAACAGTAACTAAAACGAATGTACTCACTTGTTTCCAAGAACTGTCCCAGGACTGAATCTAGGATCCAGTCCTGGATTTAGAAAAGTAATCCTGAAAGTAATTAATTGCATATAACTTAAAATTCCCATTGAGCTCAATGTATTATTGTGATTCAAATTGTGTTGCCTATTGCAATAAACTGTAACTATGACCTGCAAAAGTCAATTGCCTATTGCAAAGTATTTAACTAAAGCATCTCATTCTGAGCAAGTATATTTTGATACCTATTGTTGGTTCTAAAATAAAACAACAATATCTTTTGTATGCAAACCAATGGCCTAGAGTTCAGTTCTTGAGTGTGTGAGACCATTTGCTGACTGAGTGTGTACAACAAATGTTTTACACTGTACTCTGATACTGCCTTACTGCTCGGCAAGCTACCACTTTAGAGAGTAAGGTTATATCTAACTTTAGCCTCTGCCAAACCTCTGGGGACTGGGGACTCTGTGCACACTGTACCTATTTGGGAACAGTATATACAGAGCCACTTTCTCACAGTAGTGATAAAGTGATTAGAGTCCTAAGGCCAACATAAAGATACAGCAAAACGTGAGGTGAAAAGCAAAAAGGTTGCTGGTAGGCCACCTTAAGGATGCCAGGTCTACCAAAAACTGAACTAAGGATAACATGAGTAAAACATCAGGTTTCTCTACTGCATTTGGTGAGACAAGTGGGCCTTCTTTTATCTTCCATTCAAGCAATCTTTGACAGACCCCTTTATTATAGAGCTTTTCAAGGATTAAAGATAAGGCACTTACAAAGGAGTCCCAAATACTCAGAGATGGTTGACTTCTGTAATATGGGTCGTAGACTAAAAGCAGCGCAAAAACAGAGTGCAACAGGGTCCAAAAACTTGAGTGCCACAAGGGAGTTTGAATGCAAGCGTATCCTTTTACAGATCCAGAGATGTACTCATGCAATTTTTGTTTTTAGGACAGAACGTGCATGATGAAAAAAACATTGTTTTTAAAAAGCGCATTGCAGAATATCAGTACTTTGATGTGGGAAAACTTCAAAACTTTCAAACAAAATATTTGTAGGCAGCTTACAGCAAGTTGTTGTGGCCGAGTGGTTAAGGCGTTGGACTCGAAATCCATTGGGGTATCCCCGCGCAGGTTCGAATCCTGCCAACAACGAGAATCTTTTTATTATCGGCTACAATTTCAGAAGTTAACCTTTAGTATTTCTTCCATTTCAGTTTTATAAATAGGTGGCTTATTTTTGTGTCACTATTGCCTCTCCACATATTTGTTATCGCTACCTCTTTCATTTCTTTGCTACACCTCATTCCTACTTTAGCACTGGTGTAAACGCTTCAAATTATTATACCGTTGCTCTCTCATTCATACCTGCGCATGCACTTGAAAGTTACTTTACCAATAAAAGACGCAAAGAGAGAAATAGAACAAAAGTGCTGGCTGGATTGGCAAACACACTTCATAAAACTGCATTTTCTTTTTTATTCTCCCCCGTGTTACATGCTTAACCTCCCCATGTGTAATTTCTCTTAACCTGCTGTCCCAGGAAGAGAATTTCATCTACTGGCTCTTTCTGTGTTTTTTTCCCTAGTCTGTCTTTCCCATTTCTTAGCTGTGTAACTGTTCCTTTACGCGCTCTATTTAAACGCCATCAATCTCATTTGAGCTCCTTGCTCCCGCTTCTGTTTTCTCCACCTCTCATACTGCCAGTTCTCTCTTTCTCTGTGGTTGGTGGCTACTTTCCTGAGCTTCCGAAGCCACGTGGTTCCTGCCTCTTGTTGTCAGACTTGAATTGGAAAAGGAACTATATTAACAAGCCTTTACCACTCACACACGGCGGAAGTTTATACTTTAATTCAGTGAGTTAAGAAAAGCGTGTTGTGGGTCCCCTACGAGCCATGGTGCTTGCTTCATCATGATTTGGCACCAGTCATTAGCCGCAGCTCTGCTAATGAGCCACTGAGGTCAGTTTCAATATTTACTCAAAAACATAACCATGCAGCCCACCCCTCAACTGTGTATTTATCTTGCTTTTCTGCTGTTCGTGTGATTAGCTGGGAGGAGCTCACGGCGACATCCTCCCTATAAAAGTGTAGATGGATCACTCTCTAACTCTTTCTTGCTTCACATACAAATGGCTTGAAAGGTGCAGGGAAGATGCAGGTCTAATAGACAGAATAGAAGGTCTGTGCCAGGTGGGTTTCTCTGCATTGGTGTCCCATCACAGGTCCGCAAGTGTAATGTGTGATCTTTGACTCCTGGCATTTCACAAGCAGGCGGCCAGGAAACGGTTTCAGCCTATCAACCACTGAGGAGACGCAGCCTCTGAATGAGGAATGAGGAAGCAATGAATACATCCAGCCTATCACAGGAACAGCCCTGAGTGTTCCGAATTATAAATTCTCCATGTCACTGTATGTCGTTGAGCCCAAGTAGCTCGCCGTGATCGTATAGTGGTTAGTACTCTGCGTTGTGGCCGCAGCAACCTCGGTTTGAATCCGAGTCACGGCATTGTGGTTGGCAATGTCACGGCAGTTGGGTGTTAATTTTACAGAATTAGCAAATGTACCAGTGGTTTTTGTAAAATGTCTATTAAAAACAGATCCTTTCAAATTTTTAAACCATCTAACAACAAATGATTTAAACTCGCATGATTATAAGCTGTAGCTATAATGTATTTACTTACATAAATTATCGTTCTTGAACCTATTGGGGGTGGAGGGGGAGCGGAGCTCACCCCCCAGGTGCAGTTGAGTGACCTGTGTTGTGGCTCTCTAGAGGGAAGGCACAAATTTTGCTGTCACCCAGCCCAATCCAGACGTGTATTGGGGCCAGGTTTCAGGCAAATAGAGCAGTAAGTGCAGAGACATGTTCACTCTCTAAAAGTGGCATTTCTAAAATAGTAAAGTTAAATCCAACCTCACCAGTAAGTAGGATTTTCAATAAATAAATAAAGCTACTCCTCTCCGATATGGAATTACCAAATAAAAAGTATAGGGGAATACACAGAGCTAACCTATGAGAGGGGTAGACCTCACAGTAGTGAAAAATGAAATAGACTGTTTGGTACTTACAGGACACGCGAACCACCAAAGTACATATCTTATGTTTTACTTACATAGCATCATGCACCTAGGACTACCTAGGGCCTACCTTAGGTGTAAATTATATGTAATAAAAGGGGAGTTTAAGGCTTGGCAAGTAGGCTGGGACTCCCCGGGGATACCCCTGAGTCTATGCCCAGAACCATAACTCTGCCAGTCGAGTACTTACCTAAAAGCCGATAACTCACTTTTCTTCCATAGGCTAACATTGAGTGGTTTCACTTGGAAATTCTTCTAAGTGGTGTGGAGTTTTGGAACTTTAAAATATTCATCTAAAATCAGCCGAACAACGAATTCTGATTTACTCACCTGTTATCAGGAGAGACCTCAGTGCTGCATCTTGGAGCTCAGTACTGACCCTGAAAAGTAATTTTAACCGTACTTACCAGTAACTCGAATTTCCTTCCATGGGATATCATTGCCTGCTTTTTGCTGAAAATTTTCTAAGTGTCGATTTTTGAAACTTACAAATATTCTTTAAAAATCGTACCAACTGTGAAAACGTAATTGTTTACCTGTTTTAGATAGATGTCCCAGTACTGAGCCTAGGAGCCCAGCACTGGATTACAAAAGTAACGAGAACGTACTTTACCCGTAACTTGAATTTTCTTCCATAGGAAACCATTGACTGTTTTTCTGTGAAATTTCTTCTAAGTGTCGATTTTGCAAACATGTAAATATTCCTTAAAAATCGCCTGTATAACTTAAACGCAGTTTCTCAACTGCTTACAGGTGGTACAGTAGTGCTGGATCTAGGATCCAACACTGACCTAGAAAAAGGAACCATAACCCCACTTACCTGCTAAGTGAATTTCCTTCCATAGGATAACATTGGTAATTTGATCAGCAAAAGTTTCTAAGTGTCAACTTGTAAAATAGCAAAATATTGCTTAAAAATCACAACAGTAACTAAAACGAATTTACTCACTTGTTTCCAAGAACTGTCCCAGGACTGAATCTAGGATCCAGTCCTGGATTTAGGAAAGTAATCCTGAAAGTAATTAATTGCATATAACTTAAAATTCCCATTGAGCTCAATGTATTATTGTGATTCAAATTGTGTTGCCTATTGCAATAAACTGTAACTATGACCTGCAAAAGTCAATTGCCTATTGCAAAGTATTTAACTAAAGCATCTCATTCTGAGAAAGTATATTTTGATACCTATTGTTGGTTCTAAAATAAAACAACAATATCTTTTGTATGCAAACCAATGGCCTAGAGTTCAGTTCTTGAGTGTGTGAGACCATTTGCTGACTGAGTGTGTACAACAAATGTTTTACACTGTACTCTGATACTGCCTTACTGCTCGGCAAGCTACCACTTTAGAGAGTAAGGTTATATCTAACTTTAGCCTCTGCCAAACCTCTGGGGACTGGGGACTCTGTGCACACTGTACCTATTTGGGAACAGTATATACAGAGCCACTTTCTCACAGTAGTGATAAAGTGATTAGAGTCCTAAGGCCAACATAAAGATACAGCAAAACGTGAGGTGAAAAGCAAAAAGGTTGCTGGTAGGCCACCTTAAGGATGCCAGGTCTACCAAAAACTGAACTAAGGATAACATGAGTAAAACATCAGGTTTCTCTACTGCATTTGGTGAGACAAGTGGGCCTTCTTTTATCTTCCATTCAAGCAATCTTTGACAGACCCCTTTATTATAGAGCTTTTCAAGGATTAAAGATAAGGCACTTACAAAGGAGTCCCAAATACTCAGAGATGGTTGACTTCTGTAATATGGGTCGTAGACTAAAAGCAGCGCAAAAACAGAGTGCAACAGGGTCCAAAAAACTTGAGTGCCACAAGGGAGTTTGAATGCAAGCGTATCCTTTTACAGATCCAGAGATGTACTCATGCAATTTTTGTTTTTAGGACAGAACGTGCATGATGAAAAAAACATTGTTTTTCAAAAGCGCATTGCAGAATATCAGTACTTTGATGTGGGAAAACTTCAAAACTTTCAAACAAAATATTTGTAGGCAGCTTACAGCAAGTTGTTGTGGCCGAGTGGTTAAGGCGATGGACTCGAAATCCATTGGGGTATCCCCGCACAGGTTCGAATCCTGCCAACAACGAGAATCTTTTTATTATCGGCTACAATTTCAGAAGTTAACCTTTAGTATTTCTTCCATTTCAGTTTTATAAATAGGTGGCTTATTTTTGTGTCACTATTGCCTCTCCACATATTTGTTATCACTACCTCTTTCATTTCTTTGCTACACCTCATTCCTACTTTAGCACTGGTGTAAACGCTTCAAATTATTATACCGTTGCTCTCTCATTCATACCTGCGCATGCACTTGAAAGTTACTTTACCAATAAAAGACGCAAAGAGAGAAATAGAACAAAAGTGCTGGCTGGATTGGCAAACACACTTCATAAAACTGCATTTTCTTTTTTATTCTCCCACGTGTTACATGCTTAACCTCCCCATGTGTAATTTCTCTTAACCTGCTGTCCCAGGAAGAGAATTTCATCTACAGGCTCTTTCTGTGTTTTTTTCCCTAGTCTGTCTTTCCCATTTCTTAGCTGTGTAACTGTTCCTTTACGCGCTCTATTTAAACGCCATCAATCTCATTTGAGCTCCTTGCTCCCGCTTCTGTTTTCTCCACCTCTCATACTGCCAGTTCTCTCTTTCTCTGTGGTTGGTGGCTACTTTCCTGAGCTTCCGAAGCCACGTGGTTCCTGACTCTTGTTGTCAGACTTGAATTGGAAAAGGAACCATATTAACAAGCCTTTACCACTCACACACGGCGGAAGTTTATACTTTAATTCAGTGAGCTAAGAAAAGCGTGTTGTGGGTCCCCTACGAGCCATGGTGCTTGCTTCATCATGATTTGGCACCAGTCATTAGCCGCAGCTCTGCTAATGAGCCACTGAGGTCAGTTTCAATATTTACTCAAAAACATAAACATGCAGCCCACCCCTCAACTGTGTATTTATCTTGCTTTTCTGCTGTTCGTGTGATTAGCTGGGAGGAGCTCACGGCGACATCCTCCCTATAAAAGTGTAGATGGATCACTCTCTAACTCTTTCTTGCTTCACATACAAATGGCTTGAAAGGTGCAGGGAAGATGCAGGTCTAATAGACAGAATAGAAGGTCTGTGCCAGGTGGGTTTCTCTGCATTGGTGTCCCATCACAGGTCCGCAAGTGTAATGTGTGATCTTCGACTCCTGGCATTTCACAAGCAGGCGGCCAGGAAACGGTTTCAGCCTATCAACCACTGAGGAGACGCAGCCTCTGAATGAGGAATGAGGAATGAGGAATGAGGAAGCAATGAATATATCCAGCCTATCACAGGAACAGCCCTGAGTGTTCCGAATTATAAATTCTCCATGTCACTGTATGTCGTTGAGCCCAAGTAGCTCGCCGTGATCGTATAGTGGTTAGTACTCTGCGTTGTGGCCGCAGCAACCTTGGTTCGAATCCGAGTCACGGCATTGTGGTTGGCAATGTCACGGCAGTTGGGTGTTAATTTTACAGAATTAGCAAATGTACCAGTGGTTTTTGTAAAATGTCTATTAAAACAGATCCTTTCAAATATTTAAACCATCTAACAACAAATGATTTAAACTCGCATGATTATAAGCTGTAGCTATAATGTATTTACTTACATAAATTATCGTTCTTGAACCTATTGGGGGTGGAGGGGGAGCGGAGCTCACCCCCCAGGTGCAGTTGAGTGACCTGTGTTGTGGCTCTCTAGAGGGAAGGCACAAATTTTGCTGTCACCCAGCCCAATCCAGACGTGTATTGGGGCCAGGTTTCAGGCAAATAGAGCAGTAAGTGCAGAGAAATGTTCACTCTCTAAAAGTGGCATTTCTAAAATAGTAAAGTTAAATCCAACCTCACCAGTAAGTAGGATTTTCAATAAATAAATAAAGCTACTCCTCTCCGATATGGAATTACCAAATAAAAAGTATAGGGGAATACACAGAGCTAACCTATGAGAGGGGTAGACCTCACAGTAGTGAAAAATGAAATAGACTGTTTGGTACTTACAGGACACGCGAACCACCAAAGTACATATCTTATTTTTTACTTACATAGCATCATGCACCTAGGACTACCTAGGGCCTACCTTAGGTGTAAATTATATGTAATAAAAGGGGAGTTTAAGGCTTGGCAAGTAGGCTGGGACTCACCTGGGAGACCCCTGAGTCTATGCCCAGAACCATAACTCTGCCAGTCGAGTACTTACCTAAAAGCCGATAACTCACTTTTCTTCCATAGGCTAAAATTTCGTTGTTTCACTTGGAAATTCTTCTAAGTGGTGTGGAGTTTTGGAACATTAAAATATTCATCTAAAATCAGCCGAACAACGAATTCTGATTTACTCACCTGTTATCAGGAGAGACCTCAGTGCTGCATCTTGGAGCTCAGTACTGACCCTGAAAAGTAATTTTAACCGTACTTACCAGTAACTCGAATTTCCTTCCATGGGATATCATTGCCTGCTTTTTGCTGAAAATTTTCTAAGTGTCGATTTTTGAAACTTACAAATATTCTTTAAAAATCGTACCAACTGTGAAAACGTAATTGTTTACCTGTTTTAGATAGATGTCCCAGTACTGAGCCTAGGAGCCCAGCACTGGATTACAAAAGTAACGAGAATGTACTTTACCCGTAACTTGAATTTTCTTCCATAGGAAACCATTGACTGTTTTTCTGTGAAATTTCTTCTAAGTGTCGATTTTGCAAACATGTAAATATTCCTTAAAAATCGCCTGTATAACTTAAACGCAGTTTCTCACCTGCTTACAGGTGGTACAGTAGTGGTGGATCTAGGATCCAACACTGACCTAGAAAAAGGAACCATAACCCCACTTACCTGCTAAGTGAATTTCCTTCCATAGGATAACATTGGTAATTTGATCAGCAAAAGTTTCTAAGTGTCAACTTGTAAAATAGCAAAATATTGCTTAAAAATCACAACAGTAACTAAAACGAATTTACTCACTTGTTTCCAAGAACTGTCCCAGGACTGAATCTAGGATCCAGTCCTGGATTTAGGAAAGTAATCCTGAAAGTAATTAATTGCATATAACTTAAAATTCCCATTGAGCTCAATGTATTATTGTGATTCAAATTGTGTTGCCTATTGCAATAAACTGTAACTATGACCTGCAAAAGTCAATTGCCTATTGCAAAGTATTTAACTAAAGCATCTCATTCTGAGAAAGTATATTTTGATACCTATTGTTGGTTCTAAAATAAAACAACAATATCTTTTGTATGCAAACCAATGGCCTAGAGTTCAGTTCTTGAGTGTGTAAGACCATTTGCTGACTGAGTGTGTACAACAAATGTTTTACACTGTACTCTGATACTGCCTTACTGCTCGGCAAGCTACCACTTTAGAGAGTAAGGTTATATCTAACTTTAGCCTCTGCCAAACCTCTGGGGACTGGGGACTCTGTGCACACTGTACCTATTTGGGAACAGTATATACAGAGCCACTTTCTTACAGTAGTGATAAAGTGATTAGAGTCCTAAGGCCAACATAAAGATACAGCAAAACGTGAGGTGAAAAGCAAAAAGGTTGCTGGTAGGCCACCTTAAGGATGCCAGGTCTACCAAAAACTGAACTAAGGATAACATGAGTAAAACATCAGGTTTCTCTACTGCATTTGGTGAGACAAGTGGGCCTTCTTTTATCTTCCATTCAAGCAATCTTTGACAGACCCCTTTATTATAGAGCTTTTCAAGGATTAAAGATAAGGCACTTACAAAGGAGTCCCAAATACTCAGAGATGGTTGACTTCTGTAATATGGGTCGTAGACTAAAAGCAGCGCAAAAACAGAGTGCAACAGGGTCCAAAAAACTTGAGTGCCACAAGGGAGTTTGAATGCAAGCGTATCCTTTTACAGATCCAGAGATGTACTCATGCAATTTTTGTTTTTAGGACAGAACGTGCATGATGAAAAAAACATTGTTTTTAAAAAGCGCATTGCAGAATATCAGTACTTTGATGTGGGAAAACTTCAAAACTTTCAAACAAAATATTTGTAGGCAGCTTACAGCAAGTTGTTGTGGCCGAGTGGTTAAGGCGTTGGACTCGAAATCCATTGGGGTATCCCCGCGCAGGTTCGAATCCTGCTAACAACGAGAATCTTTTTATTATCGGCTACAATTTCAGAAGTTAACCTTTAGTATTTCTTCCATTTCAGTTTTATAAATAGGTGGCTTATTTTTGTGTCACTAGTGCCTCTCCACATATTTGTTATCGCTACCTCTTTCATTTCTTTGCTACACCTCATTCCTACTTTAGCACTGGTGTAAACGCTTCAAATTATTATACCGTTGCTCTCTCATTCATACCTGCGCATGCACTTGAAAGTTACTTTACCAATAAAAGACGCAAAGAGAGAAATAGAACAAAAGTGCTGGCTGGATTGGCAAACACACTTCATAAAACTGCATTTTCTTTTTTATTCTCCCCCGTGTTACATGCTTAACCTCCCCATGTGTAATTTCTCTTAACCTGCTGTCCCAGGAAGAGAATTTCATCTACTGGCTCTTTCTGTGTTTTTTTCCCTAGTCTGTCTTTCCCATTTCTTAGCTGTGTAACTGTTCCTTTGCGCGCTCTATTTAAACGCCATCAATCTCATTTGAGCTCCTTGCTCCCGCTTCTGTTTTCTCCACCTCTCATACTGCCAGTTCTCTCTTTCTCTGTGGTTGGTGGCTACTTTCCTGAGCTTCCGAAGCCACGTGGTTCCTGCCTCTTGTTGTCAGACTTGAATTGGAAAAGGAACTATATTAACAAGCCTTTACCACTCACACACGGCGGAAGTTTATACTTTAATTCAGTGAGCTAAGAAAAGCGTGTTGTGGGTCCCCTACGAGCCATGGTGCTTGCTTCATCATGATTTGGCACCAGTCATTAGCCGCAGCTCTGCTAATGAGCCACTGAGGTCAGTTTCAATATTTACTCAAAAACATAACCATGCAGCCCACCCCTCAACTGTGTATTTATCTTGTTTTTCTGCTGTTCGTGTGATTAGCTGGGAGGAGCTCACGGCGACATCCTCCCTATAAAAGTGTAGATGGATCACTCTCTAACTCTTTCTTGCTACACATACAAATGGCTTGAAAGGTGCAGGGAAGATGCAGGTCTAATAGACAGAATAGAAGGTCTGTGCCAGGTGGGTTTCTCTGCATTGGTGTCCCATCACAGGTCCGCAAGTGTAATGTGTGATCTTTGACTCCTGGCATTTCACAAGCAGGCGGCCAGGAAACGGTTTCAGCCTATCAACCACTGAGGAGACGCAGCCTCTGAATGAGGAATGAGGAAGAAATGAATACATCCAGCCTATCACAGGAACAGCCCTGAGTGTTCCGAATTATAAATTCTCCATGTCACTGTATGTCGTTGAGCCCAAGTAGCTAGCCGTGATCGTATAGTGGTTAGTACTCTGCGTTGTGGCCGCAGCAACCTCGGTTCGAATCCGAGTCACGGCATTGTGGTTGGCAATGTCACGGCAGTTGGGTGTTAATTTTACAGAATTAGCAAATGTACCAGTGGTTTTTGTAAAATGTCTATTAAAAACAGATCCTTTCAAATATTTAAACCATCTAACAACAAATGATTTAAACTCGCATGATTATAAGCTGTAGCTATAATGTATTTACTTACATAAATTATCGTTCTTGAACCTATTGGGGGTGGAGGGGGAGCGGAGCTCACCCCCCAGGTGCAGTTGAGTGACCTGTGTTGTGGCTCTCTAGAGGGAAGGCACAAATTTTGCTGTCACCCAGCCCAATCCAGACGTGTATTGGGGCCAGGTTTCAGGCAAATAGAGCAGTAAGTGCAGAGACATGTTCACTCTCTAAAAGTGGCATTTCTAAAATAGTAAAGTTAAATCCAACCTCACCAGTAAGTAGGATTTTCAATAAATAAATAAAGCTACTCCTCTCCGATATGGAATTACCAAATAAAAAGTATAGGGGAATACACAGAGCTAACCTATGAGAGGGGAAGACCTCACAGTAGTGAAAAATGAAATAGACTGTTTGGTACTTACAGGACACGCGAACCACCAAAGTACATATCTTATGTTTTACTTACATAGCATCATGCACCTAGGACTACCTAGGGCCTACCTTAGGTGTAAATTATATGTAATAAAAGGGGAGTTTAAGGCTTGGCAAGTAGGCTGGGACTCCCCTGGGAGACCCCTGAGTCTATGCCCAGAACCATAACTCTGCCAGTCGAGTACTTACCTAAAAGCCGATAACTCACTTTTCTTCCATAGGCTAACATTGAGTGGTTTCACTTGGAAATTCTTCTAAGTGGTGTGGAGTTTTGGAACTTTAAAATATTCATCTAAAATCAGCCGAACAACGAATTCTGATTTACTCACCTGTTATCAGGAGAGACCTCAGTGCTGCATCTTGGAGCTCAGTACTGACCCTGAAAAGTAATTTTAACCGTACTTACCAGTAACTCGAATTTCCTTCCATGGGATATCATTGCCTGCTTTTTGCTGAAAATTTTCTAAGTGTCGATTTTTGAAACTTACAAATATTCTTTAAAAATCGTACCAACTGTGAAAACGTAATTGTTTACCTGTTTTAGATAGATGTCCCAGTACTGAGCCTAGGAGCCCAGCACTGGATTACAAAAGTAACGAGAACGTACTTTACCCGTAACTTGAATTTTCTTCCATAGGAAACCATTGACTGTTTTTCTGTGAAATTTCTTCTAAGTGTCGATTTTGCAAACATGTAAATATTCCTTAAAAATCGCCTGTATAACTTAAACGCAGTTTCTCACCTGCTTACAGGTGGTACAGTAGTGCTGGATCTAGGATCCAACACTGACCTAGAAAAAGGAACCATAACCCCACTTACCTGCTAAGTGAATTTCCTTCCATAGGATAACATTGGTAATTTGATCAGCAAAAGTTTCTAAGTGTCAACTTGTAAAATAGCAAAATATTGCTTAAAAATCACAACAGTAACTAAAACGAATGTACTCACTTGTTTCCAAGAACTGTCCCAGGACTGAATCTAGGATCCAGTCCTGGATTTAGAAAAGTAATCCTGAAAGTAATTAATTGCATATAACTTAAAATTCCCATTGAGCTCAATGTATTATTGTGATTCAAATTGTGTTGCCTATTGCAATAAACTGTAACTATGACCTGCAAAAGTCAATTGCCTATTGCAAAGTATTTAACTAAAGCATCTCATTCTGAGCAAGTATATTTTGATACCTATTGTTGGTTCTAAAATAAAACAACAATATCTTTTGTATGCAAACCAATGGCCTAGAGTTCAGTTCTTGAGTGTGTGAGACCATTTGCTGACTGAGTGTGTACAACAAATGTTTTACACTGTACTCTGATACTGCCTTACTGCTCGGCAAGCTACCACTTTAGAGAGTAAGGTTATATCTAACTTTAGCCTCTGCCAAACCTCTGGGGACTGGGGACTCTGTGCACACTGTACCTATTTGGGAACAGTATATACAGAGCCACTTTCTCACAGTAGTGATAAAGTGATTAGAGTCCTAAGGCCAACATAAAGATACAGCAAAACGTGAGGTGAAAAGCAAAAAGGTTGCTGGTAGGCCACCTTAAGGATGCCAGGTCTACCAAAAACTGAACTAAGGATAACATGAGTAAAACATCAGGTTTCTCTACTGCATTTGGTGAGACAAGTGGGCCTTCTTTTATCTTCCATTCAAGCAATCTTTGACAGACCCCTTTATTATAGAGCTTTTCAAGGATTAAAGATAAGGCACTTACAAAGGAGTCCCAAATACTCAGAGATGGTTGACTTCTGTAATATGGGTCGTAGACTAAAAGCAGCGCAAAAACAGAGTGCAACAGGGTCCAAAAACTTGAGTGCCACAAGGGAGTTTGAATGCAAGCGTATCCTTTTACAGATCCAGAGATGTACTCATGCAATTTTTGTTTTTAGGACAGAACGTGCATGATGAAAAAAACATTGTTTTTAAAAAGCGCATTGCAGAATATCAGTACTTTGATGTGGGAAAACTTCAAAACTTTCAAACAAAATATTTGTAGGCAGCTTACAGCAAGTTGTTGTGGCCGAGTGGTTAAGGCGTTGGACTCGAAATCCATTGGGGTATCCCCGCGCAGGTTCGAATCCTGCCAACAACGAGAATCTTTTTATTATCGGCTACAATTTCAGAAGTTAACCTTTAGTATTTCTTCCATTTCAGTTTTATAAATAGGTGGCTTATTTTTGTGTCACTATTGCCTCTCCACATATTTGTTATCGCTACCTCTTTCATTTCTTTGCTACACCTCATTCCTACTTTAGCACTGGTGTAAACGCTTCAAATTATTATACCGTTGCTCTCTCATTCATACCTGCGCATGCACTTGAAAGTTACTTTACCAATAAAAGACGCAAAGAGAGAAATAGAACAAAAGTGCTGGCTGGATTGGCAAACACACTTCATAAAACTGCATTTTCTTTTTTATTCTCCCCCGTGTTACATGCTTAACCTCCCCATGTGTAATTTCTCTTAACCTGCTGTCCCAGGAAGAGAATTTCATCTACTGGCTCTTTCTGTGTTTTTTTCCCTAGTCTGTCTTTCCCATTTCTTAGCTGTGTAACTGTTCCTTTACGCGCTCTATTTAAACGCCATCAATCTCATTTGAGCTCCTTGCTCCCGCTTCTGTTTTCTCCACCTCTCATACTGCCAGTTCTCTCTTTCTCTGTGGTTGGTGGCTACTTTCCTGAGCTTCCGAAGCCACGTGGTTCCTGCCTCTTGTTGTCAGACTTGAATTGGAAAAGGAACTATATTAACAAGCCTTTACCACTCACACACGGCGGAAGTTTATACTTTAATTCAGTGAGTTAAGAAAAGCGTGTTGTGGGTCCCCTACGAGCCATGGTGCTTGCTTCATCATGATTTGGCACCAGTCATTAGCCGCAGCTCTGCTAATGAGCCACTGAGGTCAGTTTCAATATTTACTCAAAAACATAACCATGCAGCCCACCCCTCAACTGTGTATTTATCTTGCTTTTCTGCTGTTCGTGTGATTAGCTGGGAGGAGCTCACGGCGACATCCTCCCTATAAAAGTGTAGATGGATCACTCTCTAACTCTTTCTTGCTTCACATACAAATGGCTTGAAAGGTGCAGGGAAGATGCAGGTCTAATAGACAGAATAGAAGGTCTGTGCCAGTTGGGTTTCTCTGCATTGGTGTCCCATCACAGGTCCGCAAGTGTAATGTGTGATCTTTGACTCCTGGCATTTCACAAGCAGGCGGCCAGGAAACGGTTTCAGCCTATCAACCACTGAGGAGACGCAGCCTCTGAATGAGGAATGAGGAAGCAATGAATACATCCAGCCTATCACAGGAACAGCCCTGAGTGTTCCGAATTATAAATTCTCCATGTCACTGTATGTCGTTGAGCCCAAGTAGCTCGCCGTGATCGTATAGTGGTTAGTACTCTGCGTTGTGGCCGCAGCAACCTCGGTTCGAATCCGAGTCACGGCATTGTGGTTGGCAATGTCACGGCAGTTGGGTGTTAATTTTACAGAATTAGCAAATGTACCAGTGGTTTTTGTAAAATGTCTATTAAAAACAGATCCTTTCAAATTTTTAAACCATCTAACAACAAATGATTTAAACTCGCATGATTATAAGCTGTAGCTATAATGTATTTACTTACATAAATTATCGTTCTTGAACCTATTGGGGGTGGAGGGGGAGCGGAGCTCACCCCCCAGGTGCAGTTGAATGACCTGTGTTGTGGCTCTCTAGAGGGAAGGCACAAATTTTGCTGTCACCCAGCCCAATCCAGACGTGTATTGGGGCCAGGTTTCAGGCAAATAGAGCAGTAAGTGCAGAGACATGTTCACTCTCTAAAAGTGGCATTTCTAAAATAGTAAAGTTAAATCCAACCTCACCAGTAAGTAGGATTTTCAATAAATAAATAAAGCTACTCCTCTCCGATATGGAATTACCAAATAAAAAGTATAGGGGAATACACAGAGCTAACCTATGAGAGGGGTAGACCTCACAGTAGTGAAAAATGAAATAGACTGTTTGGTACTTACAGGACACGCGAACCACCAAAGTACATATCTTATGTTTTACTTACATAGCATCATGCACCTAGGACTACCTAGGGCCTACCTTAGGTGTAAATTATATGTAATAAAAGGGGAGTTTAAGGCTTGGCAAGTAGGCTGGGACTCCCCTGGGAGACCCCTGAGTCTATGCCCAGAACCATAACTCTGCCAGTCGAGTACTTACCTAAAAGCCGATAACTCACTTTTCTTCCATAGGCTAACATTGAGTGGTTTCACTTGGAAATTCTTCTAAGTGGTGTGGAGTTTTGGAACTTTAAAATATTCATCTAAAATCAGCCGAACAACGAATTCTGATTTACTCACCTGTTATCAGGAGAGACCTCAGTGCTGCATCTTGGAGCTCAGTACTGACCCTGAAAAGTAATTTTAACCGTACTTACCAGTAACTCGAATTTCCTTCTATGGGATATCATTGCCTGCTTTTTGCTGAAAATTTTCTAAGTGTCGATTTTTGAAACTTACAAATATTCTTTAAAAATCGTACCAACTGTGAAAACGTAATTGTTTACCTGTTTTAGATAGATGTCCCAGTACTGAGCCTAGGAGCCCAGCACTGGATTACAAAAGTAACGAGAACGTACTTTACCCGTAACTTGAATTTTCTTCCATAGGAAACCATTGACTGTTTTTCTGTGAAATTTCTTCTAAGTGTCGATTTTGCAAACATGTAAATATTCCTTAAAAATCGCCTGTATAACTTAAACGCAGTTTCTCAACTGCTTACAGGTGGTACAGTAGTGCTGGATCTAGGATCCAACACTGACCTTGAAAAAGTAACCATAACCCCACTTACCTGCTAAGTGAATTTCCTTCCATAGGATAACATTGGTAATTTGATCAGCAAAAGTTTCTAAGTGTCAACTTTTAAAATAGCAAAATATTGCTTAAAAATCACAACAGTAACTAAAACGAATTTACTCACTTGTTTCCAAGAACTGTCCCAGGACTGAATCTAG
Source organism: Triturus cristatus (assembly GCF_964204655.1). NCBI lineage: Eukaryota > Metazoa > Chordata > Amphibia > Caudata > Salamandridae > Triturus > Triturus cristatus. The sequence goes on from NC_140595.1 coordinate 725,499,829, forward strand.
GGTCCAGTCCTGGATTTAGAAAAGTAATCCTGAAAGTAATTAATTGCATATAACTTAAAATTCCCATTGAGCTCAATGTATTATTGTGATTCAAATTGTGTTGCCTATTGCAATAAACTGTAACTATGACCTGCAAAAGTCAATTGCCTATTGCAAAGTATTTAACTAAAGCATCTCATTCTGAGAAAGTATATTTTGATACCTATTGTTGGTTCTAAAATAAAACAACAATATCTTTTGTATGCAAACCAATGGCCTAGAGTTCAGTTCTTGAGTGTGTGAGACCATTTGCTGACTGAGTGTGTACAACAAATGTTTTACACTGTACTCTGATACTGCCTTACTGCTCGGCAAGCTACCACTTTAGAGAGTAAGGTTATATCTAACTTTAGCCTCTGCCAAACCTCTGGGGACTGGGGACTCTGTGCACACTGTACCTATTTGGGAACAGTATATACAGAGCCACTTTCTCACAGTAGTGATAAAGTGATTAGAGTGCTAAGGCCAACATAAAGATACAGCAAAACGTGAGGTGAAAAGCAAAAAGGTTGCTGGTAGGCCACCTTAAGGATGCCAGGTCTACCAAAAACTGAACTAAGGATAACATGAGTAAAACATCAGGTTTCTCTACTGCATTTGGTGAGACAAGTGGGCCTTCTTTTATCTTCCATTCAAGCAATCTTTGACAGACCCCTTTATTATAGAGCTTTTCAAGGATTAAAGATAAGGCACTTACAAAGGAGTCCCAAATACTCAGAGATGGTTGACTTCTGTAATATGGGTCGTAGACTAAAAGCAGCGCAAAAACAGAGTGCAACAGGGTCCAAAAAACTTGAGTGCCACAAGAGAGTTTGAATGCAAGCGTATCCTTTTACAGATCCAGAGATATACTCATGCAATTTTTGTTTTTAGGACAGAACGTGCATGATGAAAAAAACATTGTTTTTAAAAAGCGCATTGCAGAATATCAGTACTTTGATGTGGGAAAACATCAAAACTTTCAAACAAAATATTTGTAGGCAGCTTACAGCAAGTTTTTGTGGCCGAGTGGTTAAGGCGATGGACTCGAAATCCATTGGGGTATTCCCGCGCAGGTTCGAATCCTGCCAACAACGAGAATCTTTTTATTATCGGCTACAATTTCAGAAGTTAACCTTTAGTATTTCTTCCATTTCAGTTTTATAAATAGGTGGCTTATTTTTGTGTCACTATTGCCTCTCCACATATTTGTTATCGCTACCTCTTTCATGTCTTTGCTACACCTCATTCCTACTTTAGCACTGGTGTAAACGCTTCAAATTATTATACCGTTGCTCTCTCATTCATACCTGCGCATGCACTTGAAAGTTACTTTACCAATAAAAGACGCAAAGAGAGAAATAGAACAAAAGTGCTGGCTGGATTGGCAAACACACTTCATAAAACTGCATTTTCTTTTTATTCTCCCCCGTGTTACATGCTTAACCTCCCCATGTGTAATTTCTCTTAACCTGCTGTCCCAGGAAGAGAATTTCATCTACAGGCTCTTTCTGTGTTTTTTTCCCTAGTCTGTCTTTCCCATTTCTTAGCTGTGTAACTGTTCCTTTACGCGCTCTATTTAAACGCCATCAATCTCATTTGAGCTCCTTGCTCCCGCTTCTGTTTTCTCCACCTCTCATACTGCCAGTTCTCTCTTTCTCTGTGGTTGGTGGCTACTTTCCTGAGCTTCCGAAGCCACGTGGTTCCTGCCTCTTGTTGTCAGACTTGAATTGGAAAAGGAACCATATTAACAAGCCTTTACCACACACACACGGCGGAAGTTTATACTTTAATTCAGTGAGCTAAGAAAAGCGTGTTGTGGGTCCCCTACGAGCCATGGTGCTTGCTTCATCATGATTTGGCACCAGTCATTAGCCGCAGCTCTGCTAATGAGCCACTGAGGTCAGTTTCAATATTTACTCAAAAACATAACCATGCAGCCCACCCCTCAACTGTGTATTTATTTTGCTTTTCTGCTGTAATTTTAACCGTACTTACCAGTAACTCGAATTTCCTTCTATGGGATATCATTGCCTGCTTTTTGCTGAAAATTTTCTAAGTGTCGATTTTTGAAACTTACAAATATTCTTTAAAAATCGTACCAACTGTGAAAACGTAATTGTTTACCTGTTTTAGATAGATGTCCCAGTACTGAGCCTAGGAGCCCAGCACTGGATTACAAAAGTAACGAGAACGTACTTTACCCGTAACTTGAATTTTCTTCCATAGGAAACCATTGACTGTTTTTCTGTGAAATTTCTTCTAAGTGTCGATTTTGCAAACATGTAAATATTCCTTAAAAATCGCCTGTATAACTTAAACGCAGTTTCTCAACTGCTTACAGGTGGTACAGTAGTGCTGGATCTAGGATCCAACACTGACCTTGAAAAAGTAACCATAACCCCACTTACCTGCTAAGTGAATTTCCTTCCATAGGATAACATTGGTAATTTGATCAGCAAAAGTTTCTAAGTGTCAACTTTTAAAATAGCAAAATATTGCTTAAAAATCACAACAGTAACTAAAACGAATTTACTCACTTGTTTCCAAGAACTGTCCCAGGACTGAATCTAGGGTCCAGTCCTGGATTTAGAAAAGTAATCCTGAAAGTAATTAATTGCATATAACTTAAAATTCCCATTGAGCTCAATGTATTATTGTGATTCAAATTGTGTTGCCTATTGCAATAAACTGTAACTATGACCTGCAAAAGTCAATTGCCTATTGCAAAGTATTTAACTAAAGCATCTCATTCTGAGAAAGTATATTTTGATACCTATTGTTGGTTCTAAAATAAAACAACAATATCTTTTGTATGCAAACCAATGGCCTAGAGTTCAGTTCTTGAGTGTGTGAGACCATTTGCTGACTGAGTGTGTACAACAAATGTTTTACACTGTACTCTGATACTGCCTTACTGCTCGGCAAGCTACCACTTTAGAGAGTAAGGTTATATCTAACTTTAGCCTCTGCCAAACCTCTGGGGACTGGGGACTCTGTGCACACTGTACCTATTTGGGAACAGTATATACAGAGCCACTTTCTCACAGTAGTGATAAAGTGATTAGAGTGCTAAGGCCAACATAAAGATACAGCAAAACGTGAGGTGAAAAGCAAAAAGGTTGCTGGTAGGCCACCTTAAGGATGCCAGGTCTACCAAAAACTGAACTAAGGATAACATGAGTAAAACATCAGGTTTCTCTACTGCATTTGGTGAGACAAGTGGGCCTTCTTTTATCTTCCATTCAAGCAATCTTTGACAGACCCCTTTATTATAGAGCTTTTCAAGGATTAAAGATAAGGCACTTACAAAGGAGTCCCAAATACTCAGAGATGGTTGACTTCTGTAATATGGGTCGTAGACTAAAAGCAGCGCAAAAACAGAGTGCAACAGGGTCCAAAAAACTTGAGTGCCACAAGAGAGTTTGAATGCAAGCGTATCCTTTTACAGATCCAGAGATATACTCATGCAATTTTTGTTTTTAGGACAGAACGTGCATGATGAAAAAAACATTGTTTTTAAAAAGCGCATTGCAGAATATCAGTACTTTGATGTGGGAAAACATCAAAACTTTCAAACAAAATATTTGTAGGCAGCTTACAGCAAGTTTTTGTGGCCGAGTGGTTAAGGCGATGGACTCGAAATCCATTGGGGTATTCCCGCGCAGGTTCGAATCCTGCCAACAACGAGAATCTTTTTATTATCGGCTACAATTTCAGAAGTTAACCTTTAGTATTTCTTCCATTTCAGTTTTATAAATAGGTGGCTTATTTTTGTGTCACTATTGCCTCTCCACATATTTGTTATCGCTACCTCTTTCATGTCTTTGCTACACCTCATTCCTACTTTAGCACTGGTGTAAACGCTTCAAATTATTATACCGTTGCTCTCTCATTCATACCTGCGCATGCACTTGAAAGTTACTTTACCAATAAAAGACGCAAAGAGAGAAATAGAACAAAAGTGCTGGCTGGATTGGCAAACACACTTCATAAAACTGCATTTTCTTTTTATTCTCCCCCGTGTTACATGCTTAACCTCCCCATGTGTAATTTCTCTTAACCTGCTGTCCCAGGAAGAGAATTTCATCTACAGGCTCTTTCTGTGTTTTTTTCCCTAGTCTGTCTTTCCCATTTCTTAGCTGTGTAACTGTTCCTTTACGCGCTCTATTTAAACGCCATCAATCTCATTTGAGCTCCTTGCTCCCGCTTCTGTTTTCTCCACCTCTCATACTGCCAGTTCTCTCTTTCTCTGTGGTTGGTGGCTACTTTCCTGAGCTTCCGAAGCCACGTGGTTCCTGCCTCTTGTTGTCAGACTTGAATTGGAAAAGGAACCATATTAACAAGCCTTTACCACACACACACGGCGGAAGTTTATACTTTAATTCAGTGAGCTAAGAAAAGCGTGTTGTGGGTCCCCTACGAGCCATGGTGCTTGCTTCATCATGATTTGGCACCAGTCATTAGCCGCAGCTCTGCTAATGAGCCACTGAGGTCAGTTTCAATATTTACTCAAAAACATAACCATGCAGCCCACCCCTCAACTGTGTATTTATTTTGCTTTTCTGCTGTTCGTGTGATTAGCTGGGAGGAGCTCACGGCGACATCCTCCCTATAAAAGTGTAGATGGATCACTCTCTAACTCTTTCTTGCTTCACATACAAATGGCTTGAAAGGTGCAGGGAAGATGCAGGTCTAATAGACAGAATAGAAGGTCTGTGCCAGGTGGGTTTCTCTGCATTGGTGTCCCATCACAGGTCCGCAAGTGTAATGTGTGAACTTTGACTCCTGACATTTCACAAGCAGGCGGCCAGGAAACGGTTTCAGCCTATCAACCACTGAGGAGACGCAGCCTCTGAATGAGGAATGAGGAAGCAATGAATACATCCAGCCTATCACAGGAATAGCCCTGAGTGTTCCGAATTATAAATTCTCCATGTCACTGTATGTCGTTGAGCCCAAGTAGCTCGCCGTGATCGTATAGTGGTTAGTACTCTGCGTTGTGGCCGCAGCAACCTCGGTTTGAATCCGAGTCACGGCATTGTGGTTGGCAATGTCACGGCAGTTGGGTGTTAATTTTACAGAATTAGCAAATGTGCCAGTGGTTTTTGTAAAATGTCTATTAAAAACAGATCCTTTCAAATATTTAAACCATCTAACAACAAATGATTTAAACTCGCATGATTATAAGCTGTAGCTATAATGTATTTACTTACATAAATTATCGTTCTTGAACCTATTGGGGGTGGAGGGGGAGCGGAGCTCACCCCCCAGGTGCAGTTGAGTGACCTGTGTTGTGGCTCTCTAGAGGGAAGGCACAAATTTTGCTGTCACCCAGTCCAATCCAGACGTGTATTGGGGCCAGGTTTCAGGCAAATAGAGCAGTAAGTGCAGAACATGTTCACTCTCTAAAAGTGGCATTTCTAAAATAGTAAAGTTAAATCCAACCTCACCAGTAAGTAGGATTTTCAATAAATAAATAAAGCTACTCCTCTCCGATATGGAATTAACAAATAAAAAGTATAGGGGAATACACAGAGCTAACCTATGAGAGGGGTAGACCTCACAGTAGTGAAAAATGAAATAGACTGTTTGGTACTTACAGGACACGCGAACCACCAAAGTACATATCTTATTTTTTACTTACATAGCATCATGCACCTAGGACTACCTAGGGCCTACCTTAGGTGTAAATTATATGTAATAAAAGGGGAGTTTAAGGCTTGGCAAGTAGGCTGGGACTCCCCTGGGAGACCCCTGAGTCTATGCCCAGAACCATAACTCTGCCAGTCGAGTACTTACCTAAAAGCCGATAACTCACTTTTCTTCCATAGGCTAAAATTTCGTTGTTTCACTTGGAAATTCTTCTAAGTGGTGTGGAGTTTTGGAACTTTAAAATATTCATCTAAAATCAGCCGAACAACGAATTCTGATTTACTCACCTGTTATCAGGAGAGACCTCAGTGCTGCATCTTGGAGCTCAGTACTGACCCTGAAAAGTAATTTTAACCGTACTTACCAGTAACTCGAATTTCCTTCCATGGGATATCATTGCCTGCTTTTTGCTGAAAATTTTCTAAGTGTCGATTTTTGAAACTTACAAATATTCTTTAAAAATCGTACCAACTGTGAAAACATAATTGTTTACCTGTTTTAGATAGATGTCCCAGTACTGAGCCCAGGAGCCCAGCACTGGATTACAAAAGTAACGAGAACGTACTTTACCCGTAACTTGAATTTTCTTCCATAGGAAACCATTGACTGTTTTTCTGTGAAATTTCTTCTAAGTGTCGATTTTGCAAACATGTAAATATTCCTTAAAAATCGCCTGTATAACTTAAACGCAGTTTCTCAACTGCTTACAGGTGGTACAGTAGTGCTGGATCTAGGATCCAACACTGACCTAGAAAAAGTAACCATAACCCCACTTACCTGCTAAGTGAATTTCCTTCCATAGGATAACATTGGTAATTTGATCAGCAAAAGTTTCGAAGTGTCAACTTTTAAAATAGCAAAATATTGCTTAAAAATCACAACCGTAACTAAAACGAATTTACTCACTTGTTTCCAAGAACTGTCCCAGGACTGAATCTAGGATCCAGTCCTGGATTTAGAAAAGTAATCCTGAAAGTAATTAATTGCATATAACTTAAAATTCCCATTGAGCTCAATGTATTATTGTGATTCAAATTGTGTTGCCTATTGCAATAAACTGTAACTATGACCTGCAAAAGTCAATTGCCTATTGCAAAGTATTTAACTAAAGCATCTCATTCTGAGCAAGTATATTTTGATACCTATTGTTGGTTCTAAAATAAAACAACAATATCTTTTGTATGCAAACCAATGGCCTAGAGTTCAGTTCTTGAGTGTGTGAGACCATTTGCTGACTGAGTGTGTACAACAAATGTTTTACACTGTACTCTGATACTGCCTTACTGCTCGGCAAGCTACCACTTTAGAGAGTAAGGTTATATCTAACTTTAGCCTCTGCCAAACCTCTGGGGACTGGGGACTCTGTGCACACTGTACCTATTTGGGAACAGTATATACAGAGCCACTTTCTCACAGTAGTGATAAAGTGATTAGAGTCCTAAGGCCAACATAAAGATACAGCAAAACGTGAGGTGAAAAGCAAAAAGGTTGCTGGTAGGCCACCTTAAGGATGCCAGGTCTAACAAAAACTGAACTAAGGATAACATGAGTAAAACATCAGGTTTCTCTACGGCATTTGGTGAGACAAGTGGGCCTTCTTTTATCTTCCATTCAAGCAATCTTTGACAGACCCCTTTATTATAGAGCTTTTCAAGGATTAAAGATAAGGCACTTACAAAGGAGTCCCAAATACTCAGAGATGGTTGACTTCTGTAATATGGGTCGTAGACTAAAAGCAGCGCAAAAACAGAGTGCAACAGGGTCCAAAAAACTTGAGTGCCACAAGGGAGTTTGAATGCAAGCGTATCCTTTTACATATCCAGAGATGTACTCATGCAATTTTTGTTTTTAGGACAGAACGTGCATGATGAAAAAAACATTGTTTTTAAAAAGCGCATTGCAGAATATCAGTACTTTGATGTGGGAAAACTTCAAAACTTTCAAACAAAATATTTGTAGGCAGCTTACAGCAAGTTGTTGTGGCCGAGTGGTTAAGGCGATGGACTCGAAATCCATTGGGGTATCCCCGCGCAGGTTCGAATCCTGCCAACAACGAGAATCTTTTTATTATCGGCTACAATTTCAGAAGTTAACCTTTAGTATTTCTTCCATTTCAGTTTTATAAATAGTTGGCTTATTTTTGTGTCACTATTGCCTCTCCACATATTTGTTATCGCTACCCCTTTCATGTCTTTGCTACACCTCATTCCTACTTTAGCACTGGTGTAAACGCTTCAAATTATTATACCGTTGCTCTCTCATTCATACCTGCGCATGCACTTGAAAGTTACTTTACCAATAAAAGACGCAAAGAGAGAAATAGAACAAAAGTGCTGGCTGGATTGGCAAACACACTTCATAAAACTGCATTTTCTTTTTTATTCTCCCCCGTGTTACATGCTTAACCTCCCCATGTGTAATTTCTCTTAACCTGCTGTCCCAGGAAGAGAATTTCATCTACAGGCTCTTTCTGTGTTTTTTTCCCTAGTCTGTCTTTCCCATTTCTTAGCTGTGTAACTGTTCCTTTACGCGCTCTATTTAAACACCATCAATCTCATTTGAGCTCCTTGCTCCCGCTTCTGTTTTCTCCACCTCTCATACTGCCAGTTCTCTCTTTCTCTGTGGTTGGTGGCTACTTTCCTGAGCTTCCGAAGCCACGTGGTTCCTGCCTCTTGTTGTCAGGCTTGAATTGGAAAAGGAACCATATTAACAAGCCTTTACCACACACACACGGCGGAAGTTTATACTTTAATTCAGTGAGCTAAGAAAAGCGTGTTGTGGGTCCCCTACGAGCCATGGTGCTTGCTTCATCATGATTTGGCACCAGTCATTAGCCGCAGCTCTGCTAATGAGCCACTGAGGTCAGTTTCAATATTTACTCAAAAACATAACCATGCAGCCCACCCCTCAACTGTGTATTTATCTTGCTTTTCTGCTGTTCGTGTGATTAGCTGGGAGGAGCTCACGGCGACATCCTCCCTATAAAAGTGTAGATGGATCACTCTCTAACTCTTTCTTGCTTCACATACAAATGGCTTGAAAGGTGCAGGGAAGATGCAGGTCTAATAGACAGAATAGAAGGTCTGTGCCAGGTGGGTTTCTCTGCATTGGTGTCCCATCACAGGTCCGCAAGTGTAATGTGTGAACTTTGACTCCTGGCATTTCACAAGCAGGCGGCCAGGAAACGGTTTCAGCCTATCAACCACTGAGGAGACGCAGCCTCTGAATGAGGAAGGAGGAAGCAATGAATACATCCAGCCTATCACAGGAATAGCCCTGAGTGTTCCGAATTATTAATTCTCCATGTCACTGTATGTCGTTGAGCCCAAGTAGCTCGCCGTGATCGTATAGTGGTTAGTACTCTGCGTTGTGGCCGCAGCAACCTCGGTTTGAATCCGAGTCACGGCATTGTGGTTGGCAATGTCACGGCAGTTGGGTGTTAATTTTACAGAATTAGCAAATGTGCCAGTGGTTTTTGTAAAATGTCTATTAAAAACAGATCCTTTCAAATATTTAAACCATCTAACAACAAATGATTTAAACTCGCATGATTATAAGCTGTAGCTATAATGTATTTACTTACATAAATTATCGTTCTTGAACCTATTGGGGGTGGAGGGGGAGCGGAGCTCACCCCCCAGGTGCAGTTGAGTGACCTGTGTTGTGGCTCTCTAGAGGGAAGGCACACATTTTGCTGTCACCCTGCCCAATCCAGACGTGTATTGGGGCCAGGTTTCAGGCAAATAGAGCAGTAAGTGCAGAGACATGTTCACTCTCTAAAAGTGGCATTTCTAAAATAGTAAAGTTAAATCCAACCTCACCAGTAAGTAGGATTTTCAATAAATAAATAAAGCTACTCCTCTCCGATATGGAATTAACAAATAAAAAGTATAGGGGAATACACAGAGCTACCCTATGAGAGGGGTAGACCTCACAGTAGTGAAAAATGAAATAGACTGTTTGGTACTTACAGGACACGCGAACCACCAAAGTACATATCTTATTTTTTACTTACATAGCATCATGCACCTAGGACTACCTAGGGCCTACCTTAGGTGTAAATTATATGTAATAAAAGGGGAGTTTAAGGCTTGGCAAGTAGGCTGGGACTCCCCTGGGAGAACCCTGAGTCTATGCCCAGAACCATAACTCTGCCAGTCGAGTACTTACCTAAAAGCCGATAACTCACTTTTCTTCCATAGGCTAAAATTTCGTTGTTTCACTTGGAAATTCTTCTAAGTGGTGTGGAGTTTTGGAACTTTAAAATATTCATCTAAAATCAGCCGAACAACGAATTCTGATTTACTCACCTGTTATCAGGAGAGACCTCAGTGCTGCATCTTGGAGCTCAGTACTGACCCTGAAAAGTAATTTTAACCGTACTTACCAGTAACTCGAATTTCCTTCCATGGGATATCATTGCCTGCTTTTTGCTGAAAATTTTCTAAGTGTCGATTTTTGAAACTTACAAATATTCTTTAAAAATCGTACCAACTGTGAAAACATAATTGTTTACCTGTTTTAGATAGATGTCCCAGTACTGAGCCCAGGAGCCCAGCACTGGATTACAAAAGTAACGAGAACGTACTTTACCCGTAACTTGAATTTTCTTCCATAGGAAACCATTGACTGTTTTTCGGTGAAATTTCTTCTAAGTGTCGATTTTGCAAACATGTAAATATTCCTTAAAAATCGCCTGTATAACTTAAACGCAGTTTCTCAACTGCTTACAGGTGGTACAGTAGTGCTGGATCTAGGATCCAACACTGACCTAGAAAAAGTAACCATAACCCCACTTACCTGCTAAGTGAATTTCCTTCCATAGGATAACATTGGTAATTTGATCAGCAAAAGTTTCGAAGTGTCAACTTTTAAAATAGCAAAATATTGCTTAAAAATCACAACCGTAACTAAAACGAATTTACTCACTTGTTTCCAAGAACTGTCCCAGGACTGAATCTAGGATCCAGTCCTGGATTTAGAAAAGTAATCCTGAAAGTAATTAATTGCATATAACTTAAAATTCCCATTGAGCTCAATGTATTATTGTGATTCAAATTGTGTTGCCTATTGCAATAAACTGTAACTATGACCTGCAAAAGTCAATTGCCTATTGCAAAGTATTTAACTAAAGCATCTCATTCTGAGAAAGTATATTTTGATACCTATTGTTGGTTCTAAAATAAAACAACAATATCTTTTGTATGCAAACCAATGGCCTAGAGTTCAGTTCTTGAGTGTGTGAGACCATTTGCTGACTGAGTGTGTACAACAAATGTTTTACACTGTACTCTGATACTGCCTTACTGCTCGGCAAGCTACCACTTTAGAGAGTAAGGTTATATCTAACTTTAGCCTCTGCCAAACCTCTGGGGACTGGGGACTCTGTGCACACTGTACCTATTTGGGAACAGTATATACAGAGCCACTTTCTCACAGTAGTGATAAAGTGATTAGAGTCCTAAGGCCAACATAAAGATACAGCAAAACTTGAGGTGAAAAGCAAAAAGGTTGCTGGTAGGCCACCTTAAGGATGCCAGGTCTAACAAAAACTGAACTAAGGATAACATGAATAAAACATCAGGTTTCTCTACTGCATTTGGTGAGACAAGTGGGCCTTCTTTTATCTTCCATTCAAGCAATCTTTGACAGACCCCTTTATTATAGAGCTTTTCAAGGATTAGAGATAAGGCACTTACAAAGGAGTCCCAAATACTCAGAGATGGTTGACTTCTGTAATATGGGTCGTAGACTAAAAGCAGCGCAAAAACAGAGTGCAACAGGGTCCAAAAAACTTGAGTGCCACAAGAGAGTTTGAATGCAAGCGTATCCTTTTACAGATCCAGAGATAAACTCATGCAATTTTTGTTTTTAGGACAGAACGTGCATGATGAAAAAAACATTGTTTTTAAAAAGCGCATTGCAGAATATCAGTACTTTGATGTGGGAAAACATCAAAACTTTCAAACAAAATATTTGTAGGCAGCTTACAGCAAGTTGTTGTGGCCGAGTGGTTAAGGCAATGGACTCGAAATCCATTGGGGTATTCCCGCGTAGGTTCGAATCCTGCCAACAACGAGGATCTTTTTATTATCGGCTACAATTTCAGAAGTTAACCTTTAGTATTTCTTCCATTTCAGTTTTATAACTAGGTGGCTTATTTTTGTGTCACTATTGCCTCTCCACATATTTGTTATCGCTACCTCTTTCATGTCTTTGCTACACCTCATTCCTACTTTAGCACTGGTGTAAACGCTTCAAATTATTATACCGTTGCTCTCTCATTCATACCTGCGCATGCACTTGAAAGTTACTTTACCAATAAAAGACGCAAAGAGAGAAATAGAACAAAAGTGCTGGCTGGATTGGCAAACACACTTCATAAAACTGCATTTTCTTTTTTATTCTCCCCCGTGTCACATGCTTAACCTCCCCATGTGTAATTTCTCTTAACCTGCTGTCCCAGGAAGAGAATTTCATCTACAGGCCCTTTCTGTGTTTTTTTCCCTAGTCTGTCTTTCCCATTTCTTAGCTGTGTAACTGTTCCTTTACGCGCTCTATTTAAACGCCATCAATCTCATTTGAGCTCCTTGCTCCCGCTTCTGTTTTCTCCACCTCTCATACTGCCAGTTCTCTCTTTCTCTGTGGTTGGTGGCTACTTTCCTGAGCTTCCGAAGCCACGTGGTTCCTGCCTCTTGTTGTCAGACTTGAATTGGAAAAGGAACTATATTAACAAGCCTTTACCACTCACACACGGCGGAAGTTTATACTTTAATTCAGTGAGTTAAGAAAAGCGTGTTGTGGGTCCCCTACGAGCCATGGTGCTTGCTTCATCATGATTTGGCACCAGTCATTAGCCGCAGCTCTGCTAATGAGCCACTGAGGTCAGTTTCAATATTTACTCAAAAACATAACCATGCAGCCCACCCCTCAACTGTGTATTTATCTTGCTTTTCTGCTGTTCGTGTGATTAGCTGGGAGGAGCTCACGGCGACATCCTCCCTATAAAAGTGTAGATGGATCACTCTCTAACTCTTTCTTGCTTCACATACAAATGGCTTGAAAGGTGCAGGGAAGATGCAGGTCTAATAGACAGAATAGAAGGTCTGTGCCAGTTGGGTTTCTCTGCATTGGTGTCCCATCACAGGTCCGCAAGTGTAATGTGTGATCTTTGACTCCTGGCATTTCACAAGCAGGCGGCCAGGAAACGGTTTCAGCCTATCAACCACTGAGGAGACGCAGCCTCTGAATGAGGAATGAGGAAGCAATGAATACATCCAGCCTATCACAGGAACAGCCCAAAGTGTTCCGAATTATAAATTCTCCATGTCACTGTATGTCGTTGAGCCCAAGTAGCTCGCCGTGATCGTATAGTGGTTAGTACTCTGCGTTGTGGCCGCAGCAACCTCGGTTCGAATCCGAGTCACGGCAGTTGGGTGTTAATTTTACAGAATTAGCAAATGTACCAGTGGTTTTTGTAAAATGTCTATTAAAAACAGATCCTTTCAAATTTTTAAACCATCTAACAACAAATGATTTAAACTCGCATGATTATAAGCTGTAGCTATAATGTATTTACTTACATAAATTATCGTTCTTGAACCTATTGGGGGTGGAGGGGGAGCGGAGCTCACCCCCCAGGTGCAGTTGAATGACCTGTGTTGTGGCTCTCTAGAGGGAAGGCACAAATTTTGCTGTCACCCAGCCCAATCCAGACGTGTATTGGGGCCAGGTTTCAGGCAAATAGAGCAGTAAGTGCAGAGACATGTTCACTCTCTAAAAGTGGCATTTCTAAAATAGTAAAGTTAAATCCAACCTCACCAGTAAGTAGGATTTTCAATAAATAAATAAAGCTACTCCTCTCCGATATGGAATTACCAAATAAAAAGTATAGGGGAATACACAGAGCTAACCTATGAGAGGGGTAGACCTCACAGTAGTGAAAAATGAAATAGACTGTTTGGTACTTACAGGACACGCGAACCACCAAAGTACATATCTTATGTTTTACTTACATAGCATCATGCACCTAGGACTACCTAGGGCCTACCTTAGGTGTAAATTATATGTAATAAAAGGGGAGTTTAAGGCTTGGCAAGTAGGCTGGGACTCCCCTGGGAGACCCCTGAGTCTATGCCCAGAACCATAACTCTGCCAGTCGAGTACTTACCTAAAAGCCGATAACTCACTTTTCTTCCATAGGCTAACATTGAGTGGTTTCACTTGGAAATTCTTCTAAGTGGTGTGGAGTTTTGGAACTTTAAAATATTCATCTAAAATCAGCCGAACAACGAATTCTGATTTACTCACCTGTTATCAGGAGAGACCTCAGTGCTGCATCTTGGAGCTCAGTACTGACCCTGAAAAGTAATTTTAACCGTACTTACCAGTAACTCGAATTTCCTTCTATGGGATATCATTGCCTGCTTTTTGCTGAAAATGTTCTAAGTGTCGATTTTTGAAACTTACAAATATTCTTTAAAAATCGTACCAACTGTGAAAACGTAATTGTTTACCTGTTTTAGATAGATGTCCCAGTACTGAGCCTAGGAGCCCAGCACTGGATTACAAAAGTAACGAGAACGAAACCCGATCAGAGTGTGTGAGGAACGCTGAAGTTGTCTGCTCAGCTGCATTGTTTTAAATTGAATAACGTTGCTCTTCTTACTGTATTAATTTGTTGCTAAAACTTATTTTTAAAATCGAGTGAAGGAAAACAGTTTTTAAAATAGTACCGTTTCTCGAGTCTCTCTGCACATGAGTTTGCACACTGCACTTTAGTTGATCTCAACCTAGTTCGACCGCATTAGAGTTTGAGCGCCATCTTTATTCAGGAAGGTCAGCGCCAGCGTTCTAGTGGTGCGTGACTTCCGGCGGGGGAAAGTTTAAAATCGATGCAAAGACGGACGCGCAGCGAAACCCGATCAGAGTGTGTGAGGAACGCTGAAGTTGTCTGCTCAGCTGCATTGTTTTAAATTGAATAACGTTGCTCTTCTTACTGTATTAATTTGTTGCTAAAACTTATTTTTAAAATCGAGTGAAGGAAAACAGTTTTTAAAAATAGTACCGTTTCTCGAGTCTCTCTGCACATGAGTTTGCACACTGCACTTTAGTTGATCTCAACCTAGTTCGACCGCATTAGAGTTTGAGCGCCATCTTTATTCAGGAAGGTCAGCGCCAGCGTTCTAGTGGTGCGTGACTTCCGGCGGGGGAAAGTTTAAAATCGATGCAAAGACGGATGCGCAGCGGACGCGCGCAGCGGGCGCGCCGCGGGCGCGCCGAAGGCGCGCACAAGGCAAGCCCGTCTGCGCCCGTCCGCGCCCGACCGGGCCCAGGGGCCACTCATGCCGTCCCTCTCACCACATATACATCGGACCGTCTTAGAGCACTACAGCAAGCTCGCATCACCCTCAGTCCCACTATTGTTAACCGGTTGAACACCGTAGGTATTAATCGCCTAGCTATTTCCAATTGTGCTGAGGTAAAGTCCCCTGCCCACGTCAATAGGGCTGAGACTACTATCAGGGTAATGTACCTGAATACCCGGTCCTTAGTGAACCACCAGTCTGACATTTTTATATTACTTACCAATGAAACACCGGACATTCTCCTTCTGACCGAAACCTGGCTCACTGCTGATTCGCTTCCTGATGTCCTGGCGGCCCTTCCTCCAGATTATTACATTCTTCACGCGGACCGGTCGGGAGACCGCTCTGGAGGGGGAGTTGCTGCTATTATATCAAAACGCCTTAACTCTCTATCCTCTTCCTCTCTCTCTATACCAGGGGTGGAAAATCTGCTCCTTAGTATAGGAACCAACACAGGTGCCTTTGCACTGCTCCTCCTCTATCGGCCACCATATCCTATGCCTACTTTTGCCACTGTGCTGAGTGAACATCTGTCCTCCATTCTGACTCATCATGCCAGTTTTGCACTTATTGGCGATCTTAATTACTGGTACAGCGACCCCAACGCCGGCTCTCATGCCTTTGAACTGTTTGAAATGCTGCACAGTCTGAATCTGACGCAACAGATTCTCTGCCCCACCCACTGCAAGGGTCACATTCTAGATCAAATCTGGTCACATAACTTAGCGCTGTCTCAGCCTACTGTCTCTCCTTGTGTCTGGTCCGACCACTTCTTAGTGGATACGGTCCTCACTCTCACAGGCAGGCTCCCTGCCCCTCGTATGGCTGGCGGGCTCTCTCGTAAGTGGAACACACTGGATTCCCAAGCCTTTTTTACGATCTTAGCTGATACCAGCCCAGCCTGGGATCCCACAGTCTGCTCTGATCTCGACACGTTAGACAGTAACATTACCAACTGGCTAAAGTCTGCCAGTGACCAGTTTGCCCCGTTGACACGTTTCCCCCCCACTAAGCACTCTGCCTCTCATAGATGGTACACGCATGACCTTAAACTGCATAAACTAAAAGTACGACAACAGGAACGCATTTGGAGGCATACTTACTCTGATTCAGCTAGATCACTCTATATTACTGCTCGAAGAGAATATAAAGCAGCCATCATCTTAGCCAAATCAGCCCACTTCTCGGATAGGCTCTCCTCAGCAGCCAATAAATCTAAGGAAGTGTTTAAAATTATGAACGAGCTTACCACCGATGATAGAACTCTTCCTGCTCAAACTCCCTCTCAAGAGACATGCGATGCCCTCAACTCTTTTTTCATTGAAAAAATTATAAAAATTAAAAATTCGATCCATTCTCCTAGCCAGCCATCCTTTCTGGACTTAACGCCCAACAATCACTCGACCATCACGTTGTTTCCTGCTCTTAACGCTGATTCTTTGGCTCGACTTGTAACTCGAGTCAAATCAGGTTCCCCCAGCGATTGCTGCCCGCCTTCAGTCATGCGGGACCTCTGTCTTAAGCTTCCGGACTGCATTCTCTCCTTGTTGAATGGTTCTCTCAACAGTGGTACTGTCCCTGCTTCCTTCAAGGAGGCTATCTTGGTACCCCTTCTAAAGAAACCCGGAGCAGACCCTGGGGAACTCTCTAACTTTCGTCCCATTTCCCTTCTTCCCTTTCTCTCAAAACTCCTGGAGGCTCATGTGACTCAAACTCTCTCACATTTCATTGAGTCCTCCAGTTACCTCGAGCCCAATCAAGCTGGGTTCAGACCCGCTCATTCGACCGAGGCGGTCATTCTCGCAGTCTTGAACACCCTTAGAAGTAATGCGGATGTTGGTACTCCTCAGGCTCTGGTGCTTTTGGATCTGTCTGCCGCATTCGACACGGTGGACCATAACATCCTCCTCCGCCGTGTCGCACAGGCAGGCATCCAGGGCACCGCCTTCAACTGGATCTCGTCATTCTTAACTGGTAGAACACAGGCTGTACGTCTAGGCCCTTTTGTTGCTGGGAAGACTGCAACTACCTGTGGAGTCCCTCAGGGCTCCTCTATCTCACCACTGCTGTTTAACCTTTATCTCCGTCCTCTGATCCACTCTCTTAGGAACTGGGATATCACGGTGTATAATTACGCCGATGATCTACAAATCATCTTCCCTCTCAATTCCCCCAATGCAGATAAGACCTTCCATTCTGTGATGATTCACATACTGGAATGGATGAATATCAATCAATTAAAGCTGAACCCGGGGAAGACAGAACTGCTCCTTCCTGGCTCCAGCTCTTCTTACTGGGGCCCGCAGTTCTGGCCCTCTGAACTGGGCCCCCTCCCAGTCCCGCTTAATTCAGTGAAGAGTCTCGGCGTGATAATCGATGCAGAACTCTCACTGAAAGCCCAAGTGGGGGCTGTCATCTCCTCCTCCATGTACCAGCTCAGGAAGATCCGTAAGGTCAGCCATCTACTTTCATCATCTGCTTTAACTCAGGTTGTTATCTCCCTGGTTCTATCTCGCCTGGATTTCTTTAACTCTATTTATCATGGACTCCCTCATTGTCTTCTGTATCGCCTTCAGGTCGTTCAGAACCAGGCGGCCCGTCTCATTTACAAACTCCCCAGGTGGCAGTCAGCTAAATCGCTTTTACAGCAACTTCATTGGCTGCCAATTGGACAAAGGGCAGCCTTTAAGGTGGCGTGTATCACCTATAAAGCCCTCCACTGCACTAGCCCTGCTTTTTTGCAATCTCTAGTCACGGTCCATCGACCTTCGCGTAACTTACGCTCTGCTCATCTCCATCTCTTGACTGTTCCCAGAGTAAGAACCAAGAGGTTCGGAGGCCGCTGCTTTGCCTCTCTGGCCCCGTCCCTCTGGAACTCTTTGTCTCCCTCTATCAAGTCAAGTCCCTCTTTACTCAATTTTAGGAAATTGCTAAAAACTTCTCTTTTCCCTCCCCCTTGTTAGCCTGCTCACTGTTACCTTCTGTTCCGTTGCTGTTATCACTCTTTTTGGGTTAAGCGCCAGGAAACCTTTGGTGTCAGTGCGCTATACAAATATCATCTAACATAACATAACATAACATAACAACGTACTTTACCCGTAACTTGAATTTTCTTCCATAGGAAACCATTGACTGTTTTTCTGTGAAATTTCTTCTAAGTGTCGATTTTGCAAACATGTAAATATTCCTTAAAAATCGCCTGTATAACTTAAACGCAGTTTCTCAACTGCTTACAGGTGGTACAGTAGTGCTGGATCTAGGATCCAACACTGACCTAGAAAAAGTAACCATAACCCCACTTACCTGCTAAGTGAATTTCCTTCCATAGGATAACATTGGTAATTTGATCAGCAAAAGTTTCTAAGTGTCAACTTTTAAAATAGCAAAATATTGCTTAAAAATCACAACAGTAACTAAAACGAATTTACTCACTTGTTTCCAAGAACTGTCCCAGGACTGAATCTAGGGTCCAGTCCTGGATTTAGAAAAGTAATCCTGAAAGTAATTAATTGCATATAACTTAAAATTCCCATTGAGCTCAATGTATTATTGTGATTCAAATTGTGTTGCCTATTGCAATAAACTGTAACTATGACCTGCAAAAGTCAATTGCCTATTGCAAAGTATTTAACTAAAGCATCTCATTCTGAGAAAGTATATTTTGATACCTATTGTTGGTTCTAAAATAAAACAACAATATCTTTTGTATGCAAACCAATGGCCTAGAGTTCAGTTCTTGAGTGTGTGAGACCATTTGCTGACTGAGTGTGTACAACAAATGTTTTACACTGTACTCGGATACTGCCTTACTGCTCGGCAAGCTACCACTTTAGAGAGTAAGGTTATATCTAACTTTAGCCTCTGCCAAACCTCTGGGGACTGGGGACTCTGTGCACACTGTACCTATTTGGGAACAGTATATACAGAGCCACTTTCTCACAGTAGTGATAAAGTGATTAGAGTGCTAAGGCCAACATAAAGATACAGCAAAACGTGAGGTGAAAAGCAAAAAGGTTGCTGGTAGGCCACCTTAAGGATGCCAGGTCTACCAAAAACTGAACTAAGGATAACATGAGTAAAACATCAGGTTTCTCTACTGCATTTGGTGAGACAAGTGGGCCTTCTTTTATCTTCCATTCAAGCAATCTTTGACAGACCCCTTTATTATAGAGCTTTTCAAGGATTAAAGATAAGGCACTTACAAAGGAGTCCCAAATACTCAGAGATGGTTGACTTCTGTAATATGGGTCGTAGACTAAAAGCAGCGCAAAAACAGAGTGCAACAGGGTCCAAAAAACTTGAGTGCCACAAGAGAGTTTGAATGCAAGCGTATCCTTTTACAGATCCAGAGATATACTCATGCAATTTTTGTTTTTAGGACAGAACGTGCATGATGAAAAAAACATTGTTTTTAAAAAGCGCATTGCAGAATATCAGTACTTTGATGTGGGAAAACATCAAAACTTTCAAACAAAATATTTGTAGGCAGCTTACAGCAAGTTTTTGTGGCCGAGTGGTTAAGGCGATGGACTCGAAATCCATTGGGGTATTCCCGCGCAGGTTCGAATCCTGCCAACAACGAGAATCTTTTTATTATCGGCTACAATTTCAGAAGTTAACCTTTAGTATTTCTTCCATTTCAGTTTTATAAATAGGTGGCTTATTTTTGTGTCACTATTGCCTCTCCACATATTTGTTATCGCTACCTCTTTCATGTCTTTGCTACACCTCATTCCTACTTTAGCACTGGTGTAAACGCTTCAAATTATTATACCGTTGCTCTCTCATTCATACCTGCGCATGCACTTGAAAGTTACTTTACCAATAAAAGACGCAAAGAGAGAAATAGAACAAAAGTGCTGGCTGGATTGGCAAACACACTTCATAAAACTGCATTTTCTTTTTATTCTCCCCCGTGTTACATGCTTAACCTCCCCATGTGTAATTTCTCTTAACCTGCTGTCCCAGGAAGAGAATTTCATCTACAGGCTCTTTCTGTGTTTTTTTCCCTAGTCTGTCTTTCCCATTTCTTAGCTGTGTAACTGTTCCTTTACGCGCTCTATTTAAACGCCATCAATCTCATTTGAGCTCCTTGCTCCCGCTTCTGTTTTCTCCACCTCTCATACTGCCAGTTCTCTCTTTCTCTGTGGTTGGTGGCTACTTTCCTGAGCTTCCGAAGCCACGTGGTTCCTGCCTCTTGTTGTCAGACTTGAATTGGAAAAGGAACCATATTAACAAGCCTTTACCACACACACACGGCGGAAGTTTATACTTTAATTCAGTGAGCTAAGAAAAGCGTGTTGTGGGTCCCCTACGAGCCATGGTGCTTGCTTCATCATGATTTGGCACCAGTCATTAGCCGCAGCTCTGCTAATGAGCCACTGAGGTCAGTTTCAATATTTACTCAAAAACATAACCATGCAGCCCACCCCTCAACTGTGTATTTATTTTGCTTTTCTGCTGTTCGTGTGATTAGCTGGGAGGAGCTCACGGCGACATCCTCCCTATAAAAGTGTAGATGGATCACTCTCTAACTCTTTCTTGCTTCACATACAAATGGCTTGAAAGGTGCAGGGAAGATGCAGGTCTAATAGACAGAATAGAAGGTCTGTGCCAGGTGGGTTTCTCTGCATTGGTGTTCCATCACAGGTCCGCAAGTGTAATGTGTGAACTTTGACTCCTGGCATTTCACAAGCAGGCGGCCAGGAAACGGTTTCAGCCTATCAACCACTGAGGAGACGCAGCCTCTGAATGAGGAATGAGGAAGCAATGAATACATCCAGCCTATCACAGGAATAGCCCTGAGTGTTCCGAATTATAAATTCTCCATGTCACTGTATGTCGTTGAGCCCAAGTAGCTCGCCGTGATCGTATAGTGGTTAGTACTCTGCGTTGTGGCCGCAGCAACCTCGGTTTGAATCCGAGTCACGGCATTGTGGTTGGCAATGTCACGGCAGTTGGGTGTTAATTTTACAGAATTAGCAAATGTGCCAGTGGTTTTTGTAAAATGTCTATTAAAAACAGATCCTTTCAAATATTTAAACCATCTAACAACAAATGATTTAAACTCGCATGATTATAAGCTGTAGCTATAATGTATTTACTTACATAAATTATCGTTCTTGAACCTATTGGGGGTGGAGGGGGAGCGGAGCTCACCCCCCAGGTGCAGTTGAGTGACCTGTGTTGTGGCTCTCTAGAGGGAAGGCACAAATTTTGCTGTCACCCAGTCCAATCCAGACGTGTATTGGGGCCAGGTTTCAGGCAAATAGAGCAGTAAGTGCAGAACATGTTCACTCTCTAAAAGTGGCATTTCTAAAATAGTAAAGTTAAATCCAACCTCACCAGTAAGTAGGATTTTCAATAAATAAATAAAGCTACTCCTCTCCGATATGGAATTAACAAATAAAAAGTATAGGGGAATACACAGAGCTAACCTATGAGAGGGGTAGACCTCACAGTAGTGAAAAATGAAATAGACTGTTTGGTACTTACAGGACACGCGAACCACCAAAGTACATATCTTATTTTTTACTTACATAGCATCATGCACCTAGGACTACCTAGGGCCTACCTTAGGTGTAAATTATATGTAATAAAAGGGGAGTTTAAGGCTTGGCAAGTAGGCTGGGACTCCCCTGGGAGACCCCTGAGTCTATGCCCAGAACCATAACTCTGCCAGTCGAGTACTTACCTAAAAGCCGATAACTCACTTTTCTTCCATAGGCTAAAATTTCGTTGTTTCACTTGGAAATTCTTCTAAGTGGTGTGGAGTTTTGGAACTTTAAAATATTCATCTAAAATCAGCCGAACAACGAATTCTGATTTACTCACCTGTTATCAGGAGAGACCTCAGTGCTGCATCTTGGAGCTCAGTACTGACCCTGAAAAGTAATTTTAACCGTACTTACCAGTAACTCGAATTTCCTTCCATGGGATATCATTGCCTGCTTTTTGCTGAAAATTTTCTAAGTGTCGATTTTTGAAACTTACAAATATTCTTTAAAAATCGTACCAACTGTGAAAACGTAATTGTTTACCTGTTTTAGATAGATGTCCCAGTACTGAGCCCAGGAGCCCAGCACTGGATTACAAAAGTAACGAGAACGTACTTTACCCGTAACTTGAATTTTCTTCCATAGGAAACCATTGACTGTTTTTCTGTGAAATTTCTTCTAAGTGTCGATTTTGCAAACATGTAAATATTCCTTAAAAATCGCCTGTATAACTTAAACGCAGTTTCTCAACTGCTTACAGGTGGTACAGTAGTGCTGGATCTAGGATCCAACACTGACCTAGAAAAAGTAACCATAACCCCACTTACCTGCTAAGTGAATTTCCTTCCATAGGATAACATTGGTAATTTGATCAGCAAAAGTTTCTAAGTGTCAACTTTTAAAATAGCAAAATATTGCTTAAAAATCACAACAGTAACTAAAACGAATTTACTCACTTGTTTCCAAGAACTGTCCCAGGACTGAATCTAGGATCCAGTCCTGGATTTAGAAAAGTAATCCTGAAAGTAATTAATTGCATATAACTTAAAATTCCCATTGAGCTCAATGTATTATTGTGATTCAAATAGTGTTGCCAATTGCAATAAACTGTAACTATGACCTGCAAAAGTCAATTGCCTATTGCAAAGTATTTAACTAAAGCATCTCATTCTGAGCAAGTATATTTTGATACCTATTGTTGGTTCTAAAATAAAACAACAATATCTTTTGTATGCAAACCAATGGCCTAGAGTTCAGTTCTTGAGTGTGTGAGACCATTTGCTGACTGAGTGTGTACAACAAATGTTTTACACTGTACTCTGATACTGCCTTACTGCTCGGCAAGCTACCACTTTAGAGAGTAAGGTTATATCTAACTTTAGCCTCTGCCAAACCTCTGGGGACTGGGGACTCTGTGCACACTGTACCTATTTGGGAACAGTATATACAGAGCCACTTTCTCACAGTAGTGATAAAGTGATTAGAGTCCTAAGGCCAACATAAAGATACAGCAAAACGTGAGGTGAAAAGCAAAAAGGTTGCTGGTAGGCCACCTTAAGGATGCCAGGTCTACCAAAAACTGAACTAAGGATAACATGAGTAAAACATCAGGTTTCTCTACTGCATTTGGTGAGACAAGTGGGCCTTCTTTTATCTTCCATTCAAGCAATCTTTGACAGACCCCTTTATTATAGAGCTTTTCAAGGATTAAAGATAAGGCACTTACAAAGGAGTCCCAAATACTCAGAGATGGTTGACTTCTGTAATATGGGTCGTAGACTAAAAGCAGCGCAAAAACAGAGTGCAACAGGGTCCAAAAAACTTGAGTGCCACAAGGGAGTTTGAATGCAAGCGTATCCTTTTACATATCCAGAGATGTACTCATGCAATTTTTGTTTTTAGGACAGAACGTGCATGATGAAAAAAACATTGTTTTTAAAAAGCGCATTGCAGAATATCAGTACTTTGATGTGGGAAAACTTCAAAACTTTCAAACAAAATATTTGAAGGGAGCTTACAGCAAGTTGTTGTGGCCGAGTGGTTAAGGCGATGGACTCGAAATCCATTGGGGTATCCCCGCGCAGGTTCGAATCCTGCCAACAACGAGAATCTTTTTATTATCGGCTACAATTTCAGAAGTTAACCTTTAGTATTTCTTCCATTTCAGTTTTATAAATAGGTGGCTTATTTTTGTGTCACTATTGCCTCTCCACATATTTGTTATCGCTACCCCTTTCATGTCTTTGCTACACCTCATTCCTACTTTAGCACTGGTGAAAACGCTTCAAATTATTATACCGTTGCTCTCTCATTCATACCTGCGCATGCACTTGAAAGTTACTTTACCAATAAAAGACGCAAAGAGAGAAATAGAACAAAAGTGCTGGCTGGATTGGCAAACACACTTCATAAAACTGCATTTTCTTTTTTATTCTCCCCCGTGTTACATGCTTAACCTCCCCATGTGTAATTTCTCTTAACCTGCTGTCCCAGGAAGAGAATTTCATCTACTGGCTCTTTCTGTGTTTTTTTCCCTAGTCTGTCTTTCCCCTTTCTTAGCTGTGTAACTGTTCCTTTACGCGCTCTATTTAGACACCATCAATCTCATTTGAGCTCCTTGCTCCCGCTTCTGTTTTCTCCACCTCTCATACTGCCAGTTCTCTCTTTCTCTGTGGTTGGTGGCTACTTTCCTGAGCTTCCGAAGCCACGTGGTTCCTGCCTCTTGTTGTCAGGCTTGAATTGGAAAAGGAACCATATTAACAAGCCTTTACCACACACACACGGCGGAAGTTTATACTTTAATTCAGTGAGCTAAGAAAAGCATGTTGTGGGTCCCCTACGAGCCATGGTGCTTGCTTCATCATGATTTGGCACCAGTCATTAGCCGCAGCTCTGCTAATGAGCCACTGAGGTCAGTTTCAATATTTACTCAAAAACATAACCATGCAGCCCACCCCTCAACTGTGTATTTATCTTGCTTTTCTGCTGTTCGTGTGATTAGCTGGGAGGAGCTCACGGCGACATCCTCCCTATAAAAGTGTAGATGGATCACTCTCTAACTCTTTCTTGCTTCACATACAAATGGCTTGAAAGGTGCAGGGAAGATGCAGGTCTAATAGACAGAATAGAAGGTCTGTGCCAGGTGGGTTTCTCTGCATTGGTGTCCCATCACAGGTCCGCAAGTGTAATGTGTGAACTTTGACTCCTGGCATTTCACAAGCAGGCGGCCACGAAACGGTTTCAGCCTATCAACCACTGAGGAGACGCAGCCTCTGAATGAGGAATGAGGAAGCAATGAATACATCCAGCCTATCACAGGAATAGCCCTGAGTGTTCCGAATTATTAATTCTCCATGTCACTGTATGTCGTTGAGCCCAAGTAGCTCGCCGTGATCGTATAGTGGTTAGTACTCTGCGTTGTGGCCGCAGCAACCTCGGTTTGAATCCGAGTCACGGCATTGTGGTTGGCAATGTCACGGCAGTTGGGTGTTAATTTTACAGAATTAGCAAATGTGCCAGTGGTTTTTGTAAAATGTCTATTAAAAACAGATCCTTTCAAATATTTAAACCATCTAACAACAAATGATTTAAACTCGCATGATTATAAGCTGTAGCTATAATGTATTTACTTACATAAATTATCGTTCTTGAACCTATTGGGGGTGGAGGGGGAGCGGAGCTCACCCCCCAGGTGCAGTTGAGTGACCTGTGTTGTGGCTCTCTAGAGGGAAGGCACAAATTTTGCTGTCACCCAGTCCAATCCAGACGTGTATTGGGGCCAGGTTTCAGGCAAATAGAGCAGTAAGTGCAGAACATGTTCACTCTCTAAAAGTGGCATTTCTAAAATAGTAAAGTTAAATCCAACCTCACCAGTAAGTAGGATTTTCAATAAATAAATAAAGCTACTCCTCTCCGATATGGAATTAACAAATAAAAAGTATAGGGGAATACACAGAGCTAACCTATGAGAGGGGTAGACCTCACAGTAGTGAAAAATGAAATAGACTGTTTGGTACTTACAGGACACGCGAACCACCAAAGTACATATCTTATTTTTTACTTACATAGCATCATGCACCTAGGACTACCTAGGGCCTACCTTAGGTGTAAATTATATGTAATAAAAGGGGAGTTTAAGGCTTGGCAAGTAGGCTGGGACTCCCCTGGGAGACCCCTGAGTCTATGCCCAGAACCATAACTCTGCCAGTCGAGTACTTACCTAAAAGCCGATAACTCACTTTTCTTCCATAGGCTAAAATTTCGTTGTTTCACTTGGAAATTCTTCTAAGTGGTGTGGAGTTTTGGAACTTTAAAATATTCATCTAAAATCAGCCGAACAACGAATTCTGATTTACTCACCTGTTATCAGGAGAGACCTCAGTGCTGCATCTTGGAGCTCAGTACTGACCCTGAAAAGTAATTTTAACCGTACTTACCAGTAACTCGAATTTCCTTCCATGGGATATCATTGCCTGCTTTTTGCTGAAAATTTTCTAAGTGTCGATTTTTGAAACTTACAAATATTCTTTAAAAATCGTACCAACTGTGAAAACGTAATTGTTTACCTGTTTTAGATAGATGTCCCAGTACTGAGCCCAGGAGCCCAGCACTGGATTACAAAAGTAACGAGAACGTACTTTACCCGTAACTTGAATTTTCTTCCATAGGAAACCATTGACTGTTTTTCTGTGAAATTTCTTCTAAGTGTCGATTTTGCAAACATGTAAATATTCCTTAAAAATCGCCTGTATAACTTAAACGCAGTTTCTCAACTGCTTACAGGTGGTACAGTAGTGCTGGATCTAGGATCCAACACTGACCTAGAAAAAGTAACCATAACCCCACTTACCTGCTAAGTGAATTTCCTTCCATAGGATAACATTGGTAATTTGATCAGCAAAAGTTTCTAAGTGTCAACTTTTAAAATAGCAAAATATTGCTTAAAAATCACAACAGTAACTAAAACGAATTTACTCACTTGTTTCCAAGAACTGTCCCAGGACTGAATCTAGGATCCAGTCCTGGATTTAGAAAAGTAATCCTGAAAGTAATTAATTGCATATAACTTAAAATTCCCATTGAGCTCAATGTATTATTGTGATTCAAATAGTGTTGCCAATTGCAATAAACTGTAACTATGACCTGCAAAAGTCAATTGCCTATTGCAAAGTATTTAACTAAAGCATCTCATTCTGAGCAAGTATATTTTGATACCTATTGTTGGTTCTAAAATAAAACAACAATATCTTTTGTATGCAAACCAATGGCCTAGAGTTCAGTTCTTGAGTGTGTGAGACCATTTGCTGACTGAGTGTGTACAACAAATGTTTTACACTGTACTCTGATACTGCCTTACTGCTCGGCAAGCTACCACTTTAGAGAGTAAGGTTATATCTAACTTTAGCCTCTGCCAAACCTCTGGGGACTGGGGACTCTGTGCACACTGTACCTATTTGGGAACAGTATATACAGAGCCACTTTCTCACAGTAGTGATAAAGTGATTAGAGTCCTAAGGCCAACATAAAGATACAGCAAAACGTGAGGTGAAAAGCAAAAAGGTTGCTGGTAGGCCACCTTAAGGATGCCAGGTCTACCAAAAACTGAACTAAGGATAACATGAGTAAAACATCAGGTTTCTCTACTGCATTTGGTGAGACAAGTGGGCCTTCTTTTATCTTCCATTCAAGCAATCTTTGACAGACCCCTTTATTATAGAGCTTTTCAAGGATTAAAGATAAGGCACTTACAAAGGAGTCCCAAATACTCAGAGATGGTTGACTTCTGTAATATGGGTCGTAGACTAAAAGCAGCGCAAAAACAGAGTGCAACAGGGTCCAAAAAACTTGAGTGCCACAAGGGAGTTTGAATGCAAGCGTATCCTTTTACATATCCAGAGATGTACTCATGCAATTTTTGTTTTTAGGACAGAACGTGCATGATGAAAAAAACATTGTTTTTAAAAAGCGCATTGCAGAATATCAGTACTTTGATGTGGGAAAACTTCAAAACTTTCAAACAAAATATTTGAAGGGAGCTTACAGCAAGTTGTTGTGGCCGAGTGGTTAAGGCGATGGACTCGAAATCCATTGGGGTATCCCCGCGCAGGTTCGAATCCTGCCAACAACGAGAATCTTTTTATTATCGTCTACAATTTCAGAAGTTAACCTTTAGTATTTCTTCCATTTCAGTTTTATAAATAGGTGGCTTATTTTTGTGTCACTATTGCCTCTCCACATATTTGTTATCGCTACCCCTTTCATGTCTTTGCTACACCTCATTCCTACTTTAGCACTGGTGAAAACGCTTCAAATTATTATACCGTTGCTCTCTCATTCATACCTGCGCATGCACTTGAAAGTTACTTTACCAATAAAAGACGCAAAGAGAGAAATAGAACAAAAGTGCTGGCTGGATTGGCAAACACACTTCATAAAACTGCATTTTCTTTTTTATTCTCCCCCGTGTTACATGCTTAACCTCCCCATGTGTAATTTCTCTTAACCTGCTGTCCCAGGAAGAGAATTTCATCTACTGGCTCTTTCTGTGTTTTTTTCCCTAGTCTGTCTTTCCCCTTTCTTAGCTGTGTAACTGTTCCTTTACGCGCTCTATTTAGACACCATCAATCTCATTTGAGCTCCTTGCTCCCGCTTCTGTTTTCTCCACCTCTCATACTGCCAGTTCTCTCTTTCTCTGTGGTTGGTGGCTACTTTCCTGAGCTTCCGAAGCCACGTGGTTCCTGCCTCTTGTTGTCAGGCTTGAATTGGAAAAGGAACCATATTAACAAGCCTTTACCACACACACACGGCGGAAGTTTATACTTTAATTCAGTGAGCTAAGAAAAGCATGTTGTGGGTCCCCTACGAGCCATGGTGCTTGCTTCATCATGATTTGGCACCAGTCATTAGCCGCAGCTCTGCTAATGAGCCACTGAGGTCAGTTTCAATATTTACTCAAAAACATAACCATGCAGCCCACCCCTCAACTGTGTATTTATCTTGCTTTTCTGCTGTTCGTGTGATTAGCTGGGAGGAGCTCACGGCGACATCCTACCTATAAAAGTGTAGATGGATCACTCTCTAACTCTTTCTTGCTTCACATACAAATGGCTTGAAAGGTGCAGGGAAGATGCAGGTCTAATAGACAGAATAGAAGGTCTGTGCCAGGTGGGTTTCTCTGCATTGGTGTCCCATCACAGGTCCGCAAGTGTAATGTGTGAACTTTGACTCCTGGCATTTCACAAGCAGGCGGCCACGAAACGGTTTCAGCCTATCAACCACTGAGGAGACGCAGCCTCTGAATGAGGAATGAGGAAGCAATGAATACATCCAGCCTATCACAGGAATAGCCCTGAGTGTTCCGAATTATTAATTCTCCATGTCACTGTATGTCGTTGAGCCCAAGTAGCTCGCCGTGATCGTATAGTGGTTAGTACTCTGCGTTGTGGCCGCAGCAACCTCGGTTTGAATCCGAGTCACGGCATTGTGGTTGGCAATGTCACGGCAGTTGGGTGTTAATTTTACAGAATTAGCAAATGTGCCAGTGGTTTTTGTAAAATGTCTATTAAAAACAGATCCTTTCAAATATTTAAACCATCTAACAACAAATGATTTAAACTCGCATGATTATAAGCTGTAGCTATAATGTATTTACTTACATAAATTATCGTTCTTGAACCTATTGGGGGTGGAGGGGGAGCGGAGCTCACCCCCCAGGTGCAGTTGAGTGACCTGTGTTGTGGCTCTCTAGAGGGAAGGCACACATTTTGCTGTCACCCTGCCCAATCCAGACGTGTATTGGGGCCAGGTTTCAGGCAAATAGAGCAGTAAGTGCAGAGACATGTTCACTCTCTAAAAGTGGCATTTCTAAAATAGTAAAGTTAAATCCAACCTCACCAGTAAGTAGGATTTTCAATAAATAAATAAAGCTACTCCTCTCCGATATGGAATTAACAAATAAAAAGTATAGGGGAATACACAGAGCTACCCTATGAGAGGGGTAGACCTCACAGTAGTGAAAAATGAAATAGACTGTTTGGTACTTACAGGACACGCGAACCACCAAAGTACATATCTTATTTTTTACTTACATAGCATCATGCACCTAGGACTACCTAGGGCCTACCTTAGGTGTAAATTATATGTAATAAAAGGGGAGTTTAAGGCTTGGCAAGTAGGCTGGGACTCCCCTGGGAGAACCCTGAGTCTATGCCCAGAACCATAACTCTGCCAGTCGAGTACTTACCTAAAAGCCGATAACTCACTTTTCTTCCATAGGCTAAAATTTCGTTGTTTCACTTGGAAATTCTTCTAAGTGGTGTGGAGTTTTGGAACTTTAAAATATTCATCTAAAATCAGCCGAACAACGAATTCTGATTTACTCACCTGTTATCAGGAGAGACCTCAGTGCTGCATCTTGGAGCTCAGTACTGACCCTGAAAAGTAATTTTAACCGTACTTACCAGTAACTCGAATTTCCTTCCATGGGATATCATTGCCTGCTTTTTGCTGAAAATTTTCTAAGTGTCGATTTTTGAAACTTACAAATATTCTTTAAAAATCGTACCAACTGTGAAAACATAATTGTTTACCTGTTTTAGATAGATGTCCCAGTACTGAGCCCAGGAGCCCAGCACTGGATTACAAAAGTAACGAGAACGTACTTTACCCGTAACTTGAATTTTCTTCCATAGGAAACCATTGACTGTTTTTCGGTGAAATTTCTTCTAAGTGTCGATTTTGCAAACATGTAAATATTCCTTAAAAATCGCCTGTATAACTTAAACGCAGTTTCTCAACTGCTTACAGGTGGTACAGTAGTGCTGGATCTAGGATCCAACACTGACCTAGAAAAAGTAACCATAACCCCACTTACCTGCTAAGTGAATTTCCTTCCATAGGATAACATTGGTAATTTGATCAGCAAAAGTTTCGAAGTGTCAACTTTTAAAATAGCAAAATATTGCTTAAAAATCACAACCGTAACTAAAACGAATTTACTCACTTGTTTCCAAGAACTGTCCCAGGACTGAATCTAGGATCCAGTCCTGGATTTAGAAAAGTAATCCTGAAAGTAATTAATTGCATATAACTTAAAATTCCCATTGAGCTCAATGTATTATTGTGATTCAAATTGTGTTGCCTATTGCAATAAACTGTAACTATGACCTGCAAAAGTCAATTGCCTATTGCAAAGTATTTAACTAAAGCATCTCATTCTGAGAAAGTATATTTTGATACCTATTGTTGGTTCTAAAATAAAACAACAATATCTTTTGTATGCAAACCAATGGCCTAGAGTTCAGTTCTTGAGTGTGTGAGACCATTTGCTGACTGAGTGTGTACAACAAATGTTTTACACTGTACTCTGATACTGCCTTACTGCTCGGCAAGCTACCACTTTAGAGAGTAAGGTTATATCTAACTTTAGCCTCTGCCAAACCTCTGGGGACTGGGGACTCTGTGCACACTGTACCTATTTGGGAACAGTATATACAGAGCCACTTTCTCACAGTAGTGATAAAGTGATTAGAGTCCTAAGGCCAACATAAAGATACAGCAAAACTTGAGGTGAAAAGCAAAAAGGTTGCTGGTAGGCCACCTTAAGGATGCCAGGTCTAACAAAAACTGAACTAAGGATAACATGAATAAAACATCAGGTTTCTCTACTGCATTTGGTGAGACAAGTGGGCCTTCTTTTATCTTCCATTCAAGCAATCTTTGACAGACCCCTTTATTATAGAGCTTTTCAAGGATTAGAGATAAGGCACTTACAAAGGAGTCCCAAATACTCAGAGATGGTTGACTTCTGTAATATGGGTCGTAGACTAAAAGCAGCGCAAAAACAGAGTGCAACAGGGTCCAAAAAACTTGAGTGCCACAAGAGAGTTTGAATGCAAGCGTATCCTTTTACAGATCCAGAGATATACTCATGCAATTTTTGTTTTTAGGACAGAACGTGCATGATGAAAAAAACATTGTTTTTAAAAAGCGCATTGCAGAATATCAGTACTTTGATGTGGGAAAACATCAAAACTTTCAAACAAAATATTTGTAGGCAGCTTACAGCAAGTTGTTGTGGCCGAGTGGTTAAGGCAATGGACTCGAAATCCATTGGGGTATTCCCGCGTAGGTTCGAATCCTGCCAACAACGAGGATCTTTTTATTATCGGCTACAATTTCAGAAGTTAACCTTTAGTATTTCTTCCATTTCAGTTTTATAACTAGGTGGCTTATTTTTGTGTCACTATTGCCTCTCCACATATTTGTTATCGCTACCTCTTTCATGTCTTTGCTACACCTCATTCCTACTTTAGCACTGGTGTAAACGCTTCAAATTATTATACCGTTGCTCTCTCATTCATACCTGCGCATGCACTTGAAAGTTACTTTACCAATAAAAGACGCAAAGAGAGAAATAGAACAAAAGTGCTGGCTGGATTGGCAAACACACTTCATAAAACTGCATTTTCTTTTTTATTCTCCCCCGTGTCACATGCTTAACCTCCCCATGTGTAATTTCTCTTAACCTGCTGTCCCAGGAAGAGAATTTCATCTACAGGCCCTTTCTGTGTTTTTTTCCCTAGTCTGTCTTTCCCATTTCTTAGCTGTGTAACTGTTCCTTTACGCGCTCTATTTAAACGCCATCAATCTCATTTGAGCTCCTTGCTCCCGCTTCTGTTTTCTCCACCTCTCATACTGCCAGTTCTCTCTTTCTCTGTGGTTGGTGGCTACTTTCCTGAGCTTCCGAAGCCACGTGGTTCCTGCCTCTTGTTGTCAGACTTGAATTGGAAAAGGAACTATATTAACAAGCCTTTACCACTCACACACGGCGGAAGTTTATACTTTAATTCAGTGAGTTAAGAAAAGCGTGTTGTGGGTCCCCTACGAGCCATGGTGCTTGCTTCATCATGATTTGGCACCAGTCATTAGCCGCAGCTCTGCTAATGAGCCACTGAGGTCAGTTTCAATATTTACTCAAAAACATAACCATGCAGCCCACCCCTCAACTGTGTATTTATCTTGCTTTTCTGCTGTTCGTGTGATTAGCTGGGAGGAGCTCACGGCGACATCCTCCCTATAAAAGTGTAGATGGATCACTCTCTAACTCTTTCTTGCTTCACATACAAATGGCTTGAAAGGTGCAGGGAAGATGCAGGTCTAATAGACAGAATAGAAGGTCTGTGCCAGTTGGGTTTCTCTGCATTGGTGTCCCATCACAGGTCCGCAAGTGTAATGTGTGATCTTTGACTCCTGGCATTTCACAAGCAGGCGGCCAGGAAACGGTTTCAGCCTATCAACCACTGAGGAGACGCAGCCTCTGAATGAGGAATGAGGAAGCAATGAATACATCCAGCCTATCACAGGAACAGCCCTGAGTGTTCCGAATTATAAATTCTCCATGTCACTGTATGTCGTTGAGCCCAAGTAGCTCGCCGTGATCGTATAGTGGTTAGTACTCTGCGTTGTGGCCGCAGCAACCTCGGTTCGAATCCGAGTCACGGCAGTTGGGTGTTAATTTTACAGAATTAGCAAATGTACCAGTGGTTTTTGTAAAATGTCTATTAAAAACAGATCCTTTCAAATTTTTAAACCATCTAACAACAAATGATTTAAACTCGCATGATTATAAGCTGTAGCTATAATGTATTTACTTACATAAATTATCGTTCTTGAACCTATTGGGGGTGGAGGGGGAGCGGAGCTCACCCCCCAGGTGCAGTTGAATGACCTGTGTTGTGGCTCTCTAGAGGGAAGGCACAAATTTTGCTGTCACCCAGCCCAATCCAGACGTGTATTGGGGCCAGGTTTCAGGCAAATAGAGCAGTAAGTGCAGAGACATGTTCACTCTCTAAAAGTGGCATTTCTAAAATAGTAAAGTTAAATCCAACCTCACCAGTAAGTAGGATTTTCAATAAATAAATAAAGCTACTCCTCTCCGATATGGAATTACCAAATAAAAAGTATAGGGGAATACACAGAGCTAACCTATGAGAGGGGTAGACCTCACAGTAGTGAAAAATGAAATAGACTGTTTGGTACTTACAGGACACGCGAACCACCAAAGTACATATCTTATGTTTTACTTACATAGCATCATGCACCTAGGACTACCTAGGGCCTACCTTAGGTGTAAATTATATGTAATAAAAGGGGAGTTTAAGGCTTGGCAAGTAGGCTGGGACTCCCCTGGGAGACCCCTGAGTCTATGCCCAGAACCATAACTCTGCCAGTCGAGTACTTACCTAAAAGCCGATAACTCACTTTTCTTCCATAGGCTAACATTGAGTGGTTTCACTTGGAAATTCTTCTAAGTGGTGTGGAGTTTTGGAACTTTAAAATATTCATCTAAAATCAGCCGAACAACGAATTCTGATTTACTCACCTGTTATCAGGAGAGACCTCAGTGCTGCATCTTGGAGCTCAGTACTGACCCTGAAAAGTAATTTTAACCGTACTTACCAGTAACTCGAATTTCCTTCTATGGGATATCATTGCCTGCTTTTTGCTGAAAATTTTCTAAGTGTCGATTTTTGAAACTTACAAATATTCTTTAAAAATCGTACCAACTGTGAAAACGTAATTGTTTACCTGTTTTAGATAGATGTCCCAGTACTGAGCCTAGGAGCCCAGCACTGGATTACAAAAGTAACGAGAACGTACTTTACCCGTAACTTGAATTTTCTTCCATAGGAAACCATTGACTGTTTTTCTGTGAAATTTCTTCTAAGTGTCGATTTTGCAAACATGTAAATATTCCTTAAAAATCGCCTGTATAACTTAAACGCAGTTTCTCAACTGCTTACAGGTGGTACAGTAGTGCTGGATCTAGGATCCAACACTGACCTAGAAAAAGTAACCATAACCCCACTTACCTGCTAAGTGAATTTCCTTCCATAGGATAACATTGGTAATTTGATCAGCAAAAGTTTCTAAGTGTCAACTTTTAAAATAGCAAAATATTGCTTAAAAATCACAACAGTAACTAAAACGAATTTACTCACTTGTTTCCAAGAACTGTCCCAGGACTGAATCTAGGGTCCAGTCCTGGATTTAGAAAAGTAATCCTGAAAGTAATTAA
Organism: Triturus cristatus; assembly: GCF_964204655.1. NCBI lineage: Eukaryota > Metazoa > Chordata > Amphibia > Caudata > Salamandridae > Triturus > Triturus cristatus. Next base: position 725,534,445 of record NC_140595.1, read on the forward strand.
TTGCATATAACTTAAAATTCCCATTGAGCTCAATGTATTATTGTGATTCAAATTGTGTTGCCTATTGCAATAAACTGTAACTATGACCTGCAAAAGTCAATTGCCTATTGCAAAGTATTTAACTAAAGCATCTCATTCTGAGAAAGTATATTTTGATACCTATTGTTGGTTCTAAAATAAAACAACAATATCTTTTGTATGCAAACCAATGGCCTAGAGTTCAGTTCTTGAGTGTGTGAGACCATTTGCTGACTGAGTGTGTACAACAAATGTTTTACACTGTACTCTGATACTGCCTTACTGCTCGGCAAGCTACCACTTTAGAGAGTAAGGTTATATCTAACTTTAGCCTCTGCCAAACCTCTGGGGACTGGGGACTCTGTGCACACTGTACCTATTTGGGAACAGTATATACAGAGCCACTTTCTCACAGTAGTGATAAAGTGATTAGAGTGCTAAGGCCAACATAAAGATACAGCAAAACGTGAGGTGAAAAGCAAAAAGGTTGCTGGTAGGCCACCTTAAGGATGCCAGGTCTACCAAAAACTGAACTAAGGATAACATGAGTAAAACATCAGGTTTCTCTACTGCATTTGGTGAGACAAGTGGGCCTTCTTTTATCTTCCATTCAAGCAATCTTTGACAGACCCCTTTATTATAGAGCTTTTCAAGGATTAAAGATAAGGCACTTACAAAGGAGTCCCAAATACTCAGAGATGGTTGACTTCTGTAATATGGGTCGTAGACTAAAAGCAGCGCAAAAACAGAGTGCAACAGGGTCCAAAAAACTTGAGTGCCACAAGAGAGTTTGAATGCAAGCGTATCCTTTTACAGATCCAGAGATATACTCATGCAATTTTTGTTTTTAGGACAGAACGTGCATGATGAAAAAAACATTGTTTTTAAAAAGCGCATTGCAGAATATCAGTACTTTGATGTGGGAAAACATCAAAACTTTCAAACAAAATATTTGTAGGCAGCTTACAGCAAGTTTTTGTGGCCGAGTGGTTAAGGCGATGGACTCGAAATCCATTGGGGTATTCCCGCGCAGGTTCGAATCCTGCCAACAACGAGAATCTTTTTATTATCGGCTACAATTTCAGAAGTTAACCTTTAGTATTTCTTCCATTTCAGTTTTATAAATAGGTGGCTTATTTTTGTGTCACTATTGCCTCTCCACATATTTGTTATCGCTACCTCTTTCATGTCTTTGCTACACCTCATTCCTACTTTAGCACTGGTGTAAACGCTTCAAATTATTATACAGTTGCTCTCTCATTCATACCTGCGCATGCACTTGAAAGTTACTTTACCAATAAAAGACGCAAAGAGAGAAATAGAACAAAAGTGCTGGCTGGATTGGCAAACACACTTCATAAAACTGCATTTTCTTTTTATTCTCCCCCGTGTTACATGCTTAACCTCCCCATGTGTAATTTCTCTTAACCTGCTGTCCCAGGAAGAGAATTTCATCTACAGGCTCTTTCTGTGTTTTTTTCCCTAGTCTGTCTTTCCCATTTCTTAGCTGTGTAACTGTTCCTTTACGCGCTCTATTTAAACGCCATCAATCTCATTTGAGCTCCTTGCTCCCGCTTCTGTTTTCTCCACCTCTCATACTGCCAGTTCTCTCTTTCTCTGTGGTTGGTGGCTACTTTCCTGAGCTTCCGAAGCCACGTGGTTCCTGCCTCTTGTTGTCAGACTTGAATTGGAAAAGGAACCATATTAACAAGCCTTTACCACACACACACGGCGGAAGTTTATACTTTAATTCAGTGAGCTAAGAAAAGCGTGTTGTGGGTCCCCTACGAGCCATGGTGCTTGCTTCATCATGATTTGGCACCAGTCATTAGCCGCAGCTCTGCTAATGAGCCACTGAGGTCAGTTTCAATATTTACTCAAAAACATAACCATGCAGCCCACCCCTCAACTGTGTATTTATTTTGCTTTTCTGCTGTTCGTGTGATTAGCTGGGAGGAGCTCACGGCGACATCCTCCCTATAAAAGTGTAGATGGATCACTCTCTAACTCTTTCTTGCTTCACATACAAATGGCTTGAAAGGTGCAGGGAAGATGCAGGTCTAATAGACAGAATAGAAGGTCTGTGCCAGGTGGGTTTCTCTGCATTGGTGTTCCATCACAGGTCCGCAAGTGTAATGTGTGAACTTTGACTCCTGGCATTTCACAAGCAGGCGGCCAGGAAACGGTTTCAGCCTATCAACCACTGAGGAGACGCAGCCTCTGAATGAGGAATGAGGAAGCAATGAATACATCCAGCCTATCACAGGAATAGCCCTGAGTGTTCCGAATTATAAATTCTCCATGTCACTGTATGTCGTTGAGCCCAAGTAGCTCGCCGTGATCGTATAGTGGTTAGTACTCTGCGTTGTGGCCGCAGCAACCTCGGTTTGAATCCGAGTCACGGCATTGTGGTTGGCAATGTCACGGCAGTTGGGTGTTAATTTTACAGAATTAGCAAATGTGCCAGTGGTTTTTGTAAAATGTCTATTAAAAACAGATCCTTTCAAATATTTAAACCATCTAACAACAAATGATTTAAACTCGCATGATTATAAGCTGTAGCTATAATGTATTTACTTACATAAATTATCGTTCTTGAACCTATTGGGGGTGGAGGGGGAGCGGAGCTCACCCCCCAGGTGCAGTTGAGTGACCTGTGTTGTGGCTCTCTAGAGGGAAGGCACAAATTTTGCTGTCACCCAGTCCAATCCAGACGTGTATTGGGGCCAGGTTTCAGGCAAATAGAGCAGTAAGTGCAGAACATGTTCACTCTCTAAAAGTGGCATTTCTAAAATAGTAAAGTTAAATCCAACCTCACCAGTAAGTAGGATTTTCAATAAATAAATAAAGCTACTCCTCTCCGATATGGAATTACCAAATAAAAAGTATAGGGGAATACACAGAGCTAACCTATGAGAGGGGTAGACCTCACAGTAGTGAAAAATGAAATAGACTGTTTGGTACTTACAGGACACGCGAACCACCAAAGTACATATCTTATTTTTTACTTACATAGCATCATGCACCTAGGACTACCTAGGGCCTACCTTAGGTGTAAATTATATGTAATAAAAGGGGAGTTTAAGGCTTGGCAAGTAGGCTGGGACTCCCCTGGGAGAACCCTGAGTCTATGCCCAGAACCATAACTCTGCCAGTCGAGTACTTACCTAAAAGCCGATAACTCACTTTTCTTCCATAGGCTAAAATTTCGTTGTTTCACTTGGAAATTCTTCTAAGTGGTGTGGAGTTTTGGAACTTTAAAATATTCATCTAAAATCAGCCGAACAACGAATTCTGATTTACTCACCTGTTATCAGGAGAGACCTCAGTGCTGCATCTTGGAGCTCAGTACTGACCCTGAAAAGTAATTTTAACCGTACTTACCAGTAACTCGAATTTCCTTCCATGGGATATCATTGCCTGCTTTTTGCTGAAAATTTTCTAAGTGTCGATTTTTGAAACTTACAAATATTCTTTAAAAATCGTACCAACTGTGAAAACATAATTGTTTACCTGTTTTAGATAGATGTCCCAGTACTGAGCCCAGGAGCCCAGCACTGGATTACAAAAGTAACGAGAACGTACTTTACCCGTAACTTGAATTTTCTTCCATAGGAAACCATTGACTGTTTTTCGGTGAAATTTCTTCTAAGTGTCGATTTTGCAAACATGTAAATATTCCTTAAAAATCGCCTGTATAACTTAAACGCAGTTTCTCAACTGCTTACAGGTGGTACAGTAGTGCTGGATCTAGGATCCAACACTGACCTAGAAAAAGTAACCATAACCCCACTTACCTGCTAAGTGAATTTCCTTCCATAGGATAACATTGGTAATTTGATCAGCAAAAGTTTCGAAGTGTCAACTTTTAAAATAGCAAAATATTGCTTAAAAATCACAACCGTAACTAAAACGAATTTACTCACTTGTTTCCAAGAACTGTCCCAGGACTGAATCTAGGATCCAGTCCTGGATTTAGAAAAGTAATCCTGAAAGTAATTAATTGCATATAACTTAAAATTCCCATTGAGCTCAATGTATTATTGTGATTCAAATTGTGTTGCCTATTGCAATAAACTGTAACTATGACCTGCAAAAGTCAATTGCCTATTGCAAAGTATTTAACTAAAGCATCTCATTCTGAGAAAGTATATTTTGATACCTATTGTTGGTTCTAAAATAAAACAACAATATCTTTTGTATGCAAACCAATGGCCTAGAGTTCAGTTCTTGAGTGTGTGAGACCATTTGCTGACTGAGTGTGTACAACAAATGTTTTACACTGTACTCTGATACTGCCTTACTGCTCGGCAAGCTACCACTTTAGAGAGTAAGGTTATATCTAACTTTAGCCTCTGCCAAACCTCTGGGGACTGGGGACTCTGTGCACACTGTACCTATTTGGGAACAGTATATACAGAGCCACTTTCTCACAGTAGTGATAAAGTGATTAGAGTCCTAAGGCCAACATAAAGATACAGCAAAACTTGAGGTGAAAAGCAAAAAGGTTGCTGGTAGGCCACCTTAAGGATGCCAGGTCTAACAAAAACTGAACTAAGGATAACATGAATAAAACATCAGGTTTCTCTACTGCATTTGGTGAGACAAGTGGGCCTTCTTTTATCTTCCATTCAAGCAATCTTTGACAGACCCCTTTATTATAGAGCTTTTCAAGGATTAGAGATAAGGCACTTACAAAGGAGTACCAAATACTCAGAGATGGTTGACTTCTGTAATATGGGTCGTAGACTAAAAGCAGCGCAAAAACAGAGTGCAACAGGGTCCAAAAAACTTGAGTGCCACAAGAGAGTTTGAATGCAAGCGTATCCTTTTACAGATCCAGAGATATACTCATGCAATTTTTGTTTTTAGGACAGAACGTGCATGATGAAAAAAACATTGTTTTTAAAAAGCGCATTGCAGAATATCAGTACTTTGATGTGGGAAAACATCAAAACTTTCAAACAAAATATTTGTAGGCAGCTTACAGCAAGTTGTTGTGGCCGAGTGGTTAAGGCAATGGACTCGAAATCCATTGGGGTATTCCCGCGTAGGTTCGAATCCTGCCAACAACGAGGATCTTTTTATTATCGGCTACAATTTCAGAAGTTAACCTTTAGTATTTCTTCCATTTCAGTTTTATAACTAGGTGGCTTATTTTTGTGTCACTATTGCCTCTCCACATATTTGTTATCGCTACCTCTTTCATGTCTTTGCTACACCTCATTCCTACTTTAGCACTGGTGTAAACGCTTCAAATTATTATACCGTTGCTCTCTCATTCATACCTGCGCATGCACTTGAAAGTTACTTTACCAATAAAAGACGCAAAGAGAGAAATAGAACAAAAGTGCTGGCTGGATTGGCAAACACACTTCATAAAACTGCATTTTCTTTTTTATTCTCCCCCGTGTCACATGCTTAACCTCCCCATGTGTAATTTCTCTTAACCTGCTGTCCCAGGAAGAGAATTTCATCTACAGGCCCTTTCTGTGTTTTTTTCCCTAGTCTGTCTTTCCCATTTCTTAGCTGTGTAACTGTTCCTTTACGCGCTCTATTTAAACGCCATCAATCTCATTTGAGCTCCTTGCTCCCGCTTCTGTTTTCTCCACCTCTCATACTGCCAGTTCTCTCTTTCTCTGTGGTTGGTGGCTACTTTCCTGAGCTTCCGAAGCCACGTGGTTCCTGCCTCTTGTTGTCAGACTTGAATTGGAAAAGGAACTATATTAACAAGCCTTTACCACTCACACACGGCAGAAGTTTATACTTTAATTCAGTGAGCTAAGAAAAGCGTGTTGTGGGTCCCCTACGAGCCATGGTGCTTGCTTCATCATGATTTGGCACCAGTCATTAGCCGCAGCACTGCTAATGAGCCACTGAGATCAGTTTCAATATTTACTCAAAAACATAACCATGCAGCCCACCCCTCAACTGTGTATTTATCTTGCTTTTCTGCTGTTCGTGTGATTAGCTGGGAGGAGCTCACGGCGACATCCTCCCTATAAAAGTGTAGATGGATCACTCTCTAACTCTTTCTTGCTTCACATACAAATGGCTTGAAAGGTGCAGGGAAGATGCAGGTCTAATAGACAGAATAGAAGGTCTGTGCCAGGTGGGTTTCTCTGCATTGGTGTCCCATCACAGGTCCGCAAGTGTAATGTGTGATCTTTGACTCCTGGCATTTCACAAGCAGGCGGCCAGGAAACGGTTTCAGCCTATCAACCACTGAGGAGACGAAGCCTCTGAATGAGGAATGAGGAAGCAATGAATACATCCAGCCTATCACAGGAACAGCCCTGAGTGTTCCGAATTATAAATTCTCCATGTCACTGTATGTCGTTGAGCCCAAGTAGCTCGCCGTGATCGTATAGTGGTTAGTACTCTGCGTTGTGGCCGCAGCAACCTCGGTTCGAATCCGAGTCACGGCATTGTGGTTGGCAATATCACGGCAGTTGGGTGTTAATTTTACAGAATTAGCAAATGTACCAGTGGTTTTTGTAAAATGTCTATTAAAAACAGATCCTTTCAAATATTTAAACCATCTAACAACAAATGATTTAAACTCGCATGATTATAAGCTGTAGCTATAATGTATTTACTGACATAAATTATCGTTCTTGAACCTATTGGGGGTGGAGGGGGAGCGGAGCTCACCCCCCAGGTGCAGTTGAGTGACCTGTGTTGTGGCTCTCTAGAGGGAAGGCACAAATTTTGCTGTCACCCAGCCCAATCCAGACGTGTATTGGGGCCAGGTTTCAGGCAAATAGAGCAGTAAGTGCAGAGACATGTTCACTCTCTAAAAGTGGCATTTCTAAAATAGTAAAGTTAAATCCAACCTCACCAGTAAGTAGGATTTTCAATAAATAAATAAAGCTACTCCTCTCCGATATGGAATTACCAAATAAAAAGTATAGGGGAATACACAGAGCTAACCTATGAGAGGGGTAGACCTCACAGTAGTGAAAAATGAAATAGACTGTTTGGTACTTACAGGACACGCGAACCACCAAAGTACATATCTTATGTTTTACTTACATAGCATCATGCACCTAGGACTACCTAGGGCCTACCTTAGGTGTAAATTATATGTAATAAAAGGGGAGTTTAAGGCTTGGCAAGTAGGCTGGGACTCCCCTGGGAGACCCCTGAGTCTATGCCCAGAACCATAACTCTGCCAGTCGAGTACTTACCTAAAAGCCGATAACTCACTTTTCTTCCATAGGCTAACATTGAGTGGTTTCACTTGGAAATTCTTCTAAGTCGTGTGGAGTTTTGGAACTTTAAAATATTCATCTAAAATCAGCCGAACAACGAATTCTGATTTACTCACCTGTTATCAGGAGAGACCTCAGTGCTGCATCTTGGAGCTCAGTACTGACCCTGAAAAGTAATTTTAACCGTACTTACCAGTAACTCGAATTTCCTTCCATGGGATATCATTGCCTGCTTTTTGCTGAAAATTTTCTAAGTGTCGATTTTTGAAACTTACAAATATTCTTTAAAAATCGTACCAACTGTGAAAACGTAATTGTTTACCTGTTTTAGATAGATGTCCCAGTACTGAGCCCAGGAGCCCAGCACTGGATTACAAAAGTAACGAGAACGTACTTTACCCGTAACTTGAATTTTCTTCCATAGGAAACCATTGACTGTTTTTCTGTGAAATTTCTTCTAAGTGTCGATTTTGCAAACATGTAAATATTCCTTAAAAATCGCCTGTATAACTTAAACGCAGTTTCTCAACTGCTTACAGGTGGTACAGTAGTGCTGGATCTAGGATCCAACACTGACCTAGAAAAAGTAACCATAACCCCACTTACCTGCTAAGTGAATTTCCTTCCATAGGATAACATTGGTAATTTGATCAGCAAAAGTTTCGAAGTGTCAACTTTTAAAATAGCAAAATATTGCTTAATAATCACAACCGTAACTAAAACGAATTTACTCACTTGTTTCCAAGAACTGTCCCAGGACTGAATCTAGGATCCAGTCCTGGATTTAGAAAAGTAATCCTGAAAGTAATTAATTGCATATAACTTAAAATTCCCATTGAGCTCAATGTATTATTGTGATTCAAATTGTGTTGCCTATTGCAATAAACTGTAACTATGACCTGCAAAAGTCAATTGCCTATTGCAAAGTATTTAACTAAAGCATCTCATTCTGAGAAAGTATATTTTGATACCTATTGTTGGTTCTAAAATAAAACAACAATATCTTTTGTATGCAAACCAATGGCCTAGAGTTCAGTTCTTGAGTGTGTGAGACCATTTGCTGACTGAGTGTGTACAACAAATGTTTTACACTGTACTCTGATACTGCCTTACTGCTCGGCAAGCTACCACTTTAGAGAGTAAGGTTATATCTAACTTTAGCCTCTGCCAAACCTCTGGGGACTGGGGACTCTGTGCACACTGTACCTATTTGGGAACAGTATATACAGAGCCACTTTCTCACAGTAGTGATAAAGTGATTAGAGTCCTAAGGCCAACATAAAGATACAGCAAAACTTGAGGTGAAAAGCAAAAAGGTTGCTGGTAGGCCACCTTAAGGATGCCAGGTCTAACAAAAACTGAACTAAGGATAACATGAGTAAAACATCAGGTTTCTCTACTGCATTTGGTGAGACAAGTGGGCCTTCTTTTATCTTCCATTCAAGCAATCTTTGACAGACCCCTTTATTATAGAGCTTTTCAAGGATTAGAGATAAGGCACTTACAAAGGAGTCCCAAATACTCAGAGATGGTTGACTTCTGTAATATGGGTCGTAGACTAAAAGCAGCGCAAAAACAGAGTGCAACAGGGTCCAAAAAACTTGAGTGCCACAAGAGAGTTTGAATGCAAGCGTATCCTTTTACAGATCCAGAGATATACTCATGCAATTTTTGTTTTTAGGACAGAACGTGCATGATGAAAAAAACATTGTTTTTAAAAAGCGCATTGCAGAATATCAGTACTTTGATGTGGGAAAACATCAAAACTTTCAAACAAAATATTTGTAGGCAGCTTACAGCAAGTTGTTGTGGCCGAGTGGTTAAGGCAATGGACTCGAAATCCATTGGGGTATTCCCGCGTAGGTTCGAATCCTGCCAACAACGAGGATCTTTTTATTATCGGCTACAATTTCAGAAGTTAACCTTTAGTATTTCTTCCATTTCAGTTTTATAACTAGGTGGCTTATTTTTGTATCACTATTGCCTCTCCACATATTTGTTATCGCTACCTCTTTCATGTCTTTGCTACACCTCATTCCTACTTTAGCACTGGTGTAAACGCTTCAAATTATTATACCGTTGCTCTCTCATTCATACCTGCGCATGCACTTGAAAGTTACTTTACCAATAAAAGACGCAAAGAGAGAAATAGAACAAAAGTGCTGGCTGGATTGGCAAACACACTTCATAAAACTGCATTTTCTTTTTTATTCTCCCCCGTGTCACATGCTTAACCTCCCCATGTGTAATTTCTCTTAACCTGCTGTCCCAGCAAGAGAATTTCATCTACAGGCCCTTTCTGTGTTTTTTTCCCTAGTCTGTCTTTCCCATTTCTTAGCTGTGTAACTGTTCCTTTACGCTCTCTATTTAAACGCCATCAATCTCATTTGAGCTCCTTGCTCCCGCTTCTGTTTTCTCCACCTCTCATACTGCCAGTTCTCTCTTTCTCTGTGGTTGGTGGCTACTTTCCTGAGCTTCCGAAGCCACGTGGTTCCTGCCTCTTGTTGTCAGACTTGAATTGGAAAAGGAACCATATTAACAAGCCTTTACCACTCACACACGGCGGAAGTTTATACTTTAATTCAGTGAGCTAAGAAAAGCGTGTTGTGGGTCCCCTACGAGCCATGGTGCTTGCTTCATCATGATTTGGCACCAGTCATTAGCCGCAGCTCTGCTAATGAGCCACTGAGGTCAGTTTCAATATTTACTCAAAAATATAACCATGCAGCCCACCCCTCAACTGTGTATTTATCTTGCTTTTCTGCTGTTCGTGTGATTAGCTGGGAGGAGCTCACGGCGACATCCTCCCTATAAAAGTGTAGATGGATCACTCTCTAACTCTTTCTTGCTTCACATACAAATGGCTTGAAAGGTGCAGGGAAGATGCACGTCTAATAGACAGAATAGAAGGTCTGTGCCAGGTGGGTTTCTCTGCATTGGTGTCCCATCACAGGTCCGTAAGTGGAATGTGTGATCTTTGACTCCTGGCATTTCACAAGCAGGCGGCCAGGAAACGGTTTCAGCCTATCTACCACTGAGGAGACGCAGCCTCTGAATGAGGAATGAGGAAGCAATGAATACATCCAGCCTATCACAGGAACAGCCCTGAGTGTTCCGAATTATAAATTCTCCATGTCACTGTATGTAGTTGAGCCCAAGTAGCTCGCCGTGATCGTATAGTGGTTAGTACTCTGCGTTGTGGCCGCAGCAACCTCGGTTCGAATCCGAGTCACGGCATTGTGGTTGGCAATGTCACGGCAGTTGGGTGTTAATTTTACAGAATTAGCAAATGTACCAGTGGTTTTTGTAAAATGTATATTAAAAACAGATCCTTTCAAATATTTAAACCATCTAACAACAAATGATTTAAACTCGCATGATTATAAGCTGTAGCTATAATGTATTTACTTACATAAATTATCGTTCTTGAACCTATTGGGGGTGGAGGGGAAGCGGAGCTCACCCCCCAGGTGCAGTTGAGTGACCTGTGTTGTGGCTCTCTAGAGGGAAGGCACAAATTTTGCTGTCACCCAGCCCAATCCAGACGTGTATTGGGGCCAGGTTTCAGGCAAATAGAGCAGTAAGTGCAGAGAAATGTTCACTCTCTAAAAGTGGCATTTCTAAAATAGTAAAGTTAAATCCAACCTCACCAGTAAGTAGGATTTTCAATAAATAAATAAAGCTACTCCTCTCCGATATGGAATTACCAAATAAAAAGTATAGGGGAATACACAGAGCTAACCTATGAGAGGGGTAGACCTCACAGTAGTGAAAAATGAAATAGACTGTTTGGTACTTAAAGGACACACGAACCACCAAAGTACATATCTTATTTTTTACTTACATAGCATCATGCACCTAGGACTACCTAGGGCCTACCTTAGGTGTAAATTATATGTAATAAAAGGGGAGTTTAAGGCTTGGCAAGTAGGCTGGGACTCCCCTGGGAGACCCCTGAGTCTATGCCCAGAACCATAACTCTGCCAGTCGAGTACTTACCTAAAAGCCGATAACTCACTTTTCTTCCATAGGCTAACATTGAGTGGTTTCACTTGGAAATTCTTCTAAGTGGTGTGGAGTTTTGGAACTTTAAAATATTCATCTAAAATCAGCCGAACAACGAATTCTGATTTACTCACCTGTTATCAGGAGAGACCTCAGTGCTGCATCTTGGAGTTCAGTACTGACCCTGAAATGTAATTTTAACCGTACTTACCAGTAACTCGAATTTCCTTCCATGGGATATCATTGCCTGCTTTTTGCTGAAAATTTTCTAAGTGTTGATTTTTGAAACTTACAAATATTCTTTAAAAATCGTACCAACTGTGAAAACGTAATTGTTTACCTGTTTTAGATAGATGTCCCAGTACTGAGCCTAGGAGCCCAGCACTGGATTACAAAAGTAACGAGAACGTACTTTACCCGTAACTTGAATTTTCTTCCATAGGAAACCATTGACTGTTTTTCTGTGAAATTTCTTCTAAGTGTCGATTTTGCAAACATGTAAATATTCCTTAAAAATCGCCTGTATAACTTAAACGCAGTTTCTCAACTGCTTACAGGTGGTACAGTAGTGCTGGATCTAGGATCCAACACTGACCTAGAAAAAGTAACCATAACCCCACTTACCTGCTAAGTGAATTTCCTTCCATAGGATAACATTGGTAATTTGATCAGCAAAAGTTTCGAAGTGTCAACTTTTAAAATAGCAAAATATTGCTTAAAAATCACAACAGTAACTAAAACGAATTTACTCACTTGTTTCCAAGAACTGTCCCAGGACTGAATCTAGGATCCAGTCCTGGATTTAGAAAAGTAATCCTGAAAGTAATTAATTGCATATAACTTAAAATTCCCATTGAGCTCAATGTATTATTGTGATTCAAATTGTGTTGCCTATTGCAATAAACTGTAACTATGACCTGCAAAAGTCAATTGCCTATTGCAAAGTATTTAACTAAAGCATCTCATTCTGAGAAAGTATATTTTGATACCTATTGTTGGTTCTAAAATAAAACAACAATATCTTTTGTATGCAAACCAATGGCCTAGAGTTCAGTTCTTGAGTGTGTGAGACCATTTGCTGACTGAGTGTGTACAACAAATGTTTTACACTGTACTCTGATACTGCCTTACTGCTCGGCAAGCTACCACTTTAGAGAGTAAGGTTATATCTAACTTTAGCCTCTGCCTAACCTCTGGGGACTGGGGACTCTGTGCACACTGTACCTATTTGGGAACAGTATATACAGAGCCACTTTCTCACAGTAGTGATAAAGTGATTAGAGTGCTAAGGCCAACATAAAGATACAGCAAAACGTGAGGTGAAAAGCAAAAAGGTTGCTGGTAGGCCACCTTAAGGATGCCAGGTCTACCAAAAACTGAACTAAGGATAACATGAGTAAAACATCAGGTTTCTCTACTGCATTTGGTGAGACAAGTGGGCCTTCTTTTATCTTCCATTCAAGCAATCTTTGACAGACCCCTTTCTTATAGAGCTTTTCAAGGATTAAAGATAAGGCACTTACAAAGGAGTCCCAAATACTCAGAGATGGTTGACTTCTGTAATATGGGTCGTAGACTAAAAGCAGCGCAAAAACAGAGTGCAACAGGGTCCAAAAAACTTGAGTGCCACAAGGGAGTTTGAATGCAAGCGTATCCTTTTACAGATCCAGAGATATACTCATGCAATTTTTGTTTTTAGGACAGAACGTGCATGATGAAAAAAACATTGTTTTTAAAAAGCGCATTGCAGAATATCAGTACTTTGATGTGGGAAAACTTCAAAACTTTCAAACAAAATATTTGTAGGCAGCTTACAGCAAGTTGTTGTGGCCGAGTTGTTAAGGCGATGGACTCGAAATCCATTGGGGTATCCCCGCACAGGTTCGAATCCTGCCAACAACGAAAATCTTTTTATTTTCGGCTACAATTTCAGAAGTTAACCTTTAGTATTTCTTCCATTTCAGTTTTATAAATAGGTGGCTTATTTTTGTGTCACTATTGCCTCTCCACATATTTGTTATCGCTACCTCTTTCATGTCTTTGCTACACCTCATTCCTACTTTAGCACTGGTGTAAACGCTTCAAATTATTATACCGTTGCTCTCTCATTCATACCTGCGCATGCACTTGAAAGTTACTTTACCAATAAAAGACGCAAAGAGAGAAATAGAACAAAAGTGCTGGCTGGATTGGCAAACACACTTCATAAAACTGCATTTTCTTTTTTATTCTCCCCCGTGTTACATGCTTAACCTCCCCATGTGTAATTTCTCTTAACCTCCTGTCCCAGGAAGAGAATTTCATCTACAGGCTCTTTCTGTGTTTTTTTCCCTAGTCTGTCTTTCCCATTTCTTAGCTGTGTAACTGTTCCTTTACGCGCTCTATTTAAACGCCATCAATCTCATTTGAGCTCCTTGCTCCCGCTTCTGTTTTCTCCACCTCTCATACTGCCAGTTCTCTCTTTCTCTGTGGTTGGTGGCTACTTTCCTGAGCTTCCGAAGCCACGTGGTTCCTGCCTCTTGTTGTCAGACTTGAATTGGAAAAGGAACCATATTAACAAGCCTTTACCACTCACACACGGCGGAAGTTTATACTTTAATTCAGTGAGCTAAGAAAAGCGTGTTGTGGGTCCCCTACGAGCCATGGTGCTTGCTTCATCATGATTTGGCACCAGTCATTAGCCGCAGCTCTGCTAATGAGCCACTGAGGTCAGTTTCAATATTTACTCAAAAACATAACCATGCAGCCCACCCCTCAACTGTGTATTTATCTTGCTTTTCTGCTGTTCGTGTGATTAGCTGGGAGGAGCTCACGGCGACATCCTCCCTATAAAAGTGTAGATGGATCACTCTCTAACTCTTTCTTGCTTCACATACAAATGGCTTGAAAGATGCAGGGAAGATGCAGGTCTAATAGACAGAATAGAAGGTCTGTGCCAGGTGGGTTTCTCTGCATTGGTGTCCCATCACAGGTCCGCAAGTGTAATGTGTGAACTTTGACTCCTGGCATTTCACAAGCAGGCGGCCAGGAAACGGTTTCAGCCTATCAACCACTGAGGAGACGCAGCCTCTGAATGAGGAATGAGGAAGCAATGAATACATCCAGCCTATCACAGGAATAGCCCTGAGTGTTCCGAATTATAAATTCTCCATGTCACTGTATGTCGTTGAGCCCAAGTAGCTCGCCGTGATCGTATAGTGGTTAGTACTCTGCGTTGTGGCCGCAGCAACCTTTGTTTGAATCCGAGTCACGGCATTGTGGTTGGCAATGTCACGGCAGTTGGGTGTTAATTTTACAGAATTAGCAAATGTGCCAGTGGTTTTTGTAAAATGTCTATTAAAAACAGATCCTTTCAAATATTTAAACCATCTAACAACAAATGATTTAAACTCGCATGATTATAAGCTGTAGCTATAATGTATTTACTTACATAAATTATCGTTCTTGAACCTATTGGGGGTGGAGGGGGAGCGGAGCTCACCCCCCAGGTGCAGTTGAGTGACCTGTGTTGTGGCTCTCTAGAGGGAAGGCACAAATTTTGCTGTCACCCAGCCCAATCCAGACGTGTATTGGGGCCAGGTTTCAGGCAAATAGAGCAGTAAGTGCAGAGAAATGTTCACTCTCTAAAAGTGGCATTTCTAAAATAGTAAAGTTAAATCCAACCTCACCAGTAAGTAGGATTTTCAATAAATAAATAAAGCTACTCCTCTCCGATATGGAATTACCAAATAAAAAGTATAGGGGAATACACAGAGCTAACCTATGAGAGGGGTAGACCTCACAGTAGTGAAAAATGAAATAGACTGTTTGGTACTTACAGGACACGCGAACCACCAAAGTACATATCTTATTTTTTACTTACATAGCATCATGCACCTAGGACTACCTAGGGCCTACCTTAGGTGTAAATTATATGTAATAAAAGGGGAGTTTAAGGCTTGGCAAGTAGGCTGGGACTCCCCTGGGAGACCCCTGAGTCTATGCCCAGAACCATAACTCTGCCAGTTGAGTACTTACCTAAAAGCCGATAACTCACTTTTCTTCCATAGGCTAACATTGAGTGGTTTCACTTGGAAATTCTTCTAAGTGGTGTGGAGTTTTGGAACTTTAAAATATTCATCTAAAATCAGCCGAACAACGAATTCTGATTTACTCACCTGTTATCAGGCGAGACCTCAGTGCTGCATCTTGGAGCTCAGTACTGACCCTGAAAAGTAATTTTAACCGTACTTACCAGTAACTCGAATTTCCTTCCATGGGATATCATTGCCTGCTTTTTGCTGAAAATTTTCTAAGTGTCGATTTTTGAAACTTACAAATATTCTTTAAAAATCGTACCAACTGTGAAAACGTAATTGTTTACCTGTTTTAGATAGATGTCCCAGTACTGAGCCTAGGAGCCCAGCACTGGATTACAAAAGTAACGAGAACGTACTTTACCCGTAACTTGAATTTTCTTCCATAGGAAACCATTGACTGTTTTTCTGTGAAATTTCTTCTAAGTGTCGATTTTGCAAACATGTAAATATTCCTTAAAAATCGCCTGTATAACTTAAACGCAGTTTCTCAACTGCTTACAGGTGGTACAGTAGTGCTGGATGTAGGATCCAACACTGACCTAGAAAAAGTAACCATAACCCCACTTACCTGCTAAGTGAATTTCCTTCCATAGGATAACATTGGTAATTTGATCAGCAAAAGTTTCTAAGTGTCAACTTTTAAAATAGCAAAATATTGCTTAAAAATCACAACAGTAACTAAAACGAATTTACTCACTTGTTTCCAAGAACTGTCCCAGGACTGAATCTAGGATCCAGTCCTGGATTTAGAAAAGTAATCCTGAAAGTAATTAATTGCATATAACTTAAAATTCCCATTGAGCTCAATGTATTATTGTGATTCAAATTGTGTTGCCTATTGCAATAAACTGTAACTATGACCTGCAAAAGTCAATTGCCTATTGCAAAGTATTTATCTAAAGCATCTCATTCTGAGAAAGTATATTTTGATACCTATTGTTGGTTCTAAAATAAAACAACAATATCTTTTGTATGCAAACCAATGGCCTAGAGTTCAGTTCTTGAGTGTGTGAGACCATTTGCTGACTGAGTGTGTACAACAAATGTTTTACACTGTACTCTGATACTGCCTTACTGCTCGGCAAGCTACCACTTTAGAGAGTAAGGTTATATCTAACTTTAGCCTCTGCCTAACCTCTGGGGACTGGGGACTCTGTGCACACTGTACCTATTTGGGAACAGTATATACAGAGCCACTTTCTCACAGTAGTGATAAAGTGATTAGAGTGCTAAGGCCAACATAAAGATACAGCAAAACGTGAGGTGAAAAGCAAAAAGGTTGCTGGTAGGCCACCTTAAGGATGCCAGGTCTACCAAAAACTGAACAAAGGATAACATGAGTAAAACATCAGGTTTCTCTACTGCATTTGGTGAGACAAGTGGGCCTTCTTTTATCTTCCATTCAAGCAATCTTTGACAGACCCCTTTATTATAGAGCTTTTCAAGGATTAAAGATAAGGCACTTACAAAGGAGTCCCAAATACTCAGAGATGGTTGACTTCTGTAATATGGGTCGTAGACTAAAAGCAGCGCAAAAACAGAGTGCAACAGGGTCCAAAAAACTTGAGTGCCACAAGGGAGTTTGAATGCAAGCGTATCCTTTTACAGATCCAGAGATATACTCATGCAATTTTTGTTTTTAGGACAGAACGTGCATGATGAAAAAAACATTGTTTTTAAAAAGCGCATTGCAGAATATCAGTACTTTGATGTGGGAAAACTTCAAAACTTTCAAACAAAATATTTGTAGGCAGCTTACAGCAAGTTGTTGTGGCCGAGTGGTTAAGGCGATGGACTCGAAATCCATTGGGGTATCCCCGCGCAGGTTCGAATCCTGCCAACAACGAAAATCTTTTTATTATCGGCTACAATTTCAGAAGTTAACCTTTAGTATTTCTTCCATTTCAGTTTTATAAATAGGTGGCTTATTTTTGTGTCACTATTGCCTCTCCACATATTTGTTATCGCTACCTCTTTCATGTCTTTGCTACACCTCATTCCTACTTTAGCACTGGTGTAAACGCTTCAAATTATTATACCGTTGCTCTCTCATTCATACCTGCGCATGCACTTGAAAGTTACTTTACCAATAAAAGACGCAAAGAGAGAAATAGAACAAAAGTGCTGGCTGGATTGGCAAACACACTTCATAAAACTGCATTTTCTTTTTTATTCTCCCCCGTGTTACATGCTTAACCTCCCCATGTGTAATTTCTCTTAACCTCCTGTCCCAGGAAGAGAATTTCATCTACAGGCTCTTTCTGTGTTTTTTTCCCTAGTCTGTCTTTCCCATTTCTTAGCTGTGTAACTGTTCCTTTACGCGCTCTATTTAAACGCCATCAATCTCATTTGAGCTCCTTGCTCCCGCTTCTGTTTTCTCCACCTCTCATACTGCCAGTTCTCTCTTTCTCTGTGGTTGGTGGCTACTTTCCTGAGCTTCCGAAGCCACGTGGTTCCTGCCTCTTGTTGTCAGACTTGAATTGGAAAAGGAACCATATTAACAAGCCTTTACCACTCACACACGGCGGAAGTTTATACTTTAATTCAGTGAGCTAAGAAAAGCGTGTTGTGGGTCCCCTACGAGCCATGGTGCTTGCTTCATCATGATTTGGCACCAGTCATTAGCCGCAGCTCTGCTAATGAGCCACTGAGGTCAGTTTCAATATTTACTTAAAAACATAACCATGCAGCCCACCCCTCAACTGTGTATTTATCTTGCTTTTCTGCTGTTCGTGTGATTAGCTGGGAGGAGCTCACGGCGACATCCTCCCTATAAAAGTGTAGATGGATCACTCTCTAACTCTTTCTTGCTTCACATACAAATGGCTTGAAAGATGCAGGGAAGATGCAGGTCTAATAGACAGAATAGAAGGTCTGTGCCAGGTGGGTTTCTCTGCATTGGTGTCCCATCACAGGTCCGCAAGTGTAATGTGTGAACTTTGACTCCTGGCATTTCCCAAGCAGGCGGCCAGGAAACGGTTTCAGCCTATCAACCACTGAGGAGACGCAGCCTCTGAATAAGGAATGAGGAAGCAATGAATACATCCAGCCTATCACAGGAATAGCCCTGAGTGTTCCGAATTATAAATTCTCCATGTCACTGTATGTCGCTGAGCCCAAGTAGCTCGCCGTGATCGTATAGTGGTTAGTACTCTGCGTTGTGGCCGCAGCAACCTTGGTTTGAATCCGAGTCACGGCATTGTGGTTGGCAATGTCACGGCAGTTGGGTGTTAATTTTACAGAATTAGCAAATGTGCCAGTGGTTTTTGTAAAATGTCTATTAAAAACAGATCCTTTCAAATATTTAAACCATCTAACAACAAATGATTTAAACTCGCATGATTATAAGCTGTAGCTATAATGTATTTACTTACATAAATTATCGTTCTTGAACCTATTGGGGGTGGAGGGGGAGCGGAGCTCACCCCCCAGGTGCAGTTGAGTGACCTGTGTTGTGGCTCTCTAGAGGGAAGGCACAAATTTTGCTGTCACCCAGCCCAATCCAGACGTGTATTGGGGCCAGGTTTCAGGCAAATAGAGCAGTAAGTGCAGAGAAATGTTCACTCTCTAAAAGTGGCATTTCTAAAATAGTAAAGTTAAATCCAACCTCACCAGTAAGTAGGATTTTCAATAAATAAATAAAGCTACTCCTCTCCGATATGGAATTACCAAATAAAAAGTATAGGGGAATACACAGAGCTAACCTATGAGAGGGGTAGACCTCACAGTAGTGAAAAATGAAATAGACTGTTTGGTACTTACAGGACACGCGAACCACCAAAGTACATATCTTATTTTTTACTTACATAGCATCATGCACCTAGGACTACCTAGGGCCTACCTTAGGTGTAAATTATATGTAATAAAAGGGGAGTTTAAGGCTTGGCAAGTAGGCTGGGACTCCCCTGGGAGACCCCTGAGTCTATGCCCAGAACCATAACTCTGCCAGTCGAGTACTTACCTAAAAGCCGATAACTCACTTTTCTTCCATAGGCTAACATTGAGTGGTTTCACTTGGAAATTCTTCTAAGTGGTGTGGAGTTTTGGAACTTTAAAATATTCATCTAAAATCAGCCGAACAACGAATTCTGATTTACTCACCTGTTATCAGGAGAGACCTCAGTGCTGCATCTTGGAGCTCAGTACTGACCCTGAAAAGTAATTTTAACCGTACTTACCAGTAACTCGAATTTCCTTCCATGGGATATCATTGCCTGCTTTTTGCTGAAAATTTTCTAAGTGTCGATTTTTGAAACTTACAAATATTCTTTAAAAATCGTACCAACTGTGAAAACGTAATTGTTTACCTGTTTTAGATAGATGTCCCAGTACTGAGCCTAGGAGCCCAGCACTGGATTACAAAAGTAACGGGAACGTACTTTACCCATAACTTGAATTTTCTTCCATAGGAAACCATTGAGTGTTTTTCTGTGAAATTTCTTCTAAGTGTCGATTTTGCAAACATGTAAATATTCCTGAAAAATCGCCTGTATAACTTAAACGCAGTTTCTCAACTGCTTACAGGTGGTACAGTAGTGCTGGATCTAGGATCCAACACTGACCTAGAAAAAGTAACCATAACCTCACTTACCTGCTAAGTGAATTTCCTTCCATAGGATAACATTGGTAATTTGATCAGCAAAAGTTTCGAAGTGTCAACTTTTAAAATAGCAAAATATTGCTTAAAAATCACAACAGTAACTAAAACGAATTTACTCACTTGTTTCCAAGAACTGTCCCAGGACTGAATCTAGGATCCAGTCCTGGATTTAGAAAAGTAATCCTGAAAGTAATTAATTGCATATAACTTAAAATTCCCATTGAGCTCAATGTATTATTGTGATTCAAATTGTGTTGCCTATTGCAATAAACTGTAACTATGACCTGCAAAAGTCAATTGCCTATTGCAAAGTATTTATCTAAAGCATCTCATTCTGAGAAAGTATATTTTGATACCTATTGTTGGTTCTAAAATAAAACAACAATATCTTTTGTATGCAAACCAATGGCCTAGAGTTCAGTTCTTGAGTGTGTGAGACCATTTGCTGACTGAGTGTGTACAACAAATGTTTTACACTGTACTCTGATACTGCCTTACTGCTCGACAAGCTACCACTTTAGAGAGTAAGGTTATATCTAACTTTAGCCTCTGCCTAACCTCTGGGGACTGGGGACTCTGTGCACACCGTACCTATTTGGGAACAGTATATACAGAGCCACTTTCTCACAGTAGTGATAAAGTGATTAGAGTGCTAAGGCCAACATAAAGATACAGCAAAACGTGAGGTGAAAAGCAAAAAGGTTGCTGGTAGGCCACCTTAAGGATGCCAGGTCTACCAAAAACTGAACAAAGGATAACATGAGTAAAACATCAGGTTTCTCTACTGCATTTGGTGAGACAAGTGGGCCTTCTTTTATCTTCCATTCAAGCAATCTTTGACAGACCCCTTTATTATAGAGCTTTTCAAGGATTAAAGATAAGGCACTTACAAAGGAGTCCCAAATACTCAGAGATGGTTGACTTCTGTAATATGGGTCGTAGACTAAAAGCAGCGCAAAAACAGAGTGCAACAGGGTCCAAAAAACTTGAGTGCCACAAGGGAGTTTGAATGCAAGCGTATCCTTTTACAGATCCAGAGATATACTCATGCAATTTTTGTTTTTAGGACAGAACGTGCATGATGAAAAAAACATTGTTTTTAAAAAGCGCATTGCAGAATATCAGTACTTTGATGTGGGAAAACTTCAAAACTTTCAAACAAAATATTTGTAGGCAGCTTACAGCAAGTTGTTGTGGCCGAGTGGTTAAGGCGATGGACTCGAAATCCATTGGGGTATCCCCGCGCAGGTTCGAATCCTGCCAACAACGAAAATCTTTTTATTATCGGCTACAATTTCAGAAGTTAACCTTTAGTATTTCTTCCATTTCAGTTTTATAAATAGGTGGCTTATTTTTGTGTCACTATTGCCTCTCCACATATTTGTTATCGCTACCTCTTTCATGTCTTTGCTACACCTCATTCCTACTTTAGCACTGGTGTAAACGCTTCAAATTATTATACCGTTGCTCTCTCATTCATACCTGCGCATGCACTTGAAAGTTACTTTACCAATAAAAGACGCAAAGAGAGAAATAGAACAAAAGTGCTGGCTGGATTGGCAAACACACTTCATAAAACTGCATTTTCTTTTTTATTCTCCCCCGTGTTACATGCTTAACCTCCCCATGTGTAATTTCTCTTAACCTCCTGTCCCAGGAAGAGAATTTCATCTACAGGCTCTTTCTGTGTTTTTTTCCCTAGTCTGTCTTTCCCATTTCTTAGCTGTGTAACTGTTCCTTTACGCGCTCTATTTAAACGCCATCAATCTCATTTGAGCTCCTTGCTCCCGCTTCTGTTTTCTCCACCTCTCATACTGCCAGTTCTCTCTTTCTCTGTGGTTGGTGGCTACTTTCCTGAGCTTCCGAAGCCACGTGGTTCCTGCCTCTTGTTGTCAGACTTGAATTGGAAAAGGAACCATATTAACAAGCCTTTACCACTCACACACGGCGGAAGTTTATACTTTAATTCAGTGAGCTAAGAAAAGCGTGTTGTGGGTCCCCTACGAGCCATGGTGCTTGCTTCATCATGATTTGGCACCAGTCATTAGCCGCAGCTCTGCTAATGAGCCACTGAGGTCAGTTTCAATATTTACTTAAAAACATAACCATGCAGCCCACCCCTCAACTGTGTATTTATCTTGCTTTTCTGCTGTTCGTGTGATTAGCTGGGAGGAGCTCACGGCGACATCCTCCCTATAAAAGTGTAGATGGATCACTCTCTAACTCTTTCTTGCTTCACATACAAATGGCTTGAAAGATGCAGGGAAGATGCAGGTCTAATAGACAGAATAGAAGGTCTGTGCCAGGTGGGTTTCTCTGCATTGGTGTCCCATCACAGGTCCGCAAGTGTAATGTGTGAACTTTGACTCCTGGCATTTCCCAAGCAGGCGGCCAGGAAACGGTTTCAGCCTATCAACCACTGAGGAGACGCAGCCTCTGAATAAGGAATGAGGAAGCAATGAATACATCCAGCCTATCACAGGAATAGCCCTGAGTGTTCCGAATTATAAATTCTCCATGTCACTGTATGTCGCTGAGCCCAAGTAGCTCGCCGTGATCGTATAGTGGTTAGTACTCTGCGTTGTGGCCGCAGCAACCTTGGTTTGAATCCGAGTCACGGCATTGTGGTTGGCAATGTCACGGCAGTTGGGTGTTAATTTTACAGAATTAGCAAATGTGCCAGTGGTTTTTGTAAAATGTCTATTAAAAACAGATCCTTTCAAATATTTAAACCATCTAACAACAAATGATTTAAACTCGCATGATTATAAGCTGTAGCTATAATGTATTTACTTACATAAATTATCGTTCTTGAACCTATTGGGGGTGGAGGGGGAGCGGAGCTCACCCCCCAGGTGCAGTTGAGTGACCTGTGTTGTGGCTCTCTAGAGGGAAGGCACAAATTTTGCTGTCACCCAGCCCAATCCAGACGTGTATTGGGGCCAGGTTTCAGGCAAATAGAGCAGTAAGTGCAGAGAAATGTTCACTCTCTAAAAGTGGCATTTCTAAAATAGTAAAGTTAAATCCAACCTCACCAGTAAGTAGGATTTTCAATAAATAAATAAAGCTACTCCTCTCCGATATGGAATTACCAAATAAAAAGTATAGGGGAATACACAGAGCTAACCTATGAGAGGGGTAGACCTCACAGTAGTGAAAAATGAAATAGACTGTTTGGTACTTACAGGACACGCGAACCACCAAAGTACATATCTTATTTTTTACTTACATAGCATCATGCACCTAGGACTACCTAGGGCCTACCTTAGGTGTAAATTATATGTAATAAAAGGGGAGTTTAAGGCTTGGCAAGTAGGCTGGGACTCCCCTGGGAGACCCCTGAGTCTATGCCCAGAACCATAACTCTGCCAGTCGAGTACTTACCTAAAAGCCGATAACTCACTTTTCTTCCATAGGCTAACATTGAGTGGTTTCACTTGGAAATTCTTCTAAGTGGTGTGGAGTTTTGGAACTTTAAAATATTCATCTAAAATCAGCCGAACAACGAATTCTGATTTACTCACCTGTTATCAGGAGAGACCTCAGTGCTGCATCTTGGAGCTCAGTACTGACCCTGAAATGTAATTTTAACCGTACTTACCAGTAACTCGAATTTCCTTCCATGGGATATCATTGCCTGCTTTTTGCTGAAAATTTTCTAAGTGTCGATTTTTGAAACTTACAAATATTCTTTAAAAATCGTACCAACTGTGAAAACGTAATTGTTTACCTGTTTTAGATAGATGTCCCAGTACTGAGCCTAGGAGCCCAGCACTGGATTACAAAAGTAACGGGAACGTACTTTACCCATAACTTGAATTTTCTTCCATAGGAAACCATTGAGTGTTTTTCTGTGAAATTTCTTCTAAGTGTCGATTTTGCAAACATGTAAATATTCCTTAAAAATCGCCTGTATAACTTAAACGCAGTTTCTCAACTGCTTACAGGTGGTACAGTAGTGCTGGATCTAGGATCCAACACTGACCTAGAAAAAGTAACCATAACCCCACTTACCTGCTAAGTGAATTTCCTTCCATAGGATAACATTGGTAATTTGATCAGCAAAAGTTTCGAAGTGTCAACTTTTAAAATAGGAAAATATTGCTTAAAAATCACAACAGTAACTAAAACGAATTTACTCACTTGTTTCCAAGAACTGTCCCAGGACTGAATCTAGGATCCAGTCCTGGATTTAGAAAAGTAATCCTGAAAGTAATTAATTGCATATAACTTAAAATTCCCATTGAGCTCAATGTATTATTGTGATTCAAATTGTGTTGCCTATTGCAATAAACTGTAACTATGACCTGCAAAAGTCAATTGCCTATTGCTAAGTATTTAACTAAAGCATCTCATTCTGAGAAAGTATATTTTGATACCTATTGTTGGTTCTAAAATAAAACAACAATATCTTTTGTATGCAAACCAATGGCCTAGAGTTCAGTTCTTGAGTGTGTGAGACCATTTGCTGACTGAGTGTGTACAACAAATGTTTTACACTGTACTCTGATACTGCCTTACTGCTCGGCAAGCTACCACTTTAGAGAGTAAGGTTATATCTAACTTTAGCCTCTGCCTAACCTCTGGGGACTGGGGACTCTGTGCACACTGTACCTATTTGGGAACAGTATATACAGAGCCACTTTCTCACAGTAGTGATAAAGTGATTAGAGTGCTAAGGCCAACATAAAGATACAGCAAAACGTGAGGTGAAAAGCAAAAAGGTTGCTGGTAGGCCACCTTAAGGATGCCAGGTCTACCAAAAACTGAACAAAGGATAACATGAGTAAAACATCAGGTTTCTCTACTGCATTTGGTGAGACAAGTGGGCCTTCTTTTATCTTCCATTCAAGCAATCTTTGACAGACCCCTTTATTATAGAGCTTTTCAAGGATTAAAGATAAGGCACTTACAAAGGAGTCCCAAATACTCAGAGATGGTTGACTTCTGTAATATGGGTCGTAGACTAAAAGCAGCGCAAAAACAGAGTGCAACAGGGTCCAAAAAACTTGAGTGCCACAAGGGAGTTTGAATGCAAGCGTATCCTTTTACAGATCCAGAGATATACTCATGCAATTTTTGTTTTTAGGACAGAACGTGCATGATGAAAAAAACATTGTTTTTAAAAAGCGCATTGCAGAATATCAGTACTTTGATGTGGGAAAACTTCAAAACTTTCAAACAAAATATTTGTAGGCAGCTTACAGCAAGTTGTTGTGGCCGAGTGGTTAAGGCGATGGACTCGAAATCCATTGGGGTATCCCCGCGCAGGTTCGAATCCCGCCAACAACGAAAATCTTTTTATTATCGGCTACAATTTCAGAAGTTAACCTTTAGTATTTCTTCCATTTCAGTTTTATAAATAGGTGGCTTATTTTTGTGTCACTATTGCCTCTCCACATATTTGTTATCGCTACCTCTTTCATGTCTTTGCTACACCTCATTCCTACTTTAGCACTGGTGTAAACGCTTCAAATTATTATACCGTTGCTCTCTCATTCATACCTGCGCATGCACTTGAAAGTTACTTTACCAATAAAAGACGCAAAGAGAGAAATAGAACAAAAGTGCTGGCTGGATTGGCAAACACACTTCATAAAACTGCATTTTCTTTTTTATTCTCCCCCGTGTTACATGCTTAACCTCCCCATGTGTAATTTCTCTTAACCTGCTGTCCCAGGAAGAGAATTTCATCTACAGGCTCTTTCTGTGTTTTTTTCCCTAGTCTGTCTTTCCCATTTCTTAGCTGTGTAACTGTTCCTTTACGCGCTCTATTTAAACGCCATCAATCTCATTTGAGCTCCTTGCTCCCGCTTCTGTTTTCTCCACCTCTCATACTGCCAGTTCTCTCTTTCTCTGTGGTTGGTGGCTACTTTCCTGTGCTTCCGAAGCCACGTGGTTCCTGCCTCTTGTTGTCAGACTTGAATTGGAAAAGGAACCATATTAACAAGCTTTTACCACTCACACACGGCGGAAGTTTATACTTTAATTCAGTGAGCTAAGAAAAGCGTGTTGTGGGTCCCCTACGAGCCATGGTGCTTGCTTCATCATGGTTTGGCACCAGTCATTAGCCGCAGCTCTGCTAATGAGCCACTGAGGTCAGTTTCAATATTTACTCAAAAACATAACCATGCAGCCCACCCCTCAACTGTGTATTTATCTTGCTTTTCTGCTGTTCGTGTGATTAGCTGGGAGGAGCTCACGGCGACATCCTCCCTATAAAAGTGTAGATGGATCACTCTCTAACTCTTTCTTGCTTCACATACAAATGGCTTGAAAGATGCAGGGAAGATGCAGGTCTAATAGACAGAATAGAAGGTCTGTGCCAGGTGGGTTTCTCTGCATTGGTGTCCCATCACAGGTCCGCAAGTGTAATGTGTGAACTTTGACTCCTGGCATTTCACAAGCAGGCGGCCAGGAAACGGTTTCAGCCTATCAACCACTGAGGAGACGCAGCCTCTGAATGAGGAATGAGGAAGCAATGAATACATCCAGCCTATCACAGGAATAGCCCTGAGTGTTCCGAATTATAAATTCTCCATGTCACTGTATGTCGTTGAGCCCAAGTAGCTCGCCGTGATCGTATAGTGGTTAGTACTCTGCGTTGTGGCCGCAGCAACCTTGGTTTGAATCCGAGTCACGGCATTGTGGTTGGCAATGTCACGGCAGTTGGGTGTTAATTTTACAGAATTAGCAAATGTGCCAGTGGTTTTTGTAAAATGTCTATTAAAAACAGATCCTTTCAAATATTTAAACCATCTAACAACAAATTATTTAAACTCGCATGATTATAAGCTGTAGCTATAATGTATTTACTTACATAAATTATCGTTCTTGAACCTATTGGGGGTGGAGGGGGAGCGGAGCTCACCCCCCAGGTGCAGTTGAGTGACCTGTGTTGTGGCTCTCTAGAGGGAAGGCACAAATTTTGCTGTCACCCAGCCCAATCCAGACGTGTATTGGGGCCAGGTTTCAGGCAAATAGAGCAGTAAGTGCAGAGAAATGTTCACTCTCTAAAAGTGGCATTTCTAAAATAGTAAAGTTAAATCCAACCTCACCAGTAAGTAGGATTTTCAATAAATAAATAAAGCTACTCCTCTCCGATATGGAATTACCAAATAAAAAGTATAGGGGAATACACAGAGCTAACCTATGAGAGGGGTAGACCTCACAGTAGTGAAAAATGAAATAGACTGTTTGGTACTTACAGGACACGCGAACCACCAAAGTACATATCTTATTTTTTACTTACATAGCATCATGCACCTAGGACTACCTAGGGCCTACCTTAGGTGTAAATTATATGTAATAAAAGGGGAGTTTAAGGCTTGGCAAGTAGGCTGGGACTCCCCTGGGAGACCCCTGAGTCTATGCCCAGAACCATAACTCTGCCAGTCGAGTACTTACCTAAAAGCCGATAACTCACTTTTCTTCCATAGGCTAACATTGAGTGGTTTCACTTGGAAATTCTTCTAAGTGGTGTGGAGTTTTGGAACTTTAAAATATTCATCTAAAATCAGCCGAACAACGAATTCTGATTTACTCACCTGTTATCAGGAGAGACCTCAGTGCTGCATCTTGGAGCTCAGTACTGACCCTGAAATGTAATTTTAACCGTACTTACCAGTAACTCGAATTTCCTTCCATGGGATATCATTGCCTGCTTTTTGCTGAAAATTTTCTAAGTGTCGATTTTTGAAACTTAAAAATATTCTTTAAAAATCGTACCAACTGTGAAAACGTAATTGTTTACCTGTTTTAGATAGATGTCCCAGTACTGAGCCTAGGAGCCCAGCACTGGATTACAAAAGTAACGAGAACGTACTTTACCCATAACTTGAATTTTCTTCCATAGGAAACCATTGAGTGTTTTTCTGTGAAATTTCTTCTAAGTGTCGATTTTGCAAACATGTAAATATTCCTGAAAAATCGCCTGTATAACTTAAACGCAGTTTCTCAACTGCTTACAGGTGGTACAGTAGTGCTGGATCTAGGATCCAACACTGACCTAGAAAAAGTAACCATAACCTCACTTACCTGCTAAGTGAATTTCCTTCCATAGGATAACATTGGTAATTTGATCAGCAAAAGTTTCGAAGTGTCAACTTTTAAAATAGCAAAATATTGCTTAAAAATCACAACAGTAACTAAAACGAATTTACTCACTTGTTTCCAAGAACTGTCCCAGGACTGAATCTAGGATCCAGTCCTGGATTTAGAAAAGTAATCCTGAAAGTAATTAATTGCATATAACTTAAAATTCCCATTGAGCTCAATGTATTATTGTGATTCAAATTGTGTTGCCTATTGCAATAAACTGTAACTATGACCTGCAAAAGTCAATTGCCTATTGCAAAGTATTTATCTAAAGCATCTCATTCTGAGAAAGTATATTTTGATACCTATTGTTGGTTCTAAAATAAAACAACAATATCTTTTGTATGCAAACCAATGGCCTAGAGTTCAGTTCTTGAGTGTGTGAGACCATTTGCTGACTGAGTGTGTACAACAAATGTTTTACACTGTACTCTGATACTGCCTTACTGCTCGGCAAGCTACCACTTTAGAGAGTAAGGTTATATCTAACTTTAGCCTCTGCCTAACCTCTGGGGACTGGGGACTCTGTGCACACTGTACCTATTTGGGAACAGTATATACAGAGCCACTTTCTCACAGTAGTGATAAAGTGATTAGAGTGCTAAGGCCAACATAAAGATACAGCAAAACGTGAGGTGAAAAGCAAAAAGGTTGCTGGTAGGCCACCTTAAGGATGCCAGGTCTACCAAAAACTGAACAAAGGATAACATGAGTAAAACATCAGGTTTCTCTACTGCATTTGGTGAGACAAGTGGGCCTTCTTTTATCTTCCATTCAAGCAATCTTTGACAGACCCCTTTATTATAGAGCTTTTCAAGGATTAAAGATAAGGCACTTACAAAGGAGTCCCAAATACTCAGAGATGGTTGACTTCTGTAATATGGGTCGTAGACTAAAAGCAGCGCAAAAACAGAGTGCAACAGGGTCCAAAAAACTTGAGTGCCACAAGAGAGATTGAATGCAAGCGTATCCTTTTACAGATCCAGAGATATACTCATGCAATTTTTGTTTTTAGGACAGAACGTGCATGATGAAAAAAACATTGTTTTTAAAAAGCGCATTGCAGAATATCAGTACTTTGATGTGGGAAAACTTCAAAACTTTCAAACAAAATATTTGTAGGCAGCTTACAGCAAGTTGTTGTGGCCGAGTGGTTAAGGCGATGGGCTCGAAATCCATTGGGGTATCCCCGCGCAGGTTCGAATCCTGCCAACAACGAAAATCTTTTTATTATCGGCTACAATTTCAGAAGTTAACCTTTAGTATTTCTTCCATTTCAGTTTTATAAATAGGTGGCTTATTTTTGTGTCACTATTGCCTCTCCACATATTTGTTATCGCTACCTCTTTCATGTCTTTGCTACACCTCATTCCTACTTTAGCACTGGTGTAAACGCTTCAAATTATTATACCGTTGCTCTCTCATTCATACCTGCGCATGCACTTGAAAGTTACTTTACCAATAAAAGACGCAAAGAGAGAAATAGAACAAAAGTGCTGGCTGGATTGGCAAACACACTTCATAAAACTGCATTTTCTTTTTTATTCTCCCCCGTGTTACATGCTTAACCTCCCCATGTGTAATTTCTCTTAACCTCCTGTCCCAGGAAGAGAATTTCATCTACAGGCTCTTTCTGTGTTTTTTTCCCTAGTCTGTCTTTCCCATTTCTTAGCTGTGTAACTGTTCCTTTACGCGCTCTATTTAAACACCATCAATCTCATTTGAGCTCCTTGCTCCCGCTTCTGTTTTCTCCACCTCTCATACTGCCAGTTCTCTCTTTCTCTGTGGTTGGTGGCTACTTTCCTGAGCTTCCGAAGCCACGTGGTTCCTGCCTCTTGTTGTCAGACTTGAATTGGAAAAGGAACCATATTAACAAGCCTTTACCACTCACACACGGCGGAAGTTTATACTTTAATTCAGTGAGCTAAGAAAAGCGTGTTGTGGGTCCCCTACGAGCCATGGTGCTTGCTTCATCATGATTTGGCACCAGTCATTAGCCGCAGCTCTGCTAATGAGCCACTGAGGTCAGTTTCAATATTTACTTAAAAACATAACCATGCAGCCCACCCCTCAACTGTGTATTTATCTTGCTTTTCTGCTGTTCGTGTGATTAGCTGGGAGGAGCTCACGGCGACATCCTCCCTATAAAAGTGTAGATGGATCACTCTCTAACTCTTTCTTGCTTCACATACAAATGGCTTGAAAGATGCAGGGAAGATGCAGGTCTAATAGACAGAATAGAAGGTCTGTGCCAGGTGGGTTTCTCTGCATTGGTGTCCCATCACAGGTCCGCAAGTGTAATGTGTGAACTTTGACTCCTGGCATTTCACAAGCAGGCGGCCAGGAAACGGTTTCAGCCTATCAACCACTGAGGAGACGCAGCCTCTGAATAAGGAATGAGGAAGCAATGAATACATCCAGCCTATCACAGGAATAGCCCTGAGTGTTCCGAATTATAAATTCTCCATGTCACTGTATGTCGCTGAGCCCAAGTAGCTCGCCGTGATCGTATAGTGGTTAGTACTCTGCGTTGTGGCCGCAGCAACCTTGGTTTGAATCCGAGTCACGGCATTGTGGTTGGCAATGTCACGGCAGTTGGGTGTTAATTTTACAGAATTAGCAAATGTGCCAGTGGTTTTTGTAAAATGTCTATTAAAAACAGATCCTTTCAAATATTTAAACCATCTAACAACAAATGATTTAAACTCGCATGATTATAAGCTGTAGCTATAATGTATTTACTTACATAAATTATCGTTCTTGAACCTATTGGGGGTGGAGGGGGAGCGGAGCTCACCCCCCAGGTGCAGTTGAGTGACCTGTGTTGTGGCTCTCTAGAGGGAAGGCACAAATTTTGCTGTCACCCAGCCCAATCCAGACGTGTATTGGGGCCAGGTTTCAGGCAAATAGAGCAGTAAGTGCAGAGAAATGTTCACTCTCTAAAAGTGGCATTTCTAAAATAGTAAAGTTAAATCCAACCTCACCAGTAAGTAGGATTTTCAATAAATAAATAAAGCTACTCCTCTCCGATATGGAATTACCAAATAAAAAGTATAGGGGAATACACAGAGCTAACCTATGAGAGGGGTAGACCTCACAGTAGTGAAAAATGAAATAGACTGTTTGGTACTTACAGGACACGCGAACCACCAAAGTACATATCTTATTTTTTACTTACATAGCATCATGCACCTAGGACTACCTAGGGCCTACCTTAGGTGTAAATTATATGTAATAAAAGGGGAGTTTAAGGCTTGGCAAGTAGGCTGGGACTCCCCTGGGAGACCCCTGAGTCTATGCCCAGAACCATAACTCTGCCAGTCGAGTACTTACCTAAAAGCCGATAACTCACTTTTCTTCCATAGGCTAACATTGAGTGGTTTCACTTGGAAATTCTTCTAAGTGGTGTGGAGTTTTGGAACTTTAAAATATTCATCTAAAATCAGCCGAACAACGAATTCTGATTTACTCACCTGTTATCAGGAGAGACCTCAGTGCTGCATCTTGGAGCTCAGTACTGACCCTGAAATGTAATTTTAACCGTACTTACCAGTAACTCGAATTTCCTTCCATGGGATATCATTGCCTGCTTTTTGCTGAAAATTTTCTAAGTGTCGATTTTTGAAACTTACAAATATTCTTTAAAAATCGTACCAACTGTGAAAACGTAATTGTTTACCTGTTTTAGATAGATGTCCCAGTACTGAGCCTAGGAGCCCAGCACTGGATTACAAAAGTAACGAGAACGTACTTTACCCATAACTTGAATTTTCTTCCATAGGAAACCATTGAGTGTTTTTCTGTGAAATTTCTTCTAAGTGTCGATTTTGCAAACATGTAAATATTCCTGAAAAATCGCCTGTATAACTTAAACGCAGTTTCTCAACTGCTTACAGGTGGTACAGTAGTGCTGGATCTAGGATCCAACACTGACCTAGAAAAAGTAACCATAACCTCACTTACCTGCTAAGTGAATTTCCTTCCATAGGATAACATTGGTAATTTGATCAGCAAAAGTTTCGAAGTGTCAACTTTTAAAATAGCAAAATATTGCTTAAAAATCACAACAGTAACTAAAACGAATTTACTCACTTGTTTCCAAGAACTGTCCCAGGACTGAATCTAGGATCCAGTCCTGGATTTAGAAAAGTAATCCTGAAAGTAATTAATTGCATATAACTTAAAATTCCCATTGAGCTCAATGTATTATTGTGATTCAAATTGTGTTGCCTATTGCAATAAACTGTAACTATGACCTGCAAAAGTCAATTGCCTATTGCAAAGTATTTATCTAAAGCATCTCATTCTGAGAAAGTATATTTTGATACCTATTGTTGGTTCTAAAATAAAACAACAATATCTTTTGTATGCAAACCAATGGCCTAGAGTTCAGTTCTTGAGTGTGTGAGACCATTTGCTGACTGAGTGTGTACAACAAATGTTTTACACTGTACTCTGATACTGCCTTACTGCTCGGCAAGCTACCACTTTAGAGAGTAAGGTTATATCTAACTTTAGCCTCTGCCTAACCTCTGGGGACTGGGGACTCTGTGCACACTGTACCTATTTGGGAACAGTATATACAGAGCCACTTTCTCACAGTAGTGATAAAGTGATTAGAGTGCTAAGGCCAACATAAAGATACAGCAAAACGTGAGGTGAAAAGCAAAAAGGTTGCTGGTAGGCCACCTTAAGGATGCCAGGTCTACCAAAAACTGAACAAAGGATAACATGAGTAAAACATCAGGTTTCTCTACTGCATTTGGTGAGACAAGTGGGCCTTCTTTTATCTTCCATTCAAGCAATCTTTGACAGACCCCTTTATTATAGAGCTTTTCAAGGATTAAAGATAAGGCACTTACAAAGGAGTCCCAAATACTCAGAGATGGTTGACTTCTGTAATATGGGTCGTAGACTAAAAGCAGCGCAAAAACAGAGTGCAACAGGGTCCAAAAAACTTGAGTGCCACAAGGGAGTTTGAATGCAAGCGTATCCTTTTACAGATCCAGAGATATACTCATGCAATTTTTGTTTTTAGGACAGAACGTGCATGATGAAAAAAACATTGTTTTTAAAAAGCGCATTGCAGAATATCAGTACTTTGATGTGGGAAAACTTCAAAACTTTCAAACAAAATATTTGTAGGCAGCTTACAGCAAGTTGTTGTGGCCGAGTGGTTAAGGCGATGGACTCGAAATCCATTGGGGTATCCCCGCGCAGGTTCGAATCCTGCCAACAACGAAAATCTTTTTATTATCGGCTACAATTTCAGAAGTTAACCTTTAGTATTTCTTCCATTTCAGTTTTATAAATAGGTGGCTTATTTTTGTGTCACTATTGCCTCTCCACATATTTGTTATCGCTACCTCTTTCATGTCTTTGCTACACCTCATTCCTACTTTAGCACTGGTGTAAACGCTTCAAATTATTATACCGTTGCTCTCTCATTCATACCTGCGCATGCACTTGAAAGTTACTTTACCAATAAAAGACGCAAAGAGAGAAATAGAACAAAAGTGCTGGCTGGATTGGCAAACACACTTCATAAAACTGCATTTTCTTTTTTATTCTCCCCCGTGTTACATGCTTAACCTCCCCATGTGTAATTTCTCTTAACCTCCTGTCCCAGGAAGAGAATTTCATCTACAGGCTCTTTCTGTGTTTTTTTCCCTAGTCTGTCTTTCCCATTTCTTAGCTGTGTAACTGTTCCTTTACGCGCTCTATTTAAACGCCATCAATCTCATTTGAGCTCCTTGCTCCCGCTTCTGTTTTCTCCACCTCTCATACTGCCAGTTCTCTCTTTCTCTGTGGTTGGTGGCTACTTTCCTGAGCTTCCGAAGCCACGTGGTTCCTGCCTCTTGTTGTCAGACTTGAATTGGAAAAGGAACCATATTAACAAGCCTTTACCACTCACACACGGCGGAAGTTTATACTTTAATTCAGTGAGCTAAGAAAAGCGTGTTGTGGGTCCCCTACGAGCCATGGTGCTTGCTTCATCATGATTTGGCACCAGTCATTAGCCGCAGCTCTGCTAATGAGCCACTGAGGTCAGTTTCAATATTTACTTAAAAACATAACCATGCAGCCCACCCCTCAACTGTGTATTTATCTTGCTTTTCTGCTGTTCGTGTGATTAGCTGGGAGGAGCTCACGGCGACATCCTCCCTATAAAAGTGTAGATGGATCACTCTCTAACTCTTTCTTGCTTCACATACAAATGGCTTGAAAGATGCAGGGAAGATGCAGGTCTAATAGACAGAATAGAAGGTCTGTGCCAGGTGGGTTTCTCTGCATTGGTGTCCCATCACAGGTCCGCAAGTGTAATGTGTGAACTTTGACTCCTGGCATTTCACAAGCAGGCGGCCAGGAAACGGTTTCAGCCTATCAACCACTGAGGAGACGCAGCCTCTGAATAAGGAATGAGGAAGCAATGAATACATCCAGCCTATCACAGGAATAGCCCTGAGTGTTCCGAATTATAAATTCTCCATGTCACTGTATGTCGCTGAGCCCAAGTAGCTCGCCGTGATCGTATAGTGGTTAGTACTCTGCGTTGTGGCCGCAGCAACCTTGGTTTGAATCCGAGTCACGGCATTGTGGTTGGCAATGTCACGGCAGTTGGGTGTTAATTTTACAGAATTAGCAAATGTGCCAGTGGTTTTTGTAAAATGTCTATTAAAAACAGATCCTTTCAAATATTTAAACCATCTAACAACAAATGATTTAAACTCGCATGATTATAAGCTGTAGCTATAATGTATTTACTTACATAAATTATCGTTCTTGAACCTATTGGGGGTGGAGGGGGAGCGGAGCTCACCCCCCAGGTGCAGTTGAGTGACCTGTGTTGTGGCTCTCTAGAGGGAAGGCACAAATTTTGCTGTCACCCAGCCCAATCCAGACGTGTATTGGGGCCAGGTTTCAGGCAAATAGAGCAGTAAGTGCAGAGAAATGTTCACTCTCTAAAAGTGGCATTTCTAAAATAGTAAAGTTAAATCCAACCTCACCAGTAAGTAGGATTTTCAATAAATAAATAAAGCTACTCCTCTCCGATATGGAATTACCAAATAAAAAGTATAGGGGAATACACAGAGCTAACCTATGAGAGGGGTAGACCTCACAGTAGTGAAAAATGAAATAGACTGTTTGGTACTTACAGGACACGCGAACCACCAAAGTACATATCTTATTTTTTACTTACATAGCATCATGCACCTAGGACTACCTAGGGCCTACCTTAGGTGTAAATTATATGTAATAAAAGGGGAGTTTAAGGCTTGGCAAGTAGGCTGGGACTCCCCTGGGAGACCCCTGAGTCTATGCCCAGAACCATAACTCTGCCAGTCGAGTACTTACCTAAAAGCCGATAACTCACTTTTCTTCCATAGGCTAACATTGAGTGGTTTCACTTGGAAATTCTTCTAAGTGGTGTGGAGTTTTGGAACTTTAAAATATTCATCTAAAATCAGCCGAACAACGAATTCTGATTTACTCACCTGTTATCAGGAGAGACCTCAGTGCTGCATCTTGGAGCTCAGTACTGACCCTGAAATGTAATTTTAACCGTACTTACCAGTAACTCGAATTTCCTTCCATGGGATATCATTGCCTGCTTTTTGCTGAAAATTTTCTAAGTGTCGATTTTTGAAACTTACAAATATTCTTTAAAAATCGTACCAACTGTGAAAACGTAATTGTTTACCTGTTTTAGATAGATGTCCCAGTACTGAGCCTAGGAGCCCAGCACTGGATTACAAAAGTAACGAGAACGTACTTTACCCATAACTTGAATTTTCTTCCATAGGAAACCATTGAGTGTTTTTCTGTGAAATTTCTTCTAAGTGTCGATTTTGCAAACATGTAAATATTCCTTAAAAATCGCCTGTATAACTTAAACGCAGTTTCTCAACTGCTTACAGGTGGTACAGTAGTGCTGGATCTAGGATCCAACACTGACCTAGAAAAAGTAACCATAACCCCACTTACCTGCTAAGTGAATTTCCTTCCATAGGATAACATTGGTAATTTGATCAGCAAAAGTTTCGAAGTGTCAACTTTTAAAATAGCAAAATATTGCTTAAAAATCACAACAGTAACTAAAACGAATTTACTCACTTGTTTCCAAGAACTGTCCCAGGACTGAATCTAGGATCCAGTCCTGGATTTAGAAAAGTAATCCTGAAAGTAATTAATTGCATATAACTTAAAATTCCCATTGAGCTCAATGTATTATTGTGATTCAAATTGTGTTGCCTATTGCAATAAACTGTAACTATGACCTGCAAAAGTCAATTGCCTATTGCTAAGTATTTAACTAAAGCATCTCATTCTGAGACAAGGATATTTTGATACCTATTGTTGGTTCTAAAATAAAACAACAATATCTTTTGTATGCAAACCAATGGCCTAGAGTTCAGTTCTTGAGTGTGTGAGACCATTTGCTGACTGAGTGTGTACAACAAATGTTTTACACTGTACTCTGATACTGCCTTACTGCTCGGCAAGCTACCACTTTAGAGAGTAAGGTTATATCTAACTTTAGCCTCTGCCTAACCTCTGGGGACTGGGGACTCTGTGCACACTGTACCTATTTGGGAACAGTATATACAGAGCCACTTTCTCACAGTAGTGATAAAGTGATTAGAGTGCTAAGGCCAACATAAAGATACAGCAAAACGTGAGGTGAAAAGCAAAAAGGTTGCTGGTAGGCCACCTTAAGGATGCCAGGTCTACCAAAAACTGAACAAAGGATAACATGAGTAAAACATCAGGTTTCTCTACTGCATTTGGTGAGACAAGTGGGCCTTCTTTTATCTTCCATTCAAGCAATCTTTGACAGACCCCTTTATTATAGAGCTTTTCAAGGATTAAAGATAAGGCACTTACAAAGGAGTCCCAAATACTCAGAGATGGTTGACTTCTGTAATATGGGTCGTAGACTAAAAGCAGCGCAAAAACAGAGTGCAACAGGGTCCAAAAAACTTGAGTGCCACAAGGGAGTTTGAATGCAAGCGTATCCTTTTACAGATCCAGAGATATACTCATGCAATTTTTGTTTTTAGGACAGAACGTGCATGATGAAAAAAACATTGTTTTTAAAAAGCGCATTGCAGAATATCAGTACTTTGATGTGGGAAAACTTCAAAACTTTCAAACAAAATATTTGTAGGCAGCTTACAGCAAGTTGTTGTGGCCGAGTGGTTAAGGCGATGGACTCGAAATCCATTGGGGTATCCCCGCGCAGGTTCGAATCCCGCCAACAACGAAAATCTTTTTATTATCGGCTACAATTTCAGAAGTTAACCTTTAGTATTTCTTCCATTTCAGTTTTATAAATAGGTGGCTTATTTTTGTGTCACTATTGCCTCTCCACATATTTGTTACCGCTACCTCTTTCATGTCTTTGCTACACCTCATTCCTACTTTAGCACTGGTGTAAACGCTTCAAATTATTATACCGTTGCTCTCTCATTCATACCTGCGCATGCACTTGAAAGTTACTTTACCAATAAAAGACGCAAAGAGAGAAATAGAACAAAAGTGCTTGCTGGATTGGCAAACACACTTCATAAAACTGCATTTTCTTTTTTATTCTCCCCCGTGTTACATGCTTAACCTCCCCATGTGTAATTTCTCTTAACCTGCTGTCCCAGGAAGAGAATTTCATCTACAGGCTCTTTCTGTGTTTTTTTCCCTAGTCTGTCTTTCCCATTTCTTAGCTGTGTAACTGTTCCTTTACGCGCTCTATTTAAACGCCATCAATCTCATTTGAGCTCCTTGCTCCCGCTTCTGTTTTCTCCACCTCTCATACTGCCAGTTCTCTCTTTCTCTGTGGTTGGTGGCTACTTTCCTGAGCTTCCGAAGCCACGTTGTTCCTGCCTCTTGTTGTCAGACTTGAATTGGAAAAGGAACCATATTAACAAGCCTTTACCACTCACACACGGCGGAAGTTTATACTTTAATTCAGTGAGCTAAGAAAAGCGTGTTGTGGGTCCCCTACGAGCCATGGTGCTTGCTTCATCATGATTTGGCACCAGTCATTAGCCGCAGCTCTGCTAATGAGCCAC
Source organism: Triturus cristatus (assembly GCF_964204655.1). Classification (NCBI taxonomy): domain Eukaryota; kingdom Metazoa; phylum Chordata; class Amphibia; order Caudata; family Salamandridae; genus Triturus; species Triturus cristatus. The sequence goes on from NC_140595.1 coordinate 725,572,525, forward strand.
TGAGGTCAGTTTCAATATTTACTCAAAAACATAACCATGCAGCCCACCCCTCAACTGTGTATTTATCTTGCTTTTCTGCTGTTCGTGTGATTAGCTGGGAGGAGCTCACGGCGACATCCTCCCTATAAAAGTGTAGATGGATCACTCTCTAACTCTTTCTTGCTTCACATACAAATGGCTTGAAAGATGCAGGGAAGATGCAGGTCTAATAGACAGAATAGAAGGTCTGTGCCAGGTGGGTTTCTCTGCATTGGTGTCCCATCACAGGTCCGCAAGTGTAATGTGTGAACTTTGACTCCTGGCATTTCACAAGCAGGCGGCCAGGAAACGGTTTCAGCCTATCAACCACTGAGGAGACGCAGCCTCTGAATGAGGAATGAGGAAGCAATGAATACATCCAGCCTATCACAGGAATAGCCCTGAGTGTTCCGAATTATAAATTCTCCATGTCACTGTATGTTGTTGAGCCCAAGTAGCTCGCCGTGATCGTATAGTGGATAGTACTATGCGTTGTGGCCGCAGCAACCTTGGTTTGAATCCGAGTCACGGCATTGTGGTTGGCAATGTCACGGCAGTTGGGTGTTATTTTTACAGAATTAGCAAATGTGCCAGTGGTTTTTGTAAAATGTCTATTAAAAACAGATCCTTTCAAATATTTAAACCATCTAACAACAAATGATTTAAACTCGCATGATTATAGGCTGTAGCTATAATGTATTTACTTACATAAATTATCGTTCTTGAACCTATTGGGGGTGGAGGGGGAGCGGAGCTCACCCCCCAGGTGCAGTTGAGTGACCTGTGTTGTGGCTCTCTAGAGGGAAGGCACAAATTTTGCTGTCACCCAGCCCAATCCAGACGTGTATTGGGGCCAGGTTTCAGGCAAATAGAGCAGTAAGTGCAGAGAAATGTTCACTCTCTAAAAGTGGCATTTCTAAAATAGTAAAGTTAAATCCAACCTCACCAGTAAGTAGGATTTTCAATAAATAAATAAAGCTACTCCTCTCCGATATGGAATTACCAAATAAAAAGTATAGGGGAATACACAGAGCTAACCTATGAGAGGGGTAGACCTCACAGTAGTGAAAAATGAAATAGACTGTTTGGTACTTACAGGACACGCGAACCACCAAAGTACATATCTTATTTTTTACTTACATAGCATCATGCACCTAGGACTACCTAGGGCCTACCTTAGGTGTAAATTATATGTAATAAAAGGGGAGTTTAAGGCTTGGCAAGTAGGCTGCGACTCCCCTGGGAGACCCCTGAGTCTATGCCCAGAACCATAACTCTGCCAGTCGAGTACTTACCTAAAAGCCGATAACTCACTTTTCTTCCATAGGCTAAAATTTCGTTGTTTCACTTGGAAATTCTTTAAGTGGTGTGGAGTTTTGGAACTTTAAAATATTCATCTAAAATCAGCCGAACAACGAATTCTGATTTACTCACCTGTTATCAGGAGAGGCCTCAGTGCTGCATCTTGGAGCTCAGTACTGACCCTGAAAAGTAATTTTAACCGTACTTACCAGTAACTCGAATTTCCTTCCATGGGATATCATTGCCTGCTTTCTGCTGAAAATTTTCTAAGTGTCGATTTTTGAAACTTACAAATATTCTTTAAAAATCGTACCAACTGTGAAAACGTAATTGTTTACCTGTTTTAGATAGATGTCCCAGTACTGAGCCTAGGAGCCCAGCACTGGATTACAAAAGTAACGAGAATGTACTTTACCCGTAACTTGAATTTTCTTCCATAGGAAACCATTGACTGTTTTTCTGTGAAATTTCTTCTAAGTGTCGATTTTGCAAACATGTAAATATTCCTTAAAAATCGCCTGTATAACTTAAACGCAGTTTCTCACCTGCTTACAGGTGGTACAGTAGTGCTGGATCTAGGATCCAACACTGACCTAGAAAAAGGAACCATAACCCCACTTACCTGCTAAGTGAATTTTCTTCCATAGGATAACATTGGTAATTTGATCAGCAAAAGTTTCTAAGTGTCAACTTGTAAAATAGCAAAATATTGCTTAAAAATCACAACAGTAACTAAAACGAATTTACTCACTTGTTTCCAAGAACTGTCCCAGGACTGAATCTAGGATCCAGTCCTGGATTTAGAAAAGTAATCCTGAAAGTAATTAATTGCATATAACTTAAAATTCCCATTGAGCTCAATGTATTATTGTGATTCAAATTGTGTTGCCTATTGCAATAAACTGTAACTATGACCTGCAAAAGTCAATTGCCTATTGCAAAGTATTTAACTAAAGCATCTCATTCTGAGAAAGTATATTTTGATACCTATTGTTGGTTCTAAAATAAAACAACAATATCTTTTGTATGCAAACCAATGGCCTAGAGTTCAGTTCTTGAGTGTGTGAGACCATTTGCTGACTGAGTGTGTACAACAAATGTTTTACACTGTACTCTGATACTGCCTTACTGCTCGGCAAGCTACCACTTTAGAGAGTAAGGTTATATCTAACTTTAGCCTCTGCCAAACCTCTGGGGACTGGGGACTCTGTGCACACTGTACCTATTTGGGAACAGTATATACAGAGCCACTTTCTCACAGTAGTGATAAAGTGATTAGAGTCCTAAGACCAACATAAAGATACAGCAAAACGTGAGGTGAAAAGCAAAAAGGTTGCTGGTAGGCCACCTTAAGGATGCCAGGTCTACCAAAAACTGAACTAAGGATAACATGAGTAAAACATCAGGTTTCTCTACTGCATTTGGTGAGACAAGTGGGCCTTCTTTTATCTTCCATTCAAGCAATATTTGACAGACCCCTTTATTATAGAGCTTTTCAAGGATTAAAGATAAGGCACTTACAAAGGAGTCCCAAATACTCAGAGATGGTTGACTTCTGTAATATGGGTCGTATACTAAAAGCAGCGCAAAAACAGAGTGCAACAGGGTCCCAAAAACTTGAGTGCCACAAGGGAGTTTGAATGCAAGCGTATCCTTTTACAGATCCAGAGATGTACTCCTGCAATTTTTGTTTTTAGGACAGAACGTGCATGATGAAAAAAACATTGTTTTTAAAAAGCGCATTGCAGAATATCAGTACTTTGATGTGGGAAAACTTCAAAACTTTCAAACAAAATATTTGTAGGCAGCTTACAGCAAGTTGTTGTGGCCGAGTGGTTAAGGCGATGGACTCGAAATCCATTGGGGTATCCCCGCGCAGGTTCGAATCCTGCCAACAACGAGAATCTTTTTATTATCGGCTACAATTTCAGAAGTTAACCTTTAGTATTTCTTCCATTTCAGTTTTATAAATAGGTGGCTTATTTTTGTGTCACTATTGCCTCTCCACATATTTGTTATCGCTACCTCTTTCATGTCTTTGCTACACCTCATTCCTACTTTAGCACTGGTGTAAACGCTTCAAATTATTATACCGTTGCTCTCTCATTCATACCTGCGTATGCACTTGAAAGTTACTTTACCAATAAAAGACGCAAAGAGAGAAATAGAACAAAAGTGCTGGCTGGATTGGCAAACACACTTCATAAAACTGCATTTTCTTTTTTATTCTCCTCCGTGTTACATGCTTAACCTCCCCATGTGTAATTTCTCTTAACCTGCTGTCCCAGGAAGAGAATTTCATCTACTGGCTCTTTCTGTGTTTTTTTCCCTAGTCTGTCTTTCCCATTTCTTAGCTGTGTAACTGTTCCTTTACGCGCTCTATTTAAACGCCATCAATCTCATTTGAGCTCCTTGCTCCCGCTTCTGTTTTCTCCACCTCTCATACTGCCAGTTCTCTCTTTCTCTGTGGTTGGTGGCTACTTTCCTGAGCTTCCGAAGCCACGTGGTTCCTGCCTCTTGTTGTCAGACTTGAATTGGAAAAGGAACCATATTAACAAGCCTTTACCACTCACACACGGCGGAAGTTTATACTTTAATTCAGTGAGCTAAGAAAAGCGTGTTGTGGGTCCCCTACGAGCCATGGTGCTTGCTTCATCATGATTTGGCACCAGTCATTAGCCGCAGCTCTGCTAATGAGCCACTGAGGTCAGTTTCAATATTTACTCAAAAACATAACCATGCAGCCCACCCCTCAACTGTGTATTTATCTTGCTTTTCTGCTGTTCGTGTGATTAGCTGGGAGGAGCTCACGGCGACATCCTCCCTATAAAAGTGTAGATGGATCACTCTCTAACTCTTTCTTGCTTCACATACAAATGGCTTGAAAGGTGCAGGGAAGATGCAGGTCTAATAGACAGAATAGAAGGTCTGTGCCAGGTGGGTTTCTCTGCATTGGTGTCCCATCACAGGTCCGCAAGTGTAATGTGTGATCTTTGACTCCTGGCATTTCACAAGCAGGCGGCCAGGAAACGGTTTCAGCCTATCAACCACTGAGGAGACGCAGCCTCTGAATGAGGAAGCAATGAATACATCCAGCCTATCACAGGAATAGCCCTGAGTGTTCCGAATTATAAATTCTCCATGTCACTGTATGTCGTTGAGCCCAAGTAGCTCGCCGTGATCGTATAGTGGTTAGTACTCTGCGTTGTGGCCGCAGCAACCTTGGTTCGAATCCGAGTCACGGCATTGTGGTTGGCAATGTCACGGCAGTTGGGTGTTAATTTTACAGAATTAGCAAATGTACCAGTGGTTTTTGTAAAATGTCTATTAAAAACAGATCCTTTCAAATATTTAAACCATCTAACAACAAATGATTTAAACTCGCATGATTATAAGCTGTAGCTATAATGTATTTACTTACATAAATTATCGTTCTTGAACCTATTGGGGGTGGAGGGGGAGCGGAGCTCACCCCCCAGGTGCAGTTGAGTGACCTGTGTTGTGGCTCTCTAGAGGGAAGGCACAAATTTTGCTGTCACCCAGCCCAATCCAGACGTGTATTGGGGCCAGGTTTCAGGCAAATAGAGCAGTAAGTGCAGAGAAATGTTCACTCTCTAAAAGTGGCATTTCTAAAATAGTAAAGTTAAATCCAACCTCACCAGTAAGTAGGATTTTCAATAAATAAATAAAGCTACTCCTCTCCGATATGGAATTACCAAATAAAAAGTATAGGGGAATACACAGAGCTAACCTATGAGAGGGGTAGACCTCACAGTAGTGAAAAATGAAATAGACTGTTTGGTACTTACAGGACACGCGAACCACCAAATTACATATCTTATTTTTTACTTACATAGCATTATGCACCTAGGACTACCTAGGGCCTACCTTAGGTGTAAATTATATGTAATAAAAGGGGAGTTTAAGGCTTGGCAAGTAGGCTGGGACTCCCCTGGGAGACCCCTGAGTCTATGCCCAGAACCATAACTCTGCCAGTCGAGTACTTACCTAAAAGCCGATAACTCACTTTTCTTCCATAGGCTAAAATTTCGTTGTTTCACTTGGAAATTCTTCTAAGTGGTGTGGAGTTTTGGAACTTTAAAATATTCATCTAAAATCAGCCGAACAACGAATTCTGATTTACTCACCTGTTATCAGGAGAGACCTCAGTGCTGCATCTTGGAGCTCAGTACTGACCCTGAAAAGTAATTTTAACCGTACTTACCAGTAACTCGAATTTCCTTCCATGGGATATCATTGCCTGCTTTTTGCTGAAAATTTTCTAAGTGTCGATTTTTGAAACTTACAAATATTCTTTAAAAATCGTACCAACTGTGAAAACGTAATTGTTTACCTGTTTTAGATAGATGTCCCAGTACTGAGCCTAGGAGCCCAGCACTGGATTACAAAAGTAACGAGAATGTACTTTACCCGTAACTTGAATTTTCTTCCATAGGAAACCATTGACTGTTTTTCTGTGAAATTTCTTCTAAGTGTCGATTTTGCAAACATGTAAATATTCCTTAAAAATCGCCTGTATAACTTAAACGCAGTTTCTCACCTGCTTACAGGTGGTACAGTAGTGCTGGATCTAGGATCCAACACTGACCTAGAAAAAGGAACCATAACCCCACTTACCTGCTAAGTGAATTTTCTTCCATAGGATAACATTGGTAATTTGATCAGCAAAAGTTTCTAAGTGTCAACTTGTAAAATAGCAAAATATTGCTTAAAAATCACAACAGTAACTAAAACGAATTTACTCACTTGTTTCCAAGAACTGTCCCAGGACTGAATCTAGGATCCAGTCCTGGATTTAGAAAAGTAATCCTGAAAGTAATTAATTGCATATAACTTAAAATTCCCATTGAGCTCAATGTATTATTGTGATTCAAATTGTGTTGCCTATTGCAATAAACTGTAACTATGACCTGCAAAAGTCAATTGCCTATTGCAAAGTATTTAACTAAAGCATCTCATTCTGAGAAAGTATATTTTGATACCTATTGTTGGTTCTAAAATAAAACAACAATATCTTTTGTATGCAAACCAATGGCCTAGAGTTCAGTTCTTGAGTGTGTGAGACCATTTGCTGACTGAGTGTGTACAACAAATGTTTTACACTGTACTCTGATACTGCCTTACTGCTCGGCAAGCTACCACTTTAGAGAGTAAGGTTATATCTAACTTTAGCCTCTGCCTAACCTCTGGGGACTGGGGACTCTGTGCACACTGTACCTATTTGGGAACAGTATATACAGAGCCACTTTCTCACAGTAGTGATAAAGTGATTAGAGTGCTAAGGCCAACATAAAGATACAGCAAAACGTGAGGTGAAAAGCAAAAAGGTTGCTGGTAGGCCACCTTAAGGATGCCAGGTCTACCAAAAACTGAACTAAGGATAACATGAGTAAAACATCAGGTTTCTCTACTGCATTTGGTGAGACAAGTGGGCCTTCTTTTATCTTCCATTCAAGCAATCTTTGACAGACCCCTTTATTATAGAGCTTTTCAAGGATTAAAGATAAGGCACTTACAAAGGAGTCCCAAATACTCAGAGATGGTTGACTTCTGTAATATGGGTCGTAGACTAAAAGCAGCGCAAAAACAGAGTGCAACAGGGTCCAAAAAACTTGAGTGCCACAAGGGAGTTTGAATGCAAGCGTATCCTTTTACAGATCCAGAGATATACTCATGCAATTTTTGTTTTTAGGACAGAACGTGCATGATGAAAAAAACATTGTTTTTAAAAAGCGCATTGCAGAATATCAGTACTTTGATGTGGGAAAACTTCAAAACTTTCAAACAAAATATTTGTAGGCAGCTTACAGCAAGTTGTTGTGGCCGAGTGGTTAAGGCGATGGACTTGAAATCCATTGGGGTATCCCCGCGCAGGTTCGAATCCTGCCAACAACGAAAATCTTTTTATTATCGGCTACAATTTCAGAAGTTAACCTTTAGTATTTCTTCCATTTCAGTTTTATAAATAGGTGGCTTATTTTTGTGTCACTATTGCCTCTCCACATATTTGTTATCGCTACCTCTTTCATGTCTTTGCTACACCTCATTCCTACTTTAGCACTGGTGTAAACGCTTCAAATTATTATACCGTTGCTCTCTCATTCATACCTGCGCATGCACTTGAAAGTTACTTTACCAATAAAAGACGCAAAGAGAGAAATAGAACAAAAGTGCTGGCTGGATTGGCAAACACACTTCATAAAACTGCATTTTCTTTTTTATTCTCGCCCGTGTTACATGCTTAACCTCCCCATGTGTAATTTCTCTTAACCTGCTGTCCCAGGAAGAGAATTTCATCTACAGGCTCTTTCTGTGTTTTTTTCCCTAGTCTGTCTTTCCCATTTCTTAGCTGTGTAACTGTTCCTTTACGCGCTCTATTTAAACGCCATCAATCTCATTTGAGCTCCTTGCTCCCGCTTCTGTTTTCTCCACCTCTCATACTGCCAGTTCTCTCTTTCTCTGTGGTTGGTGGCTACTTTCCTGAGCTTCCGAAGCCACGTGGTTCCTGCCTCTTGTTGTCAGACTTGAATTGGAAAAGGAACCATATTAACAAGCCTTTACCACTCACACACGGCAGAAGTTTATACTTTAATTCAGTGAGCTAAGAAAAGCGTGTTGTGGGTCCCCTACGAGCCATGGTGCTTGCTTCATCATGATTTGGCACCAGTCATTAGCCGCAGCTCTGCTAATGAGCCACTGAGGTCAGTTTCAATATTTACTCAAAAACATAACCATGCAGCCCACCCCTCAACTGTGTATTTATCTTGCTTTTCTGCTGTTCGTGTGATTAGCTGGGAGGAGCTCACGGCGACATCCTCCCTATAAAAGTGTAGATGGATCACTCTCTAACTCTTTCTTGCTTCACATACAAATGGCTTGAAAGATGCAGGGAAGATGCAGGTCTAATAGACAGAATAGAAGGTCTGTGCCAGATGGGTTTCTCTGCATTGGTGTCCCATCACAGGTCCGCAAGTGTAATGTGTGAACTTTGACTCCTGGCATTTCACAAGCAGGCGGCCAGGAAACGGTTTCAGCCTATCAACCACTGAGGAGACGCAGCCTCTGAATGAGGAATGAGGAAGCAATGAATACATCCAGCCTATCACAGGAATAGCCCTGAGTGTTCCGAATTATAAATTCTCCATGTCACTGTATGTCGTTGAGCCCAAGTAGCTCGCCGTGATCGTATAGTGGTTAGTACTCTGCGTTGTGGCCGCAGCAACCTTGGTTTGAATCCGAGTCACGGCATTGTGGTTGGCAATGTCACGGCAGTTGGGTGTTAATTTTACAGAATTAGCAAATGTGCCAGTGGTTTTTGTAAAATGTCTATTAAAAACAGATCCTTTCAAATATTTAAACCATCTAACAACAAATGATTTAAACTCGCATGATTATAAGCTGTAGCTATAATGTATTTACTTACATCAATTATCGTTCTTGAACCTATTGGGGGTGGAGGGGGAGCGGAGCTCACCCCCCAGGTGCAGTTGAGTGACCTGTGTTGTGGCTCTCTAGAGGGAAGGCACAAATTTTGCTGTCACCCAGCCCAATCCAGACGTGTATTGGGGCCAGGTTTCAGGCAAATAGAGCAGTAAGTGCAGAGAAATGTTCACTCTCTAAAAGTGGCATTTCTAAAATAGTAAAGTTAAATCCAACCTCACCAGTAAGTAGGATTTTCAATAAATAAATAAAGCTACTCCTCTCCGATATGGAATTACCAAATAAAAGTATAGGGGAATACACAGAGCTAACCTATGAGAGGGGTAGACCTCACAGTAGTGAAAAATGAAATAGACTGTTTGGTACTTACAGGACACGCGAACCACCAAAGTACATATCTTATTTTTTACTTACATAGCATCATGCACCTAGGACTACCTAGGGCCTACCTTAGGTGTAAATATATGTAATAAAAGGGGAGTTTAAGGCTTGGGAAGTAGGCTGGGACTCCCCTGGGAGACCCCTGAGTCTATGCCCAGAACCATAACTCTGCCAGTCGAGTACTTACCTAAAAGCCGATAACTCACGTTTCTTCCATAGGCTAAAATTTCGTTGTTTCACTTGGAAATTCTTCTAAGTGGTGTGGAGTTTTGTAACTTTAAAATATTCATCTAAAATCAGCCGAACAACGAATTCTGATTTACTCACCTGTTATCAGGAGAGACCTCAGTGCTGCATCTTGGAGCTCAGTACTGACCCTGAAAAGTAATTTTAACCGTACTTACCAGTAACTCGAATTTCCTTCCATGGGATATCATTGCCTGCTTTTTGCTGAAAATTTTCTAAGTGTCGATTTTTGAAACTTACACATATTCTTTAAAAATCGTACCAACTGTGAAAACGTAATTGTTTACCTGTTTTAGATAGATGTCCCAGTACTGAGCCTAGGAGCCCAGCACTGGATTACAAAAGTAACGAGAATGTACTTTACCCGTAACTTGAATTTTCTTCCATAGGAAACCATTGACTGTTTTTCTGTGAAATTTCTTCTAAGTGTCGATTTTGCAAACATGTAAATATTCCTTAAAAATCGCCTGTATAACTTAAACGCAGTTTCTCACCTGCTTACAGGTGGTACAGTAGTGCTGGATCTAGGATCCAACACTGACCTAGAAAAAGGAACCATAACCCCACTTACCTGCTAAGTGAATTTCCTTCCATAGGATAACATTGGTAATTTGATCAGCAAAAGTTTCTAAGTGTCAACTTGTAAAATAGCAAAATATTGCTTAAAAATCACAACAGTAACTAAAACGAATTTACTCACTTGTTTCCAAGAACTGTCCCAGGACTGAATCTAGGATCCAGTCCTGGATTTAGAAAAGTAATCCTGAAAGTAATTAATTGCATATAACTTAAAATTCCCATTGAGCTCAATGTATTATTGTGATTCAAATTGTGTTGCCTATTGCAATAAACTGTAACTATGACCTGCAAAAGTCAATTGCCTATTGCAAAGTATTTAACTAAAGCATCTCATTCTGAGAAAGTATATTTTGATACCTATTGTTGGTTCTAAAATAAAACAACAATATCTTTTGTATGCAAACCAATGGCCTAGAGTTTAGTTCTTGAGTGTGTGAGACCATTTGCTGACTGAGTGTGTACAACAAATGTTTTACACTGTACTCTGATACTGCCTTACTGCTCGGCAAGCTACCACTTTAGAGAGTAAGGTTATATCTAACTTTAGCCTCTGCCAAACCTCTGGGGACTGGGGACTCTGTGCACACTGTACCTATTTGGGAACAGTATATACAGAGCCACTTTCTCACAGTAGTGATAAAGTGATTAGAGTCCTAAGACCAACATAAAGATACAGCAAAACGTGAGGTGAAAAGCAAAAAGGTTGCTGGTAGGCCACCTTAAGGATGCCAGGTCTACCAAAAACTGAACTAAGGATAACATGAGTAAAACATCAGGTTTCTCTACTGCATTTGGTGAGACAAGTGGGCCTTCTTTTATCTTCCATTCAAGCAATATTTGACAGACCCCTTTATTATAGAGCTTTTCAAGGATTAAAGATAAGGCACTTACAAAGGAGTCCCAAATACTCAGAGATGGTTGACTTCTGTAATATGGGTCGTATACTAAAAGCAGCGCAAAAACAGAGTGCAACAGGGTCCCAAAAACTTGAGTGCCACAAGGGAGTTTGAATGCAAGCGTATCCTTTTACAGATCCAGAGATGTACTCCTGCAATTTTTGTTTTTAGGACAGAACGTGCATGATGAAAAAAACATTGTTTTTAAAAAGCGCATTGCAGAATATCAGTACTTTGATGTGGGAAAACTTCAAAACTTTCAAACAAAATATTTGTAGGCAGCTTACAGCAAGTTGTTGTGGCCGAGTGGTTAAGGCGATGGACTCGAAATCCATTGGGGTATCCCCGCGCAGGTTCGAATCCTGCCAACAACGAGAATCTTTTTATTATCGGCTACAATTTCAGAAGTTAACCTTTAGTATTTCTTCCATTTCAGTTTTATAAATAGGTGGCTTATTTTTGTGTCACTATTGCCTCTCCACATATTTGTTATCGCTACCTCTTTCATGTCTTTGCTACACCTCATTCCTACTTTAGCACTGGTGTAAACGCTTCAAATTATTATACCGTTGCTCTCTCATTCATACCTGCGCATGCACTTGAAAGTTACTTTACCAATAAAAGACGCAAAGAGAGAAATAGAACAAAAGTGCTGGCTGGATTGGCAAACACACTTCATAAAACTGCATTTTCTTTTTTATTCTCCTCCGTGTTACATGCTTAACCTCCCCATGTGTAATTTCTCTTAACCTGCTGTCCCAGGAAGAGAATTTCATCTACTGGCTCTTTCTGTGTTTTTTTCCCTAGTCTGTCTTTCCCATTTCTTAGCTGTGTAACTGTTCCTTTACGCGCTCTATTTAAACGCCATCAATCTCATTTGAGCTCCTTGCTCCCGCTTCTGTTTTCTCCACCTCTCATACTGCCAGTTCTCTCTTTCTCTGTGGTTGGTGGCTACTTTCCTGAGCTTCCGAAGCCACGTGGTTCCTGCCTCTTGTTGTCAGACTTGAATTGGAAAAGGAACCATATTAACAAGCCTTTACCACTCACACACGGCGGAAGTTTATACTTTAATTCAGTGAGCTAAGAAAAGCGTGTTGTGGGTCCCCTACGAGCCATGGTGCTTGCTTCATCATGATTTGGCACCAGTCATTAGCCGCAGCTCTGCTAATGAGCCACTGAGGTCAGTTTCAATATTTACTCAAAAACATAACCATGCAGCCCACCCCTCAACTGTGTATTTATCTTGCTTTTCTGCTGTTCGTGTGATTAGCTGGGAGGAGCTCACGGCGACATCCTCCCTATAAAAGTGTAGATGGATCACTCTCTAACTCTTTCTTGCTTCACATACAAATGGCTTGAAAGGTGCAGGGAAGATGCAGGTCTAATAGACAGAATAGAAGGTCTGTGCCAGGTGGGTTTCTCTGCATTGGTGTCCCATCACAGGTCCGCAAGTGTAATGTGTGATCTTTGACTCCTGGCATTTCACAAGCAGGCGGCCAGGAAACGGTTCAGCCTATCAACCACTGAGGAGACGCAGCCTCTGAATGAGGAAGCAATGAATACATCCAGCCTATCACAGGAATAGCCCTGAGTGTTCCGAATTATAAATTCTCCATGTCACTGTATGTCGTTGAGCCCAAGTAGCTCGCCGTGATCGTATAGTGGTTAGTACTCTGCGTTGTGGCCGCAGCAACCTTGGTTCGAATCCGAGTCACGGCATTGTGGTTGGCAATGTCACGGCAGTTGGGTGTTAATTTTACAGAATTAGCAAATGTACCAGTGGTTTTTGTAAAATGTCTATTAAAAACAGATCCTTTCAAATATTTAAACCATCTAACAACAAATGATTTAAACTTGCATGATTATAAGCTGTAGCTATAATGTATTTACTTACATAAATTATCGTTCTTGAACCTATTGGGGGTGGAGGGGGAGCGGAGCTCACCCCCCAGGTGCAGTTGAGTGACCTGTGTTGTGGCTCTCTAGAGGGAAGGCACAAATTTTGCTGTCACCCAGCCCAATCCAGACGTGTATTGGGGCCAGGTTTCAGGCAAATAGAGCAGTAAGTGCAGAGAAATGTTCACTCTCTAAAAGTGGCATTTCTAAAATAGTAAAGTTAAATCCAACCTCACCAGTAAGTAGGATTTTCAATAAATAAATAAAGCTACTCCTCTCCGATATGGAATTACCAAATAAAAAGTATAGGGGAATACACAGAGCTAACCTATGAGAGGGGTAGACCTCACAGTAGTGAAAAATGAAATAGACTGTTTGGTACTTACAGGACACGCGAACCACCAAATTACATATCTTATTTTTTACTTACATAGCATCATGCACCTAGGACTACATAGGGCCTACCTTAGGTGTAAATTATATGTAATAAAAGGGGAGTTTAAGGCTTGGCAAGTAGGCTGGGACTCCCCTGGGAGACCCCTGAGTCTATGCCCAGAACCATAACTCTGCCAGTCGAGTACTTACCTAAAAGCCGATAACTCACTTTTCTTCCATAGGCTAAAATTTCGTTGTTTCACTTGGAAATTCTTCTAAGTGGTGTGGAGTTTTGGAACTTTAAAATATTCATCTAAAATCAGCCGAACAACGAATTCTGATTTACTCACCTGTTATCAGGAGAGACCTCAGTGCTGCATCTTGGAGCTCAGTACTGACCCTGAAAAGTAATTTTAACCGTACTTACCAGTAACTCGAATTTCCTTCCATGGGATATCATTGCCTGCTTTTTGCTGAAAATTTTCTAAGTGTCGATTTTTGAAACTTACAAATATTCTTTAAAAATCGTACCAACTGTGAAAACGTAATTGTTTACCTGTTTTAGATAGATGTCCCAGTACTGAGCCTAGGAGCCCAGCACTGGATTACAAAAGTAACGAGAATGTACTTTACCCGTAACTTGAATTTTCTTCCATAGGAAACCATTGACTGTTTTTCTGTGAAATTTCTTCTAAGTGTCGATTTTGCAAACATGTAAATATTCCTTAAAAATCGCCTGTATAACTTAAACGCAGTTTCTCACCTGCTTACAGGTGGTACAGTAGTGCTGGATCTAGGATCCAACACTGACCTAGAAAAAGGAACCATAACCCCACTTACCTGCTAAGTGAATTTTCTTCCATAGGATAACATTGGTAATTTGATCAGCAAAAGTTTCTAAGTGTCAACTTGTAAAATAGCAAAATATTGCTTAAAAATCACAACAGTAACTAAAACGAATTTACTCACTTGTTTCCAAGAACTGTCCCAGGACTGAATCTAGGATCCAGTCCTGGATTTAGAAAAGTAATCCTGAAAGTAATTAATTGCATATAACTTAAAATTCCCATTGAGCTCAATGTATTATTGTGATTCAAATTGTGTTGCCTATTGCAATAAACTGTAACTATGACCTGCAAAAGTCAATTGCCTATTGCAAAGTATTTAACTAAAGCATCTCATTCTGAGAAAGTATATTTTGATACCTATTGTTGGTTCTAAAATAAAACAACAATATCTTTTGTATGCAAACCAATGGCCTAGAGTTCAGTTCTTAAGTGTGTGAGACCATTTGCTGACTGAGTGTGTACAACAAATGTTTTACACTGTACTCTGATACTGCCTTACTGCTCGGCAAGCTACCACTTTAGAGAGTAAGGTTATATCTAACTTTAGCCTCTGCCTAACCTCTGGGGACTGGGGACTCTGTGCACACTGTACCTATTTGGGAACAGTATATACAGAGCCACTTTCTCACAGTAGTGATAAAGTGATTAGAGTGCTAAGGCCAACATAAAGATACAGCAAAACGTGAGGTGAAAAGCAAAAAGGTTGCTGGTAGGCCACCTTAAGGATGCCAGGTCTACCAAAAACTGAACTAAGGATAACATGAGTAAAACATCAGGTTTCTCTACTGCATTTGGTGAGACAAGTGGGCCTTCTTTTATCTTCCATTCAAGCAATCTTTGACAGACCCCTTTATTATAGAGCTTTTCAAGGATTAAAGATAAGGCACTTACAAAGGAGTCCCAAATACTCAGAGATGGTTGACTTCTGTAATATGGGTCGTAGACTAAAAGCAGCGCAAAAACAGAGTGCAACAGGGTCCAAAAAACTTGAGTGCCACAAGGGAGTTTGAATGCAAGCGTATCCTTTTACAGATCCAGAGATATACTCATGCAATTTTTGTTTTTAGGACAGAACGTGCATGATGAAAAAAACATTGTTTTTAAAAAGCGCATTGCAGAATATCAGTACTTTGATGTGGGAAAACTTCAAAACTTTCAAACAAAATATTTGTAGGCAGCTTACAGCAAGTTGTTGTGGCCGAGTGGTTAAGGCGATGGACTTGAAATCCATTGGGGTATCCCCGCGCAGGTTCGAATCCTGCCAACAACGAAAATCTTTTTATTATCGGCTACAATTTCAGAAGTTAACCTTTAGTATTTCTTCCATTTCAGTTTTATAAATAGGTGGCTTATTTTTGTGTCACTATTGCCTCTCCACATATTTGTTATCGCTACCTCTTTCATGTCTTTGCTACACCTCATTCCTACTTTAGCACTGGTGTAAACGCTTCAAATTATTATACCGTTGCTCTCTCATTCATACCTGCGCATGCACTTGAAAGTTACTTTACCAATAAAAGACGCAAAGAGAGAAATAGAACAAAAGTGCTGGCTGGATTGGCAAACACACTTCATAAAACTGCATTTTCTTTTTTATTCTCCCCCGTGTTACATGCTTAACCTCCCCATGTGTAATTTCTCTTAACCTGCTGTCCCAGGAAGAGAATTTCATCTACAGGCTCTTTCTGTGTTTTTTTCCCTAGTCTGTCTTTCCCATTTCTTAGCTGTGTAACTGTTCCTTTACGCGCTCTATTTAAACGCCATCAATCTCATTTGAGCTCCTTGCTCCCGCTTCTGTTTTCTCCACCTCTCATACTGCCAGTTCTCTCTTTCTCTGTGGTTGGTGGCTACTTTCCTGAGCTTCCGAAGCCACGTGGTTCCTGCCTCTTGTTGTCAGACTTGAATTGGAAAAGGAACCATATTAACAAGCCTTTACCACTCACACACGGCGGAAGTTTATACTTTAATTCAGTGAGCTAAGAAAAGCGTGTTGTGGGTCCCCTACGAGCCATGGTGCTTGCTTCATCATGATTTGGCACCAGTCATTAGCCGCAGCTCTGCTAATGAGCCACTGAGGTCAGTTTCAATATTTACTCAAAAACATAACCATGCAGCCCACCCCTCAACTGTGTATTTATCTTGCTTTTCTGCTGTTCGTGTGATTAGCTGGGAGGAGCTCACGGCGACATCCTCCCTATAAAAGTGTAGATGGATCACTCTCTAACTCTTTCTTGCTTCACATACAAATGGCTTGAAAGATGCAGGGAAGATGCAGGTCTAATAGACAGAATAGAAGGTCTGTGCCAGGTGGGTTTCTCTGCATTGGTGTCCCATCACAGGTCCGCAAGTGTAATGTGTGAACTTTGACTCCTGGCATTTCACAAGCAGGCGGCCAGGAAATGGTTTCAGCCTATCAACCACTGAGGAGACGCAGCCTCTGAATGAGGAATGAGGAAGCAATGAATACATCCAGCCTATCACAGGAATAGCCCTGAGTGTTCCGAATTATAAATTCTCCATGTCACTGTATGTCGTTGAGCCCAAGTAGCTCGCCGTGATCGTATAGTGGTTAGTACTCTGCGTTGTGGCCGCAGCAACCTTGGTTTGAATCCGAGTCACGGCATTGTGGTTGGCAATGTCACGGCAGTTGGGTGTTAATTTTACAGAATTAGCAAATGTGCCAGTGGTTTTTGTAAAATGTCTATTAAAAACAGATCCTTTCAAATATTTAAACCATCTAACAACAAATGATTTAAACTCGCATGATTATAAGCTGTAGCTATAATGTATTTACTTACATAAATTATCGTTCTTGAACCTATTGGGGGTGGAGGGGGAGCGGAGCTCACCCCCCAGGTGCAGTTGAGTGACCTGTGTTGTGGCTCTCTAGAGGGAAGGCACAAATTTTGCTGTCACCCAGCCCAATCCAGACGTGTATTGGGGCCAGGTTTCAGGCAAATAGAGCAGTAAGTGCAGAGAAATGTTCACTCTCTAAAAGTGGCATTTCTAAAATAGTAAAGTTAAATCCAACCTCACCAGTAAGTAGGATTTTCAATAAATAAATAAAGCTACTCCTCTCCGATATGGAATTACCAAATAAAAGTATAGGGGAATACACAGAGCTAACCTATGAGAGGGGTAGACCTCACAGTAGTGAAAAATGAAATAGACTGTTTGGTACTTACAGGACACGCGAACCACCAAAGTACATATCTTATTTTTTACTTACATAGCATCATGCACCTAGGACTACCTAGGGCCTACCTTAGGTGTAAATATATGTAATAAAAGGGGAGTTTAAGGCTTGGGAAGTAGGCTGGGACTCCCCTGGGAGACCCCTGAGTCTATGCCCAGAACCATAACTCTGCCAGTCGAGTACTTACCTAAAAGCCGATAACTCACGTTTCTTCCATAGGCTAAAATTTCGTTGTTTCACTTGGAAATTCTTCTAAGTGGTGTGGAGTTTTGTAACTTTAAAATATTCATCTAAAATCAGCCGAACAACGAATTCTGATTTACTCACCTGTTATCAGGAGAGACCTCAGTGCTGCATCTTGGAGCTCAGTACTGACCCTGAAAAGTAATTTTAACCGTACTTACCAGTAACTCGAATTTCCTTCCATGGGATATCATTGCCTGCTTTTTGCTGAAAATTTTCTAAGTGTCGATTTTTGAAACTTACACATATTCTTTAAAAATCGTACCAACTGTGAAAACGTAATTGTTTACCTGTTTTAGATAGATGTCCCAGTACTGAGCCTAGGAGCCCAGCACTGGATTACAAAAGTAACGAGAATGTACTTTACCCGTAACTTGAATTTTCTTCCATAGGAAACCATTGACTGTTTTTCTGTGAAATTTCTTCTAAGTGTCGATTTTGCAAACATGTAAATATTCCTTAAAAATCGCCTGTATAACTTAAACGCAGTTTCTCACCTGCTTACAGGTGGTACAGTAGTGCTGGATCTAGGATCCAACACTGACCTAGAAAAAGGAACCATAACCCCACTTACCTGCTAAGTGAATTTCCTTCCATAGGATAACATTGGTAATTTGATCAGCAAAAGTTTCTAAGTGTCAACTTGTAAAATAGCAAAATATTGCTTAAAAATCACAACAGTAACTAAAACGAATTTACTCACTTGTTTCCAAGAACTGTCCCAGGACTGAATCTAGGATCCAGTCCTGGATTTAGAAAAGTAATCCTGAAAGTAATTAATTGCATATAACTTAAAATTCCCATTGAGCTCAATGTATTATTGTGATTCAAATTGTGTTGCCTATTGCAATAAACTGTAACTATGACCTGCAAAAGTCAATTGCCTATTGCAAAGTATTTAACTAAAGCATCTCATTCTGAGAAAGTATATTTTGATACCTATTGTTGGTTCTAAAATAAAACAACAATATCTTTTGTATGCAAACCAAGGGCCTAGAGTTCAGTTCTTGAGTGTGTGAGACCATTTGCTGACTGAGTGTGTACAACAAATGTTTTACACTGTACTCTGATACTGCCTTACTGCTCGGCAAGCTACCACTTTAGAGAGTAAGGTTATATCTAACTTTAGCCTCTGCCAAACCTCTGGGGACTGGGGACTCTGTGCACACTGTACCTATTTGGGAACAGTATATACAGAGCCACTTTCTCACAGTAGTGATAAAGTGATTAGAGTCCTAAGACCAACATAAAGATACAGCAAAACGTGAGGTGAAAAGCAAAAAGGTTGCTGGTAGGCCACCTTAAGGATGCCAGGTCTACCAAAAACTGAACTAAGGATAACATGAGTAAAACATCAGGTTTCTCTACTGCATTTGGTGAGACAAGTGGGCCTTCTTTTATCTTCCATTCAAGCAATATTTGACAGACCCCTTTATTATAGAGTTTTTCAAGGATTAAAGATAAGGCACTTACAAAGGAGTCCCAAATACTCAGAGATGGTTGACTTCTGTAATATGGGTCGTATACTAAAAGCAGCGCAAAAACAGAGTGCAACAGGGTCCCAAAAACTTGAGTGCCACAAGGGAGTTTGAATGCAAGCGTATCCTTTTACAGATCCAGAGATGTACTCCTGCAATTTTTGTTTTTAGGACAGAACGTGCATGATGAAAAAAACATTGTTTTTAAAAAGCGCATTGCAGAATATCAGTACTTTGATGTGGGAAAACTTCAAAACTTTCAAACAAAATATTTGTAGGCAGCTTACAGCAAGTTGTTGTGGCCGAGTGGTTAAGGCGATGGACTCGAAATCCATTGGGGTATCCCCGCGCAGGTTCGAATCCTGCCAACAACGAGAATCTTTTTATTATCGGCTACAATTTCAGAAGTTAACCTTTAGTATTTCTTCCATTTCAGTTTTATAAATAGGTGGCTTATTTTTGTGTCACTATTGCCTCTCCACATATTTGTTATCGCTACCTCTTTCATGTCTTTGCTACACCTCATTCCTACTTTAGCACTGGTGTAAACGCTTCAAATTATTATACCGTTGCTCTCTCATTCATACCTGCGCATGCACTTGAAAGTTACTTTACCAATAAAAGACGCAAAGAGAGAAATAGAACAAAAGTGCTGGCTGGATTGGCAAACACACTTCATAAAACTGCATTTTCTTTTTTATTCTCCTCCGTGTTACATGCTTAACCTCCCCATGTGTAATTTCTCTTAACCTGCTGTCCCAGGAAGAGAATTTCATCTACTGGCTCTTTCTGTGTTTTTTTCCCTAGTCTGTCTTTCCCATTTCTTAGCTGTGTAACTGTTCCTTTACGCGCTCTATTTAAACGCCATCAATCTCATTTGAGCTCCTTGCTCCCGCTTCTGTTTTCTCCACCTCTCATACTGCCAGTTCTCTCTTTCTCTGTGGTTGGTGGCTACTTTCCTGAGCTTCCGAAGCCACGTGGTTCCTGCCTCTTGTTGTCAGACTTGAATTGGAAAAGGAACCATATTAACAAGCCTTTACCACTCACACACGGCGGAAGTTTATACTTTAATTCAGTGAGCTAAGAAAAGCGTGTTGTGGGTCCCCTACGAGCCATGGTGCTTGCTTCATCATGATTTGGCACCAGTCATTAGCCGCAGCTCTGCTAATGAGCCACTGAGGTCAGTTTCAATATTTACTCAAAAACATAACCATGCAGCCCACCCCTCAACTGTGTATTTATCTTGCTTTTCTGCTGTTCGTGTGATTAGCTGGGAGGAGCTCACGGCGACATCCTCCCTATAAAAGTGTAGATGGATCACTCTCTAACTCTTTCTTGCTTCACATACAAATGGCTTGAAAGGTGCAGGGAAGATGCAGGTCTAATAGACAGAATAGAAGGTCTGTGCCAGGTGGGTTTCTCTGCATTGGTGTCCCATCACAGGTCCGCAAGTGTAATGTGTGATCTTTGACTCCTGGCATTTCACAA
Source organism: Triturus cristatus (assembly GCF_964204655.1). NCBI lineage: Eukaryota > Metazoa > Chordata > Amphibia > Caudata > Salamandridae > Triturus > Triturus cristatus. The sequence goes on from NC_140595.1 coordinate 725,592,932, forward strand.
GCAGGCGGCCAGGAAACGGTTTCAGCCTATCAACCACTGAGGAGACGCAGCCTCTGAATGAGGAAGCAATGAATACATCCAGCCTATCACAGGAATAGCCCTGAGTGTTCCGAATTATAAATTCTCCATGTCACTGTATGTCGTTGAGCCCAAGTAGCTCGCCGTGATCGTATAGTGGTTAGTACTCTGCGTTGTGGCCGCAGCAACCTTGGTTCGAATCCGAGTCACGGCATTGTGGTTGGCAATGTCACGGCAGTTGGGTGTTAATTTTACAGAATTAGCAAATGTACCAGTGGTTTTTGTAAAATGTCTATTAAAAACAGATCCTTTCAAATATTTAAACCATCTAACAACAAATGATTTAAACTCGCATGATTATAAGCTGTAGCTATAATGTATTTACTTACATAAATTATCGTTCTTGAACCTATTGGGGGTGGAGGGGGAGCGGAGCTCACCCCCCAGGTGCAGTTGAGTGACCTGTGTTGTGGCTCTCTAGAGGGAAGGCACAAATTTTGCTGTCACCCAGCCCAATCCAGACGTGTATTGGGGCCAGGTTTCAGGCAAATAGAGCAGTAAGTGCAGAGAAATGTTCACTCTCTAAAAGTAGCATTTCTAAAATAGTAAAGTTAAATCCAACCACACCAGTAAGTAGGATTTTCAATAAATAAATAAAGCTACTCCTCTCCGATATGGAATTACCAAATAAAAAGTATAGGGGAATACACAGAGCTAACCTATGAGAGGGGTAGACCTCACAGTAGTGAAAAATGAAATAGACTGTTTGGTACTTACAGGACACGCGAACCACCAAATTACATATCTTATTTTTTACTTACATAGCATCATGCACCTAGGACTACCTAGGGCCTACCTTAGGTGTAAATTATATGTAATAAAAGGGGAGTTTAAGGCTTGGCAAGTAGGCTGGGACTCCCCTGGGAGACCCCTGAGTCTATGCCCAGAACCATAACTCTGCCAGTCGAGTACTTACCTAAAAGCCGATAACTCACTTTTCTTCCATAGGCTAAAATTTCGTTGTTTCACTTGGAAATTCTTCTAAGTGGTGTGGAGTTTTGGAACTTTAAAATATTCATCTAAAATCAGCCGAACAACGAATTCTGATTTACTCACCTGTTATCAGGAGAGACCTCAGTGCTGCATCTTGGAGCTCAGTACTGACCCTGAAAAGTAATTTTAACCGTACTTACCAGTAACTCGAATTTCCTTCCATGGGATATCATTGCCTGCTTTTTGCTGAAAATTTTCTAAGTGTCGATTTTTGAAACTTACAAATATTCTTTAAAAATCGTACCAACTGTGAAAACGTAATTGTTTACCTGTTTTAGATAGATGTCCCAGTACTGAGCCTAGGAGCCCAGCACTGGATTACAAAAGTAACGAGAATGTACTTTACCCGTAACTTGAATTTTCTTCCATAGGAAACCATTGACTGTTTTTCTGTGAAATTTCTTCTAAGTGTCGATTTTGCAAACATGTAAATATTCCTTAAAAATCGCCTGTATAACTTAAACGCAGTTTCTCACCTGCTTACAGGTGGTACAGTAGTGGTGGATCTAGGATCCAACACTGACCTAGAAAAAGGAACCATAACCCCACTTACCTGCTAAGTGAATTTCCTTCCATAGGATAACATTGGTAATTTGATCAGCAAAAGTTTCTAAGTGTCAACTTGTAAAATAGCAAAATATTGCTTAAAAATCACAACAGTAACTAAAACGAATTTACTCACTTGTTTCCAAGAACTGTCCCAGGACTGAATCTAGGATCCAGTCCTGGATTTAGGAAAGTAATCCTGAAAGTAATTAATTGCATATAACCTAAAATTCCCATTGAGCTCAATGTATTATTGTGATTCAAATTGTGTTGCCTATTGCAATAAACTGTAACTATGACCTGCAAAAGTCAATTGCCTATTGCAAAGTATTTAACTAAAGCATCTCATTCTGAGAAAGTATATTTTGATACCTATTGTTGGTTCTAAAATAAAACAACAATATCTTTTGTATGCAAACCAATGGCCTAGAGTTCAGTTCTTGAGTGTGTGAGACCATTTGCTGACTGAGTGTGTACAACAAATGTTTTACACTGTACTCTGATACTGCCTTACTGCTCGGCAAGCTACCACTTTAGAGAGTAAGGTTATATCTAACTTTAGCCTCTGCCAAACCTCTGGGGACTGGGGACTCTGTGCACACTGTACCTATTTGGGAACAGTATATACAGAGCCACTTTCTCACAGTAGTGATAAAGTGATTAGAGTCCTAAGGCCAACATAAAGATACAGCAAAACGTGAGGTGAAAAGCAAAAAGGTTGCTGGTAGGCCACCTTAAGGATGCCAGGTCTACCAAAAACTGAACTAAGGATAACATGAGTAAAACATCAGGTTTCTCTACTGCATTTGGTGAGACAAGTGGGCCTTTTTTTATCTTCCATTCAAGCAATCTTTGACAGACCCCTTTATTATAGAGCTTTTCAAGGATTAAAGATAAGGCACTTACAAAGGAGTCCCAAATACTCAGAGATGGTTGACTTCTGTAATATGGGTCGTAGACTAAAAGCAGCGCAAAAACAGAGTGCAACAGGGTCCAAAAAACTTGAGTGCCACAAGGGAGTTTGAATGCAAGCGTATCCTTTTACAGATCCAGAGATGTACTCATGCAGTTTTTGTTTTTAGGACAGAACGTGCATGATGAAAAAAACATTGTTTTTAAAAAGCGCATTGCAGAATATCAGTACTTTGATGTGGGAAAACTTCAAAACTTTCAAACAAAATATTTGTAGGCAGCTTACAGCAAGTTGTTGTGGCCGAGTGGTTAAGGCGATGGACTCGAAATCCATTGGGGTATCCCCGCGCAGGTTCGAATCCTGCCAACAACGAGAATCTTTTTATTATCGGCTACAATTTCAGAAGTTAACCTTTAGTATTTCTTCCATTTCAGTTTTATAAATAGGTGGCTTATTTTTGTGTCACTATTGCCTCTCCACATATTTGTTATCGCTACCTCTTTCATTTCTTTGCTACACCTCATTCCTACTTTAGCACTGGTGTAAACGCTTCAAATTATTATACCGTTGCTCTCTCATTCATACCTGCACATGCACTTGAAAGTTACTTTACCAATAAAAGACGCAAAGAGAGAAATAGAACAAAAGTGCTGGCTGGATTGGCAAACACACTTCATAAAACTGCATTTTCTTTTTTATTCTCCCCCGTGTTACATGCTTAACCTCCCCATGTGTAATTTCTCTTAACCTGCTGTCCCAGGAAGAGAATTTCATCTACTGGCTCTTTCTGTGTTTTTTTCCCTAGTCTGTCTTTCCCATTTCTTAGCTGTGTAACTGTTCCTTTACGCGCTCTATTTAAACGCCATCAATCTCATTTGAGCTCCTTGCTCCCGCTTCTGTTTTCTCCACCTCTCATACTGCCAGTTCTCTCTTTCTCTGTGGTTGGTGGCTACTTTCCTGAGCTTCCGAAGCCACGTGGTTCCTGCCTCTTGTTGTCAGACTTGAATTGGAAAAGGAACTATATTAACAAGCCTTTACCACTCACACACGGCGGAAGTTTATACTTTAATTCAGTGAGCTAAGAAAAGCGTGTTGTGGGTCCCCTACGAGCCATGGTGCTTGCTTCATCATGATTTGGCACCAGTCATTAGCCGCAGCTCTGCTAATGAGCCACTGAGGTCAGTTTCAATATTTACTCAAAAACATAACCATGCAGCCCACCCCTCAACTGTGTATTTATCTTGCTTTTCTGCTGTTCGTGTGATTAGCTGGGAGGAGCTCACGGCGACATCCTCCCTATAAAAGTGTAGATGGATCACTCTCTAACTCTTTCTTGCTTCACATACAAATGGCTTGAAAGGTGCAGGGAAGATGCAGGTCTAATAGACAGAATAGAAGGTCTGTGCCAGGTGGGTTTCTCTGCATTGGTGTCCCATCACAGGTCCGCAAGTGTAATGTGTGATCTTTGACTCCTGGCATTTCACAAGCAGGCGGCCAGGAAACGGTTTCAGCCTATCAACCACTGAGGAGACGCAGCCTCTGAATGAGGAATGAGGAAGCAATGAATACATCCAGCCTATCACAGGAACAGCCCTGAGTGTTCCGAATTATAAATTCTCCATGTCACTGTATGTCGTTGAGCCCAAGTAGCTCGCCGTGATCGTATAGTGGTTAGTACTCTGCGTTGTGGCCGCAGCAACCTCGGTTCGAATCCGAGTCACGGCATTGTGGTTGGCAATGTCACGGCAGTTGGGTGTTAATTTTACAGAATTAGCAAATGTACCAGTGGTTTTTGTAAAATGTCTATTAAAAACAGATCCTTTCAAATATTTAAACCATCTAACAACAAATGATTTAAACTCGCATGATTATAAGCTGTAGCTATAATGTATTTACTTACATAAATTATCGTTCTTGAACCTATTGGGGGTGGAGGGGGAGCGGAGCTCACCCCCCAGGTGCAGTTGAGTGACCTGTGTTGTGGCTCTCTAGAGGGAAGGCACAAATTTTGCTGTCACCCAGCCCAATCCAGACGTGTATTGGGGCCAGGTTTCAGGCAAATAGAGCAGTAAGTGCAGAGACATGTTCACTCTCGTAAAGTGGCATTTCTAAAATAGTAAAGTTAAATCCAACCTCACCAGTAAGTAGGATTTTCAATAAATAAATAAAGCTACTCCTCTCCGATATGGAATTACCAAATAAAAAGTATAGGGGAATACACAGAGCTAACCTATGAGAGGGGTAGACCTCACAGTAGTGAAAAATGAAATAGACTGTTTGGTACTTACAGGACACGCGAACCACCAAAGTACATATCTTATGTTTTACTTACATAGCATCATGCACCTAGGACTACCTAGGGCCTACCTTAGGTGTAAATTATATGTAATAAAAGGGGAGTTTAAGGCTTGGCAAGTAGGCTGGGACTCCCCTGGGAGACCCCTGAGTCTATGCCCAGAACCATAACTCTGCCAGTCGAGTACTTACCTAAAAGCCGATAACTCACTTTTCTTCCATAGGCTAACATTGAGTGGTTTCACTTGGAAATTCTTCTAAGTGGTGTGGAGTTTTGGAACTTTAAAATATTCATCTAAAATCAGCCGAACAACGAATTCTGATTTACTCACCTGTTATCAGGAGAGACCTCAGTGCTGCATCTTGGAGCTCGGTACTGACCCTGAAAAGTAATTTTAACCGTACTTACCAGTAACTCGAATTTCCTTCCATGGGATATCATTGCCTGCTTTTTGCTGAAAATTTTCTAAGTGTCGATTTTTGAAACTTACAAATATTCTTTAAAAATCGTACCAACTGTGAAAACGTAATTGTTTACCTGTTTTAGATAGATGTCCCAGTACTGAGCCTAGGAGCCCAGCACTGGATTACAAAAGTAACGAGAACGTACTTTACCCGTAACTTGAATTTTCTTCCATAGGAAACCATTGACTGTTTTTCTGTGAAATTTCTTCTAAGTGTCGATTTTGCAAACATGTAAATATTCCTTAAAAATCGCCTGTATAACTTAAACGCAGTTTCTCAACTGCTTACAGGTGGTACAGTAGTGCTGGATCTAGGATCCAACACTGACCTAGGAAACGTAACCATAACCCCACTTACCTGCTAAGTGAATTTCCTTCCATAGGATAACATTGGTAATTTGATCAGCAAAAGTTTCTAAGTGTCAACTTTTAAAATAGCAAAATATTGCTTAAAAATCACAACAGTAACTAAAACGAATTTACTCACTTGTTTCCAAGAACTGTCCCAGGACTGAATCTAGGATCCAGTCCTGGATTTAGAAAAGTAATCCTGAAAGTAATTAATTGCATATAACTTAAAATTCCCATTGAGCTCAATGTATTATTGTGATTCAAATTGTGTTGCCTATTGCAATAAACTGTAACTATGACCTGCAAAAGTCAATTGCCTATTGCAAAGTATTTAACTAAAGCATCTCTTTCTGAGAAAGTATATTTTGATACCTATTGTTGGTTCTAAAATAAAACAACAATATCTTTTGTATGCAAACCAATGGCCTAGAGTTCAGTTCTTGAGTGTGTGAGACCATTTGCTGACTGAGTGTGTACAACAAATGTTTTACACTGTACTCTGATACTGCCTTACTGCTCGGCAAGCTACCACTTTAGAGAGTAAGGTTATATCTAACTTTAGCCTCTGCCAAACCTCTGGGGACTGGGGACTCTGTGCACACTGTACCTATTTGGGAACAGTATATACAGAGCCACTTTCTCACAGTAGTGATAAAGTGATTAGAGTCCTACGGCCAACATAACGATACAGCAAAACGTGAGGTGAAAAGCAAAAAGGTTGCTGGTAGGCCACCTTAAGGATGCCAGGTCTAACAAAAACTGAACTAAGGATAACATGAGTAAAACATCAGGTTTCTCTACTGCATTTGGTGAGACAAGTGGGCCTTCTTTTATCTTCCATTCAAGCAATCTTTGACAGACCCCTTTATTATAGAGCTTTTCAAGGATTAAAGATAAGGCACTTACAAAGGAGTCCCAAATAATCAGAGATGGTTGACTTCTGTAATATGGGTCGTAGACTAAAAGCAGCACAAAAACAGAGTGCAACAGGGTCCAAAAAACTTGAGTGCCACAAGAGAGTTTGAATGCAAGCGTATCCTTTTACAGATCCAGAGATATACTCATGCAATTTTTATTTTTAGGACAGAACGTGCATGATGAAAAAAACATTGTTTTTAAAAAGCGCATTGCAGAATATCAGTACTTTGATGTGGGAAAACTTCAAAACTTTCAAACAAAATATTTGTAGGCAGCTTACAGCAAGTTGTTGTGGCCGAGTGGTTAAGGCGATGGACTAGAAATCCATTGGGGTATCCCCGCGCAGGTTCGAATCCTGCCAACAACGAGAATCTTTTTATTATCGGCTACAATTTCAGAAGGTAACCTTTAGTATTTCTTCCATTTCAGTTTTATAAATAGGTGGCTTATTTTTGTGTCACTATTGCCTCTCCACATATTTGTTATCGCTACCTCTTTCATGTCTTTGCTACACCTCATTCCTACTTTAGCACTGGTGTAAACGCTTCAAATTATTATACCGTTGCTCTCTCATTCATACCTGCGCATGCACTTGAAAGTTACTTTACCAATAAAAGACGCAAAGAGAGAAATAGAACAAAAGTGCTGGCTGGATTGGCAAACACACTTCATAAAACTGCATTTTCTTTTTTATTCTCCCCCGTGTTACATGCTTAACCTCCCCATGTGTAATTTCTCTTAACCTGCTGTCCCAGGAAGAGAATTTCATGTACAGGCTCTTTCTGTGTTTTTTTCCCTAGTCTGCCTTTCCCATTTCTTAGCTGTGTAACTGTTCCTTTACGCGCTCTATTTAAACGCCATCAATCTCATTTGAGCTCCTTGCTCCCGCTTCTGTTTTCTCCACCTCTCATACTGCCAGTTCTCTCTTTCTCTGTGGTTGGTGGCTACTTTCCTGAGCTTCCGAAGCCACGTGGTTCCTGCCTCTTGTTGTCAGACTTGAATTGGAAAAGGAACTATATTAACAAGCCTTTACCACTCACACACGGCGGAAGTTTATACTTTAATTCAGTGAGCTAAGAAAAGCGTGTTGTGGGTCCCCTACGAGCCATGGTGCTTGCTTCATCATGATTTGGCACCAGTCATTAGCCGCAGCTCTGCTAATGAGCCACTGAGGTCAGTTTCAATATTTACTCAAAAACATAACCATGCAGCCCACCCCTCAACTGTGTATTTATCTTGCTTTTCTGCTGTTCGTGTGATTAGCTGGGAGGAGCTCACGGCGACATCCTCCCTATAAAAGTGTAGATGGATCACTCTCTAACTCTTTCTTGCTTCACATACAAATGGCTTGAAAGGTGCAGGGAAGATGCAGGTCTAATAGACAGAATAGAAGGTCTGTGCCAGGTGGGTTTCTCTGCATTGGTGTCCCATCACAGGTCCGCAAGTGTAATGTGTGATCTTTGACTCCTGGCATTTCACAAGCAGGCGGCCAGGAAACGGTTTCAGCCTATCAACCACTGAGGAGACGCAGCCTCTGAATGAGGAAGCAATGAATACATCCAGCCTATCACAGGAATAGCCCTGAGTGTTCCGAATTATAAATTCTCCATGTCACTATATGTCGTTGAGCCCAAGTAGCTCGCCGTGATCGTATAATGGTTAGTACTCTGCGTTGTGGCCGCAGCAACCTTGGTTCGAATCCGAGTCACGGCATTGTGGTTGGCAATGTCACGGCATTTGAGTGTTAATTTTACAGAATTAGCAAATGTACCAGTGGTTTTTGTAAAATGTCTATTAAAAACAGATCCTTTCAAATATTTAAACCATCTAACAACAAATGATTTAAACTTGCATGATTATAAGCTGTAGCTATAATGTATTTACTTACATAAATTATCGTTCTTGAACCTATTGGGGGTGGAGGGGGAGTGGAGCTCACCCCCCAGGTGCAGTTGAGTGACCTGTGTTGTGGCTCTCTAGAGGGAAGGCACAAATTTTGCTGTCACCCAGCCCAATCCAGACGTGTATTGGGGCCAGGTTTCAGGCAAATTGAGCAGTAAGTGCAGAGAAATGTTCACTCTCTAAAAGTGGCATTTCTAAAATAGTAAAGTTAAATCCAACCTCCCCAGTAAGTAGGATTTTCAATAAATAAATAAAGCTACTCCTCTCCGATATGGAATTACCAAATAAAAAGTATAGGGGAATACACAGAGCTAACCTATGAGAGGGGTAGACCTCACAGTAGTGAAAAATGAAATAGACTGTTTGGTACTTACAGGACACGCGAACCACCAAATTACATATCTTATTTTTTACTTACATAGCATCATGCACCTAGGACTACCTAGGGCCTACCTTAGGTGTAAATTATATGTAATAAAAGGGGAGTTTAAGGCTTGGCAAGTAGGCTGGGACTCCCCTGGGAGACCCCTGAGTCTATGCCCAGAACCATAACTCTGCCAGTCGAGTACTTACCTAAAAGCCGATAACTCACTTTTCTTCCATAGGCTAAAATTTCGTTGTTTCACTTGGAAATTCTTCTAAGTGGTGTGGAGTTTTGGAACTTTAAAATATTCATCTAAAATCAGCCGAACAACGAATTCTGATTTACTCACCTGTTATCAGGAGAGACCTCAGTGCTGCATCTTGGAGCTCAGTACTGACCCTGAAAAGTAATTTTAACCGTACTTACCAGTAACTCGAATTTCCTTCCATGGGATATCATTGCCTGCTTTTTGCTGAAAATTTTCTAAGTGTCGATTTTTGAAACTTACAAATATTCTTTAAAAATCGTACCAACTGTGAAAACGTAATTGTTTACCTGTTTTAGATAGATGTCCCAGTACTGAGCCTAGGAGCCCAGCACTGGATTACAAAAGTAACGAGAATGTACTTTACCCGTAACTTGAATTTTCTTCCATAGGAAACCATTGACTGTTTTTCTGTGAAATTTCTTCTAAGTGTCGATTTTGCAAACATGTAAATATTCCTTAAAAATCGCCTGTATAACTTAAACGCAGTTTCTCACCTGCTTACAGGTGGTACAGTAGTGGTGGATCTAGGATCCAACACTGACCTAGAAAAAGGAACCATAACCCCACTTACCTGCTAAGTGAATTTCCTTCCATAGGATAACATTGGTAATTTGATCAGCAAAAGTTTCTAAGTGTCAACTTGTAAAATAGCAAAATATTGCTTAAAAATCACAACAGTAATCCAAGAACTGTCCCAGGACTGAATCTAGGATCCAGTCCTGGATTTAGGAAAGTAATCCTGAAAGTAATTAATTGCATATAACTTAAAATTCCCATTGAGCTCAATGTATTATTGTGATTCAAATTGTGTTGCCTATTGCAATAAACTGTAACTATGACCTGCAAAAGTCAATTGCCTATTGCAAAGTATTTAACTAAAGCATCTCATTCTGAGAAAGTATATTTTGATACCTATTGTTGGTTCTAAAATAAAACAACAATATCTTTTGTATGCAAACCAATGGCCTAGAGTTCAGTTCTTGAGTGTGTGAGACCATTTGCTGACTGAGTGTGTACAACAAATGTTTTACACTGTACTCTGATACTGCCTTACTGCTCGGCAAGCTACCACTTTAGAGAGTAAGGTTATATCTAACTTTAGCCTCTGCCAAACCTCTGGGGACTGGGGACTCTGTGCACACTGTACCTATTTGGGAACAGTATATACAGAGCCACTTTCTCACAGTAGTGATAAAGTGATTAGAGTCCTAAGGCCAACATAAAGATACAGCAAAACGTGAGGTGAAAAGCAAAAAGGTTGCTGGTAGGCCACCTTAAGGATGCCAGGTCTACCAAAAACTGAACCAAGGATAACATGAGTAAAACATCAGGTTTCTCTACTGCATTTGGTGAGACAAGTGGGCCTTCTTTTATCTTCCATTCAAGCAATCTTTGACAGACCCCTTTATTATAGAGCTTTTCAAGGATTAAAGATAAGGCACTTACAAAGGAGTCCCAAATACTCAGAGATGGTTGACTTCTGTAATATGGGTCGTAGACTAAAAGCAGCGCAAAAACAGAGTGCAACAGGGTCCAAAAAACTTGAGTGCCACAAGGGAGTTTGAATGCAAGCGTATCCTTTTACAGATCCAGAGATGTACTCATGCAATTTTTGTTTTTAGGACAGAACGTGCATGATGAAAAAAACATTGTTTTTAAAAAGCGCATTGCAGAATATCAGTACTTTGATGTGGGAAAACTTCAAAACTTTCAAACAAAATATTTGTAGGCAGCTTACAGCAAGTTGTTGTGGCCGAGTGGTTAAGGCGATGGACTCGAAATCCATTGGGGTATCCCCGCGCAGGTTCGAATCCTGCCAACAACGAGAATCTTTTTATTATCGGCTACAATTTCAGAAGTTAACCTTTAGTATTTCTTCCATTTCAGTTTTATAAATAGGTGGCTTATTTTTGTGTCACTATTGCCTCTCCACATATTTGTTATCGCTACCTCTTTCATTTCTTTGCTACACCTCATTCCTACTTTAGCACTGGTGTAAACGCTTCAAATTATTATACCGTTGCTCTCTCATTCATACCTGCGCATGCACTTGAAAGTTACTTTACCAATAAAAGACGCAAAGAGAGAAATAGAACAAAAGTGCTGGCTGGATTGGCAAACACACTTCATAAAACTGCATTTTCTTTTTTATTCTCCCCCGTGTTACATGCTTAACCTCCCCATGTGTAATTTCTCTTAACCTGCTGTCCCAGGAAGAGAATTTCATCTACTGGCTCTTTCTGTGTTTTTTTCCCTAGTCTGTCTTTCCCATTTCTTAGCTGTGTAACTGTTCCTTTACGCGCTCTATTTAAACGCCATCAATCTCATTTGAGCTCCTTGCTCCCGCTTCTGTTTTCTCCACCTCTCATACTGCCAGTTCTCTCTTTCTCTGTGGTTGGTGGCTACTTTCCTGAGCTTCCGAAGCCACGTGGTTCCTGCCTCTTGTTGTCAGACTTGAATTGGAAAAGGAACTATATTAACAAGCCTTTACCACTCACACACGGCGGAAGTTTATACTTTAATTCAGTGAGCTAAGAAAAGCGTGTTGTGGGTCCCCTACGAGCCATGGTGCTTGCTTCATCATGATTTGGCACCAGTCATTAGCCGCAGCTCTGCTAATGAGCCACTGAGGTCAGTTTCAATATTTACTCAAAAACATAACCATGTAGCCCACCCCTCAACTGTGTATTTATCTTGCTTTTCTGCTGTTCGTGTGATTAGCTGGGAGGAGCTCACGGCGACATCCTCCCTATAAAAGTGTAGATGGATCACTCTCTAACTCTTTCTTGCTTCACATACAAATGGCTTGAAAGGTGCAGGGAAGATGCAGGTCTAATAGACAGAATAGAAGGTCTGTGCCAGGTGGGTTTCTCTGCATTGGTGTCCCATCACAGGTCCGCAAGTGTAATGTGTGATCTTTGACTCCTGGCATTTCACAAGCAGGCGGCCAGGAAACGGTTTCAGCCTATCAACCACTGAGGAGACGCAGCCTCTGAATGAGGAATGAGGAAGCAATGAATACATCCAGCCTATCACAGGAACAGCCCTGAGTGTTCCGAATTATAAATTCTCCATGTCACTGTATGTCGTTGAGCCCAAGTAGCTCGCCGTGATCGTATAGTGGTTAGTACTCTGCGTTGTGGCCGCAGCAACCTCGGTTCGAATCCGAGTCACGGCATTGTGGTTGGCAATGTCACGGCAGTTGGGTGTTAATTTTACAGAATTAGCAAATGTACCAGTGGTTTTTGTAAAATGTCTATTGAAAACAGATCCTTTCAAATATTTAAACCATCTAACAACAAATGATTTAAACTCGCATGATTATAAGCTGTAGCTATAATGTATTTACTTACATAAATTATCGTTCTTGAACCTATTGGGGGTGGAGGGGGAGCGGAGCTCACCCCCCAGGTGCAGTTGAGTGACCTGTGTTGTGGCTCTCTAGAGGGAAGGCACAAATTTTGCTGTCACCCAGCCCAATCCAGACGTGTATTGGGGCCAGGTTTCAGGCAAATAGAGCAGTAAGTGCAGAGACATGTTCACTCTCTAAAAGTGGCATTTCTAAAATAGTAAAGTTAAATCCAACCTCACCAGTAAGTAGGATTTTCAATAAATAAATAAAGCTACTCCTCTCCGATATGGAAATACCAAATAAAAAGTATAGGGGAATACACAGAGCTAACCTATGAGAGGGGTAGACCTCACAGTAGTGAAAAATGAAATAGACTGTTTGGTACTTACAGGACACGCGAACCACCAAAGTACATATCTTATGTTTTACTTACATAGCATCATGCACCTAGGACTACCTAGGGCCTACCTTAGGTGTAAATTATATGTAATAAAAGGGGAGTTTAAGGCTTGGCAAGTAGGCTGGGACTCCCCTGGGAGACCCCTGAGTCTATGCCCAGAACCATAACTCTGCCAGTCGAGTACTTACCTAAAAGCCGATAACTCACTTTTCTTCCATAGGCTAACATTGAGTGGTTTCACTTGGAAATTCTTCTAAGTGGTGTGGAGTTTTGGAACTTTAAAATATTCATCTAAAATCAGCCGAACAACGAATTCTGATTTACTCACCTGTTATCAGGAGAGACCTCAGTGCTGCATCTTGGAGCTCGGTACTGACCCTGAAAAGTAATTTTAACCGTACTTACCAGTAACTCGAATTTCCTTCCATGGGATATCATTGCCTGCTTTTTGCTGAAAATTTTCTAAGTGTCGATTTTTGAAACTTACAAATATTCTTTAAAAATCGTACCAACTGTGAAAACGTAATTGTTTACCTGTTTTAGATAGATGTCCCAGTACTGAGCCTAGGAGCCCAGCACTGGATTACAAAAGTAACGAGAACGTACTTTACCCGTAACTTGAATTTTCTTCCATAGGAAACCATTGACTGTTTTTCTGTGAAATTTCTTCTAAGTGTCGATTTTGCAAACATGTAAATATTCCTTAAAAATCGCCTGTATAACTTAAACGCAGTTTCTCAACTGCTTACAGGTGGTACAGTAGTGCTGGATCTAGGATCCAACACTGACCTAGAAAACGTAACCATAACCCCACTTACCTGCTAAGTGAATTTCCTTCCATAGGATAACATTGGTAATTTGATCAGCAAAAGTTTCTAAGTGTCAACTTTTAAAATAGCAAAATATTGCTTAAAAATCACAACAGTAACTAAAACGAATTTACTCACTTGTTTCCAAGAACTGTCCCAGGACTGAATCTAGGATCCAGTCCTGGATTTAGAAAAGTAATCCTGAAAGTAATTAATTGCATATAACTTAAAATTCCCATTGAGCTCAATGTATTATTGTGATTCAAATTGTGTTGCCTATTGCAATAAACTGTAACTATGACCTGCAAAAGTCAATTTCCTATTGCAAAGTATTTAACTAAAGCATCTCATTCTGAGAAAGTATATTTTGATACCTATTGTTGGTTCTAAAATAAAACAACAATATCTTTTGTATGCAAACCAATGGCCTAGAGTTCAGTTCTTGAGAGTGTGAGACCATTTGCTGACTGAGTGTGTACAACAAATGTTTTACACTGTACTCTGATACTGCCTTACTGCTCGGCAAGCTACCACTTTAGAGAGTAAGGTTATATCTAACTTTAGCCTCTGCCAAACCTCTGGGGACTGGGGACTCTGTGCACACTGTACCTATTTGGGAACAGTATATACAGAGCCACTTTCTCACAGTAGTGATAAAGTGATTAGAGTCCTACGGCCAACATAAAGATACAGCAAAACGTGAGGTGAAAAGCAAAAAGGTTGCTGGTAGGCCACCTTAAGGATGCCAGGTCTAACAAAAACTGAACTAAGGATAACATGAGTAAAACATCAGGTTTCTCTACTGCATTTGGTGAGACAAGTGGGCCTTCTTTTATCTTCCATTCAAGCAATCTTTGACAGACCCCTTTATTATAGAGCTTTTCAAGGATTAAAGATAAGGCACTTACAAAGGAGTCCCAAATAATCAGAGATGGTTGACTTCTGTAATATGGGTCGTAGACTAAAAGCAGCACAAAAACAGAGTGCAACAGGGTCCAAAAAACTTGAGTGCCACAAGAGAGTTTGAATGCAAGCGTATCCTTTTACAGATCCAGAGATATACTCATGCAATTTTTATTTTTAGGACAGAACGTGCATGATGAAAAAAACATTGTTTTTAAAAAGCGCATTGCAGAATATCAGTACTTTGATGTGGGAAAACTTCAAAACTTTCAAACAAAATATTTGTAGGCAGCTTACAGCAAGTTGTTGTGGCCGAGTGGTTAAGGCGATGGACTAGAAATCCTTTGGGGTATCCCCGCGCAGGTTCGAATCCTGCCAACAACGAGAATCTTTTTATTATCGGCTACAATTTCAGAAGGTAACCTTTAGTATTTCTTCCATTTCAGTTTTATAAATAGGTGGCTTATTTTTGTGTCACTATTGCCTCTCCACATATTTGTTATCGCTACCTCTTTCATATCTTTGCTACACCTCATTCCTACTTTAGCACTGGTGTAAACGCTTCAAATTATTATACCGTTGCTCTCTCATTCATACCTGCGCATGCACTTGAAAGTTACTTTACCAATAAAAGACGCAAAGAGAGAAATAGAACAAAAGTGCTGGCTGGATTGGCAAACACACTTCATAAAACTGCATTTTCTTTTTTATTCTCCCCCGTGTTACATGCTTAACCTCCCCATGTGTAATTTCTCTTAACCTGCTGTCCCAGGAAGAGAATTTCATGTACAGGCTCTTTCTGTGTTTTTTTCCCTAGTCTGCCTTTCCCATTTCTTAGCTGTGTAACTGTTCCTTTACGCGCTCTATTTAAACGCCATCAATCTCATTTGAGCTCCTTGCTCCCGCTTCTGTTTTCTCCACCTCTCATACTGCCAGTTCTCTCTTTCTCTGTGGTTGGTGGCTACTTTCCTGAGCTTCCGAAGCCACGTGGTTCCTGCCTCTTGTTGTCAGACTTGAATTGGAAAAGGAACTATATTAACAAGCCTTTACCACTCACACACGGCGGAAGTTTATACTTTAATTCAGTGAGCTAAGAAAAGCGTGTTGTGGGTCCCCTACGAGCCATGGTGCTTGCTTCATCATCATTTGGCACCAGTCATTAGCCGCAGCTCTGCTAATGAGCCACTGAGGTCAGTTTCAATATTTACTCAAAAACATAACCATGCAGCCCACCCCTCAACTGTGTATTTATCTTGCTTTTCTGCTGTTCGTGTGATTAGCTGGGAGGAGCTCACGGCGACATCCTCCCTATAAAAGTGTAGATGGATCACTCTCTAACTCTTTCTTGCTTCACATACAAATGGCTTGAAAGGTGCAGGGAAGATGCAGGTCTAATAGACAGAATAGAAGGTCTGTGCCAGGTGGGTTTCTCTGCATTGGTGTCCCATCACAGGTCCGCAAGTGTAATGTGTGATCTTTGACTCCTGGCATTTCACAAGCAGGCGGCCAGGAAACGGTTTCAGCCTATCAACCACTGAGGAGACGCAGCCTCTGAATGAGGAATGAGGAAGCAATGAATACATCCAGCCTATCACAGGAACAGCCCTGAGTGTTCCGAATTATAAATTCTCCATGTCACTGTATGTCGTTGATTCCAAGTAGCTCGCCGTGATCTTATAGTGGTTAGTACTCTGCGTTGTGGCCGCAGCAACCTCGGTTTCAATCCGAGTCACGGCATTGTGGTTGGCAATGTCACGGCAGTTGGTTGTTAATTTTACAGAATTAGCAAATGTACCAGTGGTTTTTGTAAAATGTCTATTAAAAACAGATCCTTTCAAATATTTAAACCATCTAACAACAAATGATTTAAACTCGCATGATTATAAGCTGTAGCTATAATGTATTTACTTACATAAATTATCGTTCTTGAACCTATTGGGGGTGGAGGGGGAGCGGAGATCACCCCCCAGGTGCAGTTGAGTGACCTGTGTTGTGGCTCTCTAGAGGGAAGGCACACATTTTGCTGTCACCCAGCCCAATCCAGACGTGTATTGGGGCCAGGTTTCAGGCAAATAGAGCAGTAAGTGCAGAGAAATGTTCACTCTCTAAAAGTGGCATTTCTAAAATAGTAAAGTTAAATCCAACCTCACCAGTAAGTAGGATTTTCAATAAATAAATAAAGCTACTCCTCTCCGATATGGAATTACCAAATAAAAAGTATAGGGGAATACACAGAGCTAACCTATGAGAGGGGTAGACCTCACAGTAGTGAAAAATGAAATAGACTGTTTGGTACTTACAGGGCACGCGAACGACCAAAATACATATCTTATTTTTTACTTACATAGCATCATGCACCTAGGACTACCTAGGGCCTACCTTAGGTGTAAATTATATGTAATAAAAGGGGAGTTTAAGGCTTGGCAAGTAGGCTGGGACTCCCCTGGGAGACCCCTGAGTCTATGCCCAGAACCATAACTCTGCCAGTCGAGTACTTACCTAAAAGCCGATAACTCACTTTTCCTCCATAGGCTAACATTGAGTGGTTTCACTTGGAAATTCTTCTAGTGGTGTGGAGTTTTGGAACTTTAAAATATTCATCTAAAATCAGCCGAACAACGAATTCTGATTTACTCACCTGTTATCAGGAGAGACCTCAGTGCTGCATCTTGGAGCTCGGTACTGACCCTGAAAAGTAATTTTAACCGTACTTACCAGTAACTCGAATTTCCTTCCATGGGATATCATTGCCTGCTTTTTGCTGAAAATTTTCTAAGTGTCGATTTTTGAAACTTACAAATATTCTTTAAAAATCGTACCAACTGTGAAAACGTAATTGTTTACCTGTTTTAGATAGATGTCCCAGTACTGAGCCTAGGAGCCCAGCACTGGATTACAAAAGTAACGAGAACGTACTTTACCCGTAACTTGAATTTTCTTCCATAGGAAACCATTGACTGTTTTTCTGTGAAATTTCTTCTAAGTGTCGATTTTGCAAACATGTAAATATTCCTTAAAAATCCCCTGTATAACTTAAACGCAGTTTCTCAACTGCTTACAGGTGGTACAGTAGTGCTGGATCTAGGATCCAACACTGACCTAGAAAAAGTAACCATAATCCCACTTACCTGCTAAGTGAATTTCCTTCCATAGGATAAAGTTGGTAATTTGATCAGCAAAAGTTTCTAAGTGTCAACTTTTAAAATAGCAAAATATTGTTTAAAAATCACAACAGTAACTAAAACGAATTTACTCACTTGTTTCCAAGAACTGTCCCAGGACTGAATCTAGGATCCAGTCCTGGATTTAGAAAAGTAATCCTGAAAGTAATTAATTGCATATAACTTAAAATTCCCATTGAGCTCAATGTATTATTGTGATTCAAATTGTGTTGCCTATTGCAATAAACTGTAACTATGACCTGCAAAAGTCAATTGCCTATTGCAAAGTATTTAACTAAAGCATCTCATTCTGAGAAAGTATATTTTGATACCTATTGTTGGTTCTAAAATAAAACAACAATATCTTTTGTATGCAAACCAATGGCCTAGAGTTCAGTTCTTGAGTGTGTGAGACCATTTGCTGACTGAGTGTTTACAACAAATGTTTTACACTGTACTCTGATACTGCCTTACTGCTCGGCAAGCTACCACTTTAGAGAGTAAGGTTATATCTAACTTTAGCCTCTGCCAAACCTCTGGGGACTGGGGACTCTGTGCACACTGTACCTATTTGGGAACAGTATATACAGAACCACTTTCTCACAGTAGTGATAAAGTGATTAGAGTCCTAAGGCCAACATAAAGATACAGCAAAACGTGAGGTGAAAAGCAAAAAGGTTGCTGGTAGGCCACCTTAAGGATGCCAGGTCTACCAAAAACTGAACTAAGGATAACATGAGTAAAACATCAGGTTTCTCTACTGCATTTGGTGAGACAAGTGGGCCTTCTTTTATCTTCCATTCAAGCAATCTTTGACAGACCCCTTTATTATAGAGCTTTTCAAGGATTAAAGATAAGGCACTTACAAAGGAGTCCAAAATACTCAGAGATGGTTGACTTCTGTAATATGGGTCGTAGACTAAAAGCAGCGCAAAAACAGAGTGCAACAGGGTCCAAAAAACTTGAGTGCCACAAGGGAGTTTGAATGCAAGCGTATCCTTTTACAGATCCAGAGATATACTCATGCAATTTTTGTTTTTAGGACAGAACGTGCATGATGAAAAAAACATTGTTTTTAAAAAGCGCATTGCAGAATATCAGTACTTTGATGTGGGAAAACTTCAAAACTTTCAAACAAAATATTTGTAGGCAGCTTACAGCAAGTTGTTGTGGCTGAGTGGTTAAGGCGATGGACTCGAAATCCATTGGGGTATCCCCGCGCAGGTTCGAATCCTGCCAACAACGAGAATATTTTTATTATCGGCTACAATTTCAGAAGTTAACCTTTAGTATTTCTTCCATTTCAGTTTTATAAATAGGTGGCTTATTTTTGTGTCACTATTGCCTCTCCACATATTTGTTATCGCTACCTCTTTCATGTCTTTGCTACACCTCATTCCTACTTTAGCACTGGTGTAAACGCTTCAAATTATTATACCGTTGCTCTCTCATTCATACCTGCGCATGCACTTGAAAGTTACTTTACCAATAAAAGACGCAAAGAGAGAAATAGAACAAAAGTGCTGGCTGGATTGTCAAACACACTTCATAAAACTGCATTTTCTTTTTTATTCTCCCCCGTGTTACATGCTTAACCTCCCCATGTGTAATTTCTCTTAACCTGCTGTCCCAGGAAGAGAATTTCATCTACAGGCTCTTTCTGTGTTTTTTTCCCTAGTCTGTCTTTCCCATTTCTTAGCTGTGTAACTGTTCCTTTACGCGCTCTATTTAAACGCCATCAATCTCATTTGAGCTCCTTGCTCCCGCTTCTGTTTTCTCCACCTCTCATACTGCCAGTTCTCTCTTTCTCTGTGGTTGGTGGCTACTTTCCTGAGCTTCCGAAGCCACGTGGTTCCTGCCTCTTGTTGTCAGGCTTGAATTGGAAAAGGAACCATATTAACAAGCCTTTACCACACACACACGGCGGAAGTTTATACTTTAATTCAGTGAGCTAAGAAAAGCGTGTTGTGGGTCCCCTACGAGCCATGGTGCTTGCTTCATCATGATTTGGCACCAGTCATTAGCCGCAGCTCTGCTAATGAGCCACTGAGGTCAGTTTCAATATTTACTCAAAAACATAACCATGCAGCCCACCCCTCAACTGTGTATTTATCTTGCTTTTCTGCTGTTCGTGTGATTAGCTGGGAGGAGCTCACGGCGACATCCTCCCTATAAAAGTGTAGATGGATCACTCTCTAACTCTTTCTTGCTTCACATACAAATGGCTTGAAAGGTGCAGGGAAGATGCAGGTCTAATAGACAGAATAGAAGGTCTGTGCCAGGTGGGTTTCTCTGCATTGGTGTCCCATCACAGGTCCGCAAGTGTAATGTGTGAACTTTGACTCCTGGCATTTCACAAGCAGGCGGCCAGGAAACGGTTTCAGCCTATCAACCACTGAGGAGACGCAGCCTCTGAATGAGGAATGAGGAAGCAATGAATACATCCAGCCTATCACAGGAATAGCCCTGAGTGTTCCGAATTATAAATTCTCCATGTCCCTGTATGTCGTTGAGCCCAAGTAGCTCGCCGTGATCGTATAGTGGTTAGTACTCTGCGTTGTGGCCGCAGCAACCTCGGTTTGAATCCGAGTCACGGCATTGTGGTTGGCAATGTCACGGCAGTTGGGTGTTAATTTTACAGAATTAGCAAATGTGCCAGTGGTTTTTGTAAAATGTCTATTAAAAACAGATCCTTTCAAATATTTAAACCATCTAACAACAAATGATTTAAACTCGCATGATTATAAGCTGTAGCTATAATGTATTTACTTACATAAATTATCGTTCTTGAACCTATTGGGGGTGGAGGGGGAGCGGAGCTCACCCCCCAGGTGCAGTTGAGTGACCTGTGTTGTGGCTCTCTAGAGGGAAGGCACAAATTTTGCTGTCACCCAGCCCAATCCAGACGTGTATTGGGGCCAGGTTTCAGGCAAATAGAGCAGTAAGTGCAGAGACATGTTCACTCTCTAAAAGTGGCATTTCTAAAATAGTAAAGTTAAATCCAACCTCACCAGTAAGTAGGACTTTCAATAAATAAATAAAGCTACTCCTCTCCGATATGGAATTAACAAATAAAAAGTATAGGGGAATACACAGAGCTAACCTATGAGAGGGGTAGACCTCACAGTAGTGAAAAATGAAATAGACTGTTTGGTACTTACAGGACACGCGAACCACCAAAGTACATATCTTATTTTTTACTTACATAGCATCATGCACCTAGGACTACCTAGGGCCTACCTTAGGTGTAAATTATATGTAATAAAAGGGGAGTTTAAGGCTTGGCAAGTAGGCTGGGACTCCCCTGGGAGACCCCTGAGTCTATGCCCAGAACCATAACTCTGCCAGTCGAGTACTTACCTAAAAGCCGATAACTCACTTTTCTTCCATAGGCTAAAATTTCGTTGTTTCACTTGGAAATTCTTCTAAGTGGTGTGGAGTTTTGGAACTTTAAAATATTCATCTAAAATCAGCCGAACAACGAATTCTGATTTACTCACCTGTTATCAGGAGAGACCTCAGTGCTGCATCTTGGAGCTCAGTACTGACCCTGAAAAGTAATTTTAACCGTACTTACCAGTAACTCGAATTTCCTTCCATGGGATATCATTGCCTGCTTTTTGCTGAAAATTTTCTGAGTGTCGATTTTTGAAACTTACAAATATTCTTTAAAAATCGTACCAACTGTGAAAACGTAATTGTTTACCTGTTTTAGATAGATGTCCCAGTACTGAGCCTAGGAGCCCAGCACTGGATTACAAAAGTAACGAGAACGTACTTTACCCGTAACTTGAATTTTCTTCCATAGGAAACCATTGACTGTTTTTCTGTGAAATTTCTTCTAAGTGTCGATTTTGCAAACATGTAAATATTCCTTAAAAATCGCCTGTATAACTTAAACACAGTTTCTCAACTGCTTACAGGTGGTACAGTAGTGCTGGATCTAGGATCCAACACTGACCTAGAAAAAGTAACCATAACCCCACTTACCTGCTAAGTGAATTTCCTTCCATAGGATAACATTGGTAATTTGATCAGCAAAAGTTTCTAAGTGTCAACTTTTAAAATAGCAAAATATTGCTTAAAAATCACAACAGTAACTAAAACGAATTTACTCACTTGTTTCCAAGAACTGTCCCAGGACTGAAACTAGGATCCAGTCCTGGATTTAGAAAAGTAATCCTGAAAGTAATTAATTGCATATAACTTAAAATTCCCATTGAGCTCAATGTATTATTGTGATTCAAATTGTGTTGCCTATTGCAATAAACTGTAACTATGACCTGCAAAAGTCAATTGCCTATTGCAAAGTATTTAACTAAAGCATCTCATTCTGAGCAAGTATATTTTGATACCTATTGTTGGTTCTAAAATAAAACAACAATATCTTTTGTATGCAAACCAATGGCCTAGAGTTCAGTTCTTGAGTGTGTGAGACCATTTGCTGACTGAGTGTGTACAACAAATGTTTTACACTGTACTCTGATACTGCCTTACTGCTCGGCAAGCTACCACTTTAGAGAGTAAGGTTATATCTAACTTTAGCCTCTGCCAAACCTCTGGGGACTGGGGACTCTGTGCACACTGTACCTATTTGGGAACAGTATATACAGAGCCACTTTCTCACAGTAGTGATAAAGTGATTAGAGTCCTACGGCCAACATAAAGATACAGCAAAACGTGAGGTGAAAAGCAAAAAGGTTGCTGGTAGGCCACCTTAAGGATGCCAGGTCTAACAAAAACTGAACTAAGGATAACATGAGTAAAACATCAGGTTTCTCTACTGCATTTGGTGAGACAAGTGGGCCTTCTTTTATCTTCCATTCAAGCAATCTTTGACAGACCCCTTTATTATAGAGCTTTTCAAGGATTAAAGATAAGGCACTTACAAAGGAGTCCCAAATAATCAGAGATGGTTGACTTCTGTAATATGGGTCGTAGACTAAAAGCAGCACAAAAACAGAGTGCAACAGGGTCCAAAAAACTTGAGTGCCACAAGAGAGTTTGAATGCAAGCGTATCCTTTTACAGATCCAGAGATATACTCATGCAATTTTTATTTTTAGGACAGAACGTGCATGATGAAAAAAACATTGTTTTTAAAAAGCGCATTGCAGAATATCAGTACTTTGATGTGGGAAAACTTCAAAACTTTCAAACAAAATATTTGTAGGCAGCTTACAGCAAGTTGTTGTGGCCGAGTGGTTAAGGCGATGGACTCGAAATCCATTGGGGTATCCCCGCGCAGGTTCGAATCCTGCCAACAACGAGAATCTTTTTATTATCGGCTACAATTTCAGAAGTTAACCTTTAGTATTTCTTCCATTTCAGTTTTATAAATAGGTGGCTTATTTTTGTGTCACTATTGCCTCTCCACATATTTGTTTTCGCTACCCCTTTCATGTCTTTGCTACACCTCATTCCTACTTTAGCACTGGTGTAAACGCTTCAAATTATTATACCGTTGCTCTCTCATTCATACCTGGGCATGCACTTGAAAGTTACTTTACCAATAAAAGACGCAAAGAGAGAAATAGAACAAAAGTGCTGGCTGGATTGGCAAACACACTTCATAAAACTGCATTTTCTTTTTTATTCTCCCCCGTGTTACATGCTTAACCTCCCCATGTGTAATTTCTCTTAACCTGCTGTCCCAGGAAGAGAATTTCATCTACTGGCTCTTTCTGTGTTTTTTTCCCTAGTCTGTCTTTCCCATTTCTTAGCTGTGTAACTGTTCCTTTACGCGCTCTATTTAAACGCCATCAATCTCATTTGAGCTCCTTGCTCCCGCTTCTGTTTTCTCCACCTCTCATACTGTCAGTTCTCTCTTTCTCTGTGGTTGGTGGCTACTTTCCTGAGTTTCCGAAGCCACGTGGTTCCTGCCTCTTGTTGTCAGACTTGAATTGGAAAAGGAACTATATTAACAAGCCTTTACCACTCACACACGGCGGAAGATTATACTTTAATTCAGTGAGCTAAGAAAAGCGTGTTGTGGGTCCCCTACGAGCCATGGTGCTTGCTTCATCATGATTTGGCACCAGTCATTAGCCGCAGCTCTGCTAATGAGCCACTGAGATCAGTTTCAATATTTACTCAAAAACATAACCATGCAGCCCACCCCTCAACTGTGTATTTATCTTGCTTTTCTGCTGTTCGTGTGATTAGCTGGGAGGAGCTCACGGCGACATCCTCCCTATAAAAGTGTAGATGGATCACTCTCTAACTCTTTCTTGCTTCACATACAAATGGCTTGAAAGGTGCAGGGAAGATGCAGGTCTAATAGACAGAATAGAAGGTCTGTGCCAGGTGGGTTTCTCTGCATTGGTGTCCCATCACAGGTCCGCAAGTGTAATGTGTGATCTTTGACTCCTGGCATTTCACAAGCAGGCGGCCAGGAAACGGTTTCAGCCTATCAACCACTGAGGAGACGCAGCCTCTGAATGAGGAATGAGGAAGCAATGAATACATCCAGCCTATCACAGGAACAGCCCTGAGTGTTCCGAATTATAAATTCTCCATGTCACTGTATGTCGTTGAGCCCAAGTAGCTCGCCGTGATCGTATAGTGGTTAGTACTCTGCGTTGTGGCCGCAGCAACCTCGGTTCGAATCCGAGCCACGGCATTGTGGTTGGCAATATCACGGCAGTTGGGTGTTAATTTTACAGAATTAGCAAATGTACCAGTGGTTTTTGTAAAATGTCTATTAAAAACAGATCCTTTCAAATATTTAAACCATCTAACAACAAATGATTTAAACTCGCATGATTATAAGCTGTAGCTATAATGTATTTACTTACATAAATTATCGTTCTTGAACCTATTGGGGGTGGAGGGGGAGCGGAGCTCACCCCCCAGGTGCTGTTGAGTGACCTGTGTTGTGGCTCTCTAGAGGGAAGGCACAAATGTTGCTGTCACCCAGCCCAATCCAGACGTGTATTGGGGCCAGGTTTCAGGCAAATAGAGCAGTAAGTGCAGAGACATGTTCACTCTCTAAAAGTGGCATTTCTAAAATAGTAAAGTTAAATCCAACCTCACCAGTAAGTAGGATTTTCAATAAATAAATAAAGCTACTCCTCTCCGATATGGAATTACCAAATAAAAAGTATAGGGGAATACACAGAGCTAACCTATGAAAGGGGTAGACCTCACAGTAGTGAAAAATGAAATAGACTGTTTGGTACTTACAGGACACACGAACCACCAAAGTACATATCTTATGTTTTACTTACATAGCATCATGCACCTAGGACTACCTAGGGCCTACCTTAGGTGTAAATTATATGTAATAAAAGGGGAGTTTAAGGCTTGGCAAGTAGGCTGGGACTCCCCTGGGAGACCCCTGAGTCTATGCCCAGAACCATAACTCTGCCAGTCGAGTACTTACCTAAAAGCCGATAACTCACTTTTCTTCCATAGGCTAACATTGAGTGGTTTCACTTGGAAATTCTTCTAAGTGGTGTGGAGTTTTGGAACTTTAAAATATTCATCTAAAATCAGCCGAACAACGAATTCTGATTTACTCACCTGTTATCAGGAGAGACCTCAGTGCTGCATCTTGGAGCTCAGTACTGACCCTGAAAAGTAATTTTAACCGTACTTACCAGTAACTCGAATTTCCTTCCATGGGATATCATTGCCTGCTTTTTGCTGAAAATTTTCTAAGTGTCGATTTTTGAAACTTACAAATATTCTTTAAAAATCGTACCAACTGTGAAAACGTAATTGTTTACCTGTTTTAGATAGATGTCCCAGTACTGAGCATAGGAGCCCAGCACTGGATTACAAAAGTAACGAGAACGTACTTTACCCGTAACTTGAATTTTCTTCCATAGGAAACCATTGACTGTTTTTCTGTGAAATTTCTTCTAAGTGTCGATTTTGCAAACATGTAAATATTCCTTAAAAATCGCCTGTATAACTTAAACGCAGTTTCTCAACTGCTTACAGGTGGTACAGTAGTGCTGGATCTAGGATCCAACACTGACCTAGAAAACGTAACCATAACCCCACTTACCTGCTAAGTGAATTTCCTTCCATAGGATAACATTGGTAATTTGATCAGCAAAAGTTTCTAAGTGTCAACTTTTAAAATAGCAAAATATTGCTTAAAAATCACAACAGTAACTAAAACGAATTTACTCACTTGTTTCCAAGAACTGTCCCAGGACTGAATCTAGGATCCAGTCCTGGATTTAGAAAAGTAATCCTGAAAGTAATTAATTGCATATAACTTAAAATTCCCATTGAGCTCAATGTATTATTGTGATTCAAATTGTGTTGCCTATTGCAATAAACTGTAACTATGACCTGCAAAAGTCAATTGCCTATTGCAAAGTATTTAACTAAAGCATCTCATTCTGAGAAAGTATATTTTGATACCTATTGTTGGTTCTAAAATAAAACAACAATATCTTTTGTATGCAAACCAATGGCCTAGAGTTCAGTTCTTGAGTGTGTGAGACCATTTGCTGACTGAGTGTGTACAACAAATGTTTTACACTGTACTCTGATACTGCCTTACTGCTCGGCAAGCTACCACTTTAGAGAGTAAGGTTATATCTAACTTTAGCCTCTGCCAAACCTCTGGGGACTGGGGACTCTGTGCACACTGTACCTATTTGGGAACAGTATATACAGAGCCACTTTCTCACAGTAGTGATAAAGTGATTAGAGTCCTAAGGCCAACATAAAGATACAGCAAAACGTGAGGTGAAAAGCAAAAAGGTTGCTGGTAGGCCACCTTAAGGATGCCAGGTCTACCAAAAACTGAACTAAGGATAACATGAGTAAAACATCAGGTTTCTCTACTGCATTTGGTGAGACAAGTGGGCCTTCTTTTATCTTCCATTCAAGCAATCTTTGACAGACCCCTTTATTATAGAGCTTTTCAAGGATTAAAGATAAGGCACTTACAAAGGAGTCCCAAATACTCAGAGATGGTTGACTTCTGTAATATGGGTCGTAGACTAAAAGCAGCGCAAAAACAGAGTGCAACAGGGTCCAAAAAACTTGAGTGCCACAAGGGAGTTTGAATGCAAGCGTATCCTTTTACAGATCCAGAGATATACTCATGCAATTTTTGTTTTTAGGACAGAACGTGCATGATGAAAAAAACATTGTTTTTAAAAAGCGCATTGCAGAATATCAGTACTTTGATGTGGGAAAACTTCAAAACTTTCAAACAAAATATTTGTAGGCAGCTTACAGCAAGTTGTTGTGGCTGAGTGGTTAAGGCGATGGACTCGAAATCCATTGGGGTATCCCCGCGCAGGTTTGAATCCTGCCAACAACGAGAATCTTTTTATTATCGGCTACAATTTCAGAAGTTAACCTTTAGTATTTCTTCCATTTCAGTTTTATAAATAGGTGGCTTATTTTTGTGTCACTATTGCCTCTCCACATATTTGTTATCGCTACCTCTTTCATGTCTTTGCTACACCTCATTCCTACTTTAGCACTGGTGTAAACGCTTCAAATTATTATACCGTTGCTCTCTCATTCTTACCTGCGCATGCACTTGAAAGTTACTTTACCAATAAAAGACGCAAAGAGAGAAATAGAACAAAAGTGCTGGCTGGATTGGCAAACACACTTCATAAAACTGCATTTTCTTTTTTATTCTCCCCCGTGTTACATGCTTAACCTCCCCATGTGTAATTTCTCTTAACCTGCTGTCCCAGGAAGAGAATTTCATCTACAGGCTCTTTCTGTGTTTTTTTCCCTAGTCTGTCTTTCCCATTTCTTAGCTGTGTAACTGTTCCTTTACGCGCTCTATTTAAACGCCATCAATCTCATTTGAGCTCCTTGCTCCCGCTTCTGTTTTCTCCACCTCTCATACTGCCAGTTCTCTCTTTCTCTGTGGTTGGTGGCTACTTTCCTGAGCTTCCGAAGCCACGTGGTTCCTGCCTCTTGTTGTCAGGCTTGAATTGGAAAAGGAACCATATTAACAAGCCTTTACCACACACACACGGCGGAAGTTTATACTTTAATTCAGTGAGCTAAGAAAAGCGTGTTGTGGGTCCCCTACGAGCCATGGTGCTTGCTTCATCATGATTTGGCACCAGTCATTAGCCGCAGCTCTGCTAATGAGCCACTGAGGTCAGTTTCAATATTTACTCAAAAACATAACCATGCAGCCTACCCCTCAACTGTGTATTTATCTTGCTTTTCTGCTGTTCGTGTGATTAGCTGGGAGGAGCTCACAGCGACATCCTCCCTATAAAAGTGTAGATGGATCACTCTCTAACTCTTTCTTGCTTCACATACAAATGGCTTGAAAGGTGCAGGGAAGATGCAGGTCTAATAGACAGAATAGAAGGTCTGTGCCAGGTGGGTTTCTCTGCATTGGTGTCCCATCACAGGTCCGCAAGTGTAATGTGTGAACTTTGACTCCTGGCATTTCACAAGCAGGCGGCCAGGAAACGGTTTCAGCCTATCAACCACTGAGGAGACGCAGCCTCTGAATGAGGAATGAGGAAGCAATGAATACATCCAGCCTATCACAGGAATAGCCCTGAGTGTTCCGAATTATAAATTCTCCATGTCACTGTATGTCGTTGAGCCCAAGTAGCTCGCCGTGATCGTATAGTGGTTAGTACTCTGCGTTGTGGCCGCAGCAACCTCGGTTTGAATCCGAGTCACGGCATTGTGGTTGGCAATGTCACGGCAGTTGGGTGTTAATTTTACAGAATTAGCAAATGTGCCAGTGGTTTTTGTAAAATGTCTATTAAAAACAGATCCTTTCAAATATTTAAACCATCTAACAACAAATGATTTAAACTCGCATGATTATAAGCTGTAGCTATAATGTATTTACTTACATAAATTATCGTTCTTGAACCTATTGGGGGTGGAGGGGGAGCGGAGCTCACCCCCCAGGTGCAGTTGAGTGACCTGTGTTGTGGCTCTCTAGAGGGAAGGCACAAATTTTGCTGTCACCCAGCCCAATCCAGACGTGTATTGGGGCCAGGTTTCAGGCAAATAGAGCAGTAAGTGCAGAGAAATGTTCACTCTCTAAAAGTGGCATTTCTAAAATAGTAAAGTTAAATCCAACCTCACCAGTAAGTAGGATTTTCAATAAATAAATAAAGCTACTCCTCTCCGATATGGAATTACCAAATAAAAAGTATAGGGGAATACACAGAGCTAACCTATGAGAGGGGTAGACCTCACAGTAGTGAAAAATGAAATAGACTGTTTGGTACTTACAGGGCACGCGAACGACCAAAATACATATCTTATTTTTTACTTACATAGCATCATGCACCTAGGACTACCTAGGGCCTACCTTAGGTGTAAATTATATGTAATAAAAGGGGAGTTTAAGGCTTGGCAAGTAGGCTGGGACTCCCCTGGGAGACCCCTGAGTCTATGCCCAGAACCATAACTCTGCCAGTCGAGTACTTACCTAAAAGCCGATAACTCACTTTTCCTCCATAGGCTAACATTGAGTGGTTTCACTTGGAAATTCTTCTAGTGGTGTGGAGTTTTGGAACTTTAAAATATTCATCTAAAATCAGCCGAACAACGAATTCTGATTTACTCACCTGTTATCAGGAGAGACCTCAGTGCTGCATCTTGGAGCTCGGTACTGACCCTGAAAAGTAATTTTAACCGTACTTACCAGTAACTCGAATTTCCTTCCATGGGATATCATTGCCTGCTTTTTGCTGAAAATTTTCTAAGTGTCGATTTTTGAAACTTACAAATATTCTTTAAAAATCGTACCAACTGTGAAAACGTAATTGTTTACCTGTTTTAGATAGATGTCCCAGTACTGAGCCTAGGAGCCCAGCACTGGATTACAAAAGTAACGAGAACGTACTTTACCCGTAACTTGAATTTTCTTCCATAGGAAACCATTGACTGTTTTTCTGTGAAATTTCTTCTAAGTGTCGATTTTGCAAACATGTAAATATTCCTTAAAAATCCCCTGTATAACTTAAACGCAGTTTCTCAACTGCTTACAGGTGGTACAGTAGTGCTGGATCTAGGATCCAACACTGACCTAGAAAAAGTAACCATAATCCCACTTACCTGCTAAGTGAATTTCCTTCCATAGGATAAAGTTGGTAATTTGATCAGCAAAAGTTTCTAAGTGTCAACTTTTAAAATAGCAAAATATTGTTTAAAAATCACAACAGTAACTAAAACGAATTTACTCACTTGTTTCCAAGAACTGTCCCAGGACTGAATCTAGGATCCAGTCCTGGATTTAGAAAAGTAATCCTGAAAGTAATTAATTGCATATAACTTAAAATTCCCATTGAGCTCAATGTATTATTGTGATTCAAATTGTGTTGCCTATTGCAATAAACTGTAACTATGACCTGCAAAAGTCAATTGCCTATTGCAAAGTATTTAACTAAAGCATCTCATTCTGAGAAAGTATATTTTGATACCTATTGTTGGTTCTAAAATAAAACAACAATATCTTTTGTATGCAAACCAATGGCCTAGAGTTCAGTTCTTGAGTGTGTGAGACCATTTGCTGACTGAGTGTTTACAACAAATGTTTTACACTGTACTCTGATACTGCCTTACTGCTCGGCAAGCTACCACTTTAGAGAGTAAGGTTATATCTAACTTTAGCCTCTGCCAAACCTCTGGGGACTGGGGACTCTGTGCACACTGTACCTATTTGGGAACAGTATATACAGAACCACTTTCTCACAGTAGTGATAAAGTGATTAGAGTCCTAAGGCCAACATAAAGATACAGCAAAACGTGAGGTGAAAAGCAAAAAGGTTGCTGGTAGGCCACCTTAAGGATGCCAGGTCTACCAAAAACTGAACTAAGGATAACATGAGTAAAACATCAGGTTTCTCTACTGCATTTGGTGAGACAAGTGGGCCTTCTTTTATCTTCCATTCAAGCAATCTTTGACAGACCCCTTTATTATAGAGCTTTTCAAGGATTAAAGATAAGGCACTTACAAAGGAGTCCAAAATACTCAGAGATGGTTGACTTCTGTAATATGGGTCGTAGACTAAAAGCAGCGCAAAAACAGAGTGCAACAGGGTCCAAAAAACTTGAGTGCCACAAGGGAGTTTGAATGCAAGCGTATCCTTTTACAGATCCAGAGATATACTCATGCAATTTTTGTTTTTAGGACAGAACGTGCATGATGAAAAAAACATTGTTTTTAAAAAGCGCATTGCAGAATATCAGTACTTTGATGTGGGAAAACTTCAAAACTTTCAAACAAAATATTTGTAGGCAGCTTACAGCAAGTTGTTGTGGCTGAGTGGTTAAGGCGATGGACTCGAAATCCATTGGGGTATCCCCGCGCAGGTTCGAATCCTGCCAACAACGAGAATATTTTTATTATCGGCTACAATTTCAGAAGTTAACCTTTAGTATTTCTTCCATTTCAGTTTTATAAATAGGTGGCTTATTTTTGTGTCACTATTGCCTCTCCACATATTTGTTATCGCTACCTCTTTCATGTCTTTGCTACACCTCATTCCTACTTTAGCACTGGTGTAAACGCTTCAAATTATTATACCGTTGCTCTCTCATTCATACCTGCGCATGCACTTGAAAGTTACTTTACCAATAAAAGACGCAAAGAGAGAAATAGAACAAAAGTGCTGGCTGGATTGTCAAACACACTTCATAAAACTGCATTTTCTTTTTTATTCTCCCCCGTGTTACATGCTTAACCTCCCCATGTGTAATTTCTCTTAACCTGCTGTCCCAGGAAGAGAATTTCATCTACAGGCTCTTTCTGTGTTTTTTTCCCTAGTCTGTCTTTCCCATTTCTTAGCTGTGTAACTGTTCCTTTACGCGCTCTATTTAAACGCCATCAATCTCATTTGAGCTCCTTGCTCCCGCTTCTGTTTTCTCCACCTCTCATACTGCCAGTTCTCTCTTTCTCTGTGGTTGGTGGCTACTTTCCTGAGCTTCCGAAGCCACGTGGTTCCTGCCTCTTGTTGTCAGGCTTGAATTGGAAAAGGAACCATATTAACAAGCCTTTACCACACACACACGGCGGAAGTTTATACTTTAATTCAGTGAGCTAAGAAAAGCGTGTTGTGGGTCCCCTACGAGCCATGGTGCTTGCTTCATCATGATTTGGCACCAGTCATTAGCCGCAGCTCTGCTAATGAGCCACTGAGGTCAGTTTCAATATTTACTCAAAAACATAACCATGCAGCCCACCCCTCAACTGTGTATTTATCTTGCTTTTCTGCTGTTCGTGTGATTAGCTGGGAGGAGCTCACGGCGACATCCTCCCTATAAAAGTGTAGATGGATCACTCTCTAACTCTTTCTTGCTTCACATACAAATGGCTTGAAAGGTGCAGGGAAGATGCAGGTCTAATAGACAGAATAGAAGGTCTGTGCCAGGTGGGTTTCTCTGCATTGGTGTCCCATCACAGGTCCGCAAGTGTAATGTGTGAACTTTGACTCCTGGCATTTCACAAGCAGGCGGCCAGGAAACGGTTTCAGCCTATCAACCACTGAGGAGACGCAGCCTCTGAATGAGGAATGAGGAAGCAATGAATACATCCAGCCTATCACAGGAATAGCCCTGAGTGTTCCGAATTATAAATTCTCCATGTCCCTGTATGTCGTTGAGCCCAAGTAGCTCGCCGTGATCGTATAGTGGTTAGTACTCTGCGTTGTGGCCGCAGCAACCTCGGTTTGAATCCGAGTCACGGCATTGTGGTTGGCAATGTCACGGCAGTTGGGTGTTAATTTTACAGAATTAGCAAATGTGCCAGTGGTTTTTGTAAAATGTCTATTAAAAACAGATCCTTTCAAATATTTAAACCATCTAACAACAAATGATTTAAACTCGCATGATTATAAGCTGTAGCTATAATGTATTTACTTACATAAATTATCGTTCTTGAACCTATTGGGGGTGGAGGGGGAGCGGAGCTCACCCCCCAGGTGCAGTTGAGTGACCTGTGTTGTGGCTCTCTAGAGGGAAGGCACAAATTTTGCTGTCACCCAGCCCAATCCAGACGTGTATTGGGGCCAGGTTTCAGGCAAATAGAGCAGTAAGTGCAGAGACATGTTCACTCTCTAAAAGTGGCATTTCTAAAATAGTAAAGTTAAATCCAACCTCACCAGTAAGTAGGACTTTCAATAAATAAATAAAGCTACTCCTCTCCGATATGGAATTAACAAATAAAAAGTATAGGGGAATACACAGAGCTAACCTATGAGAGGGGTAGACCTCACAGTAGTGAAAAATGAAATAGACTGTTTGGTACTTACAGGACACGCGAACCACCAAAGTACATATCTTATTTTTTACTTACATAGCATCATGCACCTAGGACTACCTAGGGCCTACCTTAGGTGTAAATTATATGTAATAAAAGGGGAGTTTAAGGCTTGGCAAGTAGGCTGGGACTCCCCTGGGAGACCCCTGAGTCTATGCCCAGAACCATAACTCTGCCAGTCGAGTACTTACCTAAAAGCCGATAACTCACTTTTCTTCCATAGGCTAAAATTTCGTTGTTTCACTTGGAAATTCTTCTAAGTGGTGTGGAGTTTTGGAACTTTAAAATATTCATCTAAAATCAGCCGAACAACGAATTCTGATTTACTCACCTGTTATCAGGAGAGACCTCAGTGCTGCATCTTGGAGCTCAGTACTGACCCTGAAAAGTAATTTTAACCGTACTTACCAGTAACTCGAATTTCCTTCCATGGGATATCATTGCCTGCTTTTTGCTGAAAATTTTCTGAGTGTCGATTTTTGAAACTTACAAATATTCTTTAAAAATCGTACCAACTGTGAAAACGTAATTGTTTACCTGTTTTAGATAGATGTCCCAGTACTGAGCCTAGGAGCCCAGCACTGGATTACAAAAGTAACGAGAACGTACTTTACCCGTAACTTGAATTTTCTTCCATAGGAAACCATTGACTGTTTTTCTGTGAAATTTCTTCTAAGTGTCGATTTTGCAAACATGTAAATATTCCTTAAAAATCGCCTGTATAACTTAAACACAGTTTCTCAACTGCTTACAGGTGGTACAGTAGTGCTGGATCTAGGATCCAACACTGACCTAGAAAAAGTAACCATAACCCCACTTACCTGCTAAGTGAATTTCCTTCCATAGGATAACATTGGTAATTTGATCAGCAAAAGTTTCTAAGTGTCAACTTTTAAAATAGCAAAATATTGCTTAAAAATCACAACAGTAACTAAAACGAATTTACTCACTTGTTTCCAAGAACTGTCCCAGGACTGAATCTAGGATCCAGTCCTGGATTTAGAAAAGTAATCCTGAAAGTAATTAATTGCATATAACTTAAAATTCCCATTGAGCTCAATGTATTATTGTGATTCAAATTGTGTTGCCTATTGCAATAAACTGTAACTATGACCTGCAAAAGTCAATTGCCTATTGCAAAGTATTTAACTAAAGCATCTCATTCTGAGCAAGTATATTTTGATACCTATTGTTGGTTCTAAAATAAAACAACAATATCTTTTGTATGCAAACCAATGGCCTAGAGTTCAGTTCTTGAGTGTGTGAGACCATTTGCTGACTGAGTGTGTACAACAAATGTTTTACACTGTACTCTGATACTGCCTTACTGCTCGGCAAGCTACCACTTTAGAGAGTAAGGTTATATCTAACTTTAGCCTCTGCCAAACCTCTGGGGACTGGGGACTCTGTGCACACTGTACCTATTTGGGAACAGTATATACAGAGCCACTTTCTCACAGTAGTGATAAAGTGATTAGAGTCCTACGGCCAACATAAAGATACAGCAAAACGTGAGGTGAAAAGCAAAAAGGTTGCTGGTAGGCCACCTTAAGGATGCCAGGTCTAACAAAAACTGAACTAAGGATAACATGAGTAAAACATCAGGTTTCTCTACTGCATTTGGTGAGACAAGTGGGCCTTCTTTTATCTTCCATTCAAGCAATCTTTGACAGACCCCTTTATTATAGAGCTTTTCAAGGATTAAAGATAAGGCACTTACAAAGGAGTCCCAAATAATCAGAGATGGTTGACTTCTGTAATATGGGTCGTAGACTAAAAGCAGCACAAAAACAGAGTGCAACAGGGTCCAAAAAACTTGAGTGCCACAAGAGAGTTTGAATGCAAGCGTATCCTTTTACAGATCCAGAGATATACTCATGCAATTTTTATTTTTAGGACAGAACGTGCATGATGAAAAAAACATTGTTTTTAAAAAGCGCATTGCAGAATATCAGTACTTTGATGTGGGAAAACTTCAAAACTTTCAAACAAAATATTTGTAGGCAGCTTACAGCAAGTTGTTGTGGCCGAGTGGTTAAGGCGATGGACTCGAAATCCATTGGGGTATCCCCGCGCAGGTTCGAATCCTGCCAACAACGAGAATCTTTTTATTATCGGCTACAATTTCAGAAGTTAACCTTTAGTATTTCTTCCATTTCAGTTTTATAAATAGGTGGCTTATTTTTGTGTCACTATTGCCTCTCCACATATTTGTTTTCGCTACCCCTTTCATGTCTTTGCTACACCTCATTCCTACTTTAGCACTGGTGTAAACGCTTCAAATTATTATACCGTTGCTCTCTCATTCATACCTGGGCATGCACTTGAAAGTTACTTTACCAATAAAAGACGCAAAGAGAGAAATAGAACAAAAGTGCTGGCTGGATTGGCAAACACACTTCATAAAACTGCATTTTCTTTTTTATTCTCCCCCGTGTTACATGCTTAACCTCCCCATGTGTAATTTCTCTTAACCTGCTGTCCCAGGAAGAGAATTTCATCTACTGGCTCTTTCTGTGTTTTTTTCCCTAGTCTGTCTTTCCCATTTCTTAGCTGTGTAACTGTTCCTTTACGCGCTCTATTTAAACGCCATCAATCTCATTTGAGCTCCTTGCTCCCGCTTCTGTTTTCTCCACCTCTCATACTGTCAGTTCTCTCTTTCTCTGTGGTTGGTGGCTACTTTCCTGAGTTTCCGAAGCCACGTGGTTCCTGCCTCTTGTTGTCAGACTTGAATTGGAAAAGGAACTATATTAACAAGCCTTTACCACTCACACACGGCGGAAGATTATACTTTAATTCAGTGAGCTAAGAAAAGCGTGTTGTGGGTCCCCTACGAGCCATGGTGCTTGCTTCATCATGATTTGGCACCAGTCATTAGCCGCAGCTCTGCTAATGAGCCACTGAGATCAGTTTCAATATTTACTCAAAAACATAACCATGCAGCCCACCCCTCAACTGTGTATTTATCTTGCTTTTCTGCTGTTCGTGTGATTAGCTGGGAGGAGCTCACGGCGACATCCTCCCTATAAAAGTGTAGATGGATCACTCTCTAACTCTTTCTTGCTTCACATACAAATGGCTTGAAAGGTGCAGGGAAGATGCAGGTCTAATAGACAGAATAGAAGGTCTGTGCCAGGTGGGTTTCTCTGCATTGGTGTCCCATCACAGGTCCGCAAGTGTAATGTGTGATCTTTGACTCCTGGCATTTCACAAGCAGGCGGCCAGGAAACGGTTTCAGCCTATCAACCACTGAGGAGACGCAGCCTCTGAATGAGGAATGAGGAAGCAATGAATACATCCAGCCTATCACAGGAACAGCCCTGAGTGTTCCGAATTATAAATTCTCCATGTCACTGTATGTCGTTGAGCCCAAGTAGCTCGCCGTGATCGTATAGTGGTTAGTACTCTGCGTTGTGGCCGCAGCAACCTCGGTTCGAATCCGAGCCACGGCATTGTGGTTGGCAATATCACGGCAGTTGGGTGTTAATTTTACAGAATTAGCAAATGTACCAGTGGTTTTTGTAAAATGTCTATTAAAAACAGATCCTTTCAAATATTTAAACCATCTAACAACAAATGATTTAAACTCGCATGATTATAAGCTGTAGCTATAATGTATTTACTTACATAAATTATCGTTCTTGAACCTATTGGGGGTGGAGGGGGAGCGGAGCTCACCCCCCAGGTGCTGTTGAGTGACCTGTGTTGTGGCTCTCTAGAGGGAAGGCACAAATGTTGCTGTCACCCAGCCCAATCCAGACGTGTATTGGGGCCAGGTTTCAGGCAAATAGAGCAGTAAGTGCAGAGACATGTTCACTCTCTAAAAGTGGCATTTCTAAAATAGTAAAGTTAAATCCAACCTCACCAGTAAGTAGGATTTTCAATAAATAAATAAAGCTACTCCTCTCCGATATGGAATTACCAAATAAAAAGTATAGGGGAATACACAGAGCTAACCTATGAAAGGGGTAGACCTCACAGTAGTGAAAAATGAAATAGACTGTTTGGTACTTACAGGACACACGAACCACCAAAGTACATATCTTATGTTTTACTTACATAGCATCATGCACCTAGGACTACCTAGGGCCTACCTTAGGTGTAAATTATATGTAATAAAAGGGGAGTTTAAGGCTTGGCAAGTAGGCTGGGACTCCCCTGGGAGACCCCTGAGTCTATGCCCAGAACCATAACTCTGCCAGTCGAGTACTTACCTAAAAGCCGATAACTCACTTTTCTTCCATAGGCTAACATTGAGTGGTTTCACTTGGAAATTCTTCTAAGTGGTGTGGAGTTTTGGAACTTTAAAATATTCATCTAAAATCAGCCGAACAACGAATTCTGATTTACTCACCTGTTATCAGGAGAGACCTCAGTGCTGCATCTTGGAGCTCAGTACTGACCCTGAAAAGTAATTTTAACCGTACTTACCAGTAACTCGAATTTCCTTCCATGGGATATCATTGCCTGCTTTTTGCTGAAAATTTTCTAAGTGTCGATTTTTGAAACTTACAAATATTCTTTAAAAATCGTACCAACTGTGAAAACGTAATTGTTTACCTGTTTTAGATAGATGTCCCAGTACTGAGCATAGGAGCCCAGCACTGGATTACAAAAGTAACGAGAACGTACTTTACCCGTAACTTGAATTTTCTTCCATAGGAAACCATTGACTGTTTTTCTGTGAAATTTCTTCTAAGTGTCGATTTTGCAAACATGTAAATATTCCTTAAAAATCGCCTGTATAACTTAAACGCAGTTTCTCAACTGCTTACAGGTGGTACAGTAGTGCTGGATCTAGGATCCAACACTGACCTAGAAAACGTAACCATAACCCCACTTACCTGCTAAGTGAATTTCCTTCCATAGGATAACATTGGTAATTTGATCAGCAAAAGTTTCTAAGTGTCAACTTTTAAAATAGCAAAATATTGCTTAAAAATCACAACAGTAACTAAAACGAATTTACTCACTTGTTTCCAAGAACTGTCCCAGGACTGAATCTAGGATCCAGTCCTGGATTTAGAAAAGTAATCCTGAAAGTAATTAATTGCATATAACTTAAAATTCCCATTGAGCTCAATGTATTATTGTGATTCAAATTGTGTTGCCTATTGCAATAAACTGTAACTATGACCTGCAAAAGTCAATTGCCTATTGCAAAGTATTTAACTAAAGCATCTCATTCTGAGAAAGTATATTTTGATACCTATTGTTGGTTCTAAAATAAAACAACAATATCTTTTGTATGCAAACCAATGGCCTAGAGTTCAGTTCTTGAGTGTGTGAGACCATTTGCTGACTGAGTGTGTACAACAAATGTTTTACACTGTACTCTGATACTGCCTTACTGCTCGGCAAGCTACCACTTTAGAGAGTAAGGTTATATCTAACTTTAGCCTCTGCCAAACCTCTGGGGACTGGGGACTCTGTGCACACTGTACCTATTTGGGAACAGTATATACAGAGCCACTTTCTCACAGTAGTGATAAAGTGATTAGAGTCCTAAGGCCAACATAAAGATACAGCAAAACGTGAGGTGAAAAGCAAAAAGGTTGCTGGTAGGCCACCTTAAGGATGCCAGGTCTACCAAAAACTGAACTAAGGATAACATGAGTAAAACATCAGGTTTCTCTACTGCATTTGGTGAGACAAGTGGGCCTTCTTTTATCTTCCATTCAAGCAATCTTTGACAGACCCCTTTATTATAGAGCTTTTCAAGGATTAAAGATAAGGCACTTACAAAGGAGTCCCAAATACTCAGAGATGGTTGACTTCTGTAATATGGGTCGTAGACTAAAAGCAGCGCAAAAACAGAGTGCAACAGGGTCCAAAAAACTTGAGTGCCACAAGGGAGTTTGAATGCAAGCGTATCCTTTTACAGATCCAGAGATATACTCATGCAATTTTTGTTTTTAGGACAGAACGTGCATGATGAAAAAAACATTGTTTTTAAAAAGCGCATTGCAGAATATCAGTACTTTGATGTGGGAAAACTTCAAAACTTTCAAACAAAATATTTGTAGGCAGCTTACAGCAAGTTGTTGTGGCTGAGTGGTTAAGGCGATGGACTCGAAATCCATTGGGGTATCCCCGCGCAGGTTTGAATCCTGCCAACAACGAGAATCTTTTTATTATCGGCTACAATTTCAGAAGTTAACCTTTAGTATTTCTTCCATTTCAGTTTTATAAATAGGTGGCTTATTTTTGTGTCACTATTGCCTCTCCACATATTTGTTATCGCTACCTCTTTCATGTCTTTGCTACACCTCATTCCTACTTTAGCACTGGTGTAAACGCTTCAAATTATTATACCGTTGCTCTCTCATTCTTACCTGCGCATGCACTTGAAAGTTACTTTACCAATAAAAGACGCAAAGAGAGAAATAGAACAAAAGTGCTGGCTGGATTGGCAAACACACTTCATAAAACTGCATTTTCTTTTTTATTCTCCCCCGTGTTACATGCTTAACCTCCCCATGTGTAATTTCTCTTAACCTGCTGTCCCAGGAAGAGAATTTCATCTACAGGCTCTTTCTGTGTTTTTTTCCCTAGTCTGTCTTTCCCATTTCTTAGCTGTGTAACTGTTCCTTTACGCGCTCTATTTAAACGCCATCAATCTCATTTGAGCTCCTTGCTCCCGCTTCTGTTTTCTCCACCTCTCATACTGCCAGTTCTCTCTTTCTCTGTGGTTGGTGGCTACTTTCCTGAGCTTCCGAAGCCACGTGGTTCCTGCCTCTTGTTGTCAGGCTTGAATTGGAAAAGGAACCATATTAACAAGCCTTTACCACACACACACGGCGGAAGTTTATACTTTAATTCAGTGAGCTAAGAAAAGCGTGTTGTGGGTCCCCTACGAGCCATGGTGCTTGCTTCATCATGATTTGGCACCAGTCATTAGCCGCAGCTCTGCTAATGAGCCACTGAGGTCAGTTTCAATATTTACTCAAAAACATAACCATGCAGCCTACCCCTCAACTGTGTATTTATCTTGCTTTTCTGCTGTTCGTGTGATTAGCTGGGAGGAGCTCACAGCGACATCCTCCCTATAAAAGTGTAGATGGATCACTCTCTAACTCTTTCTTGCTTCACATACAAATGGCTTGAAAGGTGCAGGGAAGATGCAGGTCTAATAGACAGAATAGAAGGTCTGTGCCAGGTGGGTTTCTCTGCATTGGTGTCCCATCACAGGTCCGCAAGTGTAATGTGTGAACTTTGACTCCTGGCATTTCACAAGCAGGCGGCCAGGAAACGGTTTCAGCCTATCAACCACTGAGGAGACGCAGCCTCTGAATGAGGAATGAGGAAGCAATGAATACATCCAGCCTATCACAGGAATAGCCCTGAGTGTTCCGAATTATAAATTCTCCATGTCACTGTATGTCGTTGAGCCCAAGTAGCTCGCCGTGATCGTATAGTGGTTAGTACTCTGCGTTGTGGCCGCAGCAACCTCGGTTTGAATCCGAGTCACGGCATTGTGGTTGGCAATGTCACGGCAGTTGGGTGTTAATTTTACAGAATTAGCAAATGTGCCAGTGGTTTTTGTAAAATGTCTATTAAAAACAGATCCTTTCAAATATTTAAACCATCTAACAACAAATGATTTAAACTCGCATGATTATAAGCTGTAGCTATAATGTATTTACTTACATAAATTATCGTTCTTGAACCTATTGGGGGTGGAGGGGGAGCGGAGCTCACCCCCCAGGTGCAGTTGAGTGACCTGTGTTGTGGCTCTCTAGAGGGAAGGCACAAATTTTGCTGTCACCCAGCCCAATCCAGACGTGTATTGGGGCCAGGTTTCAGGCAAATAGAGCAGTAAGTGCAGAGACATGTTCACTCTCTAAAAGTGGCATTTCTAAAATAGTAAAGTTAAATCCAACCTCACCAGTAAGTAGGATTTTCAATAAATAAATAAAGCTACTCCTCTCCGATATGGAATTAACAAATAAAAAGTATAGGGGAATACACAGAGCTAACCTATGAGAGGGGTAGACCTCACAGTAGTGAAAAATGAAATAGACTGTTTGGTACTTACAGGACACGCGAACCACCAAAGTACATATCTTATTTTTTACTTACATAGCATCATGCACCTAGGACTACCTAGGGCCTACCTTAGGTGTAAATTATATGTAATAAAAGGGGAGTTTAAGGCTTGGCAAGTAGGCTGGGACTCCCCTGGGAGACCCCTGAGTCTATGCCCAGAACCATAACTCTGCCAGTCGAGTACTTACCTAAAAGCCGATAACTCACTTTTCTTCCATAGGCTAAAATTTCGTTGTTTCACTTGGAAATTCTTCTAAGTGGTGTGGAGTTTTGGAACTTTAAAATATTCATCTAAAATCAGCCGAACAACGAATTCTGATTTACTCACCTGTTATCAGGAGAGACCTCAGTGCTGCATCTTGGAGCTCAGTACTGACCCTGAAAAGTAATTTTAACCGTACTTACCAGTAACTCGAATTTCCTTCCAGGGCATATCATTGCCTGCTTTTTGCTGAAAATTTTCTAAGTGTCGATTTTTGAAACTTACAAATATTCTTTAAAAATCGTACCATCTGTGAAAACTTAATTGTTTACCTGTTTTAGATAGATGTCCCAGTACTGAGCCCAGGAGCCCAGCACTGGATTACAAAAGTAACGAGAACGTACTTTACCCGTAACTTGAATTTTCTTTCATAGGAAACCATTGACTGTTTTTCTGTGAAATTTCTTCTAAGTGTCGATTTTGCAAACATGTAAATATTCCTTAAAAATCGCCTGTATAACTTAAACGCAGTTTCTCACCTGCTTACAGGTGGTACAGTAGTGCTGGATCTAGGATCCAACACTGACCTAGAAAAAGGAACCATAACCCCACTTACCTGCTAAGTGAATTTCCTTCCATAGGATAACATTGGTAATTTGATCAGCAAAAGTTTCTAAGTGTCAACTTGTAAAATAGCAAAATATTGCTTAAAAATCACAACAGTAACTAAAACGAATTTACTCACTTGTTTCCAAGAACTGTCCCAGGACTGAATCTAGGATCCAGTCCTGGATTTAGAAAAGTAATCCTGAAAGTAATTAATTGCATATAACTTAAAATTCCCATTGAGCTCAATGTATTATTGTGATTCAAATTGTGTTGCCTATTGCAATAAACTGTAACTATGACCTGCAAAAGTCAATTGCCTATTGCAAAGTATTTAACTAAAGCATCTCATTCTGAGAAAGTATATTTTGATACCTATTGTTGGTTCTAAAATAAAACAACAATATCTTTTGTATGCAAACCAATGGCCTAGAGTTCAGTTCTTGAGTGTGTGAGACCATTTGCTGACTGAGTGTGTACAACAAATGTTTTACACTGTACTCTGATACTGCCTTACTGCTCGGCAAGCTACCACTTTAGAGAGTAAGGTTATATCTAACTTTAGCCTCTGCCAAACCTCTGGGGACTGGGGACTCTGTGCACACTGTACCTATTTGGGAACAGTATATACAGAGCCACTTTCTCACAGTAGTGATAAAGTGATTAGAGTCCTAAGGCCAACATAAAGATACAGCAAAACGTGAGGTGAAAAGCAAAAAGGTTGCTGGTAGGCCACCTTAAGGATGCCAGGTCTAACAAACACTGAACTAAGGATAACATGAGTAAAACATCA
The DNA here is from genome assembly GCF_964204655.1 of Triturus cristatus. NCBI lineage: Eukaryota > Metazoa > Chordata > Amphibia > Caudata > Salamandridae > Triturus > Triturus cristatus. The sequence goes on from NC_140595.1 coordinate 725,635,536, forward strand.
GGTTTCTCTACTGCATTTGGTGAGACAAGTGGGCCTTCTTTTATCTTCCATTCAAGCAATCTTTGACAGACCCCTTTATTATAGAGCTTTTCAAGGATTAAAGATAAGGCACTTACAAAGGAGTCCCAAATACTCAGAGATGGTTGACATCTGTAATATGGGCCGTAGACTAAAAGCAGCGCAAAAACAGAGTGCAACAGGGTCCAAAAAACTTGAGTGCCACAAGAGAGTTTGAATGCAAGCGTATCCTTTTACAGATCCAGAGATATACTCATGCAATTTTTGTTTTTAGGACAGAACGTGCATGATGAAAAAAACATTGTTTTTAAAAAGCGCATTGCAGAATATCAGTACTTTGATGTGGGAAAACTTCAAAAGATTCAAACAAAATATTTGTAGGCAGCTTACAGCAAGTTGTTGTGGCCGAGTGGTTAAGGCGATGGACTAGAAATCCATTGGGGTATCCCCGCGCAGGTTCGAATCCTGCCAACAACGAGAATCTTTTTATTATCGGCTACAATTTCAGAAGTTAACCTTTAGTATTTCTTCCATTTCAGTTTTATAAATAGGTGGCTTATTTTTGTGTCACTATTGCCTCTCCACATATTTGTTATCGCTACCTCTTTCATGTCTTTGCTACACCTCATTCCTACTTTAGCACTGGTGTAAACGCTTCAAATTATTATACGGTTGCTCTCTCATTCATACCTGCGCATGCACTTGAAAGTTACTTTACCAATAAAAGACGCAAAGAGAGAAATAGAACAAAAGTGCTGGCTGGATTGGCAAACACACTTCATAAAACTGCATTTTCTTTTTTATTCTCCCCCGTGTTACATGCTTAACCTCCCCATGTGTAATTTCTCTTAACCTGCTGTCCCAGGAAGAGAATTTCATCTACAGGCTCTTTCTGTGTTTTTTTCCCTAGTCTGTCTTTCCCATTTCTTAGCTGTGTAACTGTTCCTTTACGCGTTCTATTTAAACGCCATCAATCTCATTTGAGCTCCTTGCTCCCGCTTCTCTTTTCTCCACCTCTCATACTGCCAGTTCTCTCTTTCTCTGTGGTTGGTGGCTACTTTCCTGAGCTTCCGAAGCCACGTGGGTCCTGCCTCTTGTTGTCAGACTTGAATTGGAAAAGGAACCATATTAACAAGCCTTTACCACTCACACACGGCGGAAGTTTATACTTTAATTCAGTGAGCTAAGAAAAGCGTGTTGTGGGTCCCCTACGAGCCATGGTGCTTGCTTCATCATGATTTGGCACCAGTCATTAGCCGCAGCTCTGCTAATGAGCCACTGAGGTCAGTTTCAATATTTACTCAAAAACATAACCATGCAGCCCACCCCTCAACTGTGTATTTATCTTGCTTTTCTGCTGTTCGTGTGATTAGCTGGGAGGAGCTCACGGCGACATCCTCCCTATAAAAGTGTAGATGGATCAGTCTCTAACTCTTTCTTGCTTCACATACAAATGGCTTGAAAGATGCAGGGAAGATGCAGGTCTAATAGACAGAATAGAAGGTCTGTGCCAGGTGGGTTTCTCTGCATTGGTGTCCCATCACAGGTCCGCAAGTGTAATGTGTGAACTTTGACTCCTGGCATTTCACAAGCAGGCGGCCAGGAACCGGTTTCAGCCTATCAACCACTGAGGAGACGCAGCCTCTGAATGAGGAATGAGGAAGCAATGAATACATCCAGCCTATCACAGGAATAGCCCTGAGTGTTCCGAATTATAAATTCTCCATGTCACTGTATGTCGTTGAGCCCAAGTAGCTCGCCGTGATCGTATAGTGGTTAGTACTCTGCGTTGTGGCCGCAGCAACCTTGGTTTGAATCCGAGTCACGGCATTGTGGTTGGCAATGTCACGGCAGTTGGGTGTTAATTTTACAGAATTAGCCAATGTGCCAGTTGTTTTTGTAAAATGTCTATTAAAAACAGATCCTTTCAAATATTTAAACCATCTAACAACAAATGATTTAAACTTGCATGATTATAAGCTGTAGCTATAATGTATTTACTTACATAAATTATCGTTCTTGAACCTATTGGGGGTGGAGGGGGAGCGGAGCTCACCCCCCAGGTGCAGTTGAGTGACCTGTGTTGTGGCTCTCTAGAGGGAAGGCACAAATTTTGCTGTCACCCATCCCAATCCAGACGTGTATTGGGGCCAGGTTTCAGGCAAATAGAGCAGTAAGTGCAGAGAAATGTTCACTCTCTAAAAGTGCCATTTCTAAAATAGTAAAGTTAAATCCAACCTCACCAGTAAGTAGGATTTTCAATAAATAAATAAAGCTACTCCTCTCCGATATGGAATTATCAAATAAAAAGTATAGGGGAATACACAGAGCTAACCTATGAGAGGGGTAGACCTCACAGTAGTGAAAAATGAAATAGACTGTTTGGTACTTACAGGACACGCGAACCACCAAAGTACATATCTTATTTTTTACTTACATAGCATCATGCACCTAGGACTACCTAGGGCCTACCTTAGGTGTAAATTATATGTAATAAAAGGGGAGTTTAAGGCTTGGCAAGTAGGCTGGGACTCCCCTGCGAGACCCCTGAGTCTATGCCCAGAACCATAACTCTGCCAGTCGAGTACTTACCTAAAAGCCGATAACTCACTTTTCTTCCATAGGCTAACATTGAGTGGTTTCACTTGGAAATTCTTCTAAGTGGTGTGGAGTTTTGGAACTTTAAAATATTCATCTAAAATCAGCCGAACAACGAATTCTGATTTACTCACCTGTTATCAGGAGAGACCTCAGTGCTGCATCTTGGAGCTCGGTACTGACCCTGAAAAGTAATTTTAACCGTACTTACCAGTAACTCGAATTTCCTTCCATGGGATATCATTGCCTGCTTTTTGCTGAAAATTTTCTAAGTGTCGATTTTTGAAACTTACAAATATTCTTTAAAAATCGTACCAACTGTGAAAACGTAATTGTTTACCTGTTTTAGATAGATGTCCCAGTACTGAGCCTAGGAGCCCAGCACTGGATTACAAAAGTAACGAGAACGTACTTTACCCGTAACTTGAATTTTCTTCCATAGGAAACCATTGACTGTTTTTCTGTGAAATTTCTTCTAAGTGTCGATTTTGCAAACATGTAAATATTCCTTAAAAATCGCCTGTATAACTTAAACGTAGTTTCTCAACTGCTTACAGGTGGTACAGTAGTGCTGGATCTAGGATCCAACACTGACCTAGAAAACGTAACCATAACCCCACTTACCTGCTAAGTGAATTTCCTTCCATAGGATAACATTGTTAATTTGATCAGCAAAAGTTTCTAAGTGTCAACTTTTAAAATAGCAAAATATTGCTTAAATATCACAACAGTAACTAAAACGAATTTACTCACTTGTTTCCAAGAACTGTCCCAGGACTGAATCTAGGATCCAGTCCTGGATTTAGAAAAGTAATCCTGAAAGTAATTAATTGCATATAACTTAAAATTCCCATTGAGCTCCATGTATTATTGTGATTCAAATTGTGTTGCCTATTGCAATAAACTGTAACTATGACCTGCAAAAGTCAATTGCCTATTGCAAAGTATTTAACTAAAGCATCTCATTCTGAGAAAGTATATTTTGATACCTATTGTTGGTTCTAAAATAAAACAACAATATCTTTTGTATTCAAACCAATGGCCTAGAGTTCAGTTCTTGAGTGTGTGAGACCATTTGCTGACTGAGTGTGTACAACAAATGTTTTACACTGTACTCTGATACTGCCTTACTGCTCGGCAAGCTACCACTTTAGAGAGTAAGGTTATATCTAACTTTAGCCTCTGCCAAACCTCTGGGGACTGGGGACTCTGTGCACACTGTACCTATTTGGGAACAGTATATACAGAGCCACTTTCTCACAGTAGTGATAAAGTGATTAGAGTCCTAAGGCCAACATAAAGATACAGCAAAACGTGAGGTGAAAAGCAAAAAGGTTGCTGGTAGGCCACCTTAAGGATGCCAGGTCTAACAAACACTGAACTAAGGATAACATGAGTAAAACATCAGGTTTCTCTACTGCATTTGGTGAGACAAGTGGGCCTTCTTTTATCTTCCATTCAAGCAATCTTTGACAGACCCCTTTATTATAGAGCTTTTCAAGGATTAAAGATAAGGCACTTACAAAGGAGTCCCAAATACTCAGAGATGGTTGACATCTGTAATATGGGTCGTAGACTAAAAGCAGCGCAAAAACAGAGTGCAACAGGGTCCAAAAAACTTGAGTGCCACAAGAGAGTTTGAATGCAAGCGTATCCTTTTACAGATCCAGAGATATACTCATGCAATTTTTGTTTTTAGGACAGAACGTGCATGATGAAAAAAACATTGTTTTTAAAAAGCGCATTGCAGAATATCAGTACTTTGATGTGGGAAAACTTCAAAAGATTCAAACAAAATATTTGTAGGCAGCTTACAACAAGTTGTTGTGGCCGAGTGGTTAAGGCGATGGACTAGAAATCCATTGGGGTATCCCCGCGCAGGTTCGAATCCTGCCAACAACGAGAATCTTTTTATTATCGGCTACAATTTCAGAAGTTAACCTTTAGTATTTCTTCCATTTCAGTTTTATAAATAGGTGGCTTATTTTTGTGTCACTATTGCCTCTCCACATATTTGTTATCGCTACCTCTTTCATGTCTTTGCTACACCTCATTCCTACTTTAGCACTGGTGTAAACGCTTCAAATTATTATACGGTTGCTCTCTCATTCATACCTGCGCATGCACTTGAAAGTTACTTTACCAATAAAAGACGCAAAGAGAGAAATAGAACAATAGTGCTGGCTGGATTGGCAAACACACTTCATAAAACTGCATTTTCTTTTTTATTCTCCCCCGTGTTACATGCTTAACCTCCCCATGTGTAATTTCTCTTAACCTGCTGTCCCAGGAAGAGAATTTCATCTACAGGCTCTTTCTGTGTTTTTTTCCCTAGTCTGTCTTTCCCATTTCTTAGCTGTGTAACTGTTCCTTTACGCGCTCTATTTAAACGCCATCAATCTCATTTGAGCTCCTTGCTCCCGCTTCTGTTTTCTCCACCTCTCATACTGCCAGTTCTCTCTTTCTCTGTGGTTGGTGGCTACTTTCCTGAGCTTCCAAAGCCACGTGGTTCCTGCCTATTGTTGTCAGACTTGAATTGGAAAAGGAACCATATTAACAAGCCTTTACCACTCACACACGGCGGAAGTTTATACTTTAATTCAGTGAGCTAAGAAAAGCGTGTTGTGGGTCCCCTACGAGCCATGGTGCTTGCTTCATCATGATTTGGCACCAGTCATTAGCCGCAGCTCTGCTAATGAGCCACTGAGGTCAGTTTCAATATTTACTCAAAAACATAACCATGCAGCCCACCCCTCAACTGTGTATTTATCTTGCTTTTCTGCTGTTCGTGTGATTAGCTGGGAGGAGCTCACGGCGACATCCTCCCTATAAAAGTGTAGATGGATCACTCTCTAACTCTTTCTTGCTTCACATACAAATGGCTTGAAAGATGCAGGGAAGATGCAGGTCTAATAGACAGAATAGAAGGTCTGTGCCAGGTGGGTTTCTCTGCATTGGTGTCCCATCACAGGTCCGCAAGTGTAATGTGTGAACTTTGACTCCTGGCATTTCACAAGCAGGCGGCCAGGAAACGGTTTCAGCCTATCAACCACTGAGGAGACGCAGCCTCTGAATGAGGAATGAGGAAGCAATGAATACATCCAGCCTATCACAGGAATAGCCCTGAGTGTTCCGAATTATAAATTCTCCATGTCACTGTATGTCGTTGAGCCCAAGTAGCTCGCCGTGATCGTATAGTGGTTAGTACTCTGCGTTGTGGCCGCAGCAACCTTGGTTTGAATCCGAGTCACGGCATTGTGGTTGGCAATGTCACGGCAGTTGGGTGTTAATTTTACAGAATTAGCCAATGTGCCAGTTGTTTTTGTAAAATGTCTATTAAAAACAGATCCTTTCAAATATTTAAACCATCTAACAACAAATGATTTAAACTCGCATGATTATAAGCTGTAGCTATAATGTATTTACTTACATAAATTATCGTTCTTGAACCTATTGGGGGTGGAGGGGGAGCGGAGCTCACCCCCCAGGTGCAGTTGAGTGACCTGTGTTGTGGCTCTCTAGAGGGAAGGCACAAATTTTGCTGTCACCCAGCCCAATCCAGACGTGTATTGGGGCCAGGTTTCAGGCAAATAGAGCAGTAAGTGCAGAGAAATGTTCACTCTCTAAAAGTGGCATTTCTAAAATAGTAAAGTTAAATCCAACCTCACCAGTAAGTAGGATTTTCAATAAATAAATAAAGCTACTCCTCTCCGATATGGAATTATCAAATAAAAAGTATAGGGGAATACACAGAGCTAACCTATGAGAGGGGTAGACCTCACAGTAGTGAAAAATGAAATAGACTGTTTGGTACTTACAGGACACGCGAACCACCAAAGTACATATCTTATTTTTTACTTACATAGCATCATGCACCTAGGACTACCTAGGGCCTACCTTAGGTGTAAATTATATGTAATAAAAGTGGAGTTTAAGGCTTGGCAAGTAGGCTGGGACTCCCCTGCGAGACCCCTGAGTCTATGCCCAGAACCATAACTCTGCCAGTCGAGTACTTACCTAAAAGCCGATAACTCACTTTTCTTCCATAGGCTAACATTGAGTGGTTTCACTTGGAAATTCTTCTAAGTGGTGTGGAGTTTTGGAACTTTAAAATATTCATCTAAAATCAGCCGAACAACGAATTCTGATTTACTCACCTGTTATCAGGAGAGACCTCAGTGCTGCATCTTGGAGCTCGGTACTGACCCTGAAAAGTAATTTTAACCGTACTTACCAGTAACTCGAATTTCCTTCCATGGGATATCATTGCCTGCTTTTTGCTGAAAATTTTCTAAGTGTCGATTTTTGAAACTTACAAATATTCTTTAAAAATCGTACCAACTGTGAAAACGTAATTGTTTACCTGTTTTAGATAGATGTCCCAGTACTGAGCCTAGGAGCCCAGCACTGGATTACAAAAGTAACGAGAACGTACTTTACCCGTAACTTGAATTTTCTTCCATAGGAAACCATTGACTGTTTTTCTGTGAAATTTCTTCTAAGTGTCGATTTTGCAAACATGTAAATATTCCTTAAAAATCGCCTGTATAACTTAAACGTAGTTTCTCAACTGCTTACAGGTGGTACAGTAGTGCTGGATCTAGGATCCAACACTGACCTAGAAAACGTAACCATAACCCCACTTACCTGCTAAGTGAATTTCCTTCCATAGGATAACATTGTTAATTTGATCAGCAAAAGTTTCTAAGTGTCAACTTTTAAAATAGCAAAATATTGCTTAAATATCACAACAGTAACTAAAACGAATTTACTCACTTGTTTCCAAGAACTGTCCCAGGACTGAATCTAGGATCCAGTCCTGGATTTAGAAAAGTAATCCTGAAAGTAATTAATTGCATATAACTTAAAATTCCCATTGAGCTCCATGTATTATTGTGATTCAAATTGTGTTGCCTATTGCAATAAACTGTAACTATGACCTGCAAAAGTCAATTGCCTATTGCAAAGTATTTAACTAAAGCATCTCATTCTGAGAAAGTATATTTTGATACCTATTGTTGGTTCTAAAATAAAACAACAATATCTTTTGTATTCAAACCAATGGCCTAGAGTTCAGTTCTTGAGTGTGTGAGACCATTTGCTGACTGAGTGTGTACAACAAATGTTTTACACTGTACTCTGATACTGCCTTACTGCTCGGCAAGCTACCACTTTAGAGAGTAAGGTTATATCTAACTTTAGCCTCTGCCAAACCTCTGGGGACTGGGGACTCTGTGCACACTGTACCTATTTGGGAACAGTATATACAGAGCCACTTTCTCACAGTAGTGATAAAGTGATTAGAGTCCTAAGGCCAACATAAAGATACAGCAAAACGTGAGGTGAAAAGCAAAAAGGTTGCTGGTAGGCCACCTTAAGGATGCCAGGTCTAACAAACACTGAACTAAGGATAACATGAGTAAAACATCAGGTTTCTCTACTGCATTTGGTGAGACAAGTGGGCCTTCTTTTATCTTCCATTCAAGCAATCTTTGACAGACCCCTTTATTATAGAGCTTTTCAAGGATTAAAGATAAGGCACTTACAAAGGAGTCCCAAATACTCAGAGATGGTTGACATCTGTAATATGGGTCGTAGACTAAAAGCAGCGCAAAAACAGAGTGCAACAGGGTCCAAAAAACTTGAGTGCCACAAGAGAGTTTGAATGCAAGCGTATCCTTTTACAGATCCAGAGATATACTCATGCAATTTTTGTTTTTAGGACAGAACGTGCATGATGAAAAAAACATTGTTTTTAAAAAGCGCATTGCAGAATATCAGTACTTTGATGTGGGAAAACTTCAAAAGATTCAAACAAAATATTTGTAGGCAGCTTACAACAAGTTGTTGTGGCCGAGTGGTTAAGGCGATGGACTAGAAATCCATTGGGGTATCCCCGCGCAGGTTCGAATCCTGCCAACAACGAGAATCTTTTTATTATCGGCTACAATTTCAGAAGTTAACCTTTAGTATTTCTTCCATTTCAGTTTTATAAATAGGTGGCTTATTTTTGTGTCACTATTGCCTCTCCACATATTTGTTATCGCTACCTCTTTCATGTCTTTGCTACACCTCATTCCTACTTTAGCACTGGTGTAAACGCTTCAAATTATTATACGGTTGCTCTCTCATTCATACCTGCGCATGCACTTGAAAGTTACTTTACCAATAAAAGACGCAAAGAGAGAAATAGAACAATAGTGCTGGCTGGATTGGCAAACACACTTCATAAAACTGCATTTTCTTTTTTATTCTCCCCCGTGTTACATGCTTAACCTCCCCATGTGTAATTTCTCTTAACCTGCTGTCCCAGGAAGAGAATTTCATATACAGGCTCTTTCTGTGTTTTTTTCCCTAGTCTGTCTTTCCCATTTCTTAGCTGTGTAACTGTTCCTTTACGCGCTCTATTTAAACGCCATCAATCTCATTTGAGCTCCTTGCTCCCGCTTCTGTTTTCTCCACCTCTCATACTGCCAGTTCTCTCTTTCTCTGTGGTTGGTGGCTACTTTCCTGAGCTTCCAAAGCCACGTGGTTCCTGCCTCTTGTTGTCAGACTTGAATTGGAAAAGGAACCATATTAACAAGCCTTTACCACTCACACACGGCGGAAGTTTATACTTTAATTCAGTGAGCTAAGAAAAGCGTGTTGTGGGTCCCCTACGAGCCATGGTGCTTGCTTCATCATGATTTGGCACCAGTCATTAGCCGCAGCTCTGCTAATGAGCCACTGAGGTCAGTTTCAATATTTACTCAAAAACATAACCATGCAGCCCACCCCTCAACTGTGTATTTATCTTGCTTTTCTGCTGTTCGTGTGATTAGCTGGGAGGAGCTCACGGCGACATCCTCCCTATAAAAGTGTAGATGGATCACTCTCTAACTCTTTCTTGCTTCACATACAAATGGCTTGAAAGGTGCAGGGAAGATGCAGGTCTAATAGACAGAATAGAAGGTCTGTGCCAGGTGGGTTTCTCTGCATTGGTGTCCCATCACAGGTCCGCAAGTGTAATGTGTGATCTTTGACTCCTGGCATTTCACAAGCAGGCGGCCAGGAAACGGTTTCAGCCTATCAACCACTGAGGAGACGCAGCCTCTGAATGAGGAATGAGGAAGCAATGAATACATCCAGCCTATCACAAGAACAGCCCTGAGTGTTCCGAATTATAAATTCTCCATGTCACTGTATGTCGTTGAGCCCAAGTAGCTTGCCATGATCGTATAGTGGTTAGTACTCTGCGTTGTGGCCGCAGCAACCTCGGTTCGAATCCGAGTCACGGCATTGTGGTTGGCAATGTCACGGCAGTTGGGTGTTAATTTTACAGAATTAGCAAATGTACCAGTGTTTTTTGTAAAATGTCTATTAAAAACAGATCCTTTCAAATATTTAAACCATCTAACAACAAATGATTTAAACTCGCATGATTATAAGCTGTAACTATAATGTATTTACTTACATAAATTATCGTTCTTGAACCTATTGGGGGTGGAGGGGGAGCGGAGCTCACCCCCCAGGTGCAGTTGAGTGACCTGTGTTGTGGCTCTCTAGAGGGAAGGCACAAATTTTGCTGTCACCCAGCCCAATCCAGACGTGTATTGGGGCCAGGTTTCAGGCAAATAGAGCAGTAAGTGCAGAGAAATGTTCACTCTCTAAAAGTGGCATTTCTAAAATAGTAAAGTTAAATCCAACCTCACCAGTAAGTAGGATTTTCAATAAATAAATAAAGCTACTCCTCTCCGATATGGAATTACCAAATAAAAAGTATAGGGGAATACACAGAGCTAACCTATGAGAGGGGTAGACCTCACAGTAGTGAAAAATGAAATAGACTGTTTGGTACTTACAGGACACGCGAACCACCAAAGTACATATCTTATTTTTTACTTACATAGCATCATGCACCTAGGACTACCTAGGGCCTACCTTAGGTGTAAATTATATGTAATAAAAGGGGAGTTTAAGGCTTGGCAAGTAGGCTGGGACTCCCCTGGGAGACCCCTGAGTCTATGCCCAGAACCATAACTCTGCCAGTCGAGTACTTACCTAAAAGCCGATAACTCACTTTTCTTCCATAGGCTAAAATTTCGTTGTTTCACTTGGAAATTCTTCTAAGTGGTGTGGAGTTTTGGAACTTTAAAATATTCATCTAAAATCAGCCGAACAACGAATTCTGATTTACTCACCTGTTATCAGGAGAGACCTCAGTGCTGCATCTTGGAGCTCAGTACTGACCCTGAAAAGTAATTTTAACCGTACTTACCAGTAACTCGAATTTCCTTCCAGGGGATATCATTGCCTGCTTTTTGCTGAAAATTTTCTAAGTGTCGATTTTTGAAACTTACAAATATTCTTTAAAAATCGTACCATCTGTGAAAACTTAATTGTTTACCTGTTTTAGATAGATGTCCCAGTACTGAGCCCAGGAGCCCAGCACTGGATTACAAAAGTAACGAGAACGTACTTTACCCGTAACTTGAATTTTCTTTCATAGGAAACCATTGACTGTTTTTCTGTGAAATTTCTTCTAAGTGTCGATTTTGCAAACATGTAAATATTCCTTAAAAATCGCCTGTATAACTTAAACGCAGTTTCTCACCTGCTTACAGGTGGTACAGTAGTGCTGGATCTAGGATCCAACACTGACCTAGAAAAAGGAACCATAACCCCACTTACCTGCTAAGTGAATTTCCTTCCATAGGATAACATTGGTAATTTGATCAGCAAAAGTTTCTAAGTGTCAACTTGTAAAATAGCAAAATATTGCTTAAAAATCACAACAGTAACTAAAACGAATTTACTCACTTGTTTCCAAGAACTGTCCCAGGACTGAATCTAGGATCCAGTCCTGGATTTAGAAAAGTAATCCTGAAAGTAATTAATTGCATATAACTTAAAATTCCCATTGAGCTCAATGTATTATTGTGATTCAAATTGTGTTGCCTATTGCAATAAACTGTAACTATGACCTGCAAAAGTCAATTGCCTATTGCAAAGTATTTAACTAAAGCATCTCATTCTGAGAAAGTATATTTTGATACCTATTGTTGGTTCTAAAATAAAACAACAATATCTTTTGTATGCAAACCAATGGCCTAGAGTTCAGTTCTTGAGTGTGTGAGACCATTTGCTGACTGAGTGTGTACAACAAATGTTTTACACTGTACTCTGATACTGCCTTACTGCTCGGCAAGCTACCACTTTAGAGAGTAAGGTTATATCTAACTTTAGCCTCTGCCAAACCTCTGGGGACTGGGGACTCTGTGCACACTGTACCTATTTGGGAACAGTATATACAGAGCCACTTTCTCACAGTAGTGATAAAGTGATTAGAGTCCAAAGGCCAACATAAAGATACAGCAAAACGTGAGGTGAAAAGCAAAAAGGTTGCTGGTAGGCCACCTTAAGGATGCCAGGTCTAACAAACACTGAACTAAGGATAACATGAGTAAAACATCAGGTTTCTCTACTGCATTTGGTGAGACAAGTGGGCCTTCTTTTATCTTCCATTCAAGCAATCTTTGACAGACCCCTTTATTATAGAGCTTTTCAAGGATTAAAGATAAGGCACTTACAAAGGAGTCCCAAATACTCAGAGATGGTTGACATCTGTAATATGGGCCGTAGACTAAAAGCAGCGCAAAAACAGAGTGCAACAGGGTCCAAAAAACTTGAGTGCCACAAGAGAGTTTGAATGCAAGCGTATCCTTTTACAGATCCAGAGATATACTCATGCAATTTTTGTTTTTAGGACAGAACGTGCATGATGAAAAAAACATTGTTTTTAAAAAGCGCATTGCAGAATATCAGTACTTTGATGTGGGAAAACTTCAAAAGATTCAAACAAAATATTTGTAGGCAGCTTACAGCAAGTTGTTGTGGCCGAGTGGTTAAGGCGATGGACTAGAAATCCATTGGGGTATCCCCGCGCAGGTTCGAATCCTGCCAACAACGAGAATCTTTTTATTATCGGCTACAATTTCAGAAGTTAACCTTTAGTATTTCTTCCATTTCAGTTTTATAAATAGGTGGCTTATTTTTGTGTCACTATTGCCTCTCCACATATTTGTTATCGCTACCTCTTTCATGTCTTTGCTACACCTCATTCCTACTTTAGCACTGGTGTAAACGCTTCAAATTATTATACGGTTGCTCTCTCATTCATACCTGCGCATGCACTTGAAAGTTACTTTACCAATAAAAGACGCAAAGAGAGAAATAGAACAAAAGTGCTGGCTGGATTGGCAAACACACTTCATAAAACTGCATTTTCTTTTTTATTCTCCCCCGTGTTACATGCTTAACCTCCCCATGTGTAATTTCTCTTAACCTGCTGTCCCAGGAAGAGAATTTCATCTACAGGCTCTTTCTGTGTTTTTTTCCCTAGTCTGTCTTTCCCATTTCTTAGCTGTGTAACTGTTCCTTTACGCGTTCTATTTAAACGCCATCAATCTCATTTGAGCTCCTTGCTCCCGCTTCTCTTTTCTCCACCTCTCATACTGCCAGTTCTCTCTTTCTCTGTGGTTGGTGGCTACTTTCCTGAGCTTCCGAAGCCACGTGGGTCCTGCCTCTTGTTGTCAGACTTGAATTGGAAAAGGAACCATATTAACAAGCCTTTACCACTCACACACGGCGGAAGTTTATACTTTAATTCAGTGAGCTAAGAAAAGCGTGTTGTGGGTCCCCTACGAGCCATGGTGCTTGCTTCATCATGATTTGGCACCAGTCATTAGCCGCAGCTCTGCTAATGAGCCACTGAGGTCAGTTTCAATATTTACTCAAAAACATAACCATGCAGCCCACCCCTCAACTGTGTATTTATCTTGCTTTTCTGCTGTTCGTGTGATTAGCTGGGAGGAGCTCACGGCGACATCCTCCCTATAAAAGTGTAGATGGATCACTCTCTAACTCTTTCTTGCTTCACATACAAATGGCTTGAAAGATGCAGGGAAGATGCAGGTCTAATAGACAGAATAGAAGGTCTGTGCCAGGTGGGTTTCTCTGCATTGGTGTCCCATCACAGGTCCGCAAGTGTAATGTGTGAACTTTGACTCCTGGCATTTCACAAGCAGGCGGCCAGGAAACGGTTTCAGCCTATCAACCACTGAGGAGACGCAGCCTCTGAATGAGGAATGAGGAAGCAATGAATACATCCAGCCTATCACAGGAATAGCCCTGAGTGTTCCGAATTATAAATTCTCCATGTCACTGTATGTCGTTGAGCCCAAGTAGCTCGCCGTGATCGTATAGTGGTTAGTACTCTGCGTTGTGGCCGCAGCAACCTTGGTTTGAATCCGAGTCACGGCATTGTGGTTGGCAATGTCACGGCAGTTGGGTGTTAATTTTACAGAATTAGCCAATGTGCCAGTGGTTTTTGTAAAATGTCTATTAAAAACAGATCCTTTCAAATATTTAAACCATCTAACAACAAATGATTTAAACTCGCATGATTATAAGCTGTAGCTATAATGTATTTACTTACATAAATTATCGTTCTTGAACCTATTGGGGGTGGAGGGGGAGCGGAGCTCACCCCCCAGGTGCAGTTGAGTGACCTGTGTTGTGGCTCTCTAGAGGGAAGGCACAAATTTTGCTGTCACCCAGCCCAATCCAGACGTGTATTGGGGCCAGGTTTCAGGCAAATAGAGCAGTAAGTGCAGAGAAATGTTCACTCTCTAAAAGTGGCATTTCTAAAATAGTAAAGTTAAATCCAACCTCACCAGTAAGTAGGATTTTCAATAAATAAATAAAGCTACTCCTCTCCGATATGGAATTACCAAATAAAAAGTATAGGGGAATACACAGAGCTAACCTATGAGAGGGGTAGACCTCACAGTAGTGAAAAATGAAATAGACTGTTTGGTACTTACAGGACACGCGAACCACCAAAGTACATATCTTATTTTTTACTTACATAGCATCATGCACCTAGGACTACCTAGGGCCTACCTTAGGTGTAAATTATATGTAATAAAAGGGGAGTTTAAGGCTTGGCAAGTAGGCTGGGACTCCCCTGCGAGACCCCTGAGTCTATGCCCAGAACCATAACTCTGCCAGTCGAGTACTTACCTAAAAGCCGATAACTCACTTTTCTTCCATAGGCTAACATTGAGTGGTTTCACTTGGAAATTCTTCTAAGTGGTGTGGAGTTTTGGAACTTTAAAATATTCATCTAAAATCAGCCGAACAACGAATTCTGATTTACTCACCTGTTATCAGGAGAGACCTCAGTGCTGCATCTTGGAGCTCGGTACTGACCCTGAAAAGTAATTTTAACCGTACTTACCAGTAACTCGAATTTCCTTCCATGGGATATCATTGCCTGCTTTTTGCTGAAAATTTTCTAAGTGTCGATTTTTGAAACTTACAAATATTCTTTAAAAATCGTACCAACTGTGAAAACGTAATTGTTTACCTGTTTTAGATAGATGTCCCAGTACTGAGCCTAGGAGCCCAGCACTGGATTACAAAAGTAACGAGAACGTACTTTACCCGTAACTTGAATTTTCTTCCATAGGAAACCATTGACTGTTTTTCTGTGAAATTTCTTCTAAGTGTCGATTTTGCAAACATGTAAATATTCCTTAAAAATCCCCTGTATAACTTAAACGCAGTTTCTCAACTGCTTACAGGTGGTACAGTAGTGCTGGATCTAGGATCCAACACTGACCTAGAAAACGTAACCATAACCCCACTTACCTGCTAAGTGAATTTCCTTCCATAGGATAACATTGGTAATTTGATCAGCAAAAGTTTCAAAGTGTCAACTTTTAAAATAGCAAAATATTGCTTAAAAATCACAACAGTAACTAAAACGAATTTACTCACTTGTTTCCAAGAACTGTCCCAGGACTGAATCTAGGATCCAGTCCTGGATTTAGAAAAGTAATCCTGAAAGTAATTAATTGCATATAACTTAAAATTCCCATTGAGCTCCATGTATTATTGTGATTCAAATTGTGTTGCCTATTGCAATAAACTGTAACTATGACCTGCAAAAGTCAATTGCCTATTGCAAATTATTTAACTAAAGCATCTCATTCTGAGAAAGTATATTTTGATACCTATTGTTGGTTCTAAAATAAAACAACAATATCTTTTGTATTCAAACCAATGGCCTAGAGTTCAGTTCTTGAGTGTGTGAGACCATTTGCTGACTGAGTGTGTACAACAAATGTTTTACACTGTACTCTGATACTGCCTTACTGCTCGGCAAGCTACCACTTTAGAGAGTAAGGTTATATCTAACTTTAGCCTCTGCCAAACCTCTGGGGACTGGGGACTCTGTGCACACTGTACCTATTTGGGAACAGTATATACAGAGCCACTTTCTCACAGTAGTGATAAAGTGATTAGAGTCCTAAGGCCAACATAAAGATACAGCAAAACGTGAGGTGAAAAGCAAAAAGGTTGCTGGTAGGCCACCTTAAGGATGCCAGGTCTAACAAACACTGAACTAAGGATAACATGAGTAAAACATCAGGTTTCTCTACTGCATTTGGTGAGACAAGTGGGCCTTCTTTTATCTTCCATTCAAGCAATCTTTGACAGACCCCTTTATTATAGAGCTTTTCAAGGATTAAAGATAAGGCACTTACAAAGGAGTCCCAAATAATCAGAGATGGTTGACTTCTGTAATATGGGTCGTAGACTAAAAGCAGCACAAAAACAGAGTGCAACAGGGTCCAAAAAACTTGAGTGCCACAAGAGAGTTTGAATGCAAGCGTATCCTTTTACAGATCCAGAGATATACTCATGCAATTTTTATTTTTAGGACAGAACGTGCATGATGAAAAAAACATTGTTTTTAAAAAGCGCATTGCAGAATATCAGTACTTTGATGTGGGAAAACTTCAAAACTTTCAAACAAAATATTTGTAGGCAGCTTACAGCAAGTTGTTTTGGCCGAGTGGTTAAGGCGATGGACTAGAAATCCATTGGGGTATCCCCGCGCAGGTTCGAATCCTGCCAACAACGAGAATCTTTTTATTATCGGCTACAATTTCAGAAGTTAACCTTTAGTATTTCTTCCATTTCAGTTTTATAAATAGGTGGCTTATTTTTGTGTCACTATTGCCTCTCCACATATTTGTTATCGCTACCTCTTTCATGTCTTTGCTACACCTCATTCCTACTTTAGCACTGGTGTAAACGCTTCAAATTATTATACCGTTGCTCTCTCATTCATACCTGCGCATGCACTTGAAAGTTACTTTACCAATAAAAGACGCAAAGAGAGAAATAGAACAAAAGTGCTGGCTGGATTGGCAAACACACTTCATAAAACTGCATTTTCTTTTTTATTCTCCCCCGTGTTACATGCTTAACCTCCCCATGTGTAATTTCTCTTAACCTGCTGTCCCAGGAAGAGAATTTCATGTACAGGCTCTTTCTGTGTTTTTTTCCCTAGTCTGTCTTTCCCATTTCTTAGCTGTGTAACTGTTCCTTTACGCACTCTATTTAAACGCCATCAATCTCATTTGAGCTCCTTGCTCCCGCTTCTGTTTTCTCCACCTCTCATACTGCCAGTTCTCTCTTTCTCTGTGGTTGGTGGCTACTTTCCTGAGCTTCCGAAGCCACGTGGTTCCTGCCTCTTGTTGTCAGACTTGAATTGGAAAAGGAACCATATTAACAAGCCTTTACCACTCACACACGGCGGAAGTTTATACTTTAATTCAGTGAGCTAAGAAAAGCGTGTTGTGGGTCCCCTACGAGCCATTGTGCTTGCTTCATCATCATTTGGCACCAGTCATTAGCCGCAGCTCTGCTAATGAGCCACTGAGGTCAGTTTCAATATTTACTCAAAAACATAACCATGCAGCCCACCCCTCAACTGTGTATTTATCTTGCTTTTCTGCTGTTCGTGTGATTAGCTGGGAGGAGCTCACGGCGACATCCTCCCTATAAAAGTGTAGATGGATCACTCTCTAACTCTTTCTTGCTTCACATACAAATGGCTTGAAAGGTGCAGGGAAGATGCAGGTCTAATAGACAGAATAGAAGGCCTGTGCCAGGTGGGTTTCTCTGCATTGGTGTCCCATCACAGGTCCGCAAGTGTAATGTGTGATCTTTGACTCCTGGCATTTCACAAGCAGGCGTCCAGGAAAAGGTTTCAGCCTATCAACCACTGAGGAGACGCAGCCTCTGAATGAGGAATGAGGAAGCAATGAATACATCCAGCCTATCACAGGAACAGCCCTGAGTGTTCCGAATTATAAATTCTCCATGTCATTGTATGTCGTTGAGCCCAAGTAGCTTGCCGTGATCGTATAGTGGTTAGTACTCTGCGTTGTGGCCGCAGCAACCTCGGTTCGAATCCGAGTCACGGCATTGTGGTTGGCAATGTCACGGCAGTTGGGTGTTAATTTTACAGAATTAGCAAATGTACCAGTGGTTTTTGTAAAATGTCTATTAAAAACAGATCCATTCAAATATTTAAACCATCTAACAACAAATGATTTAAACTCGCATGATTTTAAGCTGTAGCTATAATGTATTTACTTACATAAATTATCGTTCTTGAACCTATTGGGGGTGGAGGGGGAGCGGAGCTCACCCCCCAGGTGCAGTTGAGTGACCTGTGTTGTGGCTCTCTAGAGGGAAGGCACAAATTTTGCTGTCACCCAGCCCAATCCAGACGTGTATTGGGGCCAGGTTTCAGGCAAATAGAGCAGTAAGTGCAGAGACATGTTCACTCTCTAAAAGTGGCATTTCTAAAATAGTAAAGTTAAATCCAACCTCACCAGTAAGTAGGATTTTCAATAAATAAATAAAGCTACTCCTCTCCGATATGGAATTACCAAATAAAAAGTATAGGGGAATACACAGAGCTAACCTATGAGAGGGGTAGACCTCACAGTAGTGAAAAATGAAATAGACTGTTTGGTACTTACAGGACACGCGAACCACCAAAGTACATATCTTATTTTTTACTTACATAGCATCATGCACCTAGGACTACCTAGGGCCTACCTTAGGTGTAAATTAAATGTAATAAAAGGGGAGTTTAAGGCTTGGCAAGTAGGCTGGGACTCCCCTGGGAGACCCCTGAGTCTATGCCCAGAACCATAACTCTGCCAGTTGAGTACTTACCTAAAAGCCGATAACTCACTTTTCTTCCATAGGCTAACATTGAGTGGTTTCACTTGGAAATTCTTCTAAGTGGTGTGGAGTTTTGGAACTTTAAAATATTCATCTAAAATCAGCCGAACAACGAATTCTGATTTACTCACCTGTTATCAGGCGAGACCTCAGTGCTGCATCTTGGAGCTCAGTACTGACCCTGAAAAGTAATTTTAACCGTACTTACCAGTAACTCGAATTTCCTTCCATGGGATATCATTGCCTGCTTTTTGCTGAAAATTTTCTAAGTGTCGATTTTTGAAACTTACAAATATTCTTTAAAAATCGTACCAACTGTGAAAACGTAATTGTTTACCTGTTTTAGATAGATGTCCCAGTACTGAGCCTAGGAGCCCAGCACTGGATTACAAAAGTAACGAGAACGTACTTTACCCGTAACTTGAATTTTCTTCCATAGGAAACCATTGACTGTTTTTCTGTGAAATTTCTTCTAAGTGTCGATTTTGCAAACATGTAAATATTCCTTAAAAATCGCCTGTATAACTTAAACGCAGTTTCTCAACTGCTTACAGGTGGTACAGTAGTGCTGGATGTAGGATCCAACACTGACCTAGAAAAAGTAACCATAACCCCACTTACCTGCTAAGTGAATTTCCTTCCATAGGATAACATTGGTAATTTGATCAGCAAAAGTTTCTAAGTGTCAACTTTTAAAATAGCAAAATATTGCTTAAAAATCACAACAGTAACTAAAACGAATTTACTCACTTGTTTCCAAGAACTGTCCCAGGACTGAATCTAGGATCCAGTCCTGGATTTAGAAAAGTAATCCTGAAAGTAATTAATTGCATATAACTTAAAATTCCCATTGAGCGCAATGTATTATTGTGATTCAAATTGTGTTGCCTATTGCAATAAACTGTAACTATGACCTGCAAAAGTCAATTGCCTATTGCAAAGTATTTAACTAAAGCATCTCATTCTGAGAAAGTATATTTTGATACCTATTGTTGGTTCTAAAATAAAACAACAATATCTTTTGTATGCAAACCAATGGCCTAGAGTTCAGTTCTTGAGTGTGTGAGACCATTTGCTGACTGAGTGTGTACAACAAATGTTTTACACTGTACTCTGATACTGCCTTACTGCTCGGCAAGCTACCACTTTAGAGAGTAAGGTTATATCTAACTTTAGCCTCTGCCAAACCTCTGGGGACTGGGGACTCTGTGCACACTGTACCTATTTGGGAACAGTATATACAGAGCCACTTTCTCACAGTAGTGATAAAGTGATTAGAGTCCTAAGGCCAACATAAAGATACAGCAAAACGTGAGGTGAAAAGCAAAAAGGTTGCTGGTAGGCCACCTTAAGGATGCCAGGTCTACCAAAAACTGAACTAAGGATAACATGAGTAAAACATCAGGTTTCTCTACTGCATTTGGTGAGACAAGTGGGCCTTCTTTTATCTTCCATTCAAGCAATCTTTGACAGACCCCTTTATTATAGAGCTTTTCAAGGATTAAAGATAAGGCACTTACAAAGGAGTCCCAAATACTCAGAGATGGTTGACATCTGTAATATGGGTCGTAGACTAAAAGCAGCGCAAAAACAGAGTGCAACAGGGTCCAAAAAACTTGAGTGCCACAAGAGAGTTTGAATGCAAGCGTATCCTTTGACAGATCCAGAGATATACTCATGCAATTTTTGTTTTTAGGACAGAACGTGCATGATGAAAAAAACATTGTTTTTAAAAAGCGCATTGCAGAATATCAGTACTTTGATGTGGGAAAACTTCAAAAGATTCAAACAAAATATTTGTAGGCAGCTTACAGCAAGTTGTTGTGGCCGAGTGGTTAAGGCGATGGACTAGAAATCCATTGGGGTATCCCCGCGCAGGTTCGAATCCTGCCAACAACGAGAATCTTTTTATTATCGGCTACAATTTCAGAAGTTAACCTTTAGTATTTCTTCCATTTCAGTTTTATAAATAGGTGGCTTATTTTTGTGTCACTATTGCCTCTCCACATATTTGTTATCGCTACCTCTTTCATGTCTTTGCTACACCTCATTCCTACTTTAGCACTGGTGTAAACGCTTCAAATTATTATACGGTTGCTCTCTCATTCATACCTGCGCATGCACTTGAAAGTTACTTTACCAATAAAAGACGCAAAGAGAGAAATAGAACAAAAGTGCTGGCTGGATTGGCAAACACACTTCATAAAACTGCATTTTCTTTTTTATTCTCCCCCGTGTTACATGCTTAACCTCCCCATGTGTAATTTCTCTTAACCTGCTGTCCCAGGAAGAGAATTTCATCTACAGGCTCTTTCTGTGTTTTTTTCCCTAGTCTGTCTTTCCCATTTCTTAGCTGTGTAACTGTTCCTTTACGCGCTCTATTTAAACGCCATCAATCTCATTTGAGCTCCTTGCTCCCGCTTCTGTTTTCTCCACCTCTCATACTGCCAGTTCTCTCTTTCTCTGTGGTTGGTGGCTACTTTCCTGAGCTTCCGAAGCCACGTGGTTCCTGCCTCTTGTTGTCAGACTTGAATTGGAAAAGGAACCATATTAACAAGCCTTTACCACTCACACACGGCGGAAGTTTATACTTTAATTCAGTGAGCTAAGAAAAGCGTGTTGTGGGTCCCCTACGAGCCATGGTGCTTGCTTCATCATGATTTGGCACCAGTCATTAGCCGCAGCTCTGCTAATGAGCCACTGAGGTCAGTTTCAATATTTACTCAAAAACATAACCATGCAGCCCACCCCTCAACTGTGTATTTATCTTGCTTTTCTGCTGTTCGTGTGATTAGCTGGGAGGAGCTCACGGCGACATCCTCCCTATAAAAGTGTAGATGGATCACTCTCTAACTCTTTCTTGCTTCACATACAAATGGCTTGAAAGGTGCAGGGAAGATGCAGGTCTAATAGACAGAATAGAAGGTCTGTGCCAGGTGGGTTTCTCTGCATTGGTGTCCCATCACAGGTCCGCAAGTGTAATGTGTGATCTTTGACTCCTGGCATTTCACAAGCAGGCGGCCAGGAAACGGTTTCAGCCTATCAACCACTGAGGAGACGCAGCCTCTGAATGAGGAATGAGGAAGCAATGAATACATCCAGCCTATCACAGGAACAGCCCTGAGTGTTCCGAATTATAAATTCTCCATGTCACTGTATGTTGTTGAGCCCAAGTAGCTCGCCATGATCGTATAGTGGTTAGTACTCTGCGTTGTGGCCGCAGCAACCTCGGTTCGAATCCGAGTCACGGCATTGTGGTTGGCAATGTCACGGCAGTTGGGTGTTAATTTTACAGAATTAGCAAATGTACCAGTGGTTTTTGTAAAATGTCTATTAAAAACAGATCCTTTCAAATATTTAAACCATCTAACAACAAATGATTTAAACTCGCATGATTATAAGCTGTAACTATAATGTATTTACTTACATAAATTATCGTTCTTGAACCTATTGGGGGTGGAGGGGGAGCGGAGCTCACCCCCCAGGTGCAGTTGAGTGACCTGTGTTGTGGCTCTCTAGAGGGAAGGCACAAATTTTGCTGTCACCCAGCCCAATCCAGACGTGTATTGGGGCCAGGTTTCAGGCAAATAGAGCAGTAAGTGCAGAGAAATGTTCACTCTCTAAAAGTGGCATTTCTAAAATAGTAAAGTTAAATCCAACCTCACCAGTAAGTAGGATTTTCAATAAATAAATAAAGCTACTCCTCTCCGATATGGAATTACCAAATTAAAAGTATAGGGGAATACACAGAGCTAACCTATGAGAGGGGTAGACCTCACAGTAGTGAAAAATGAAATGAACTGTTTGGTACTTACAGGACACGCGAACCACCAAAGTACATATCTTATTTTTTACTTACATAGCATCATGCACCTAGGACTACCTAGGGCCTACCTTAGGTGTAAATTATATGTAATAAAAGGGGAGTTTAAGGCTTGGCAAGTAGGCTGGGACTCCCCTGGGAGACCCCTGAGTCTATGCCCAGAACCATAACTCTGCCAGTCGAGTACTTACCTAAAAGCCGATAACTCACTTTTCTTCCATAGGCTAACATTGAGTGGTTTCACTTGGAAATTCTTCTCAGTGGTGTGGAGTTTTGGAACTTTAAAATATTAATCTAAAATCAGCCGAACAACGAATTCTGATTTACTCACCTGTTATCAGGAGAGACCTCAGTGCTGCATCTTGGAGCTCGGTACTGACCCTGAAAAGTAATTTTAACCGTACTTACCAGTAACTCGAATTTCCTTCCATGGGATATCATTGCCTGCTTTTTGCTGAAAATTTTCTAAGTGTCGATTTTTGAAACTTACAAATATTCTTTAAAAATCGTACCAACTGTGAAAACGTAATTGTTTACCTGTTTTAGATAGATGTCCCAGTACTGAGCCTAGGAGCCCAGCACTGGATTACAAAAGTAACGAGAACGTACTTTACCCGTAACTTGAATTTTCTTCCATAGGAAACCATTGACTGTTTTTCTGTGAAATTTCTTCTAAGTGTCGATTTTGCAAACATGTAAATATTCCTTAAAAATCGCCTGTATAACTTAAACGCAGTGTCTCAACTGCTTACAGGTGATACAGTAGTGCTGGATCTAGGATCCAACACTGACCTAGAAAACGTAACCATAACCCCACTTACCTGCTAAGTGAATTTCCTTCCATAGGATAACATTGGTAATTTGATCAGCAAAAGTTTCTAAGTGTCAACTTTTAAAATAGCAAAATATTGCTTAAAAATCACAACAGTAACTAAAACGAATTTACTCACTTGTTTCCAAGAACTGTCCCAGGACTGAATCTAGGATCCAGTCCTGGATTTAGAAAAGTAATCCTGAAAGTAATTAATTGCATATAACTTAAAATTCCCATTGAGCTCAATGTATTATTGTGATTCAAATTGTGTTGCCTATTGCAATAAACTGTAACTATGACCTGCAAAAGTCAATTGCCTATTGCAAAGTATTTAACTAAAGCATCTCATTCTGAGAAAGTATATTTTGATACCTATTGTTGGTTCTCAAAATAAAACAACAATATCTTTTGTATTCAAACCAATGGCCTAGAGTTCAGTTCTTGAGTGTGTGAGACCATTTGCTGACTGAGTGTGTACAACAAATGTTTTACACTGTACTCTGATACTGCCTTACTGCTCGGCAAGCTACCACTTTAGAGAGTAAGGTTATATCTAACTTTAGCCTCTGCCAAACCTCTGGGGACTGGGGACTCTGTGCACACTGTACCTATTTGGGAACAGTATATACAGAGCCACTTTCTCACAGTAGTGATAAAGTGATTAGAGTCCAAAGGCCAACGTAAAGATACAGCAAAACGTGAGGTGAAAAGCAAAAAGGTTGCTGGTATGCCACCTTAAGGATGCCAGGTCTAACAAAAACTGAACTAAGGATAACATGAGTAAAACATCAGGTTTCTCTACTGCATTTGGTGAGACAAGTGGGCCTTCTTTTATCTTCCTTTCAAGCAATCTTTGACAGACCCCTTTATTATAGAGCTTTTCAAGGATTAAAGATAAGGCACTTACAAAGGAGTCCCAAATAATCAGAGATGGTTGACTTCTGTAATATGGGTCGTAGACTAAAAGCAGCACAAAAACAGAGTGCAACAGGGTCCAAAAAACTTGAGTGCCACAAGAGAGTTTGAATGCAAGCGTATCCTTTTACAGATCCAGAGATATACTCATGCAATTTTTATTTTTAGGACAGAACGTGCATGATGAAAAAAACATTGTTTTTAAAAAGCGCATTGCAGAATATCAGTACTTTGATGTGGGAAAACTTCAAAACTTTCAAACAAAATATTTGTAGGCAGCTTACAGCAAGTTGTTGTGGCCGAGTGGTTAAGGCGATGGACTAGAAATCCATTGGGGTATCCCCGCGCAGGTTCGAATCCTGCCAACAACGAGAATCTTTTTATTATCGGCTACAATTTCAGAAGTTAACCTTTAGTATTTCTTCCATTTCAGTTTTATAAATAGGTGGCTTATTTTTGTGTCACTATTGCCTCTCCACACATTTGTTATCGCTACCTCTTTCATGTCTTTGCTACACCTCATTCCTACTTTAGCACTGGTGTAAACGCTTCAAATTATTATACGGTTGCTCTCTCATTCATACCTGTGCATGCACTTGAAAGTTACTTTACCAATAAAAGACGCAAAGAGAGAAATAGAACAAAAGTGCTGGCTGGATTGGCAAACACACTTCATAAAACTGCATTTTCTTTTTTATTCTCCCCCGTGTTACATGCTTAACCTCCCCATGTGTAATTTCTCTTAACCTGCTGTCCCAGGAAGAGAATTTCATGTACAGGCTCTTTCTGTGTTTTTTTCCCTAGTCTGTCTTTCCCATTTCTTAGCTGTGTAACTGTTCCTTTACGCGCTCTATTTAAACGCCATCAATCTCATTTGAGCTCCTTGCTCCCGCTTCTGTTTTCTCCACCTCTCATACTGCCAGTTCTCTCTTTCTCTGTGGTTGGTGGCTACTTTCCTGAGCTTCCGAAGCCACGTGGTTCCTGCCTCTTGTTGTCAGACTTGAATTGGAAAAGGAACCATATTAACAAGCCTTTACCACTCACACACGGCGGAAGTTTATACTTTAATTCAGTGAGCTAAGAAAAGCGTGTTGTGGGTCCCCTACGAGCCATTGTGCTTGCTTCATCATCATTTGGCACCAGTCATTAGCCGCAGCTCTGCTAATGAGCCACTGAGGTCAGTTTCAATATTTACTCAAAAACATAACCATGCAGCTCACCCCTCAACTGTGTATTTATCTTGCTTTTCTGCTGTTCGTGTGATTAGCTGGGAGGAGCTCACGGCGACATCCTCCCTATAAAAGTGTAGATGGATCACTCTCTAACTCTTTCTTGCTTCACATACAAATGGCTTGAAAGGTGCAGGGAAGATGCAGGTCTAATAGACAGAATAGAAGGCCTGTGCCAGGTGGGTTTCTCTGCATTGGTGTCCCATCACAGGTCTGCAAGTGTAATGTGTGATCTTTGACTCCTGGCATTTCACAAGCAGGCGGCCAGGAAACGGTTTCAGCCTATCAACCACCGAGGAGACGCAGCCTCTGAATGAGGAATGAGGAAGCAATGAATACATCCAGCCTATCACAGGAACAGCCCTGAGTGTTCCGAATTATAAATTCTCCATGTCATTGTATGTCGTTGAGCCCAAGTAGCTCGCCGTGATCGTATAGTGGTTAGTACTCTGCGTTGTGGCCGGAGCAACCTCGGTTCGAATCCGAGTCACGGCATTGTGGTTGGCAATGTCACGGCAGTTGGGTGTTAATTTTACAGAATTAGCAAATGTACCAGTGGTTTTTGTAAAATGTCTATTAAAAACAGATCCTTTCAAATATTTAAACCATCTAACAACAAATGATTTAAACTCGCATGATTATAAGCTGTAGCTATAATGTATTTACTTACATAAAGTATCGTTCTTGAACCTATTGGGGGTGGAGGGGGAGCGGAGCTCACCCCCCAGGTGCAGTTGAGTGACCTGTGTTGTGGCTCTCTAGAGGGAAGGCACAAATTTTGCTGTCACCCAGCCCAATCCAGACGTGTATTGGGGCCAGGTTTCAGGCAAATAGAGCAGTAAGTGCAGAGACATGTTCACTCTCTAAAAGTGGCATTTCTAAAATAGTAAAGTTAAATCCAACCTCACCAGTAAGTAGGATTTTCAATAAATAAATAAAGCTACTCCTCTCCGATATGGAATTACCAAATAAAAAGTATAGGGGAATACACAGAGCTAACCTATGAGAGGGGTAGACCTCACAGTAGTGAAAAATGAAATAGACTGTTTGGTACTTACAGGACACGCGAACCACCAAAGTACATATCTTATTTTTTACTTACATAGCATCATGCACCTAGGACTACCTAGGGCCTACCTTAGGTGTAAATTATATGTAATAAAAGGGGAGTTTAAGGCTTGGCAAGTAGGCTGGGACTCCCCTGGGAGACCCCTGAGTCTATGCCCAGAACCATAACTCTGCCAGTCGAGTACTTACCTAAAAGCCGATAACTCACTTTTCTTCCATAGGCTAACATTGAGTGGTTTCACTTGGAAATTCTTCTAAGTGGTGTGGAGTTTTGGAACTTTAAAATATTCATCTAAAATCAGCCGAACAACGAATTCTGATTTACTCACCTGTTATCAGGAGAGACCTCAGTGCTGCATCTTGGAGCTCAGTACTGACCCTGAAAAGTAATTTTAACCGTACTTACCAGTAACTCGAATTTCCTTCCATGGGATATCATTGCCTGCTTTTTGCTGAAAATTTTCTAAGTGTCGATTTTTGAAACTTACAAATATTCTTTAAAAATCGTACCAACTGTGAAAACGTAATTGTTTACCTGTTTTAGATAGATGTCCCAGTACTGAGCCTAGGAGCCCAGCACTGGATTACAAAAGTAACGAGAATGTACTTTACCCGTAACTTGAATTTTCTTCCATAGGAAACCATTGACTGTTTTTCTGTGAAATTTCTTCTAAGTGTCGATTTTGCAAACATGTAAATATTCCTTAAAAATCGCCTGTATAACTTAAACGCAGTTTCTCAACTGCTTACAGGTGGTACAGTAGTGCTGGATCTAGGATCCAACACTGACCTAGAAAACGTAACCATAACCCCACTTACCTGCTAAGTGAATTTCCTTCCATAGGATAACATTGGTAATTTGATCAGCAAAAGTTTCTAAGTGTCAACTTTTAAAATAGCAAAATATTGCTTAAAAATCACAACAGTAACTAAAACGAATTTACTCACTTGTTTCCAAGAATTGTCCCAGGACTGAATCTAGGATCCAGTCCTGGATTTAGAAAAGTAATCCTGAAAGTAATTAATTGCATATAACTTAAAATTCCCATTGAGCTCAATGTATTATTGTGATTCAAATTGTGTTGCCTATTGCAATAAACTGTAACTATGACCTGCAAAAGTCAATTGCCTATTGCAAAGTATTTAACTAAAGCATCTCATTCTGAGAAAGTATATTTTGATACCTATTGTTGGTTCTAAAATAAAACAACAATATCTTTTGTATGCAAACCAATGGCCTAGAGTTCAGTTCTTGAGTGTGTGAGACCATTTGCTGACTGAGTGTGTACAACAAATGTTTTACACTGTACTCTGATACTGCCTTACTGCTCGGCAAGCTACCACTTTAGAGAGTAAGGTTATATCTAACTTTAGCCTCTGCCAAACCTCTGGGGACTGGGGACTCTGTGCACACTGTACCTATTTGGGAACAGTATATACAGAGCCACTTTCTCACAGTAGTGATAAAGTGATTAGAGTCCTAAGGCCAACATAAAGATACAGCAAAACGTGAGGTGAAAATCAAAAAGATTGCTGGTAGGCCACCTTAAGGATGCCAGGTCTACCAAAAACTGAACTAAGGATAACATGAGTAAAACATCAGGTTTCTCTACTGCATTTGGTGAGACAAGTGGGCCTTCTTTTATCTTCCATTCAAGCAATCTTTGACAGACCCCTTTATTATAGAGCTTTTCAAGGATTAAAGATAAGGCACTTACAAAGGAGTCCCAAATACTCAGAGATGGTTGACTTCTGTAATATGGGTCGTAGACTAAAAGCAGCGCAAAAACAGAGTGCAACAGGGTCCAAAAAACTTGAGTGCCACAAGGGAGTTTGAATGCAAGAGTATCCTTTTACAGATCCAGAGATATACTCATGCAATTTTTATTTTTAGGACAGAACGTGCATGATGAAAAAAACATTGTTTTTAAAAAGCGCATTGCAGAATATCAGTACTTTGATGTGGGAAAACTTCAAAACTTTCAAACAAAATATTTGTAGGCAGCTTACAGCAAGTTGTTTTGGCCGAGTGGTTAAGGCGATGGACTAGAAATCCATTGGGGTATCCCCGCGCAGGTTCGAATCCTGCCAACAACGAGAATCTTTTTATTATCGGCTACAATTTCAGAAGTTAACCTTTAGTATTTCTTCCATTTCAGTTTTATAAATAGGTGGCTTATTTTTGTGTCACTATTGCCTCTCCACATATTTGTTATCGCTACCTCTTTCATGTCTTTGCTACACCTCATTCCTACTTTAGCACTGGTGTAAACGCTTCAAATTATTATACCGTTGCTCTCTCATTCATACCTGCGCATGCACTTGAAAGTTACTTTACCAATAAAAGACGCAAAGAGAGAAATAGAACAAAAGTGCTGGCTGGATTGGCAAACACACTTCATAAAACTGCATTTTCTTTTTTATTCTCCCCCGTGTTACATGCTTAACCTCCCCATGTGTAATTTCTCTTAACCTGCTGTCCCAGGAAGAGAATTTCATGTACAGGCTCTTTCTGTGTTTTTTTCCCTAGTCTGTCTTTCCCATTTCTTAGCTGTGTAACTGTTCCTTTACGCGCTCTATTTAAACGCCATCAATCTCATTTGAGCTCCTTGCTCCCGCTTCTGTTTTCTCCACCTCTCATACTGCCAGTTCTCTCTTTCTCTGTGGTTGGTGGCTACTTTCCTGAGCTTCCGAAGCCACGTGGTTCCTGCCTCTTGTTGTCAGACTTGAATTGGAAAAGGAACCATATTAACAAGCCTTTACCACTCACACACGGCGGAAGTTTATACTTTAATTCAGTGAGCTAAGAAAAGCGTGTTGTGGGTCCCCTACGAGCCATTGTGCTTGCTTCATCATCATTTGGCACCAGTCATTAGCCGCAGCTCTGCTAATGAGCCACTGAGGTCAGTTTCAATATTTACTCAAAAACATAACCATGCAGCCCACCCCTCAACTGTGTATTTATCTTGCTTTTCTGCTGTTCGTGTGATTAGCTGGGAGGAGCTCACGGCGACATCCTCCCTATAAAAGTGTAGATGGATCACTCTCTAACTCTTTCTTGCTTCACATACAAATGGCTTGAAAGGTGCAGGGAAGATGCAGGTCTAATAGACAGAATAGAAGGCCTGTGCCAGGTGGGTTTCTCTGCATTGGTGTCCCATCACAGGTCCGCAAGTGTAATGTGTGATCTTTGACTCCTGGCATTTCACAAGCAGGCGTCCAGGAAACGGTGTCAGCCTATCAACCACTGAGGAGACGCAGCCTCTGAATGAGGAATGAGTAAGCAATGAATACATCCAGCCTATCACAGGAACAGCCCTGAGTGTTCCAAATTATAAATTCTCCATGTCATTGTATGTCGTTGAGCCCAAGTAGCTTCCCGTGATCGTATAGTGGTTAGTACTCTGCGTTGTGGCCGCAGCAACCTCGGTTCGAATCCGAGTCACGGCATTGTGGTTGGCAATGTCACGGCAGTTGGGTGTTAATTTTACAGAATTAGCAAATGTACCAGTGGTTTTTGTAAAATGTCTATTAAAAACAGATCCTTTCAAATATTTAAACCATCTAACAACAAATGATTTAAACTCGCATGATTTTAAGCTGTAGCTATAATGTATTTACTTACATAAATTATCGTTCTTGAACCTATTGGGGGTGGAGGGGGAGCGGAGCTCACCCCCCAGGTGCAGTTGAGTGACCTGTGTTGTGGCTCTCTAGAGGGAAGGCACAAATTTTGCTGTCACCCAGCCCAATCCAGACGTGTATTGGGGCCAGGTTTCAGGCAAATAGAGCAGTAAGTGCAGAGACATGTTCACTCTCTAAAAGTGGCATTTCTAAAATAGTAAAGTTAAATCCAACCTCACCAGTAAGTAGGATTTTCAATAAATAAATAAAGCTACTCCTCTCCGATATGCAATTACCAAATAAAAAGTATAGGGGAATACACAGAGCTAACCTATGAGAGGGGTAGACCTCACAGTAGTGAAAAATGAAATAGACTGTTTGGTACTTACAGGACACGCGAACCACCAAAGTACATATCTTATTTTTTACTTACATAGCATCATGCACCTAGGACTACCTAGGGCCTACCTTAGGTGTAAATTATATGTAATAAAAGGGGAGTTTAAGGCTTGGCAAGTAGGCTGGGACTCCCCTGGGAGACCCCTGAGTCTATGCCCAGAACCATAACTCTGCCAGTTGAGTACTTACCTAAAAGCCGATAACTCACTTTTCTTCCATAGGCTAACATTGAGTGGTTTCACTTGGAAATTCTTCTAAGTGGTGTGGAGTTTTGGAACTTTAAAATATTCATCTAAAATCAGCCGAACAACGAATTCTGATTTACTCACCTGTTATCAGGCGAGACCTCAGTGCTGCATCTTGGAGCTCAGTACTGACCCTGAAAAGTAATTTTAACCGTACTTACCAGTAACTCGAATTTCCTTCCATGGGATATCATTGCCTGCTTTTTGCTGAAAATTTTCTAAGTGTCGATTTTTGAAACTTACAAATATTCTTTAAAAATCGTACCAACTGTGAAAACGTAATTGTTTACCTGTTTTAGATAGATGTCCCAGTACTGAGCCTAGGAGCCCAGCACTGGATTACAAAAGTAACGAGAACGTACTTTACCCGTAACTTGAATTTTCTTCCATAGGAAACCATTGACTGTTTTTCTGTGAAATTTCTTCTAAGTGTCGATTTTGCAAACATGTAAATATTCCTTAAAAATCGCCTGTATAACTTAAACGCAGTTTCTCAACTGCTTACAGGTGGTACAGTAGTGCTGGATGTAGGATCCAACACTGACCTAGAAAAAGTAACCATAACCCCACTTACCTGCTAAGTGAATTTCCTTCCATAGGATAACATTGGTAATTTGATCAGCAAAAGTTTCTAAGTGTCAACTTTTAAAATAGCAAAATATTGCTTAAAAATCACAACAGTAACTTAAACGAATTTACTCACTTGTTTCCAAGAACTGTCCCAGGACTGAATCTAGGATCCAGTCCTGGATTTAGAAAAGTAATCCTGAAAGTAATTAATTGCATATAACTTAAAATTCCCATTGAGCGCAATGTATTATTGTGATTCAAATTGTGTTGCCTATTGCAATAAACTGTAACTATGACCTGCAAAAGTCAATTGCCTATTGCAAAGTATTTAACTAAAGCATCTCATTCTGAGAAAGTATATTTTGATACCTATTGTTGGTTCTAAAATAAAACAACAATATCTTTTGTATGCAAACCAATGGCCTAGAGTTCAGTTCTTGAGTGTGTGAGACCATTTGCTGACTGAGTGTGTACAACAAATGTTTTACACTGTACTCTGATACTGCCTTACTGCTCGGCAAGCTACCACTTTAGAGAGTAAGGTTATATCTAACTTTAGCCTCTGCCAAACCTCTGGGGACTGGGGACTCTGTGCACACTGTACCTATTTGGGAACAGTATATACAGAGCCACTTTCTCACAGTAGTGATAAAGTGATTAGAGTCCTAAGGCCAACATAAAGATACAGCAAAACGTGAGGTGAAAAGCAAAAAGGTTGCTGGTAGGCCACCTTAAGGATGCCAGGTCTACCAAAAACTGAACTAAGGATAACATGAGTAAAACATCAGGTTTCTCTACTGCATTTGGTGAGACAAGTGGGCCTTCTTTTATCTTCCATTCAAGCAATCTTTGACAGACCCCTTTATTATAGAGCTTTTCAAGGATTAAAGATAAGGCACTTACAAAGGAGTCCCAAATACTCAGAGATGGTTGACATCTGTAATATGGGTCGTAGACTAAAAGCAGCGCAAAAACAGAGTGCAACAGGGTCCAAAAAACTTGAGTGCCACAAGAGAGTTTGAATGCAAGCGTATCCTTTGACAGATCCAGAGATATACTCATGCAATTTTTGTTTTTAGGACAGAACGTGCATGATGAAAAAAACATTGTTTTTAA
This sequence comes from Triturus cristatus, assembly GCF_964204655.1. Classification (NCBI taxonomy): domain Eukaryota; kingdom Metazoa; phylum Chordata; class Amphibia; order Caudata; family Salamandridae; genus Triturus; species Triturus cristatus. The sequence continues at coordinate 725,668,050 of NC_140595.1, forward strand.
AAAGCGCATTGCAGAATATCAGTACTTTGATGTGGGAAAACTTCAAAAGATTCAAACAAAATATTTGTAGGCAGCTTACAGCAAGTTGTTGTGGCCGAGTGGTTAAGGCGATGGACTAGAAATCCATTGGGGTATCCCCGCGCAGGTTCGAATCCTGCCAACAACGAGAATCTTTTTATTATCGGCTACAATTTCAGAAGTTAACCTTTAGTATTTCTTCCATTTCAGTTTTATAAATAGGTGGCTTATTTTTGTGTCACTATTGCCTCTCCACATATTTGTTATCGCTACCTCTTTCATGTCTTTGCTACACCTCATTCCTACTTTAGCACTGGTGTAAACGCTTCAAATTATTATACGGTTGCTCTCTCATTCATACCTGCGCATGCACTTGAAAGTTACTTTACCAATAAAAGACGCAAAGAGAGAAATAGAACAAAAGTGCTGGCTGGATTGGCAAACACACTTCATAAAACTGCATTTTCTTTTTTATTCTCCCCCGTGTTACATGCTTAACCTCCCCATGTGTAATTTCTCTTAACCTGCTGTCCCAGGAAGAGAATTTCATCTACAGGCTCTTTCTGTGTTTTTTTCCCTAGTCTGTCTTTCCCATTTCTTAGCTGTGTAACTGTTCCTTTACGCGCTCTATTTAAACGCCATCAATCTCATTTGAGCTCCTTGCTCCCGCTTCTGTTTTCTCCACCTCTCATACTGCCAGTTCTCTCTTTCTCTGTGGTTGGTGGCTACTTTCCTGAGCTTCCGAAGCCACGTGGTTCCTGCCTCTTGTTGTCAGACTTGAATTGGAAAAGGAACCATATTAACAAGCCTTTACCACTCACACACGGCGGAAGTTTATACTTTAATTCAGTGAGCTAAGAAAAGCGTGTTGTGGGTCCCCTACGAGCCATGGTGCTTGCTTCATCATGATTTGGCACCAGTCATTAGCCGCAGCTCTGCTAATGAGCCACTGAGGTCAGTTTCAATATTTACTCAAAAACATAACCATGCAGCCCACCCCTCAACTGTGTATTTATCTTGCTTTTCTGCTGTTCGTGTGATTAGCTGGGAGGAGCTCACGGCGACATCCTCCCTATAAAAGTGTAGATGGATCACTCTCTAACTCTTTCTTGCTTCACATACAAATGGCTTGAAAGGTGCAGGGAAGATGCAGGTCTAATAGACAGAATAGAAGGTCTGTGCCAGGTGGGTTTCTCTGCATTGGTGTCCCATCACAGGTCCGCAAGTGTAATGTGTGATCTTTGACTCCTGGCATTTCACAAGCAGGCGGCCAGGAAACGGTTTCAGCCTATCAACCACTGAGGAGACGCAGCCTCTGAATGAGGAATGAGGAAGCAATGAATACATCCAGCCTATCACAGGAACAGCCCTGAGTGTTCCGAATTATAAATTCTCCATGTCACTGTATGTCGTTGAGCCCAAGTAGCTCGCCATGATCGTATAGTGGTTAGTACTCTGCGTTGTGGCCGCAGCAACCTCGGTTCGAATCCGAGTCACGGCATTGTGGTTGGCAATGTCACGGCAGTTGGGTGTTAATTTTACAGAATTAGCAAATGTACCAGTGGTTTTTGTAAAATGTCTATTAAAAACAGATCCTTTCAAATATTTAAACCATCTAACAACAAATGATTTAAACTCGCATGATTATAAGCTGTAGCTATAATGTATTTACTTACATAAATTATCGTTCTTGAACCTATTGGGGGTGGAGGGGGAGCGGAGCTCACCCCCCAGGTGCAGTTGAGTGACCTGTGTTGTGGCTCTCTAGAGGGAAGGCACAAATTTTGCTGTCACCCAGCCCAATCCAGACGTGTATTGGGGCCAGGTTTCAGGCAAATAGAGCAGTAAGTGCAGAGAAATGTTCACTCTCTAAAAGTGGCATTTCTAAAATAGTAAAGTTAAATCCAACCTCACCAGTAAGTAGGATTTTCAATAAATAAATAAAGCTACTCCTCTCCGATATGGAATTACCAAATTAAAAGTATAGGGGAATACACAGAGCTAACCTATGAGAGGGGTAGACCTCACAGTAGTGAAAAATGAAATGAACTGTTTGGTACTTACAGGACACGCGAACCACCAAAGTACATATCTTATTTTTTACTTACATAGCATCATGCACCTAGGACTACCTAGGGCCTACCTTAGGTGTAAATTATATGTAATAAAAGGGGAGTTTAAGGCTTGGCAAGTAGGCTGGGACTCCCCTGGGAGACCCCTGAGTCTATGCCCAGAACCATAACTCTGCCAGTCGAGTACTTACCTAAAAGCCGATAACTCACTTTTCTTCCATAGGCTAACATTGAGTGGTTTCACTTGGAAATTCTTCTCAGTGGTGTGGAGTTTTGGAACTTTAAAATATTAATTTAAAATCAGCCGAACAACGAATTCTGATTTACTCACCTGTTATCAGGAGAGACCTCAGTGCTGCATCTTGGAGCTCGGTACTGACCCTGAAAAGTAATTTTAACCGTACTTACCAGTAACTCGAATTTCCTTCCATGGGATATCATTGCCTGCTTTTTGCTGAAAATTTTCTAAGTGTCGATTTTTGAAACTTACAAATATTCTTTAAAAATCGTACCAACTGTGAAAACGTAATTGTTTACCTGTTTTAGATAGATGTCCCAGTACTGAGCCTAGGAGCCCAGCACTGGATTACAAAAGTAACGAGAACGTACTTTACCCGTAACTTGAATTTTCTTCCATAGGAAACCATTGACTGTTTTTCTGTGAAATTTCTTCTAAGTGTCGATTTTGCAAACATGTAAATATTCCTTAAAAATCGCCTGTATAACTTAAACGCAGTGTCTCAACTGCTTACAGGTGATACAGTAGTGCTGGATCTAGGATCCAACACTGACCTAGAAAACGTAACCATAACCCCACTTACCTGCTAAGTGAATTTCCTTCCATAGGATAACATTGGTAATTTGATCAGCAAAAGTTTCTAAGTGTCAACTTTTAAAATAGCAAAATATTGCTTAAAAATCACAACAGTAACTAAAACGAATTTACTCACTTGTTTCCAAGAACTGTCCCAGGACTGAATCTAGGATCCAGTCCTGGATTTAGAAAAGTAATCCTGAAAGTAATTAATTGCATATAACTTAAAATTCCCATTGAGCTCAATGTATTATTGTGATTCAAATTGTGTTGCCTATTGCAATAAACTGTAACTATGACCTGCAAAAGTCAATTGCCTATTGCAAAGTATTTAACTAAAGCATCTCATTCTGAGAAAGTATATTTTGATACCTATTGTTGGTTCTCAAAATAAAACAACAATATCTTTTGTATTCAAACCAATGGCCTAGAGTTCAGTTCTTGAGTGTGTGAGACCATTTGCTGACTGAGTGTGTACAACAAATGTTTTACACTGTACTCTGATACTGCCTTACTGCTCGGCAAGCTACCACTTTAGAGAGTAAGGTTATATCTAACTTTAGCCTCTGCCAAACCTCTGGGGACTGGGGACTCTGTGCACACTGTACCTATTTGGGAACAGTATATACAGAGCCACTTTCTCACAGTAGTGATAAAGTGATTAGAGTCCAAAGGCCAACGTAAAGATACAGCAAAACGTGAGGTGAAAAGCAAAAAGGTTGCTGGTATGCCACCTTAAGGATGCCAGGTCTAACAAAAACTGAACTAAGGATAACATGAGTAAAACATCAGGTTTCTCTACTGCATTTGGTGAGACAAGTGGGCCTTCTTTTATCTTCCATTCAAGCAATCTTTGACAGACCCCTTTATTATAGAGCTTTTCAAGGATTAAAGATAAGGCACTTACAAAGGAGTCCCAAATAATCAGAGATGGTTGACTTCTGTAATATGGGTCGTAGACTAAAAGCAGCACAAAAACAGAGTGCAACAGGGTCCAAAAAACTTGAGTGCCACAAGAGAGTTTGAATGCAAGCGTATCCTTTTACAGATCCAGAGATATACTCATGCAATTTTTATTTTTAGGACAGAACGTGCATGATGAAAAAAACATTGTTTTTAAAAAGCGCATTGCAGAATATCAGTACTTTGATGTGGGAAAACTTCAAAACTTTCAAACAAAATATTTGTAGGCAGCTTACAGCAAGTTGTTGTGGCCGAGTGGTTAAGGCGATGGACTAGAAATCCATTGGGGTATCCCCGCGCAGGTTCGAATCCTGCCAACAACGAGAATCTTTTTATTATCGGCTACAATTTCAGAAGTTAACCTTTAGTATTTCTTCCATTTCAGTTTTATAAATAGGTGGCTTATTTTTGTGTCACTATTGCCTCTCCACACATTTGTTATCACTACCTCTTTCATGTCTTTGCTACACCTCATTCCTACTTTAGCACTGGTGTAAACGCTTCAAATTATTATACGGTTGCTCTCTCATTCATACCTGTGCATGCACTTGAAAGTTACTTTACCAATAAAAGACGCAAAGAGAGAAATAGAACAAAAGTGCTGGCTGGATTGGCAAACACACTTCATAAAACTGCATTTTCTTTTTTATTCTCCCCCGTGTTACATGCTTAACCTCCCCATGTGTAATTTCTCTTAACCTGCTGTCCCAGGAAGAGAATTTCATGTACAGGCTCTTTCTGTGTTTTTTTCCCTAGTCTGTCTTTCCCATTTCTTAGCTGTGTAACTGTTCCTTTACGCGCTCTATTTAAACGCCATCAATCTCATTTGAGCTCCTTGCTCCCGCTTCTGTTTTCTCCACCTCTCATACTGCCAGTTCTCTCTTTCTCTGTGGTTGGTGGCTACTTTCCTGAGCTTCCGAAGCCACGTGGTTCCTGCCTCTTGTTGTCAGACTTGAATTGGAAAAGGAACCATATTAACAAGCCTTTACCACTCACACACGGCGGAAGTTTATACTTTAATTCAGTGAGCTAAGAAAAGCGTGTTGTGGGTCCCCTACGAGCCATTGTGCTTGCTTCATCATCATTTGGCACCAGTCATTAGCCGCAGCTCTGCTAATGAGCCACTGAGGTCAGTTTCAATATTTACTCAAAAACATAACCATGCAGCTCACCCCTCAACTGTGTATTTATCTTGCTTTTCTGCTGTTCGTGTGATTAGCTGGGAGGAGCTCACGGCGACATCCTCCCTATAAAAGTGTAGATGGATCACTCTCTAACTCTTTCTTGCTTCACATACAAATGGCTTGAAAGGTGCAGGGAAGATGCAGGTCTAATAGACAGAATAGAAGGCCTGTGCCAGGTGGGTTTCTCTGCATTGGTGTCCCATCACAGGTCTGCAAGTGTAATGTGTGATCTTTGACTCCTGGCATTTCACAAGCAGGCGGCCAGGAAACGGTTTCAGCCTATCAACCACCGAGGAGACGCAGCCTCTGAATGAGGAATGAGGAAGCAATGAATACATCCAGCCTATCACAGGAACAGCCCTGAGTGTTCCGAATTATAAATTCTCCATGTCATTGTATGTCGTTGAGCCCAAGTAGCTCGCCGTGATCGTATAGTGGTTAGTACTCTGCGTTGTGGCCGGAGCAACCTCGGTTCGAATCCGAGTCACGGCATTGTGGTTGGCAATGTCACGGCAGTTGGGTGTTAATTTTACAGAATTAGCAAATGTACCAGTGGTTTTTGTAAAATGTCTATTAAAAACAGATCCTTTCAAATATTTAAACCATCTAACAACAAATGATTTAAACTCGCATGATTATAAGCTGTAGCTATAATGTATTTACTTACATAAAGTATCGTTCTTGAACCTATTGGGGGTGGAGGGGGAGCGGAGCTCACCCCCCAGGTGCAGTTGAGTGACCTGTGTTGTGGCTCTCTAGAGGGAAGGCACAAATTTTGCTGTCACCCAGCCCAATCCAGACGTGTATTGGGGCCAGGTTTCAGGCAAATAGAGCAGTAAGTGCAGAGACATGTTCACTCTCTAAAAGTGGCATTTCTAAAATAGTAAAGTTAAATCCAACCTCACCAGTAAGTAGGATTTTCAATAAATAAATAAAGCTACTCCTCTCCGATATGGAATTACCAAATAAAAAGTATAGGGGAATACACAGAGCTAACCTATGAGAGGGGTAGACCTCACAGTAGTGAAAAATGAAATAGACTGTTTGGTACTTACAGGACACGCGAACCACCAAAGTACATATCTTATTTTTTACTTACATAGCATCATGCACCTAGGACTACCTAGGGCCTACCTTAGGTGTAAATTATATGTAATAAAAGGGGAGTTTAAGGCTTGGCAAGTAGGCTGGGACTCCCCTGGGAGACCCCTGAGTCTATGCCCAGAACCATAACTCTGCCAGTCGAGTACTTACCTAAAAGCCGATAACTCACTTTTCTTCCATAGGCTAACATTGAGTGGTTTCACTTGGAAATTCTTCTAAGTGGTGTGGAGTTTTGGAACTTTAAAATATTCATCTAAAATCAGCCGAACAACGAATTCTGATTTACTCACCTGTTATCAGGAGAGACCTCAGTGCTGCATCTTGGAGCTCAGTACTGACCCTGAAAAGTAATTTTAACCGTACTTACCAGTAACTCGAATTGCCTTCCATGGGATATCATTGCCTGCTTTTTGCTGAAAATTTTCTAAGTGTCGATTTTTGAAACTTACAAATATTCTTTAAAAATCGTACCAACTGTGAAAACGTAATTGTTTACCTGTTTTAGATAGATGTCCCAGTACTGAGCCTAGGAGCCCAGCACTGGATTACAAAAGTAACGAGAATGTACTTTACCCGTAACTTGAATTTTCTTCCATAGGAAACCATTGACTGTTTTTCTGTGAAATTTCTTCTAAGTGTCGATTTTGCAAACATGTAAATATTCCTTAAAAATCGCCTGTATAACTTAAACGCAGTTTCTCAACTGCTTACAGGTGGTACAGTAGTGCTGGATCTAGGATCCAACACTGACCTAGAAAACGTAACCATAACCCCACTTACCTGCTAAGTGAATTTCCTTCCATAGGATAACATTGGTAATTTGATCAGCAAAAGTTTCTAAGTGTCAACTTTTAAAATAGCAAAATATTGCTTAAAAATCACAACAGTAACTAAAACGAATTTACTCACTTGTTTCCAAGAATTGTCCCAGGACTGAATCTAGGATCCAGTCCTGGATTTAGAAAAGTAATCCTGAAAGTAATTAATTGCATATAACTTAAAATTCCCATTGAGCTCAATGTATTATTGTGATTCAAATTGTGTTGCCTATTGCAATAAACTGTAACTATGACCTGCAAAAGTCAATTGCCTATTGCAAAGTATTTAACTAAAGCATCTCATTCTGAGAAAGTATATTTTGATACCTATTGTTGGTTCTAAAATAAAACAACAATATCTTTTGTATGCAAACCAATGGCCTAGAGTTCAGTTCTTGAGTGTGTGAGACCATTTGCTGACTGAGTGTGTACAACAAATGTTTTACACTGTACTCTGATACTGCCTTACTGCTCGGCAAGCTACCACTTTAGAGAGTAAGGTTATATCTAACTTTAGCCTCTGCCAAACCTCTGGGGACTGGGGACTCTGTGCACACTGTACCTATTTGGGAACAGTATATACAGAGCCACTTTCTCACAGTAGTGATAAAGTGATTAGAGTCCTAAGGCCAACATAAAGATACAGCAAAACGTGAGGTGAAAATCAAAAAGATTGCTGGTAGGCCACCTTAAGGATGCCAGGTCTACCAAAAACTGAACTAAGGATAACATGAGTAAAACATCAGGTTTCTCTACTGCATTTGGTGAGACAAGTGGGCCTTCTTTTATCTTCCATTCAAGCAATCTTTGACAGACCCCTTTATTATAGAGCTTTTCAAGGATTAAAGATAAGGCACTTACAAAGGAGTCCCAAATACTCAGAGATGGTTGACTTCTGTAATATGGGTCGTAGACTAAAAGCAGCGCAAAAACAGAGTGCAACAGGGTCCAAAAAACTTGAGTGCCACAAGGGAGTTTGAATGCAAGAGTATCCTTTTACAGATCCAGAGATATACTCATGCAATTTTTATTTTTAGGACAGAACGTGCATGATGAAAAAAACATTGTTTTTAAAAAGCGCATTGCAGAATATCAGTACTTTGATGTGGGAAAACTTCAAAACTTTCAAACAAAATATTTGTAGGCAGCTTACAGCAAGTTGTTTTGGCCGAGTGGTTAAGGCGATGGACTAGAAATCCATTGGGGTATCCCCGCGCAGGTTCGAATCCTGCCAACAACGAGAATCTTTTTATTATCGGCTACAATTTCAGAAGTTAACCTTTAGTATTTCTTCCATTTCAGTTTTATAAATAGGTGGCTTATTTTTGTGTCACTATTGCCTCTCCACATATTTGTTATCGCTACCTCTTTCATGTCTTTGCTACACCTCATTCCTACTTTAGCACTGGTGTAAACGCTTCAAATTATTATACCGTTGCTCTCTCATTCATACCTGCGCATGCACTTGAAAGTTACTTTACCAATAAAAGACGCAAAGAGAGAAATAGAACAAAAGTGCTGGCTGGATTGGCAAACACACTTCATAAAACTGCATTTTCTTTTTTATTCTCCCCCGTGTTACATGCTTAACCTCCCCATGTGTAATTTCTCTTAACCTGCTGTCCCAGGAAGAGAATTTCATGTACAGGCTCTTTCTGTGTTTTTTTCCCTAGTCTGTCTTTCCCATTTCTTAGCTGTGTAACTGTTCCTTTACGCGCTCTATTTAAACGCCATCAATCTCATTTGAGCTCCTTGCTCCCGCTTCTGTTTTCTCCACCTCTCATACTGCCAGTTCTCTCTTTCTCTGTGGTTGGTGGCTACTTTCCTGAGCTTCCGAAGCCACGTGGTTCCTGCCTCTTGTTGTCAGACTTGAATTGGAAAAGGAACCATATTAACAAGCCTTTACCACTCACACACGGCGGAAGTTTATACTTTAATTCAGTGAGCTAAGAAAAGCGTGTTGTGGGTCCCCTACGAGCCATTGTGCTTGCTTCATCATCATTTGGCACCAGTCATTAGCCGCAGCTCTGCTAATGAGCCACTGAGGTCAGTTTCAATATTTACTCAAAAACATAACCATGCAGCCCACCCCTCAACTGTGTATTTATCTTGCTTTTCTGCTGTTCGTGTGATTAGCTGGGAGGAGCTCACGGCGACATCCTCCCTATAAAAGTGTAGATGGATCACTCTCTAACTCTTTCTTGCTTCACATACAAATGGCTTGAAAGGTGCAGGGAAGATGCAGGTCTAATAGACAGAATAGAAGGCCTGTGCCAGGTGGGTTTCTCTGCATTGGTGTCCCATCACAGGTCCGCAAGTGTAATGTGTGATCTTTGACTCCTGGCATTTCACAAGCAGGCGTCCAGGAAACGGTGTCAGCCTATCAACCACTGAGGAGACGCAGCCTCTGAATGAGGAATGAGTAAGCAATGAATACATCCAGCCTATCACAGGAACAGCCCTGAGTGTTCCAAATTATAAATTCTCCATGTCATTGTATGTCGTTGAGCCCAAGTAGCTTCCCGTGATCGTATAGTGGTTAGTACTCTGCGTTTTGGCCGCAGCAACCTCGGTTCGAATCCGAGTCACGGCATTGTGGTTGGCAATGTCACGGCAGTTGGGTGTTAATTTTACAGAATTAGCAAATGTACCAGTGGTTTTTGTAAAATGTCTATTAAAAACAGATCCTTTCAAATATTTAAACCATCTAACAACAAATGATTTAAACTCGCATGATTTTAAGCTGTAGCTATAATGTATTTACTTACATAAATTATCGTTCTTGAACCTATTGGGGGTGGAGGGGGAGCGGAGCTCACCCCCCAGGTGCAGTTGAGTGACCTGTGTTGTGGCTCTCTAGAGGGAAGGCACAAATTTTGCTGTCACCCAGCCCAATCCAGACGTGTATTGGGGCCAGGTTTCAGGCAAATAGAGCAGTAAGTGCAGAGACATGTTCACTCTCTAAAAGTGGCATTTCTAAAATAGTAAAGTTAAATCCAACCTCACCAGTAAGTAGGATTTTCAATAAATAAATAAAGCTACTCCTCTCCGATATGGAATTACCAAATAAAAAGTATAGGGGAATACACAGAGCTAACCTATGAGAGGGGTAGACCTCACAGTAGTGAAAAATGAAATAGACTGTTTGGTACTTACAGGACACGCGAACCACCAAAGTACATATCTTATTTTTTACTTACATAGCATCATGCACCTAGGACTACCTAGGGCCTACCTTAGGTGTAAATTATATGTAATAAAAGGGGAGTTTAAGGCTTGGCAAGTAGGCTGGGACTCCCCTGGGAGACCCCTGAGTCTATGCCCAGAACCATAACTCTGCCAGTTGAGTACTTACCTAAAAGCCGATAACTCACTTTTCTTCCATAGGCTAACATTGAGTGGTTTCACTTGGAAATTCTTCTAAGTGGTGTGGAGTTTTGGAACTTTAAAATATTCATCTAAAATCAGCCGAACAACGAATTCTGATTTACTCACCTGTTATCAGGCGAGACCTCAGTGCTGCATCTTGGAGCTCAGTACTGACCCTGAAAAGTAATTTTAACCGTACTTACCAGTAACTCGAATTTCCTTCCATGGGATATCATTGCCTGCTTTTTGCTGAAAATTTTCTAAGTGTCGATTTTTGAAACTTACAAATATTCTTTAAAAATCGTACCAACTGTGAAAACGTAATTGTTTACCTGTTTTAGATAGATGTCCCAGTACTGAGCCTAGGAGCCCAGCACTGGATTACAAAAGTAACGAGAACGTACTTTACCCGTAACTTGAATTTTCTTCCATAGGAAACCATTGACTGTTTTTCTGTGAAATTTCTTCTAAGTGTCGATTTTGCAAACATGTAAATATTCCTTAAAAATCGCCTGTATAACTTAAACGCAGTTTCTCAACTGCTTACAGGTGGTACAGTAGTGCTGGATGTAGGATCCAACACTGACCTAGAAAAAGTAACCATAACCCCACTTACCTGCTAAGTGAATTTCCTTCCATAGGATAACATTGGTAATTTGATCAGCAAAAGTTTCTAAGTGTCAACTTTTAAAATAGCAAAATATTGCTTAAAAATCACAACAGTAACTTAAACGAATTTACTCACTTGTTTCCAAGAACTGTCCCAGGACTGAATCTAGGATCCAGTCCTGGATTTAGAAAAGTAATCCTGAAAGTAATTAATTGCATATAACTTAAAATTCCCATTGAGCGCAATGTATTATTGTGATTCAAATTGTGTTGCCTATTGCAATAAACTGTAACTATGACCTGTAAAAGTCAATTGCCTATTGCAAAGTATTTAACTAAAGCATCTCATTCTGAGAAAGTATATTTTGATACCTATTGTTGGTTCTAAAATAAAACAACAATATCTTTTGTATGCAAACCAATGGCCTAGAGTTCAGTTCTTGAGTGTGTGAGACCATTTGCTGACTGAGTGTGTACAACAAATGTTTTACACTGTACTCTGATACTGCCTTACTGCTCGGCAAGCTACCACTTTAGAGAGTAAGGTTATATCTAACTTTAGCCTCTGCCAAACCTCTGGGGACTGGGGACTCTGTGCACACTGTACCTATTTGGGAACAGTATATACAGAGCCACTTTCTCACAGTAGTGATAAAGTGATTAGAGTCCTAAGGCCAACATAAAGATACAGCAAAACGTGAGGTGAAAAGCAAAAAGGTTGCTGGTAGGCCACCTTAAGGATGCCAGGTCTACCAAAAACTGAACTAAGGATAACATGAGTAAAACATCAGGTTTCTCTACTGCATTTGGTGAGACAAGTGGGCCTTCTTTTATCTTCCATTCAAGCAATCTTTGACAGACCCCTTTATTATAGAGCTTTTCAAGGATTAAAGATAAGGCACTTACAAAGGAGTCCCAAATACTCAGAGATGGTTGACATCTGTAATATGGGTCGTAGACTAAAAGCAGCGCAAAAACAGAGTGCAACAGGGTCCAAAAAACTTGAGTGCCACAAGAGAGTTTGAATGCAAGCGTATCCTTTGACAGATCCAGAGATATACTCATGCAATTTTTGTTTTTAGGACAGAACGTGCATGATGAAAAAAACATTGTTTTTAAAAAGCGCATTGCAGAATATCAGTACTTTGATGTGGGAAAACTTCAAAAGATTCAAACAAAATATTTGTAGGCAGCTTACAGCAAGTTGTTGTGGCCGAGTGGTTAAGGCGATGGACTAGAAATCCATTGGGGTATCCCCGCGCAGGTTCGAATCCTGCCAACAACGAGAATCTTTTTATTATCGGCTACAATTTCAGAAGTTAACCTTTAGTATTTCTTCCATTTCAGTTTTATAAATAGGTGGCTTATTTTTGTGTCACTATTGCCTCTCCACATATTTGTTATCGCTACCTCTTTCATGTCTTTGCTACACCTCATTCCTACTTTAGCACTGGTGTAAACGCTTCAAATTATTATACGGTTGCTCTCTCATTCATACCTGCGCATGCACTTGAAAGTTACTTTACCAATAAAAGACGCAAAGAGAGAAATAGAACAAAAGTGCTGGCTGGATTGGCAAACACACTTCATAAAACTGCATTTTCTTTTTTATTCTCCCCCGTGTTACATGCTTAACCTCCCCATGTGTAATTTCTCTTAACCTGCTGTCCCAGGAAGAGAATTTCATCTACAGGCTCTTTCTGTGTTTTTTTCCCTAGTCTGTCTTTCCCATTTCTTAGCTGTGTAACTGTTCCTTTACGCGCTCTATTTAAACGCCATCAATCTCATTTGAGCTCCTTGCTCCCGCTTCTGTTTTCTCCACCTCTCATACTGCCAGTTCTCTCTTTCTCTGTGGTTGGTGGCTACTTTCCTGAGCTTCCGAAGCCACGTGGTTCCTGCCTCTTGTTGTCAGACTTGAATTGGAAAAGGAACCATATTAACAAGCCTTTACCACTCACACACGGCGGAAGTTTATACTTTAATTCAGTGAGCTAAGAAAAGCGTGTTGTGGGTCCCCTACGAGCCATGGTGCTTGCTTCATCATGATTTGGCACCAGTCATTAGCCGCAGCTCTGCTAATGAGCCACTGAGGTCAGTTTCAATATTTACTCAAAAACATAACCATGCAGCCCACCCCTCAACTGTGTATTTATCTTGCTTTTCTGCTGTTCGTGTGATTAGCTGGGAGGAGCTCACGGCGACATCCTCCCTATAAAAGTGTAGATGGATCACTCTCTAACTCTTTCTTGCTTCACATACAAATGGCTTGAAAGGTGCAGGGAAGATGCAGGTCTAATAGACAGAATAGAAGGTCTGTGCCAGGTGGGTTTCTCTGCATTGGTGTCCCATCACAGGTCCGCAAGTGTAATGTGTGATCTTTGACTCCTGGCATTTCACAAGCAGGCGGCCAGGAAACGGTTTCAGCCTATCAACCACTGAGGAGACGCAGCCTCTGAATGAGGAATGAGGAAGCAATGAATACATCCAGCCTATCACAGGAACAGCCCTGAGTGTTCCGAATTATAAATTCTCCATGTCACTGTATGTCGTTGAGCCCAAGTAGCTCGCCATGATCGTATAGTGGTTAGTACTCTGCGTTGTGGCCGCAGCAACCTCGGTTCGAATCCGAGTCACGGCATTGTGGTTGGCAATGTCACGGCAGTTGGGTGTTAATTTTACAGAATTAGCAAATGTACCAGTGGTTTTTGTAAAATGTCTATTAAAAACAGATCCTTTCAAATATTTAAACCATCTAACAACAAATGATTTAAACTCGCATGATTATAAGCTGTAGCTATAATGTATTTACTTACATAAATTATCGTTCTTGAACCTATTGGGGGTGGAGGGGGAGCGGAGCTCACCCCCCAGGTGCAGTTGAGTGACCTGTGTTGTGGCTCTCTAGAGGGAAGGCACAAATTTTGCTGTCACCCAGCCCAATCCAGACGTGTATTGGGGCCAGGTTTCAGGCAAATAGAGCAGTAAGTGCAGAGAAATGTTCACTCTCTAAAAGTGGCATTTCTAAAATAGTAAAGTTAAATCCAACCTCACCAGTAAGTAGGATTTTCAATAAATAAATAAAGCTACTCCTCTCCGATATGGAATTACCAAATTAAAAGTATAGGGGAATACACAGAGCTAACCTATGAGAGGGGTAGACCTCACAGTAGTGAAAAATGAAATGAACTGTTTGGTACTTACAGGACACGCGAACCACCAAAGTACATATCTTATTTTTTACTTACATAGCATCATGCACCTAGGACTACCTAGGGCCTACCTTAGGTGTAAATTATATGTAATAAAAGGGGAGTTTAAGGCTTGGCAAGTAGGCTGGGACTCCCCTGGGAGACCCCTGAGTCTATGCCCAGAACCATAACTCTGCCAGTCGAGTACTTACCTAAAAGCCGATAACTCACTTTTCTTCCATAGGCTAACATTGAGTGGTTTCACTTGGAAATTCTTCTCAGTGGTGTGGAGTTTTGGAACTTTAAAATATTAATTTAAAATCAGCCGAACAACGAATTCTGATTTACTCACCTGTTATCAGGAGAGACCTCAGTGCTGCATCTTGGAGCTCGGTACTGACCCTGAAAAGTAATTTTAACCGTACTTACCAGTAACTCGAATTTCCTTCCATGGGATATCATTGCCTGCTTTTTGCTGAAAATTTTCTAAGTGTCGATTTTTGAAACTTACAAATATTCTTTAAAAATCGTACCAACTGTGAAAACGTAATTGTTTACCTGTTTTAGATAGATGTCCCAGTACTGAGCCTAGGAGCCCAGCACTGGATTACAAAAGTAACGAGAACGTACTTTACCCGTAACTTGAATTTTCTTCCATAGGAAACCATTGACTGTTTTTCTGTGAAATTTCTTCTAAGTGTCGATTTTGCAAACATGTAAATATTCCTTAAAAATCGCCTGTATAACTTAAACGCAGTGTCTCAACTGCTTACAGGTGATACAGTAGTGCTGGATCTAGGATCCAACACTGACCTAGAAAACGTAACCATAACCCCACTTACCTGCTAAGTGAATTTCCTTCCATAGGATAACATTGGTAATTTGATCAGCAAAAGTTTCTAAGTGTCAACTTTTAAAATAGCAAAATATTGCTTAAAAATCACAACAGTAACTAAAACGAATTTACTCACTTGTTTCCAAGAACTGTCCCAGGACTGAATCTAGGATCCAGTCCTGGATTTAGAAAAGTAATCCTGAAAGTAATTAATTGCATATAACTTAAAATTCCCATTGAGCTCAATGTATTATTGTGATTCAAATTGTGTTGCCTATTGCAATAAACTGTAACTATGACCTGCAAAAGTCAATTGCCTATTGCAAAGTATTTAACTAAAGCATCTCATTCTGAGAAAGTATATTTTGATACCTATTGTTGGTTCTCAAAATAAAACAACAATATCTTTTGTATTCAAACCAATGGCCTAGAGTTCAGTTCTTGAGTGTGTGAGACCATTTGCTGACTGAGTGTGTACAACAAATGTTTTACACTGTACTCTGATACTGCCTTACTGCTCGGCAAGCTACCACTTTAGAGAGTAAGGTTATATCTAACTTTAGCCTCTGCCAAACCTCTGGGGACTGGGGACTCTGTGCACACTGTACCTATTTGGGAACAGTATATACAGAGCCACTTTCTCACAGTAGTGATAAAGTGATTAGAGTCCAAAGGCCAACGTAAAGATACAGCAAAACGTGAGGTGAAAAGCAAAAAGGTTGCTGGTATGCCACCTTAAGGATGCCAGGTCTAACAAAAACTGAACTAAGGATAACATGAGTAAAACATCAGGTTTCTCTACTGCATTTGGTGAGACAAGTGGGCCTTCTTTTATCTTCCATTCAAGCAATCTTTGACAGACCCCTTTATTATAGAGCTTTTCAAGGATTAAAGATAAGGCACTTACAAAGGAGTCCCAAATAATCAGAGATGGTTGACTTCTGTAATATGGGTCGTAGACTAAAAGCAGCACAAAAACAGAGTGCAACAGGGTCCAAAAAACTTGAGTGCCACAAGAGAGTTTGAATGCAAGCGTATCCTTTTACAGATCCAGAGATATACTCATGCAATTTTTATTTTTAGGACAGAACGTGCATGATGAAAAAAACATTGTTTTTAAAAAGCGCATTGCAGAATATCAGTACTTTGATGTGGGAAAACTTCAAAACTTTCAAACAAAATATTTGTAGGCAGCTTACAGCAAGTTGTTGTGGCTGAGTGGTTAAGGCGATGGACTAGAAATCCATTGGGGTATCCCCGCGCAGGTTCGAATCCTGCCAACAACGAGAATCTTTTTATTATCGGCTACAATTTCAGAAGTTAACCTTTAGTATTTCTTCCATTTCAGTTTTATAAATAGGTGGCTTATTTTTGTGTCACTATTGCCTCTCCACACATTTGTTATCACTACCTCTTTCATGTCTTTGCTACACCTCATTCCTACTTTAGCACTGGTGTAAACGCTTCAAATTATTATACGGTTGCTCTCTCATTCATACCTGTGCATGCACTTGAAAGTTACTTTACCAATAAAAGACGCAAAGAGAGAAATAGAACAAAAGTGCTGGCTGGATTGGCAAACACACTTCATAAAACTGCATTTTCTTTTTTATTCTCCCCCGTGTTACATGCTTAACCTCCCCATGTGTAATTTCTCTTAACCTGCTGTCCCAGGAAGAGAATTTCATGTACAGGCTCTTTCTGTGTTTTTTTCCCTAGTCTGTCTTTCCCATTTCTTAGCTGTGTAACTGTTCCTTTACGCGCTCTATTTAAACGCCATCAATCTCATTTGAGCTCCTTGCTCCCGCTTCTGTTTTCTCCACCTCTCATACTGCCAGTTCTCTCTTTCTCTGTGGTTGGTGGCTACTTTCCTGAGCTTCCGAAGCCACGTGGTTCCTGCCTCTTGTTGTCAGACTTGAATTGGAAAAGGAACCATATTAACAAGCCTTTACCACTCACACACGGCGGAAGTTTATACTTTAATTCAGTGAGCTAAGAAAAGCGTGTTGTGGGTCCCCTACGAGCCATTGTGCTTGCTTCATCATCATTTGGCACCAGTCATTAGCCGCAGCTCTGCTAATGAGCCACTGAGGTCAGTTTCAATATTTACTCAAAAACATAACCATGCAGCTCACCCCTCAACTGTGTATTTATCTTGCTTTTCTGCTGTTCGTGTGATTAGCTGGGAGGAGCTCACGGCGACATCCTCCCTATAAAAGTGTAGATGGATCACTCTCTAACTCTTTCTTGCTTCACATACAAATGGCTTGAAAGGTGCAGGGAAGATGCAGGTCTAATAGACAGAATAGAAGGCCTGTGCCAGGTGGGTTTCTCTGCATTGGTGTCCCATCACAGGTCTGCAAGTGTAATGTGTGATCTTTGACTCCTGGCATTTCACAAGCAGGCGGCCAGGAAACGGTTTCAGCCTATCAACCACCGAGGAGACGCAGCCTCTGAATGAGGAATGAGGAAGCAATGAATACATCCAGCCTATCACAGGAACAGCCCTGAGTGTTCCGAATTATAAATTCTCCATGTCATTGTATGTCGTTGAGCCCAAGTAGCTCGCCGTGATCGTATAGTGGTTAGTACTCTGCGTTGTGGCCGCAGCAACCGCGGTTCGAATCCGAGTCACGGCATTGTGGTTGGCAATGTCACGGCAGTTGGGTGTTAATTTTACAGAATTAGCAAATGTACCAGTGGTTTTTGTAAAATGTCTATTAAAAACAGATCCTTTCAAATATTTAAACCATCTAACAACAAATGATTTAAACTCGCATGATTATAAGCTGTAGCTATAATGTATTTACTTACATAAATTATCGTTCTTGAACCTATTGGGGGTGGAGGGGGAGCGGAGCTCACCCCCCAGGTGCAGTTGAGTGACCTGTGTTGTGGCTCTCTAGAGGGAAGGCACAAATTTTGCTGTCACCCAGCCCAATCCAGACGTGTATTGGGGCCAGGTTTCAGGCAAATAGAGCAGTAAGTGCAGAGACATGTTCACTCTCTAAAAGTGGCATTTCTAAAATAGTAAAGTTAAATCCAACCTCACCAGTAAGTAGGATTTTCAATAAATAAATAAAGCTACTCCTCTCCGATATGGAATTACCAAATAAAAAGTATAGGGGAATACACAGAGCTAACCTATGAGAGGGGTAGACCTCACAGTAGTGAAAAATGAAATAGACTGTTTGGTACTTACAGGACACGCGAACCACCAAAGTACATATCTTATTTTTTACTTACATAGCATCATGCACCTAGGACTACCTAGGGCCTACCTTAGGTGTAAATTATATGTAATAAAAGGGGAGTTTAAGGCTTGGCAAGTAGGCTGGGACTCCCCTGGGAGACCCCTGAGTCTATGCCCAGAACCATAACTCTGCCAGTCGAGTACTTACCTAAAAGCCGATAACTCACTTTTCTTCCATAGGCTAACATTGAGTGGTTTCACTTGGAAATTCTTCTAAGTGGTGTGGAGTTTTGGAACTTTAAAATATTCATCTAAAATCAGCCGAACAACGAATTCTGATTTACTCACCTGTTATCAGGAGAGACCTCAGTGCTGCATCTTGGAGCTCAGTACTGACCCTGAAAAGTAATTTTAACCGTACTTACCAGTAACTCGAATTTCCTTCCATGGGATATCATTGCCTGCTTTTTGCTGAAAATTTTCTAAGTGTCGATTTTTGAAACTTACAAATATTCTTTAAAAATCGTACCAACTGTGAAAACGTAATTGTTTACCTGTTTTAGATAGATGTCCCAGTACTGAGCCTAGGAGCCCAGCACTGGATTACAAAAGTAACGAGAATGTACTTTACCCGTAACTTGAATTTTCTTCCATAGGAAACCATTGACTGTTTTTCTGTGAAATTTCTTCTAAGTGTCGATTTTGCAAACATGTAAATATTCCTTAAAAATCGCCTGTATAACTTAAACGCAGTTTCTCAACTGCTTACAGGTGGTACAGTAGTGCTGGATCTAGGATCCAACACTGACCTAGAAAACGTAACCATAACCCCACTTACCTGCTAAGTGAATTTCCTTCCATAGGATAACATTGGTAATTTGATCAGCAAAAGTTTCTAAGTGTCAACTTTTAAAATAGCAAAATATTGCTTAAAAATCACAACAGTAACTAAAACGAATTTACTCACTTGTTTCCAAGAACTGTCCCAGGACTGAATCTAGGATCCAGTCCTGGATTTAGAAAAGTAATCCTGAAAGTAATTAATTGCATATAACTTAAAATTCCCATTGAGCTCAATGTATTATTGTGATTCAAATTGTGTTGCCTATTGCAATAAACTGTAACTATGACCTGCAAAAGTCAATTGCCTATTGCAAAGTATTTAACTAAAGCATCTCATTCTGAGAAAGTATATTTTGATACCTATTGTTGGTTCTAAAATAAAACAACAATATCTTTTGTATGCAAACCAATGGCCTAGAGTTCAGTTCTTGAGTGTGTGAGACCATTTGCTGACTGAGTGTGTACAACAAATGTTTTACACTGTACTCTGATACTGCCTTACTGCTCGGCAAGCTACCACTTTAGAGAGTAAGGTTATATCTAACTTTAGCCTCTGCCAAACCTCTGGGGACTGGGGACTCTGTGCACACTGTACCTATTTGGGAACAGTATATACAGAGCCACTTTCTCACAGTAGTGATAAAGTGATTAGAGTCCTAAGGCCAACATAAAGATACAGCAAAACGTGAGGTGAAAAGCAAAAAGGTTGCTGGTAGGCCACCTTAAGGATGCCAGGTCTACCAAAAACTGAACTAAGGATAACATGAGTAAAACATCAGGTTTCTCTACTGTATTTGGTGAGACAAGTGGGCCTTCTTTTATCTTCCATTCAAGCAATCTTTGACAGACCCCTTTATTATAGAGCTTTTCAAGGATTAAAGATAAGGCACTTACAAAGGAGTCCCAAATACTCAGAGATGGTTGACTTCTGTAATATGGGTCGTAGACTAAAAGCAGCGCAAAAACAGAGTGCAACAGGGTCCAAAAAACTTGAGTGCCACAAGGGAGTTTGAATGCAAGAGTATCCTTTTACAGATCCAGAGATATACTCATGCAATTTTTATTTTTAGGACAGAACGTGCATGATGAAAAAAACATTGTTTTTAAAAAGCGCATTGCAGAATATCAGTACTTTGATGTGGGAAAACTTCAAAACTTTCAAACAAAATATTTGTAGGCAGCTTACAGCAAGTTGTTTTGGCCGAGTGGTTAAGGCGATGGACTAGAAATCCATTGGGGTATCCCCGCGCAGGTTCGAATCCTGCCAACAACGAGAATCTTTTTATTATCGGCTACAATTTCAGAAGTTAACCTTTAGTATTTCTTCCATTTCAGTTTTATAAATAGGTGGCTTATTTTTGTGTCACTATTGCCTCTCCACATATTTGTTATCGCTACCTCTTTCATGTCTTTGCTACACCTCATTCCTACTTTAGCACTGGTGTAAACGCTTCAAATTATTATACCGTTGCTCTCTCATTCATACCTGCGCATGCACTTGAAAGTTACTTTACCAATAAAAGACGCAAAGAGAGAAATAGAACAAAAGTGCTGGCTGGATTGGCAAACACACTTCATAAAACTGCATTTTCTTTTTTATTCTCCCCCGTGTTACATGCTTAACCTCCCCATGTGTAATTTCTCTTAACCTGCTGTCCCAGGAAGAGAATTTCATCTACAGGCTCTTTCTGTGTTTTTTTCCCTAGTCTGTCTTTCCCATTTCTTAGCTGTGTAACTGTTCCTTTACGCGCTCTATTTAAACGCCATCAATCTCATTTGAGCTCCTTGCTCCCGCTTCTGTTTTCTCCACCTCTCATACTGCCAGTTCTCTCTTTCTCTGTGGTTGGTGGCTACTTTCCTGAGCTTCCGAAGCCACGTGGTTCCTGCCTCTTGTTGTCAGACTTGAATTGGAAAAGGAACCATATTAACAAGCCTTTACCACTCACACACGGCGGAAGTTTATACTTTAATTCAGTGAGCTAAGAAAAGCGTGTTGTGGGTCCCCTACGAGCCATTGTGCTTGCTTCATCATCATTTGGCACCAGTCATTAGCCGCAGCTCTGCTAATGAGCCACTGAGGTCAGTTTCAATATTTACTCAAAAACATAACCATGCAGCCCACCCCTCAACTGTGTATTTATCTTGCTTTTCTGCTGTTCGTGTGATTAGCTGGGAGGAGCTCACGGCGACATCCTCCCTATAAAAGTGTAGATGGATCACTCTCTAACTCTTTCTTGCTTCACATACAAATGGCTTGAAAGGTGCAGGGAAGATGCAGGTCTAATAGACAGAATAGAAGGCCTGTGCCAGGTGGGTTTCTCTGCATTGGTGTCCCATCACAGGTCCGCAAGTGTAATGTGTGATCTTTGACTCCTGGCATTTCACAAGCAGGCGTCCAGGAAACGGTGTCAGCCTATCAACCACTGAGGAGACGCAGCCTCTGAATGAGGAATGAGTAAGCAATGAATACATCCAGCCTATCACAGGAACAGCCCTGAGTGTTCCAAATTATAAATTCTCCATGTCATTGTATGTCGTTGAGCCCAAGTAGCTTCCCGTGATCGTATAGTGGTTAGTACTCTGCGTTGTGGCCGCAGCAACCTCGGTTCGAATCCGAGTCACGGCATTGTGGTTGGCAATGTCACGGCAGTTGGGTGTTAATTTTACAGAATTAGCAAATGTACCAGTGGTTTTTGTAAAATGTCTATTAAAAACAGATCCTTTCAAATATTTAAACCATCTAACAACAAATGATTTAAACTCGCATGATTTTAAGCTGTAGCTATAATGTATTTACTTACATAAATTATCGTTCTTGAACCTATTGGGGGTGGAGGGGGAGCGGAGCTCACCCCCCAGGTGCAGTTGAGTGACCTGTGTTGTGGCTCTCTAGAGGGAAGGCACAAATTTTGCTGTCACCCAGCCCAATCCAGACGTGTATTGGGGCCAGGTTTCAGGCAAATAGAGCAGTAAGTGCAGAGACATGTTCACTCTCTAAAAGTGGCATTTCTAAAATAGTAAAGTTAAATCCAACCTCACCAGTAAGTAGGATTTTCAATAAATAAATAAAGCTACTCCTCTCCGATATGGAATTACCAAATAAAAAGTATAGGGGAATACACAGAGCTAACCTATGAGAGGGGTAGACCTCACAGTAGTGAAAAATGAAATAGACTGTTTGGTACTTACAGGACACGCGAACCACCAAAGTACATATCTTATTTTTTACTTACATAGCATCATGCACCTAGGACTACCTAGGGCCTACCTTAGGTGTAAATTATATGTAATAAAAGGGGAGTTTAAGGCTTGGCAAGTAGGCTGGGACTCCCCTGGGAGACCCCTGAGTCTATGCCCAGAACCATAACTCTGCCAGTTGAGTACTTACCTAAAAGCCGATAACTCACTTTTCTTCCATAGGCTAACATTGAGTGGTTTCACTTGGAAATTCTTCTAAGTGGTGTGGAGTTTTGGAACTTTAAAATATTCATCTAAAATCAGCCGAACAACGAATTCTGATTTACTCACCTGTTATCAGGCGAGACCTCAGTGCTGCATCTTGGAGCTCAGTACTGACCCTGAAAAGTAATTTTAACCGTACTTACCAGTAACTCGAATTTCCTTCCATGGGATATCATTGCCTGCTTTTTGCTGAAAATTTTCTAAGTGTCGATTTTTGAAACTTACAAATATTCTTTAAAAATCGTACCAACTGTGAAAACGTAATTGTTTACCTGTTTTAGATAGATGTCCCAGTACTGAGCCTAGGAGCCCAGCACTGGATTACAAAAGTAACGAGAACGTACTTTACCCGTAACTTGAATTTTCTTCCATAGGAAACCATTGACTGTTTTTCTGTGAAATTTCTTCTAAGTGTCGATTTTGCAAACATGTAAATATTCCTTAAAAATCGCCTGTATAACTTAAACGCAGTTTCTCAACTGCTTACAGGTGGTACAGTAGTGCTGGATGTAGGATCCAACACTGACCTAGAAAAAGTAACCATAACCCCACTTACCTGCTAAGTGAATTTCCTTCCATAGGATAACATTGGTAATTTGATCAGCAAAAGTTTCTAAGTGTCAACTTTTAAAATAGCAAAATATTGCTTAAAAATCACAACAGTAACTAAAACGAATTTACTCACTTGTTTCCAAGAACTGTCCCAGGACTGAATCTAGGATCCAGTCCTGGATTTAGAAAAGTAATCCTGAAAGTAATTAATTGCATATAACTTAAAATTCCCATTGAGCGCAATGTATTATTGTGATTCAAATTGTGTTGCCTATTGCAATAAACTGTAACTATGACCTGCAAAAGTCAATTGCCTATTGCAAAGTATTTAACTAAAGCATCTCATTCTGAGAAAGTATATTTTGATACCTATTGTTGGTTCTAAAATAAAACAACAATATCTTTTGTATGCAAACCAATGGCCTAGAGTTCAGTTCTTGAGTGTGTGAGACCATTTGCTGACTGAGTGTGTACAACAAATGTTTTACACTGTACTCTGATACTGCCTTACTGCTCGGCAAGCTACCACTTTAGAGAGTAAGGTTATATCTAACTTTAGCCTCTGCCAAACCTCTGGGGACTGGGGACTCTGTGCACACTGTACCTATTTGGGAACAGTATATACAGAGCCACTTTCTCACAGTAGTGATAAAGTGATTAGAGTCCTAAGGCCAACATAAAGATACAGCAAAACGTGAGGTGAAAAGCAAAAAGGTTGCTGGTAGGCCACCTTAAGGATGCCAGGTCTAACAAAAACTGAACTAAGGATAACATGAGTAAAACATCAGGTTTCTCTACTGCATTTGGTGAGACAAGTGGGCCTTCTTTTATCTTCCATTCAAGCAATCTTTGACAGACCCCTTTATTATAGAGCTTTTCAAGGATTAAAGATAAGGCACTTACAAAGGAGTCCCAAATAATCAGAGATGGTTGACTTTTGTAATATGGGTCGTAGACTAAAAGCAGCACAAAAACAGAGTGCAACAGGGTCCAAAAAACTTGAGTGCCACAAGAGAGTTTGAATGCAAGCGTATCCTTTTACAGATCCAGAGATATACTCCTGCAATTTTTGTTTTTAGGACAGAACGTGCATGATGAAAAAAACATTGTTTTTAAAAAGCGCATTGCAGAATATCAGTACTTTGATGTGGGAAAACTTCAAAAGATTCAAACAAAATATTTGTAGGCAGCTTACAGCAAGTTGTTGTGGCCGAGTGGTTAAGGCGATGGACTAGAAATCCATTGGGGTATCCCCGCGCAGGTTCGAATCCTGCCAACAACGAGAATCTTTTTATTATCGGCTACAATTTCAGAAGTTAACCTTTAGTATTTCTTCCATTTCAGTTTTATAAATAGGTGGCTTATTTTTGTGTCACTATTGCCTCTCCACATATTTGTTATCGCTACCTCTTTCATGTCTTTGCTACACCTCATTCCTACTTTAGCACTGGTGTAAACGCTTCAAATTATTATACGGTTGCTCTCTCATTCATACCTGCGCATGCACTTGAAAGTTACTTTACCAATAAAAGACGCAAAGAGAGAAATAGAACAAAAGTGCTGGCTGGATTGGCAAACACACTTCATAAAACTGCATTTTCTTTTTTATTCTCCCCCGTGTTACATGCTTAACCTCCCCATGTGTAATTTCTCTTAACCTGCTGTCCCAGGAAGAGAATTTCATCTACAGGCTCTTTCTGTGTTTTTTTCCCTAGTCTGTCTTTCCCATTTCTTAGCTGTGTAACTGTTCCTTTACGCGTTCTATTTAAACGCCATCAATCTCATTTGAGCTCCTTGCTCCCGCTTCTGTTTTCTCCACCTCTCATACTGCCAGTTCTCTCTTTCTCTGTGGTTGGTGGCTACTTTCCTGAGCTTCCGAAGCCACGTGGTTCCTGCCTCTTGTTGTCAGACTTGAATTGGAAAAGGAACCATATTAACAAGCCTTTACCACTCACACACGGCGGAAGTTTATACTTTAATTCAGTGAGCTAAGAAAAGCGTGTTGTGGGTCCCCTACGAGCCATGGTGCTTGCTTCATCATGATTTGGCACCAGTCATTAGCCGCAGCTCTGCTAATGAGCCACTGAGGTCAGTTTCAATATTTACTCAAAAACATAACCATGCAGCCCACCCCTCAACTGTGTATTTATCTTGCTTTTCTGCTGTTCGTGTGATTAGCTGGGAGGAGCTCACGGCGACATCCTCCCTATAAAAGTGTAGATGGATCACTCTCTAACTCTTTCTTGCTTCACATACAAATGGCTTGAAAGATGCAGGGAAGATGCAGGTCTAATAGACAGAATAGAAGGTCTGTGCCAGGTGGGTTTCTCTGCATTGGTGTCCCATCACAGGTCCGCAAGTGTAATGTGTGAACTTTGACTCCTGGCATTTCACAAGCAGGCGGCCAGGAAACGGTTTCAGCCTATCAACCACTGAGGAGACGCAGCCTCTGAATGAGGAATGAGGAAGCAATGAATACATCCAGCCTATCACAGGAATAGCCCTGAGTGTTCCGAATTATAAATTCTCCATGTCACTGTATGTCGTTGAGCCCAAGTAGCTCGCCGTGATCGTATAGTGGTTAGTACTCTGCGTTGTGGCCGAAGCAACCTTGGTTTGAATCCGAGTCACGGCATTGTGGTTGGCAATGTCACGGCAGTTGGGTGTTAATTTTACAGAATTAGCAAATGTGCCAGTGGTTTTTGTAAAATGTCTATTAAAAACAGATCCTTTCAAATATTTAAACCATCTAACAACAAATGATTTAAACTCGCATGATTATAAGCTGTAGCTATAATGTATTTACTCACATAAATTATCGTTCTTGAACCTATTGGGGGTGGAGGGGGAGCGGAGCTCACCCCCCAGGTGCAGTTGAGTGACCTGTGTTGTGGCTCTCTAGAGGGAAGGCACAAATTTTGCTGTCACCCAGCCCAATCCAGACGTGTATTGGGGCCAGGTTTCAGGCAAATAGAGCAGTAAGTGCAGAGAAATGTTCACTCTCTAAAAGTGGCATTTCTAAAATAGTAAAGTTAAATCCAACCTCACCAGTAAGTAGGATTTTCAATAAATAAATAAAGCTACTCCTCTCCGATATGGAATTACCAAATAAAAAGTATAGGGGAATACACAGAGCTAACCTATGAGAGGGGTAGACCTCACAGTAGTGAAAAATGAAATAGACTGTTTGGTACTTACAGGACACGCGAACCACCAAAGTACATATCTTATTTTTTACTTACATAGCATCATGCACCTAGGACTACCTAGGGCCTACCTTAGGTGTAAATTATATGTAATAAAAGGGGAGTTTAAGGCTTGGCTAGTAGGCTGGGACTCCCCTGGGAGACCCCTGAGTCTATGCCCAGAACCATAACTCTGCCAGTCGAGTACTTACCTAAAAGCCGATAACTCACTTTTCTTCCATAGGCTAACATTGAGTGGTTTCACTTGGAAATTCTTCTAAGTGGTGTGGAGTTTTGGAACTTTAAAATATTCATCTAAAATCAGCCGAACAACGAATTCTGATTTACTCACCTGTTATCAGGAGAGACCTCAGTGCTGCATCTTGGAGCTCGGTACTGACCCTGAAAAGTAATTTTAACCGTACTTACCAGTAACTCGAATTTCCTTCCATGGGATATCATTGCCTGCTTTTTGCTGAAAATTTTCTAAGTGTCGATTTTTGAAACTTACAAATATTCTTTAAAAATCGTACCAACTGTGAAAACGTAATTGTTTACCTGTTTTAGATAGATGTCCCAGTACTGAGCCTAGGAGCCCAGCACTGGATTACAAAAGTAACGAGAATGTACTTTACCCGTAACTTGAATTTTCTTCCATAGGAAACCATTGACTGTTTTTCTGTGAAATTTCTTCTAAGTGTCGATTTTGCAAACATGTAAATATTCCTTAAAAATCGCCTGTATAACTTAAACGCAGTTTCTCAACTGCTTACAGGTGGTACAGTAGTGCTGGATCTAGGATCCAACACTGACCTAGAAAACGTAACCATAACCCCACTTACCTGCTAAGTGAATTTCCTTCCATAGGATAACATTGGTAATTTGATCAGCAAAAGTTTCTAAGTGTCAACTTTTAAAATAGCAAAATATTGCTTAAAAATCACAACAGTAACTAAAACGAATTTACTCACTTGTTTCCAAGAACTGTCCCAGGACTGAATCTAGGATCCAGTCCTGGATTTAGAAAAGTAATCCTGAAAGTAATTAATTGCATATAACTTAAAATTCCCATTGAGCTCAATGTATTATTGTGATTCAAATTGTGTTGCCTATTGCAATAAACTGTAACTATGACCTGCAAAAGTCAATTGCCTATTGCAAAGTATTTAACTAAAGCATCTCATTCTGAGAAAGTATATTTTGATACCTATTGTTGGTTCTAAAATAAAACAACAATATCTTTTGTATGCAAACCAATGGCCTAGAGTTCAGTTCTTGAGTGTGTGAGACCATTTGCTGACTGAGTGTGTACAACAAATGTTTTACACTGTACTCTGATACTGCCTTACTGCTCGGCAAGCTACCACTTTAGAGAGTAAGGTTATATCTAACTTTAGCCTCTGCCAAACCTCTGGGGACTGGGGACTCTGTGCACACTGTACCTATTTGGGAACAGTATATACAGAGCCACTTTCTCACAGTAGTGATAAAGTGATTAGAGTCCTAAGGCCAACATAAAGATACAGCAAAACGTGAGGTGAAAAGCAAAAAGGTTGCTGGTAGGCCACCTTAAGGATGCCAGGTCTACCAAAAACTGAACTAAGGATAACATGAGTAAAACATCAGGTTTCTCTACTGTATTTGGTGAGACAAGTGGGCCTTCTTTTATCTTCCATTCAAGCAATCTTTGACAGACCCCTTTATTATAGAGCTTTTCAAGGATTAAAGATAAGGCACTTACAAAGGAGTCCCAAATACTCAGAGATGGTTGACTTCTGTAATATGGGTCGTAGACTAAAAGCAGCGCAAAAACAGAGTGCAACAGGGTCCAAAAAACTTGAGTGCCACAAGGGAGTTTGAATGCAAGAGTATCCTTTTACAGATCCAGAGATATACTCATGCAATTTTTATTTTTAGGACAGAACGTGCATGATGAAAAAAACATTGTTTTTAAAAAGCGCATTGCAGAATATCAGTACTTTGATGTGGGAAAACTTCAAAACTTTCAAACAAAATATTTGTAGGCAGCTTACAGCAAGTTGTTTTGGCCGAGTGGTTAAGGCGATGGACTAGAAATCCATTGGGGTATCCCCGCGCAGGTTCGAATCCTGCCAACAACGAGAATCTTTTTATTATCGGCTACAATTTCAGAAGTTAACCTTTAGTATTTCTTCCATTTCAGTTTTATAAATAGGTGGCTTATTTTTGTGTCACTATTGCCTCTCCACATATTTGTTATCGCTACCTCTTTCATGTCTTTGCTACACCTCATTCCTACTTTAGCACTGGTGTAAACGCTTCAAATTATTATACCGTTGCTCTCTCATTCATACCTGCGCATGCACTTGAAAGTTACTTTACCAATAAAAGACGCAAAGAGAGAAATAGAACAAAAGTGCTGGCTGGATTGGCAAACACACTTCATAAAACTGCATTTTCTTTTTTATTCTCCCCCGTGTTACATGCTTAACCTCCCCATGTGTAATTTCTCTTAACCTGCTGTCCCAGGAAGAGAATTTCATCTACAGGCTCTTTCTGTGTTTTTTTCCCTAGTCTGTCTTTCCCATTTCTTAGCTGTGTAACTGTTCCTTTACGCGCTCTATTTAAACGCCATCAATCTCATTTGAGCTCCTTGCTCCCGCTTCTGTTTTCTCCACCTCTCATACTGCCAGTTCTCTCTTTCTCTGTGGTTGGTGGCTACTTTCCTGAGCTTCCGAAGCCACGTGGTTCCTGCCTCTTGTTGTCAGACTTGAATTGGAAAAGGAACCATATTAACAAGCCTTTACCACTCACACACGGCGGAAGTTTATACTTTAATTCAGTGAGCTAAGAAAAGCGTGTTGTGGGTCCCCTACGAGCCATTGTGCTTGCTTCATCATCATTTGGCACCAGTCATTAGCCGCAGCTCTGCTAATGAGCCACTGAGGTCAGTTTCAATATTTACTCAAAAACATAACCATGCAGCCCACCCCTCAACTGTGTATTTATCTTGCTTTTCTGCTGTTCGTGTGATTAGCTGGGAGGAGCTCACGGCGACATCCTCCCTATAAAAGTGTAGATGGATCACTCTCTAACTCTTTCTTGCTTCACATACAAATGGCTTGAAAGGTGCAGGGAAGATGCAGGTCTAATAGACAGAATAGAAGGCCTGTGCCAGGTGGGTTTCTCTGCATTGGTGTCCCATCACAGGTCCGCAAGTGTAATGTGTGATCTTTGACTCCTGGCATTTCACAAGCAGGCGTCCAGGAAACGGTGTCAGCCTATCAACCACTGAGGAGACGCAGCCTCTGAATGAGGAATGAGTAAGCAATGAATACATCCAGCCTATCACAGGAACAGCCCTGAGTGTTCCAAATTATAAATTCTCCATGTCATTGTATGTCGTTGAGCCCAAGTAGCTTCCCGTGATCGTATAGTGGTTAGTACTCTGCGTTGTGGCCGCAGCAACCTCGGTTCGAATCCGAGTCACGGCATTGTGGTTGGCAATGTCACGGCAGTTGGGTGTTAATTTTACAGAATTAGCAAATGTACCAGTGGTTTTTGTAAAATGTCTATTAAAAACAGATCCTTTCAAATATTTAAACCATCTAACAACAAATGATTTAAACTCGCATGATTTTAAGCTGTAGCTATAATGTATTTACTTACATAAATTATCGTTCTTGAACCTATTGGGGGTGGAGGGGGAGCGGAGCTCACCCCCCAGGTGCAGTTGAGTGACCTGTGTTGTGGCTCTCTAGAGGGAAGGCACAAATTTTGCTGTCACCCAGCCCAATCCAGACGTGTATTGGGGCCAGGTTTCAGGCAAATAGAGCAGTAAGTGCAGAGACATGTTCACTCTCTAAAAGTGGCATTTCTAAAATAGTAAAGTTAAATCCAACCTCACCAGTAAGTAGGATTTTCAATAAATAAATAAAGCTACTCCTCTCCGATATGGAATTACCAAATAAAAAGTATAGGGGAATACACAGAGCTAACCTATGAGAGGGGTAGACCTCACAGTAGTGAAAAATGAAATAGACTGTTTGGTACTTACAGGACACGCGAACCACCAAAGTACATATCTTATTTTTTACTTACATAGCATCATGCACCTAGGACTACCTAGGGCCTACCTTAGGTGTAAATTATATGTAATAAAAGGGGAGTTTAAGGCTTGGCAAGTAGGCTGGGACTCCCCTGGGAGACCCCTGAGTCTATGCCCAGAACCATAACTCTGCCAGTTGAGTACTTACCTAAAAGCCGATAACTCACTTTTCTTCCATAGGCTAACATTGAGTGGTTTCACTTGGAAATTCTTCTAAGTGGTGTGGAGTTTTGGAACTTTAAAATATTCATCTAAAATCAGCCGAACAACGAATTCTGATTTACTCACCTGTTATCAGGCGAGACCTCAGTGCTGCATCTTGGAGCTCAGTACTGACCCTGAAAAGTAATTTTAACCGTACTTACCAGTAACTCGAATTTCCTTCCATGGGATATCATTGCCTGCTTTTTGCTGAAAATTTTCTAAGTGTCGATTTTTGAAACTTACAAATATTCTTTAAAAATCGTACCAACTGTGAAAACGTAATTGTTTACCTGTTTTAGATAGATGTCCCAGTACTGAGCCTAGGAGCCCAGCACTGGATTACAAAAGTAACGAGAACGTACTTTACCCGTAACTTGAATTTTCTTCCATAGGAAACCATTGACTGTTTTTCTGTGAAATTTCTTCTAAGTGTCGATTTTGCAAACATGTAAATATTCCTTAAAAATCGCCTGTATAACTTAAACGCAGTTTCTCAACTGCTTACAGGTGGTACAGTAGTGCTGGATGTAGGATCCAACACTGACCTAGAAAAAGTAACCATAACCCCACTTACCTGCTAAGTGAATTTCCTTCCATAGGATAACATTGGTAATTTGATCAGCAAAAGTTTCTAAGTGTCAACTTTTAAAATAGCAAAATATTGCTTAAAAATCACAACAGTAACTAAAACGAATTTACTCACTTGTTTCCAAGAACTGTCCCAGGACTGAATCTAGGATCCAGTCCTGGATTTAGAAAAGTAATCCTGAAAGTAATTAATTGCATATAACTTAAAATTCCCATTGAGCGCAATGTATTATTGTGATTCAAATTGTGTTGCCTATTGCAATAAACTGTAACTATGACCTGCAAAAGTCAATTGCCTATTGCAAAGTATTTAACTAAAGCATCTCATTCTGAGAAAGTATATTTTGATACCTATTGTTGGTTCTAAAATAAAACAACAATATCTTTTGTATGCAAACCAATGGCCTAGAGTTCAGTTCTTGAGTGTGTGAGACCATTTGCTGACTGAGTGTGTACAACAAATGTTTTACACTGTACTCTGATACTGCCTTACTGCTCGGCAAGCTACCACTTTAGAGAGTAAGGTTATATCTAACTTTAGCCTCTGCCAAACCTCTGGGGACTGGGGACTCTGTGCACACTGTACCTATTTGGGAACAGTATATACAGAGCCACTTTCTCACAGTAGTGATAAAGTGATTAGAGTCCTAAGGCCAACATAAAGATACAGCAAAACGTGAGGTGAAAAGCAAAAAGGTTGCTGGTAGGCCACCTTAAGGATGCCAGGTCTAACAAAAACTGAACTAAGGATAACATGAGTAAAACATCAGGTTTCTCTACTGCATTTGGTGAGACAAGTGGGCCTTCTTTTATCTTCCATTCAAGCAATCTTTGACAGACCCCTTTATTATAGAGCTTTTCAAGGATTAAAGATAAGGCACTTACAAAGGAGTCCCAAATAATCAGAGATGGTTGACTTCTGTAATATGGGTCGTAGACTAAAAGCAGCACAAAAACAGAGTGCAACAGGGTCCAAAAAACTTGAGTGCCACAAGAGAGTTTGAATGCAAGCGTATCCTTTTACAGATCCAGAGATATACTCCTGCAATTTTTGTTTTTAGGACAGAACGTGCATGATGAAAAAAACATTGTTTTTAAAAAGCGCATTGCAGAATATCAGTACTTTGATGTGGGAAAACTTCAAAAGATTCAAACAAAATATTTGTAGGCAGCTTACAGCAAGTTGTTGTGGCCGAGTGGTTAAGGCGATGGACTAGAAATCCATTGGGGTATCCCCGCGCAGGTTCGAATCCTGCCAACAACGAGAATCTTTTTATTATCGGCTACAATTTCAGAAGTTAACCTTTAGTATTTCTTCCATTTCAGTTTTATAAATAGGTGGCTTATTTTTGTGTCACTATTGCCTCTCCACATATTTGTTATCGCTACCTCTTTCATGTCTTTGCTACACCTCATTCCTACTTTAGCACTGGTGTAAACGCTTCAAATTATTATACGGTTGCTCTCTCATTCATACCTGCGCATGCACTTGAAAGTTACTTTACCAATAAAAGACGCAAAGAGAGAAATAGAACAAAAGTGCTGGCTGGATTGGCAAACACACTTCATAAAACTGCATTTTCTTTTTTATTCTCCCCCGTGTTACATGCTTAACCTCCCCATGTGTAATTTCTCTTAACCTGCTGTCCCAGGAAGAGAATTTCATCTACAGGCTCTTTCTGTGTTTTTTTCCCTAGTCTGTCTTTCCCATTTCTTAGCTGTGTAACTGTTCCTTTACGCGTTCTATTTAAACGCCATCAATCTCATTTGAGCTCCTTGCTCCCGCTTCTGTTTTCTCCACCTCTCATACTGCCAGTTCTCTCTTTCTCTGTGGTTGGTGGCTACTTTCCTGAGCTTCCGAAGCCACGTGGTTCCTGCCTCTTGTTGTCAGACTTGAATTGGAAAAGGAACCATATTAACAAGCCTTTACCACTCACACACGGCGGAAGTTTATACTTTAATTCAGTGAGCTAAGAAAAGCGTGTTGTGGGTCCCCTACGAGCCATGGTGCTTGCTTCATCATGATTTGGCACCAGTCATTAGCCGCAGCTCTGCTAATGAGCCACTGAGGTCAGTTTCAATATTTACTCAAAAACATAACCATGCAGCCCACCCCTCAACTGTGTATTTATCTTGCTTTTCTGCTGTTCGTGTGATTAGCTGGGAGGAGCTCACGGCGACATCCTCCCTATAAAAGTGTAGATGGATCACTCTCTAACTCTTTCTTGCTTCACATACAAATGGCTTGAAAGATGCAGGGAAGATGCAGGTCTAATAGACAGAATAGAAGGTCTGTGCCAGGTGGGTTTCTCTGCATTGGTGTCCCATCACAGGTCCGCAAGTGTAATGTGTGAACTTTGACTCCTGGCATTTCACAAGCAGGCGGCCAGGAAACGGTTTCAGCCTATCAACCACTGAGGAGACGCAGCCTCTGAATGAGGAATGAGGAAGCAATGAATACATCCAGCCTATCACAGGAATAGCCCTGAGTGTTCCGAATTATAAATTCTCCATGTCACTGTATGTCGTTGAGCCCAAGTAGCTCGCCGTGATCGTATAGTGGTTAGTACTCTGCGTTGTGGCCGAAGCAACCTTGGTTTGAATCCGAGTCACGGCATTGTGGTTGGCAATGTCACGGCAGTTGGGTGTTAATTTTACAGAATTAGCAAATGTGCCAGTGGTTTTTGTAAAATGTCTATTAAAAACAGATCCTTTCAAATATTTAAACCATCTAACAACAAATGATTTAAACTCGCATGATTATAAGCTGTAGCTATAATGTATTTACTTACATAAATTATCGTTCTTGAACCTATTGGGGGTGGAGGGGGAGCGGAGCTCACCCCCCAGGTGCAGTTGAGTGACCTGTGTTGTGGCTCTCTAGAGGGAAGGCACAAATTTTGCTGTCACCCAGCCCAATCCAGACGTGTATTGGGGCCAGGTTTCAGGCAAATAGAGCAGTAAGTGCAGAGAAATGTTCACTCTCTAAAAGTGGCATTTCTAAAATAGTAAAGTTAAATCCAACCTCACCAGTAAGTAGGATTTTCAATAAATAAATAAAGCTACTCCTCTCCGATATGGAATTACCAAATAAAAAGTATAGGGGAATACACAGAGCTAACCTATGAGAGGGGTAGACCTCACAGTAGTGAAAAATGAAATAGACTGTTTGGTACTTACAGGACACGCGAACCACCAAAGTACATATCTTATTTTTTACTTACATAGCATCATGCACCTAGGACTACCTAGGGCCTACCTTAGGTGTAAATTATATGTAATAAAAGGGGAGTTTAAGGCTTGGCTAGTAGGCTGGGACTCCCCTGGGAGACCCCTGAGTCTATGCCCAGAACCATAACTCTGCCAGTCGAGTACTTACCTAAAAGCCGATAACTCACTTTTCTTCCATAGGCTAACATTGAGTGGTTTCACTTGGAAATTCTTCTAAGTGGTGTGGAGTTTTGGAACTTTAAAATATTCATCTAAAATCAGCCGAACAACGAATTCTGATTTACTCACCTGTTATCAGGAGAGACCTCAGTGCTGCATCTTGGAGCTCGGTACTGACCCTGAAAAGTAATTTTAACCGTACTTACCAGTAACTCGAATTTCCTTCCATGGGATATCATTGCCTGCTTTTTGCTGAAAATTTTCTAAGTGTCGATTTTTGAAACTTACAAATATTCTTTAAAAATCGTACCAACTGTGAAAACGTAATTGTTTACCTGTTTTAGATAGATGTCCCAGTACTGAGCCTAGGAGCCCAGCACTGGATTACAAAAGTAACGAGAACGTACTTTACCCGTAACTTGAATTTTCTTCCATAGGAAACCATTGACTGTTTTTCTGTGAAATTTCTTCTAAGTGTCGATTTTGCAAACATGTAAATATTCCTTAAAAATCGCCTGTATAACTTAAACGTAGTTTCTCAACTGCTTACAGGTGGTACAGTAGTGCTGGATCTAGGATCCAACACTGACCTAGAAAACGTAACCATAACCCCACTTACCTGCTAAGTGAATTTCCTTCCATAGGATAACATTGGTAATTTGATCAGCAAAAGTTTCTAAGTGTCAACTTTTAAAATAGCAAAATATTGCTTAAAAATCACAACAGTAACTAAAACAAATTTACTCACTTGTTTCCAAGAACTGTCCCAGGACTGAATCTAGGATCCAGTCCTGGATTTAGAAAAGTAATCCTGAAAGTAATTAATTGCATATAACTTAAAATTCCCATTGAGCTCCATGTATTATTGTGATTCAAATTGTGTTGCCTATTGCAATAAACTGTAACTATGACCTGCAAAAGTCAATTGCCTATTGCAAAGTATTTAACTAAAGCATCTCATTCTGAGAAAGTATATTTTGATACCTATTGTTGGTTCTAAAATAAAACAACAATATCTTTTGTATTCAAACCAATGGCCTAGAGTTCAGTTCTTGAGTGTGTGAGACCATTTGCTGACTGAGTGTGTACAACAAATGTTTTACACTGTACTCTGATACTGCCTTACTGCTCGGCAAGCTACCACTTTAGAGAGTAAGGTTATATCTAACTTTAGCCTCTGCCAAACCTCTGGGGACTGGGGACTCTGTGCACACTGTACCTATTTGGGAACAATATATACAGAGCCACTTTCTCACAGTAGTGATAAAGTGATTAGAGTCCTAAGGCCAACATAAAGATACAGCAAAACGTGAGGTGAAAAGCAAAAAGGTTGCTGGTAGGCCACCTTAAGGATGCCAGGTCTAACAAACACTGAACTAAGGATAACATGAGTAAAACATCAGGTTTCTCTACTGCATTTGGTGAGACAAGTGGGCCTTCTTTTATCTTCCATTCAAGCAATCTTTGACAGACCCCTTTATTATAGAGCTTTTCAAGGATTAAAGATAAGGCACTTACAAAGGAGTCCCAAATACTCAGAGATGGTTGACATCTGTAATATGGGTCGTAGACTAAAAGCAGCGCAAAAACAGAGTGCAACAGGGTCCAAAAAACTTGAGTGCCACAAGAGAGTTTGAATGCAAGCGTATCCTTTTACAGATCCAGAGATATACTCATGCAATTTTTGTTTTTAGGACAGAACGTGCATGATGAAAAAAACATTGTTTTTAAAAAGCGCATTGCAGAATATCAGTACTTTGATGTGGGAAAACTTCAAAAGATTCAAACAAAATATTTGTAGGCAGCTTACAGCAAGTTGTTGTGGCCGAGTGGTTAAGGCGATGGACTAGAAATCCATTGGGGTATCCCCGCGCAGGTTCGAATCCTGCCAACAACGAGAATCTTTTTATTATCGGCTACAATTTCAGAAGTTAACCTTTAGTATTTCTTCCATTTCAGTTTTATAAATAGGTGGCTTATTTTTGTGTCACTATTGCCTCTCCACATATTTGTTATCTCTACCTCTTTCATGTCTTTGCTACACCTCATTCCTACTTTAGCACTGGTGTAAACGCTTCAAATTATTATACGGTTGCTCTCTCATTCATACCTGCGCATGCACTTGAAAGTTACTTTACCAATAAAAGACGCAAAGAGAGAAATAGAACAAAAGTGCTGGCTGGATTGGCAAACACACTTCATAAAACTGCATTTTCTTTTTTATTCTCCCCTGTGTTACATGCTTAACCTCCCCATGTGTAATTTCTCTTAACCTGCTGTCCCAGGAAGAGAATTTCATCTACAGGCTCTTTCTGTGTTTTTTTCCCTAGTCTGTCTTTCCCATTTCTTAGCTGTGTAACTGTTCCTTTACGCGCTCTATTTAAACGCCATCAATCTCATTTGAGCTCCTTGCTCCCGCTTCTGTTTTCTCCACCTCTCATACTGCCAGTTCTCTCTTTCTCTGTGGTTGGTGGCTACTTTCCTGAGCTTCCGAAGCCACGTGGTTCCTGCCTCTTGTTGTCAGACTTGAATTGGAAAAGGAACCATATTAACAAGCCTTTACCACTCACACACGGCGGAAGTTTATACTTTAATTCAGTGAGCTAAGAAAAGCGTGTTGTGGGTCCCCTACGAGCCATGGTGCTTGCTTCATCATGATTTGGCACCAGTCATTAGCCGCAGCTCTGCTAATGAGCCACTGAGGTCAGTTTCAATATTTACTCAAAAACATAACCATGCAGCCCACCCCTCAACTGTGTATTTATCTTGCTTTTCTGCTGTTCGTGTGATTAGCTGGGAGGAGCTCACGGCGACATCCTCCCTATAAAAGTGTAGATGGATCACTCTCTAACTCTTTCTTGCTTCACATACAAATGGCTTGAAAGGTGCAGGGAAGATGCAGGTCTAATAGACAGAATAGAAGGTCTGTGCCAGGTGGGTTTCTCTGCATTGGTGTCCCATCACAGGTCCGCAAGTGTAATGTGTGATCTTTGACTCCTGGCATTTCACAAGCAGGCGGCCAGGAAACGGTTTCAGCCTATCAACCACTGAGGAGACGCAGCCTCTGAATGAGGAATGAGGAAGCAATGAATACATCCAGCCTATCACAGGAACAGCCCTGAGTGTTCCGAATTATAAATTCTCCATGTCACTGTATGTCGTTGAGCCCAAGTAGCTCGCCATGGTCGTATAGTGGTTAGGACTCTGCGTTGTGGCCGCAGCAACCTCGGTTCGAATCCGAGTCACGGCATTGTGGTTGGCAATGTCACGGCAGTTGGGTGTTAATTTTACAGAATTAGCAAATGTACCAGTGGTTTTTGTAAAATGTCTATTAAAAACAGATCCTTTCAAATATTTAAACCATCTAACAACAAATGATTTAAACTCGCATGATTTTAAGCTGTAACTATAATGTATTTACTTACATAAATTATCGTTCTTGAACCTATTGGGGGTGGAGGGGGAGCGGAGCTCACCCCCCAGGTGCAGTTGAGTGACCTGTGTTGTGGCTCTCTAGAGGGAAGGCACACATTTTGCTGTCACCCAGCCCAATCCAGACGTGTATTGGGGCCAGGTTTCAGGCAAATAGAGCAGTAAGTGCAGAGAAATGTTCACTCTCTAAAAGTGGCATTTCTAAAATAGTAAAGTTAAATCCAACCTCACCAGTAAGTAGGATTTTCAATAAATAAATAAAGCTACTCCTCTCCGATATGGAATTACCAAATTAAAAGTATAGGGGAATACACAGAGCTAACCTATGAGAGGGGTAGACCTCACAGTAGTGAAAAATGAAATAGACTGTTTGATACTTACAGGACACGCGAACCACCAAAGTACATATCTTATTTTTTACTTACATAGCATCATGCACCTAGGACTACCTAGGGCCTACCTTAGGTGTAAATTATATGTAATAAAAGGGGAGTTTAAGGCTTGGCAAGTAGGCTGGGACTCCCCTGGGAGACCCCTGAGTCTATGCCCAGAACCATAACTCTGCCAGTCGAGTACTTACCTAAAAGC
This sequence comes from Triturus cristatus, assembly GCF_964204655.1. Classification (NCBI taxonomy): domain Eukaryota; kingdom Metazoa; phylum Chordata; class Amphibia; order Caudata; family Salamandridae; genus Triturus; species Triturus cristatus. The sequence goes on from NC_140595.1 coordinate 725,706,548, forward strand.
CGATAACTCACTTTTCTTCCATAGGCTAACATTGAGTGGTTTCACTTGGAAATTCTTCTAAGTGGTGTGGAGTTTTGGAACTTTAAAATATTCATCTAAAATCAGCCGAACAACGAATTCTGATTTACTCACCTGTTATCAGGAGAGACCTCAGTGCTGCATCTTGGAGCTCGTTACTGACCCTGAAAAGTAATTTTAACCGTACTTACCAGTAACTCGAATTTCCTTCCATGGGATATCATTGCCTGCTTTTTGCTGAAAATTTTCTAAGTGTCGATTTTTGAAACTTACAAATATTCTTTAAAAATCGTACCAACTGTGAAAACGTAATTGTTTACCTGTTTTAGATAGATGTCCCAGTACTGAGCCTAGGAGCCCAGCACTGGATTACAAAAGTAACGAGAACGTACTTTACCCGTAACTTGAATTTTCTTCCATAGGAAACCATTGACTGTTTTTCTGTGAAATTTCTTCTAAGTGTCGATTTTGCAAACATGTAAATATTCCTTAAAAATCGCCTGTATAACTTAAACGCAGTTTCTCAACTGCTTACAGGTGGTACAGTAGTGCTGGATCTAGGATCCAACACTGACCTAGAAAACGTAACCATAACCCCACTTACCTGCTAAGTGAATTTCCTTCCATAGGATAACATTGGTAATTTGATCAGCAAAAGTTTCTAAGTGTCAACTTTTAAAATAGCAAAATATTGCTTAAAAATCACAACAGTAACTAAAACGAATTTACTCACTTGTTTCCAAGAACTGTCCCAGGACTGAATCTAGGATCCAGTCCTGGATTTAGAAAAGTAATCCTGAAAGTAATTAATTGCATATAACTTAAAATTCCCCTTGAGCTCATTGTGATTCAAATTGTGTTGCCTATTGCAATAAACTGTAACTATGACCTGCAAAAGTCAATTGCCTATTGCAAAGTATTTAACTAAAGCATCTCATTCTGAGAAAGTATATTTTGATACCTATTGTTGGTTCTAAAATAAAACAACAATATCTTTTGTATTCAAACCAATGGCCTAGAGTTCAGTTCTTGAGTGTGTGAGACCATTTGCTGACTGAGTGTGTACAACAAATGTTTTACACTGTACTCTGATACTGCCTTACTGCTCGGCAAGCTACCACTTTAGAGAGTAAGGTTATATCTAACTTTAGCCTCTGCCAAACCTCTGGGGACTGGGGACTCTGTGCACACTGTACCTATTTGGGAACAGTATATACAGAGCCACTTTCTCACAGTAGTGATAAAGTGATTAGAGTCCTAAGGCCAACGTAAAGATACAGCAAAACGTGAGGTGAAAAGCAAAAAGGTTGCTGGTAGGCCACCTTAAGGATGCCAGGTCTAACAAAAACTGAACTAAGGATAACATGAGTAAAACATCAGGTTTCTCTACTGCATTTGGTGAGACAAGTGGGCCTTCTTTTATCTTCCATTCAAGCAATCTTTGACAGACCCCTTTATTATAGAGCTTTTCAAGGATTAAAGATAAGGCACTTACAAAGGAGTCCCAAATAATCAGAGATGGTTGACTTCTGTAATATGGGTCGTAGACTAAAAGCAGCACAAAAACAGAGTGCAACAGGGTCCAAAAAACTTGAGTGCCACAAGAGAGTTTGAATGCAAGCGTATCCTTTTACAGATCCAGAGATATACTCATGCAATTTTTATTTTTAGGACAGAACGTGCATGATGAAAAAAACATTGTTTTTAAAAAGCGCATTGCAGAATATCAGTACTTTGATGTGGGAAAACTTCAAAACTTTCAAACAAAATATTTGTAGGCAGCTTACAGCAAGTTGTTGTGGCCGAGTGGTTAAGGCGATGGACTAGAAATCCATTGGGGTATCCCCGCGCAGGTTCGAATCCTGCCAACAACGAGAATCTTTTTATTATCGGCTACAATTTCAGAAGTTAACCTTTAGTATTTCTTCCATTTCAGTTTTATAAATAGGTGGCTTATTTTTGTGTCACTATTGCCTCTCCACATATTTGTTATCACTACCTCTTTCATGTCTTTGCTACACCTCATTCCTACTTTAGCACTGGTGTAAACGCTTCAAATTATTATACGGTTGCTCTCTCATTCATACCTGTGCATGCACTTGAAAGTTACTTTACCAATAAAAGACGCAAAGAGAGAAATAGAACAAAAGTGCTGGCTGGATTGGCAAACACACTTCATAAAACTGCATTTTCTTTTTTATTCTCCCCCGTGTTACATGCTTAACCTCCCCATGTGTAATTTCTCTTAACCTGCTGTCCCAGGAAGAGAATTTCATGTACAGGCTCTTTCTGTGTTTTTTTCCCTAGTCTGTCTTTCCCATTTCTTAGCTGTGTAACTGTTCCTTTACGCGCTCTATTTAAACGCCATCAATCTCATTTGAGCTCCTTGCTCCCGCTTCTGTTTTCTCCACCTCTCATACTGCCAGTTCTCTCTTTCTCTGTGGTTGGTGGCTACTTTCCTGAGCTTCCGAAGCCACATGGTTCCTGCCTCTTGTTGTCAGACTTGAATTGGAAAAGGAACCATATTAACAAGCCTTTACCACTCACACACGGCGGAAGTTTATACTTTAATTCAGTGAGCTAAGAAAAGCGTGTTGTGGGTCCCCTACGAGCCATTGTGCTTGCTTCATCCTCATTTGGCACCAGTCATTAACCGCAGCTCTGCTAATGAGCCACTGAGGTCAGTTTCAATATTTACTCAAAAACATAACCATGCAGCCCACCCCTCAACTGTGTATTTATCTTGCTTTTCTGCTGTTCGTGTGATTAGCTGGGAGGAGCTCACGGCGACATCCTCCCTATAAAAGTGTAGATGGATCACTCTCTAACTCTTTCTTGCTTCACATACAAATGGCTTGAAAGGTGCAGGGAAGATGCAGGTCTAATAGACAGAATAGAAGGCCTGTGCCAGGTGGGTTTCTCTGCATTGGTGTCCCATCACAGGTCTGCAAGTGTAATGTGTGATCTTTGACTCCTGGCATTTCACAAGCAGGCGGCCAGGAAACGGTTTCAGCCTATCAACCACCGAGGAGACGCAGCCTCTGAATGAGGAATGAGGAAGCAATGAATACATCCAGCCTATCACAGGAACAGCCCTGAGTGTTCCGAATTATAAATTCTCCATGTCATTGTATGTCGTTGAGCCCAAGTAGCTCGCCGTGATCGTATAGTGGTTAGTACTCTGCGTTGTGGCCGCAGCAACCTCGGTTCGAATCCGAGTCACGGCATTGTGGTTGGCAATGTCACGGCAGTTGGGTGTTAATTTTACAGAATTAGCAAATGTACCAGTGGTTTTTGTAAAATGTCTATTAAAAACAGATCCTTTCAAATATTTAAACCATCTAACAACAAATGATTTAAACTCGCATGATTATAAGCTGTAGCTATAATGTATTTACTTACATAAATTATCGTTCTTGAACCTATTGGGGGTGGAGGGGGAGCGGAGCTCACCCCCCAGGTGCAGTTGAGTGACCTGTGTTGTGGCTCTCTAGAGGAAAGGCACAAATTTTGCTGTCACCCAGCCCAATCCAGACGTGTATTGGGGCCAGGTTTCAGGCAAATAGAGCAGTAAGTGCAGAGACATGTTCACTCTCTAAAAGTGGCATTTCTAAAATAGTAAAGTTAAATCCAACCTCACCAGTAAGTAGGATTTTCAATAAATAAATAAAGCTACTCCTCTCCGATATGGAATTACCAAATAAAAAGTATAGGGGAATACACAGAGCTAACCTATGAGAGGGGTAGACCTCACAGTAGTGAAAAATGAAATAGACTGTTTGGTACTTACAGGACACGCGAACCACCAAAGTACATATTTTATTTTTTACTTACATAGCATCATGCACCTAGGACTACCTAGGGCCTACCTTAGGTGTAAATTATATGTAATAAAAGGGGAGTTTAAGGCTTGGCAAGTAGGCTGGGACTCCCCTGGGAGACCCCTGAGTCTATGCCCAGAACCATAACTCTGCCAGTCGAGTACTTACCTAAAAGCCGATAACTCACTTTTCTTCCATAGGCTAACATTGAGTGGTTTCACTTGGAAATTCTTCTAAGTGGTGTGGAGTTTTGGAACTTTAAAATATTCATCTAAAATCAGCCGAACAACGAATTCTGATTTACTCACCTGTTATCAGGAGAGACCTCAGTGCTGCATCTTGGAGCTCAGTACTGACCCTGAAAAGTAATTTTAACCGTACTTACCAGTAACTCGAATTTCCTTCCATGGGATATCATTGCCTGCTTTTTGCTGAAAATTTTCTAAGTGTCGATTTTTGAAACTTACAAATATTCTTTAAAAATCGTACCAACTGTGAAAACGTAATTGTTTACCTGTTTTAGATAGATGTCCCAGTACTGAGCCTAGGAGCCCAGCACTGGATTACAAAAGTAACGAGAACGTACTTTACCCGTAACTTGAATTTTCTTCCATAGGAAACCATTGACTGTTTTTCTGTGAAATTTCTTCTAAGTGTCGATTTTGCAAACATGTAAATATTCCTTAAAAATCGCCTGTATAACTTAAACGCAGTTTCTCAACTGCTTACAGGTGGTACAGTAGTGCTGGATCTAGGATCCAACACTGACCTAGAAAACGTAACCATAACCCCACTTACCTGCTAAGTGAATTTCCTTCCATAGGATAACATTGGTAATTTGATCAGCAAAAGTTTCTAAGTGTCAACTTTTAAAATAGCAAAATATTGCTTAAAAATCACAACAGTAACTAAAACGAATTTACTCACTTGTTTCCAAGAATTGTCCCAGGACTGAATCTAGGATCCAGTCCTGGATTTAGAAAAGTAATCCTGAAAGTAATTAATTGCATATAACTTAAAATTCCCATTGAGCTCAATGTATTATTGTGATTCAAATTGTGTTGCCTATTGCAATAAACTGTAACTATGACCTGCAAAAGTCAATTGCCTATTGCAAAGTATTTAACTAAAGCATCTCATTCTGAGAAAGTATATTTTGATACCTATTGTTGGTTCTAAAATAAAACAACAATATCTTTTGTATGCAAACCAATGGCCTAGAGTTCAGTTCTTGAGTGTGTGAGACCATTTGCTGACTGAGTGTGTACAACAAATGTTTTACACTGTACTCTGATACTGCCTTACTGCTCGGCAAGCTACCACTTTAGAGAGTAAGGTTATATCTAACTTTAGCCTCTGCCAAACCTCTGGGGACTGGGGACTCTGTGCACACTGTACCTATTTGGGAACAGTATATACAGAGCCACTTTCTCACAGTAGTGATAAAGTGATTAGAGTCCTACGGCCAACATAAAGATACAGCAAAACGTGAGGTGAAAAGCAAAAAGGTTGCTGGTAGGCCACCTTAAGGATGCCAGGTCTAACAAAAACTGAACTAAGGATAACATGAGTAAAACATCAGGTTTCTCTACTGCATTTGGTGAGACAAGTGGGCCTTCTTTTATCTTCCATTCAAGCAATCTTTGACAGACCCCTTTATTATAGAGCTTTTCAAGGATTAAAGATAAGGCACTTACAAAGGAGTCCCAAATAATCAGAGATGGTTGACTTCTGTAATATGGGTCGTAGACTAAAAGCAGCACAAAAACAGAGTGCAACAGGGTCCAAAAAACTTGAGTGCCACAAGAGAGTTTGAATGCAAGCGTATCCTTTTACAGATCCAGAGATATACTCATGCAATTTTTATTTTTAGGACAGAACGTGCATGATGAAAAAAACATTGTTTTTAAAAAGCGCATTGCAGAATATCAGTACTTTGATGTGGGAAAACTTCAAAACTTTCAAACAAAATATTTGTAGGCAGTTTACAGCAAGTTGTTGTGGCCGAGTGGTTAAGGCGATGGACTAGAAATCCATTGGGGTATCCCCGCGCAGGTTCGAATCCTGCCAACAACGAGAATCTTTTTATTATCGGCTACAATTTCAGAAGTTAACCTTTAGTATTTCTTCCATTTCAGTTTTATAAATAGGTGGCTTATTTTTGTGTCACTATTGCCTCTCCACATATTTGTTATCACTACCTCTTTCATGTCTTTGCTACACCTCATTCCTACTTTAGCACTGGTGTAAACGCTTCAAATTATTATACGGTTGCTCTCTCATTCATACCTGTGCATGCACTTGAAAGTTACTTTACCAATAAAAGACGCAAAGAGAGAAATAGAACAAAAGTGCTGGCTGGATTGGCAAACACACTTCATAAAACTGCATTTTCTGTTTTTATTCTCCCCCATGTTACATGCTTAACCTCCCCATGTGTAATTTCTCTTAACCTGCTGTCCCAGGAAGAGAATTTCATGTACAGGCTCTTTCTGTGTTTTTTTCCCTAGTCTGTCTTTCCCATTTCTTAGCTGTGTAACTGTTCCTTTACGCGCTCTATTTAAACGCCATCAATCTCATTTGAGCTCCTTGCTCCCGCTTCTGTTTTCTCCACCTCTCATACTGCCAGTTCTCTCTTTCTCTGTGGTTGGTGGCTACTTTCCTGAGCTTCCGAAGCCACGTGGTTCCTGCCTCTTGTTGTCAGACTTGAATTGGAAAAGGAACCATATTAACAAGCCTTTACCACTCACACACGGCGGAAGTTTATACTTTAATTCAGTGAGCTAAGAAAAGCGTGTTGTGGGTCCCCTACGAGCCATGGTGCTTGCTTCATCATGATTTGGCACCAGTCATTAGCCGCAGCTCTGCTAATGAGCCACTGAGGTCAGTTTCAATATTTACTCAAAAACATAACCATGCAGCCCACCCCTCAACTGTGTATTTATCTTGCTTTTCTGCTGTTCGTGTGATTAGCTGGGAGGAGCTCACGGCGACATCCTCCCTATAAAAGTGTAGATGGATCACTCTCTAACTCTTTCTTGCTTCACATACAAATGGCTTGAAAGGTGCAGGGAAGATGCAGGTCTAATAGACAGAATAGAAGGTCTGTGCCAGGTGGGTTTCTCTGCATTGGTGTCCCATCACAGGTCCGCAAGTGTAATGTGTGATCTTTGACTCCTGGCATCTCACAAGCAGGCGGCCAGGAAACGGTTTCAGCCTATCAACCACTGAGGAGACGCAGCCTCTGAATGAGGAATGAGGAAGCAATGAATACATCCAGCCTATCACAGGAACAGCCCTGAGTGTTCCGAATTATAAATTCTCCATGTCACTGTATGTCGTTGAGCCCAAGTAGCTCGCCATGGTCGTATAGTGGTTAGGACTCTGCGTTGTGGCCGCAGCAACCTCGGTTCGAATCCAAGTCACGGCATTGTGGTTGGCAATGTCACGGCAGTTGGGTGTTAATTTTACAGAATTAGCAAATGTACCAGTGGTTTTTGTAAAATGTCTATTAAAAACAGATCCTTTCAAATATTTAAACCATCTAACAACAAATGATTTAAACTCGCATGATTATAAGCTGTAACTATAATGTATTTACTTACATAAATTATCGTTCTTGAACCTATTGGGGGTGGAGGGGGAGCGGAGCTCACCCCCCAGGTGCAGTTGAGTGACCTGTGTTGTGGCTCTCTAGAGAGAAGGCACAAATTTTGCTGTCACCCAGACCAATCCAGACGTGTATTGGGGCCAGGTTTCAGGCAAATAGAGCAGTAAGTGCAGAGAAATGTTCACTCTCTAAAAGTGGCATTTCTAAAATAGAAAAGTTAAATCCAACCTCACCAGTAAGTAGGATTTTCAATAAATAAATAAAGCTACTCCTCTCCGATATGGAATTACCAAATTAAAAGTATAGGGGAATACACAGAGCTAACCTATGAGAGGGGTAGACCTCACAGTAGTGAAAAATGAAATAGACTGTTTGGTACTTACAGGACACGCGAACCACCAAAGTACATATCTTATTTTTTACTTACATAGCATCATGCACCTAGGACTACCTAGGGCCTACCTTAGGTGTAAATTATATGTAATAAAAGGGGAGTTTAAGGCTTGGCAAGTAGGCTGGGACTCCCCTGGGAGACCCCTGAGTCTATGCCCAGAACCATAACTCTGCCAGTCGAGTACTTACCTAAAAGCCGATAACTCACTTTTCTTCCATAGGCTAACATTGAGTGGTTTCACTTGGAAATTCTTCTAAGTGGTGTGGAGTTTTGGAACTTTAAAATATTCATCTAAAATCAGCCGAACAACGAATTCTGATTTACTCACCTGTTATCAGGAGAGACCTCAGTGCTGCATCTTGGAGCTCGTTACTGACCCTGAAAAGTAATTTTAACCGTACTTACCAGTAACTCGAATTTCCTTCCATGGGATATCATTGCCTGCTTTTTGCTGAAAATTTTCTAAGTGTCGATTTTTGAAACTTACAAATATTCTTTAAAAATCGTACCAACTGTGAAAACGTAATTGTTTACCTGTTTTAGATAGATGTCCCAGTACTGAGCCTAGGAGCCCAGCACTGGATTACAAAAGTAACGAGAACGTACTTTACCCGTAACTTGAATTTTCTTCCATAGGAAACCATTGACTGTTTTTCTGTGAAATTTCTTCTAAGTGTCGATTTTGCAAACATGTAAATATTCCTTAAAAATCGCCTGTATAACTTAAACGCAGTTTCTCAACTGCTTACAGGTGGTACAGTAGTGCTGGATCTAGGATCCAACACTGACCTAGAAAACGTAACCATAACCCCACTTACCTGCTAAGTGAATTTCCTTCCATAGGATAACATTGGTAATTTGATCAGCAAAAGTTTCTAAGTGTCAACTTTTAAAATAGCAAAATATTGCTTAAAAATTACAACAGTAACTAAAACGAATTTACTCACTTGTTTCCAAGAACTGTCCCAGGACTGAATCTAGGATCCAGTCCTGGATTTAGAAAAGTAATCCTGAAAGTAATTAATTGCATATAACTTAAAATTCCCATTGAGCTCAATGTATTATTGTGATTCAAATTGTGTTGCCTATTGCAATAAACTGTAACTATGACCTGCAAAAGTCAATTGCCTATTGCAAAGTATTTAACTAAAGCATCTCATTCTGAGAAAGTATATTTTGATACCTATTGTTGGTTCTAAAATAAAACAACAATATCTTTTGTATTCAAACCAATGGCCTAGAGTTCAGTTCTTGAGTGTGTGAGACCATTTGCTGACTGAGTGTGTACAACAAATGTTTTACACTGTACTCTGATACTGCCTTACTGCTCGGCAAGCTACCACTTTAGAGAGTAAGGTTATATCTAACTTTAGCCTCTGCCAAACCTCTGGGGACTGGGGACTCTGTGCACACTGTACCTATTTGGGAACAGTATATACAGAGCCACTTTCTCACAGTAGTGATAAAGTGATTAGAGTCCTAAGGCCAACGTAAAGATACAGCAAAACGTGAGGTGAAAAGCAAAAAGGTTGCTGGTAGGCCACCTTAAGGATGCCAGGTCTAACAAAAACTGAACTAAGGATAACATGAGTAAAACATCAGGTTTCTCTACTGCATTTGGTGAGACAAGTGGGCCTTCTTTTATCTTCCATTCAAGCAATCTTTGACAGACCCCTTTATTATAGAGCTTTTCAAGGATTAAAGATAAGGCACTTACAAAGGAGTCCCAAATAATCAGAGATGGTTGACTTCTGTAATATGGGTCGTAGACTAAAAGCAGCACAAAAACAGAGTGCAACAGGGTCCAAAAAACTTGAGTGCCACAAGAGAGTTTGAATGCAAGCGTATCCTTTTACAGATCCAGAGATATACTCATGCAATTTTTATTTTTAGGACAGAACGTGCATGATGAAAAAAACATTGTTTTTAAAAAGCGCATTGCAGAATATCAGTACTTTGATGTGGGAAAACTTCAAAACTTTCAAACAAAATATTTGTGGGCAGCTTACAGCAAGTTGTTGTGGCCGAGTGGTTAAGGCGATGGACTAGAAATCCATTGGGGTATCCCCGCGCAGGTTCGAATCCTGCCAACAACGAGAATCTTTTTATTATCGGCTACAATTTCAGAAGTTAACCTTTAGTATTTCTTCCATTTCAGTTTTATAAATAGGTGGCTTATTTTTGTGTCACTATTGCCTCTCCACATATTTGTTATCGCTACCTCTTTCATGTCTTTGCTACACCTCATTCCTACTTTAGCACTGGTGTAAACGCTTCAAATTATTATACGGTTGCTCTCTCATTCATACCTGCGCATGCACTTGAAAGTTACTTTACCAATAAAAGACGCAAAGAGAGAAATAGAACAAAAGTGCTGGCTGGATTGGCAAACACACTTCATAAAACTGCATTTTCTTTTTTATTCTCCCCCGTGTTACATGCTTAACCTCCCCATGTGTAATTTCTCTTAACCTGCTGTCCCAGGAAGAGAATTTCATCTACAGGCTCTTTCTGTGTTTTTTTCCCTAGTCTGTCTTTCCCATTTCTTAGCTGTGTAACTGTTCCTTTACGCGCTCTATTTAAACGCCATCAATCTCATTTGAGCTCCTTGCTCCCGCTTCTGTTTTCTCCACCTCTCATACTGCCAGTTCTCTCTTTCTCTGTGGTTGGTGGCTACTTTCCTGAGCTTCCGAAGCCACGTGGTTCCTGCCTCTTGTTGTCAGACTTGAATTGGAAAAGGAACCATATTACCAAGCCTTTACCACTTACACACGGCGGAAGTTTATACTTTAATTCAGTGAGCTAAGAAAAGCGTGTTGTGGGTCCCCTACGAGCCATTGTGCTTGCTTCATCATCATTTGGCACCAGTCATTAGCCGCAGCTCTGCTAATGAGCCACTGAGGTCAGTTTCAATATTTACTCAAAAACATAACCATGCAGCCCACCCCTCAACTGTGTATTTATCTTGCTTTTCTGCTGTTCGTGTGATTAGCTGGGAGGAGCTCACGGCGACATCCTCCCTATAAAAGTGTAGATGGATCACTCTCTAACTCTTTCTTGCTTCACATACAAATGGCTTGAAAGGTGCAGGGAAGATGCAGGTCTAATAGACAGAATAGAAGGCCTGTGCCAGGTGGGTTTCTCTGCATTGTTGTCCCATCACAGGTCCGCAAGTGTAATGTGTGATCTTTGACTCCTGGCATTTCACAAGCAGGCGTCCAGGAAACGGTTTCAGCCTATCAACCACTGAGGAGACGCAGCCTCTGAATGAGGAATGAGGAAGCAATGAATACATCCAGCCTATCACAGGAACAGCCCTGAGTGTTCCGAATTATAAATTCTCCATGTCATTGTATGTCGTTGAGCCCAAGTAGCTTGCCGTGATCGTATAGTGGTTAGTACTCTGCGTTGTGGCCGCAGCAACCTCGGTTCGAATCCGAGTCACGGCATTGTGGTTGGCAATGTCACGGCAGTTGGGTGTTAATTTTACAGAATTAGCAAATGTACCAGTGGTTTTTGTAAAATGTCTATTAAAAACAGATCCTTTCAAATATTTAAACCATCTAACAACAAATGATTTAAACTCGCATGATTTTAAGCTGTAGCTATAATGTATTTACTTACATAAATTATCGTTCTTGAACCTATTGGGGGTGGAGGGGGAGCGGAGCTCACCCCCCAGGTGCAGTTGAGTGACCTGTGTTGTGGCTCTCTAGAGGGAAGGCACAAATTTTGCTGTCACCCAGCCCAATCCAGACGTGTATTGGGGCCAGGTTTCAGGCAAATAGAGCAGTAAGTGCAGAGACATGTTCACTCTCTAAAAGTGGCATTTCTAAAATAGTAAAGTTAAATCCAACCTCACCAGTAAGTAGGATTTTCAATAAATAAATAAAGCTACTCCTCTCCGATATGGAATTACCAAATAAAAAGTATAGGGGAATACAGAGAGCTAACCTATGAGAGGGGTAGACCTCACAGTAGTGAAAAATGAAATAGACTGTTTGGTACTTACAGGACACGCGAACCACCAAAGTACATATCTTATTTTTTACTTACATAGCATCATGCACCTAGGACTACCTAGGGCCTACCTTAGGTGTAAATTATATGTAATAAAAGGGGAGTTTAAGGCTTGGCAAGTAGGCTGGGACTCCCCTGGGAGACCCCTGAGTCTATGCCCAGAACCATAACTCTGCCAGTTGAGTACTTACCTAAAAGCCGATAACTCACTTTTCTTCCATAGGCTAACATTGAGTGGTTTCACTTGGAAATTCTTCTAAGTGGTGTGGAGTTTTGGAACTTTAAAATATTCATCTAAAATCAGCCGAACAACGAATTCTGATTTACTCACCTGTTATCAGGAGAGACCTCAGTGCTGCATCTTGGAGCTCAGTACTGACCCTGAAAAGTAATTTTAACCGTACTTACCAGTAACTCGAATTTCCTTCCATGGGATATCATTGCCTGCTTTTTGCTGAAAATTTTCTAAGTGTCGATTTTTGAAACTTACAAATATTCTTTAAAAATCGTACCAACTGTGAAAACGTAATTGTTTACCTGTTTTAGATAGATGTCCCAGTACTGAGCCTAGGAGCCCAGCACTGGATTACAAAAGTAACGAGAACGTACTTTACCCGTAACTTGAATTTTCTTCCATAGGAAACCATTGACTGTTTTTCTGTGAAATTTCTTCTAAGTGTCGATTTTGCAAACATGTAAATATTCCTTAAAAATCGCCTGTATAACTTAAACGCAGTTTCTCAACTGCTTACAGGTGGTACAGTAGTGCTGGATCTAGGATCCAACACTGACCTAGAAAAAGTAACCATAACCCCACTTACCTGCTAAGTGAATTTCCTTCCATAGGATAACATTGGTAATTTGATCAGCAAAAGTTTCTAAGTGTCAACTTTTAAAATAGCAAAATATTGCTTAAAAATCACAACAGTAACTAAAACGAATTTACTCACTTGTTTCCAAGAACTGTCCCAGGACTGAATCTAGGATCCAGTCCTGGATTTAGAAAAGTAATCCTGAAAGTAATTAATTGCATATAACTTAAAATTCCCATTGAGCGCAATGTATTATTGTGATTCAAATTGTGTTGCCTATTGCAATAAACTGTAACTATGACCTGCAAAAGTCAATTGCCTATTGCAAAGTATTTAACTAAAGCATCTCATTCTGAGAAAGTATATTTTGATACCTATTGTTGGTTCTAAAATAAAACAACAATATCTTTTGTATGCAAACCAATGGCCTAGAGTTCAGTTCTTGAGTGTGTGAGACCATTTGCTGACTGAGTGTGTACAACAAATGTTTTACACTGTACTCTGATACTGCCTTACTGCTCGGCAAGCTACCACTTTAGAGAGTAAGGTTATATCTAACTTTAGCCTCTGCCAAACCTCTGGGGACTGGGGACTCTGTGCACACTGTACCTATTTGGGAACAGTATATACAGAGCCACTTTCTCACAGTAGTGATAAAGTGATTAGAGTCCTAAGGCCAACATAAAGATACAGCAAAACGTGAGGTGAAAAGCAAAAAGGTTGCTGGTAGGCCACCTTAAGGATGCCAGGTCTAACAAAAACTGAACTAAGGATAACATGAGTAAAACATCAGGTTTCTCTACTGCATGTGGTGAGACAAGTGGGCCTTCTTTTATCTTCATTTCAAGCAATCTTTGACAGACCCCTTTATTATAGAGCTTTTCAAGGATTAAAGATAAGGCACTTACAAAGGAGTCCCAAATACTCAGAGATGGTTGACTTCTGTAATATGGGTCGTAGACTAAAAGCAGCGCAAAAACAGAGTGCAACAGGGTCCAAAAAACTTGAGTGCCACAAGAGAGTTTGAATGCAAGCGTATCCTTTTACAGATCCAGAGATATACTCATGCAATTTTTGTTTTTAGGACAGAACGTGCATGATGAAAAAAACATTGTTTTTAAAAAGCGCATTGCAGAATATCAGTACTTTGATGTGGGAAAACTTCAAAACTTTCAAACAAAATATTTGTAGGCAGCTTACAGCAAGTTGTTGTGGCCGAGTGGTTAAGGCGATGGACTAGAAATCCATTGTGGTATCCCCGCGCAGGTTCGAATCCTGCCAACAACGAGAATCTTTTTATTATCGGCTACAATTTCAGAAGTTAACCTTTAGTATTTCTTCCATTTCAGTTTTATAAATAGGTGGCTTATTTTTGTGTCACTATTGCCTCTCCACATATTTGTTATCGCTACCTCTTTCATGTCTTTGCTACACCTCATTCCTACTTTAGCACTGGTGTAAACGCTTCAAATTATTATACCGTTGCTCTCTCATTCATACCTGCGCATGCACTTGAAAGTTACTTTACCAATAAAAGACGCAAAGAGAGAAATAGAACAAAAGTGCTGGCTGGATTGGCAAACACACTTCATAAAACTGCATTTTCTTTTTTATTCTCCCCCGTGTTACATGCTTAACCTCCCCATGTGTAATTTCTCTTAACCTGCTGTCCCAGGAAGAGAATTTCATGTACAGGCTCTTTCTGTGTTTTTTTCCCTAGTCTGTCTTTCCCATTTCTTAGCTGTGTAACTGTTCCTTTACGCGCTCTATTTAAACGCCATCAATCTCATTTGAGCTCCTTGCTCCCGCTTCTGTTTTCTCCACCTCTCATACTGCCAGTTCTCTCTTTCTCTGTGGTTGGTGGCTACTTTCCTGAGCTTCCGAAGCCACGTGGTTCCTGCCTCTTGTTGTCAGACTTGAATTGGAAAAGGAACTATATTAACAAGCCTTTACCACTCACGCACGGCGGAAGTTTATACTTTAATTCAGTGAGCTAAGAAAAGCGTGTTGTGGGTCCCCTACGAGCCATGGTGCTTGCTTCATCATGATTTGGCACCAGTCATTAGCCGCAGCTCTGCTAATGAGCCACTGAGGTCAGTTTCAATATTTACTCAAAAACATAACCATGCAGCCCACCCCTCAACTGTGTATTTATCTTGCTTTTCTGCTGTTCGTGTGATTAGCTGGGAGGAGCTCACGGCGACATCCTCCCTATAAAAGTGTAGATGGATCACTCTCTAACTCTTTCTTGCTTCACATACAAATGGCTTGAAAGGTGCAGGGAAGATGCAGGTCTAATAGACAGAATAGAAGGTCTGTGCCAGGTGGGTTTCTCTGCATTGGTGTCCCATCACAGGTCCGCAAGTGTAATGTGTGATCTTTGACTCCTGGCATTTCACAAGCAGGCGGCCAGGAAACGGTTTCAGCCTATCAACCACTGAGGAGACGCAGCCTCTGAATGAGGAATGAGGAAGCAATGAATACATCCAGCCTATCACAGGAACAGCCCTGAGTGTTCCGAATTATAAATTCTCCATGTCACTGTATGTCGTTGAGCCCAAGTAGCTCGCCGTGATCGTATAGTGGTTAGTACTCTGCGTTGTGGCCGCAGCAACCTCCGTTCGAATCCGAGTCGCGGCATTGTGGTTGGCAATGTCACGGCAGTTGGGTGTTAATTTTACAGAATTAGCAAATGTACCAGTGGTTTTTGTAAAATGTCTATTAAAAACAGATCCTTTCAAATATTTAAACCATCTAACAACAAATGATTTAAACTCGCATGATTATAAGCTGTAGCTATAATGTATTTACTTACATAAATTATCGTTCTTGAACCTATTGGGGGTGGAGGGGGAGCGGAGCTCACCCCCCAGGTGCAGTTGAGTGACCTGTGTTGTGGCTCTCTAGAGGGAAGGCACAAATTTTGCTGTCACCCAGCCCAATCCAGACGTGTATTGGGGCCAGGTTTCAGGCAAATAGAGCAGTAAGTGCAGAGACATGTTCACTCTCTAAAAGTGGCATTTCTAAAATAGTAAAGTTAAATCCAATCTCACCAGTAAGTAGGATTTTCAATAAATAAATAAAGCTACTCCTCTCCGATATGGAATTACCAAATAAAAAGTATAGGGGAATACACAGAGCTAACCTATGAGAGGGGTAGACCTCACAGTAGTGAAAAATGAAATAGACTGTTTGGTACTTACAGGACACGCGAACCACCAAAGTACATATCTTATTTTTTACTTACATAGCATCATGCACCTAGGACTACCTAGGGCCTACCTTAGGTGTAAATTATATGTAATAAAAGGGGAGTTTAAGGCTTGGCAAGTAGGCTGGGACTCCCCTGGGAGACCCCTGAGTCTATGCCCAGAACCATAACTCTGCCAGTCGAGTACTTACCTAAAAGCCGATAACTCACTTTTCTTCCATAGGCTAACATTGAGTGGTTTCACTTGGAAATTCTTCTAAGTGGTGTGGAGTTTTGGAACTTTAAAATATTCATCTAAAATCAGCCGAACAACGAATTCTGATTTACTCACCTGTTATCAGGAGAGACCTCAGTGCTGCATCTTGGAGCTCGGTACTGACCCTGAAAAGTAATTTTAACTGTACTTACCAGTAACTCGAATTTCCTTCCATGGGATATCATTGCCTGCTTTTTGCTGAAAATTTTCTAAGTGTCGATTTTTGAAACTTACAAATATTCTTTAAAAATCGTACCAACTGTGAAAACGTAATTGTTTACCTGTTTTAGATAGATGTCCCAGTACTGAGCCTAGGAGCCCAGCACTGGATTACAAAAGTAACGAGAACGTACTTTACCCGTAACTTGAATTTTCTTCCATAGGAAACCATTGACTGTTTTTCTGTGAAATTTCTTCTAAGTGTCGATTTTGCAAACATGTAAATATTCCTTAAAAATCGCCTGTATAACTTAAACGCAGTTTCTCAACTGCTTACAGGTGGTACAGTAGTGCTGGATCTAGGATCCAACACTGACCTAGAAAACGTAACCATAACCCCACTTACCTGCTAAGTGAATTTCCTTCCATAGGATAACATTGGTAATTTGATCAGCAAAAGTTTCTAAGTGTCAACTTTTAAAATAGCAAAATATTGCTTAAAAATCACAACAGTAACTAAAACGAATTTACTCACTTGTTTCCAAGAATTGTCCCAGGACTGAATCTAGGATCCAGTCCTGGATTTAGAAAAGTAATCCTGAAAGTAATTAATTGCATATAACTTAAAATTCCCATTGAGCTCAATGTATTATTGTGATTCAAATTGTGTTGCCTATTGCAATAAACTGTAACTATGACCTGCAAAAGTCAATTGCCTATTGCAAAGTATTTAACTAAAGCATCTCATTCTGAGAAAGTATATTTTGATACCTATTGTTGGTTCTAAAATAAAACAACAATATCTTTTGTATGCAAACCAATGGCCTAGAGTTCAGTTCTTGAGTGTGTGAGACCATTTGCTGACTGAGTGTGTACAACAAATGTTTTACACTGTACTCTGATACTGCCTTACTGCTCGGCAAGCTACCACTTTAGAGAGGAAGGTTATATCTAACTTTAGCCTCTGCCAAACCTCTGGGGACTGGGGACTCTGTGCACACTGTACCTATTTGGGAACAGTATATACAGAGCCACTTTCTCACAGTAGTGATAAAGTGATTAGAGTCCTACGGCCAACATAAAGATACAGCAAAACGTGAGGTGAAAAGCAAAAAGGTTGCTGGTAGGCCACCTTAAGGATGCCAGGTCTAACAAAAACTGAACTAAGGATAACATGAGTAAAACATCAGGTTTCTCTACTGCATTTGGTGAGACAAGTGGGCCTTCTTTTATCTTCCATTCAAGCAATCTTTGACAGACCCCTTTATTATAGAGCTTTTCAAGGATTAAAGATAAGGCACTTACAAAGGAGTCCCAAATAATCAGAGATGGTTGATTTCTGTAATATGGGTCGTAGACTAAAAGCAGCACAAAAACAGAGTGCAACAGGGTCCAAAAAACTTGAGTGCCACAAGAGAGTTTGAATGCAAGCGTATCCTTTTACAGATCCAGAGATATACTCATGCAATTTTTATTTTTAGGACAGAACGTGCATGATGAAAAAAACATTGTTTTTATAAAGCGCATTGCAGAATATCAGTACTTTGATGTGGGAAAACTTCAAAACTTTCAAACAAAATATTTGTAGGCAGCTTACAGCAAGTTGTTGTGGCCGAGTGGTTAAGGCGATGGACTAGAAATCCATTGGGGTATCCCCGCGCAGGTTCGAATCCTGCCAACAACAAGAATCTTTTTATTATCGGCTACAATTTCAGAAGTTAACCTTTAGTATTTCTTCCATTTCAGTTTTATAAATAGGTGGCTTATTTTTGTGTCACTATTGCCTCTCCACATATTTGTTATCGCTACCTCTTTCATGTCTTTGCTACACCTCATTCCTACTTTAGCACTGGTGTAAACGCTTCAAATTATTATACCGTTGCTCTCTCATTCATACCTGCGCATGCACTTGAAAGTTACTTTACCAATAAAAGACGCAAAGAGAGAAATAGAACAAAAGTGCTGGCTGGATTGGCAAACACACTTCATAAAACTGCATTTTCTTTTTTATTCTCCCCCGTGTTACATGCTTAACCTCCCCATGTGTAATTTCTCTTAACCTGCTGTCCCAGGAAGAGAATTTCATGTACAGGCTCTTTCTGTGTTTTTTTCCCTAGTCTGTCTTTCCCATTTCTTAGCTGTGTAACTGTTCCTTTACGCGCTCTATTTAAACGCCATCAATCTCATTTGAGCTCCTTGCTCCCGCTTCTGTTTTCTCCACCTCTCATACTGCCAGTTCTCTCTTTCTCTGTGGTTGGTGGCTACTTTCCTGAGCTTCCGAAGCCATGTGGTTCCTGCCTCTTGTTGTCAGACTTGAATTGGAAAAGGAACCATATTAACAAGCCTTTACCACTCACACACGGCGGAAGTTTATACTTTAATTCAGTGAGCTAAGAAAAGCGTGTTGTGGGTCCCCTACGAGCCATTGTGCTTGCTTCATCATCATTTGGCACCAGTCATTAGCCGCAGCTCTGCTAATGAGCCACTGAGGTCAGTTTCAATATTTACTCAAAAACATAACCATGCAGCCCACCCCTCAACTGTGTATTTATCTTGCTTTTCTGCTGTTCGTGTGATTAGCTGGGAGGAGCTCACGGCGACATCCTCCCTATAAAAGTGTAGATGGATCACTCTCTAACTCTTTCTTGCTTCACATACAAATGGCTTGAAAGGTGCAGGGAAGATGCAGGTCTAATAGACAGAATAGAAGGCCTGTGCCAGGTGGGTTTCTCTGCATTGGTGTCCCATCACAGGTCCGCAAGTGTAATGTGTGATCTTTGACTCCTGGCATTTCACAAGCAGGCGGCCAGGAAACGGTTTCAGCCTATCAACCACTGAGGAGACGCAGCCTCTGAATGAGGAATGAGGAAGCAATGAATACATCCAGCCTATCACAGGAACAGCCCTGAGTGTTCCGAATTATAAATTCTCCATGTCATTGTATGTCGTTGAGCCCAAGTAGCTCGCCGTGATCGTATAGTGGTTAGTACTCTGCGTTGTGGCCGCAGCAACCTCGGTTCGAATCCGAGTCACGGCATTGTGGTTGGCAATGTCACGGCAGTTGGGTGTTAATTTTACAGAATTAGCAAATGTACCAGTGGTTTTTGTAAAATGTCTATTAAAAACAGATCCTTTCAAATATTTAAACCATCTAACAACAAATGATTTAAACTCGCATGATTATAAGCTGTAGCTATAATGTATTTACTTACATAAATTATCGTTCTTGAACCTATTGGGGGTGGAGGGGGAGCGGAGCTCACCCCCCAGGTGCAGTTGAGTGACCTGTGTTGTGGCTCTCTAGAGGGAAGGCACAAATTTTGCTGTCACCCAGCCCAATCCAGACGTGTATTGGGGCCAGGTTTCAGGCAAATAGAGCAGTAAGTGCAGAGACATGTTCACTCTCTAAAAGTGGCATTTCTAAAATAGTAAAGTTAAATCCAACCTCACCAGTAAGTAGGATTTTCAATAAATAAATAAAGCTACTCCTCTCCGATATGGAATTACCAAATAAAAAGTATAGGGGAATACACAGAGCTAACCTATGAGAGGGGTAGACCTCACAGTAGTGAAAAATTAAATAGACTGTTTGGTACTTACAGGACACGCGAACCACCAAAGTACATATCTTATTTTTTACTTACATAGCATCATGCACCTAGGACTACCTAGGGCCTACCTTAGGTGTAAATTATATGTAATAAAAGGGGAGTTTAAGGCTTGGCAAGTAGGCTGGGACTCCCCTGGGAGACCCCTGAGTCTATGCCCAGAACCATAACTCTGCCAGTCAAGTACTTACCTAAAAGCCGATAACTCACTTTTCTTCCATAGGCTAACATTGAGTGGTTTCACTTGGAAATTCTTCTAAGTGGTGTGGAGTTTTGGAACTTTAAAATATTCATCTAAAATCAGCCGAACAACGAATTCTGATTTACTCACCTGTTATCAGGAGAGACCTCAGTGCTGCATCTTGGAGCTCAGTACTGACCCTGAAAAGTAATTTTAACCGTACTTACCAGTAACTCGAATTTCCTTCCATGGGATATCATTGCCTGCTTTTTGCTGAAAATTTTCTAAGTGTCGATTTTTGAAACTTACAAATATTCTTTAAAAATCGTACCAACTGTGAAAACGTAATTGTTTACCTGTTTTAGATAGATGTCCCAGTACTGAGCCTAGGAGCCCAGCACTGGATTACAAAAGTAACGAGAACGTACTTTACCCGTAACTTGAATTTTCTTCCATAGGAAACCATTGACTGTTTTTCTGTGAAATTTCTTCTAAGTGTCGATTTTGCAAACATGTAAATATTCCTTAAAAATCGCCTGTATAACTTAAACGCAGTTTCTCAACTGCTTACAGGTGGTACAGTAGTGCTGGATCTAGGATCCAACACTGACCTAGAAAAAGTAACCATAACCCCACTTACCTGCTAAGTGAATTTCCTTCCATAGGATAACATTGGTAATTTGATCAGCAAAAGTTTCTAAGTGTCAACTTTTAAAATAGCAAAATATTGCTTAAAAATCACAACCGTAACTAAAACGAATTTACTCACTTGTTTCCAAGAACTGTCCCAGGACTGGATCTAGGATCCAGTCCTGGATTTAGAAAAGTAATCCTGAAAGTAATTAATTGCATATAACTTAAAATTCCCATTGAGCTCAATGTATTATTGTGATTCAAATTGTGTTGCCTATTGCAATAAACTGTAACTATGACCTGCAAAAGTCAATTGCCTATTGCAAAGTATTTAACTAAAGCATCTCATTCTGAGAAAGTATATTTTGATACCTATTGTTGGTTCTAAAATAAAACAACAATATCTTTTGTATGCAAACCAATGGCCTAGAGTTCAGTTCTTGAGTGTGTGAGACCATTTGCTGACTGAGTGTGTACAACAAATGTTTTACACTGTACTCTGATACTGCCTTACTGCTCGGCAAGCTACCACTTTAGAGAGTAAGGTTATATCTAACTTTAGCCTCTGCCAAACCTCTGGGGACTGGGGACTCTGTGCACACTGTACCTATTTGGGAACTGTATATACAGAGCCACTTTCTCACAGTAGTGATAAAGTGATTAGAGTCCTAAGGCCAACATAAAGATACAGCAAAACGTGAGGTGAAAAGCAAAAAGGTTGCTGGTAGGCCACCTTAAGGATGCCAGGTCTAACAAACACTGAACTAAGGATAACATGAGTAAAACATCAGGTTTCTCTACTGCATTTGGTGAGACAAGTGGGCCTTCTTTTATCTTCCATTCAAGCAATCTTTGACAGACCCCTTTATTATAGAGCTTTTCAAGGATTAAAGATAAGGCACTTACAAAGGAGTCCCAAATACTCAGAGATGGTTGACTTCTATAATATGGGTCGTAGACTAAAAGCAGCGCAAAAACAGAGTGCAACAGGGTCCAAAAAACTTGAGTGCCACAAGAGAGTTTGAATGCAAGCGTATCCTTTTACAGATCCAGAGATATACTCATGCAATTTTTGTTTTTAGGACAGAACGTGCATGATGAAACAAACATTGTTTTTAAAAAGCGCATTGCAGAATATCAGTACTTTGATGTGGGAAAACTTCAAAACTTTCAAACAAAATATTTGTAGGCAGCTTACAGCAAGTTGTTGTGGCCGAGTGGTTAAGGCGATGGACTAGAAATCCATTGGGGTATCCCCGCGCATGTTCGAATCCTGCCAACAACGAGAATCTTTTTATTATCGGCTACAATTTCAGAAGTTAACCTTTAGTATTTCTTCCATTTCAGTTTTATAAATAGGTGGCTTATTTTTGTGTCACTATTGCCTCTCCACATATTTGTTATCGCTACCTCTTTCATGTCTTTGCTACACCTCATTCCTACTTTAGCACTGGTGTAAACGCTTCAAATTATTATACCGTTGCTCTCTCATTCATACCTGCGCATGCACTTGAAAGTTACTTTACCAATAAAAGACGCAAAGAGAGAAATAGAACAAAAGTGCTGGCTGGATTGGCAAACACACTTCATAAAACTGCATTTTCTTTTTTATTCTCCCCCGTGTTACATGCTTAACCTCCCCATGTGTAATTTCTCTTAACCTGCTGTCCCAGGAAGAGAATTTCATGTACAGGCTCTTTCTGTGTTTTTTTCCCTAGTCTGTCTTTCCCATTTCTTAGCTGTGTAACTGTTCCTTTACGCGCTCTATTTAAACGCCATCAATCTCATTTGAGCTCCTTGCTCCCGCTTCTGTTTTCTCCACCTCTCATACTGCCAGTTCTCTCTTTCTCTGTGGTTGGTGGCTACTTTCCTGAGCTTCCGAAGCCACGTGGTTCCTGCCTCTTGTTGTCAGACTTGAATTGGAAAAGGAACTATATTAACAAGCCTTTACCACTCACACACGGCGGAAGTTTATACTTTAATTCAGTGAGCTAAGAAAAGCGTGTTGTGGGTCCCCTACGAGCCATGGTGCTTGCTTCATCATGATTTGGCACCAGTCATTAGCCGCAGCTCTGCTAATGAGCCACTGAGGTCAGTTTCAATATTTACTCAAAAACATAACCATGCAGCCCACCCCTCAACTGTGTATTTATCTTGCTTTTCTGCTGTTCGTGTGATTAGCTGGGAGGAGCTCACGGCGACATCCTCCCTATAAAAGTGTAGATGGATCACTCTCTAACTCTTTCTTGCTTCACATACAAATGGCTTGAAAGGTGCAGGGAAGATGCAGGTCTAATAGACAGAATAGAAGGTCTGTGCCAGGTGGGTTTCTCTGCATTGGTGTCCCATCACAGGTCCGCAAGTGTAATGTGTGATCTTTGACTCCTGGCATTTCACAAGCAGGCGGCCAGGAAACGGTTTTCAGCGTATCAACCACTGAGGAGACGCAGCCTCTGAATGAGGAATGAGGAAGCAATGAATACATCCAGCCTATCACAGGAGCAGCCCTGAGTGTTCCGAATTATAAATTCTCCATGTCACTGTATGTCGTTGAGCCCAAGTAGCTCGCCGTGATCGTATAGTGGTTAGTACTCTGCGTTGTGGCCGCAGCAACCTTGGCTCGAATCCGAGTCACGGCATTGTGGTTGGCAATGTCACGGCAGTTGGGTGTTAATTTTACAGAATTAGCAAATGTACCAGTGGTTTTTGTAAAATGTCTATTAAAAACAGATCCTTTCAAATATTTAAACCATCTAACAACAAATGATTTAAACTCGCATGATTATAAGCTGTAGATATAATGTATTTACTTACATAAATTATCGTTCTTGAACCTATTGGGGGTGGAGGGGGAGCGGAGCTCACCCCCCAGGTGCAGTTGAGTGACCTGTGTTGTGGCTCTCTAGAGGGAAGGCACAAATTTTGCTGTCACCCAGCCCAATCCAGACGTGTATTGGGGCCAGGTTTCAGGCAAATAGAGCAGTAAGTGCAGAGACATGTTCACTCTCTAAAAGTGGCATTTCTAAAATAGTAAAGTTAAATCCAACCTCACCAGTAAGTAGGATTTGCAATAAATAAATAAAGCTACTCCTCTCCGATATGGAATTACCAAATAAAAAGTATAGGGGAATACACAGAGCTAACCTATGAGAGGGGTAGACCTCACAGTAGTGAAAAATGAAATAGACTGTTTGGTACTTACAGGACACGCGAACCACCAAAGTACATATCTTATTTTTTACTTACATAGCATCATGCACCTAGGACTACCTAGGGCCTACCTTAGGTGTAAATTATATGTAATAAAAGGGGAGTTTAAGGCTTGGCAAGTAGGCTGGGACTCCCCTGGGAGACCCCTGAGTCTATGCCCAGAACCATAACTCTGCCAGTTGAGTACTTACCTAACTCACTTTTCTTCCATAGGCTAACATTGAGTGGTTTCACTTGGAAATTCTTCTAAGTGGTGTGGAGTTTTGGAACTTTCAAATATTCATCTAAAATCAGCCGAACAACGAATTCTGATTTACTCACCTGTTATCAGGAGAGACCTCAGTGCTGCATCTTGGAGCTCAGTACTGACCCTGAAAAGTAATTTTAACCGTACTTACCAGTAACTCGAATTTCCTTCCATGGGATATCATTGCCTGCTTTTTGCTGAAAATTTTCTAAGTGTCGATTTTTGAAACTTACAAATATTCTTTTAAAAATCGTACCAACTGTGAAAACGTAATTGTTTACCTGTTTTAGATAGATGTCCCAGTACTGAGCCTAGGAGCCCAGCACTGGATTACAAAAGTAACGAGAACGTACTTTACCCGTAACTTGAATTTTCTTCCATAGGAAACCATTGACTGTTTTTCTGTGAAATTTCTTCTAAGTGTCGATTTTGCAAACATGTAAATATTCCTTAAAAATCGCCTGTATAACTTAAACGCAGTTTCTCAACTGCTTACAGGTGGTACAGTAGTGCTGGATCTAGGATCCAACACTGACCTAGAAAAAGTAACCATAACCCCACTTACCTGCTAAGTGAATTTCCTTCCATAGGATAACATTGGTAATTTGATCAGCAAAAGTTTCTAAGTGTCAACTTTTAAAATAGCAAAATATTGCTTAAAAATCACAACAGTAACTAAAACGAATTTACTCACTTGTTTCCAAGAACTGTCCCAGGAGTGAATCTAGGATCCAGTCCTGGATTTAGAAAAGTAATCCTGAAAGTAATTAATTGCATATAACTTAAAATTCCCATTGAGCTCAATGTATTATTGTGATTCAAATTGTGTTGCCTATTGCAATAAACTGTAACTATGACTTGCAAAAGTCAATTGCCTATTGCAAAGTATTTAACTAAAGCATCTCATTCTGAGAAAGTATATTTTGATACCTATTGTTGGTTCTAAAATAAAACAACAATATCTTTTGTATGCAAACCAATGGCCTAGAGTTCAGTTCTTGAGTGTGTGAGACCATTTGCTGACTGAGTGTGTACAACAAATGTTTTACACTGTACTCTGATACTGCCTTACTGCTCGGCAAGCTACCACTTTAGAGAGTAAGGTTATATCTAACTTTAGCCTCTGCCAAACCTCTGGGGACTGGGGACTCTGTGCACACTGTACCTATTTGGGAACAGTATATACAGAGCCACTTTCTCACAGTAGTGATAAAGTGATTAGAGTCCTAAGGCCAACATAAAGATACAGCAAAACGTGAGGTGAAAAGCAAAAAGGTTGCTGGTAGGCCACCTTAAGGATGCCAGGTCTAACAAACACTGAACTAAGGATAACATGAGTAAAACATCAGGTTTCTCTACTGCATTTGGTGAGACAAGTGGGCCTTCTTTTATCTTCCATTCAAGCAATCTTTGACAGACCCCTTTATTATAGAGCTTTTCAAGGATTAAAGATAAGGCACTTACAAAGGAGTCCCAAATACTCAGAGATGGTTGACTTCTGTAATATGGGTCGTAGACTAAAAGCAGCGCAAAAACAGAGTGCAACAGGGTCCAAAAAACTTGAGTGCCACAAGAGAGTTTGAATGCAAGCGTATCCTTTTACAGATCCAGAGATATACTCATGCAATTTTTGTTTTTAGGACAGAACGTGCATGATGAAAAAAACATTGTTTTTAAAAAGCGCATTGCAGAATATCAGTACTTTGATGTGGGAAAACTTCAAAACTTTCAAACAAAATATTTGTAGGCAGCTTACAGCAAGTTGTTGTGGCCGAGTGGTTAAGGCGATGGACTAGAAATCCATTGGGGTATCCCCGCGCAGGTTCGAATCCTGCCAACAACGAGAATCTTTTTATTATCGGCTACAATTTCAGAAGTTAACCTTTAGTATTTCTTCCATTTCAGTTTTATAAATAGGTGGCTTATTTTTGTGTCACTATTGCCTCTCCACATATTTGTTATCGCTACCTCTTTCATGTCTTTGCTACACCTCATTCCTACTTTAGCACTGGTGTAAACGCTTCAAATTATTATACCGTTGCTCTCTCATTCATACCTGCGCATGCACTTGAAAGTTACTTTACCAATAAAAGACGCAAAGAGAGAAATAGAACAAAAGTGCTGGCTGGATTGGCAAACACACTTCATAAAACTGCATTTTCTTTTTTATTCTCCCCCGTGTTACATGCCAATCTCATTTGAGCTCCTTGCTCCCGCTTCTGTTTTCTCCACCTCTCATACTGCCAGTTCTCTCTTTCTCTGTGGTTGGTGGCTACTTTCCTGAGCTTCCGAAGCCACGTGGTTCCTGCCTCTTGTTGTCAGACTTGAATTGGAAAAGGAACTATATTAACAAGCCTTTACCACTCACACACGGCGGAAGTTTATACTTTAATTCAGTGAGCTAAGAAAAGCGTGTTGTGGGTCCCCTACGAGCCATGGTGCTTGCTTCATCATGATTTGGCACCAGTCATTAGCCGCAGCTCTGCTAATGAGCCACTGAGGTCAGTTTCAATATTTACTCAAAAACATAACCATGCAGCCCACCCCTCAACTGTGTATTTATCTTGCTTTTCTGCTGTTCGTGTGATTAGCTGGGAGGAGCTCACGGCGACATCCTCCCTATAAAAGTGTAGATGGATCACTCTCTAACTCTTTCTTGCTTCACATACAAATGGCTTGAAAGGTGCAGGGAAGATGCAGGTCTAATAGACAGAATAGAAGGTCTGTGCCAGGTGGGTTTCTCTGCATTGGTGTCCCATCACAGGTCCGCAAGTGTAATGTGTGATCTTTGACTCCTGGCATTTCACAAGCAGGCGGCCAGGAAACGGTTTCAGCCTATCAACCACTGAGGAGACGCAGCCTCTGAATGAGGAATGAGGAAGCAATGAATACATCCAGCCTATCACAGGAACAGCCCTGAGTGTTCCGAATTATAAATTCTCCATGTCACTGTATGTCGTTGAGCCCAAGTAGCTCGCCGTCATCGTATAGTGGTTAGTACTCTGCGTTGTGGCTGCAGCAACCTTGGCTCGAATCCGAGTCACGGCATTGTGGTTGGCAATGTCACGGCAGTTGGGTGTTAATTTTACAGAATTAGCAAATGTACCAGTGGTTTTTGTAAAAAGTCTATTAAAAACAGATCCTTTCAAATATTTAAACCATCTAACAACAAATGATTTAAACTCGCATGATTATAAGCTGTAGCTATAATGTATTTACTTACATAAATTATCGTTCTTGAACCTATTGGGGGTGGAGGGGGAGCGGAGCTCACCCCCCAGGTGCAGTTGAGTGACCTGTGTTGTGGCTCTCTAGAGGGAAGGCACAAATTTTGCTGTCACCCAGCCCAATCCAGACGTGTATTGGGGCCAGGTTTCAGGCAAATAGAGCAGTAAGTGCAGAGACATGTTCACTCTCTAAAAGTGGCATTTCTAAAATAGTAAAGTTAAATCCAACCTCACCAGTAAGTAGGATTTTCAATAAATAAATAAAGCTACTCCTCTCCGATATGGAATTACCAAATTAAAAGTATAGGGGAATACACAGAGCTAACCTATGAGAGGGGTAGACCTCACAGTAGTGAAAAATGAAATAGACTGTTTGGTACTTACAGGACACGCGAACCACCAAAGTAAATATCTTATTTCTTACTTACATAGCATCATGCACCTAGGACTACCTAGGGCCTACCTTAGGTGTAAATTATATGTAAAGAAGGGGAGTTTAAGGCTTGGCAAGTAGGCTGGGACTCCCCTGGGAGACCCCTGAGTCTATGCCCAGAACCATAACTCTGCCAGTCGAGTACTTACCTAAAAGCCGATAACTCACTTTTCTTCCATAGGCTAACATTGAGTGGTTTCACTTGGAAATTCTTCTAAGTGGTGTGGAGTTTTGGAACTTTAAAATATTCATCTAAAATCAGCCGAACAACGAATTCTGATTTACTCACCTGTTATCAGGAGAGACCTCAGTGCTGCATCTTGGAGCTCGGTACTGACCCTGAAAAGTAATTTTAACCGTACTTACCAGTAACTCGAATTTCCTTCCATGGGATATCATTGCCTGCTTTTTGCTGAAAATTTTCTAAGTGTCGATTTTTGAAACTTACAAATATTCTTTAAAAATCGTACCAACTGTGAAAACGTAATTGTTTACCTGTTTTAGATAGATGTCCCAGTACTGAGCCTAGGAGCCCAGCACTGGATTACAAAAGTAACGAGAACGTACTTTACCCGTAACTTGAATTTTCTTCCATAGGAAACCATTGACTGTTTTTCTGTGAAATTTCTTCTAAGTGTCGATTTTGCAAACATGTAAATATTCCTTAAAAATCGCCTGTATAACTTAAACGAAGTTTCTCAACTGCTTACAGGTGGTACAGTAGTGCTGGATCTAGGATCCAACACTGACCTAGAAAACGTAACCATAACCCCACTTACCTGCTAAGTGAATTTCCTTCCATAGGATAACATTGGTAATTTGATCAGCAAAAGTTTCTAAGTGTCAACTTTTAAAATAGCAAAATATTGCTTAAAAATCACAACAGTAACTAAAACGAATTTACTCACTTGTTTCCAAGAACTGTCCCAGGACTGAATCTAGGATCCAGTCCTGGATTTAGAAAAGTAATCCTGAAAGTAATTAATTGCATATAACTTAAAATTCCCATTGAGCTCAATGTATTATTGTGATTCAAATTGTGTTGCCTATTGCAATAAACTGTAACTATGACCTGCAAAAGTCAATTGCCTATTGCAAAGTATTTAACTAAAGCATCTCATTCTGAGAAAGTATATTTTGATACCTATTGTTGGTTCTAAAATAAAACAACAATATCTTTTGTATGCAAACCAATGGCCTAGAGTTCAGTTCTTGAGTGTGTGAGACCATTTGCTGACTGAGTGTGTACAACAAATGTTTTACACTGTACTCTGATACTGCCTTACTGCTCGGCAAGCTACCACTTTAGAGAGTAAGGTTATATCTAACTTTAGCCTCTGCCAAACCTCTGGGGACTGGGGACTCTGTGCACACTGTACCTATTTGGGAACAGTATATACAGAGCCACTTTCTCACAGTAGTGATAAAGTGATTAGAGTCCTACGGCCAACATAAAGATACAGCAAAACGTGAGGTGAAAAGCAAAAAGGTTGCTGGTAGGCCACCTTAAGGATGCCAGGTCTAACAAAAACTGAACTAAGGATAACATGAGTAAAACATCAGGTTTCTCTACTGCATTTGGTGAGACAAGTGGGCCTTCTTTTATCTTCCATTCAAGCAATCTTTGACAGACCCCTTTATTATAGAGCTTTTCAAGGATTAAAGATAAGGCACTTACAAAGGAGTCCCAAATAATCAGAGATGGTTGACTTCTGTAATATGGGTCGTAGACTAAAAGCAGCACAAAAACAGAGTGCAACAGGGTCCAAAAAACTTGAGTGCCACAAGAGAGTTTGAATGCAAGCGTATCCTTTTACAGATCCAGAGATATACTCATGCAATTTTTATTTTTAGGACAGAACGTGCATGATGAAAAAAACATTGTTTTTAAAAAGCGCATTGCAGAATATCAGTACTTTGATGTGGGAAAACTTCAAAACTTTCAAACAAAATATTTGTAGGCAGCTTACAGCAAGTTGTTGTGGCCGAGTGGTTAAGGCGATGGACTAGAAATCCATTGGGGTATCCCCGCGCAGGTTTGAATCCTGCCAACAACGAGAATCTTTTTATTATCGGCTACAATTTCAGAAGGTAACCTTTAGTATTTCTTCCATTTCAGTTTTATAAATAGGTGGCTTATTTTTGTGTCACTATTGCCTCTCCACATATTTGTTATCGCTACCTCTTTCATGTCTTTGCTACACCTCATTCCTACTTTAGCACTGGTGTAAACGCTTCAAATTATTATACCGTTGCTCTCTCATTCATACCTGCGCATGCACTTGAAAGTTACTTTACCAATAAAAGACGCAAAGAGAGAAATAGAACAAAAGTGCTGGCTGGATTAACAAACACACTTCATAAAACTGCATTTTCTTTTTTATTCTCCCCCGTGTTACATGCTTAACCTCCCCATGTGTAATTTCTCTTAACCTGCTGTCCCAGGAAGAGAATTTCATGTACAGGCTCTTTCTGTGTTTTTTTCCCTAGTCTGCCTTTCCCATTTCTTAGCTGTGTAACTGTTCCTTTACGCGCTCTATTTAAACGCCATCAATCTCATTTGAGCTCCTTGCTCCCGCTTCTGTTTTCTCCACCTCTCATACTGCCAGTTCTCTCTTTCTCTGTGGTTGGTGGCTACTTTCCTGAGCTTCCGAAGCCACGTGGTTCCTGCCTCTTGTTGTCAGACTTGAATTGGAAAAGGAACCATATTAACAAGCCTTTACCACTCACACACGGCGGAAGTTTATACTTTAATTCAGTGAGCTAAGAAAAGCGTGTTGTGGGTCCCCTACGAGCCATTGTGCTTGCTTCATCATCATTTGGCTCCAGTCATTAGCCGCAGCTCTGCTAATGAGCCACTGAGGTCAGTTTCAATATTTACTCAAAAACATAACCATGCAGCCCACCCCTCAACTGTGTATTTATCTTGCTTTTCTGCTGTTCGTGTGATTAGCTGGGAGGAGCTCACGGCGACATCCTCCCTATAAAAGTGTAGATGGATCACTCTCTAACTCTTTCTTGCTTCACATACAAATGGCTTGAAAGGTGCAGGGAAGATGCAGGTCTAATAGACAGAATAGAAGGTCTGTGCTAGGTGGGTTTCTCTGCATTGGTGTCCCATCACAGGTCCGCAAGTGTAATGTGTGATCTTTGACTCCTGGCATTTCACAAGCAGGCGGCCAGGAAACGGTTTCAGCCTATCAACCACTGAGGAGACGCAGCCTCTGAATGAGGAATGAGGAAGCAATGAATACATCCAGCCTATCACAGGAACAGCCCTGAGTGTTCCGAATTATAAATTCTCCATGTCACTGTATGTCGTTGAGCCCAAGTAGCTCGCCGTGATCGTATAGTGGTTAGTACTCTGCGTTGTGGCCGCAGCAACCTCGGTTCGAATCCGAGTCACGGCATTGTGGTTGGCAATGACACGGCAGTTGTGTGTTAATTTTACAGAATTAGCAAATATACCAGTGGTTTTTGTAAAATGTCTATTAAAAACAGATCCTTTCAAATATTTAAACCATCTAACAACAAATGATTTAAACTCGCATGATTATAAGCTGTAGCTATAATGTATTTACTTACATAAATTATCGTTCTTGAACCTATTGGGGTCGGAGGGGGAGCGGAGCTCACCCCCCAGGTGCAGTTGAGTGACCTGTGTTGTGGCTCTCTAGAGGGAAGGCACAAATTTTGCTGTCACCCAGCCCAATCCAGACGTGTATTGGGGCCAGGTTTCAGGCAAATAGAGCAGTAAGTGCAGAGACATGTTCACTCTCTAAAAGTGGCATTTCTAAAATAGTAAAGTTAAATCCAACCTCACCAGTAAGTAGGATTTTCAATAAATAAATAAAGCTACTCCTCTCCGATATGGAATTACCAAATAA
Organism: Triturus cristatus; assembly: GCF_964204655.1. Lineage (NCBI taxonomy): Eukaryota > Metazoa > Chordata > Amphibia > Caudata > Salamandridae > Triturus > Triturus cristatus. Next base: position 725,738,275 of record NC_140595.1, read on the forward strand.
AAAGTATAGGGGAATACACAGAGCTAACCTATGAGAGGGGTAGACCTCACAGTAGTGAAAAATGAAATAGACTGTTTGGTACTTACAGGACACGCGAACCACCAAAGTACATATCTTATTTTTTACTTACATAGCATCATGCACCTAGGACTACCTAGGGCCTACCTTAGGTGTAAATTATATGTAATAAAAGGGGAGTTTAAGGCTTGGCAAGTAGGCTGGGACTCCCCTGGGAGACCCCTGAGTCTATGCCCAGAACCATAACTCTGCCAGTCGAGTACTTACCTAAAAGCCGATAACTCACTTTTCTTCCATAGGCTAACAGTGAGTGGATTCACTTGGAAATTCTTCTAAGTGGTGTGGAGTTTTGGAACTTTAAAATAGTCATCTAAAATCAGCCGAACAACGAATTCTGATTTACTCACCTGTTATCAGGAGAGACCTCAGTGCTGCATCTTGGAGCTCAGTACTGACCCTGAAAAGTAATTTTAACCGTACTTACCAGTAACTCGAATTTCCTTCCATGGGATATCATTGCCTGCTTTTTGCTGAAAATTTTCTAAGTGTCGATTTTTGAAACTTACAAATATTCTTTAAAAATCGTACCAACTGTGAAAACGTAATTGTTTACCTGTTTTAGATAGATGTCCCAGTACTGAGCCTAGGAGCCCAGCACTGGATTACAAAAGTAACGAGAACATACTTTACCCGTAACTTGAATTTTCTTCCATAGGAAACCATTGACTGTTTTTCTGTGAAATTTCTTCTAAGTGTCGATTTTGCAAACATGTAAATATTCCTTAAAAATCGCCTGTATAACTTAAACGCAGTTTCTCAACTGCTTACAGGTGGTACAGTAGTGCTGGATCTAGGATCCAACACTGACCTAGAAAAAGTAACCATAACCCCACTTACCTGCTAAGTGAATTTCCTTCCATAGGATAACATTGGTAATTTGATCAGCAAAAGTTTCTAAGTGTCAACTTTTAAAATAGCAAAATATTGCTTAAAAATCACAACAGTAACTAAAACGAATTTACTCACTTGTTTCCAAGAACTGTCCCAGGACTGAATCTAGGATCCCGTCCTGGATTTAGAAAAGTAATCCTGAAAGTAATTAATTGCATATAACTTAAAATTCCCATTGAGCTCAATGTATTATTGTGATTCAAATTGTGTTGCCTATTGCAATAAACTGTAACTATGACCTGCAAAAGTCAATTGCCTATTGCAAAGTATTTAACTAAAGCATCTCATTCTGAGAAAGTATATTTTGATACCTATTGTTGGTTCTAAAATAAAACAACAATATCTTTTGTATGCAAACCAATGGCCTAGAGTTCAGTTCTTGAGTGTGTGAGACCATTTGCTGACTGAGTGTGTACAACAAATGTTTTACACTGTACTCTGATACTGCCTTACTGCTCAGCAAGATACTACTTTAGAGAGTAAGGTTATATCTAACTTTAGCCTCTGCCAAACCTCTGGGGACTGGGGACTCTGTCAACACTGTACCTATTTGGGAACAGTATATACAGAGCAACTTTCTCACAGTAGTGATAAAGTGATTAGAGTCCTAAGGCCAACATAAAGATACAGCAAAATTTGAGGTGAAAAGCAAAAAGGTTGCTGGTAGGCCACCTTAAGGATGCCAGGTCTAACAAAAACTGAACTAAGGATAACATGAGTAAAACATCAGGTTTCTCTACTGCATTTGGTGAGACAAGTGGGCCTTCTTTTATCTTCCATTCAAGCAATCTTTGACAGACCCCTTTATTATAGAGCTTTTCAAGGATTAAAGATAAGGCACTTACAAAGGAGTCCCAAATACTCAGAGATGGTTGACTTCTGTAATATGGGTCGTAGACTAAAAGCAGCGCAAAAACAGAGTGCAACAGGGTCCAAAAAACTTGAGTGCCACAAGAGAGTTTGAATGCAAGCGTATCCTTTTACAGATCCAGAGATATACTCATGCAATTTTTGTTCTTAGGACAGAACGTGCATGATGAAAAAAACATTGTTTTTAAAAAGCGCATTGCAGAATATCAGTACTTTGATGTGGGAAAACTTCAAAACTTTCAAACAAAATATTTGTAGGCAGCTTACAGCAAGTTGTTGTGGCCGAGTGGTTAAGGCGATGGACTAGAAATCCGTTGGGGTATCCCCGCGCAGGTTCGAATCCTGCCAACAACGAGTATCTTTTTATTATCGGCTACAATTTCAGAAGTTAACCTTTAGTATTTCTTCCATTTCAGTTTTATAAATAGGTGGCTTATTTTTGTGTCACTATTGCCTCTCCACATATTTGTTATCGCTACCTCTTTCATGTCTTTGCTACACCTCATTCCTACTTTAGCACTGGTGTAAACGCTTCAAATTATTATACCGTTGCTCTCTCATTCATACCTGCGCATGCACTTGAAAGTTACTTTACCAATAAAAGACGCAAAGAGAGAAATAGAACAAAAGTGCTGGCTGGATTGGCAAACACACTTCATAAAACTGCATTTTCTTTTTTATTCTCCCCCGTGTTACATGCTTAACCTCCCCATGTGTAATTTCTCTTAACCTGCTGTCCCAGGAAGAGAATTTCATCTACAGGCTCTTTCTGTGTTTTTTTCCCTAGTCTGTCTTTCCCATTTCTTAGCTGTGTAACTGTTCCTTTACGCGCCCTATTTAAACGCCATCAATCTCATTTGAGCTCCTTGCTCCCGCTTCTGTTTTCTCCACCTCTCATACTGCCAGTTCTCTCTTTCTCTGTGGTTGGTGGCTACTTTCCTGAGCTTCCGAAGCCACGTGGTTCCTGCCTCTTGTTGTCAGACTTGAATTGGAAAAGGAACTATATTAACAAGCCTTTACCACTCACACACGGCGGAAGTTTATACTTTAATTCAGTGAGCTAAGAAAAGCGTGTTGTGGGTCCCCTACGAGCCATGGTGCTTGCTTCATCATGATTTGGCACCAGTCATTAGCCGCAGCTCTGCTAATGAGCCACTGAGGTCAGTTTCAATATTTACTCAAAAACATAACCATGCAGCCCACCCCTCAACTGTGTATTTATCTTGCTTTTCTGCTGTTCGTGTGATTAGCTGGGAGGAGCTCACGGCGACATCCTCCCTATAAAAGTGTAGATGGATCACTCTCTAACTCTTTCTTGCTTCACATACAAATGGCTTGAAAGGTGCAGGGAAGATGCAGGTCTAATAGACAGAATAGAAGGTCTGTGCCAGGTGGGTTTCTCTGCATTGGTGTCCCATCACAGGTCCGCAAGTGTAATGTGTGATCTTTGACTCCTGGCATTTCACAAGCAGGCGGCCAGGAAACGGTTTCAGCCTATCAACCACTGAGGAGACGCAGCCTCTGAATGAGGAATGAGGAAGCAATGAATACATCCAGCCTATCACAGGAACAGCCCTGAGTGTTCCGAATTATAAATTCTCCATGTCACTGTATGTCGTTGAGCCCAAGTAGCTCGCCGTGATCGTATAGTGGTTAGTACTATGCGTTGTGGCCGCAGCAACCTCGGTTCGAATCCGAGTCACGGCATTGTGGTTGGCAATGTCACGGCAGTTGGGTGTTAATTTTACAGAATTAGCAAATGTACCAGTGGTTTTTGTAAAATGTCTATTAAAAACAGATCCTTTCAAATATTTAAACCATCTAACAACAAATGATTTAAACTCGCATGATTATAAGCTGTAGCTATAATGTATTTACTTACATAAATTATCGTTCTTGAACCTATTGGGGGTGGAGGGGGAGCGGAGATCACCCCCCAGGTGCAGTTGAGTGACCTGTGTTGTGGCTCTCTAGAGGGAAGGCACACATTTTGCTGTCACCCAGCCCAATCCAGACGTGTATTGGGGCCAGGTTTCAGGCAAATAGAGCAGTAAGTGCAGAGAAATGTTCACTCTCTAAAAGTGGCATTTCTAAAATAGTAAAGTTAAATCCAACCTCACCAGTAAGTAGGATTTTCAATAAATAAATAAAGCTACTCCTCTCCGATATGGAATTACCAAATAAAAAGTATAGGGGAATACACAGAGCTAACCTATGAGAGGGGTAGACCTCACAGTAGTGAAAAATGAAATAGACTGTTTGGTACTTACAGGACACGCGAACCACCAAAGTACATATCTTATTTTTTACTTACATAGCATCATGCACTTAGGACTACCTAGGGCCTACCTTAGGTGTAAATTATATGTAATAAAAGGGGAGTTTAAGGCTTGGCAAGTAGGCTGGGACTCCCCTGGGAGACCCCTGAGTCTATGCCCAGAACCATAACTCTGCCAGTCGAGTACTTACCTAAAAGCCGATAACTCGCTTTTCCTCCATAGGCTAACATTGAGTGGTTTCACTTGGAAATTCTTCTAGTGGTGTGGAGTTTTGGAACTTTAAAATATTCATCTAAAATCAGCCGAACAACGAATTCTGATTCACTCACCTGTTATCAGGAGAGACCTCAGTGCTGCATCTTGGAGCTCGGTACTGACCCTGAAAAGTAATTTTAACCGTACTTACCAGTAACTCGAATTTCCTTCCATGGGATATCATTGCCTGCTTTTTGCTGAAAATTTTCTAAGTGTCGATTTTTGAAACTTACAAATATTCTTTAAAAATCGTACCAACTGTGAAAACGTAATTGTTTACCTGTTTTAGATAGATGTCCCAGTACTGAGCCTAGGAGCCCAGCACTGGATTACAAAAGTAACGAGAACGTACTTTACCCGTAACTTGAATTTTCTTCCATAGGAAACCATTGACTGTTTTTCTGTGAAATTTCTTCTAAGTGTCGATTTTGCAAACATGTAAATATTCCTTAAAAATCGCCTGTATAACTTAAACGCAGTTTCTCAACTGCTTACAGGTGGTACAGTAGTGCTGGATCTAGGATCCAACACTGACCTAGAAAAAGTAACCATAATCCCACTTACCTGCTAAGTGAATTTCCTTCCATAGGATAACGTTGGTAATTTGATCAGCAAAAGTTTCTAAGTGTCAACTTTTAAAATAGCAAAATATTGTTTAAAAATCACAACAGTAACTAAAACGAATTTACTCACGTGTTTCCAAGAACTGTCCCAGGACTGAATCTAGGATCCAGTCCTGGATTTAGAAAAGTAATCCTGAAAGTAATTAATTGCATATAACTTAAAATTCCCATTGAGCTCAATGTATTATTGTGATTCAAATTGTGTTGCCTATTGCAATAAACTGTAACTATGACCTGCAAAAGTCAATTGCCTATTGCAAAGTATTTAACTAAAGCATCTCATTCTGAGAAAGTATATTTTGATACCTATTGTTGGTTCTAAAATAAAACAACAATATCTTTTGTATGCAAACCAATGGCCTAGAGTTCAGTTCTTGAGTGTGTGAGACCATTTGCTGACTGAGTGTGTACAACAAATGTTTTACACTGTACTCTGATACTGCCTTACTGCTCGGCAAGCTACCACTTTAGAGAGTAAGGTTATATCTAACTTTAGCCTCTGCCAAACCTCTGGGGACTGGGGACTCTGTGCACACTGTACCTATTTGGGAACAGTATATACAGAGCCACTTTCTCACAGTAGTGATAAAGTGATTAGAGTCCTAAGGCCAACATAAAGATACAGCAAAACGTGAGGTGAAAAGCAAAAAGGTTGCTGGTAGGCCACCTTAAGGATGCCAGGTCTAACAAAAACTGAACTAAGGATAACATGAGTAAAACATCAGGTTTCTCTACTGCATTTGGTGAGACAAGTGGGCCTTCTTTTATCTTCCATTCAAGCAATCTTTGACAGACCCCTTTATTATAGAGCTTTTCAAGGATTAAAGATAAGGCACTTACAAAGGAGTCCCAAATACTCAGAGATGGTTGACTTCTGTAATATGGGTCGTAGACTAAAAGCAGCGCAAAAACAGAGTGCAACAGGGTCCAAAAAACTTGAGTGCCACAAGAGAGTTTGAATGCAAGCGTATCCTTTTACAGATCCAGAGATATACTCATGCAATTTTTGTTTTTAGGACAGAACGTGCATGATGAAAAAAACATTGTTTTTAAAAAGCGCATTGCAGAATATCAGTACTTTGATGTGGGAAAACTTCAAAACTTTCAAACAAAATATTTGTAGGCAGCTTACAGCAAGTTGTTGTGGCCGAGTGGTTAAGGCGATGGACTAGAAATCCATTGGGGTATCCCCGAGCAGGTTCGAATCCTGCCAACAACGAGTATCTTTTTATTATCGGCTACAATTTCAGAAGTTAACCTTTAGTATTTCTTCCATTTCAGTTTTATAAATAGGTGGCTTATTTTTGTGTCACTATTGCCTCTCCACATATTTGTTATCGCTACCTCTTTCATGTCTTTGCTACACCTCATTCCTACTTTAGCACTGGTGTAAACGCTTCAAATTATTATACCGTTGCTCTCTCATTCATACCTGCGCATGCACTTGAAAGTTACTTTACCAATAAAAGACGCAAAGAGAGAAATAGAACAAAAGTGCTGGCTGGATTGGCAAACACACTTCATAAAACTGCATTTTCTTTTTTATTCTCCCCCGTGTTACATGCTTAACCTCCCCATGTGTAATTTCTCTTAACCTGCTGTCCCAGGAAGAGAATTTCATCTACAGGCTCTTTCTGTGTTTTTTTCCCTAGTCTGTCTTTCCCATTTCTTAGCTGTGTAACTGTTCCTTTACGCCCCTATTTAAACGCCATCAATCTCATTTGAGCTCCTTGCTCCCGCTTCTGTTTTCTCCACCTCTCATACTGCCAGTTCTCTCTTTCTCTGTGGTTGGTGGCTACTTTCCTGAGCTTCCGAAGCCACGTGGTTCCTGCCTCTTGTTGTCAGACTTGAATTGGAAAAGGAACTATATTAATAAGCCTTTACCACTCACACACGGCGGAAGTTTATACTTTAATTCAGTGAGCTAAGAAAAGCGTGTTGTGGGTCCCCTACGAGCCATGGTGCTTGCTTCATCATGATTTGGCACCAGTCATTAGCCGCAGCTCTGCTAATGAGCCACTGAGGTCAGTTTCAATATTTACTCAAAAACATAACCATGCAGCCCACCCCTCAACTGTGTATTTATCTTGCTTTTCTGCTGTTCGTGTGATTAGCTGGGAGGAGCTCACGGCGACATCCTCCCTATAAAAGTGTAGATGGATCACTCTCTAACTCTTTCTTGCTTCACATACAAATGGCTTGAAAGGTGCAGGGAAGATGCAGGTCTAATAGACAGAATAGAAGGTCTGTGCTAGGTGGGTTTCTCTGCATTGGTGTCCCATCACAGGTCCGCAAGTGTAATGTGTGATCTTTGACTCCTGGCATTTCACAAGCAGGCGGCCAGGAAACGGTTTCAGCCTATCAACCACTGAGGAGACGCAGCCTCTGAATGAGGAATGAGGAAGCAATGAATACATCCAGCCTATCACAGGAACAGCCCTGAGTGTTCCGAATTATAAATTCTCCATGTCACTGTATGTCGTTGAGCCCAAGTAGCTCGCCGTGATCGTATAGTGGTTAGTACTCTGCGTTGTGGCCGCAGCAACCTCGGTTCGAATCTGAGTCACGGCATTGTGGTTGGCATTGACACGGCAGTTGTGTGTTAATTTTACAGAATTAGCAAATATACCAGTGGTTTTTGTAAAATGTCTATTAAAAACAGATCCTTTCAAATATTTAAACCATCTAACAACAAATGATTTAAACTCGCATGATTATAAGCTGTAGCTATAATGTATTTACTTACATAAATTATCGTTCTTGAACCTATTGGGGGTGGAGGGGGAGCGGAGATCACCCCCCAGGTGCAGTTGAGTGACCTGTGTTGTGGCTCTCTAGAGGGAAGGCACACATTTTGCTGTCACCCAGCCCAATCCAGACGTGTATTGGGGCCAGGTTTCAGGCAAATAGAGCAGTAAGTGCAGAGAAATGTTCACTCTCTAAAAGTGGCATTTCTAAAATAGTTAAGTTAAATCCAACCTCACCAGTAAGTAGGATTTTCAATAAATAAATAAAGCTACTCCTCTCCGATATGGAATTACCAAATTAAAAGTATAGGGGAATACACAGAGCTAACCTATGAGAGGGGTAGACCTCACAGTAGTGAAAAATGAAATAGACTGTTTGGTACTTACAGGACACGCGAACCACCAAAGTACATAGCTTATTTTTTACTTACATAGCATCATGCACCTAGGACTACCTAGGGCCTACCTTAGGTGTAAATTATATGTAATAAAAGGGGAGTTTAAGGCTTGGCAAGTAGGCTGGGACTCCCCTGGGAGACCCCTGAGTCTATGCCCAGAACCATAACTCTGCCAGTCGAGTACTTACCTAAAAGCCGATAACTCACTTTTCTTCCATAGGCTAACATTGAGTGGTTTCACTTGGAAATTCTTCTAAGTGGTGTGGAGTTTTGGAACTTTAAAATATTCATCTAAAATCAGCCGAACAACGAATTCTGATTTACTCACCTGTTATCAGGAGGGACCTCAGTGATGCATCTTGGAGCTCGGTACTGACCCTGAAAAGTAATTTTAACCGTACTTACCAGTAACACGAATTTCCTTCCATGGGATATCATTGCCTGCTTTTTGCTGAAAATTTTCTAAGTGTCGATTTTTGAAACTTACAAATATTCTTTAAAAATCGTACCAACTGTGAAAACGTAATTGTTTACCTGTTTTAGATAGATGTCCCAGTACTGAGCCTAGGAGCCCAGCACTGGATTACAAAAGTAACGAGAACGTACTTTACCCGTAACTTGAATTTTCTTCCATAGGAAACCATTGACTGTTTTTCTGTGAAATTTCTTCTAAGTGTCGATTTTGCAAACATGTAAATATTCCTTAAAAATCGCCTGTATAACTTAAACGCAGTTTCTCAACTGCTTACAGGTGGTACAGTAGTGCTGGATCTAGGATCCAACACTGACCTAGAAAAAGTAACCATAATCCCACTTACCTGCTAAGTGAATTTCCTTCCATAGGATAACGTTGGTATTTTGATCAGCAAAAGTTTCTAAGTGTCAACTTTTAAAATAGCAAAATATTGCTTAAAAATCACAACAGTAACTAAAACGAATTTACTCACTTGTTTCCAAGAACTGTCCCAGGACTGAATCTAGGATCCAGTCCTGGATTTAGAAAAGTAATCCTGAAAGTAATTAATTGCATATAACTTAAAATTCCCATTGAGCTCAATGTATTATTGTGATTCAAATTGTGTTGCCTATTGCAATAAACTGTAACTATGACCTGCAAAAGTCAATTGCCTATTGCAAAGTATTTAACTAAAGCATCTCATTCTGAGAAAGTATATTTTGATACCTATTGTTGGTTCTAAAATAAAACAACAATATCTTTTGTATGCAAACCAATGGCCTAGAGTTCAGTTCTTGAGTGTGTGAGACCATTTGCTGACTGAGTGTGTACAACAAATGTTTTACACTGTACTCTGATACTGCCTTACTGCTCGGCAAGCTACCACTTTAGAGAGTAAGGTTATATCTAACTTTAGCCTCTGCCAAACCTCTGGGGACTGGGGACTCTGTGCACACTGTACCTATTTGGGAACAGTATATACAGAGCCACTTTCTCACAGTAGTGATAAAGTGATTAGAGTCCTAAGGCCAACATAAAGATACAGCAAAACGTGAGGTGAAAAGCAAAAAGGTTGCTGGTAGGCCACCTTAAGGATGCCAGGTCTAACAAAAACTGAACTAAGGATAACATGAGTAAAACATCAGGTTTCTCTACTGCATTTGGTGAGACAAGTGGGCCTTCTTTTATCTTCCATTCAAGCAATCTTTGACAGACCCCTTTATTATAGAGCTTTTCAAGGATTAAAGATAAGGCACTTACAAAGGAGTCCCAAATACTCAGAGATGGTTGACTTCTGTAATATGGGTCGTAGACTAAAAGCAGCGCAAAAACAGAGTGCAACAGGGTCCAAAAAACTTGAGTGCCACAAGAGAGTTTGAATGCAAGCGTATCCTTTTACAGATCCAGAGATATACTCATGCAATTTTTGTTTTTAGGACAGAACATGCATGATGAAAAAAACATTGTTTTTAAAAAGCGCATTGCAGAATATCAGTACTTTGATGTGGGAAAACTTCAAAACTTTCAAACAAAATATTTGAAGGCAGCTTACAGCAAGTTGTTGTGGCCGAGTGGTTAAGGCGATGGACTAGAAATGCATTGGGGTATCCCCGCGCAGGTTCGAATCCTGCCAACAACGAGAATGTTTTTATTATCGGCTACAATTTCAGAAGTTAACCTTTAGTATTTCTTCCATTTCAGTTTTATAAATAGGTGGCTTATTTTTGTGTCACTATTGCCTCTCCACATATTTGTTATCGCTACCTCTTTCATGTCTTTGCTACACCTCATTCCTACTTTAGCACTGGTGTAAACGCTTCAAATTATTATACCGTTGCTCTCTCATTCATACCTGCGCATGCACTTGAAAGTTACTTTACCAATAAAAGACGCAAAGAGAGAAATAGAACAAAAGTGCTGGCTGGATTAACAAACACACTTCATAAAACTGCATTTTCTTTTTTATTCTCCCCCGTGTTACATGCTTAACCTCCCCATGTGTAATTTCTCTTAACCTGCTGTCCCAGGAAGAGAATTTCATGTACAGGCTCTTTCTGTGTTTTTTTCCCTAGTCTGCCTTTCCCATTTCTTAGCTGTGTAACTGTTCCTTTACGCGCTCTATTTAAACGCCATCAATCTCATTTGAGCTCCTTGCTCCCGCTTCTGTTTTCTCCACCTCTCATACTGCCAGTTCTCTCTTTCTCTGTGGTTGGTGGCTACTTTCCTGAGCTTCCGAAGCCACGTGGTTCCTGCCTCTTGTTGTCAGACTTGAATTGGAAAAGGAACCATATTAACAAGCCTTTACCACTCACACACGGCGGAAGTTTATACTTTAATTCAGTGAGCTAAGAAAAGCGTGTTGTGGGTCCCCTACGAGCCATTGTGCTTGCTTCATCATCATTTGGCTCCAGTCATTAGCCGCAGCTCTGCTAATGAGCCACTGAGGTCAGTTTCAATATTTACTCAAAAACATAACCATGCAGCCCACCCCTCAACTGTGTATTTATCTTGCTTTTCTGCTGTTCGTGTGATTAGCTGGGAGGAGCTCACGGCGACATCCTCCCTATAAAAGTGTAGATGGATCACTCTCTAACTCTTTCTTGCTTCACATACAAATGGCTTGAAAGGTGCAGGGAAGATGCAGGTCTAATAGACAGAATAGAAGGTCTGTGCTAGGTGGGTTTCTCTGCATTGGTGTCCCATCACAGGTCCGCAAGTGTAATGTGTGATCTTTGACTCCTGGCATTTCACAAGCAGGCGGCCAGGAAACGGTTTCAGCCTATCAACCACTGAGGAGACGCAGCCTCTGAATGAGGAATGAGGAAGCAATGAATACATCCAGCCTATCACAGGAACAGCCCTGAGTGTTCCGAATTATAAATTCTCCATGTCACTGTATGTCGTTGAGCCCAAGTAGCTCGCCGTGATCGTATAGTGGTTAGTACTCTGCGTTGTGGCCGCAGCAACCTCGGTTCGAATCCGAGTCACGGCATTGTGGTTGGCAATGACACGGCAGTTGTGTGTTAATTTTACAGAATTAGCAAATATACCAGTGGTTTTTGTAAAATGTCTATTAAAAACAGATCCTTTCAAATATTTAAACCATCTAACAACAAATGATTTAAACTCGCATGATTATAAGCTGTAGCTATAATGTATTTACTTACATAAATTATCGTTCTTGAACCTATTGGGGTCGGAGGGGGAGCGGAGCTCACCCCCCAGGTGCAGTTGAGTGACCTGTGTTGTGGCTCTCTAGAGGGAAGGCACAAATTTTGCTGTCACCCAGCCCAATCCAGACGTGTATTGGGGCCAGGTTTCAGGCAAATAGAGCAGTAAGTGCAGAGACATGTTCACTCTCTAAAAGTGGCATTTCTAAAATAGTAAAGTTAAATCCAACCTCACCAGTAAGTAGGATTTTCAATAAATAAATAAAGCTACTCCTCTCCGATATGGAATTACCAAATAAAAAGTATAGGGGAATACACAGAGCTAACCTATGAGAGGGGTAGACCTCACAGTAGTGAAAAATGAAATAGACTGTTTGGTACTTACAGGACACGCGAACCACCAAAGTACATATCTTATTTTTTACTTACATAGCATCATGCACCTAGGACTACCTAGGGCCTACCTTAGGTGTAAATTATATGTAATAAAAGGGGAGTTTAAGGCTTGGCAAGTAGGCTGGGACTCCCCTGGGAGACCCCTGAGTCTATGCCCAGAACCATAACTCTGCCAGTCGAGTACTTACCTAAAAGCCGATAACTCACTTTTCTTCCATAGGCTAACAGTGAGTGGATTCACTTGGAAATTCTTCTAAGTGGTGTGGAGTTTTGGAACTTTAAAATAGTCATCTAAAATCAGCCGAACAACGAATTCTGATTTACTCACCTGTTATCAGGAGAGACCTCAGTGCTGCATCTTGGAGCTCAGTACTGACCCTGAAAAGTAATTTTAACCGTACTTACCAGTAACTCGAATTTCCTTCCATGGGATATCATTGCCTGCTTTTTGCTGAAAATTTTCTAAGTGTCGATTTTTGAAACTTACAAATATTCTTTAAAAATCGTACCAACTGTGAAAACGTAATTGTTTACCTGTTTTAGATAGATGTCCCAGTACTGAGCCTAGGAGCCCAGCACTGGATTACAAAAGTAACGAGAACATACTTTACCCGTAACTTGAATTTTCTTCCATAGGAAACCATTGACTGTTTTTCTGTGAAATTTCTTCTAAGTGTCGATTTTGCAAACATGTAAATATTCCTTAAAAATCGCCTGTATAACTTAAACGCAGTTTCTCAACTGCTTACAGGTGGTACAGTAGTGCTGGATCTAGGATCCAACACTGACCTAGAAAAAGTAACCATAACCCCACTTACCTGCTAAGTGAATTTCCTTCCATAGGATAACATTGGTAATTTGATCAGCAAAAGTTTCTAAGTGTCAACTTTTAAAATAGCAAAATATTGCTTAAAAATCACAACAGTAACTAAAACGAATTTACTCACTTGTTTCCAAGAACTGTCCCAGGACTGAATCTAGGATCCCGTCCTGGATTTAGAAAAGTAATCCTGAAAGTAATTAATTGCATATAACTTAAAATTCCCATTGAGCTCAATGTATTATTGTGATTCAAATTGTGTTGCCTATTGCAATAAACTGTAACTATGACCTGCAAAAGTCAATTGCCTATTGCAAAGTATTTAACTAAAGCATCTCATTCTGAGAAAGTATATTTTGATACCTATTGTTGGTTCTAAAATAAAACAACAATATCTTTTGTATGCAAACCAATGGCCTAGAGTTCAGTTCTTGAGTGTGTGAGACCATTTGCTGACTGAGTGTGTACAACAAATGTTTTACACTGTACTCTGATACTGCCTTACTGCTCAGCAAGATACTACTTTAGAGAGTAAGGTTATATCTAACTTTAGCCTCTGCCAAACCTCTGGGGACTGGGGACTCTGTCAACACTGTACCTATTTGGGAACAGTATATACAGAGCAACTTTCTCACAGTAGTGATAAAGTGATTAGAGTCCTAAGGCCAACATAAAGATACAGCAAAATTTGAGGTGAAAAGCAAAAAGGTTGCTGGTAGGCCACCTTAAGGATGCCAGGTCTAACAAAAACTGAACTAAGGATAACATGAGTAAAACATCAGGTTTCTCTACTGCATTTGGTGAGACAAGTGGGCCTTCTTTTATCTTCCATTCAAGCAATCTTTGACAGACCCCTTTATTATAGAGCTTTTCAAGGATTAAAGATAAGGCACTTACAAAGGAGTCCCAAATACTCAGAGATGGTTGACTTCTGTAATATGGGTCGTAGACTAAAAGCAGCGCAAAAACAGAGTGCAACAGGGTCCAAAAAACTTGAGTGCCACAAGAGAGTTTGAATGCAAGCGTATCCTTTTACAGATCCAGAGATATACTCATGCAATTTTTGTTCTTAGGACAGAACGTGCATGATGAAAAAAACATTGTTTTTAAAAAGCGCATTGCAGAATATCAGTACTTTGATGTGGGAAAACTTCAAAACTTTCAAACAAAATATTTGTAGGCAGCTTACAGCAAGTTGTTGTGGCCGAGTGGTTAAGGCGATGGACTAGAAATCCGTTGGGGTATCCCCGCGCAGGTTCGAATCCTGCCAACAACGAGTATCTTTTTATTATCGGCTACAATTTCAGAAGTTAACCTTTAGTATTTCTTCCATTTCAGTTTTATAAATAGGTGGCTTATTTTTGTGTCACTATTGCCTCTCCACATATTTGTTATCGCTACCTCTTTCATGTCTTTGCTACACCTCATTCCTACTTTAGCACTGGTGTAAACGCTTCAAATTATTATACCGTTGCTCTCTCATTCATACCTGCGCATGCACTTGAAAGTTACTTTACCAATAAAAGACGCAAAGAGAGAAATAGAACAAAAGTGCTGGCTGGATTGGCAAACACACTTCATAAAACTGCATTTTCTTTTTTATTCTCCCCCGTGTTACATGCTTAACCTCCCCATGTGTAATTTCTCTTAACCTGCTGTCCCAGGAAGAGAATTTCATCTACAGGCTCTTTCTGTGTTTTTTTCCCTAGTCTGTCTTTCCCATTTCTTAGCTGTGTAACTGTTCCTTTACGCGCCCTATTTAAACGCCATCAATCTCATTTGAGCTCCTTGCTCCCGCTTCTGTTTTCTCCACCTCTCATACTGCCAGTTCTCTCTTTCTCTGTGGTTGGTGGCTACTTTCCTGAGCTTCCGAAGCCACGTGGTTCCTGCCTCTTGTTGTCAGACTTGAATTGGAAAAGGAACTATATTAACAAGCCTTTACCACTCACACACGGCGGAAGTTTATACTTTAATTCAGTGAGCTAAGAAAAGCGTGTTGTGGGTCCCCTACGAGCCATGGTGCTTGCTTCATCATGATTTGGCACCAGTCATTAGCCGCAGCTCTGCTAATGAGCCACTGAGGTCAGTTTCAATATTTACTCAAAAACATAACCATGCAGCCCACCCCTCAACTGTGTATTTATCTTGCTTTTCTGCTGTTCGTGTGATTAGCTGGGAGGAGCTCACGGCGACATCCTCCCTATAAAAGTGTAGATGGATCACTCTCTAACTCTTTCTTGCTTCACATACAAATGGCTTGAAAGGTGCAGGGAAGATGCAGGTCTAATAGACAGAATAGAAGGTCTGTGCCAGGTGGGTTTCTCTGCATTGGTGTCCCATCACAGGTCCGCAAGTGTAATGTGTGATCTTTGACTCCTGGCATTTCACAAGCAGGCGGCCAGGAAACGGTTTCAGCCTATCAACCACTGAGGAGACGCAGCCTCTGAATGAGGAATGAGGAAGCAATGAATACATCCAGCCTATCACAGGAACAGCCCTGAGTGTTCCGAATTATAAATTCTCCATGTCACTGTATGTCGTTGAGCCCAAGTAGCTCGCCGTGATCGTATAGTGGTTAGTACTATGCGTTGTGGCCGCAGCAACCTCGGTTCGAATCCGAGTCACGGCATTGTGGTTGGCAATGTCACGGCAGTTGGGTGTTAATTTTACAGAATTAGCAAATGTACCAGTGGTTTTTGTAAAATGTCTATTAAAAACAGATCCTTTCAAATATTTAAACCATCTAACAACAAATGATTTAAACTCGCATGATTATAAGCTGTAGCTATAATGTATTTACTTACATAAATTATCGTTCTTGAACCTATTGGGGGTGGAGGGGGAGCGGAGATCACCCCCCAGGTGCAGTTGAGTGACCTGTGTTGTGGCTCTCTAGAGGGAAGGCACACATTTTGCTGTCACCCAGCCCAATCCAGACGTGTATTGGGGCCAGGTTTCAGGCAAATAGAGCAGTAAGTGCAGAGAAATGTTCACTCTCTAAAAGTGGCATTTCTAAAATAGTAAAGTTAAATCCAACCTCACCAGTAAGTAGGATTTTCAATAAATAAATAAAGCTACTCCTCTCCGATATGGAATTACCAAATAAAAAGTATAGGGGAATACACAGAGCTAACCTATGAGAGGGGTAGACCTCACAGTAGTGAAAAATGAAATAGACTGTTTGGTACTTACAGGACACGCGAACCACCAAAGTACATATCTTATTTTTTACTTACATAGCATCATGCACTTAGGACTACCTAGGGCCTACCTTAGGTGTAAATTATATGTAATAAAAGGGGAGTTTAAGGCTTGGCAAGTAGGCTGGGACTCCCCTGGGAGACCCCTGAGTCTATGCCCAGAACCATAACTCTGCCAGTCGAGTACTTACCTAAAAGCCGATAACTCGCTTTTCCTCCATAGGCTAACATTGAGTGGTTTCACTTGGAAATTCTTCTAGTGGTGTGGAGTTTTGGAACTTTAAAATATTCATCTAAAATCAGCCGAACAACGAATTCTGATTCACTCACCTGTTATCAGGAGAGACCTCAGTGCTGCATCTTGGAGCTCGGTACTGACCCTGAAAAGTAATTTTAACCGTACTTACCAGTAACTCGAATTTCCTTCCATGGGATATCATTGCCTGCTTTTTGCTGAAAATTTTCTAAGTGTCGATTTTTGAAACTTACAAATATTCTTTAAAAATCGTACCAACTGTGAAAACGTAATTGTTTACCTGTTTTAGATAGATGTCCCAGTACTGAGCCTAGGAGCCCAGCACTGGATTACAAAAGTAACGAGAACGTACTTTACCCGTAACTTGAATTTTCTTCCATAGGAAACCATTGACTGTTTTTCTGTGAAATTTCTTCTAAGTGTCGATTTTGCAAACATGTAAATATTCCTTAAAAATCGCCTGTATAACTTAAACGCAGTTTCTCAACTGCTTACAGGTGGTACAGTAGTGCTGGATCTAGGATCCAACACTGACCTAGAAAAAGTAACCATAATCCCACTTACCTGCTAAGTGAATTTCCTTCCATAGGATAACGTTGGTAATTTGATCAGCAAAAGTTTCTAAGTGTCAACTTTTAAAATAGCAAAATATTGTTTAAAAATCACAACAGTAACTAAAACGAATTTACTCACGTGTTTCCAAGAACTGTCCCAGGACTGAATCTAGGATCCAGTCCTGGATTTAGAAAAGTAATCCTGAAAGTAATTAATTGCATATAACTTAAAATTCCCATTGAGCTCAATGTATTATTGTGATTCAAATTGTGTTGCCTATTGCAATAAACTGTAACTATGACCTGCAAAAGTCAATTGCCTATTGCAAAGTATTTAACTAAAGCATCTCATTCTGAGAAAGTATATTTTGATACCTATTGTTGGTTCTAAAATAAAACAACAATATCTTTTGTATGCAAACCAATGGCCTAGAGTTCAGTTCTTGAGTGTGTGAGACCATTTGCTGACTGAGTGTGTACAACAAATGTTTTACACTGTACTCTGATACTGCCTTACTGCTCGGCAAGCTACCACTTTAGAGAGTAAGGTTATATCTAACTTTAGCCTCTGCCAAACCTCTGGGGACTGGGGACTCTGTGCACACTGTACCTATTTGGGAACAGTATATACAGAGCCACTTTCTCACAGTAGTGATAAAGTGATTAGAGTCCTAAGGCCAACATAAAGATACAGCAAAACGTGAGGTGAAAAGCAAAAAGGTTGCTGGTAGGCCACCTTAAGGATGCCAGGTCTAACAAAAACTGAACTAAGGATAACATGAGTAAAACATCAGGTTTCTCTACTGCATTTGGTGAGACAAGTGGGCCTTCTTTTATCTTCCATTCAAGCAATCTTTGACAGACCCCTTTATTATAGAGCTTTTCAAGGATTAAAGATAAGGCACTTACAAAGGAGTCCCAAATACTCAGAGATGGTTGACTTCTGTAATATGGGTCGTAGACTAAAAGCAGCGCAAAAACAGAGTGCAACAGGGTCCAAAAAACTTGAGTGCCACAAGAGAGTTTGAATGCAAGCGTATCCTTTTACAGATCCAGAGATATACTCATGCAATTTTTGTTTTTAGGACAGAACGTGCATGATGAAAAAAACATTGTTTTTAAAAAGCGCATTGCAGAATATCAGTACTTTGATGTGGGAAAACTTCAAAACTTTCAAACAAAATATTTGTAGGCAGCTTACAGCAAGTTGTTGTGGCCGAGTGGTTAAGGCGATGGACTAGAAATCCATTGGGGTATCCCCGAGCAGGTTCGAATCCTGCCAACAACGAGTATCTTTTTATTATCGGCTACAATTTCAGAAGTTAACCTTTAGTATTTCTTCCATTTCAGTTTTATAAATAGGTGGCTTATTTTTGTGTCACTATTGCCTCTCCACATATTTGTTATCGCTACCTCTTTCATGTCTTTGCTACACCTCATTCCTACTTTAGCACTGGTGTAAACGCTTCAAATTATTATACCGTTGCTCTCTCATTCATACCTGCGCATGCACTTGAAAGTTACTTTACCAATAAAAGACGCAAAGAGAGAAATAGAACAAAAGTGCTGGCTGGATTGGCAAACACACTTCATAAAACTGCATTTTCTTTTTTATTCTCCCCCGTGTTACATGCTTAACCTCCCCATGTGTAATTTCTCTTAACCTGCTGTCCCAGGAAGAGAATTTCATCTACAGGCTCTTTCTGTGTTTTTTTCCCTAGTCTGTCTTTCCCATTTCTTAGCTGTGTAACTGTTCCTTTACGCCCCTATTTAAACGCCATCAATCTCATTTGAGCTCCTTGCTCCCGCTTCTGTTTTCTCCACCTCTCATACTGCCAGTTCTCTCTTTCTCTGTGGTTGGTGGCTACTTTCCTGAGCTTCCGAAGCCACGTGGTTCCTGCCTCTTGTTGTCAGACTTGAATTGGAAAAGGAACTATATTAATAAGCCTTTACCACTCACACACGGCGGAAGTTTATACTTTAATTCAGTGAGCTAAGAAAAGCGTGTTGTGGGTCCCCTACGAGCCATGGTGCTTGCTTCATCATGATTTGGCACCAGTCATTAGCCGCAGCTCTGCTAATGAGCCACTGAGGTCAGTTTCAATATTTACTCAAAAACATAACCATGCAGCCCACCCCTCAACTGTGTATTTATCTTGCTTTTCTGCTGTTCGTGTGATTAGCTGGGAGGAGCTCACGGCGACATCCTCCCTATAAAAGTGTAGATGGATCACTCTCTAACTCTTTCTTGCTTCACATACAAATGGCTTGAAAGGTGCAGGGAAGATGCAGGTCTAATAGACAGAATAGAAGGTCTGTGCTAGGTGGGTTTCTCTGCATTGGTGTCCCATCACAGGTCCGCAAGTGTAATGTGTGATCTTTGACTCCTGGCATTTCACAAGCAGGCGGCCAGGAAACGGTTTCAGCCTATCAACCACTGAGGAGACGCAGCCTCTGAATGAGGAATGAGGAAGCAATGAATACATCCAGCCTATCACAGGAACAGCCCTGAGTGTTCCGAATTATAAATTCTCCATGTCACTGTATGTCGTTGAGCCCAAGTAGCTCGCCGTGATCGTATAGTGGTTAGTACTCTGCGTTGTGGCCGCAGCAACCTCGGTTCGAATCTGAGTCACGGCATTGTGGTTGGCATTGACACGGCAGTTGTGTGTTAATTTTACAGAATTAGCAAATATACCAGTGGTTTTTGTAAAATGTCTATTAAAAACAGATCCTTTCAAATATTTAAACCATCTAACAACAAATGATTTAAACTCGCATGATTATAAGCTGTAGCTATAATGTATTTACTTACATAAATTATCGTTCTTGAACCTATTGGGGGTGGAGGGGGAGCGGAGATCACCCCCCAGGTGCAGTTGAGTGACCTGTGTTGTGGCTCTCTAGAGGGAAGGCACACATTTTGCTGTCACCCAGCCCAATCCAGACGTGTATTGGGGCCAGGTTTCAGGCAAATAGAGCAGTAAGTGCAGAGAAATGTTCACTCTCTAAAAGTGGCATTTCTAAAATAGTTAAGTTAAATCCAACCTCACCAGTAAGTAGGATTTTCAATAAATAAATAAAGCTACTCCTCTCCGATATGGAATTACCAAATTAAAAGTATAGGGGAATACACAGAGCTAACCTATGAGAGGGGTAGACCTCACAGTAGTGAAAAATGAAATAGACTGTTTGGTACTTACAGGACACGCGAACCACCAAAGTACATAGCTTATTTTTTACTTACATTGCATCATGCACCTAGGACTACCTAGGGCCTACCTTAGGTGTAAATTATATGTAATAAAAGGGGAGTTTAAGGCTTGGCAAGTAGGCTGGGACTCCCCTGGGAGACCCCTGAGTCTATGCCCAGAACCATAACTCTGCCAGTCGAGTACTTACCTAAAAGCCGATAACTCACTTTTCTTCCATAGGCTAACATTGAGTGGTTTCACTTGGAAATTCTTCTAAGTGGTGTGGAGTTTTGGAACTTTAAAATATTCATCTAAAATCAGCCGAACAACGAATTCTGATTTACTCACCTGTTATCAGGAGGGACCTCAGTGATGCATCTTGGAGCTCGGTACTGACCCTGAAAAGTAATTTTAACCGTACTTACCAGTAACACGAATTTCCTTCCATGGGATATCATTGCCTGCTTTTTGCTGAAAATTTTCTAAGTGTCGATTTTTGAAACTTACAAATATTCTTTAAAAATCGTACCAACTGTGAAAACGTAATTGTTTACCTGTTTTAGATAGATGTCCCAGTACTGAGCCTAGGAGCCCAGCACTGGATTACAAAAGTAACGAGAACGTACTTTACCCGTAACTTGAATTTTCTTCCATAGGAAACCATTGACTGTTTTTCTGTGAAATTTCTTCTAAGTGTCGATTTTGCAAACATGTAAATATTCCTTAAAAATCGCCTGTATAACTTAAACGCAGTTTCTCAACTGCTTACAGGTGGTACAGTAGTGCTGGATCTAGGATCCAACACTGACCTAGAAAAAGTAACCATAATCCCACTTACCTGCTAAGTGAATTTCCTTCCATAGGATAACGTTGGTATTTTGATCAGCAAAAGTTTCTAAGTGTCAACTTTTAAAATAGCAAAATATTGCTTAAAAATCACAACAGTAACTAAAACGAATTTACTCACTTGTTTCCAAGAACTGTCCCAGGACTGAATCTAGGATCCAGTCCTGGATTTAGAAAAGTAATCCTGAAAGTAATTAATTGCATATAACTTAAAATTCCCATTGAGCTCAATGTATTATTGTGATTCAAATTGTGTTGCCTATTGCAATAAACTGTAACTATGACCTGCAAAAGTCAATTGCCTATTGCAAAGTATTTAACTAAAGCATCTCATTCTGAGAAAGTATATTTTGATACCTATTGTTGGTTCTAAAATAAAACAACAATATCTTTTGTATGCAAACCAATGGCCTAGAGTTCAGTTCTTGAGTGTGTGAGACCATTTGCTGACTGAGTGTGTACAACAAATGTTTTACACTGTACTCTGATACTGCCTTACTGCTCGGCAAGCTACCACTTTAGAGAGTAAGGTTATATCTAACTTTAGCCTCTGCCAAACCTCTGGGGACTGGGGACTCTGTGCACACTGTACCTATTTGGGAACAGTATATACAGAGCCACTTTCTCACAGTAGTGATAAAGTGATTAGAGTCCTAAGGCCAACATAAAGATACAGCAAAACGTGAGGTGAAAAGCAAAAAGGTTGCTGGTAGGCCACCTTAAGGATGCCAGGTCTAACAAAAACTGAACTAAGGATAACATGAGTAAAACATCAGGTTTCTCTACTGCATTTGGTGAGACAAGTGGGCCTTCTTTTATCTTCCATTCAAGCAATCTTTGACAGACCCCTTTATTATAGAGCTTTTCAAGGATTAAAGATAAGGCACTTACAAAGGAGTCCCAAATACTCAGAGATGGTTGACTTCTGTAATATGGGTCGTAGACTAAAAGCAGCGCAAAAACAGAGTGCAACAGGGTCCAAAAAACTTGAGTGCCACAAGAGAGTTTGAATGCAAGCGTATCCTTTTACAGATCCAGAGATATACTCATGCAATTTTTGTTTTTAGGACAGAACATGCATGATGAAAAAAACATTGTTTTTAAAAAGCGCATTGCAGAATATCAGTACTTTGATGTGGGAAAACTTCAAAACTTTCAAACAAAATATTTGAAGGCAGCTTACAGCAAGTTGTTGTGGCCGAGTGGTTAAGGCGATGGACTAGAAATGCATTGGGGTATCCCCGCGCAGGTTCGAATCCTGCCAACAACGAGAATGTTTTTATTATCGGCTACAATTTCAGAAGTTAACCTTTAGTATTTCTTCCATTTCAGTTTTATAAATAGGTGGCTTATTTTTGTGTCACTATTGCCTCTCCACATATTTGTTATCGCTACCTCTTTCATGTCTTTGCTACACCTCATTCCTACTTTAGCACTGGTGTAAACGCTTCAAATTATTATACGGTTGCTCTCTCATTCATACCTGCGCATGCACTTGAAAGTTACTTTACCAATAAAAGACGCAAAGAGAGAAATAGAACAAAATGCTGGCTGGATTGGCAAACACACTTCATAAAACTGCATTTTCTTTTTTATTCTCCCCCGTGTTACATGCTTAACCTCCCCATGTGTAATTTCTCTTAACCTGCTGTCCCAGGAAGAGAATTTCATCTACAGGCTCTTTCTATGTTTTTTTCCCTAGTCTGTCTTTCCCATTTCTTAGCTGTGTAACTGTTCCTTTACGCGCTCTATTTAAACGCCATCAATCTCATTTGAGCTCCTTGCTCCCGCTTCTGTTTTCTCCACCTCTCATACTGCCAGTTCTCTCTTTCTCTGTGGTTGGTGGCTACTTTCCTGAGCTTCCGAAGCCACGTGGTTCCTGCCTCTTGTTGTCAGACTTGAATTGGAAAAGGAACCATATTAACAAGCCTTTACCACTCACACACGGCGGAAGTTTATACTTTAATTCAGTGAGCTAAGAAAAGCGTGTTGTGGGTCCCCTACGAGCCATGGTGCTTGCTTCATCATGATTTGGCACCAGTCATTAGCCGCAGCTCTGCTAATGAGCCACTGAGGTCAGTTTCAATATTTACTCAAAAACATAACCCTGCAGCCCACCCCTCAACTGTGTATTTATCTTGCTTTTCTGCTGTTCGTGTGATTAGCTGGGAGGAGCTCACGGCGACATCCTCCCTATAAAAGTGTAGATGGATCACTCTCTAACTCTTTCTTGCTTCACATACAAATGGCTTGAAAGGTGCAGGGAAGATGCAGGTCTAATAGACAGAATAGAAGGTCTGTGCCAGGTGGGTTTCTCTGCATTGGTGTCCCATCACAGGTCCGCAAGTGTAATGTGTGATCTTTGACTCCTGGCATTTCACAAGCAGGCGGCCAGGAAACGGTTTCAGCCTATCAACCACTGAGGAGACGCAGCCTCTGAATGAGGAATGAGGAAGCAATGAATACATCCAGCCTATCACAGGAACAGCCCTGAGTGTTCCGAATTATAAATTCTCCATGTCACTGTATGTCGTTGAGCCCAAGTAGCTCGCCGTGATCGTATAGTGGTTAGTACTCTGCGTTGTGGCCGCAGCAACCTCGGTTCGAATCCGAGTCACAGCATTGTGGTTGGCAATGTCACGGCAGTTGGGTGTTAATTTTACAGAATTAGCAAATGTACCAGTGGTTTTTGTAAAATGTCTATTAAAAACAGATCCTTTCAAATATTTAAACCATCTAACAACAAATGATTTAAACTCGCATGATTATAAGCTGTAGCTATAATGTATTTACTTACATAAATTATCGTTCTTGAACCTATTGGGGGTGGAGGGGGAGCGGAGATCACCCCCCAGGTGCAGTTGAGTGACCTGTGTTGTGGCTCTCTAGAGGGAAGGCACACATTTTGCTGTCACCTAGCCCAATCCAGACGTGTATTGGGGCCAGGTTTCAGGCAAACAGAGCAGTAAGTGCAGAGAAATGTTCACTCTCTAAAAGTGGCATTTCTAAAATAGTAAAGTTAAATCCAACCTCACCAGTAAGTAGGATTTTCAATAAATAAATAAAGCTACTCCTCTCCGATATGGAATTACCAAATTAAAAGTATAGGGGAATACACAGAGCTAACCTATGAGAGGGGTAGACCTCACAGTAGTGAAAAATGAAATAGACTGTTTGGTACTTACAGGACACGCGAACCACCAAAGTACATAGCTTATTTTTTACTTACATAGCATCATGCACCTAGGACTACCTAGGGCCTACCTTAGGTGTAAATTATATGTAATAAAAGGGGAGTTTAAGGCTTGGCAAGTAGGCTGGGACTCCCCTGGGAGACCCCTGAGTCTATGCCCAGAACCATAACTCTGCCAGTCGAGTACTTACCTAAAAGCCGATAACTCACTTTTCTTCCATAGGCTAACATTGAGTGGTTTCACTTGGAAATTCTTCTAAGTGGTGTGGAGTTTTGGAACTTTAAAATATTCATCTAAAATCAGCCGAACAACGAATTCTGATTTACTCACCTGTTATCAGGAGAGACCTCAGTGCTGCATCTTGGAGCTCAGTACTGACCCTGAAAAGTAATTTTAACCGTACTTACCAGTAACTCGAATTTCCTTCCATGGGATATCATTGCCTGCTTTTTGCTGAAAATTTGCTAAGTGTCGATTTTTGAAACTTACAAATATTCTTCAAAAATCATACCAACTGTGAAAACGTAATTGTTTACCTGTTTTAGATAGATGTCCCAGTACTGAGCCTAGGAGCCCAGCACTGGATTACAAAAGTAACGAGAACGTACTTTACCCGTAACTTGAATTTTCTTCCATAGGAAACCATTGACTGTTTTTTTGTGAAATTTCTTCTGTGTCGATTTTGCAAACATGTAAATATTCCTTAAAAATCACCTGTATAACTTAAACGCAGTTTCTCAACTGCTTACAGGTGGTACAGTAGTGCTGGATCTAGGATCCAACACTGACCTAGAAAAAGTAACCATAACCCCACTTACCTGCTAAGTGAATTTCCTTCCATAGGATAACATTGGTAATTTGATCAGCAAAAGTTTCTAAGTGTCAACTTTTAAAATAGCAAAATATTGCTTAAAAATCACAACAGTAACTAAAACGAATTTACTCACTTGTTTCCAAGAACTGTCCCAGGACTGAATCTAGGATCCAGTCCTGGATTTAGAAAAGTAATCCTGAAAGTAATTAATTGCATATAACTTAAAATTCCCATTGAGCTCAATGTATTATTGTGATTCAAATTGTGTTGCCTATTGCAATAAACTGTAACTATGACCTGCAAAAGTCAATTGCCTATTGCAAAGTATTTAACTAAAGCATCTCATTCTGAGAAAGTATATTTTGATACCTATTGTTGGTTCTAAAATAAAACAACAATATCTTTTGTATGCAAACCAATGGCCTAGAGTTCAGTTCTTGAGTGTGTGAGACCATTTGCTGACTGAGTGTGTACAACAAATGTTTTACACTGTACTCTGATACTGCCTTACTGCTCGGCAAGCTACCACTTTAGAGAGTAAGGTTATATCTAACTTTAGCCTCTGCCAAACCTCTGGGGACTGGGGACTCTGTGCACACTGTACCTATTTGGGAACAGTATATACAGAGCCACTTTCTCACAGTAGTGATAAAGTGATTAGAGTCCTAAGGCCAACATAAAGATACAGCAAAACGTGAGGTGAAAAGCAAAAAGGTTGCTGGTAGGCCACCTTAAGGATGCCAGGTCTAACAAAAACTGAACTAAGGATAACATGAGTAAAACATCAGGTTTCTCTACTGCATTTGGTGAGACAAGTGGGCCTTCTTTTATCTTCCATTCAAGCAATCTTTGACAGACCCCTTTATTATAGAGCTTTTCAAGGATTAAAGATAAGGCACTTGCAAAGGAGTCCCAAATACTCAGAGATGGTTGACTTCTGTAATATGGGTCGTAGACTAAAAGCAGCGCAAAAACAGAGTGCAACAGGGTCCAAAAAACTTGAGTGCCACAAGAGAGTTTGAATGCAAGCGTATCCTTTTACAGATCCAGAGATATACTCATGCAATTTTTGTTTTTAGGACAGAGCGTGCATGATGAAAAAAACATTGTTTTTAAAAAGCGCATTGCAGAATATCAGTACTTTGATGTGGGAAAACTTCAAAACTTTCAAACAAAATATTTGAAGGCAGCTTACAGCAAGTTGTTGTGGCCGAGTGGTTAAGGCGATGGACTAGAAATCCATTGGGGTATCCCCGAGCAGGTTCGAATCCTGCCAACAACGAGTATCTTTTTATTATCGGCTACAATTTCAGAAGTTAACCTTTAGTATTTCTTCCATTTCAGTTTTATAAATAGGTGGCTTATTTTTGTGTCACTATTGCCTCTCCACATATTTGTTATCGCTACCTCTTTCATGTCTTTGCTACACCTCATTCCTACTTTAGCACTGGTGTAAACGCTTCAAATTATTATACCGTTGCTCTCTCATTCATACCTGCGCATGCACTTGAAAGTTACTTTACCAATAAAAGACGCAAAGAGAGAAATAGAACAAAAGTGCTGGCTGGATTGGCAAACACACTTCATAAAACTGCATTTTCTTTTTTATTCTCCCCCGTGTTACATGCTTAACCTCCCCATGTGTAATTTCTCTTAACCTGCTGTCCCAGGAAGAGAATTTCATCTACAGGCTCTTTCTGTGTTTTTTTCCCTAGTCTGTCTTTCCCATTTCTTAGCTGTGTAACTGTTCCTTTACGCCCCTATTTAAACGCCATCAATCTCATTTGAGCTCCTTGCTCCCGCTTCTGTTTTCTCCACCTCTCATACTGCCAGTTCTCTCTTTCTCTGTGGTTGGTGGCTACTTTCCTGAGCTTCCGAAGCCACGTGGTTCCTGCCTCTTGTTGTCAGACTTGAATTGGAAAAGGAACTATATTAATAAGCCTTTACCACTCACACACGGCGGAAGTTTATACTTTAATTCAGTGAGCTAAGAAAAGCGTGTTGTGGGTCCCCTACGAGCCATGGTGCTTGCTTCATCATGATTTGGCACCAGTCATTAGCCGCAGCTCTGCTAATGAGCCACTGAGGTCAGTTTCAATATTTACTCAAAAACATAACCATGCAGCCCACCCCTCAACTGTGTATTTATCTTGCTTTTCTGCTGTTCGTGTGATTAGCTGGGAGGAGCTCACGGCGACATCCTCCCTATAAAAGTGTAGATGGATCACTCTCTAACTCTTTCTTGCTTCACATACAAATGGCTTGAAAGGTGCAGGGAAGATGCAGGTCTAATAGACAGAATAGAAGGTCTGTGCTAGGTGGGTTTCTCTGCATTGGTGTCCCATCACAGGTCCGCAAGTGTAATGTGTGATCTTTGACTCCTGGCATTTCACAAGCAGGCGGCCAGGAAACGGTTTCAGCCTATCAACCACTGAGGAGACGCAGCCTCTGAATGAGGAATGAGGAAGCAATGAATACATCCAGCCTATCACAGGAACAGCCCTGAGTGTTCCGAATTATAAATTCTCCATGTCACTGTATGTCGTTGAGCCCAAGTAGCTCGCCGTGATCGTATAGTGGTTAGTACTCTGCGTTGTGGCCGCAGCAACCTCGGTTCGAATCTGAGTCACGGCATTGTGGTTGGCAATGACACGGCAGTTGTGTGTTAATTTTACAGAATTAGCAAATATACCAGTGGTCTTTGTAAAATGTCTATTAAAAACAGATCCTTTCAAATATTTAAACCATCTAACAACAAATGATTTAAACTCGCATGATTATAAGCTGTAGCTATAATGTATTTACTTACATAAATTATCGTTCTTGAACCTATTGGGGGTGGAGGGGGAGCGGAGATCACCCCCCAGGTGCAGTTGAGTGACCTGTGTTGTGGCTCTCTAGAGGGAAGGCACACATTTTGCTGTCACCCAGCCCAATCCAGACGTGTATTGGGGCCAGGTTTCAGGCAAATAGAGCAGTAAGTGCAGAGAAATGTTCACTCTCTAAAAGTGGCATTTCTAAAATAGTTAAGTTAAATCCAACCTCACCAGTAAGTAGGATTTTCAATAAATAAATAAAGCTACTCCTCTCCGATATGGAATTACCAAATTAAAAGTATAGGGGAATACACAGAGCTAACCTATGAGAGGGGTAGACCTCACAGTAGTGAAAAATGAAATTGACTGTTTGGTACTTACAGGACACGCGAACCACCAAAGTACATAGCTTATTTTTTACTTACATAGCATCATGCACCTAGGACTACCTAGGGCCTACCTTAGGTGTAAATTATATGTAATAAAAGGGGAGTTTAAGGCTTGGCAAGTAGGCTGGGACTCCCCTGGGAGACCCCTGAGTCTATGCCCAGAACCATAACTCTGCCAGTCGAGTACTTACCTAAAAGCCGATAACTCACTTTTCTTCTATAGGCTAACATTGAGTGGTTTCACTTGGAAATTCTTCTAAGTGGTGTGGAGTTTTGGAACTTTAAAATATTCATCTAAAATCAGCCGAACAACGAATTCTGATTTACTCACCTGTTATCAGGAGAGACCTCAGTGCTGCATCTTGGAGCTCGGTACTGACCCTGAAAAGTAATTTTAACCGTACTTACCAGTAACTCGAATTTCCTTCCATGGGATATCATTGCCTGCTTTTTGTTGAAAATTTTCTAAGTGTCGATTTTTGAAACTTACAAATATTCTTTAAAAATCGTACCAACTGTGAAAACGTAATTGTTTACCTGTTTTAGATAGATGTCCCAGTACTGAGCCTAGGAGCCCAGCACTGGATTACAAAAGTAACGAGAACGTACTTTACCCGTAACTTGAATTTTCTTCCATAGGAAACCATTGACTGTTTTTCTGTGAAATTTCTTCTAAGTGTCGATTTTGCAAACATGTAAATATTCCTTAAAAATCGCCTGTATAACTTAAACGCAGTTTCTCAACTGCTTACAGGTGGTACAGTAGTGCTGGATCTAGGATCCAACACTGACCTAGAAAAAGTAACCATAATCCCACTTACCTGCTAAGTGAATTTCCTTCCATAGGATAACGTTGGTATTTTGATCAGCAAAAGTTTCTAAGTGTCAACTTTTAAAATAGCAAAATATTGCTTAAAAATCACAACAGTAACTAAAACGAATTTACTCACTTGTTTCCAAGAACTGTCCCAGGACTGAATCTAGGATCCAGTCCTGGATTTAGAAAAGTAATCCTGAAAGTAATTAATTGCATATAACTTAAAATTCCCATTGAGCTCAATGTATTATTGTGATTCAAATTGTGTTGCCTATTGCAATAAACTGTAACTATGACCTGCAAAAGTCAATTGCCTATTGCAAAGTATTTAACTAAAGCATCTCATTCTGAGAAAGTATATTTTGATACCTATTGTTGGTTCTAAAATAAAACAACAATATCTTTTGTATGCAAACCAATGGCCTAGAGTTCAGTTCTTGAGTGTGTGAGACCATTTGCTGACTGAGTGTGTACAACAAATGTTTTACACTGTACTCTCATACTGCCTTACTGCTCGGCAAGCTACCACTTTAGAGAGTAAGGTTATATCTAACTTTAGCCTCTGCCAAACCTCTGGGGACTGGGGACTCTGTGCACACTGTACCTATTTGGGAACAGTATATACAGAGCCACTTTCTCACAGTAGTGATAAAGTGATTAGAGTCCTAAGGCCAACATAAAGATACAGCAAAACGTGAGGTGAAAAGCAAAAAGGTTGCTGGTAGGCCACCTTAAGGATGCCAGGTCTAACAAAAACTGAACTAAGGATAACATGAGTAAAACATCAGGTTTCTCTACTGCATTTGGTGAGACAAGTGGGCCTTCTTTTATCTTCCATTCAAGCAATCTTTGACAGACCCCTTTATTATAGAGCTTTTCAAGGATTAAAGATAAGGCACTTACAAAGGAGTCCCAAATACTCAGAGATGGTTGACTTCTGTAATATGGGTCGTAGACTAAAAGCAGCGCAAAAACAGAGTGCAACAGGGTCCAAAAAACTTGAGTGCCACAAGAGAGTTTGAATGCAAGCGTATCCTTTTACAGATCCAGAGATATACTCATGCAATTTTTGTTTTTAGGACAGAACGTGCATGATGAAAAAAACATTGTTTTTAAAAAGCGCATTGCAGAATATCAGTACTTTGATGTGGAAAAACTTTCAAACAAAATATTTGTAAGCAGCTTACAGCAAGTTGTTGTGGCCGAGTGGTTAAGGCGATGGACTCGAAATCCATTGGGGTATCCCCGCGCAGGTTCGAATCCTGCCAACAACGAGAATCTTTTTATTATCGGCTACAATTTCAGAAGTTAACCTTTAGTATTTCTTCCATTTCAGTTTTATAAATAGGTGGCTTATTTTTGTGTCACTATTGCCTCTCCACATATTTGTTATCGCTACCTCTTTCATGTCTTTGCTACACCTCATTCCTACTTTAGCACTGGTGTAAACGCTTCAAATTATTATACCGTTGCTCTCTCATTCATACCTGCGCATGCACTTGAAAGTTACTTTACCAATAAAAGACGCAAAGAGAGAAATAGAACAAAAGTGCTGGCTGGATTGGCAAACACACTTCATAAAACTGCATTTTCTTTTTTATTCTCCCCCGTGTTACATGCTTAACCTCCCCATGTGTAATTTCTCTTAACCTGCTGTCCCAGGAAGAGAATTTCATCTACAGGCTCTTTCTGTGTTTTTTTCCCTAGTCTGTCTTTCCCATTTCTTAGCTGTGTAACTGTTCCTTTACGCGCTCTATTTAAACGCCATCAATCTCATTTGAGCTCCTTGCTCCCGCTTCTGTTTTCTCCACCTCTCATACTGCCAGTTCTCTCTTTCTCTGTGGTTGGTGGCTACTTTCCTGAGCTTCCGAAGCCACGTGGTTCCTGCCTCTTGTTGTCAGACTTGAATTGGAAAAGGAACCATATTATCAAGCCTTTACCACTCACACACGGCGGAAGTTTATACTTTAATTCAGTGAGCTAAGAAAAGCGTGTTGTGGGTCCCCTCCGAGCCATGGTGCTTGCTTCATCATGATTTGGCACCAGTCATTAGCCGCAGCTCTGCTAATGAGCCACTGAGGTCAGTTTCAATATTTACTCAAAAACATAACCATGCAGCCCACCCCTCAACTGTGTATTTATCTTGCTTTTCTGCTGTTGGTGTGATTAGCTGGGAGGAGCTCACGGCGACATCCTCCCTATAAAAGTGTAGATGGATCACTCTCTAACTCTTTCTTGCTTCACATACAAATGGCTTGAAAGGTGCAGGGAAGATGCAGGTCTAATAGACAGAATAGAAGGTCTGTGCCAGGTGGGTTTCTCTGCATTGGTGTCCCATCACAGGTCCGCAAGTGTAATGTGTGATCTTTGACTCCTGGCATTTCACAAGCAGGCTGCCAGGAAACGGTTTCAGCCTATCAACCACTGAGGAGACGCAGCCTCTGAATGAGGAATGAGGAAGCAATGAATACATCCAGCCTATCACAGGAACAGCCCTGAGTGTTCCGAATTATAAATTCTCCATGTCACTGTATGTCGTTGAGCCCAAGTAGCTTGCCGTGATCGTATAGTGGTTAGTACTCTGCGTTGTGGCCGCAGCAACCTCGGTTCGAATCCGAGTCACAGCATTGTGGTTGGCAATGTCACGGCAGTTGGGTGTTAATTTTACAGAATGAGCAAATGTACCAGTGGTTTTTGTAAAATGTCTATTAAAAACAGATCCTTTCAAATATTTAAACCATCTAACAACAAATGATTTAAACTCGCATGATTATAAGCTGTAGCTATAATGTATTTACTTACATAAATTATCGTTCTTGAACCTATTGGGGGTGGAGGGGGAGCGGAGATCACCCCCCAGGTGCAGTTGAGTGACCTGTGTTGTGGCTCTCTAGAGGGAAGGCACACATTTTGCTGTCACCCAGCCCAATCCAGACGTGTATTGGGGCCAGGTTTCAGGCAAATAGAGCAGTAAGTGCAGAGAAATGTTCACTCTCTAAAAGTGGCATTTCTAAAATAGTAAAGTTAAATCCAACCTCACCAGTAAGTAGGATTTTCAATAAATAAATAAAGCTACTCCTCTCCGATATGGAATTACCAAATTAAAAGTATAGGGGAATACACAGAGCTAACCTATGAGAGATGTAGACCTCACAGTAGTGAAAAATGAAATAGACTGTTTGGTACTTACAGGACACGCGAACCACCAAAGTACATAGCTTATTTTTTACTTACATAGCATCATGCACCTAGGACTAGCTAGGGCCTGCCTTAGGTGTAAATTATATGTAATAAAAGGGGAGTTTAAGGCTTGGCAAGTAGGCTGGGACTCCCCTGGGAGACCCCTGAGTCTATGCCCAGAACCATAACTCTGCCAGTCGAGTACTTACCTAAAAGCCGATAACTCACTTTTCTTCCATAGGCTAACATTGAGTGGTTTCACTTGGAAATTCTTCTAAGTGGTGTGGAGTTTTGGAACTTTAAAATATTCATCTAAAATCAGCCGAACAACGAATTCTGATTTACTCACCTGTTATCAGGAGAGACCTCAGTGCTGCATCTTGGAGCTCGGTACTGACCCTGAAAAGTAATTTTAACCGTATTTACCAGTAACTCGAATTTCCTTCCATGGGATATCATTGCCTGCTTTTTGTTGAAAATTTTCTAAGTGTCGATTTTTTGAAACTTACAAATATTCTTTAAAAATCGTACCAACTGTGAAAACGTAATTGTTTACCTGTTTTAGATAGATGTCCCAGTACTGAGCCTAGGAGCCCAGCACTGGATTACAAAAGTAACGAGAACGTACTTTACCCGTAACTTGAATTTTCTTCCATAGGAAACCATTGACTGTTTTTCTGTGAAATTTCTTCTAAGTGTCGATTTTGCAAACATGTAAATATTCCTTAAAAATCGCCTGTATAACTTAAACGCAGTTTCTCAACTGCTTACAGGTGGTACAGTAGTGCTGGATCTAGGATCCAACACTGACCTAGAAAAAGTAACCATAATCCCACTTACCTGCTAAGTGAATTTCCTTCCATAGGATAACGTTGGTATTTTGATCAGCAAAAGTTTCTAAGTTTCAACTTTTAAAATAGCAAAATATTGCTTAAAAATCACAACAGTAACTAAAACGAATTTACTCACTTGTTTCCAAGAACTGTCCCAGGACTGAATCTAGGATCCAGTCCTGGATTTAGAAAAGTAATCCTGAAAGTAATTAATTGCATATAACTTAAAATTCCCATTGAGCTCAATGTATTATTGTGATTCAAATTGTGTTGCCTATTGCAATAAACTGTAACTATGACCTGCAAAAGTCAATTGCCTATTGCAAAGTATTTAACTAAAGCATCTCATTCTGAGAAAGTATATTTTGATACCTATTGTTGGTTCTAAAATAAAACAACAATATCTTTTGTATGCAAACCAATGGCCTAGAGTTCAGTTCTTGAGTGTGTGAGACCATTTGCTGACTGAGTGTGTACAACAAATGTTTTACACTGTACTCTCATACTGCCTTACTGCTCGGCAAGCTACCACTTTAGAGAGTAAGGTTATATCTAACTTTAGCCTCTGCCAAACCTCTGGGGACTGGGGACTCTGTGCACACTGTACCTATTTGGGAACAGTATATACAGAGCCACTTTCTCACAGTAGTGATAAAGTGATTAGAGTCCTAAGGCCAACATAAAGATACAGCAAAACGTGAGGTGAAAAGCAAAAAGGTTGCTGGTAGGCCACCTTAAGGATGCCAGGTCTAACAAAAACTGAACTAAGGATAACATGAGTAAAACATCAGGTTTCTCTACTGCATTTGGTGAGACAAGTGGGCCTTCTTTTATCTTCCATTCAAGCAATCTTTGACAGACCCCTTTATTATAGAGCTTTTCAAGGATTAAAGATAAGGCACTTGCAAAGGAGTCCCAAATACTCAGAGATGGTTGACTTCTGTAATATGGGTCGTAGACTAAAAGCAGCGCAAAAACAGAGTGCAACAGGGTCCAAAAAACTTGAGTGCCACAAGAGAGTTTGAATGCAAGCGTATCCTTTTACAGATCCAGAGATATACTCATGCAATTTTTGTTTTTAGGACAGAGCGTGCATGATGAAAAAAACATTGTTTTTAAAAAGCGCATTGCAGAATATCAGTACTTTGATGTGGGAAAACTTCAAAACTTTCAAACAAAATATTTGAAGGCAGCTTACAGCAAGTTGTTGTGGCCGAGTGGTTAAGGCGATGGACTAGAAATCCATTGGGGTATCCCCGAGCAGGTTCGAATCCTGCCAACAACGAGTATCTTTTTATTATCGGCTACAATTTCAGAAGTTAACCTTTAGTATTTCTTCCATTTCAGTTTTATAAATAGGTGGCTTATTTTTGTGTCACTATTGCCTCTCCACATATTTGTTATCGCTACCTCTTTCATGTCTTTGCTACACCTCATTCCTACTTTAGCACTGGTGTAAACGCTTCAAATTATTATACCGTTGCTCTCTCATTCATACCTGCGCATGCACTTGAAAGTTACTTTACCAATAAAAGACGCAAAGAGAGAAATAGAACAAAAGTGCTGGCTGGATTGGCAAACACACTTCATAAAACTGCATTTTCTTTTTTATTCTCCCCCGTGTTACATGCTTAACCTCCCCATGTGTAATTTCTCTTAACCTGCTGTCCCAGGAAGAGAATTTCATCTACAGGCTCTTTCTGTGTTTTTTTCCCTAGTCTGTCTTTCCCATTTCTTAGCTGTGTAACTGTTCCTTTACGCCCCTATTTAAACGCCATCAATCTCATTTGAGCTCCTTGCTCCCGCTTCTGTTTTCTCCACCTCTCATACTGCCAGTTCTCTCTTTCTCTGTGGTTGGTGGCTACTTTCCTGAGCTTCCGAAGCCACGTGGTTCCTGCCTCTTGTTGTCAGACTTGAATTGGAAAAGGAACTATATTAATAAGCCTTTACCACTCACACACGGCGGAAGTTTATACTTTAATTCAGTGAGCTAAGAAAAGCGTGTTGTGGGTCCCCTACGAGCCATGGTGCTTGCTTCATCATGATTTGGCACCAGTCATTAGCCGCAGCTCTGCTAATGAGCCACTGAGGTCAGTTTCAATATTTACTCAAAAACATAACCATGCAGCCCACCCCTCAACTGTGTATTTATCTTGCTTTTCTGCTGTTCGTGTGATTAGCTGGGAGGAGCTCACGGCGACATCCTCCCTATAAAAGTGTAGATGGATCACTCTCTAACTCTTTCTTGCTTCACATACAAATGGCTTGAAAGGTGCAGGGAAGATGCAGGTCTAATAGACAGAATAGAAGGTCTGTGCTAGGTGGGTTTCTCTGCATTGGTGTCCCATCACAGGTCCGCAAGTGTAATGTGTGATCTTTGACTCCTGGCATTTCACAAGCAGGCGGCCAGGAAACGGTTTCAGCCTATCAACCACTGAGGAGACGCAGCCTCTGAATGAGGAATGAGGAAGCAATGAATACATCCAGCCTATCACAGGAACAGCCCTGAGTGTTCCGAATTATAAATTCTCCATGTCACTGTATGTCGTTGAGCCCAAGTAGCTCGCCGTGATCGTATAGTGGTTAGTACTCTGCGTTGTGGCCGCAGCAACCTCGGTTCGAATCTGAGTCACGGCATTGTGGTTGGCAATGACACGGCAGTTGTGTGTTAATTTTACAGAATTAGCAAATATACCAGTGGTTTTTGTAAAATGTCTATTAAAAACAGATCCTTTCAAATATTTAAACCATCTAACAACAAATGATTTAAACTCGCATGATTATAAGCTGTAGCTATAATGTATTTACTTACATAAATTATCGTTCTTGAACCTATTGGGGGTGGAGGGGGAGCGGAGATCACCCCCCAGGTGCAGTTGAGTGACCTGTGTTGTGGCTCTCTAGAGGGAAGGCACACATTTTGCTGTCACCCAGCCCAATCCAGACGTGTATTGGGGCCAGGTTTCAGGCAAATAGAGCAGTAAGTGCAGAGAAATGTTCACTCTCTAAAAGTGGCATTTCTAAAATAGTTAAGTTAAATCCAACCTCACCAGTAAGTAGGATTTTCAATAAATAAATAAAGCTACTCCTCTCCGATATGGAATTACCAAATTAAAAGTATAGGGGAATACACAGAGCTAACCTATGAGAGGGGTAGACCTCACAGTAGTGAAAAATGAAATTGACTGTTTGGTACTTACAGGACACGCGAACCACCAAAGTACATAG
The DNA here is from genome assembly GCF_964204655.1 of Triturus cristatus. Lineage (NCBI taxonomy): Eukaryota > Metazoa > Chordata > Amphibia > Caudata > Salamandridae > Triturus > Triturus cristatus. The sequence continues at coordinate 725,774,580 of NC_140595.1, forward strand.
CTTATTTTTTACTTACATAGCATCATGCACCTAGGACTACCTAGGGCCTACCTTAGGTGTAAATTATATGTAATAAAAGGGGAGTTTAAGGCTTGGCAAGTAGGCTGGGACTCCCCTGGGAGACCCCTGAGTCTATGCCCAGAACCATAACTCTGCCAGTCGAGTACTTACCTAAAAGCCGATAACTCACTTTTCTTCTATAGGCTAACATTGAGTGGTTTCACTTGGAAATTCTTCTAAGTGGTGTGGAGTTTTGGAACTTTAAAATATTCATCTAAAATCAGCCGAACAACGAATTCTGATTTACTCACCTGTTATCAGGAGAGACCTCAGTGCTGCATCTTGGAGCTCGGTACTGACCCTGAAAAGTAATTTTAACCGTACTTACCAGTAACTCGAATTTCCTTCCATGGGATATCATTGCCTGCTTTTTGTTGAAAATTTTCTAAGTGTCGATTTTTGAAACTTACAAATATTCTTTAAAAATCGTACCAACTGTGAAAACGTAATTGTTTACCTGTTTTAGATAGATGTCCCAGTACTGAGCCTAGGAGCCCAGCACTGGATTACAAAAGTAACGAGAACGTACTTTACCCGTAACTTGAATTTTCTTCCATAGGAAACCATTGACTGTTTTTCTGTGAAATTTCTTCTAAGTGTCGATTTTGCAAACATGTAAATATTCCTTAAAAATCGCCTGTATAACTTAAACGCAGTTTCTCAACTGCTTACAGGTGGTACAGTAGTGCTGGATCTAGGATCCAACACTGACCTAGAAAAAGTAACCATAATCCCACTTACCTGCTAAGTGAATTTCCTTCCATAGGATAACGTTGGTATTTTGATCAGCAAAAGTTTCTAAGTGTCAACTTTTAAAATAGCAAAATATTGCTTAAAAATCACAACAGTAACTAAAACGAATTTACTCACTTGTTTCCAAGAACTGTCCCAGGACTGAATCTAGGATCCAGTCCTGGATTTAGAAAAGTAATCCTGAAAGTAATTAATTGCATATAACTTAAAATTCCCATTGAGCTCAATGTATTATTGTGATTCAAATTGTGTTGCCTATTGCAATAAACTGTAACTATGACCTGCAAAAGTCAATTGCCTATTGCAAAGTATTTAACTAAAGCATCTCATTCTGAGAAAGTATATTTTGATACCTATTGTTGGTTCTAAAATAAAACAACAATATCTTTTGTATGCAAACCAATGGCCTAGAGTTCAGTTCTTGAGTGTGTGAGACCATTTGCTGACTGAGTGTGTACAACAAATGTTTTACACTGTACTCTCATACTGCCTTACTGCTCGGCAAGCTACCACTTTAGAGAGTAAGGTTATATCTAACTTTAGCCTCTGCCAAACCTCTGGGGACTGGGGACTCTGTGCACACTGTACCTATTTGGGAACAGTATATACAGAGCCACTTTCTCACAGTAGTGATAAAGTGATTAGAGTCCTAAGGCCAACATAAAGATACAGCAAAACGTGAGGTGAAAAGCAAAAAGGTTGCTGGTAGGCCACCTTAAGGATGCCAGGTCTAACAAAAACTGAACTAAGGATAACATGAGTAAAACATCAGGTTTCTCTACTGCATTTGGTGAGACAAGTGGGCCTTCTTTTATCTTCCATTCAAGCAATCTTTGACAGACCCCTTTATTATAGAGCTTTTCAAGGATTAAAGATAAGGCACTTACAAAGGAGTCCCAAATACTCAGAGATGGTTGACTTCTGTAATATGGGTCGTAGACTAAAAGCAGCGCAAAAACAGAGTGCAACAGGGTCCAAAAAACTTGAGTGCCACAAGAGAGTTTGAATGCAAGCGTATCCTTTTACAGATCCAGAGATATACTCATGCAATTTTTGTTTTTAGGACAGAACGTGCATGATGAAAAAAACATTGTTTTTAAAAAGCGCATTGCAGAATATCAGTACTTTGATGTGGAAAAACTTTCAAACAAAATATTTGTAAGCAGCTTACAGCAAGTTGTTGTGGCCGAGTGGTTAAGGCGATGGACTCGAAATCCATTGGGGTATCCCCGCGCAGGTTCGAATCCTGCCAACAACGAGAATCTTTTTATTATCGGCTACAATTTCAGAAGTTAACCTTTAGTATTTCTTCCATTTCAGTTTTATAAATAGGTGGCTTATTTTTGTGTCACTATTGCCTCTCCACATATTTGTTATCGCTACCTCTTTCATGTCTTTGCTACACCTCATTCCTACTTTAGCACTGGTGTAAACGCTTCAAATTATTATACCGTTGCTCTCTCATTCATACCTGCGCATGCACTTGAAAGTTACTTTACCAATAAAAGACGCAAAGAGAGAAATAGAACAAAAGTGCTGGCTGGATTGGCAAACACACTTCATAAAACTGCATTTTCTTTTTTATTCTCCCCCGTGTTACATGCTTAACCTCCCCATGTGTAATTTCTCTTAACCTGCTGTCCCAGGAAGAGAATTTCATCTACAGGCTCTTTCTGTGTTTTTTTCCCTAGTCTGTCTTTCCCATTTCTTAGCTGTGTAACTGTTCCTTTACGCGCTCTATTTAAACGCCATCAATCTCATTTGAGCTCCTTGCTCCCGCTTCTGTTTTCTCCACCTCTCATACTGCCAGTTCTCTCTTTCTCTGTGGTTGGTGGCTACTTTCCTGAGCTTCCGAAGCCACGTGGTTCCTGCCTCTTGTTGTCAGACTTGAATTGGAAAAGGAACCATATTATCAAGCCTTTACCACTCACACACGGCGGAAGTTTATACTTTAATTCAGTGAGCTAAGAAAAGCGTGTTGTGGGTCCCCTCCGAGCCATGGTGCTTGCTTCATCATGATTTGGCACCAGTCATTAGCCGCAGCTCTGCTAATGAGCCACTGAGGTCAGTTTCAATATTTACTCAAAAACATAACCATGCAGCCCACCCCTCAACTGTGTATTTATCTTGCTTTTCTGCTGTTCGTGTGATTAGCTGGGAGGAGCTCACGGCGACATCCTCCCTATAAAAGTGTAGATGGATCACTCTCTAACTCTTTCTTGCTTCACATACAAATGGCTTGAAAGGTGCAGGGAAGATGCAGGTCTAATAGACAGAATAGAAGGTCTGTGCCAGGTGGGTTTCTCTGCATTGGTGTCCCATCACAGGTCCGCAAGTGTAATGTGTGATCTTTGACTCCTGGCATTTCACAAGCAGGCTGCCAGGAAACGGTTTCAGCCTATCAACCACTGAGGAGACGCAGCCTCTGAATGAGGAATGAGGAAGCAATGAATACATCCAGCCTATCACAGGAACAGCCCTGAGTGTTCCGAATTATAAATTCTCCATGTCACTGTATGTCGTTGAGCCCAAGTAGCTTGCCGTGATCGTATAGTGGTTAGTACTCTGCGTTGTGGCCGCAGCAACCTCGGTTCGAATCCGAGTCACAGCATTGTGGTTGGCAATGTCACGGCAGTTGGGTGTTAATTTTACAGAATTAGCAAATGTACCAGTGGTTTTTGTAAAATGTCTATTAAAAACAGATCCTTTCAAATATTTAAACCATCTAACAACAAATGATTTAAACTCGCATGATTATAAGCTGTAGCTATAATGTATTTACTTACATAAATTATCGTTCTTGAACCTATTGGGGGTGGAGGGGGAGCGGAGATCACCCCCCAGGTGCAGTTGAGTGACCTGTGTTGTGGCTCTCTAGAGGGAAGGCACACATTTTGCTGTCACCCAGCCCAATCCAGACGTGTATTGGGGCCAGGTTTCAGGCAAATAGAGCAGTAAGTGCAGAGAAATGTTCACTCTCTAAAAGTGGCATTTCTAAAATAGTAAAGTTAAATCCAACCTCACCAGTAAGTAGGATTTTCAATAAATAAATAAAGCTACTCCTCTCCGATATGGAATTACCAAATTAAAAGTATAGGGGAATACACAGAGCTAACCTATGAGAGATGTAGACCTCACAGTAGTGAAAAATGAAATAGACTGTTTGGTACTTACAGGACACGCGAACCACCAAAGTACATAGCTTATTTTTTACTTACATAGCATCATGCACCTAGGACTAGCTAGGGCCTGCCTTAGGTGTAAATTATATGTAATAAAAGGGGAGTTTAAGGCTTGGCAAGTAGGCTGGGACTCCCCTGGGAGACCCCTGAGTCTATGCCCAGAACCATAACTCTGCCAGTCGAGTACTTACCTAAAAGCCGATAACTCACTTTTCTTCCATAGGCTAACATTGAGTGGTTTCACTTGGAAATTCTTCTAAGTGGTGTGGAGTTTTGGAACTTTAAAATATTCATCTAAAATCAGCCGAACAACGAATTCTGATTTACTCACCTGTTATCAGGAGAGACCTCAGTGCTGCATCTTGGAGCTCGGTACTGACCCTGAAAAGTAATTTTAACCGTATTTACCAGTAACTCGAATTTCCTTCCATGGGATATCATTGCCTGCTTTTTGTTGAAAATTTTCTAAGTGTCGATTTTTTGAAACTTACAAATATTCTTTAAAAATCGTACCAACTGTGAAAACGTAATTGTTTACCTGTTTTAGATAGATGTCCCAGTACTGAGCCTAGGAGCCCAGCACTGGATTACAAAAGTAACGAGAACGTACTTTACCCGTAACTTGAATTTTCTTCCATAGGAAACCATTGACTGTTTTTCTGTGAAATTTCTTCTAAGTGTCGATTTTGCAAACATGTAAATATTCCTTAAAAATCGCCTGTATAACTTAAACGCAGTTTCTCAACTGCTTACAGGTGGTACAGTAGTGCTGGATCTAGGATCCAACACTGACCTAGAAAAAGTAACCATAATCCCACTTACCTGCTAAGTGAATTTCCTTCCATAGGATAACGTTGGTATTTTGATCAGCAAAAGTTTCTAAGTTTCAACTTTTAAAATAGCAAAATATTGCTTAAAAATCACAACAGTAACTAAAACGAATTTACTCACTTGTTTCCAAGAACTGTCCCAGGACTGAATCTAGGATCCAGTCCTGGATTTAGAAAAGTAATCCTGAAAGTAATTAATTGCATATAACTTAAAATTCCCATTGAGCTCAATGTATTATTGTGATTCAAATTGTGTTGCCTATTGCAATAAACTGTAACTATGACCTGCAAAAGTCAATTGCCTATTGCAAAGTATTTAACTAAAGCATCTCATTCTGAGAAAGTATATTTTGATACCTATTGTTGGTTCTAAAATAAAACAACAATATCTTTTGTATGCAAACCAATGGCCTAGAGTTCAGTTCTTGAGTGTGTGAGACCATTTGCTGACTGAGTGTGTACAACAAATGTTTTACACTGTACTCTCATACTGCCTTACTGCTCGGCAAGCTACCACTTTAGAGAGTAAGGTTATATCTAACTTTAGCCTCTGCCAAACCTCTGGGGACTGGGGACTCTGTGCACACTGTACCTATTTGGGAACAGTATATACAGAGCCACTTTCTCACAGTAGTGATAAAGTGATTAGAGTCCTAAGGCCAACATAAAGATACAGCAAAACGTGAGGTGAAAAGCAAAAAGGTTGCTGGTAGGCCACCTTAAGGATGCCAGGTCTAACAAAAACTGAACTAAGGATAACATGAGTAAAACATCAGGTTTCTCTACTGCATTTGGTGAGACAAGTGGGCCTTCTTTTATCTTCCATTCAAGCAATCTTTGACAGACCCCTTTATTATAGAGCTTTTCAAGGATTAAAGATAAGGCACTTACAAAGGAGTCCCAAATACTCAGAGATGGTTGACTTCTGTAATATGGGTCGTAGACTAAAAGCAGCGCAAAAACAGAGTGCAACAGGGTCCAAAAAACTTGAGTGCCACAAGAGAGTTTGAATGCAAGCGTATCCTTTTACAGATCCAGAGATATACTCATGCAATTTTTGTTTTTAGGACAGAACGTGCATGATGAAAAAAACATTGTTTTTAAAAAGCGCATTGCAGAATATCAGTACTTTGATGTGGAAAAACTTTCAAACAAAATATTTGTAAGCAGCTTACAGCAAGTTGTTGTGGCCGAGTGGTTAAGGCGATGGACTAGAAATCCATTGGGGTATCCCCGCGCAGGTTCGAATCCTGCCAACAACGAGAATCTTTTTATTATCGGCTACAATTTCAGAAGTTAACCTTTAGTATTTCTTCCATTTCAGTTTTATAAATAGGTGGCTTATTTTTGTGTCACTATTGCCTCTCCACATATTTGTTATCGCTACCTCTTTCATGTCTTTGCTACACCTCATTCCTACTTTAGCACTGGTGTAAACGCTTCAAATTATTATACCGTTGCTCTCTCATTCATACCTGCGCATGCACTTGAAAGTTACTTTACCGATAAAAGACGCAAAGAGAGAAATAGAACAAAAGTGCTGGCTGGATTGGCAAACACACTTCATAAAACTGCATTTTCTTTTTTATTCTCCCCCGTGTTACATGCTTAACCTCCCCATGTGTAATTTCTCTTAACCTGCTGTCCCAGGAAGAGAATTTCATCTACAGGCTCTTTCTGTGTTTTTTTCCCTAGTCTGTCTTTCCCATTTCTTAGCTGTGTAACTGTTCCTTTACGCGCTCTATTTAAACGCCATCAATCTCATTTGAGCTCCTTGCTCCCGCTTCTGTTTTCTCCACCTCTCATACTGCCAGTTCTCTCTTTCTCTGTCGTTGGTGGCTACTTTCCTGAGCTTCCGAAGCCACGTGGTTCCTGCCTCTTGTTGTCAGACTTGAATTGGAAAAGGAACCATATTAACAAGCCTTTACCACTCACACACGGCGGAAGTTTATACTTTAATTCAGTGAGCTAAGAAAAGCGTGTTGTGGGTCCCCTACGAGCCATGGTGCTTGCTTCATCATGATTTGGCACCAGTCATTAGCCGCAGCTCTGCTAATGAGCCACTGAGGTCAGTTTCAATATTTACTCAAAAACATAACCATGCAGCCCACCCCTCAACTGTGTATTTATCTTGCTTTTCTGCTGTTCGTGTGATTAGCTGGGAGGAGCTCACGGCGACATCCTCCCTATAAAAGTGTAGATGGATCACTCTCTAACTCTTTCTTGCTTCACATACAAATGGCTTGAAAGGTGCAGGGAAGATGCAGGTCTAATAGACAGAATAGAAGGTCTGTGCCAGGTGGGTTTCTCTGTATTGGTGTCCCATCACAGGTCCGCAAGTGTAATGTGTGATCTTTGACTCCTGGCATTTCACAAGCAGGCGGCCAGGAAACGGTTTCAGCCTATCAACCACTGAGGAGACGCAGCCTCTGAATGAGGAATGAGGAAGCAATGAATACATCCAGCCTATCACAGGAACAGCCCTGAGTGTTCCGAATTATAAATTCTCCATGTCACTGAATGTCGCTGAGCCCAAGTAGCTCGCCGTGATCGTATAGTGGTTAGTACTCTGCGTTGTGGCCGCAGCAACCTCGGTTCGAATCCGAGTCACGGCATTGTGGTTGGCAATGTCACGGCAGTTGGGTGTTAATTTTACAGAATTAGCAAATGTACCAGTGGTTTTTGTAAAATGTCTATTAAAAACAGATCCTTTCAAATATTTAAACTATCTAACAACAAATGATTTAAACTCGCATGATTATAAGCTGTAGCTATAATGTATTTACTTACATAAATTATCGTTCTTGAACCTATTGGGGGTGGAGGGGGAGCGGAGATCACCCCCCAGGTGCAGTTGAGTGACCTGTGTTGTGGCTCTCTAGAGGGAAGGCACACATTTTGCTGTCACCCAGCCCAATCCAGACGTGTATTGGGGCCAGGTTTCAGGCAAATAGAGCAGTAAGTGCAGAGAAATGTTCACTCTCTAAAAGTGGCATTTCTAAAATAGTAAAGTTAAATCCAACCTCACCAGTAAGTAGGATTTTCAATAAATAAATAAAGCTAATACTCTCCGATATGGAATTACCAAATTAAAAGTATAGGGGAATACACAGAGCTAACCTATGAGAGGGGTAGACCTCACAGTAGTGAAAAATGAAATAGACTGTTTGGTACTTACAGGACACGCGAACCACCAAAGTACATAGCTTATTTTTTACTTACATAGCATCATGCACCTAGGACTACCTAGGGCCTACCTTAGGTGTAAATTATATGTAATAAAAGGGGAGTTTAAGGCTTGGCAAGTAGGCTGGGACTCCCCTGGGAGACCCCTGAGTCTATGCCCAGAACCATAACTCTGCCAGTCGAGTACTTACCTAAAAGCCGATAACTCACTTTTCTTCCATAGGCTAACATTGAGTGGTTTCACTTGGAAATTCTTCTAAGTGGTGTGGAGTTTTGGAACTTTAAAATATTCATCTAAAATCAGCCGAACAACGAATTCTGATTTACTCACCTGTTATCAGGAGAGACCTCAGTGCTGCATCTTGGAGCTCGGTACTGACCCTGAAAAGTAATTTTAACCGTATTTACCAGTAACTCGAATTTCCTTCCATGGGATATCATTGCCTGATTTTTGTTGAAAATTTTCTAAGTGTCGATTTTTGAAACTTACAAATATTCTTTAAAAATCGTACCAACTGTGAAAACGTAATTGTTTACCTGTTTTAGATAGATGTCCCAGTACTGAGCCTAGGAGCCCAGCACTGGATTACAAAAGTAACGAGAACGTACTTTACCCGTAACTTGAATTTTCTTCCATAGGAAACCATTGACTGTTTTTCTGTGAAATTTCTTCTAAGTGTCGATTTTGCAAACATGTAAATATTCCTTAAAAATCGCCTGTATAACTTAAACGCAGTTTCTCAACTGCTTACAGGTGGTACAGTAGTGCTGGATCTAGGATCCAACACTGACCTAGAAAAAGTAACCATAATCCCACTTACCTGCTAAGTGAATTTCCTTCCATAGGATAACGTTGGTATTTTGATCAGCAAAAGTTTCTAAGTTTCAACTTTTAAAATAGCAAAATATTGCTTAAAAATCACAACAGTAACTAAAACGAATTTACTCACTTGTTTCCAAGAACTGTCCCAGGACTGAATCTAGGATCCAGTCCTGGATTTAGAAAAGTAATCCTGAAAGTAATTAATTGCATATAACTTAAAATTCCCATTGAGCTCAATGTATTATTGTGATTCAAATTGTGTTGCCTATTGCAATAAACTGTAACTATGACCTGCAAAAGTCAATTGCCTATTGCAAAGTATTTAACTAAAGCATCTCATTCTGAGAAAGTATATTTTGATACCTATTGTTGGTTCTAAAATAAAACAACAATATCTTTTGTATGCAAACCAATGGCCTAGAGTTCAGTTCTTGAGTGTGTGAGACCATTTGCTGACTGAGTGTGTACAACAAATGTTTTACACTGTACTCTCATACTGCCTTACTGCTCGGCAAGCTACCACTTTAGAGAGTAAGGTTATATCTAACTTTAGCCTCTGCCAAACCTCTGGGGACTGGGGACTCTGTGCACACTGTACCTATTTGGGAACAGTATATACAGAGCCACTTTCTCACAGTAGTGATAAAGTGATTAGAGTCCTAAGGCCAACATAAAGATACAGCAAAACGTGAGGTGAAAAGCAAAAAGGTTGCTGGTAGGCCACCTTAAGGATGCCAGGTCTAACAAAAACTGAACTAAGGATAACATGAGTAAAACATCAGGTTTCTCTACTGCATTTGGTGAGACAAGTGGGCCTTCTTTTATCTTCCATTCAAGCAATCTTTGACAGACCCCTTTATTATAGAGCTTTTCAAGGATTAAAGATAAGGCACTTACAAAGGAGTCCCAAATACTCAGAGATGGTTGACTTCTGTAATATGGGTCGTAGACTAAAAGCAGCGCAAAAACAGAGTGCAACAGGGTCCAAAAAACTTGAGTGCCACAAGAGAGTTTGAATGCAAGCGTATCCTTTTACAGATCCAGAGATATACTCATGCAATTTTTGTTTTTAGGACAGAACGTGCATGATGAAAAAAACATTGTTTTTAAAAAGCGCATTGCAGAATATCAGTACTTTGATGTGGAAAAACTTTCAAACAAAATATTTGTAAGCAGCTTACAGCAAGTTGTTGTGGCCGAGTGGTTAAGGCGATGGACTCGAAATCCATTGGGGTATCCCCGCGCAGGTTCGAATCCTGCCAACAACGAGAATCTTTTTATTATCGGCTACAATTTCAGAAGTTAACCTTTAGTATTTCTTCCATTTCAGTTTTATAAATAGGTGGCTTATTTTTGTGTCACTATTGCCTCTCCACATATTTGTTATCGCTACCTCTTTCATGTCTTTGCTACACCTCATTCCTACTTTAGCACTGGTGTAAACGCTTCAAATTATTATACCGTTGCTCTCTCATTCATACCTGCGCATGCACTTGAAAGTTACTTTACCAATAAAAGACGCAAAGAGAGAAATAGAACAAAAGTGCTGGCTGGATTGGCAAACACACTTCATAAAACTGCATTTTCTTTTTTATTCTCCCCCGTGTTACATGCTTAACCTCCCCATGTGTAATTTCTCTTAACCTGCTGTCCCAGGAAGAGAATTTCATCTACAGGCTCTTTCTGTGTTTTTTTCCCTAGTCTGTCTTTCCCATTTCTTAGCTGTGTAACTGTTCCTTTACGCGCTCTATTTAAACGCCATCAATCTCATTTGAGCTCCTTGCTCCCGCTTCTGTTTTCTCCACCTCTCATACTGCCAGTTCTCTCTTTCTCTGTGGTTGGTGGCTACTTTCCTGAGCTTCCGAAGCCACGTGGTTCCTGCCTCTTGTTGTCAGACTTGAATTGGAAAAGGAACCATATTATCAAGCCTTTACCACTCACACACGGCGGAAGTTTATACTTTAATTCAGTGAGCTAAGAAAAGCGTGTTGTGGGTCCCCTCCGAGCCATGGTGCTTGCTTCATCATGATTTGGCACCAGTCATTAGCCGCAGCTCTGCTAATGAGCCACTGAGGTCAGTTTCAATATTTACTCAAAAACATAACCATGCAGCCCACCCCTCAACTGTGTATTTATCTTGCTTTTCTGCTGTTCGTGTGATTAGCTGGGAGGAGCTCACGGCGACATCCTCCCTATAAAAGTGTAGATGGATCACTCTCTAACTCTTTCTTGCTTCACATACAAATGGCTTGAAAGGTGCAGGGAAGATGCAGGTCTAATAGACAGAATAGAAGGTCTGTGCCAGGTGGGTTTCTCTGCATTGGTGTCCCATCACAGGTCCGCAAGTGTAATGTGTGATCTTTGACTCCTGGCATTTCACAAGCAGGCTGCCAGGAAACGGTTTCAGCCTATCAACCACTGAGGAGACGCAGCCTCTGAATGAGGAATGAGGAAGCAATGAATACATCCAGCCTATCACAGGAACAGCCCTGAGTGTTCCGAATTATAAATTCTCCATGTCACTGTATGTCGTTGAGCCCAAGTAGCTTGCCGTGATCGTATAGTGGTTAGTACTCTGCGTTGTGGCCGCAGCAACCTCGGTTCGAATCCGAGTCACAGCATTGTGGTTGGCAATGTCACGGCAGTTGGGTGTTAATTTTACAGAATTAGCAAATGTACCAGTGGTTTTTGTAAAATGTCTATTAAAAACAGATCCTTTCAAATATTTAAACCATCTAACAACAAATGATTTAAACTCGCATGATTATAAGCTGTAGCTATAATGTATTTACTTACATAAATTATCGTTCTTGAACCTATTGGGGGTGGAGGGGGAGCGGAGATCACCCCCCAGGTGCAGTTGAGTGACCTGTGTTGTGGCTCTCTAGAGGGAAGGCACACATTTTGCTGTCACCCAGCCCAATCCAGACGTGTATTGGGGCCAGGTTTCAGGCAAATAGAGCAGTAAGTGCAGAGAAATGTTCACTCTCTAAAAGTGGCATTTCTAAAATAGTAAAGTTAAATCCAACCTCACCAGTAAGTAGGATTTTCAATAAATAAATAAAGCTACTCCTCTCCGATATGGAATTACCAAATTAAAAGTATAGGGGAATACACAGAGCTAACCTATGAGAGATGTAGACCTCACAGTAGTGAAAAATGAAATAGACTGTTTGGTACTTACAGGACACGCGAACCACCAAAGTACATAGCTTATTTTTTACTTACATAGCATCATGCACCTAGGACTAGCTAGGGCCTGCCTTAGGTGTAAATTATATGTAATAAAAGGGGAGTTTAAGGCTTGGCAAGTAGGCTGGGACTCCCCTGGGAGACCCCTGAGTCTATGCCCAGAACCATAACTCTGCCAGTCGAGTACTTACCTAAAAGCCGATAACTCACTTTTCTTCCATAGGCTAACATTGAGTGGTTTCACTTGGAAATTCTTCTAAGTGGTGTGGAGTTTTGGAACTTTAAAATATTCATCTAAAATCAGCCGAACAACGAATTCTGATTTACTCACCTGTTATCAGGAGAGACCTCAGTGCTGCATCTTGGAGCTCGGTACTGACCCTGAAAAGTAATTTTAACCGTATTTACCAGTAACTCGAATTTCCTTCCATGGGATATCATTGCCTGCTTTTTGTTGAAAATTTTCTAAGTGTCGATTTTTTGAAACTTACAAATATTCTTTAAAAATCGTACCAACTGTGAAAACGTAATTGTTTACCTGTTTTAGATAGATGTCCCAGTACTGAGCCTAGGAGCCCAGCACTGGATTACAAAAGTAACGAGAACGTACTTTACCCGTAACTTGAATTTTCTTCCATAGGAAACCATTGACTGTTTTTCTGTGAAATTTCTTCTAAGTGTCGATTTTGCAAACATGTAAATATTCCTTAAAAATCGCCTGTATAACTTAAACGCAGTTTCTCAACTGCTTACAGGTGGTACAGTAGTGCTGGATCTAGGATCCAACACTGACCTAGAAAAAGTAACCATAATCCCACTTACCTGCTAAGTGAATTTCCTTCCATAGGATAACGTTGGTATTTTGATCAGCAAAAGTTTCTAAGTTTCAACTTTTAAAATAGCAAAATATTGCTTAAAAATCACAACAGTAACTAAAACGAATTTACTCACTTGTTTCCAAGAACTGTCCCAGGACTGAATCTAGGATCCAGTCCTGGATTTAGAAAAGTAATCCTGAAAGTAATTAATTGCATATAACTTAAAATTCCCATTGAGCTCAATGTATTATTGTGATTCAAATTGTGTTGCCTATTGCAATAAACTGTAACTATGACCTGCAAAAGTCAATTGCCTATTGCAAAGTATTTAACTAAAGCATCTCATTCTGAGAAAGTATATTTTGATACCTATTGTTGGTTCTAAAATAAAACAACAATATCTTTTGTATGCAAACCAATGGCCTAGAGTTCAGTTCTTGAGTGTGTGAGACCATTTGCTGACTGAGTGTGTACAACAAATGTTTTACACTGTACTCTCATACTGCCTTACTGCTCGGCAAGCTACCACTTTAGAGAGTAAGGTTATATCTAACTTTAGCCTCTGCCAAACCTCTGGGGACTGGGGACTCTGTGCACACTGTACCTATTTGGGAACAGTATATACAGAGCCACTTTCTCACAGTAGTGATAAAGTGATTAGAGTCCTAAGGCCAACATAAAGATACAGCAAAACGTGAGGTGAAAAGCAAAAAGGTTGCTGGTAGGCCACCTTAAGGATGCCAGGTCTAACAAAAACTGAACTAAGGATAACATGAGTAAAACATCAGGTTTCTCTACTGCATTTGGTGAGACAAGTGGGCCTTCTTTTATCTTCCATTCAAGCAATCTTTGACAGACCCCTTTATTATAGAGCTTTTCAAGGATTAAAGATAAGGCACTTACAAAGGAGTCCCAAATACTCAGAGATGGTTGACTTCTGTAATATGGGTCGTAGACTAAAAGCAGCGCAAAAACAGAGTGCAACAGGGTCCAAAAAACTTGAGTGCCACAAGAGAGTTTGAATGCAAGCGTATCCTTTTACAGATCCAGAGATATACTCATGCAATTTTTGTTTTTAGGACAGAACGTGCATGATGAAAAAAACATTGTTTTTAAAAAGCGCATTGCAGAATATCAGTACTTTGATGTGGAAAAACTTTCAAACAAAATATTTGTAAGCAGCTTACAGCAAGTTGTTGTGGCCGAGTGGTTAAGGCGATGGACTAGAAATCCATTGGGGTATCCCCGCGCAGGTTCGAATCCTGCCAACAACGAGAATCTTTTTATTATCGGCTACAATTTCAGAAGTTAACCTTTAGTATTTCTTCCATTTCAGTTTTATAAATAGGTGGCTTATTTTTGTGTCACTATTGCCTCTCCACATATTTGTTATCGCTACCTCTTTCATGTCTTTGCTACACCTCATTCCTACTTTAGCACTGGTGTAAACGCTTCAAATTATTATACCGTTGCTCTCTCATTCATACCTGCGCATGCACTTGAAAGTTACTTTACCGATAAAAGACGCAAAGAGAGAAATAGAACAAAAGTGCTGGCTGGATTGGCAAACACACTTCATAAAACTGCATTTTCTTTTTTATTCTCCCCCGTGTTACATGCTTAACCTCCCCATGTGTAATTTCTCTTAACCTGCTGTCCCAGGAAGAGAATTTCATCTACAGGCTCTTTCTGTGTTTTTTTCCCTAGTCTGTCTTTCCCATTTCTTAGCTGTGTAACTGTTCCTTTACGCGCTCTATTTAAACGCCATCAATCTCATTTGAGCTCCTTGCTCCCGCTTCTGTTTTCTCCACCTCTCATACTGCCAGTTCTCTCTTTCTCTGTCGTTGGTGGCTACTTTCCTGAGCTTCCGAAGCCACGTGGTTCCTGCCTCTTGTTGTCAGACTTGAATTGGAAAAGGAACCATATTAACAAGCCTTTACCACTCACACACGGCGGAAGTTTATACTTTAATTCAGTGAGCTAAGAAAAGCGTGTTGTGGGTCCCCTACGAGCCATGGTGCTTGCTTCATCATGATTTGGCACCAGTCATTAGCCGCAGCTCTGCTAATGAGCCACTGAGGTCAGTTTCAATATTTACTCAAAAACATAACCATGCAGCCCACCCCTCAACTGTGTATTTATCTTGCTTTTCTGCTGTTCGTGTGATTAGCTGGGAGGAGCTCACGGCGACATCCTCCCTATAAAAGTGTAGATGGATCACTCTCTAACTCTTTCTTGCTTCACATACAAATGGCTTGAAAGGTGCAGGGAAGATGCAGGTCTAATAGACAGAATAGAAGGTCTGTGCCAGGTGGGTTTCTCTGTATTGGTGTCCCATCACAGGTCCGCAAGTGTAATGTGTGATCTTTGACTCCTGGCATTTCACAAGCAGGCGGCCAGGAAACGGTTTCAGCCTATCAACCACTGAGGAGACGCAGCCTCTGAATGAGGAATGAGGAAGCAATGAATACATCCAGCCTATCACAGGAACAGCCCTGAGTGTTCCGAATTATAAATTCTCCATGTCACTGAATGTCGCTGAGCCCAAGTAGCTCGCCGTGATCGTATAGTGGTTAGTACTCTGCGTTGTGGCCGCAGCAACCTCGGTTCGAATCCGAGTCACGGCATTGTGGTTGGCAATGTCACGGCAGTTGGGTGTTAATTTTACAGAATTAGCAAATGTACCAGTGGTTTTTGTAAAATGTCTATTAAAAACAGATCCTTTCAAATATTTAAACTATCTAACAACAAATGATTTAAACTCGCATGATTATAAGCTGTAGCTATAATGTATTTACTTACATAAATTATCGTTCTTGAACCTATTGGGGGTGGAGGGGGAGCGGAGATCACCCCCCAGGTGCAGTTGAGTGACCTGTGTTGTGGCTCTCTAGAGGGAAGGCACACATTTTGCTGTCACCCAGCCCAATCCAGACGTGTATTGGGGCCAGGTTTCAGGCAAATAGAGCAGTAAGTGCAGAGAAATGTTCACTCTCTAAAAGTGGCATTTCTAAAATAGTAAAGTTAAATCCAACCTCACCAGTAAGTAGGATTTTCAATAAATAAATAAAGCTAATACTCTCCGATATGGAATTACCAAATTAAAAGTATAGGGGAATACACAGAGCTAACCTATGAGAGGGGTAGACCTCACAGTAGTGAAAAATGAAATAGACTGTTTGGTACTTACAGGACACGCGAACCACCAAAGTACATAGCTTATTTTTTACTTACATAGCATCATGCACCTAGGACTACCTAGGGCCTACCTTAGGTGTAAATTATATGTAATAAAAGGGGAGTTTAAGGCTTGGCAAGTAGGCTGGGACTCCCCTGGGAGACCCCTGAGTCTATGCCCAGAACCATAACTCTGCCAGTCGAGTACTTACCTAAAAGCCGATAACTCACTTTTCTTCCATAGGCTAACATTGAGTGGTTTCACTTGGAAATTCTTCTAAGTGGTGTGGAGTTTTGGAACTTTAAAATATTCATCTAAAATCAGCCGAACAACGAATTCTGATTTACTCACCTGTTATCAGGAGAGACCTCAGTGCTGCATCTTGGAGCTCGGTACTGACCCTGAAAAGTAATTTTAACCGTATTTACCAGTAACTCGAATTTCCTTCCATGGGATATCATTGCCTGATTTTTGTTGAAAATTTTCTAAGTGTCGATTTTTGAAACTTACAAATATTCTTTAAAAATCGTACCAACTGTGAAAACGTAATTGTTTACCTGTTTTAGATAGATGTCCCAGTACTGAGCCTAGGAGCCCAGCACTGGATTACAAAAGTAACGAGAACGTACTTTACCCGTAACTTGAATTTTCTTCCATAGGAAACCATTGACTGTTTTTCTGTGAAATTTCTTCTAAGTGTCGATTTTGCAAACATGTAAATATTCCTTAAAAATCGCCTGTATAACTTAAACGCAGTTTCTCAACTGCTTACAGGTGGTACAGTAGTGCTGGATCTAGGATCCAACACTGACCTAGAAAAAGTAACCATAATCCCACTTACCTGCTAAGTGAATTTCCTTCCATAGGATAACGTTGGTATTTTGATCAGCAAAAGTTTCTAAGTTTCAACTTTTAAAATAGCAAAATATTGCTTAAAAATCACAACAGTAACTAAAACGAATTTACTCACTTGTTTCCAAGAACTGTCCCAGGACTGAATCTAGGATCCAGTCCTGGATTTAGAAAAGTAATCCTGAAAGTAATTAATTGCATATAACTTAAAATTCCCATTGAGCTCAATGTATTATTGTGATTCAAATTGTGTTGCCTATTGCAATAAACTGTAACTATGACCTGCAAAAGTCAATTGCCTATTGCAAAGTATTTAACTAAAGCATCTCATTCTGAGAAAGTATATTTTGATACCTATTGTTGGTTCTAAAATAAAACAACAATATCTTTTGTATGCAAACCAATGGCCTAGAGTTCAGTTCTTGAGTGTGTGAGACCATTTGCTGACTGAGTGTGTACAACAAATGTTTTACACTGTACTCTCATACTGCCTTACTGCTCGGCAAGCTACCACTTTAGAGAGTAAGGTTATATCTAACTTTAGCCTCTGCCAAACCTCTGGGGACTGGGGACTCTGTGCACACTGTACCTATTTGGGAACAGTATATACAGAGCCACTTTCTCACAGTAGTGATAAAGTGATTAGAGTCCTAAGGCCAACATAAAGATACAGCAAAACGTGAGGTGAAAAGCAAAAAGGTTGCTGGTAGGCCACCTTAAGGATGCCAGGTCTAACAAAAACTGAACTAAGGATAACATGAGTAAAACATCAGGTTTCTCTACTGCATTTGGTGAGACAAGTGGGCCTTCTTTTATCTTCCATTCAAGCAATCTTTGACAGGCCCCTTTATTATAGAGCTTTTCAAGGATTAAAGATAAGGCACTTACAAAGGAGTCCCAAATACTCAGAGATGGTTGACTTCTGTAATATGGGTCGTAGACTAAAAGCAGCGCAAAAACAGAGTGCAACAGGGTCCAAAAAACTTGAGTGCCACAAGAGAGTTTGAATGCAAGCGTATCCTTTTACAGATCCAGAGATATACTCATGCAATTTTTGTTTTTAGGACAGAACGTGCATGATGAAAAAAACATTGTTTTTAAAAAGCGCATTGCAGAATATCAGTACTTTGATGTGGAAAAACTTTCAAACAAAATATTTGTAAGCAGCTTGCAGCAAGTTGTTGTGGCCGAGTGGTTAAGGCGATGGACTCGAAATCCATTGGGGTATCCCCGCGCAGGTTCGAATCCTGCCAACAACGAGAATCTTTTTATTATCGGCTACAATTTCAGAAGTTAACCTTTAGTATTTCTTCCATTTCAGTTTTATAAATAGGTGGCTTATTTTTGTGTCACTATTGCCTCTCCACATATTTGTTATCGCTACCTCTTTCATGTCTTTGCTACACCTCATTCCTACTTTAGCACTGGTGTAAACGCTTCAAATTATTATACCGTTGCTCTCTCATTCATACCTGCGCATGCACTTGAAAGTTACTTTACCAATAAAAGACGCAAAGAGAGAAATAGAACAAAAGTGCTGGCTGGATTGGCAAACACACTTCATAAAACTGCATTTTCTTTTTTATTCTCCCCCGTGTTACATGCTTAACCTCCCCATGTGTAATTTCTCTTAACCTGCTGTCCCAGGAAGAGAATTTCATCTACAGGCTCTTTCTGTGTTTTTTTCCCTAGTCTGTCTTTCCCATTTCTTAGCTGTGTAACTGTTCCTTTACGCGCTCTATTTAAACGCCATCAATCTCATTTGAGCTCCTTGCTCCCGCTTCTGTTTTCTCCACCTCTCATACTGCCAGTTCTCTCTTTCTCTGTCGTTGGTGGCTACTTTCCTGAGCTTCCGAAGCCACGTGGTTCCTGCCTCTTGTTGTCAGACTTGAATTGGAAAAGGAACCATATTAACAAGCCTTTACCACTCACACACGGCGGAAGTTTATACTTTAATTCAGTGAGCTAAGAAAAGCGTGTTGTGGGTCCCCTACGAGCCATGGTGCTTGCTTCATCATGATTTGGCACCAGTCATTAGCCGCAGCTCTGCTAATGAGCCACTGAGGTCAGTTTCAATATTTACTCAAAAACATAACCATGCAGCCCACCCCTCAACTGTGTATTTATCTTGCTTTTCTGCTGTTCGTGTGATTAGCTGGGAGGAGCTCACGGCGACATCCTCCCTATAAAAGTGTAGATGGATCACTCTCTAACTCTTTCTTGCTTCACATACAAATGGCTTGAAAGGTGCAGGGAAGATGCAGGTCTAATAGACAGAATAGAAGGTCTGTGCCAGGTGGGTTTCTCTGCATTGGTGTCCCATCACAGGTCCGCAAGTGTAATGTGTGATCTTTGACTCCTGGCATTTCACAAGCAGGCGGCCAGGAAACGGTTTCAGCCTATCAACCACTGAGGAGACGCAGCCTCTGAATGAGGAATGAGGAAGCAATGAATACATCCAGCCTATCACAGGAACAGCCCTGAGTGTTCCGAATTATAAATTCTCCATGTCACTGTATGTCGTTGAGCCCAAGTAGCTCGCCGTGATCGTTTAGTGGTTAGTACTCTGCGTTGTGGCCGCAGCAACCTCGGTTCGAATCCGAGTCACGGCATTGTGGTTGGCAATGTCACGGCAGTTGGGTGTTAATTTTACAGAATTAGCAAATGTACCAGTGGTTTTTGTAAAATGTCTATTAAAAACAGATCCTTTCAAATATTTAAACCATCTAACAACAAATGATTTAAACTCGCATGATTATAAGCTGTAGCTATAATGTATTTACTTACATAAATTATCGTTCTTGAACCTATTGGGGGTGGAGGGGGAGCGGAGATCACCCCCCAGGTGCAGTTGAGTGACCTGTGTTGTGGCTCTCTAGAGGGAAGGCACACATTTTGCTGTCACCCAGCCCAATCCAGACGTGTATTGGGGCCAGGTTTCAGGCAAATAGAGCAGTAAGTGCAGAGAAATGTTCACTCTCTAAAAGTGGCATTTCTAAAATAGTAAAGTTAAATCCAACCTCACCAGTAAGTAGGATTTTCAATAAATAAATAAAGCTACTCCTCTCCGATATGGAATTACCAAATTAAAAGTATAGGGGAATACACAGAGCTAACCTATGAGAGGGGTAGACCTCACAGTAGTGAAAAATGAAATAGACTGTTTGGTACTTACAGGACACGCGAACCACCAAAGTACATAGCTTATTTTTTACTTACATAGCATCATGCACCTAGGACTACCTAGGGCCTACCTTAGGTGTAAATAATATGTAATAAAAGGGGAGTTTAAGGCTTGGCAAGTAGGCTGGGACTCCCCTGGGAGACCCCTGAGTCTATGCCCAGAACCATAACTCTGCCAGTCGAGTACTTACCTAAAAGCCGATAACTCACTTTTCTTCCATAGGCTAACATTGAGTGGTTTCACTTGGAAATTCTTCTAAGTGGTGTGGAGTTTTGGAACTTTAAAATATTCATCTAAAATCAGCCGAACAACGAATTCTGATTTACTCACCTGTTATCAGGAGAGACCTCAGTGCTGCATCTTGGAGCTCGGTACTGACCCTGAAAAGTAATTTTAACCGTACTTACCAGTAACTCGAATTTCCTTCCATGGGATATCATTGCCTGCTTTTTGTTGAAAATTTTCTAAGTGTCGAGTTTTGAAACTTACAAATATTCTTTAAAAATCGTACCAACTGTGAAAACGTAATTGTTTACCTGTTTTAGATAGATGTCCCAGTACTGAGCCTAGGAGCCCAGCACTGGAGTACAAAAGTAACGAGAACGTACTTTACCCGTAACTTGAATTTTCTTCCATAGGAAACCATTGACTGTTTTTCTGTGAAATTTCTTCTAAGTGTCGATTTTGCAAACATGTAAATATTCCTTAAAAATCGCCTGTATAACTTAAACGCAGTTTCTCAACTGCTTACAGGTGGTACAGTAGTGCTGGATCTAGGATCCAACACTGACCTAGAAAAAGTAACCATAATCCCACTTACCTGCTAAGTGAATTTCCTTCCATAGGATAACGTTGGTATTTTGACCAGCAAAAGTTTCTAAGTGTCAACTTTTAAAATAGCAAAATATTGCTTAAAAATCACAACAGTAACTAAAACGAATTTACTCACTTGTTTCCAAGAACTGTCCCAGGACTGAATCTAGGATCCAGTCCTGGATTTAGAAAAGTAATCCTGAAAGTAATTAATTGCATATAACTTAAAATTCCCATTGAGCTCAATGTATTATTGTGATTCAAATTGTGTTGCCTATTGCAATAAACTGTAACTATGACCTGCAAAAGTCAATTGCCTATTGCAAAGTATTTAACTAAAGCATCTCATTCTGAGAAAGTATATTTTGATACCTATTGTTGGTTCTAAAATAAAACAACAATATCTTTTGTATGCAAACCAATGGCCTAGAGTTCAGTTCTTGAGTGTGTGAGACCATTTGCTGACTGAGTGTGTACAACAAATGTTTTACACTGTACTCTCATACTGCCTTACTGCTCGGCAAGCTACCACTTTAGAGAGTAAGGTTATATCTAACTTTAGCCTCTGCCAAACCTCTGGGGACTGGGGACTCTGTGCACACTGTACCTATTTGGGAACAGTATATACAGAGCCACTTTCTCACGGTAGTGATAAAGTGATTAGAGTCCTAAGGCCAACATAAAGATACAGCAAAACGTGAGGTGAAAAGCAAAAAGGTTGCTGGTAGGCCACCTTAAGGATGCCAGGTCTAACAAAAACTGAACTAAGGATAACATGAGTAAAACATCAGGTTTCTCTACTGCATTTGGTGAGACAAGTGGGCCTTCTTTTATCTTCCATTCAAGCAATCTTTGACAGACCCCTTTATTATAGAGCTTTTCAAGGATTAAAGATAAGGCACTTACAAAGGAGTCCCAAATACTCAGAGATGGTTGACTTCTGTAATATGGGTCGTAGACTAAAAGCAGCGCAAAAACAGAGTGCAACAGGGTCCAAAAAACTTGAGTGCCACAAGGGAGTTTGAATGCAAGCGTATCCTTTTACAGATCCAGAGATATACTCATGCAATTTTTGTTTTTAGGACAGAACGTGCATGATGAAAAAAACATTGTTTTTAAAAAGCGCATTGCAGAATATCAGTACTTTGATGTGGAAAAACTTTCAAACAAAATATTTGTAAGCAGCTTACAGCAAGTTGTTGTGGCCGAGTGGTTAAGGCGATGGACTCGAAATCCATTGGGGTATCCCCGCGCAGGTTCGAATCCTGCCAACAACGAGAATCTTTTTATTATCGGCTACAATTTCAGAAGTTAACCTTTAGTATTTCTTCCATTTCAGTTTTATAAATAGGTGGCTTATTTTTGTGTCACTATTGCCTCTCCACATATTTGTTATCGCTACCTCTTTCATGTCTTTGCTACACCTCATTCCTACTTTAGCACTGGTGTAAACGCTTCAAATTATTATACCGTTGCTCTCTCATTCATACCTGCGCATGCACTTGAAAGTTACTTTACCAATAAAAGACGCAAAGAGAGAAATAGAACAAAAGTGCTGGCTGGATTGGCAAACACACTTCATAAAAATGCATTTTCTTTTTTATTCTCCCCCGTGTTACATGCTTAACCTCCCCATGTGTAATTTCTCTTAACCTGCTGTCCCAGGAAGAGAATTTCATCTACAGGCTCTTTCTGTGTTTTTTTCCCTAGTCTGTCTTTCCCATTTCTTAGCTGTGTAACTGTTCCTTTACGCGCTCTATTTAAACGCCATCAATCTCATTTGAGCTCCTTGCTCCCGCTTCTGTTTTCTCCACCTCTCATACTGCCAGTTCTCTCTTTCTCTGTGGTTGGTGGCTACTTTCCTGAGCTTCCGAAGCCACGTGGTTCCTGCCTCTTGTTGTCAGACTTGAATTGGAAAAGGAACTATATTAACAAGCCTTTACCACTCACACACGGCGGAAGTTTATACTTTAATTCAGTGAGCTAAGAAAAGCGTGTTGTGGGTCCCCTACGAGCCATGGTGCTTGCTTCATCATGATTTGGCACCAGTCATTAGCCGCAGCTCTGCTAATGAGCCACTGAGGTCAGTTTCAATATTTACTCAAAAACATAACCATGCAGCCCACCCCTCAACTGTGTATTTATCTTGCTTTTCTGCTGTTCGTGTGATTAGCTGGGAGGAGCTCACAGCGACATCCTCCCTATAAAAGTGTAGATGGATCACTCTCTAACTCTTTCTTGCTTCACATACAAATGGCTTGAAAGGTGCAGGGAAGATGCAGGTCTAATAGACAGAATAGAAGGTCTGTGCCAGGTGGGTTTCTCTGCATTGGTGTCCCATCACAGGTCCGCAAGTGTAATGTGTGATCTTTGACTCCTGGCATTTCACAAGCAGGCGGCCAGGAAACGGTTTCAGCCTATCAACCACTGAGGAGACGCAGCCTTTGAATGAGGAATGAGGAAGCAATGAATACATCCAGCCTATCACAGGAACAGCCCTGAGTGTTCCGAATTATAAATTCTCCATGTCACTGTATGTCGTTGAGCCCAAGTAGCTCGCCGTGATCGTATAGTGGTTAGTACTCTGCGTTGTGGCCGCAGCAACCTCGGTTCGAATCTGAGTCACGGCATTGTGGTTGGCAATGTCACGGCAGTTGGGTGTTCATTTTACAGAATTAGCAAATGTACCAGTGGTTTTTGTAAAATGTCTATTAAAAACAGATCCTTTCAAATATTTAAACCATCTAACAACAAATGATTTAAACTCGCATGATTATAAGCTGTAGCTATAATGTATTTACTTACATAAATTATCGTTCTTGAACCTATTGGGGGTGGAGGGGGAGCGGAGCTCACCCCCCAAGTGCAGTTGAGTGACCTGTGTTGTGGCTCTCTAGAGGGAAGGCACAAATTTTGCTGTCACCCAGCCCAATCCAGACGTGTATTGGGGCCAGGTTTCAGGCAAATAGAGCAGTAAGTGCAGAGACATGTTCACTCTCTAAAAGTGGCATTTCTAAAATAGTAAAGTTAAATCCACCCTCACCAGTAAGTAGGATTTTCAATAAATAAATAAAGCTACTCCTCTCCGATATGGAATTACCAAATAAAAAGTATAGGGGAATACACAGAGCTAACCTATGAGAGGGGTAGACCTCACAGTAGTGAAAAATGAAATAGACTGTTGTGTACTTACAGGACACGCAAACCACCAAAGTACATATCTTATTTTTTACTTACATAGCATCATGCACCTAGGACTACCTAGGGCCTACCTTAGGTATAAATTATATGTAATAAAAGGGGAGTTTAAGGCTTGTCAAGTAGGCTGGGACTCCCCTGGGAGACCCCTAAGTCTATGCCCAGAACCATAACTCTGCCAGTCGAGTACTTACCTAAAAGCCGATAACTCACTTTTCTTCCATAGGCTAACATTGAGTGGTTTCACTTGGAAATTCTTCTATGTGGTGTGGAGTTTTGGAACTTTAAAATATTCATCTAAAATCAGCCGAACAACGAATTCTGATTTACTCACCTGTTATCAGGAGAGACCTCAGTGCTGCATCTTGGAGCTCAGTACTGACCCTGAAAAGTAATTTTAACCGTACTTACCAGTAACTCGAATTTCCTTCCATGGGATATCATTGCCTGCTTTTTGCTGAAAATTTTCTAAGTGTCGATTTTTGATACTTACAAATATTCTTTAAAAATCGTACCAACTGTGAAAACGTAATTGTTTACCTGTTTTAGATAGATGTCCCAGTACTGAGCCTAGGAGCCCAGCACTGGATTACAAAAGTAACGAGAACGTACTTTACCCGTAACTTGAATTTTCTTCCATAGGAAACCATTGACTGTTTTTCTGTGAAATTTCTTCTAAGTGTCGATTTTGCAAACATGTAAATATTCCTTAAAAATCGCCTGTATAACTTAAACGCAGTTTCTCAACTGCTTACAGGTGGTACAGTAGTGCTGGATCTAGGATCCAACACTGACCTAGAAAAAGTAACCATAACCCCACTTACCTGCTAAGTGAATTTCCTTCCATAGGATAACATTGGTAATTTGATCAGCAAAAGTTTCGAAGTGTCAACTTTTAAAATAGCAAAATATTGCTTAAAAATCACAACAGTAACTAAAACGAATTTACTCACTTGTTTCCAAGAACTGTCCCAGGACTGAATCTAGGATCCAGTCCTGGATTTAGAAAAGTAATCCTGAAAGTAATTAATTGCATATAACTTAAAATTCCCATTGAGCTCAATGTATTATTGTGATTCAAATTGTGTTGCCTATTGCAATAAACTGTAACTATGACCTGCAAAAGTCAATTGCCTATTGCAAAGTATTTAACTAAAGCATCTCATTCTGAGAAAGTATATTTTGATACCTATTGTTGGTTCTAAAATAAAACAACAATATCTTTTGTATGCAAACCAATGGCCTAGAGTTCAGTTCTTGAGTGTGTGAGACCATTTGCTGACTGAGTGTGTACAACAAATGTTTTACACTGTACTCTGATACTGCCTTACTGCTCGGCAAGCTACCACTTTAGAGAGTAAGGTTATATCTAACTTTAGCCTCTGCCAAACCTCTGGGGACTGGGGACTCTGTGCACACTGTACCTATTTGGGAACAGTATATACAGAGCCACTTTCTCACAGTAGTGATAAAGTGATTAGAGTCCTACGGCCAACATAAAGATACAGCAAAACGTGAGGTGAAAAGCAAAAAGGTTGCTGGTAGGCCACCTTAAGGATGCCAGGTCTAACAAAAACTGAACTAAGGATAACATGAGTAAAACATCAGGTTTCTCTACTGCATTTGGTGAGACAAGTGGGCCTTCTTTTATCTTCCATTCAAGCAATCTTTGACAGACCCCTTTATTATAGAGCTTTTCAAGGATTAAAGATAAGGCACTTACAAAGGAGTCCCAAATAATCAGAGATGGTTGACTTCTGTAATATGGGTCGTAGACTAAAAGCAGCACAAAAACAGAGTGCAACAGGGTCCAAAAAACTTGAGTGCCACAAGAGAGTTTGAATGCAAGCGTATCCTTTTACAGATCCAGAGATATACTCATGCAATTTTTATTTTTAGGACAGAACGTGCATGATGAAAAAAACATTGTTTTTAGAAAGCGCATTGCAGAATATCAGTACTTTGATGTGGGAAAACTTCAAAACTTTCAAACAAAATATTTGTAGGCAGCTTACAGCAAGTTGTTGTGGCCGTGTGGTTAAGGCGATGGACTAGAAATCCATTGGGGTATCCCCGCGCAGGTTCGAATCCTGCCAACAACGAGAATCTTTTTATTATCGGCTACAATTTCAGAAGTTAACCTTTAGTATTTCTTCCATTTCAGTTTTATAAATAGGTGGCTTATTTTTGTGTCACTATTGCCTCTCCACATATTTGTTATCGCTACCTCTTTCATGTCTTTGCTACACCTCATTCCTACTTTAGCACTGGTGTAAACGCTTCAAATTATTATACCGTTGCTCTCTCATTCATACCTGCGCATGCACTTGAAAGTTACTTTACCAATAAAAGACGCAAAGAGAGAAATAGAACAAAAGTGCTGGCTGGATTGGCAAACACACTTCATAAAACTGCATTTTCTTTTTTATTCTCCCCCGTGTTACATGCTTAACCTCCCCATGTGTAATTTCTCTTAACCTGCTGTCCCAGGAAGAGAATTTCATGTACAGGCTCTTTCTGTGTTTTTTTCCCTAGTCTGTCTTTCCCATTTCTTAGCTGTGTAACTGTTCCTTTACGCGCTCTATTTAAACGCCATCAATCTCATTTGAGCTCCTTGCTCCCGCTTCTGTTTTCTCCACCTCTCATACTGCCAGTTCTCTCTTTCTCTGTGGTTGGTGGCTACTTTCCTGAGCTTCCGAAGCCACGTGGTTCCTGCCTCTTGTTGTCAGACTTGAATTGGAAAAGGAACCATATTAACAAGCCTTTACCACTCACACACGGCGGAAGTTTATACTTTAATTCAGTGAGCTAAGAAAAGCGTGTTGTGGGTCCCCTACGAGCCATGGTGCTTGCTTCATCATGATTTGGCACCAGTCATTAGCCGCAGCTCTGCTAATGAGCCACTGAGGTCAGTTTCAATATTTACTCAAAAACATAACCATGCAGCCCACCCCTCAACTGTGTATTTATCTTGCTTTTCTGCTGTTCGTGTGATTAGCTGGGAGGAGCTCACGGCGACATCCTCCATATAAAAGTGTAGATGGATCACTCTCTAACTCTTTCTTGCTTCACATACAAATGGCTTGAAAGGTGCAGGGAAGATGCAGGTCTAATAGACAGAATAGAAGGTCTGTGCCAGGTGGGTTTCTCTGCATTGGTGTCCCATCACAGGTCCGCAAGTGTAATGTGTGATCTTTGACTCCTGGCATTTCACAAGCAGGCGGCCAGGAAACGGTTTCAGCCTATCAACCACTGAGGAGACGCAGCCTCTGAATGAGGAATGAGGAAGCAATGAATACATCCAGCCTATCACAGGAACAGCCCTGAGTGTTCCAAATTATAAATTCTCCATGTCACTGTATGTCGTTGAGCCCAAGTAGCTCGCCGTGATCGTATAGTGGTTAGTACTCTGCGTTGTGACCGCAGCAACCTCGGTTCGAATCCGAGTCACGGCATTGTGGTTGGCAATGTCACGGCAGTTGGGTGTTAGTTTTACAGAATTAGCAAATGTACCAGTGGTTTTTGTAAAATGTCTATTAAAAACAGATCCTTTCAAATATTTAAACCATCTAACAACAAATGATTTAAACTCGCATGATTATAAGCTGTAGCTATAATGTATTTACTTACATAAATTATCGTTCTTGAACCTATTGGGGGTGGAGGGGGAGCGGAGCTCACCCCCCAGGTGCAGTTGAGTGACCTGTGTTGTGGCTCTCTAGAGGGAAGGCACAAATTTTGCTGTCACCCAGCCCAATCCAGACGTGTATTGGGGCCAGGTTTCAGGCAAATAGAGCAGTAAGTGCAGAGAAATGTTCACTCTCTAAAAGTGGCATTTCTAAAATAGTAAAGTTAAATCCAACCTCACCAGTAAGTAGGATTTTCAATATATAAATAAAGCTACTCCTCTCCGATATGGAATTACCAAATTAAAAGTATAGGGGAATACACAGAGCTAACCTATGAGAGGGGTAGACCTCACAGTAGTGAAAAATGAAATAGACTGTTTGGTACTTACAGGACACGCGAACCACCAAAGTACATATCTTATTTTTTACTTACATAGCATCATGCACCTAGGACTACCTAGGGACTACCTTAGGTGTAAATTATATGTAATAAAAGGGGAGTTTAAGGCTTGGCAAGTAGGCTGGGACTCCCCTGGGAGACCCCTGAGTCTATGCCCAGAACCATAACTCTGCCAGTCGAGTACTTACCTAAAAGCCGATAACTCACTTTTCTTCCATCGGCTAACATTGAGTGGTTTCACTTGGAAATTCTTCTAAGTGGTGTGGAGTTTTGGAACTTTAAAATATTCATCTAAAATCAGCCGAACAACGAATTCTGATTTACTCACCTGTTATCAGGAGAGACCTCAGTGCTGCATCTTGGAGCTCAGTACTGACCCTGAAAAGTAATTTTAACCGTACTTACCAGTAACTCGAATTTCCTTCCATGGGATTTCATTGCCTGCTTTTTGCTGAAAATTTTCTAAGTGTCGATTTTTGAAACTTACAAATATTCTTTAAAAATCGTACCAACTGTGAAAACGTAATTGTTTACCTGTTTTAGATAGATGTCCCAGTACTGAGCCTAGGAGCCCAGCACTGGATTACAAAAGTAACGAGAACGTACTTTACCCGTAACTTGAATTTTCTTCCATAGGAAACCATTGACTGTTTTTCTGTGAAATTTCTTCTAAGTGTCGATTTTGCAAACATGTAAATATTCCTTAAAAATCACCTGTATAACTTAAACGCAGTTTCTCAACTGCTTACAGGTGGTACAGTAGTGCTGGATCTAGGATCCAACACTGACCTAGAAAACGTAACCATAACCCCACTTACCTGCTAAGTGAATTTCCTTCCATAGGATAACATTGGTAATTTGATCAGCAAAAGTTTCTAAGTGTCAACTTTTAAAATAGCAAAATATTGCTTAAAAATCACAACAGTAACTAAAACGAATTTACTCACTTGTTTCCAAGAACTGTCCCAGGACTGAATCTAGGATCCAGTCCTGGATTTAGAAAAGTAATCCTGAAAGTAATTAATTGCATATAATTTAAAATTCCCATTGAGCTCAATGTATTATTGTGATTCAAATTGTGTTGCCTATTGCAATAAACTGTAACTATGACCTGCAAAAGTCAATTGCCTATTGCAAAGTATTTAACTAAAGCATCTCATTCTGAGAAAGTATATTTTGATACCTATTGTTGGTTCTAAAATAAAACAACAATATCTTTTGTATGCAAACCAATGGCCTAGAGTTCAGTTCTTGAGTGTGTGAGACCATTTGCTGACTGAGTGTGTACAACAAATGTTTTACACTGTACTCTGATACTGCCTTACTGCTCGGCAAGCTACCACTTTAGAGAGTAAGGTTATATCTAACTTTAGCCTCTGCCAAACCTCTGGGGACTGGGGACTCTGTGCACACTGTACCTATTTGGGAACAGTATATGCAGAGCCACTTTCTCACAGTAGTGATAAAGTGATTAGAGTCCTACGGCCAACATAAAGATACAGCAAAACGTGAGGTGAAAAGCAAAAAGGTTGCTGGTAGGCCACCTTAAGGATGCCAGGTCTAACAAAAACTGAACTAAGGATAACATGAGTAAAACATCAGGTTTCTCTACTGCATTTGGTGAGACAAGTGGGCCTTCTTTTATCTTCCATTCAAGCAATCTTTGACAGACCCCTTTATTATAGAGCTTTTCAAGGATTAAAGATAAGGCACTTACAAAGGAGTTCCAAATAATCAGAGATGGTTGACTTCTGTAATATGGGTCGTAGACTAAAAGCAGCACAAAAACAGAGTGCAACAGGGTCCAAAAAACTTGAGTGCCACAAGAGAGTTTGAATGCAAGCGTATCCTTTTACAGATCCAGAGATATACTCATGCAATTTTTATTTTTAGGACAGAACGTGCATGATGAAAAAAACATTGTTTTTAAAAAGCGCATTGCAGAATATCAGTACTTTGATGTGGGAAAACTTCAAAACTTTCAAACAAAATATTTGTAGGCAGCTTACAGCAAGTTGTTGTGGCCGAGTGGTTAAGGCGATGGACTAGAAATCCATTGGGGTATCCCCGCGCAGGTTCGAATCCTGCCAACAACGAGAATCTTTTTATTATCGGCTACAATTTCAGAAGTTAACCTTTAGTATTTCTTCCATTTCAGTTTTATAAATAGGTGGCTTATTTTTGTGTCACTATTGCCTCTCCACATATTTGTTATCGCTACCTCTTTCATGTCTTTGCTACACCTCATTCCTACTTTAGCACTGGTGTAAACGCTTCAAATTATTATACCGTTGCTCTCTCATTCATACCTGCGCATGCACTTGAAAGTTACTTTACCAATAAAAGACGCAAAGAGAGAAATAGAACAAAAGTGCTGGCTGGATTGGCAAACACACTTCATAAAACTGCATTTTCTTTTTTATTCTCCCCCGTGTTACATGCTTAACCTCCCCATGTGTAATTTCTCTTAACCTGCTGTCCCAGGAAGAGAATTTCATGTACAGGCTCTTTCTGTGTTTTTTTCCCTAGTCTGTCTTTCCCATTTCTTAGCTGTGTAACTGTTCCTTTACGCGCTCTATTTAAACGCCATCAATCTCATTTGAGCTCCTTGCTCCCGCTTCTGTTTTCTCCACCTCTCATACTGCCAGTTCTCTCTTTCTCTGTGGTTGGTGGCTACTTTCCTGAGCTTCCGAAGCCACGTGGTTCCTGCCTCTTGTTGTCAGACTTGAATTGGAAAAGGAACCATATTAACAAGCCTTTACCACTCACACACGGCGGAAGTTTATACTTTAATTCAGTGAGCTAAGAAAAGCGTGTTGTGGGTCCCCTACGAGCCATTGTGCTTGCTTCATCATGATTTGGCACCAGTCATTAGCCGCAGCTCTGCTAATGAGCCACTGAGGTCAGTTTCAATATTTACTCAAAAACATAACCATGCAGCCCACCCCTCAACTGTGTATTTATCTTGCTTTTCTGCTGTTCGTGTGATTAGCTGGGAGGAGCTCACGGCGACATCCTCCATATAAAAGTGTAGATGGATCACTCTCTAACTCTTTCTTGCTTCACATACAAATGGCTTGAAAGGTGCAGGGAAGATGCAGGTCTAATAGACAGAATAGAAGGTCTGTGCCAGGTGGGTTTCTCTGCATTGGTGTCCCATCACAGGTCCGCAAGTGTAATGTGTGATCTTTGACTCCTGGCATTTCACAAGCAGGCGGCCAGGAAACGGTTTCAGCCTATCAACCACTGAGGAGACGCAGCCTCTGAATGAGGAATGAGGAAGCAATGAATACATCCAGCCTATCACAGGAACAGCCCTGAGTGTTCCAAATTATAAATTCTCCATGTCACTGTATGTCGTTGAGCCCAAGTAGCTCGCTGTGATCGTATAGTGGTTAGTACTCTGCGTTGTGACCGCAGCAACCTCGGTTCGAATCCGAGTCACGGCATTGTGGTTGGCAATGTCACGGCAGTTGGGTGTTAATTTTACAGAATTAGCAAATGTACCAGTGGTTTTTGTAAAATGTCTATTAAAAACAGATCCTTTCAAATATTTAAACCATCTAACAACAAATGATTTAAACTCGCATGATTATAAGCTGTAGCTATAATGTATTTACTTACATAAATTATCGTTCTTGAACCTATTGGGGGTGGAGGGGGAGCGGAGCTCACCCCCCAGGTGCAGTTGAGTGACCTGTGTTGTGGCTCTCTAGAGGGAAGGCACAAATTTTGCTGTCACCCAGCCCAATCCAGACGTGTATTGGGGCCAGGTTTCAGGCAAATAGAGCAGTAAGTGCAGAGAAATGTTCACTCTCTAAAAGTGGCATTTCTAAAATAGTAAAGTTAAATCCAACCTCACCAGTAAGTAGGATTTTCAATATATAAATAAAGCTACTCCTCTCCGATATGGAATTACCAAATTAAAAGTATAGGGGAATACACAGAGCTAACCTATGAGAGGGGTAGACCTCACAGTAGTGAAAAATGAAATAGACTGTTTGGTACTTACAGGACACGCGAATCACCAAAGTACATATCTTATTTTTTACTTACATAGCATCATGCACCTAGGACTACCTAGGGACTACCTTAGGTGTAAATTATATGTAATAAAAGGGGAGTTTAAGGCTTGGCAAGTAGGCTGGGACTCCCCTGGGAGACCCCTGAGTCTATGCCCAGAACCATAACTCTGCCAGTCGAGTACTTACCTAAAAGCCGATAACTCACTTTTCTTCCTTCGGCTAACATTGAGTGGTTTCACTTGGAAATTCTTCTAAGTGGTGTGGAGTTTTGGAACTTTAAAATATTCATCTAAAATCAGCCGAACAACGAATTCTGATTTACTCACCTGTTATCAGGAGAGACCTCAGTGCTGCATCTTGGAGCTCAGTACTGACCCTGAAAAGTAATTTTAACCGTACTTACCAGTAACTCGAATTTCCTTCCATGGGATATCATTGCCTGCTTTTTGTTGAAAATTTTCTAAGTGTCGATTTTTGAAACTTACAAATATTCTTTAAAAATCGTACCAACTGTGAAAACGTAATTGTTTACCTGTTTTAGATAGATGGCCCAGTACTGAGCCTAGGAGCCCAGCACTGGATTACAAAAGTAACGAGAACGTACTTTACCCGTAACTTGAATTTTCTTCCATAGGAAACCATTGACTGTTTTTCTGTGAAATTTCTTCTAAGTGTCGATTTTGCAAACATGTAAATATTCCTTAAAAATCGCCTGTATAACTTAAACGCAGTTTCTCAACTGCTTACAGGTGGTACAGTAGTGCTGGATCTAGGATCCAACACTGACCTAGAAAAAGTAACCATAATCCCACTTACCTGCTAAGTGAATTTCCTTCCATAGGATAACGTTGGTATTTTGATCAGCAAAAGTTTCTAAGTTTCAACTTTTAAAATAGCAAAATATTGCTTAAAAATCACAACAGTAACTAAAACGAATTTACTCACTTGTTTCCAAGAACTGTCCCAGGACTGAATCTAGGATCCAGTCCTGGATTTAGAAAAGTAATCCTGAAAGTAATTAATTGCATATAACTTAAAATTCCCATTGAGCTCAATGTATTATTGTGATTCAAATTGTGTTGCCTATTGCAATAAACTGTAACTATGACCTGCAAAAGTCAATTGCCTATTGCAAAGTATTTAACTAAAGCATCTCATTCTGAGAAAGTATATTTTGATACCTATTGTTGGTTCTAAAATAAAACAACAATATCTTTTGTATGCAAACCAATGGCCTAGAGTTCAGTTCTTGAGTGTGTGAGACCATTTGCTGACTGAGTGTGTACAACAAATGTTTTACACTGTACTCTCATACTGCCTTACTGCTCGGCAAGCTACCACTTTAGAGAGTAAGGTTATATCTAACTTTAGCCTCTGCCAAACCTCTGGGGACTGGGGACTCTGTGCACACTGTACCTATTTGGGAACAGTATATACAGAGCCACTTTCTCACAGTAGTGATAAAGTGATTAGAGTCCTAAGGCCAACATAAAGATACAGCAAAACGTGAGGTGAAAAGCAAAAAGGTTGCTGGTAGGCCACCTTAAGGATGCCAGGTCTAACAAAAACTGAACTAAGGATAACATGAGTAAAACATCAGGTTTCTCTACTGCATTTGGTGAGACAAGTGGGCCTTCTTTTATCTTCCATTCAAGCAATCTTTGACAGACCCCTTTATTATAGAGCTTTTCAAGGATTAAAGATAAGGCACTTACAAAGGAGTCCCAAATACTCAGAGATGGTTGACTTCTGTAATATGGGTCGTAGACTAAAAGCAGCGCAAAAACAGAGTGCAACAGGGTCCAAAAAACTTGAGTGCCACAAGAGAGTTTGAATGCAAGCGTATCCTTTTACAGATCCAGAGATATACTCATGCAATTTTTGTTTTTAGGACAGAACGTGCATGATGAAAAAAACATTGTTTTTAAAAAGCGCATTGCAGAATATCAGTACTTTGATGTGGAAAAACTTTCAAACAAAATATTTGTAAGCAGCTTACAGCAAGTTGTTGTGGCCGAGTGGTTAAGGCGATGGACTCGAAATCCATTGGGGTATCCCTGCGCTGGTTCGAATCCTGCCAACAACGAGAATCTTTTTATTATCGGCTACAATTTCAGAAGTTAACCTTTAGTATTTCTTCCATTTCAGTTTTATAAATAGGTGGCTTATTTTTGTGTCACTATTGCCTCTCCACATATTTGTTATCGCTACCTCTTTCATGTCTTTGCTACACCTCATTCCTACTTTAGCACTGGTGTAAACGCTTCAAATTATTATACCGTTGCTCTCTCATTCATACCTGCGCATGCACTTGAAAGTTACTTTACCAATAAAAGACGCAAAGAGAGAAATAGAACAAAAGTGCTGGCTGGATTGGCAAACACACTTCATAAAACTGCATTTTCTTTTTTATTCTCCCCCGTGTTACATGCTTAACCTCCCCATGTGTAATTTCTCTTAACCTGCTGTCCCAGGAAGAGAATTTCATCTACAGGCTCTTTCTGTGTTTTTTTCCCTAGTCTGTCTTTCCCATTTCTTAGCTGTGTAACTGTTCCTTTACGCGCTCTATTTAAACGCCATCAATCTCATTTGAGCTCCTTGCTCCCGCTTCTGTTTTCTCCACCTCTCATACTGCCAGTTCTCTCTTTCTCTGTGGTTGATGGCTACTTTCCTGAGCTTCCGAAGCCACGTGGTTCCTGCCTCTTGTTGTCAGACTTGAATTGGAAAAGGAACCATATTAACAAGCCTTTACCACTCACACACGGCGGAAGTTTATACTTTAATTCAGTGAGCTAAGAAAAGCGTGTTGTGGGTCCCCTACGAGCCATGGTGCTTGCTTTATCATGATTTGGCACCAGTCATTAGCCGCAGCTCTGCTAATGAGCCACTGAGGTCAGTTTCAATATTTACTCAAAAACATAACCATGCAGCCCACCCCTCAACTGTGTATTTATCTTGCTTTTCTGCTGTTCGTGTGATTAGCTGGGAGGAGCTCACGGCGACATCCTCCCTATAAAAGTGTTGATGGATCACTCTCTAACTCTTTCTTGCTTCACATACAAATGGCTTGAAAGGTGCAGGGAAGATGCAAGTCTAATAGACAGAATAGAAGGTCTGTGCCAGGTGGGTTTCTCTGCATTGGTGTCCCATCACAGGTCCGCAAGTGTAATGTGTGATCTTTGACTCCTGGCATTTCACAAGCAGGCGGCCAGGAAACGGTTTCAGCCTATCAACCACTGAGGAGACGCAGCCTCTGAATGAGGAATGAGGAAGCAATGAATACATCCAGCCTATCACAGGAACAGCCCTGAGTGTTCCGAATTATAAATTCTCCATGTCACTGTATGTCGTTGAGCCCAAGTAGCTCGCCGTGATCGTATAGTGGTTAGTACTCTGCGTTGTGGCCGCAGCAACCTCGGTTCGAATCCGAGTCACAGCATTGTGGTTGGCAATGTCACGGCAGTTGGGTGTTAATTTTACAGAATTAGCAAATGTACCAGTGGTTTTTGTAAAATGTCTATTAAAAACAGATCCTTTCAAATATTTAAACCATCTAACAACAAATGATTTAAACTCGCATGATTATAAGCTGTAGCTATAATGTATTTACTTACATAAATTATCGTTCTTGAACCTATTGGGGGTGGAGGGGGAGCGGAGATCACCCCCCAGGTGCAGTTGAGTGACCTGTGTTGTGGCTCTCTAGAGGGAAGGCACACATTTTGCTGTCACCCAGCCCAATCCAGACGTGTATTGGGGCCAGGTTTCAGGCAAATAGAGCAGTAAGTGCAGAGAAATGTTCACTCTCTAAAAGTGGCATTTCTAAAATAGTAAAGTTAAATCCAACCTCACCAGTAAGTAGGATTTTCAATAAATAAATAAAGCTACTCCTCTCCGATATGGAATTACCAAATTAAAAGTATAGGGGAATACACAGAGCTAACCTATGAGAGATGTAGACCTCACAGTAGTGAAAAATGAAATAGACTGTTTGGTACTTACAGGACACGCGAACCACCAAAGTACATAGCTTATTTTTTACTTACATAGCATCATGCACCTAGGACTAGCTAGGGCCTACCTTAGGTGTAAATTATAT
The DNA here is from genome assembly GCF_964204655.1 of Triturus cristatus. NCBI lineage: Eukaryota > Metazoa > Chordata > Amphibia > Caudata > Salamandridae > Triturus > Triturus cristatus. Next base: position 725,810,802 of record NC_140595.1, read on the forward strand.
GTAATAAAAGGGGAGTTTAAGGCTTGGCAAGTAGGCTGGGACTCCCCTGGGAGACCCCTGAGTCTATGCCCAGAACCATAACTCTGCCAGTCGAGTACTTACCTAAAAGCCGATAACTCACTTTTCTTCCATAGGCTAACATTGAGTGGTTTCACTTGGAAATTCTTCTAAGTGGTGTGGAGTTTTGGAACTTTAAAATATTCATCTAAAATCAGCCGAACAACGAATTCTGATTTACTCACCTGTTATCAGGAGAGACCTCAGTGCTGCATCTTGGAGCTCGGTACTGACCCTGAAAAGTAATTTTAACCGTACTTACCAGTAACTCGAATTTCCTTCCATGGGATATCATTGCCTGCTTTTTGTTGAAAATTTTCTAAGTGTCGATTTTTTGAAACTTACAAATATTCTTTAAAAATCGTACCAACTGTGAAAACGTAATTGTTTACCTGTTTTAGATAGATGTCCCAGTACTGAGCCTTGGAGCCCAGCACTGGATTACAAAAGTAACGAGAACGTACTTTACCCGTAACTTGAATTTTCTTCCATAGGAAACCATTGACTGTTTTTCTGTGAAATTTCTTCTAAGTGTCGATTTTGCAAACATGTAAATATTCCTTAAAAATCGCCTGTATAACTTAAACGCAGTTTCTCAACTGCTTACAGGTGGTACAGTAGTGCTGGATCTAGGATCCAACACTGACCTAGAAAAAGTAACCATAATCCCACTTACCTGCTAAGTGAATTTCCTTCCATAGGATAACGTTGGTATTTTGATCAGCAAAAGTTTCTAAGTGTCAACTTTTAAAATAGCAAAATATTGCTTAAAAATCACAACAGTAACTAAAACGAATTTACTCACTTGTTTCCAAGAACTGTCCCAGGACTGAATCTAGGATCCAGTCCTGGATTTAGAAAAGTAATCCTGAAAGTAATTAATTGCATATAACTTAAAATTCCCATTGAGCTCAATGTATTATTGTGATTCAAATTGTGTTGCCTATTGCAATAAACTGTAACTATGACCTGCAAAAGTCAATTGCCTATTGCAAAGTATTTAACTAAAGCATCTCATTCTGAGAAAGTATATTTTGATACCTATTGTTGGTTCTAAAATAAAACAACAATATCTTTTGTATGCAAACCAATGGCCTAGAGTTCAGTTCTTGAGTGTGTGAGACCATTTGCTGACTGAGTGTGTACAACAAATGTTTTACACTGTACTCTGATACTGCCTTACTGCTCGGCAAGCTACCACTTTAGAGAGTAAGGTTATATCTAACTTTAGCCTCTGCCAAACCTCTGGGGACTGGGGACTCTGTGCACACTGTACCTATTTGGGAACAGTATATACAGAGCCACTTTCTCACAGTAGTGATAAAGTGATTAGAGTCCTAAGGCCAACATAAAGATACAGCAAAACGTGAGGTGAAAAGCAAAAAGGTTGCTGGTAGGCCACCTTAAGGATGCCAGGTCTAACAAAAACTGAACTAAGGATAACATGAGTAAAACATCAGGTTTCTCTACTGCATTTGGTGAGACAAGTGGGCCTTCTTTTATCTTCCATTCAAGCAATCTTTGACAGACCCCTTTATTATAGAGCTTTTCAAGGATTAAAGATAAGGCACTTACAAAGGAGTCCCAAATACTCAGAGATGGTTGACTTCTGTAATATGGGTCGTAGACTAAAAGCAGCGCAAAAACAGAGTGCAACAGGGTCCAAAAAACTTGAGTGCCACAAGAGAGTTTGAATGCAAGCGTATCCTTTTACAGATCCAGAGATATACTCATGCAATTTTTGTTTTTAGGACAGAACGTGCATGATGAAAAAAACATTGTTTTTAAAAAGCGCATTGCAGAATATCAGTACTTTGATGTGGAAAAACTTTCAAACAAAATATTTGTAAGCAGCTTACAGCAAGTTGTTGTGGCCGAGTGGTTAAGGCGATGGACTAGAAATCCATTGGGGTATCCCCGCGCAGGTTCGAATCCTGCCAACAACGAGAATCTTTTTATTATCGGCTACAATTTCAGAAGTTAACCTTTAGTATTTCTTCCATTTCAGTTTTATAAATAGGTGGCTTATTTTTGTGTCACTATTGCCTCTCCACATATTTGTTATCGCTACCTCTTTCATGTCTTTGCTACACCTCATTCCTACTTTAGCACTGGTGTAAACGCTTCAAATTATTATACCGTTGCTCTCTCATTCATACCTGCGCATGCACTTGAAAGTTACTTTACCGATAAAAGACGCAAAGAGAGAAATAGAACAAAAGTGCTGGCTGGATTGGCAAACACACTTCATAAAACTGCATTTTCTTTTTTATTCTCCCCCGTGTTACATGCTTAACCTCCCCATGTGTAATTTCTCTTAACCTGCTGTCCCAGGAAGAGAATTTCATCTACAGGCTCTTTCTGTGTTTTTTTCCCTAGTCTGTCTTTCCCATTTCTTAGCTGTGTAACTGTTCCTTTACGCGCTCTATTTAAACGCCATCAATCTCATTTGAGCTCCTTGCTCCCGCTTCTGTTTTCTCCACCTCTCATACTGCCAGTTCTCTCTTTCTCTGTCGTTGGTGGCTACTTTCCTGAGCTTCCGAAGCCACGTGGTTCCTGCCTCTTGTTGTCAGACTTGAATTGGAAAAGGAACCATATTAACAAGCCTTTACCACTCACACACGGCGGAAGTTTATACTTTAATTCAGTGAGCTAAGAAAAGCGTGTTGTGGGTCCCCTACGAGCCATGGTGCTTGCTTCATCATGATTTGGCACCAGTCATTAGCCGCAGCTCTGCTAATGAGCCACTGAGGTCAGTTTCAATATTTACTCAAAAACATAACCATGCAGCCCACCCCTCAACTGTGTATTTATCTTGCTTTTCTGCTGTTCGTGTGATTAGCTGGGAGGAGCTCACGGCGACATCCTCCCTATAAAAGTGTAGATGGATCACTCTCTAACTCTTTCTTGCTTCACATACAAATGGCTTGAAAGGTGCAGGGAAGATGCAGGTCTAATAGACAGAATAGAAGGTCTGTGCCAGGTGGGTTTCTCTGTATTGGTGTCCCATCACAGGTCCGCAAGTGTAATGTGTGATCTTTGACTCCTGGCATTTCACAAGCAGGCGGCCAGGAAACGGTTTCAGCCTATCAACCACTGAGGAGACGCAGCCTCTGAATGAGGAATGAGGAAGCAATGAATACATCCAGCCTATCACAGGAACAGCCCTGAGTGTTCCGAATTATAAATTCTCCATGTCACTGAATGTCGCTGAGCCCAAGTAGCTCGCCGTGATCGTATAGTGGTTAGTACTCTGCGTTGTGGCCGCAGCAACCTCGGTTCGAATCCGAGTCACGGCATTGTGGTTGGCAATGTCACGGCAGTTGGGTGTTAATTTTACAGAATTAGCAAATGTACCAGTGGTTTTTGTAAAATGTCTATTAAAAACAGATCCTTTCAAATATTTAAACTATCTAACAACAAATGATTTAAACTCGCATGATTATAAGCTGTAGCTATAATGTATTTACTTACATAAATTATCGTTCTTGAACCTATTGGGGGTGGAGGGGGAGCGGAGATCACCCCCCAGGTGCAGTTGAGTGACCTGTGTTGTGGCTCTCTAGAGGGAAGGCACACATTTTGCTGTCACCCAGCCCAATCCAGACGTGTATTGGGGCCAGGTTTCAGGCAAATAGAGCAGTAAGTGCAGAGAAATGTTCACTCTCTAAAAGTGGCATTTCTAAAATAGTAAAGTTAAATCCAACCTCACCAGTAAGTAGGATTTTCAATAAATAAATAAAGCTAATACTCTCCGATATGGAATTACCAAATTAAAAGTATAGGGGAATACACAGAGCTAACCTATGAGAGGGGTAGACCTCACAGTAGTGAAAAATGAAATAGACTGTTTGGTACTTACAGGACACGCGAACCACCAAAGTACATATCTTATTTTTTACTTACATAGCATCATGCACCTAGGACTACCTAGGGCCTACCTTAGGTGTAAATTATATGTAATAAAAGGGGAGTTTAAGGCTTGGCAAGTAGGCTGGGACTCCCCTGGGAGACCCCTGAGTCTATGCCCAGAACCATAACTCTGCCAGTCGAGTACTTACCTAAAAGCCGATAACTCACTTTTCTTCCATAGGCTAACATTGAGTGGTTTCACTTGGAAATTCTTCTAAGTGGTGTGGAGTTTTGGAACTTTAAAATATTCATCTAAAATCAGCCGAACAACGAATTCTGATTTACTCACCTGTTATCAGGAGAGACCTCAGTGCTGCATCTTGGAGCTCGGTACTGACCCTGAAAAGTAATTTTAACCGTATTTACCAGTAACTCGAATTTCCTTCCATGGGATATCATTGCCTGATTTTTGTTGAAAATTTTCTAAGTGTCGATTTTTGAAACTTACAAATATTCTTTAAAAATCGTACCAACTGTGAAAACGTAATTGTTTACCTGTTTTAGATAGATGTCCCAGTACTGAGCCTAGGAGCCCAGCACTGGATTACAAAAGTAACGAGAACGTACTTTACCCGTAACTTGAATTTTCTTCCATAGGAAACCATTGACTGTTTTTCTGTGAAATTTCTTCTAAGTGTCGATTTTGCAAACATGTAAATATTCCTTAAAAATCGCCTGTATAACTTAAACGCAGTTTCTCAACTGCTTACAGGTGGTACAGTAGTGCTGGATCTAGGATCCAACACTGACCTAGAAAAAGTAACCATAATCCCACTTACCTGCTAAGTGAATTTCCTTCCATAGGATAACGTTGGTATTTTGATCAGCAAAAGTTTCTAAGTTTCAACTTTTAAAATAGCAAAATATTGCTTAAAAATCACAACAGTAACTAAAACGAATTTACTCACTTGTTTCCAAGAACTGTCCCAGGACTGAATCTAGGATCCAGTCCTGGATTTAGAAAAGTAATCCTGAAAGTAATTAATTGCATATAACTTAAAATTCCCATTGAGCTCAATGTATTATTGTGATTCAAATTGTGTTGCCTATTGCAATAAACTGTAACTATGACCTGCAAAAGTCAATTGCCTATTGCAAAGTATTTAACTAAAGCATCTCATTCTGAGAAAGTATATTTTGATACCTATTGTTGGTTCTAAAATAAAACAACAATATCTTTTGTATGCAAACCAATGGCCTAGAGTTCAGTTCTTGAGTGTGTGAGACCATTTGCTGACTGAGTGTGTACAACAAATGTTTTACACTGTACTCTCATACTGCCTTACTGCTCGGCAAGCTACCACTTTAGAGAGTAAGGTTATATCTAACTTTAGCCTCTGCCAAACCTCTGGGGACTGGGGACTCTGTGCACACTGTACCTATTTGGGAACAGTATATACAGAGCCACTTTCTCACAGTAGTGATAAAGTGATTAGAGTCCTAAGGCCAACATAAAGATACAGCAAAACGTGAGGTGAAAAGCAAAAAGGTTGCTGGTAGGCCACCTTAAGGATGCCAGGTCTAACAAAAACTGAACTAAGGATAACATGAGTAAAACATCAGGTTTCTCTACTGCATTTGGTGAGACAAGTGGGCCTTCTTTTATCTTCCATTCAAGCAATCTTTGACAGGCCCCTTTATTGTAGAGCTTTTCAAGGATTAAAGATAAGGCACTTACAAAGGAGTCCCAAATACTCAGAGATGGTTGACTTCTGTAATATGGGTCGTAGACTAAAAGCAGCGCAAAAACAGAGTGCAACAGGGTCCAAAAAACTTGAGTGCCACAAGAGAGTTTGAATGCAAGCGTATCCTTTTACAGATCCAGAGATATACTCATGCAATTTTTGTTTTTAGGACAGAACGTGCATGATGAAAAAAACATTGTTTTTAAAAAGCGCATTGCAGAATATCAGTACTTTGATGTGGAAAAACTTTCAAACAAAATATTTGTAAGCAGCTTGCAGCAAGTTGTTGTGGCCGAGTGGTTAAGGCGATGGACTCGAAATCCATTGGGGTATCCCCGCGCAGGTTCGAATCCTGCCAACAACGAGAATCTTTTTATTATCGGCTACAATTTCAGAAGTTAACCTTTAGTATTTCTTCCATTTCAGTTTTATAAATAGGTGGCTTATTTTTGTGTCACTATTGCCTCTCCACATATTTGTTATCGCTACCTCTTTCATGTCTTTGCTACACCTCATTCCTACTTTAGCACTGGTGTAAACGCTTCAAATTATTATACCGTTGCTCTCTCATTCATACCTGCGCATGCACTTGAAAGTTACTTTACCAATAAAAGACGCAAAGAGAGAAATAGAACAAAAGTGCTGGCTGGATTGGCAAACACACTTCATAAAACTGCATTTTCTTTTTTATTCTCCCCCGTGTTACATGCTTAACCTCCCCATGTGTAATTTCTCTTAACCTGCTGTCCCAGGAAGAGAATTTCATCTACAGGCTCTTTCTGTGTTTTTTTCCCTAGTCTGTCTTTCCCATTTCTTAGCTGTGTAACTGTTCCTTTACGCGCTCTATTTAAACGCCATCAATCTCATTTGAGCTCCTTGCTCCCGCTTCTGTTTTCTCCACCTCTCATACTGCCAGTTCTCTCTTTCTCTGTCGTTGGTGGCTACTTTCCTGAGCTTCCGAAGCCACGTGGTTCCTGCCTCTTGTTGTCAGACTTGAATTGGAAAAGGAACCATATTAACAAGCCTTTACCACTCACACACGGCGGAAGTTTATACTTTAATTCAGTGAGCTAAGAAAAGCGTGTTGTGGGTCCCCTACGAGCCATGGTGCTTGCTTCATCATGATTTGGCACCAGTCATTAGCCGCAGCTCTGCTAATGAGCCACTGAGGTCAGTTTCAATATTTACTCAAAAACATAACCATGCAGCCCACCCCTCAACTGTGTATTTATCTTGCTTTTCTGCTGTTCGTGTGATTAGCTGGGAGGAGCTCACGGCGACATCCTCCCTATAAAAGTGTAGATGGATCACTCTCTAACTCTTTCTTGCTTCACATACAAATGGCTTGAAAGGTGCAGGGAAGATGCAGGTCTAATAGACAGAATAGAAGGTCTGTGCCAGGTGGGTTTCTCTGCATTGGTGTCCCATCACAGGTCCGCAAGTGTAATGTGTGATCTTTGACTCCTGGCATTTCACAAGCAGGCGGCCAGGAAACGGTTTCAGCCTATCAACCACTGAGGAGACGCAGCCTCTGAATGAGGAATGAGGAAGCAATGAATACATCCAGCCTATCACAGGAACAGCCCTGAGTGTTCCGAATTATAAATTCTCCATGTCACTGTATGTCGTTGAGCCCAAGTAGCTCGCCGTGATCGTTTAGTGGTTAGTACTCTGCGTTGTGGCCGCAGCAACCTCAGTTCGAATCCGAGTCACGGCATTGTGGTTGGCAATGTCACGGCAGTTGGGTGTTAATTTTACAGAATTAGCAAATGTACCAGTGGTTTTTGTAAAATGTCTATTAAAAACAGATCCTTTCAAATATTTAAACCATCTAACAACAAATGATTTAAACTCGCATGATTATAAGCTGTAGCTATAATGTATTTACTTACATAAATTATCGTTCTTGAACCTATTGGGGGTGGAGGGGGAGCGGAGATCACCCCCCAGGTGCAGTTGAGTGACCTGTGTTGTGGCTCTCTAGAGGGAAGGCACACATTTTGCTGTCACCCAGCCCAATCCAGACGTGTATTGGGGCCAGGTTTCAGGCAAATAGAGCAGTAAGTGCAGAGAAATGTTCACTCTCTAAAAGTGGCATTTCTAAAATAGTAAAGTTAAATCCAACCTCACCAGTAAGTAGGATTTTCAATAAATAAATAAAGCTACTCCTCTCCGATATGGAATTACCAAATTAAAAGTATAGGGGAATACACAGAGCTAACCTATGAGAGGGGTAGACCTCACAGTAGTGAAAAATGAAATAGACTGTTTGGTACTTACAGGACACGCGAACCACCAAAGTACATAGCTTATTTTTTACTTACATAGCATCATGCACCTAGGACTACCTAGGGCCTACCTTAGGTGTAAATAATATGTAATAAAAGGGGAGTTTAAGGCTTGGCAAGTAGGCTGGGACTCCCCTGGGAGACCCCTGAGTCTATGCCCAGAACCATAACTCTGCCAGTCGAGTACTTACCTAAAAGCCGATAACTCACTTTTCTTCCATAGGCTAACATTGAGTGGTTTCACTTGGAAATTCTTCTAAGTGGTGTGGAGTTTTGGAACTTTAAAATATTCATCTAAAATCAGCCGAACAACGAATTCTGATTTACTCACCTGTTATCAGGAGAGACCTCAGTGCTGCATCTTGGAGCTCGGTACTGACCCTGAAAAGTAATTTTAACCGTACTTACCAGTAACTCGAATTTCCTTCCATGGGATATCATTGCCTGCTTTTTGTTGAAAATTTTCTAAGTGTCGAGTTTTGAAACTTACAAATATTCTTTAAAAATCGTACCAACTGTGAAAACGTAATTGTTTACCTGTTTTAGATAGATGTCCCAGTACTGAGCCTAGGAGCCCAGCACTGGATTACAAAAGTAACGAGAACGTACTTTACCCGTAACTTGAATTTTCTTCCATAGGAAACCATTGACTGTTTTTCTGTGAAATTTCTTCTAAGTGTCGATTTTGCAAACATGTAAATATTCCTTAAAAATCGCCTGTATAACTTAAACGCAGTTTCTCAACTGCTTACAGGTGGTACAGTAGTGCTGGATCTAGGATCCAACACTGACCTAGAAAAAGTAACCATAATCCCACTTACCTGCTAAGTGAATTTCCTTCCATAGGATAACGTTGGTATTTTGATCAGCAAAAGTTTCTAAGTGTCAACTTTTAAAATAGCAAAATATTGCTTAAAAATCACAACAGTAACTAAAACGAATTTACTCACTTGTTTCCAAGAACTGTCCCAGGACTGAATCTAGGATCCAGTCCTGGATTTAGAAAAGTAATCCTGAAAGTAATTAATTGCATATAACTTAAAATTCCCATTGAGCTCAATGTATTATTGTGATTCAAATTGTGTTGCCTATTGCAATAAACTGTAACTATGACCTGCAAAAGTCAATTGCCTATTGCAAAGTATTTAACTAAAGCATCTCATTCTGAGAAAGTATATTTTGATACCTATTGTTGGTTCTAAAATAAAACAACAATATCTTTTGTATGCAAACCAATGGCCTAGAGTTCAGTTCTTGAGTGTGTGAGACCATTTGCTGACTGAGTGTGTACAACAAATGTTTTACACTGTACTCTCATATTGCCTTACTGCTCGGCAAGCTACCACTTTAGAGAGTAAGGTTATATCTAACTTTAGCCTCTGCCAAACCTCTGGGGACTGGGGACTCTGTGCACACTGTACCTATTTGGGAACAGTATATACAGAGCCACTTTCTCACAGTAGTGATAAAGTGATTAGAGTCCTAAGGCCAACATAAAGATACAGCAAAACGTGAGGTGAAAAGCAAAAAGGTTGCTGGTAGGCCACCTTAAGGATGCCAGGTCTAACAAAAACTGAACTAAGGATAACATGAGTAAAACATCAGGTTTCTCTACTGCATTTGGTGAGACAAGTGGGCCTTCTTTTATCTTCCATTCAAGCAATCTTTGACAGACCCCTTTATTATAGAGCTTTTCAAGGATTAAAGATAAGGCACTTACAAAGGAGTCCCAAATACTCAGAGATGGTTGACTTCTGTAATATGGGTCGTAGACTAAAAGCAGCGCAAAAACAGAGTGCAACAGGGTCCAAAAAACTTGAGTGCCACAAGGGAGTTTGAATGCAAGCGTATCCTTTTACAGATCCAGAGATATACTCATGCAATTTTTGTTTTTAGGACAGAACGTGCATGATGAAAAAAACATTGTTTTTAAAAAGCGCATTGCAGAATATCAGTACTTTGATGTGGAAAAACTTTCAAACAAAATATTTGTAAGCAGCTTACAGCAAGTTGTTGTGGCCGAGTGGTTAAGACGATGGACTCGAAATCCATTGGGGTATCCCCGCGCAGGTTCGAATCCTGCCAACAACGAGAATCTTTTTATTATCGGCTACAATTTCAGAAGTTAACCTTTAGTATTTCTTCCATTTCAGTTTTATAAATAGGTGGCTTATTTTTGTGTCACTATTGCCTCTCCACATATTTGTTATCGCTACCTCTTTCATGTCTTTGCTACACCTCATTCCTACTTTAGCACTGGTGTAAACGCTTCAAATTATTATACCGTTGCTCTCTCATTCATACCTGCGCATGCACTTGAAAGTTACTTTACCAATAAAAGACGCAAAGAGAGAAATAGAACAAAAGTGCTGGCTGGATTGGCAAACACACTTCATAAAACTGCATTTTCTTTTTTATTCTCCCCCGTGTTACATGCTTAACCTCCCCATGTGTAATTTCTCTTAACCTGCTGTCCCAGGAAGAGAATTTCATCTACAGGCTCTTTCTGTGTTTTTTTCCCTAGTCTGTCTTTCCCATTTCTTAGCTGTGTAACTGTTCCTTTACGCGCTCTATTTAAACGCCATCAATCTCATTTGAGCTCCTTGCTCCCGCTTCTGTTTTCTCCACCTCTCATACTGCCAGTTCTCTCTTTCTCTGTGGTTGGTGGCTACTTTCCTGAGCTTCCGAAGCCACGTGGTTCCTGCCTCTTGTTGTCAGACTTGAATTGGAAAAGGAACTATATTAACAAGCCTTTACCACTCACACACGGCGGAAGTTTATACTTTAATTCAGTGAGCTAAGAAAAGCGTGTTGTGGGTCCCCTACGAGCCATGGTGCTTGCTTCATCATGATTTGGCACCAGTCATTAGCCGCAGCTCTGCTAATGAGCCACTGAGGTCAGTTTCAATATTTACTCAAAAACATAACCATGCAGCCCACCCCTCAACTGTGTATTTATCTTGCTTTTCTGCTGTTCGTGTGATTAGCTGGGAGGAGCTCACAGCGACATCCTCCCTATAAAAGTGTAGATGGATCACTCTCTAACTCTTTCTTGCTTCACATACAAATGGCTTGAAAGGTGCAGGGAAGATGCAGGTCTAATAGACAGAATAGAAGGTCTGTGCCAGGTGGGTTTCTCTGCATTGGTGTCCCATCACAGGTCCGCAAGTGTAATGTGTGATCTTTGACTCCTGGCATTTCACAAGCAGGCGGCCAGGAAACGGTTTCAGCCTATCAACCACTGAGGAGACGCAGCCTTTGAATGAGGAATGAGGAAGCAATGAATACATCCAGCCTATCACAGGAACAGCCCTGAGTGTTCCGAATTATAAATTCTCCATGTCACTGTATGTCGTTGAGCCCAAGTAGCTCGCCGTGATCGTATAGTGGTTAGTACTCTGCGTTGTGGCCGCAGCAACCTCGGTTCGAATCCGAGTCACGGCATTGTGGTTGGCAATGTCACGGCAGTTGGGTGTTAATTTTACAGAATTAGCAAATGTACCAGTGGTTTTTGTAAAATGTCTATTAAAAACAGATCCTTTCAAATATTTAAACCATCTAACAACAAATGATTTAAACTCGCATGATTATAAGCTGTAGCTATAATGTATTTACTTACATAAATTATCGTTCTTGAACCTATTGGGGGTGGAGGGGGAGCGGAGCTCACCCCCCAAGTGCAGTTGAGTGACCTGTGTTGTGGCTCTCTAGAGGGAAGGCACAAATTTTGCTGTCACCCAGCCCAATCCAGACGTGTATTGGGGCCAGGTTTCAGGCAAATAGAGCAGTAAGTGCAGAGACATGTTCACTCTCTAAAAGTGGCATTTCTAAAATAGTAAAGTTAAATCCAACCTCACCAGTAAGTAGGATTTTCAATAAATAAATAAAGCTACTCCTCTCCGATATGGAATTACCAAATAAAAAGTATAGGGGAATACACAGAGCTAACCTATGAGAGGGGTAGACCTCACAGTAGTGAAAAATGAAATAGACTGTTTGGTACTTACAGGACACGCAAACCACCAAAGTACATATCTTATTTTTCACTTACATAGCATCATGCACCTAGGACTACCTAGGGCCTACCTTAGGTATAAATTATATGTAATAAAAGGGGAGTTTAAGGCTTGTCAAGTAGGCTGGGACTCCCCTGGGAGACCCCTAAGTCTATGCCCAGAACCATAACTCTGCCAGTCGAGTACTTACCTAAAAGCCGATAACTCACTTTTCTTCCATAGGCTAACATTGAGTGGTTTCACTTGGAAATTCTTCTATGTGGTGTGGAGTTTTGGAACTTTAAAATATTCATCTAAAATCAGCCGAACAACGAATTCTGATTTACTCACCTGTTATCAGGAGAGACCTCAGTGCTGCATCTTGGAGCTCAGTACTGACCCTGAAAAGTAATTTTAACCGTACTTACCAGTAACTCGAATTTCCTTCCATGGGATATCATTGCCTGCTTTTTGCTGAAAATTTTCTAAGTGTCGATTTTTGATACTTACAAATATTCTTTAAAAATCGTACCAACTGTGAAAACGTAATTGTTTACCTGTTTTAGATAGATGTCCCAGTACTGAGCCTAGGAGCCCAGCACTGGATTACAAAAGTAACGAGAACGTACTTTACCCGTAACTTGAATTTTCTTCCATAGGAAACCATTGACTGTTTTTCTGTGAAATTTCTTCTAAGTGTCGATTTTGCAAACATGTAAATATTCCTTAAAAATCGCCTGTATAACTTAAACGCAGTTTCTCAACTGCTTCCAGGTGGTACAGTAGTGCTGGATCTAGGATCCAACACTGACCTAGAAAAAGTAACCATAACCCCACTTACCTGCTAAGTGAATTTCCTTCCATAGGATAACATTGGTAATTTGATCAGCAAAAGTTTCTAAGTGTCAACTTTTAAAATAGCAAAATATTGCTTAAAAATCACAACAGTAACTAAAACGAATTTACTCACTTGTTTCCAAGAACTGTCCCAGGACTGAATCTAGGATCCAGTCCTGGATTTAGAAAAGTAATCCTGAAAGTAATTAATTGCATATAACTTAAAATTCCCATTGAGCTCAATGTATTATTGTGATTCAAATTGTGTTGCCTATTGCAATAAACTGTAACTATGACCTGCAAAAGTCAATTGCCTATTGCAAAGTATTTAACTAAAGCATCTCATTCTGAGAAAGTATATTTTGATACCTATTGTTGGTTCTAAAATAAAACAACAATATCTTTTGTATGCAAACCAATGGCCTAGAGTTCAGTTCTTGAGTGTGTGAGACCATTTGCTGACTGAGTGTGTACAACAAATGTTTTACACTGTACTCTGATACTGCCTTACTGCTCGGCAAGCTACCACTTTAGAGAGTAAGGTTATATCTAACTTTAGCCTCTGCCAAACCTCTGGGGACTGGGGACTCTGTGCACACTGTACCTATTTGGGAACAGTATATACAGAGCCACTTTCTCACAGTAGTGATAAAGTGATTAGAGTCCTACGGCCAACATAAAGATACAGCAAAACGTGAGGTGAAAAGCAAAAAGGTTGCTGGTAGGCCACCTTAAGGATGCCAGGTCTAACAAAAACTGAACTAAGGATAACATGAGTAAAACATCAGGTTTCTCTACTGCATTTGGTGAGACAAGTGGGCCTTCTTTTATCTTCCATTCAAGCAATCTTTGACAGACCCCTTTATTATAGAGCTTTTCAAGGATTAAAGATAAGGCACTTACAAAGGAGTCCCAAATAATCAGAGATGGTTGACTTCTGTAATATGGGTCGTAGACTAAAAGCAGCACAAAAACAGAGTGCAACAGGGTCCAAAAAACTTGAGTGCCACAAGAGAGTTTGAATGCAAGCGTATCCTTTTACAGATCCAGAGATATACTCATGCAATTTTTATTTTTAGGACAGAACGTGCATGATGAAAAAAACATTGTTTTTAAAAAGCGCATTGCAGAATATCAGTACTTTGATGTGGGAAAACTTCAAAACTTTCAAACAAAATATTTGTAGACAGCTTACAGCAAGTTGTTGTGGCCGAGTGGTTAAGCCGATGGACTAGAAATCCATTGGGGTATCCCCGCGCAGGTTCGAATCCTGCCAACAACGAGAATCTTTTTATTATCGGCTACAATTTCAGAAGTTAACCTTTAGTATTTCTTCCATTTCAGTTTTATAAATAGGTGGCTTATTTTTGTGTCACTATTGCCTCTCCACATATTTGTTATCGCTACCTCTTTCATGTCTTTGCTACACCTCATTCCTACTTTAGCACTGGTGTAAACGCTTCAAATATTATACCGTTGCTCTCTCATTCATACCTGCGTATGCACTTGAAAGTTACTTTACCAATAAAAGACGCAAAGAGAGAAATAGAACAAAAGTGCTGGCTGGATTGGCAAACACACTTCATAAAACTGCATTTTCTTTTTTATTCTCCCCCATGTTACATGCTTAACCTCCCCATGTGTAATTTCTCTTAACCTGCTGTCCCAGGAAGAGAATTTCATGTACAGGCTCTTTCTGTGTTTTTTTCCCTAGTCTGTCTTTCCCATTTCTTAGCTGTGTAACTGTTCCTTTACGCGCTCTATTTAAACGCCATCAATCTCATTTGAGCTCCTTGCTCCCGCTTCTGTTTTCTCCACCTCTCATACTGCCAGTTCTCTCTTTCTCTGTGGTTGGTGGCTACTTTCCTGAGCTTCCGAAGCCACGTGGTTCCTGCCTCTTGTTGTCAGACTTGAATTGGAAAAGGAACCATATTAACAAGCCTTTACCACTCACACACGGCGGAAGTTTATACTTTAAATCAGTGAGCTAAGAAAAGCGTGTTGTGGGTCCCCTACGAGCCATTGTGCTTGCTTCATCATGATTTGGCACCAGTCATTAGCCGCAGCACTGCTAATGAGCCACTGAGGTCAGTTTCAATATTTACTCAAAAACATAACCATACAGCCCACCCCTCAACTGTGTATTTATCTTGCTTTTCTGCTGTTCGTGTGATTAGCTGGGAGGAGCTCACTGCGACATCCTCCCTATAAAAGTGTAGATGGATCACTCTCTAACTCTTTCTTGCTTCACATACAAATGGCTTGAAAGGTGCAGGGAAGATGCAGGTCTAATAGACAGAATAGAAGGCCTGTGCCAGGTGGGTTTCTCTGCATTGGTGTCCCATCACAGGTCCGCAAGTGTAATGTGTGATCTTTGACTCCTGGCATTTCACAAGCAGGCGGCCAGGAAACGGTTTCAGCCTATCAACCACTGAGGAGACGCAGCCTCTGAATGAGGAATGAGGAAGCAATGAATACATCCAGCCTATCACAGGAACAGCCCTGAGTGTTCCGAATTATAAATTCTCCATGTCATTGTATGTCGTTGAGCTCAAGTAGCTCGCTGTGATCGTATAGTGGTTAGTACTCTGCGTTGTGGCCGCAGCAACCTCGGTTCGAATCCGAGTCACGGCATTGTGGTTGGCAATGTCACGGCAGTTGGGTGTTAATTTTACAGAATTAGCAAATGTACCAGTGGTTTTTGTAAAATGTCTATTAAAAACAGATCCTTTCAAATATTTAAACCATCTAACAACAAATGATTTAAACTCGCATGATTATAAGCTGTAGCTATAATGTATTTACCTACATAAATTATCGTTCTTGAACCTATTGGGGTGGAGGGGGAGCGGAGCTCACCCCCCAGGTGCAGTTGAGTGACCTGTGTTGTGGCTCTCTAGAGGGAAGGCACAAATTTTGCTGTCACCCAGCCCAATCCAGACGTGTATTGGGGCCAGGTTTCAGGCAAATAGAGCAGTAAGTGCAGAGACATGTTCACTCTCTAAAAGTGGCATTTCTAAAATAGTATAGTTAAATCCAACCTCACCAGTAAGTAGGATTTTCAATAAATAAATAAAGCTACTCCTCTCCGATATGGAATTACCAAATAAAAAGTATAGGGGAATACACAGAGCTAACCTATGAGAGGGGTAGACCTCACAGTAGTGAAAAATGAAATAGACTGTTTGGTACTTACAGGACACGCGAACCACCAAAGTACATATCTTATTTTTTACTTACATTGCATCATGCACCTAGGACTACCTAGGGCCTACCTTAGGTGTAAATTATATGTAATAAAAGGGGAGTTTAAGGCTTGGCAAGTAGGCTGGGACTCCCCTGGGAGACCCCTGAGTCTATGCCCAGAACCATAACTCTGCCAGTCGAGTACTTACCTAAAAGCCGATAACTCACTTTTCTTCCATAGGCTAACATTGAGTGGTTTCACTTGGAAATTCTTCTAAGTGGTGTGGAGTTTTGGAACTTTAAAATATTCATCTAAAATCAGCCGAACAACGAATTCTGATTTACTCACCTGTTATCAGGAGAGACCTCAGTGCTGCATCTTGGAGCTCAGTACTGACCCTGAAAAGTAATTTTAACCGTACTTACCAGTAACTCGAATTTCCTTCCATGGGATATCATTGCCTGCTTTTTGCTGAACATTTTCTAAGTGTCGATTTTTGAAACTTACAAATATTCTTAAAAAATCGTACCAACTGTGAAAACGTAATTGTTTACCTGTTTTAGATAGATGTCCCAGTACTGAGCCTAGGAGCCCAGCACTGGATTACAAAAGTAACGAGAACGTACTTTACCCGTAACTTGAATTTTCTTCCATAGGAAACCATTGACTGTTTTTCTGTGAAATTTCTTCTAAGTGTCGATTTTGCAAACATGTAAATATTCCTTAAAAATCGCCTGTATAACTTAAACGCAGTTTCTCAACTGCTTACAGGTGGCACAGTAGTGCTGGATCTAGGATCCAACACTGACCTAGAAAAAGTAACCATAACCCCACTTACCTGCTAAGTGAATTTCCTTCCATAGGATAACATTGGTAATTTGATCAGCAAAAGTTTCTAAGTGTCAACTTTTAAAATAGCAAAATATTGCTTAAAAATCACAACAGTAACTAAAACGAATTTACTCACTTGTTTCCAAGAACTGTCCCAGGACTGAATCTAGGATCCAGTCCTGGATTTAGAAAAGTAATCCTGAAAGTAATTAATTGCATATAACTTAAAATTCCCATTGAGCTCAATGTATTATTGTGATTCAAATTGTGTTGCCTATTGCAATAAACTGTAACTATGACCTGCAAAAGTCAATTGCCTATTGCAAAGTATTTAACTAAAGCATCTCAATCTGAGAAAGTATATTTTGATACCTATTGTTGGTTCTAAAATAAAACAACAATATCTTTTGTATGCAAACCAATGGCCTAGAGTTCAGTTCTTGAGTGTGTGAGACCATTTGCTGACTGAGTGTGTACAACAAATGTTTTACACTGTACTCTGATACTGCCTTACTGCTCGGCAAGCTACCACTTTAGAGAGTAAGGTTATATCTAACTTTAGCCTCTGCCAAACCTCTGGGGACTGGGGACTCTGTGCACACTGTACCTATTTGGGAACAGTATATACAGAGCCACTTTCTCACAGTAGTGATAAAGTGATTAGAGTCCTACGGCCAACATAAAGATACAGCAAAACGTGAGGTGAAAAGCAAAAAGGTTGCTGGTAGGCCACCTTAAGGATGCCAGGTCTAACAAAAACAGAACTAAAGGATAACATGAGTAAAACATCAGGTTTCTCTACTGCATTTGGTGAGACAAGTGGGCCTTCTTTTATCTTCCATTCAAGCAATCTTTGACAGACCCCTTTATTATAGAGCTTTTCAAGGATTAAAGATAAGGCACTTACAAAGGAGTCCCAAATAATCAGAGATGGTTGACTTCTGTAATATGGGTCGTAGACTAAAAGCAGCACAAAAACAGAGTGCAACAGGGTCCAAAAAACTTGAGTGCCACAAGAGAGTTTGAATGCAAGCGTATCATTTTACAGATCCAGAGATATACTCATGCAATTTTTATTTTTAGGACAGAACGTGCATGATGAAAAAAACATTGTTTTTAAAAAGCGCATTGCAGAATATCAGTACTTTGATGTGGGAAAACGTCAAAACTTTCAAACAAAATATTTGTAGGCAGCTTACAGCAAGTTGTTGTGGCCGAGTGGTTAAGGCGATGGACTAGAAATCCATTGGGGTATCCCCGCGCAGGTTCGAATCCTGCCAACAACGAGAATCTTTTTATTATCGGCTACAATTTCAGAAGTTAACCTTTAGTATTTCTTCCATTTCAGTTTTATAAATAGGTGGCTTATTTTTGTGTCACTATTGCCTCTCCACATATTTGTTATCGCTACCTCTTTCATGTCTTTGCTACACCTCATTCCTACTTTAGCACTGGTGTAAACGCTTCAAATTATTATACCGTTGCTCTCTCATTCATACCTGCGCATGCACTTGAAAGTTACTTTACCAATAAAAGACGCAAAGAGAGAAATAGAACAAAAGTGCTGGCTGGATTGGCAAACACACTTCATAAAACTGCATTTTCTTTTTTATTCTCCCCCGTGTTACATGCTTAACCTCCCCATGTGTAATTTCTCTTAACCTGCTGTCCCAGGAAGAGAATTTCATGTACAGGCTCTTTCTGTGTTTTTTTCCCTAGTCTGCCTTTCCCATTTCTTAGCTGTGTAACTGTTCCTTTACGCGCTCTATTTAAACGCCATCAATCTCATTTGAGCTCCTTGCTCCCGCTTCTGTTTTCTCCACCTCTCATACTGCCAGTTCTCTCTTTCTCTGTGGTTGGTGGCTACTTTCCTGAGCTTCCGAAGCCACGTGGTTCCTGCCTCTTGTTGTCAGACTTGAATTGGAAAAGGAACCATATTAACAAGCCTTTACCACTCACACACGGCGGAAGTTTATACTTTAATTCAGTGAGCTAAGAACAGCGCGTTGTGGGTCCACTACGAGCCATTGTGCTTGCTTCATCATGATTTGGCACCAGTCATTAGCCGCAGCTCTGCTAATGAGCCACTGAGGTCAGTTTCAATATTTACTCAAAAACATAACCATGCAGCCCACCCCTCAACTGTGTATTTATCTTGCTTTTCTGCTGTTCGTGTGATTAGCTGGGAGGAGCTCACGGCGACATCCTCCCTATAAAAGTGTAGATGGATCACTCTCTAACTCTTTCTTGCTTCACATACAAATGGCTTGAAAGGTTCAGGGAAGATGCAGGTCTAATAGACAGAATAGAAGGCCTGTGCCAGGTGGGTTTCTCTGCATTGGTGTCCCATCACAGGTCCGCAAGTGTAATGTGTGATCTTTGACTCCTGGCATTTCACAAGCAGGCGGCCAGGAAACGGTTTCAGCCTATCAACCACTGAGGAGACGCAGCCTCTGAATGAGGAATGAGGAAGCAATGAATACATCCAGCCTATCACAGGAACAGCCCTGAGTGTTCCGAATTATAAATTCTCCATGTCATTGTATGTCGTTGAGCCCAAGTAGCTCGCCGTGATCGTATAGTGGTTAGTACTCTGCGTTGTGGCCGCAGCAACCTCGGTTCGAATCCGAGTCACGGCATTGTGGTTGGCAATGTCACGGCAGTTGGGTGTTAATTTTACAGAATTAGCAAATGTACCAGTGGTTTTTGTAAAATGTCTATTAAAAACAGGTCCTTTCAAATATTTAAACCATCTAACAACAAATGATTTAAACTCGCATGATTATAAGCTGTAGCTGTAATGTATTTACTTACATTAATTATCGTTCTTGAACCTATTGGGGGTGGAGGGGAAGCGGAGCTCACCCCCCAGGTGCAGTTGAGTGACCTGTGTTGTGGCTCTCTAGAGGGAAGGCACACATTTTGCTGTCACCCAGCGCAATCCAGACGTGTATTGGGGCCAGGTTTCAGGCAAATAGAGCAGTAAGTGCAGAGACATGTTCACTCTCTAAAAGTGGCATTTCTAAAATAGTAAAGTTAAATCCAACCTCACCAGTAAGTAGGATTTTCAATAAATAAATAACGCTACTCCTCTCCGATATGGAATTACCAAATAAAAAGTATAGGGGAATACACAGAGCTAACCTATGAGAGGGGTAGACCTCACAGTAGTGAAAAATGAAATAGACTGTTTGGTACTTACAGGACACGCGAACCACCAAAGTACATATCTTATTTTTTACTTACATAGCATCATGCACCTAGGACTACCTAGGGCCTACCTTAGGTGTAAATTATATGTAATAAAAGGGGAGTTTAAGGCTTGGCAAGTAGGCTGGGACTCCCCTGGGAGACCCCTGAGTCTATGCCCAGAACCATAACTCTGCCAGTCGAGTACTTACCTAAAAGCCGATAACTCACTTTTCTTCCATTGGTAATTTGATCAGCAAAAGTTTCTAAGTGTCAACTTTTAAAATAGCAAAATATTGCTTAAAAATCACAACAGTAACTAAAACGAATTTACTCACTTGTTTCCAAGAACTGTCCCAGGACTGAATCTAGGATCCAGTCCTGGATTTAGAAAAGTAATCCTGAAAGTAATTAATTGCATATAACTTAAAATTCCCATTGAGCTCAATGTATTATTGTGATTCAAATTGTGTTGCCTATTGCAATAAACTGTAACTATGACCTGCAAAAGTCAATTGCCTATTGCAAAGTATTTAACTAAAGCATCTCATTCTGAGAAAGTATATTTTGATACCTATTGTTGGTTCTAAAATAAAACAACAATAGCTTTTGTATGCAAACCAATGGCCTAGAGTTCAGTTCTTGAGTGTGTGAGACCATTTGCTGACTGAGTGTGTACAACAAATGTTTTACACTGTACTCTGATACTGCCTTACTGCTCGGCAAGCTACCACTTTAGAGAGTAAGGTTATATCTAACTTTAGCCTCTGCCAAACCTCTGGGGACTGGGGACTCTGTGCACACTGTACCTATTTGGGAACAGTATATACAGAGCCACTTTCTCACAGTAGTGATAAAGTGATTAGAGTCCTACGGCCAACATAAAGATACAGCAAAACGTGAGGTGAAAAGCAAAAAGGTTGCTGGTAGGCCACCTTAAGGATGCCAGGTCTAACAAAAACTGAACTAAGGATAACATGAGTAAAACATCAGGTTTCTCTACTGCATTTGGTGAGACAAGTGGGCCTTCTTTTATCTTCCATTCAAGCAATCTTTGACAGACCCCTTTATTATAGAGCTTTTCAAGGATTAAAGATAAGGCACTTACAAAGGAGTCCCAAATAATTAGAGATGGTTGACTTCTGTAATATGGGTCGTAGACTAAAAGCAGCACAAAAACAGAGTGCAACAGGGTCCAAAAAACTTGAGTGCCACAAGAGAGTTTGAATGCAAGCGTATCCTTTTACAGATCCAGAGATATACTCATGCAATTTTTATTTTTAGGACAGAACGTGCATGATGAAAAAAACATTGTTTTTAAAAAGCGCATTGCAGAATATCAGTATTTTGATGTGGGAAAACTTCAAAACTTTCAAACAAAATATTTGTAGGCAGCTTACAGCAAGTTGTTGTGGCCGAGTGGTTAAGGCGATGGACTAGAAATCCATTGGGGTATCCCTGCGCAGGTTCGAATCCTGCCAACAACGAGAATCTTTTTATTATCGGCTACAATTTCAGAAGTTAACCTTTAGTATTTCTTCCATTTCAGTTTTATAAATAGGTGGCTTATTTTTGTGTCACTATTGCCTCTCCACATATTTGTTATCGCTACCTCTTTCATGTCTTTGCTACACCTCATTCCTACTTTAGCACTGGTGTAAACGCTTCAAATTATTATACCGTTGCTCTCTCATTCCTACCTGCGCATGCACTTGAAAGTTACTTTACCAATAAAAGACGCAAAGAGAGAAATAGAACAAAAGTGCTGGCTGGATTGGCAAACACACTTCATAAAACTGCATTTTCTTTTTTATTCTCCCCCGTGTTACATGCTTAACCTCCCCATGTGTAATTTCTCTTAACCTGCTGTCCCAGGAAGAGAATTTCATGTACAGGCTCTTTCTGTGTTTTTTTCCCTAGTCTGTCTTTCCCATTTCTTAGCTGTGTAACTGTTCCTTTACGCGCTCTATTTAAACGCCATCAATCTCATTTGAGCTCCTTGCTCCCGCTTCTGTTTTCTCCACCTCTCATACTGCCAGTTCTCTCTTTCTCTGTGGTTGGTGGCTACTTTCCCGAGCTTCCGAAGCCACGTGGTTCCTGCCTCTTGTTGTCAGACTTGAATTGGAAAAGGAACCATATTAACAAGCCTTTACCACTCACACACGGCGGAAGTTTATACTTTAATTCAGTGAGCTAAGAAAAGCGTGTTGTGGGTCCCCTACGAGCCATTGTGCTTGCTTCATCATGATTTGGCACCAGTCATTAGCCGCAGCTCTGCTAATGAGCCACTGAGGTCAGTTTCAATATTTACTCAAAAACATAACCATGCAGCCCACCCCTCAACTGTGTATTTATCTTGCTTTTCTGCTGTTCGTGTGATTAGCTGGGAGGAGCTCACGGCGACATCCTCCCTATAAAAGTGTAGATGGATCACTCTCTAACTCTTTCATGCTTCACATACAAATGGCTTGAAAGGTGCAGGGAAGATGCAGGTCTAATAGACAGAATAGAAGGCCTGTGCCAGGTGGGTTTCTCTGCATTGGTGTCCCATCACAGGTCCGCAAGTGTATTGTGTGATCTTTGACTCCTGGCATTTCACAAGCAGGCGGCCAGGAAACGGTTTCAGCCTATCAACCACTGAGGAGACGCAGCCTCTGAATGAGGAATGAGGAAGCAATGAATACATCCAGCCTATCACAGGAACAGCCCTGAGTGTTCCGAATTATAAATTCTCCATGTCATTGTATGTCGTTGAGCCCAAGTAGCTCGCCGTGATCGTATAGTGGTTAGTACTCTGCGTTGTGGCCGCAGCAACCTCGGTTCGAATCCGAGTCACGGCATTGTGGTTGGCAATGTCACGGCAGTTGGGTGTTAATTTTACAGAATTAGCAAATGTACCAGTGGTTTTTGTAAAATGTCTATTAAAAACAGATCCTTTCAAATATTTAAACCATCTAACAACAAATGATTTAAACTCGCATGATTATAAGCTGTAGCTATAATGTATTTACTTACATAAATTATCGTTCTTGAACCTATTGGGGGTGGAGGGGGAGCGGAGCTCACCCCCCAGGTGCAGTTGAGTGACCTGTGTTGTGGCTCTCTAGAGGGAAGGCACAAATTTTGCTGTCACCAAGCCCAATCCAGACGTGTATTGGGGCCAGGTTTCAGGCAAATAGAGCAGTAAGTGCAGAGACATGTTCACTCTCTAAAAGTGGCATTTCTAAAATAGTAAAGTTAAATCCAACCTCACCAGTAAGTAGGATTTTCAATAAATAAATAAAGCTACTCCTCTCCGATATGGAATTACCAAATAAAAAGTATAGGGGAATACACAGAGCTAACCTATGAGAGGGGTAGACCTCACAGTAGTGAAAAATGAAATAGACTGTTTGGTACTTACAGGACACGCGAACCACCAAAGTACATATCTTATTTTTTACTTACATAGCATCATGCACCTAGGACTACCTAGGGCCTACCTTAGGTGTAAATTATATGTAATAAAAGGGGAGTTTAAGGCTTGGCAAGTAGGCTGGGACTCCCCTGGGAGACCCCTGAGTCTATGCCCAGAACCATAACTCTGCCAGTCGAGTACTTACCTAAAAGCCGATAACTCACTTTTCTTCCATAGGCTAACATTGAGTGGTTTCACTTGGAAATTCTTCTAAGTGGTGTGGAGTTTTGGAACTTTAAAATATTCATCTAAAATCAGCCGAACAACGAATTCTGATTTACTCACCTGTTATCAGGAGAGACCTCAGTGCTGCATCTTGGAGCTCAGTACTGACCCTGAAAAGTAATTTTAACCGTACTTACCAGTAACTCGAATTTCCTTCCATGGGATATCATTGCCTGCTTTTTGCTGAACATTTTCTAAGTGTCGATTTTTGAAACTTACAAATATTCTTTAAAAATCGTACCAACTGTGAAAACGTAGTTGTTTACCTGTTTTTGATAGATGTCCCAGTACTGAGCCTAGGAGCCCAGCACTGGATTACAAAAGT
This sequence comes from Triturus cristatus, assembly GCF_964204655.1. NCBI lineage: Eukaryota > Metazoa > Chordata > Amphibia > Caudata > Salamandridae > Triturus > Triturus cristatus. The sequence goes on from NC_140595.1 coordinate 725,834,790, forward strand.
AACGAGAACGTACTTTACCCGTAACTTGAATTTTCTTCCATAGGAAACCATTGACTGTTTTTCTGTGAAATTTCTTCTAAGTGTCGATTTTGCAAACATGTAAATATTCCTTAAAAATCGCCTGTATAACTTAAACGCAGTTTCTCAACTGCTTACAGGTGGTACAGTAGTGCTGGATCTAGGATCCAACACTGACCTAGAAAAAGTAACCATAATCCCACTTACCTGCTAAGTGAATTTCCTTCCATAGGATAACGTTGGTATTTTGATCAGCAAAAGTTTCTAAGTGTCAACTTTTAAAATAGCAAAATATTGCTTAAAAATCACAACAGTAACTAAAACGAATTTACTCACTTGTTTCCAAGAACTGTCCCAGGACTGAATCTAGGATCCAGTCCTGGATTTAGAAAAGTAATCCTGAAAGTAATTAATTGCATATAACTTAAAATTCCCATCGAGCTCAATGTATTATTGTGATTCAAATTGTGTTGCCTATTGCAATAAACTGTAACTATGACCTGCAAAAGTCAATTGCCTATTGCAAAGTATTTAACTAAAGCATCTCAATCTGAGAAAGTATATTTTGATACCTATTGTTGGTTCTAAAATAAAACAACAATATCTTTTGTATGCAAACCAATGGCCTAGAGTTCAGTTCTTGAGTGTGTGAGACCATTTGCTGACTGAGTGTGTACAACAAATGTTTTACACTGTACTCTGATACTGCCTTACTGCTCGGCAAGCTACCACTTTAGAGAGTAAGGTTATATCTAACTTTAGCCTCTGCCAAACCTCTGGGGACTGGGGACTCTGTGCACACTGTACCTATTTGGGAACAGTATATACAGAGCCACTTTCTCACAGTAGTGATAAAGTGATTAGAGTCCTACGGCCAACATAAAGATACAGCAAAACGTGAGGTGAAAAGCAAAAAGGTTGCTGGTAGGCCACCTTAAGGATGCCAGGTCTAACAAAAACTGAACTAAAGGATAACATGAGTAAAACATCAGGTTTCTCTACTGCATTTGGTGAGACAAGTGGGCCTTCTTTTATCTTCCATTCAAGCAATCTTTGACAGACCCCTTTATTATAGAGCTTTTCAAGGATTAAAGATAAGGCACTTACAAAGGAGTCCCAAATAATCAGAGATGGTTGACTTCTGTAATATGGGTCGTAGACTAAAAGCAGCACAAAAACAGAGTGCAACAGGGTCCAAAAAACTTGAGTGCCACAAGAGAGTTTGAATGCAAGCGTATCATTTTACAGATCCAGAGATATACTCATGCAATTTTTATTTTTAGGACAGAACGTGCATGATGAAAAAAACATTGTTTTTAAAAAGCGCATTGCAGAATATCAGTACTTTGATGTGGGAAAACGTCAAAACTTTCAAACAAAATATTTGTAGGCAGCTTACAGCAAGTTGTTGTGGCCGAGTGGTTAAGGCGATGGACTAGAAATCCATTGGGGTATCCCCGCGCAGGTTCGAATCCTGCCAACAACGAGAATCTTTTTATTATCGGCTACAATTTCAGAAGTTAACCTTTAGTATTTCTTCCATTTCAGTTTTATAAATAGGTGGCTTATTTTTGTGTCACTATTGCCTCTCCACATATTTGTTATCGCTACCTCTTTCATGTCTTTGCTACACCTCATTCCTACTTTAGCACTGGTGTAAACGCTTCAAATTATTATACCGTTGCTCTCTCATTCATACCTGCGCATGCACTTGAAAGTTACTTTACCAATAAAAGACGCAAAGAGAGAAATAGAACAAAAGTGCTGGCTGGATTGGCAAACACACTTCATAAAACTGCATTTTCTTTTTTATTCTCCCCCGTGTTACATGCTTATCCTCCCCATGTGTAATTTCTCTTAACCTGCTGTCCCAGGAAGAGAATTTCATGTACAGGCTCTTTCTGTGTTTTTTTCCCTAGTCTGTCTTTCCCATTTCTTAGCTGTGTAACTGTTCCTTTACGCGCTCTATTTAAACGCCATCAATCTCATTTGAGCTCCTTGCTCCCGCTTCTGTTTTCTCCACCTCTCATACTGCCAGTTCTCTCTTTCTCTGTGGTTGGTGGCTACTTTCCTGAGCTTCCGAAGCCACGTGGTTCCTGCCTCTTGTTGTCAGACTTGAATTGGAAAAGGAACCATATTAACAAGCCTTTACCACTCACACACGGCGGAAGTTTATACTTTAATTCAGTGAGCTAAGAACAGCGCGTTGTGGGTCCCCTACGAGCCATTGTGCTTGCTTCATCATGATTTGGCACCAGTCATTAGCCGCAGCTCTGCTAATGAGCCACTGAGGTCAGTTTCAATATTTACTCAAAACATAACCATGCAGCCCACCCCTCAACTGTGTATTTATCTTGCTTTTCTGCTGTTCGTGTGATTAGCTGGGAGGAGCTCACGGCGACATCCTCCCTATAAAAGTGTAGATGGATCACTCTCTAACTCTTTCTTGCTTCACATACAAATGGCTTGAAAGGTTCAGGGAAGATGCAGGTCTAATAGACAGAATAGAAGGGCTGTGCCAGGTGGGTTTCTCTGCATTGGTGTCCCATCACAGGTCCGCAAGTGTAATGTGTGATCTTTGACTCCTGGCATTTCACAAGCAGGCGGCCAGGAAACGGTTTCAGCCTATCAACCACTGAGGAGACGCAGCCTCTGAATGAGGAATGAGGAAGCAATGAATACATCCAGCCTATCACAGGAACAGCCCTGAGTGTTCCGAATTATAAATTATCCATGTCATTGTATGTCGTTGAGCCCAAGTAGCTCGCCGTGATCGTATAGTGGTTAGTACTCTCCGTTGTGGCCGCAGCAACCTCGGTTCGAATCCGAGTCACGGCATTGTGGTTGGCAATGTCACGGCAGTTGGGTGTTAATTTTACAGAATTAGCAAATGTACCAGTGGTTTTTGTAAAATGTCTATTAAAAACAGGTCCTTTCAAATATTTAAACCATCTAACAACAAATGATTTAAACTCGCATGATTATAAGCTGTAGCTATAATGTATTTACTTACATTAATTATCGTTCTTGAACCTATTGGGGGTGGAGGGGGAGCGGAGCTCACCCCCCAGGTGCAGTTGAGTGACCTGTGTTGTGGCTCTCTAGAGGGAAGGCACACATTTTGCTGTCACCCAGCCCAATCCAGACGTGTATTGGGGCCAGGTTTCAGGCAAATAGAGCAGTAAGTGCAGAGACATGTTCACTCTCTAAAAGTGGCATTTCTAAAATAGTAAAGTTAAATCCAACCTCACCAGTAAGTAGGATTTTCAATAAATAAATAACGCTACTCCTCTCCGATATGGAATTACCAAATAAAAAGTATAGGGGAATACACAGAGCTAACCTATGAGAGGGGTAGACCTCACAGTAGTGAAAAATGAATTAGACTGTTTGGTACTTACAGGACACGCGAACCACCAAAGTACATATCTTATTTTTTACTTACATAGCATCATGCACCTAGGACTACCTAGGGCCTACCTTAGGTGAAAATTATATGTAATAAAAGGGGAGTTTAAGGCTTGGCAAGTAGGCTGGGACTCCCCTGGGAGACCCCTGAGTCTATGCCCAGAACCATAACTCTGCCAGTCGAGTACTTACCTAAAAGCCGATAACTCACTTTTCTTCCATTGGTAATTTGATCAGCAAAAGTTTCTAAGTGTCAACTTTTAAAATAGCAAAATATTGCTTAAAAATCACAACAGTAACTAAAACGAATTTACTCACTTGTTTCCAAGAACTGTCCCAGGACTGAATCTAGGATCCAGTCCTGGATTTAGAAAAGTAATCCTGAAAGTAATTAATTGCATATAACTTAAAATTCCCATTGAGCTCAATGTATTATTGTGATTCAAATTGTGTTGCCTATTGCAATAAACTGTAACTATGACCTGCAAAAGTCAATTGCCTATTGCAAAGTATTTAACTAAAGCATCTCATTCTGAGAAAGTATATTTTGATACCTATTGTTGGTTCTAAAATAAAACAACAATAGCTTTTGTATGCAAACCAATGGCCTAGAGTTCAGTTCTTGAGTGTGTGAGACCATTTGCTGACTGAGTGTGTACAACAAATGTTTTACACTGTACTCTGATACTGCCTTACTGCTCGGCAAGCTACCACTTTAGAGAGTAAGGTTATATCTAACTTTAGCCTCTGCCAAACCTCTGGGGACTGGGGACTCTGTGCACACTGTACCTATTTGGGAACAGTATATACAGAGCCACTTTCTCACAGTAGTGATAAAGTGATTAGAGTCCTACGGCCAACATAAAGATACAGCAAAACGTGAGGTGAAAAGCAAAAAGGTTGCTGGTAGGCCACCTTAAGGATGCCAGGTCTAACAAAAACTGAACTAAGGATAACATGAGTAAAACATCAGGTTTCTCTACTGCATTTGGTGAGACAAGTGGGCCTTCTTTTATCTTCCATTCAAGCAATCTTTGACAGACCCCTTTATTATAGAGCTTTTCAAGGATTAAAGATAAGGCACTTACAAAGGAGTCCCAAATAATTAGAGATGGTTGACTTCTGTAATATGGGTCGTAGACTAAAAGCAGCACAAAAACAGAGTGCAACAGGGTCCAAAAAACTTGAGTGCCACAAGAGAGTTTGAATGCAAGCGTATCCTTTTACAGATCCAGAGATATACTCATGCAATTTTTATTTTTAGGACAGAACGTGCATGATGAAAAAAACATTGTTTTTAAAAAGCGCATTGCAGAATATCAGTATTTTGATGTGGGAAAACTTCAAAACTTTCAAACAAAATATTTGTAGGCAGCTTACAGCAAGTTGTTGTGGCCGAGTGGTTAAGGCGATGGACTAGAAATCCATTGGGGTATCCCTGCGCAGGTTCGAATCCTGCCAACAACGAGAATCTTTTTATTATCCGCTACAATTTCAGAAGTTAACCTTTAGTATTTCTTCCATTTCAGTTTTATAAATAGGTGGCTTATTTTTGTGTCACTATTGCCTCTCCACATATTTGTTATCGCTACCTCTTTCATGTCTTTGCTACACCTCATTCCTACTTTAGCACTGGTGTAAACGCTTCAAATTATTATACCGTTGCTCTCTCATTCATACCTGCGCATGCACTTGAAAGTTACTTTACCAATAAAAGACGCAAAGAGAGAAATAGAACAAAAGTGCTGGCTGGATTGGCAAACACACTTCATAAAACTGCATTTTCTTTTTTATTCTCCCCCGTGTTACATGCTTAACCTCCCCATGTGTAATTTCTCTTAACCTGCTGTCCCAGGAAGAGAATTTCATGTACAGGCTCTTTCTGTGTTTTTTTCCCTAGTCTGTCTTTCCCATTTCTTAGCTGTGTAACTGTTCCTTTACGCGCTCTATTTAAACGCCATCAATCTCATTTGAGCTCCTTGCTCCCGCTTCTGTTTTCTCCATCTCTCATACTGCCAGTTCTCTCTTTCTCTGTGGTTGGTGGCTACTTTCCCGAGCTTCCGAAGCCACGTGGTTCCTGCCTCTTGTTGTCAGACTTGAATTGGAAAAGGAACCATATTAACAAGCCTTTACCACTCACACACGGCGGAAGTTTATACTTTAATTCAGTGAGCTAAGAAAAGCGTGTTGTGGGTCCCCTACGAGCCATTGTGCTTGCTTCATCATGATTTGGCACCAGTCATTAGCCGCAGCTCTGCTAATGAGCCACTGAGGTCAGTTTCAATATTTACTCAAAAACATAACCATGCAGCCCACCCCTCAACTGTGTATTTATCTTGCTTTTCTGCTGTTCGTGTGATTAGCTGGGAGGAGCTCACGGCGACATCCTCCCTATAAAAGTGTAGATGGATCACTCTCTAACTCTTTCATGCTTCACATACAAATGGCTTGAAAGGTGCAGGGAAGATGCAGGTCTAATAGACAGAATAGAAGGCCTGTGCCAGGTGGGTTTCTCTGCATTGGTGTCCCATCACAGGTCCGCAAGTGTATTGTGTGATCTTTGACTCCTGGCATTTCACAAGCAGGCGGCCAGGAAACGGTTTCAGCCTATCAACCACTGAGGAGACGCAGCCTCTGAATGAGGAATGAGGAAGCAATGAATACATCCAGCCTATCACAGGAACAGCCCTGAGTGTTCCGAATTATAAATTCTCCATGTCATTGTATGTCGTTGAGCCCAAGTAGCTCGCCGTGATCGTATAGTGGTTAGTACTCTGCGTTGTGGCCGCAGCAACCTCGGTTCGAATCCGAGTCACGGCATTGTGGTTGGCAATGTCACGGCAGTTGGGTGTTAATTTTACAGAATTAGCAAATGTACCAGTGGTTTTTGTAAAATGTCTATTAAAAACAGATCCTTTCAAATATTTAAACCATCTAACAACAAATGATTTAAACTCGCATGATTATAAGCTGTAGCTATAATGTATTTACTTACATAAATTATCGTTCTTGAACCTATTGGGGGTGGAGGGGGAGCGGAGCTCACCCCCCAGGTGCAGTTGAGTGACCTGTGTTGTGGCTCTCTAGAGGGAAGGCACAAATTTTGCTGTCACCAAGCCCAATCCAGACGTGTATTGGGGCCAGGTTTCAGGCAAATAGAGCAGTAAGTGCAGAGACATGTTCACTCTCTAAAAGTGGCATTTCTAAAATAGTAAAGTTAAATCCAACCTCACCAGTAAGTAGGATTTTCAATAAATAAATAAAGCTACTCCTCTCCGATATGGAATTACCAAATAAAAAGTATAGGGGAATACACAGAGCTAACCTATGAGAGGGGTAGACCTCACAGTAGTGAAAAATGAAATAGACTGTTTGGTACTTACAGGACACGCGAACCACCAAAGTACATATCTTACTTACATAGCATCATGCACCTAGGACTACCTAGGGCCTACCTTAGGTGTAAATTATATGTAATAAAAGGGGAGTTTAAGGCTTGGCAAGTAGGCTGGGACTCCCCTGGGAGACCCCTGAGTCTATGCCCAGAACCATAACTCTGCCAGTCGAGTACTTACCTAAAAGCCGATAACTCACTTTTCTTCCATAGGCTAACATTGAGTGGTTTCACTTGGAAATTCTTCTAAGTGGTGTGGAGTTTTGGAACTTTAAAATATTCATCTAAAATCAGCCGAACAACGAATTCTGATTTACTCACCTGTTATCAGGAGAGACCTCAGTGCTGCATCTTGGAGCTCAGTACTGACCCTGAAAAGTAATTTTAACCGTACTTACCAGTAACTCGAATTTCCTTCCATGGGATATCATTGCCTGCTTTTTGCTGAACATTTTCTAAGTGTCGATTTTTGAAACTTACAAATATTCTTTAAAAATCGTACCAACTGTGAAAACGTAGTTGTTTACCTGTTTTTGATAGATGTCCCAGTACTGAGCCTAGGAGCCCAGCACTGGATTACAAAAGTAACGAGAACGTACTTTACCCGTAACTTGAATTTTCTTCCATAGGAAACCATTGACTGTTTTTCTGTGAAATTTCTTCTAAGTGTCGATTTTGCAAACATGTAAATATTCCTTAAAAATCGCCTGTATAACTTAAACGCAGTTTCTCAACTGCTTACAGGTGGTACAGTAGTGCTGGATCTAGGATCCAACACTGACCTAGAAAAAGTAACCATAATCCCACTTACCTGCTAAGTGAATTTCCTTCCATAGGATAACGTTGGTATTTTGATCAGCAAAAGTTTCTAATTGTCAACTTTTAAAATAGCAAAATATTGCTTAAAAATCACAACAGTAACTAAAACGAATTTACTCACTTGTTTCCAAGAACTGTCCCAGGACTGAATCTAGGATCCAGTCCTGGATTTAGAAAAGTAATCCTGAAAGTAATTAATTGCATATAACTTAAAATTCCCATCGAGCTCAATGTATTATTGTGATTCAAATTGTGTTGCCTATTGCAATAAACTGTAACTATGACCTGCAAAAGTCAATTGCCTATTGCAAAGTATTTAACTAAAGCATCTCATTCTGAGAAAGTATATTTTGATACCTATTGTTGGTTCTAAAATAAAACAACAATATCTTTTGTATGCAAACCAATGGCCTAGAGTTCAGTTCTTGAGTGTGTGAGACTATTTGCTGACTGAGTGTGTACAACAAATGTTTTACACTGTACTCTGATACTGCCTTACTGCTCGGCAAGCTACCACTTTAGAGAGTAAGGTTATATCTAACTTTAGCCTCTGCCAAACCTCTGGGGACTGGGGACTCTGTGCACACTGTACCTATTTGGGAACAGTATATACAGAGCCACTTTCTCACAGTAGTGATAAAGTGATTAGAGTCCTACGGCCAACATAAAGATACAGCAAAACGTGAGGTGAAAAGCAAAAAGGTTGCTGGTAGGCCACCTTAAGGATGCCAGGTCTAACAAAAACTGAACTAAGGATAACATGAGTAAAACATCAGGTTTCTCTACTGCATTTGGTGAGACAAGTGGGCCTTCTTTTATCTTCCATTCAAGCAATCTTTGACAGACCCCTTTATTATAGAGCTTTGCAAGGATTAAAGATAAGGCACTTACAAAGGAGTCCCAAATAATCAGAGATGGTTGACTTCTGTAATATGGGTCGTAGACTAAAAGCAGCACAAAAACAGAGTGCAACAGGGTCCAAAAAACTTGAGTGCCACAAGAGAGTTTGAATGCAAGCGTATCCTTTTACAGATCCAGAGATATACTCATGCAATTTTTATTTTTAGGACAGAACGTGCATGATGAAAAAAACATTGTTTTTAAAAAGCGCATTGCAGAATATCAGTACTTTGATGTGGGAAAACGTCAAAACTTTCAAACAAAATATTTGTAGGCAGCTTACAGCAAGTTGTTGTGGCCGAGTGGTTAAGGCGATGGACTAGAAATCCATTGGGGTATCCCCGCGCAGGTTCGAATCCTGCCAACAACGAGAATCTTTTTATTATCGGCTACAATTTCAGAAGTTAACCTTTAGTATTTCTTCCATTTCAGTTTTATAAATAGGTGGCTTATTTTTGTGTCACTATTGCCTCTCCACATATTTGTTATCGCTACCTCTTTCATGTCTTTGCTACACCTCATTCCTACTTTAGCACTGGTGTAAACGCTTCAAATTATTATACCGTTGCTCTCTCATTCATACCTGCGCATGCACTTGAAAGTTACTTTACCAATAAAAGACGCAAAGAGAGAAATAGAACAAAAGTGCTGGCTGGATTGGCAAACACACTTCATAAAACTGCATTTTCTTTTTTATTCTCCCCCGTGTTACATGCTTAACCTCCCCATGTGTAATTTCTCTTAACCTGCTGTCCCAGGAAGAGAATTTCATCTACAGGCTCTTTCTGTGTTTTTTTCCCTAGTCTGTCTTTCCCATTTCTTAGCTGTGTAACTGTTCCTTTACGCGCTCTATTTAAACGCCATCAATCTCATTTGAGCTCCCTGCTCCCGCTTCTGTTTTCTCCACCTCTCATACTGCCAGTTCTCTCTTTCTCTGTGGTTGGTGGCTACTTTCCTGAGCTTCCGAAGCCACGTGGTTCCTGCCTCTTGTTGTTAGACTTGAATTGGAAAAGGAACCATATTAACAAGCCTTTACCACTCACACACGGCGGAAGTTTATATTTTAATTCAGTGAGCTAAGAACAGCGTGTTGTGGGTCCCCTACGAGCCATTGTGCTTGCTTCATCATGATTTGGCACCAGTCATTAGCCGCAGCTCTGCTAATGAGCCACTGAGGTCAGTTTCAATATTTACTCAAAAACATAACCATGCAGCCCACCCCTCAACTGTGTATTTATCTTGCTTTTCTGCTGTTCGTGTGATTAGCTGGGAGGAGCTCACGGCGACATCCTCCCTATAAAAGTGTAGATGGATCACTCTCTAACTCTTTCTTGCTTCACATACAAATGGCTTGAAAGGTGCAGGGAAGATGCAGGTCTAATAGACAGAATAGAAGGCCTGTGCCAGGTGGGTTTCTCTGCATTGGTGTCCCATCACAGGTCCGCAAGTGTAATGTGTGATCTTTGACTCCTGGCATTTCACAAGCAGGCGGCCAGGAAACGGTTTCAGCCTATCAACCACTGAGGAGACGCAGCCTCTGAATGAGGAATGAGGAAGCAATGAATACATCCAGCCTATCACAGGAACAGCCCTGAGTGTTCCGAATTATAAATTCTCCATGTCATTGTATGTCGTTGAGCCCAAGTAGCTCGCCTTGATCGTATAGTGGTTAGTACTCTGCGTTGTGGCCGCAGCAACCTCGGTTCGAATCCGAGTCACGGCATTGTGGTTGGCAATGTCACGGCAGTTGGGTGTTAATTTTACAGAATTAGCAAATGTACCAGTGGTTTTTGTAAAATGTCTATTAAAAACAGATCCTTTCAAATATTTAAACCATCTAACAACAAATGATTTAAACTCGCATGATTATAAGCTGTAGCTATAATGTATTTACTTACATAAATTATCGTTCTTGAACCTATTGGGGGTGGAGGGGGAGCGGAGCTCACCCCCCAGGTCCAGTTGAGTGACCTGTGTTGTGGCTCTCTAGAGGGAAGGCACACATTTTGCTGTCACCCAGCCCAATCCAGACGTGTATTGGGGCCAGGTTTCAGGCAAATAGAGCAGTAAGTGCAGAGACATGTTCACTCTCTAAACGTGGCATTTCTAAAATAGTAAAGTTAAATCCAACCTCACCAGTAAGTAGGATTTTCAATAAATAAATAAAGCTACTCCTCTCCGATATGGCATTACCAAATAAAAAGTATAGGGGAATACACAGAGCTAACCTATGAGAGGGGTAGACCTCACAGTAGTGAAAAATGAAATAGACTGTTTGGTACTTACAGGACACGCGAACCACCAAAGTACATATCTTATTTTTTACTTACATAGCATCATGCACCTAGGACTACCTAGGGCCTACCTTAGGTGTAAATTATATGTAATAAAAGGGGAGTTTAAGGCTTGGCAAGTAGGCTGGGACTCCCCTGGGAGACCCCTGAGTCTATGCCCAGAACCATAACTCTGCCAGTCGAGTACTTACCTAAAAGCCGATAACTCACTTTTCTTCCATAGGCTAACATTGAGTGGTTTCACTTGGAACTTCTTCTAAGTGGTGTGGAGTTTTGGAACTTTAAAATATTCATCTAAAATCAGCCGAACAACGAATTCTGATTTACTCACCTGTTATCAGGAGAGACCTCAGTGCTGCATCTTGGAGCTCAGTACTGACCCTGAAAAGTAATTTTAACCGTACTTACCAGTAACTCGAATTTCCTTCCATGGGATATCATTGCCTGCTTTTTGCTGAAAATTTTCTAAGTGTCGATTTTTGAAACTTACAAATATTCTTTAAAAATCGTACCAACTGTGAAAACGTAATTGTTTACCTGTTTTAGATAGATGTCCCAGTACTGAGCCTAGGAGCCCAGCACTGGATTACAAAAGTAACGAGAACGTACTTTACCCGTAACTTGAATTTTCTTCCATAGGAAACCATTGACTGTTTTTCTGTGAAATTTCTTCTAAGTGTCGATTTTGCAAACATGTAAATATTCCTTAAAAATCGCCTGTATAACTTAAACGCAGTTTCTCAACTACTTACAGGTGGTACAGTAGTGCTGGATCTAGGATCCAACACTGACCTAGAAAAAGTAACCATAACCCCACTTACCTGCTAAGTGAATTTCCTTCCATAGGATAACATTGGTAATTTGATCAGCAAAAGTTTCTAAGTGTCAACTTGTAAAATAGCAAAATATTGCTTAAAAATCACAACAGTAACTAAAACGAATTTACTCACTTGTTTCCAAGAACTGTCCCAGGACTGAATCTAGGATCCAGTCCTGGATTTAGAAAAGTAATCCTGAAAGTAATTAATTGCATATAACTTAAAATTCCCATTGAGCTCAATGTATTATTGTGATTCAAATTGTGTTGCCTATTGCAATAAACTGTAACTATGACCTGCAAAAGTCAATTGCCTATTGCAAAGTATTTAACTAAAGCATCTCATTCTGAGAAAGTATATTTTGATACCTATTGTTGGTTCTAAAATAAAACAACAATATCTTTTGTATGCAAACCAATGGCCTAGAGTTCAGTTCTTGAGTGTGTGAGACCATTTGCTGACTGAGTGTGTACAACAAATGTTTTACACTGTACTCTGATACTGCCTTACTGCTCGGCAAGCTACCACTTTAGAGAGTAAGGTTATATCTAACTTTAGCCTCTGCCAAACCTCTGGGGACTGGGGACTCTGTGCACACTGTACCTATTTGGGAACAGTATATACAGAGCCACTTTCTCACAGTAGTGATAAAGTGATTAGAGTCCTAAGGCCAACATAAAGATACAGCAAAACGCGAGGTGAAAAGCAAAAAGGTTGCTGGTAGGCCACCTTAAGGATGCCAGGTCTAACAAAAACTGAACTAAGGATAACATGAGTAAAACATCAGGTTTCTCTACTGCATTTGGTGAGACAAGTGGGCCTTCTTTTATCTTCCATTCAAGCAATCTTTGACAGACCCCTTTATTATAGAGCTTTTCAAGGATTAAAGATAAGGCACTTACAAAGGAGTCCCAAATACTCAGAGATGGTTGACTTCTGTAATATGGGTCGTAGACTAAAAGCAGCGCAAAAACAGAGTGCAACAGGGTCCAAAAAACTTGAGTGCCACAAGAGAGTTTGAATGCAAGCGTATCCTTTTACAGATCCAGAGATATACTCATGCAATTTTTGTTTTTAGGACAGAACGTGCATGATGAAAAAAACATTGTTTTTAAAAAGCGCATTGCAGAATATCAGTACTTTGATGTGGGAAAACTTCAAAACTTTCAAACAAAATATTTGTAGACAGCTTACAGCAAGTTGTTGTGGCCGAGTGGTTAAGGCGATGGACAAGAAATCCATTGGGGTATCCCCGCGCAGGTTTGAATCCTGCCAACAACGAGAAACTTTTTATTATCGGCTACAATTTCAGAAGTTAACCTTTAGTATTTCTTCCATTTCAGTTTTATAAATAGGTGGCTTATTTTTGTGTCACTATTGCCTCTCCACATATTTGTTATCGCTACCTCTTTCATGTCTTTGCTACACCTCATTCCTACTTTAGCACTGGTGTAAACGCTTCAAATTATTATACGGTTGCTCTCTCATTCATACCTGCGCATGCACTTGAAAGTTACTTTACCAATAAAAGACGCAAAGAGAGAAATAGAACAAAAGTGCTGGCTGGATTGGCAAACACACTTCATAAAACTGCATTTTCTTTTTTATTCTCCCCCGTGTTACATGCTTAACCTCCCCATGTGTAATTTCTCTTAACCTGCTGTCCCAGGAAGAGAATTTCATGTACAGGCTCTTTCTGTGTTTTTTTCCCTAGTCTGTCTTTCCCATTTCTTAGCTGTGTAACTGTTCCTTTACGCGCTCTATTTAAACGCCATCAATCTCATTTGAGCTCCTTGCTCCCGCTTCTGTTTTCTCCACCTCTCATACTGCCAGTTCTCTCTTTCTCTGTGGTTGGTGGCTACTTTCCTGAGCTTCCGAAGCCACGTGGTTCCTGCCTCTTGTTGTCAGACTTGAATTGGAAAAGGAACCATATTAACAAGCCTTTACCACTCACACACGGCAGAAGTTTATACTTTAATTCAGTGAGCTAAGAACAGCGTGTTGTGGGTCCCCTACGAGCCATTGTGCTTGCTTCATCATGATTTGGCACCAGTCATTAGTCGCAGCTCTGCTAATGAGCCACTGAGGTCAGTTTCAATATTTACTCAAAAACATAACCATGCAGCCCACCCCTCAACTGTGTATTTATCTTGCTTTTCTGCTGTTCGTGTGATTAGCTGGGAGGAGCTCACGGCGACATCCTCCCTATAAAAGTGTAGATGGATCACTCTCTAACTCTTTCTTGCTTCACATACAAATGGCTTGAAAGGTGCAGGGAAGATGCAGGTCTAATAGACAGAATAGAAGGCCTGTGCCAGGTGGGTTTCTCTGCATTGGTGTCCCATCACAGGTCCGCAAGTGTAATGTGTGATCTTTGACTCCTGGCATTTCACAAGCAGGCAGCCAGGAAACGGTTTCAGCCTATCAACCACTGAGGAGACGCAGCCTCTGAATGAGGAATGAGGAAGCAATGAATACATCCAGCCTATCACAGGAACAGCCCTGAGTGTTCCGAATTATAAATTCTCCATGTCATTGCATGTGGTTGAGCCCAAGTAGCTCGCCTTGATCGTATAGTGGTTAGTACTCTGCGTTGTGGCCGCAGCAACCTCGGTTCGAATCCGAGTCACGGCATTGTGGCTGGCAATGTCACGGCAGTTGGGTGTTAATTTTACAGAATTAGCAAATGTACCAGTGGTTTTTGTAAAATGTCTATTAAAAACAGATCCTTTCAAATATTTAAACCATCTAACAACAAATGATTTAAACTCGCATGATTATAAGCTGTAGCTATAATGTATTTACTTACATAAATTATCGTTCTTGAACCTATTGGGGGTGGAGGGGGAGCGGAGCTCACCCCCCAGGTCCAGTTGAGTGACCTGTGTTGTGGCTCTCTAGAGGGAAGGCACACATTTTGCTGTCACCCAGCCCAATCCAGACGTGTATTGGGGCCAGGTTTCAGGCAAATAGAGCAGTAAGTGCAGAGACATGTTCACTCTCTAAAAGTGGCATTTCTAAAATAGTAAAGTTAAATCCAACCTCACCAGTAAGTAGGATTTTCAATAAATAAATAAAGCTACTCCTCTCCGATATGGAATTACCAAATAAAAAGTATAGGGGAATACACAGAGCTAACCTATGAGAGTGGTAGACCTCACAGTAGTGAAAAATGAAATAGACTGTTTGGTACTTACAGGACACGCGAACCACCAAAGTACATATCTTATTTTTTACTTACATAGCATCATGCACCTAGGACTACCTAGGGCCTACCTTAGGTGTAAATTATATGTAATAAAAGGGGAGTTTAAGGCTTGGCAAGTAGGCTGGGACTCCCCTGGGAGACCCCTGAGTCTATGGCCAGAACCATAACTCTGCCAGTCGAGTACTTACCTAAAAGCCGATAACTCACTTTTCTTCCATAGGCTAACATTGAGTGGTTTCACTTGGAAATTCTTCTAAGTGGTGTGGAGTTTTGGAACTTTAAAATATTCATCTAAAATCAGCCGAACAACGAATTCTGATTTACTCACCTGTTATCAGGAGAGACCTCAGTGCTGCATCTTGGAGCTCAGTACTGACCCTGAAAAGTAATTTTAACCGTACTTACCAGTAACTCGAATTTCCTTCCATGGGATATCATTGCCTGCTTTTTGCTGAACATTTTCTAAGTGTCGATTTTTGAAACTTACAAATATTCTTTAAAAATCGTACCAACTGTGAAAACGTAGTTGTTTACCTGTTTTAGATAGATGTCCCAGTACTGAGCCTAGGAGCCCAGCACTGGATTACAAAAGTAACGAGAACGTACTTTACCCGTAACTTGAATTTTCTTCCATAGGAAACCATTGACTGTTTTTCTGTGAAATTTCTTCTAAGTGTCGATTTTGCAAACATGTAAATATTCCTTAAAAATCGCCTGTATAACTTAAACGCAGTTTCTCAACTGCTTACAGGTGGTACAGTAGTGCTGGATTTAGGATCCAACACTGACCTAGAAAAAGTAACCATAACCCCACTTACCTGCTAAGTGAATTTCCTTCCATAGGATAACATTGGTAATTTGATCAGCAAAAGTTTCTAAGTGTCAACTTTTAAAATAGCAAAATATTGCTTAAAAATCACAACAGTAACTAAAACGAATTTACTCACTTGTTTCCAAGAACTGTCCCAGGACTGAATCTAGGATCCAGTCCTGGATTTAGAAAAGTAATCCTGAAAGTAATTAATTGCATATAACTTAAAATTCCCATTGAGCTCAATGTATTATTGTGATTCAAATTGTGTTGCCTATTGCAATAAACTGTAACTATGACCTGCAAAAGTCAATTGCCTATTGCAAAGTATTTAACTAAAGCATCTCATTCTGAGAAAGTATATTTTGATACCTATTGTTGGTTCTAAAATAAAACAACAATATCTTTTGTATGCAAACCAATGGCCTAGAGTTCAGTTCTTGAGTGTGTGAGACCATTTGCTGACTGAGTGTGTACAACAAATGTTTTACACTGTACTCTGATACTGCCTTACTGCTCGGCAAGCTACCACTTTAGAGAGTAAGGTTATATCTAACTTTAGCCTCTGCCAAACCTCTGGGGACTGGGGACTCTGTGCACACTGTACCTATTTGGGAACAGTATATACAGAGCCACTTTCTCACAGTAGTGATAAAGTGATTAGAGTCCTACGGCCAACATAAAGATACAGCAAAACGTGAGGTGAAAAGCAAAAAGGTTGCTGTTAGGCCACCTTAAGGATGCCAGGTCTAACAAAAACTGAACTAAGGATAACATGAGTAAAACATCAGGTTTCTCTACTGCATTTGGTGAGACAAGTGGGCCTTCTTTTATCTTCCATTCAAGCAATCTTTGACAGACCCCTTTATTATAGAGCTTTTCAAGGATTAAAGATAAGGCACTTACAAAGGAGTCCCAAATAATCAGAGATGGTTGACTTCTGTAATATGGGTCGTAGACTAAAAGCAGCACAAAAACAGAGTGCAACAGGGTCCAAAAAACTTGAGTGCCACAAGAGAGTTTGAATGCAAGCGTATCCTTTTACAGATCCAGAGATATACTCATGCAATTTTTATTTTTAGGACAGAACGTGCATGATGAAAAAAACATTGTTTTTAAAAAGCGCATTGCAGAATATCAGTACTTTGATGTGGGAAAACGTCAAAACTTTCAAACAAAATATTTGTAGGCAGCTTACAGCAAGTTGTTGTGGCCCAGTGGTTAAGGCGATGGACTAGAAATCCATTGGGGTATCCCCGCGCAGGTTTGAATCCTGCCAACAACGAGAATCTTTTCATTATCGGCTACAATTTCAGAAGTTAACCTTTAGTATTTCTTCCATTTCAGTTTTATAAATAGGTGGCTTATTTTTGTGTCACTATTGCCTCTCCACATATTTGTTATCGCTACCTCTTTCATGTCTTTGCTACACCTCATTCCTACTTTAGCACTGGTGTAAACGCTTCAAATTATTATACGGTTGCTCTCTCATTCATACCTGCGCATGCACTTGAAAGTTACTTTACCAATAAAAGACGCAAAGAGAGAAATAGAACAAAAGTGCTGGCTGGATTGGCAAACACACTTCATAAAACTGCATTTTCTTTTTTGTTCTCCCCCGTGTTACATGCTTAACCTCCCCATGTGTAATTTCTCTTAACCTGCTGTCCCAGGAAGAGAATTTCATGTACAGGCTCTTTCTGTGTTTTTTTCCCTAGTCTGTCTTTCCCATTTCTTAGCTGTGTAACTGTTCCTTTACGCGCTCTATTTAAACGCCATCAATCTCATTTGAGCTCCTTGCTCCTGCTTCTGTTTTCTCCACCTCTCATACTGCCAGTTCTCTCTTTCTCTGTGGTTGGTGGCTACTTTCCTGAGCTTCCGAAGCCACGTGGTTCCTGCCTCTTGTTGTCAGACTTGAATTGGAAAAGGAACCATATTAACAAGCCTTTACCACTCACACACGGCGGAAGTTTATACTTTAATTCAGTGAGCTAAGAATAGCGTGTTGTGGGTCCCCTATGAGCCATGGTGCATGCTTCATCATGATTTGGCACCAGTCATTAGCCGCAGCTCTGCTAATGAGCCACTGAGGTCAGTTTCAATATTTACTCAAAAACATAACCATGCAGCCCACCCCTCAACTGTGTATTTATCTTGCTTTTCTGCTGTTCGTGTGATTAGCTGGGAGGAGCTCACGGCGACATCCTCCCTATAAAAGTGTAGATGGATCACTCTCTAACTCTTTCTTGCTTCACATACAAATGGCTTGAAAGGTGCAGGGAAGATGCAGGTCTAATAGACAGAATAGAAGGTCTGTGCCAGGTGGGTTTCTCTGCATTGGTGTCCCATCACAGGTCCGCAAGTGTAATGTGTGATCTTTGACTCCTGGCATTTCACAAGCAGGCGGCCAGGAAACGGTTTCAGCCTATCAACCGCTGAGGAGACGCAGCCTCTGAATGAGGAATGAGGAAGCAATGAAAATACATCCAGCCTATCACAGGAACAGCCCTGAGTGTTCCGAATTATAAATTCTCCATGTCACTGTATGTTGTTGAGCCCAAGTAGCTCGCCGTGATCGTATAGTGGTTAGTACTCTGCGTTGTGGCTGCAGCAACCTCGGTTCGAATCCGAGTCACGGCATTGTGGTTGGCAATGTCACGGCAGTTGGGTGTTAATTTTACAGAATTAGCAAATGTACCAGTGGTTTTTGTAAAATGTCTATTAAAAACAGACCCTTTCAAATATTTAAACCATCTAACAACAAATGATTTAAACTCGCATGATTATGAGCTGTAGCTATAATGTATTTACTTACATAAATTATCGTTCTTGAACCTATTGGGGGTGGAGGGGGAGCGGAGCTCACCCCCCAGGTGCAGTTGAGTGACCTGTGTTGTGGCTTTCTAGAGGGAAGGCACAAATTTTGCTGTCACCCAGCCCAATCCAGACGTGTATTGGGGCCAGGTTTCAGGCAAATAGAGCAGTAAGTGCAGAGACATGTTCACTCTCTAAAAGTGGCATTTCTAAAATAGTAAAGTTAAATCCAACCTCACCAGTAAGTAGGATTTTCAATAAATAAATAAAGCTACTCCTCTCCGATATGGAATTACCAAATAAAAAGTATAGGGGAATACACAGAGCTAACCTATGAGAGGGGTAGACCTCACAGTAGTGAAAAATGAAATAGACTGTTTGGTACTTACAGGACACGCGAACCACCAAAGTACATATCTTATTTTTTACTTACATAGCATCATGCACCTAGGACTACCTAGGGCCTACCTTAGGTGTAAATTATATGTAATAAAAGGGGAGTTTAAGGCTTGGCAAGTAGGCTGGGACTCCCCTGGGAGACCCCTGAGTCTATGCCCAGAACCATAACTCTGCCAGTCGAGTACTTACCTAAAAGCCGATAACTCACTTTTCTTCCATAGGCTAACATTGAGTGGTTTCACTTGGAAATTCTTCTAAGTGGTGTGGAGTTTTGGAACTTTAAAATATTCATCTAAAATCAGCCGAACAACGAATTCTGATTTACTCACCTGTTATCAGGAGAGACCTCAGTGCTGCATCTTGGAGCTCAGTACTGACCCTGAAAAGTAATTTTAACCGTACTTACCAGTAACTCGAATTTCCTTCCATGGGATATCATTGCCTGCTTTTTGCTGAACATTTTCTAAGTGTCGATTTTTGAAACTTACAAATATTCTTTAAAAATCGTACCAACTGTGAAAACGTAGTTGTTTACCTGTTTTAGATAGATGTCCCAGTACTGAGCCTAGGAGCCCAGCACTGGATTACAAAAGTAACGAGAACGTACTTTACCCGTAACTTGAATTTTCTTCCATAGGAAACCATTGACTGTTTTTCTGTGAAATTTCTTCTAAGTGTCGATTTTGCAAACATGTAAATATTCCTTAAAAATCGCCTGTATAACTTAAACGCAGTTTCTCAACTGCTTACAGGTGGTACAGTAGTGCTGGATCTAGGATCCAACACTGACCTAGAAAAAGTAACCATAACCCCACTTACCTGCTAAGTGAATTTCCTTCCATAGGATAACATTGGTAATTTGATCAGCAAAAGTTTCTAAGTGTCAACTTTTAAAATAGCAAAATATTGCTTAAAAATCACAACAGTAACTAAAACGAATTTACTCACTTGTTTCCAAGAACTGTCCCAGGACTGAATCTAGGATCCAGTCCTGGATTTAGAAAAGTAATCCTGAAAGTAATTAATTGCATATAACTTAAAATTCCCATTGAGCTCAATGTATTATTGTGATTCAAATTGTGTTGCCTATTGCAATAAACTGTAACTATGACCTGCAAAAGTCAATTGCCTATTGCAAAGTATTTAACTAAAGCATCTCATTCTGAGAAAGTATATTTTGATACCTATTGTTGGTTCTAAAATAAAACAACAATATCTTTTGTATGCAAACCAATGGCCTAGAGTTCAGTTCTTGAGTGTGTGAGACCATTTGCTGACTGAGTGTGTACAACAAATGTTTTACACTGTACTCTGATACTGCCTTACTGCTCGGCAAGCTACCACTTTAGAGAGTAAGGTTATATCTAACTTTAGCCTCTGCCAAACGTCTGGGGACTGGGGACTCTGTGCACACTGTACCTATTTGGGAACAGTATATACAGAGCCACTTTCTCACAGTAGTGATAAAGTGATTAGAGTCCTACGGCCAACATAAAGATACAGCAAAACGTGAGGTGAAAAGCAAAAAGGTTGCTGGTAGGCCACCTTAAGGATGCCAGGTCTAACAAAAACTGAACTAAGGATAACATGAGTAAAACATCAGGTTTCTCTACTGCATTTGGTGAGACAAGTGGGCCTTCTTTTATCTTCCATTCAAGCAATCTTTGACAGACCCCTTTATTATAGAGCTTTTCAAGGATTAAAGATAAGGCACTTACAAAGGAGTCCCAAATACTCAGAGATGGTTGACTTCTGTAATATGGGTCGTAGACTAAAAGCAGCGCAAAAACAGAGTGCAACAGGGTCCAAAAAACTTGAGTGCCACAAGAGAGTTTGAATGCAAGCGTATCCTTTTACAGATCCAGAGATATACTCATGCAATTTTTGTTTTTAGGATAGAACGTGCATGATGAAAAAAACATTGTTTTTAAAAAGCGCATTGCAGAATATCAGTACTTTGATGTGGGAAAACTTCAAAACTTTCAAACAAAATATTTGTAGACAGCTTACAGCAAGTTGTTGTGGCCGAGTGGTTAAGGCGATGGACTAGAAATCCATTGGGGTATCCCCGCGCAGGTTTGAATCCTGCCAACAACGAGAAACTTTTTATTATCGGCTACAATTTCAGAAGTTAACCTTTAGTATTTCTTCCATTTCAGTTTTATAAATAGGTGGCTTATTTTTGTGTCACTATTGCCTCTCCACATATTTGTTATCGCTACCTCTTTCATGTCTTTGCTACACCTCATTCCTACTTTAGCACTGGTGTAAACGCTTCAAATTATTATACGGTTGCTCTCTCATTCATACCTGCGCATGCACTTGAAAGTTACTTTACCAATAAAAGACGCAAAGAGAGAAATAGAACAAAAGTGCTGGCTGGATTGGCAAACACACTTCATAAAACTGCATTTTCTTTTTTATTCTCCCCCGTGTTACATGCTTAACCTCCCCATGTGTAATTTCTCTTAACCTGCTGTCCCAGGAAGAGAATTTCATGTACAGGCTCTTTCTGTGTTTTTTTCCCTAGTCTGTCTTTCCCATTTCTTAGCTGTGTAACTGTTCCTTTACGCGCTCTATTTAAACGCCATCAATCTCATTTGAGCTCCTTGCTCCCGCTTCTGTTTTCTCCACCTCTCATACTGCCAGTTCTCTCTTTCTCTGTGGTTGGTGGCTACTTTCCTGAGCTTCCGAAGCCACGTGGTTCCTGCCTCTTGTTGTCAGACTTGAATTGGAAAAGGAACCATATTAACAAGCCTTTACCACTCACACACGGCAGAAGTTTATACTTTAATTCAGTGAGCTAAGAACAGCGTGTTGTGGGTCCCCTACGAGCTATTGTGCTTGCTTCATCATGATTTGGCACCAGTCATTAGTCGCAGCTCTGCTAATGAGCCACTGAGGTCAGTTTCAATATTTACTCAAAAACATAACCATGCAGCCCACCCCTCAACTGTGTATTTATCTTGCTTTTCTGCTGTTCGTGTGATTAGCTGGGAGGAGCTCACGGCGACATCCTCCCTATAAAAGTGTAGATGGATCACTCTCTAACTCTTTCTTGCTTCACATACAAATGGCTTGAAAGGTGCAGGGAAGATGCAGGTCTAATAGACAGAATAGAAGGCCTGTGCCAGGTGGGTTTCTCTGCATTGGTGTCCCATCACAGGTCCGCAAGTGTAATGTGTGATCTTTGACTCCTGGCATTTCACAAGCAGGCAGCCAGGAAACGGTTTCAGCCTATCAACCACTGAGGAGACGCAGCCTCTGAATGAGGAATCAGGAAGCAATGAATACATCCAGCCTATCACAGGAACAGCCCTGAGTGTTCCGAATTATAAATTCTCCATGTCATTGCATGTCGTTGAGCCCAAGTAGCTCGCCTTGATCGTATAGTGGTTAGTACTCTGCGTTGTGGCCGCAGCAACCTCGGTTCGAATCCGAGTCACGGCATTGTGGTTGGCAATGTCACGGCAGTTGGGTGTTAATTTTACAGAATTAGCAAATGTACCAGTGGTTTTTGTAAAATGTCTATTAAAAACAGATCCTTTCAAATATTTAAACCATCTAACAACAAATGATTTAAACTCGCATGATTATAAGCTGTAGCTATAATGTATTTACTTACATAAATTATCGTTCTTGAACCTATTGGGGGTGGAGGGGGAGCGGAGCTCACCCCCCAGGTCCAGTTGAGTGACCTGTGTTGTGGCTCTCTAGAGGGAAGGCACACATTTTGCTGTCACCCAGCCCAATCCAGACGTGTATTGGGGCCAGGTTTCAGGCAAATAGAGCAGTAAGTGCAGAGACATGTTCACTCTCTAAAAGTGGAATTTCTAAAATAGTAAAGTTAAATCCAACCTCAACAGTAAGTAGGATTTTCAATAAATAAATAAAGCTACTCCTCTCCGATATGGAATTACCAAATAAAAAGTATAGGGGAATACACAGAGCTAACCTATGAGAGTGGTAGACCTCACAGTAGTGAAAAATGAAATAGACTGTTTGGTACTTACAGGACACGCGAACCACCAAAGTACATATCTTATTTTTTACTTACATAGCATCATGCACCTAGGACTACCTAGGGCCTACCTTAGGTGTAAATTATATGTAATAAAAGGGGAGTTTAAGGCTTGGCAAGTAGGCTGGGACTCCCCTGGGAGACCCCTGAGTCTATGGCCAGAACCATAACTCTGCCAGTCGAGTACTTACCTAAAAGCCGATAACTCACTTTTCTTCCATAGGCTAACATTGAATGGTTTCACTTGGAAATTCTTCTAAGTGGTGTGGAGTTTTGGAACTTTAAAATATTCATCTAAAATCAGCCGAACAACGAATTCTGATTTACTCACCTGTTATCAGGAGAGACCTCAGTGCTGCATCTTGGAGCTCAGTACTGACCCTGAAAAGTAATTTTAACCGTACTTACCAGTAACTCGAATTTCCTTCCATGGGATATCATTGCCTGCTTTTTGCTGAACATTTTCTAAGTGTCGATTTTTGAAACTTACAAATATTCTTTAAAAATCGTACCAACTGTGAAAACGTAGTTGTTTACCTGTTTTAGATAGATGTCCCAGTACTGAGCCTAGGAGCCCAGCACTGGATTACAAAAGTAACGAGAACGTACTTTACCCGTAACTTGAATTTTCTTCCATAGGAAACCATTGACTGTTTTTCTGTGAAATTTCTTCTAAGTGTCGATTTTGCAAACATGTAAATATTCCTTAAAAATCGCCTGTATAACTTAAACGCAGTTTCTCAACTGCTTACAGGTGGTACAGTAGTGCTGGATCTAGGATCCAACACTGACCTAGAAAAAGTAACCATAACCCCACTTACCTGCTAAGTGAATTTCCTTCCGTAGGATAACATTGGTAATTTGATCAGCAAAAGTTTCTAAGTGTCAACTTTTAAAATAGCAAAATATTGCTTAAAAATCACAACAGTAACTAAAACGAATTTACTCACTTGTTTCCAAGAACTGTCCCAGGACTGAATCTAGGATCCAGTCCTGGATTTAGAAAAGTAATCCTGAAAGTAATTAATTGCATATAACTTAAAATTCCCATTGAGCTCAATGTATTATTGTGATTCAAATTGTGTTGCCTATTGCAATAAACTGTAACTATGACCTGCAAAAGTCAATTGCCTATTGCAAAGTATTTAACTAAAGCATCTCATTCTGAGAAAGTATATTTTGATACCTATTGTTGGTTCTAAAATAAAACAACAATATCTTTTGTATGCAAACCAATGGCCTAGAGTTCAGTTCTTGAGTGTGTGAGACCATTTGCTGACTGAGTGTGTACAACAAATGTTTTACACTGTACTCTGATACTGCCTTACTGCTCGGCAAGCTACCACTTTAGAGAGTAAGGTTATATCTAACTTTAGCCTCTGCCAAACCTCTGGGGACTGGGGACTCTGTGCACACTGTACCTATTTGGGAACAGTATATACAGAGCCACTTTCTCACAGTAGTGATAAAGTGATTAGAGTCCTACGGCCAACATAAAGATACAGCAAAACGTGAGGTGAAAAGCAAAAAGGTTGCTGTTAGGCCACCTTAAGGATGCCAGGTCTAACAAAAACTGAACTAAGGATAACATGAGTAAAACATCAGGTTTCTCTACTGCATTTGGTGAGACAAGTGGGCCTTCTTTTATCTTCCATTCAAGCAATCTTTGACAGACCCCTTTATTATAGAGCTTTTCAAGGATTAAAGATAAGGCACTTACAAAGGAGTCCCAAATAATCAGAGATGGTTGACTTCTGTAATATGGGTCGTAGACTAAAAGCAGCACAAAAACAGAGTGCAACAGGGTCCAAAAAACTTGAGTGCCACAAGAGAGTTTGAATGCAAGCGTATCCTTTTACAGATCCAGAGATATACTCATGCAATTTTTATTTTTAGGACAGAACGTGCATGATGAAAAAAACATTGTTTTTAAAAAGCGCATTGCAGAATATCAGTACTTTGATGTGGGAAAACGTCAAAACTTTCAAACAAAATATTTGTAGGCAGCTTACAGCAAGTTGTTGTGGCCCAGTGGTTAAGGCGATGGACTAGAAATCCATTGGGGTATCCCCGCGCAGGTTTGAATCCTGCCAACAACGAGAATCTTTTTATTATCGGCTACAATTTCAGAAGTTAACCTTTAGTATTTCTTCCATTTCAGTTTTATAAATAGGTGGCTTATTTTTGTGTCACTATTGCCTCTCCACATATTTGTTATCGCTACCTCTTTCATGTCTTTGCTACACCTCATTCCTACTTTAGCACTGGTGTAAACGCTTCAAATTATTATACGGTTGCTCTCTCATTCATACCTGCGCATGCACTTGAAAGTTACTTTACCAATAAAAGACGCAAAGAGAGAAATAGAACAAAAGTGCTGGCTGGATTGGCAAACACACTTCATAAAACTGCATTTTCTTTTTTATTCTCCCCCGTGTTACATGCTTAACCTCCCCATGTGTAATTTCTCTTAACCTGCTGTCCCAGGAAGAGAATTTCATGTACAGGCTCTTTCTGTGTTTTTTTCCCTAGTCTGTCTTTCCCATTTCTTAGCTGTGTAACTGTTCCTTTACGCGCTCTATTTAAACGCCATCAATCTCATTTGAGCTCCTTGCTCCTGCTTCTGTTTTCTCCACCTCTCATACTGCCAGTTCTCTCTTTCTCTGTGGTTGGTGGCTACTTTCCTGAGCTTCCGAAGCCACGTGGTTCCTGCCTCTTGTTGTCAGACTTGAATTGGAAAAGGAACCATATTAACAAGCCTTTACCACTCACACACGGCGGAAGTTTATACTTTAATTCAGTGAGCTAAGAATAGCGTGTTGTGGGTCCCCTACGAGCCATGGTGCATGCTTCATCATGATTTGGCACCAGTCATTAGCCGCAGCTCTGCTAATGAGCCACTGAGGTCAGTTTCAATATTTACTCAAAAACATAACCATGCAGCCCACCCCTCAACTGTGTATTTATCTTGCTTTTCTGCTGTTCGTGTGATTAGCTGGGAGGAGCTCACGGCGACATCCTCCCTATAAAAGTGTAGATGGATCACTCTCTAACTCTTTCTTGCTTCACATACAAATGGCTTGAAAGGTGCAGGGAAGATGCAGGTCTAATAGACAGAATAGAAGGTCTGTGCCAGGTGGGTTTCTCTGCATTGGTGTCCCATCACAGGTCCGCAAGTGTAATGTGTGATCTTTGACTCCTGGCATTTCACAAGCAGGCGGCCAGGAAACGGTTTCAGCCTATCAACCGCTGAGGAGACGCAGCCTCTGAATGAGGAATGAGGAAGCAATGAAAATACATCCAGCCTATCACAGGAACAGCCCTGAGTGTTCCGAATTATAAATTCTCCATGTCACTGTATGTTGTTGAGCCCAAGTAGCTCGCCGTGATCGTATAGTGGTTAGTACTCTGCGTTGTGGCTGCAGCAACCTCGGTTCGAATCCGAGTCACGGCATTGTGGTTGGCAATGTCACGGCAGTTGGGTGTTAATTTTACAGAATTAGCAAATGTACCAGTGGTTTTTGTAAAATGTCTATTAAAAACAGACCCTTTCAAATATTTAAACCATCTAACAACAAATGATTTAAACTCGCATGATTATAAGCTGTAGCTATAATGTATTTACTTACATAAATTATCGTTCTTGAACCTATTGGGGGTGGAGGGGGAGCGGAGCTCACCCCCCAGGTGCAGTTGAGTGACCTGTGTTGTGGCTTTCTAGAGGGAAGGCACAAATTTTGCTGTCACCCAGCCCAATCCAGACGTGTATTGGGGCCAGGTTTCAGGCAAATAGAGCAGTAAGTGCAGAGACATGTTCACTCTCTAAAAGTGGCATTTCTAAAATAGTAAAGTTAAATCCAACCTCACCAGTAAGTAGGATTTTCAATAAATAAATAAAGCTACTCCTCTCCGATATGGAATTACCAAATAAAAAGTATAGGGGAATACACAGAGCTAACCTATGAGAGGGGTAGACCTCACAGTAGTGAAAAATGAAATAGACTGTTTGGTACTTACAGGACACGCGAACCACCAAAGTACATATCTTATTTTTTACTTACATAGCATCATGCACCTAGGACTACCTAGGGCCTACCTTAGGTGTAAATTATATGTAATAAAAGGGGAGTTTAAGGCTTGGCAAGTAGGCTGGGACTCCCCTGGGAGACCCCTGAGTCTATGCCCAGAACCATAACTCTGCCAGTCGAGTACTTACCTAAAAGCCGATAACTCACTTTTCTTCCATAGGCTAACATTGAGTGGTTTCACTTGGAAATTCTTCTAAGTGGTGTGGAGTTTTGGAACTTTAAAATATTCATCTAAAATCAGCCGAACAACGAATTCTGATTTACTCACCTGTTATCAGGAGAGACCTCAGTGCTGCATCTTGGAGCTCAGTACTGACCCTGAAAAGTAATTTTAACCGTACTTACCAGTAACTCGAATTTCCTTCCATGGGATATCATTGCCTGCTTTTTGCTGAACATTTTCTAAGTGTCGATTTTTGAAACTTACAAATATTCTTTAAAAATCGTACCAACTGTGAAAACGTAGTTGTTTACCTGTTTTAGATAGATGTCCCAGTACTGAGCCTAGGAGCCCAGCACTGGATTACAAAAGTAACGAGAACGTACTTTACCCGTAACTTGAATTTTCTTCCATAGGAAACCATTGACTGTTTTTCTGTGAAATTTCTTCTAAGTGTCGATTTTGCAAACATGTAAATATTCCTTAAAAATCGCCTGTATAACTTAAACGCAGTTTCTCAACTGCTTACAGGTGGTACAGTAGTGCTGGATCTAGGATCCAACACTGACCTAGAAAAAGTAACCATAACCCCACTTACCTGCTAAGTGAATTTCCTTCCATAGGATAACATTGGTAATTTGATCAGCAAAAGTTTCTAAGTGTCAACTTTTAAAATAGCAAAATATTGCTTAAAAATCACAACAGTAACTAAAACGAATTTACTCACTTGTTTCCAAGAACTGTCCCAGGACTGAATCTAGGATCCAGTCCTGGATTTAGAAAAGTAATCCTGAAAGTAATTAATTGCATATAACTTAAAATTCCCATTGAGCTCAATGTATTATTGTGATTCAAATTGTGTTGCCTATTGCAATAAACTGTAACTATGACCTGCAAAAGTCAATTGCCTATTGCAAAGTATTTAACTAAAGCATCTCATTCTGAGAAAGTATATTTTGATACCTATTGTTGGTTCTAAAATAAAACAACAATATCTTTTGAATGCAAACCAATGGCCTAGAGTTCAGTTCTTGAGTGTGTGAGACCATTTGCTGACTGAGTGTGTACAACAAATGTTTTGCACTGTACTCTGATACTGCCTTACTGCTCGGCAAGCTACCACTTTAGAGAGTAAGGTTATATCTAACTTTAGCCTCTGCCAAACGTCTGGGGACTGGGGACTCTGTGCACACTGTACCTATTTGGGAACAGTATATACAGAGCCACTTTCTCACAGTAGTGATAAAGTGATTAGAGTCCTACGGCCAACATAAAGATACAGCAAAACGTGAGGTGAAAAGCAAAAAGGTTGCTGGTAGGCCACCTTAAGGATGCCAGGTCTAACAAAAACTGAACTAAGGATAACATGAGTAAAACATCGGGTTTCTCTACTGCATTTGGTGAGACAAGTGGGCCTTCTTTTATCTTCCATTCAAGCAATCTTTGACAGACCCCTTTATTATAGAGCTTTTCAAGGATTAAAGATAAGGCACTTACAAAGGAGTCCCAAATAATCAGAGATGGTTGACTTCTGTAATATGGGTCGTAGACTAAAAGCAGCACAAAAACAGAGTGCAACAGGGTCCAAAAAACTTGAGTGCCACAAGAGAGTTTGAATGCAAGCGTATCCTTTTACAGATCCAGAGATATACTCATGCAATTTTTATTTTTAGGACAGAACGTGCATGATGAAAAAAACATTGTTTTTAAAAAGCGCATTGCAGAATATCAGTACTTTGATGTGGGAAAACGTCAAAACTTTCAAACAAAATATTTGTAGGCAGCTTACAGCAAGTTGTTGTGGCCGAGTGGTTAAGGCGATGGACTAGAAATCCATTGGGGTATCCCCGCGCAGGTTCGAATCCTGCCAACAACGAGAATCTTTTTATTATCGGCTACAATTTCAGAAGTTAACCTTTAGTATTTCTTCCATTTCAGTTTTATAAATAGGTGGCTTATTTTTGTGTCACTATTGCCTCTCCACATATTTGTTATCGCTACCTCTTTCATGTCTTTGCTACACCTCATTCCTACTTTAGCACTGGTGTAAACGCTTCAAATTATTATACCGTTGCTCTCTCATTCATACCTGCGCATGCACTTGAAAGTTACTTTACCAATAAAAGACGCAAAGAGAGAAATAGAACAAAAGTGCTGGCTGGATTGGCAAACACACTTCATAAAACTGCATTTTCTTTTTTATTCTCCCCCGTGTTACATGCTTAACCTCCCCATGTGTAATTTCTCTTAACCTGCTGTCCCAGGAAGAGAATTTCATCTACAGGCTCTTTCTGTGTTTTTTCCCTAGTCTGTTTTTCCCATTTCTTAGCTGTGTAACTGTTCCTTTACGCGCTCTATTTAAACGCCATCAATCTCATTTGAGCTCCTTGCTCCTGCTTCTGTTTTCTCCAACTCTCATACTGCCAGTTCTCTCTTTCTCTGTGGTTGGTGGCTACTTTCCTGAGCTTCCGAAGCCATGTGGTTCCTGCCTCTTGTTGTCAGACTTGAATTGGAAAAGGAACCATATTAACAAGCCTTTACCACTCACACACGGCGGAAGTTTATACTTTAATTCAGTGAGCTAAGAAAAGCGTGTTGTGGGTCCCCTACGAGCCATGGTGCATGCTTCATCATGATTTGGCACCAGTCATTAGCTGCAGCTCTGCTAATGAGCCACTGAGGTCAGTTTCAATATTTACTCAAAAACATAACCATGCAGCCCACCCCTCAACTGTGTATTTATCTTGCTTTTCTGCTGTTCGTGTGATTAGCTGGGAGGAGCTAACGGCGACATCCTCCCTATAAAAGTGTAGATGGATCACTCTCTAACTCTTTCTTGCTTCACATACAAATGGCTTGAAAGGTGCAGGGAAGATGCAGGTCTAATAGACAGAATAGAAGGTCTGTGCCAGGTGGGTTTCTCTGCATTGGTGTCCCATCACAGGTCCGCAAGTGTAATGTGTGATCTTTGACTCCTGGCATTTCACAAGCAGGCGGCCAGGAAACGGTTTCAGCCTATCAACCACTGAGGAGACGCAGCCTCTGATTGAGGAATGAGGAAGCAATGAATACATCCAGCCTATCACAGGAACAGCCCTGAGTGTTCCGAATTATAAATTCTCCATGTCACTGTATGTCGTTGAGCCCAAGTAGCTCGCCGTGATCGTATAGTGGTTAGTACTCTGCGTTGTGGCCGCAGCAACCTCGGTTCGAATCTGAGTCACGGCATTGTGGTTGGCAATGTCACGGCAGTTGGGTGTTAATATTTCAGAATTAGCAAATGTACCAGTGGTTTTTGTAAAATGTCTATTAAAAACAGATCCTTTCAAATATTTAAACCATCTAACAACAAATGATTTAAACTTGCATGATTATAAGCTGTAGCTATAATGTATTTACTTACATAAATTATCGTTCTTGAACCTATTGGGGGTGGAGGGGGAGCGGAGATCACCCCCCAGGTGCAGTTGAGTGACCTGTGTTGTGGCTCTCTAGAGGGAAGGCACACATTTTGCTGTCACCCAGCCCAATCCAGACGTGTATTGGGGCCAGGTTTCAGGCAAATAGAGCAGTAAGTGCAGAGATATGTTCACTCTATAAAAGTGGCATTTCTAAAATAGTAAAGTTAAATCCAACCTCACCAGTAAGTAGGATTTTCAATAAATAAATAAAGCTACTCCTCTCCGATATGGAATTACCAAATTAAAAGTATAGGGGAATACACAGAGCTAACCTATGAGAGGGGTAGACCTCACAGTAGTGAAAAATGAAATAGACTGTTTGGTACTTACAGGACACGCGAACCACCAAAGTACATAGCTTATTTTTTACTTACATAGCATCATGCACCTAGGACTACCTAGGGCCTACCTTAGGTGTAAATTATATGTAATAAAAGGGGAGTTTAAGGCTTGGCAAGTAGGCTGGGACTCCCCTGGGAGACCCCTGAGTCTATGCCCAGAACCATAACTCTGCCAGTCGAGTACTTACCTAAAAGCCGATAACTCACTTTTCTTCCATAGGCTAACATTGAGTGGTTTTACTTGGAAATTCTTCTAAGTGGTGTGGAGTTTTGGAACTTTAAATTATTCATCTAAAATCAGCCGAACAACGAATTCTGATTTACTCACCTGTTATCAGGAGAGACCTCAGTGCTGCATCTTGGAGCTCGGTACTGACCCTGAAAAGTAATTTTAACCGTACTTACCAGTAACTCGAATTTCCTTCCATGGGATATCATTGCCTGCTTTTTGCTGAACATTTTCTAAGTGTCGATTTTTGAAACTTACAAATATTCTTTAAAAATCGTACCAACTGTGAAAACGTAGTTGTTTACCTGTTTTAGATAGATGTCCCAGTACTGAGCCTAGGAGCCCAGCACTGGATTACAAAAGTAACGAGAACGTACTTTACCCGTAACTTGAATTTTCTTCCATAGGAAACCATTGACTGTTTTTCTGTGAAATTTCTTCTAAGTGTCGATTTTGCAAACATGTAAATATTCCTTAAAAATCGCCTGTATAACTTAAACGCAGTTTCTCAACTGCTTACAGGTGGTACAGTAGTGCTGGATCTAGGATCCAACACTGACCTAGAAAAAGTAACCATAACCACACTTACCTGCTAAGTGAATTTCCTTCCATAGGATAACATTGGTAATTTGATCAGCAAAAGTTTCTAAGTGTCAACTTTTAAAATAGCAAAATATTGCTTAAAAATCACAACAGTAACTAAAACGAATTTACTCACTTGTTTCCAAGAACTGTCCCAGGACTGAATCTAGGATCCAGTCCTGGATTTAGAAAAGTAATCCTGAAAGTAATTAATTGCAGATAACTTAAAATTCCCATTGAGCTCAATGTATTATTGTGATTCAAATTGTGTTGCCTATTGCAATAAACTGTAACTATGACCTGCAAAAGTCAATTGCCTATTGCAAAGTATTTAACTAAAGCATCTCATTCTGAGAAAGTATATTTTGATACCTATTGTTGGTTCTAAAATAAAACAACAATATCTTTTGTATGCAAACCAATGGCCTAGAGTTCAGTTCTTGAGTGTGTGAGACCATTTGCTGACTGAGTGTGTACAACAAATGTTTTACACTGTACTCTGATACTGCCTTACTGCTCGGCAAGCTACCACTTTAGAGAGTAAGGTTATATCTAACTTTAGCCTCTGCCAAACCTCTGGGGACTGGGGACTCTGTGCACACTGTACCTATTTGGGAACAGTATATACAGAGCCACTTTCTCACAGTAGTGATAAAGTGATTAGAGTCCTACGGCCAACATAAAGATACAGCAAAACGTGAGGTGAAAAGCAAAAAGGTTGCTGGTAGGCCACCTTAAGGATGCCAGGTCTAACAAAAACTGAACTAAGGATAACATGAGTAAAACATCAGGTTTCTCTACTGCATTTGGTGAGACAAGTGGGCCTTCTTTTATCTTCCATTCAAGCAATCTTTGACAGACCCCTTTATTATAGAGCTTTTCAAGGATTAAAGATAAGGCACTTACAAAGGAGTCCCAAATAATCAGAGATGGTTGACTTCTGTAATATGGGTCGTAGACTAAAAGCAGCACAAAAACAGAGTGCAACAGGGTCCAAAAAACTTGAGTGCCACAAGAGAGTTTGAATGCAAGCGTATCCTTTTACAGATCCAGAGATATACTCATGCAATTTTTATTTTTAGGACAGAACGTGCATGATGAAAAAAACATTGTTTTTAAAAAGCGCATTGCAGAATATCAGAACTTTGATGTGGGAAAACGTCAAAACTTTCAAACAAAATATTTGTAGGCAGCTTACAGCAAGTTGTTGTGGCTGAGTGGTTAAGGCGATGGACTAGAAATCCATTGGGGTATCCCCGCGCAGGTTTGAATCCTGCCAACAACGAGAATCTTTTTATTATCGGCTACAATTTCAGAAGTTAACCTTTAGTATTTCTTCCATTTCAGTTTTATAAATAGGTGGCTTATTTTTGTGTCACTATTGCCTCTCCACATATTTGTTATCGCTACCTCTTTCATGTCTTTGCTACACCTCATTCCTACTTTAGCACTGGTGTAAACGCTTCAAATTATTATACGGTTGCTCTCTCATTCATACCTGCGCATGCACTTGAAAGTTACTTTACCAATAAAAGACGCAAAGAGAGAAATAGAACAAAAGTGCTGGCTGGATTGGCAAACACACTTCATAAAACTGCATTTTCTTTTTTATTCTCCCCCGTGTTACATGCTTAACCTCCCCATGTGTAATTTCTCTTAACCTGCTGTCCCAGGAAGAGAATTTCATGTACAGGCTCTTTCTGTGTTTTTTTCCCTAGTCTGTCTTTCCCATTTCTTAGCTGTGTAACTGTTCCTTTACGCGCTCTATTTAAACGCCATCAATCTCATTTGAGCTCCTTGCTCCTGCTTCTGTTTTCTCCACCTCTCATACTGCCAGTTCTCTCTTTCTCTGTGGTTGGTGGCTACTTTCCTGAGCTTCCGAAGCCACGTGGTTCCTGCCTCTTGTTGTCAGACTTGAATTGGAAAAGGAACCATATTAACAAGCCTTTACCACTCACACACGGCGGAAGTTTATACTTTAATTCAGTGAGCTAAGAATAGCGTGTTGTGGGTCCCCTACGAGCCATGGTGCATGCTTCATCATGATTTGGCACCAGTCATTAGCCGCAGCTCTGCTAATGAGCCACTGAGGTCAGTTTCAATATTTACTCAAAAACATAACCATGCAGCCCACCCCTCAACTGTGTATTTATCTTGCTTTTCTGCTGTTCGTGTGATTAGCTGGGAGGAGCTCACGGCGACATCCTCCCTATAAAAGTGTAGATGGATCACTCTCTAACTCTTTCTTGCTTCACATACAAATGGCTTGAAAGGTGCAGGGAAGATGCAGGTCTAATAGACAGAATAGAAGGTCTGTGCCAGGTGGGTTTCTCTGCATTGGTGTCCCATCACAGGTCCGCAAGTGTAATGTGTGATCTTTGACTCCTGGCATTTCACAAGCAGGCGGCCAGGAAACGGTTTCAGCCTATCAACCACTGAGGAGACGCAGCCTCTGAATGAGGAATGAGGAAGCAATGAAAATACATCCAGCCTATCACAGGAACAGCCCTGAGTGTTCCGAATTATAAATTCTCCATGTCACTGTATGTCGTTGAGCCCAAGTAGCTCGCCGTGATCGTATAGTGGTTAGTACTCTGCGTTGTGGCCGCAGCAACCTCGGTTCGAATCCGAATCACGGCATTGTGGTTGGCAATGTCATGGCAGTTGGGTGTTAATTTTACAGAATTAGCAAATGTACCAGTGGTTTTTGTAAAATGTCTATTAAAAACAGACCCTTTCAAATATTTAAACCATCTAACAACAAATGATTTAAACTCGCATGATTATAAGCTGTAGCTATAATGTATTTACTTACATAAATTATCGTTCTTGAACCTATTGGGGGTGGAGGGGGAGCGGAGCTCACCCCCCAGGTGCAGTTGAGTGACCTGTGTTGTGGCTCTCTAGAGGGAAGGCACAGATTTTGCTGTCACCCAGCCCAATCCAGACGTGTATTGGGGCCAGGTTTCAGGCAAATAGAGCAGTAAGTGCAGAGACATGTTCACTCTCTAAAAGTGGCATTTCTAAAATAGTAAAGTTAAATCCAACCTCACCAGTAAGTAGGATTTTCAATAAATAAATAAAGCTACTCCTCTCCGATATGGAATTACCAAATAAAAAGTATAGGGGAATACACAGAGCTAACCTATGAGAGGGGTAGACCTCACAGTAGTGAAAAATGAAATAGACTGTTTGGTACTTACAGGACACGCGAACCACCAAAGTACATATCTTATTTTTTACTTACATAGCATCATGCACCTAGGACTACCTAGGGCCTACCTTAGGTGTAAATTATATGTAATAAAAGGGGAGTTTAAGGCTTGGCAAGTAGGCTGGGACTCCCCTGGGAGACCCCTGAGTCTATGCCCAGAACCATAACTCTGCCAGTCGAGTACTTACCTAAAAGCCGATAACTCACTTTTCTTCCATAGGCTAACATTGAGTGGTTTCACTTGGAAATTCTTCTAAGTGGTGTGGAGTTTTGGAACTTTAAAATATTCATCTAAAATCAGCCGAACAACGAATTCTGATTTACTCACCTGTTATCAGGAGAGACCTCAGTGCTGCATCTTGGAGCTCAGTACTGACCCTGAAAAGTAATTTTAACCGTACTTACCAGTAACTCGAATTTCCTTCCATGGGATATCATTGCCTGCTTTTTGCTGAACATTTTCTAAGTGTCGATTTTTGAAACTTACAAATATTCTTTAAAAATCGTACCAACTGTGAAAACGTAGTTGTTTACCTGTTTTAGATAGATGTCCCAGTACTGAGCCTAGGAGCCCAGCACTGGATTACAAAAGTAACGAGAACGTACTTTACCCGTAACTTGAATTTTCTTCCATAGGAAACCATTGACTGTTTTTCTGTGAAATTTCTTCTAAGTGTCGATTTTGCAAACATGTAAATATTCCTTAAAAATCGCCTGTATAACTTAAACGCAGTTTCTCAACTGCTTACAGGTGGTACAGTAGTGCTGGATCTAGGATCCAACACTGACCTAGAAAAAGTAACCATAACCCCACTTACCTGCTAAGTGAATTTCCTTCCATAGGATAACATTGGTAATTTGATCAGCAAAAGTTTCTAAGTGTCAACTTTTAAAATAGCAAAATATTGCTTAAAAATCACAACAGTAACTAAAACGAATTTACTCACTTGTTTCCAAGAACTGTCCCAGGACTGAATCTAGGATCCAGTTCTGGATTTAGAAAAGTAATCCTGAAAGTAATTAATTGCATATAACTTAAAATTCCCATTGAGCTCAATGTATTATTGTGATTCAAATTGTGTTGCCTATTGCAATAAACTGTAACTATGACCTGCAAAAGTCAATTGCCTATTGCAAAGTATTTAACTAAAGCATCTCATTCTGAGAAAGTATATTTTGATACCTATTGTTGGTTCTAAAATAAAACAACAATATCTTTTGTATGCAAACCAATGGCCTAGAGTTCAGTTCTTGAGTGTGTGAGACCATTTGCTGACTGAGTGTGTACAACAAATGTTTTACACTGTACTCTGATACTGCCTTACTGCTCGGCAAGCTACCACTTTAGAGAGTAAGGTTATATCTAACTTTAGCCTCTGCCAAACGTCTGGGGACTGGGGACTCTGTGCACACTGTACCTATTTGGGAACAGTATATACAGAGCCACTTTCTCACAGTAGTGATAAAGTGATTAGAGTCCTACGGCCAACATAAAGATACAGCAAAACGTGAGGTGAAAAGCAAAAAGGTTGCTGGTAGGCCACCTTAAGGATGCCAGGTCTAACAAAAACTGAACTAAGGATAACATGAGTAAAACATCAGGTTTCTCTACTGCATTTGGTGAGACAAGTGGGCCTTCTTTTATCTTCCATTCAAGCAATCTTTGACAGACCCCTTTATTATAGAGCTTTTCAAGGATTAAAGATAAGGCACTTACAAAGGAGTCCCAAATAATCAGAGATGGTTGACTTCTGTAATATGGGTCGTAGACTAAAAGCAGCACAAAAACAGAGTGCAACAGGGTCCAAAAAACTTGAGTGCCACAAGAGAGTTTGAATGCAAGCGTATCCTTTTACAGATCCAGAGATATACTCATGCAATTTTTATTTTTAGGACAGAACGTGCATGATGAAAAAAACATTGTTTTTAAAAAGCGCATTGCAGAATATCAGTACTTTGATGTGGGAAAACGTCAAAACTTTCAAACAAAATATTTGTAGGCAGCTTACAGCAAGTTGTTGTGGCCGAGTGGTTAAGGCGATGGACTAGAAATCCATTGGGGTATCCCCGCGCAGGTTCGAATCCTGCCAACAACGAGAATCTTTTTATTATCGGCTACAATTTCAGAAGTTAACCTTTAGTATTTCTTCGATTTCAGTTTTATAAATAGGTGGCTTATTTTTGTGTCACTATTGCCTCTCCACATATTTGTTATCGCTACCTCTTTCATGTCTTTGCTACACCTCATTCCTACTTTAGCACTGGTGTAAACGCTTCAAATTATTATACCGTTGCTCTCTCATTCATACCTGCGCATGCACTTGAAAGTTACTTTACCAATAAAAGACGCAAAGAGAGAAATAGAACAAAAGTGCTGGCTGGATTGGCAAACACACTTCATAAAACTGCATTTTCTTTTTTATTCTCCCCCGTGTTACATGCTTAACCTCCCCATGTGTAATTTCTCTTAACCTGCTGTCCCAGGAAGAGAATTTCATCTACAGGCTCTTTCTGTGTTTTTTTCCCTAGTCTGTCTTTCCCATTTCTTAGCTGTGTAACTGTTCCTTTACGCGCTCTATTTAAACGCCATCAATCTCATTTGAGCTCCCTGCTCCCGCTTCTGTTTTCTCCACCTCTCATACTGCCAGTTCTCTCTTTCTCTGTGGTTGGTGGCTACTTTCCTGAGCTTCCGAAGCCACGTGGTTCCTGCCTCTTGTTGTCAGACTTGAATTGGAAAAGGAACCATATTAACAAGCCTTTACCACTCACACACGGCGGAAGTTTATACTTTAATTCAGTGAGCTAAGAAAAGCGTGTTGTGGGTCCCCTACGAGCCATGGTGCATGCTTCATCATGATTTGGCACCAGTCATTAGCCGCAGCTCTGCTAATGAGCCACTGAGGTCAGTTTCAATATTTACTCAAAAACATAACCATGCAGCCCACCCCTCAACTGTGTATTTATCTTGCTTTTCTGCTGTTCGTGTGATTAGCTGGGAGGAGCTCACGGCGACATCCTCCCTATAAAAGTGTAGATGGATCACTCTCTAACTCTTTCTTGCTTCACATACAAATGGCTTGAAAGGTGCAGGGAAGATGCAGGTCTAATAGACAGAATAGAAGGTCTGTGCCAGGTGGGTTTCTCTGCATTGGTGTCCCATCACAGGTCCGCAAGTGTAATGTGTGATCTTTGACTCCTGGCATTTCACAAGCAGGCGGCCAGGAAACGGTTTCAGCCTATCAACCACTGAGGAGACGCAGCCTCTGAATGAGGAATGAGGAAGCAATGAAAATACATCCAGCCTATCACAGGAACAGCCCTGAGTGTTCCGAATTATAAATTCTCCATGTCACTGTATGTCGTTGAGCCCAAGTAGCTCGCCGTGATCGTATAGTGGTTAGTACTCTGCGTTGTGGCCGCAGCAACCTCTGTTCGAATCCAAGTCATGGCATTGTGGTTGGCAATGTCACGGCAGTTGGGTGTTAATTTTACAGAATTAGCAAATGTACCAGTGGTTTTTGTAAAATGTCTATTAAAAACAGATCCTTTCAAATATTTAAACCATCTAACAACAAATGATTTAAACTTGCATGATTATAAGCTGTAGCTATAATGTATTTACTTACATAAATTATCGTTCTTGAACCTATTGGGAGTGGAGGGGGAGCGGAGCTCACCCCCCAGGTGCAGTTGAGTGACCTGTGTTGTGGCTCTCTAGAGGGAAGGCACAAATTTTGCTGTCACCCAGCCCAATCCAGACGTGTATTGGGGCCAGGTTTCAGGCAAATAGAGCAGTAAGTGCAGAGACATGTTCACTCTCTAAAAGTGGCATTTCTAAAATAGTAAAGTTAAATCCAACCTCACCAGTAAGTAGGATTTTCAATAAATAAATAAAGCTACTCCTCTCCGATATGGAATTACCAAATAAAAAGTATAGGGGAATACACAGAGCTAACCTATGAGAGGGGTAGACCTCACAGTAGTGAAAAATGAAATAGACTGTTTGGTACTTACAGGACACGCGAACCACCAAAGTACATATCTTATTTTTTACTTACATAGCATCATGCACCTAGGACTACCTAGGGCCTACCTTAGGTGTAAATTATATGTAATAAAAGGGGAGTTTAAGGCTTGGCAAGTAGGCTGGGACTCCCCTGGGAGACCCCTGAGTCTATGCCCAGAACCATAACTCTGCCAGTCGAGTACTTACCTAAAAGCCGATAACTCACTTTTCTTCCATAGGCTAACATTGAGTGGTTTCACTTGGAAATTCTTCTAAGTGGTGTGGAGTTTTGGAACTTTAAAATATTCATCTAAAATCAGCCGAACAACGAATTCTGATTTACTCACCTGTTATCAGGAGAGACCTCAGTGCTGCATCTTGGAGCTCAGTACTGACCCTGAAAAGTAATTTTAACCGTACTTACCAGTAACTCGAATTTCCTTCCATGGGATATCATTGCCTGCTTTTTGCTGAACATTTTCTAAGTGTCGATTTTTGAAACTT
This sequence comes from Triturus cristatus, assembly GCF_964204655.1. Taxonomy (NCBI): domain Eukaryota; kingdom Metazoa; phylum Chordata; class Amphibia; order Caudata; family Salamandridae; genus Triturus; species Triturus cristatus. The sequence goes on from NC_140595.1 coordinate 725,874,279, forward strand.
ACAAATATTCTTTAAAAATCGTACCAACTGTGAAAACGTAGTTGTTTACCTGTTTTAGATAGATGTCCCAGTACTGAGCCTAGGAGCCCAGCACTGGATTACAAAAGTAACGAGAACGTACTTTACCCGTAACTTGAATTTTCTTCCATAGGAAACCATTGACTGTTTTTCTGTGAAATTTCTTCTAAGTGTCGATTTTGCAAACATGTAAATATTTCTTAAAAATCGCCTGTATAACTTAAACGCAGTTTCTCAACTGCTTACAGGTGGTACAGTAGTGCTGGATCTAGGATCCAACACTGACCTAGAAAAAGTAACCATAACCCCACTTACCTGCTAAGTGAATTTCCTTCCATAGGATAACATTGGTAATTTGATCAGCAAAAGTTTCTAAGTGTCAACTTTTAAAATAGCAAAATATTGCTTAAAAATCACAACAGTAACTAAAACGAATTTACTCACTTGTTTCCAAGAACTGTCCCAGGACTGAATCTAGGATCCAGTCCTGGATTTAGAAAAGTAATCCTGAAAGTAATTAATTGCATATAACTTAAAATTCCCATTGAGCTCAATGTATTATTGTGATTCAAATTGTGTTGCCTATTGCAATAAACTGTAACTATGACCTGCAAAAGTCAATTGCCTATTGCAAAGTATTTAACTAAAGCATCTCATTCTGAGAAAGTATATTTTGATACCTATTGTTGGTTCTAAAATAAAACAACAATATCTTTTGTATGCAAACCAATGGCCTAGAGTTCAGTTCTTGAGTGTGTGAGACCATTTGCTGACTGAGTGTGTACAACAAATGTTTTACACTGTACTCTGATACTGCCTTACTGCTCGGCAAGCTACCACTTTAGAGAGTAAGGTTATATCTAACTTTAGCCTCTGCCAAACCTCTGGGGACTGGGGACTCTGTGCACACTGTACCTATTTGGGAACAGTATATACAGAGCCACTTTCTCACAGTAGTGATAAAGTGATTAGAGTCCTAAGGCCAACATAAAGATACAGCAAAACGTGAGGTGAAAAGCAAAAAGGTTGCTGGTAGGCCACCTTAAGGATGCCAGGTCTAACAAAAACTGAACTAAGGATAACATGAGTAAAACATCAGGTTTCTCTACTGCATTTGGTGAGACAAGTGGGCCTTCTTTTATCTTCCATTCAAGCAATATTTGACAGACCCCTTTATTATAGAGCTTTTCAAGGATTAAAGATAAGGCACTTACAAAGGAGTCCCAAATACTCAGAGATGGTTGACTTCTGTAATATGGGTCGTAGACTAAAAGCAGCGCAAAAACAGAGTGCAACAGGGTCCAAAAAACTTGAGTGCCACAAGAGAGTTTGAATGCAAGCGTATCCTTTTACAGATCCAGAGATATACTCATGCAATTTTTGTTTTTAGGACAGAACGTGCATGATGAAAAAAACATTGTTTTTAAAAAGCGCATTGCAGAATATCAGTACTTTGATGTGGGAAAACGTCAAAACTTTCAAACAAAATATTTGTAGGCAGCTTACAGCAAGTTGTTGTGGCCGAGTGGTTAAGGCGATGGACTAGAAATCCATTGGGGTATCCCCGCGCAGGTTCGAATCCTGCCAACAACGAGAATCTTTTTATTATCGGCTACAATTTCAGAAGTTAACCTTTAGTATTTCTTCCATTTCAGTTTTATAAATAGGTGGCTTATTTTTGTGTCACTATTGCCTCTCCACATATTTGTTATCGCTACCTCTTTCATGTCTTTGCTACACCTCATTCCTACTTTAGCACTGGTGTAAACGCTTCAAATTATTATACGGTTGCTCTCTCATTCATACCTGCGCATGCACTTGAAAGTTACTTTACCAATAAAAGACGCAAAGAGAGAAATAGAACAAAAGTGCTGGCTGGATTGGCAAACACACTTCATAAAACTGCATTTTCTTTTTTATTCTCCCCCGTGTTACATGCTTAACCTCCCCATGTGTAATTTCTCTTAACCTGCTGTCCCAGGAAGAGAATTTCATCTACAGGCTCGTTCTGTGTTTTTTTCCCTAGTCTGTCTTTCCCATTTCTTAGCTGTGTAACTGTTCCTTTACGCGCTCTATTTAAACGCCATCAATCTCATTTGAGCTCCTTGCTCCTGCTTCTGTTTTCTCCAACTCTCATACTGCCAGTTCTCTCTTTCTCTGTGGTTGGTGGCTACTTTCCTGAGCTTCCGAAGCCACGTGGTTCCTGCCTCTTGTTGTCAGACTTGAATTGGAAAAGGAACCATATTAACAAGCCTTTACCACTCACACACGGCGGAAGTTTATACTTTAATTCAGTGAGCTAAGAAAAGCGTGTTGTGGGTCCCCTACGAGCCATGGTGCATGCTTCATCATGATTTGGCACCAGTCATTAGCTGCAGCTCTGCTAATGAGCCACTGAGGTCAGTTTCAATATTTACTCAAAAACATAACCATGCAGCCCACCCCTCAACTGTGTATTTATCTTGCTTTTCTGCTGTTCGTGTGATTAGCTGGGAGGTGCTCACGGCGACATCCTCCCTATAAAAGTGTAGATGGATCACTCTCTAACTCTTTCTTGCTTCACATACAAATGGCTTGAAAGGTGCAGGGAAGATGCAGGTCTAATAGACAGAATAGAAGGTCTGTGCCAGGTGGGTTTCTCTGCATTGGTGTCCCATCACAGGTCCGCAAGTGTAATGTGTGATCTTTGACTCCTGGCATTTCACAAGCAGGCGGCCAGGAAACGGTTTCAGCCTATCAACCACTGAGGAGACGCAGCCTCTGAATGAGGAATGAGGAAGCAATGAATACATCCAGCCTATCACAGGAACAGCCCTGAGTGTTCCGAATTATAAATTCTCCATGTCACTGTATGTCGTTGAGCCCAAGTAGCTCGCCGTGATCGTATAGTGGTTAGTACTCTGCGTTGTGGCCGCAGCAACCTCGGTTCGAATCCGAGTCACGGCATTGTGGTTGGCAATGTCACGGCAGTTGGGTGTTAATTTTACAGAATTAGCAAATGTACCAGTGGTTTTTGTAAAATGTCTATTAAAAACAGATCCTTTCAAATATTTAAACCATCTAACAATAAATGATTTAAACTCGCATGATTATAAGCTGTAGCTATAATGTATTTACTTACATAAATTATCGTTCTTGAACCTATTGGGGGTGGAGGGGGAGCGGAGATCACCCCCCAGGTGCAGTTGAGTGACCTGTGTTGTGGCTCTCTAGAGGGAAGGCACACATTTTGCTGTCACCCAGCCCAATCCAGACGTGTATTGGGGCCAGGTTTCAGGCAAATAGAGCAGTAAGTGCAGAGATATGTTCACTCTCTAAAAGTGGCATTTCTAAAATAGTAAAGTTAAATCCAACCTCACCAGTAAGTAGGATTTTCAATAAATAAATAAAGCTACTCCTCTCCGATATGGAATTACCAAATTAAAAGTATAGGGGAATACACAGAGCTAACCTATGAGAGGGGTAGACCTCACAGTAGTGAAAAATGAAATAGACTGTTTGGTACTTACAGGACACGCGAACCACCAAAGTACATAGCTTATTTTTTACTTACATAGCATCATGCACCTAGGACTACCTAGGGCCTACCTTAGGTGTAAATTATATGTAATAAAAGGGGAGTTTAAGGCTTGGCAAGTAGGCTGGGACTCCCCTGGGAGACCCCTGAGTCTATGCCCAGAACCATAACTCTGCCAGTCGAGTACTTACCTAAAAGCCGATAACTCACTTTTCTTCCATAGGCTAACATTGAGTGGTTTCACTTGGAAATTCTTCTAAGTGGTGTGGAGTTTTGGAACTTTAAAATATTCATCTAAAATCAGCCGAACAACGAATTCTGATTTACTCACCTGTTATCAGGAGAGACCTCAGTGCTGCATCTTGGAGCTCGGTACTGACCCTGAAAAGTAATTTTAACCGTACTTACCAGTAACTCGAATTTCCTTCCATGGGATATCATTGCCTGCTTTTTGCTGAAAATTTTCTAAGTGTCGATTTTTGAAACTTACAAATATTCTTTAAAAATCGTACCAACTGTGAAAACGTAATTGTTTACCTGTTTTAGATAGATGTCCCAGTACTGAGCCTAGGAGCCCAGCACTGGATTACAAAAGTAACGAGAACGTACTTTACCCGTAACTTGAATTTTCTTCCATAGGAAACCATTGACTGTTTTTCTGTGAAATTTCTTCTAAGTGTCGATTTTGCAAACATGTAAATATTCCTTAAAAATCGCCTGTATAACTTAAACGCAGTTTCTCAACAGCTTACAGGTGGTACAGTAGTGCTGGATCTAGGATCCAACACTGACCTAGAAAAAGTAACCATAATCCCACTTACCTGCTAAGTGAATTTCCTTCCATAGGATAACGTTGGTATTTTGATCAGCAAAAGTTTCTAAGTGTCAACTTTTAAAATAGCAAAATATTGCTTAAAAATCACAACAGTAACTAAAACGAATTTACTCACTTGTTTCCAAGAACTGTCCCAGGACTGAATCTAGGATCCAGTCCTGGATTTAGAAAAGTAATCCTGAAAGTAATTAATTGCATATAACTTAAAATTCCCATTGAGCTCAATGTATTATTGTGATTCAAATTGTGTTGCCTATTGCAATAAACTGTAACTATGACCTGCAAAAGTCAATTGCCTATTGCAAAGTATTTAACTAAAGCATCTCATTCTGAGAAAGTATATTTTGATACCTATTGTTGGTTCTAAAATAAAACAACAATATCTTTTGTATGCAAACCAATGGCCTAGAGTTCAGTTCTTGAGTGTGTGAGACCATTTGCTGACTGAGTGTGTACAACAAATGTTTTACACTGTACTCTGATACTGCCTTACTGCTCGGCAAGCTACCACTTTAGAGAGTAAGGTTATATCTAACTCTAGCCTCTGGCAAACCTCTGGGGACTGGGGACTCTGTGCACACTGTACCTATTTGGGAACAGTATATACAGAGCCACTTTCTCACAGTAGTGATAAAGTGATTAGAGTCCTAAGGCCAACATAAAGATACAGCAAAACGTGAGGTGAAAAGCAAAAAGGTTGCTGGTAGGCCACCTTAAGGATGCCAGGTCTAACAAAAACTGAACTAAGGATAACATGAGTAAAACATCAGGTTTCTCTACTGCATTTGGTGAGACAAGTGGGCCTTCTTTTATCTTCCATTCAAGCAATCTTTGACAGACCCCTTTATTATAGAGCTTTTCAAGGATTAAAGATAAGGCACTTACAAAGGAGTCCCAAATAATCAGAGATGGTTGACTTCTGTAATATGGGTCGTAGACTAAAAGCAGCACAAAAACAGAGTGCAACAGGGTCCAAAAAACTTGAGTGCCACAAGAGAGTTTGAATGCAAGCGTATCCTTTTACAGATCCAGAGATATACTCATGCAATTTTTATTTTTAGGACAGAACGTGCATGATGAAAAAAACATTGTTTTTAAAAAGCGCATTGCAGAATATCAGTACTTTGATGTGGGAAAACGTCAAAACTTTCAAACAAAATATTTGTAGGCAGCTTACAGCAAGTTGTTGTGGCCGAGTGGTTAAGGCGATGGACTAGAAATCCATTGGGGTATCCCCGCGCAGGTTCGAATCCTGCCAACAACGAGAGTCTTTTTATTATCGGCTACAATTTCAGAAGTTAACCTTTAGTATTTCTTCCATTTCAGTTTTATAAATAGGTGGCTTATTTTTGTGTCACTATTGCCTCTCCACATATTTGTTATCGCTACCTCTTTCATGTCTTTGCTACACCTCATTCCTACTTTAGCACTGGTGTAAACGCTTCAAATTATTATACCGTTGCTCTCTCATTCATACCTGCGCATGCACTTGAAAGTTACTTTACCAATAAAAGACGCAAAGAGAGAAATAGAACAAAAGTGCTGGCTGGATTGGCAAACACACTTCATAAAACTGCATTTTCTTTTTTATTCTCCCCCGTGTTACATGCTTAAACTCCCCATGTGTAATTTCTCTTAACCTGCTGTCCCAGGAAGAGAATTTCATGTACAGGCTCTTTCTGTGTTTTTTTCCCTAGTCTGTCTTTCCCATTTCTTAGCTGTGTAACTGTTCCTTTACGCGCTCTATTTAAATGCCATCAATCTCATTTGAGCTCCTTGCTCCCGCTTCTGTTTTCTCCACCTCTCATACTGCCAGTTCTCTCTTTCTCTGTGGTTGGTGGCTACTTTCCTGAGCTTCCGAAGCCACGTGGTTCCTGCCTCTTGTTGTCAGACTTGAATTGGAAAAGGAACCATATTAACAAGCCTTTACCACTCACACACGGCGGAAGTTTATACTTTAATTCAGTGAGCTAAGAACAGCGTGTTGTGGGTCCCCTACGAGCCATTGTGCTTGCTTCATCATGATTTGGCACCAGTCATTAGCCGCAGCTCTGCTAATGAGCCACTGAGGTCAGTTTCAATATTTACTCAAAAACATAACCATGCAGCCCACCCCTCAACTGTGTATTTATCTTGCTTTTCTGCTGTTCGTGTGATTAGCTGGGAGGAGCTCACGGCGACATCCTCCCTATAAAAGTGTAGATGGATCACTCTCTAACTCTTTCTTGCTTCACATACAAATGGCTTGAAAGGTGCAGGGAAGATGCAGGTCTAATAGACAGAATAGAAGGCCTGTGCCAGGTGGGTTTCTCTGCATTGGTGTCCCATCACAGGTCCGCAAGTGTAATGTGTGATCTTTGACTCCTGGCATTTCACAAGCAGGCGGCCAGGAAACGGTTTCAGCCTATCAACCACTGAGGAGACGCAGCCTCTGAATGAGGAATGAGGAAGCAATGAATACATCCAGCCTATCACAGGAACAGCCCTGAGTGTTCCGAATTATAAATTCTCCATGTCATTGTATGTCGTTGAGCCCAAGTAGCTCGCCGTGATCGTATAGTGGTTAGTACTCTGCGTTGTCGCCGCAGCAACCTCGGTTCGAATCTGAGTCACGGCATTGTGGTTGGCAATGTCACGGCAGTTGGGTGTTAATTTTACAGAATTAGCAAATGTACCAGTGGTTTTTGTAAAATGTCTATTAAAAACAGATCCTTTCAAATATTTAAACCATCTAACAACAAATGATTTAAACTCGCATGATTATAAGCTGTAGCTATAATGTATTTACTTACATAAATTATCGTTCTTGAACCTATTGGGGGTGGAGGGGGAGCGGAGCTCACCCCCCAGGTGCAGTTGAGTGACCTGTGTTGTGGCTCTCTAGAGGGAAGGCACACATTTTGCTGTCACCCAGCCCAATCCAGACGTGTATTGGGGCCAGGTTTCAGGCAAATAGAGCAGTAAGTGCAGAGACATGTTCACTCTCTAAAAGTGGCATTTCTAAAATAGTAAAGTTAAATCCAACCACACCAGTAAGTAGGATTTTCAATAAATAAATAAATCTACTCCTCTCCGATATGGAATTACCAAATAAAAAGTATAGGGGAATACACAGAGCTAACCTATGAGAGGGGTAGACCTCACAGTAGTGAAAAATGAAATAGACTGTTTGGTACTTACAGGACACGCGAACCACCAAAGTACATATCTTATTTTTTACTTACATAGCATCATGCACCTAGGACTACCTAGTGCCTACCTTAGGTGTAAATTATATGTCATAAAAGGGGAGTTTAAGGCTTGGCAAGTAAGCTGGGACTCCCCTGGGAGACCCCTGAGTCTATGCCCAGAACCATAACTCTGCCAGTCGAGTACTTACCTAAAAGCCGATAACTCACTTTTCTTCCATAGGCTAACATTGAGTGGTTTCACTTGGAAATTCTTCTAAGTGGTGTGGAGTTTTGGAACTTTAAAATATTCATCTAAAATCAGCCGAACAACGAATTCTGATTTACTCACCTGTTATCAGGAGAGACCTCAGTGCTGCATCTTGGAGCTCAGTACTGACCCTGAAAAGTAATTTTAACCGTACTTACCAGTAACTCGAATTTCCTTCCATGGGATATCATTGCCTGCTTTTTGCTGAAAATTTTCTAAGTGTCGATTTTTGAAACTTACAAATATTCTTTAAAAATCGTACCAACTGTGAAAACGTAATTGTTTACCTGTTTTAGATAGATGTCCCAGTACTGAGCCTAGGAGCCCAGCACTGGATTACAAAAGTAACGAGAACGTACTTTACCCGTAACTTGAATTTTCTTCCATAGGAAACCATTGACTGTTTTTCTGTGAAATTTCTTCTAAGTGTCGATTTTGCAAACATGTAAATATTCCTTAAAAATCGCCTGTATAACTTAAACGCAGTTTCTCAACTGCTTACAGGTGGTACAGTAGTGCTGGATCTAGGATCCAACACTGACCTAGAAAAAGTAACCATAACCCCACTTACCTGCTAAGTGAATTTCCTTCCATAGGATAACATTGGTAATTTGATCAGCAAAAGTTTCTAAGTGTCACCTTTTAAAATAGCAAAATATTGCTTAAAAATCACAACAGTAACTAAAACGAATTTACTCACTTGTTTCCAAGAACTGTCCCAGGACTGAATCTAGGATCCAGTCCTGGATTTAGAAAAGTAATCCTGAAAGTAATTAATTGCATATAACTTAAAATTCCCATTGAGCTCAATGTATTATTGTGATTCAAATTGTGTTGCCTATTGCAATAAACTGTAACTATGACCTGCAAAAGTCAATTGCCTATTGCAAAGTATTTAACTAAAGCATCTCATTCTGAGAAAGTATATTTTGATACCTATTGTTGGTTCTAAAATAAAACAACAATATCTTTTGTATGCAAACCAATGGCCTAGAGTTCAGTTCTTGAGTGTGTGAGACCATTTGCTGACTGAGTGTGTACAACAAATGTTTTACACTGTACTCTGATACTGCCTTACTGCTCGGCAAGCTACCACTTTAGAGAGTAAGGTTATATCTAACTCTAGCCTCTGGCAAACCTCTGGGGACTGGGGACTCTGTGCACACTGTACCTATTTGGGAACAGTATATACAGAGCCACTTTCTCACAGTAGTGATAAAGTGATTAGAGTCCTAAGGCCAACATAAAGATACAGCAAAACGTGAGGTGAAAAGCAAAAAGGTTGCTGGTAGGCCACCTTAAGGATGCCAGGTCTAACAAAAACTGAACTAAGGATAACATGAGTAAAACATCAGGTTTCTCTACTGCATTTGGTGAGACAAGTGGGCCTTCTTTTATCTTCCATTCAAGCAATCTTTGACAGACCCCTTTATTATAGAGCTTTTCAAGGATTAAAGATAAGGCACTTACAAAGGAGTCCCAAATACTCAGAGATGGTTGACTTCTGTAATATGGGTCGTAGACTAAAAGCAGCGCAGAAACAGAGTGCAACAGGGTCCAAAAAACTTGAGTGCCACAAGAGAGTTTGAATGCAAGCGTATCCTTTTACAGATCCAGAGATATACTCATGCAATTTTTGTTTTTAGGACAGAACGTGCATGATGAAAAAAACATTGTTTTTAAAAAGTGCATTGCAGAATATCAGTACTTTGATGTGGGAAAACTTCAAAACTTTCAAACAAAATATTTGTAGGGAGCTTACAGCAAGTTGTTGTGGCCGAGTGGTTAAGGCGATGGACTAGAAATCCATTGGGGTATCCCCGCGCAGGTTCGAATCCTGCCAACAACGAGAATCTTTTTATTATCGGCTACAATTTCAGAAGTTAACCTTTAGTATTTCTTCCATTTCAGTTTTATAAATAGGTGGCTTATTTTTGTGTCACTATTGCCTCTCCACATATTTGTTATCGCTACCTCTTTCATGTCTTTGCTACACCTCATTCCTACTTTAGCACTGGTGTAAACGCTTCAAATTATTATACGGTTGCTCTCTCATTCATACCTGCGCATGCACTTGAAAGTTACTTTACCAATAAAAGACGCAAAGAGAGAAATAGAACAAAAGTGCTGGCTGGATTGGCAAACACACTTCATAAAACTGCATTTTCTTTTTTATTCTCCCCCGTGTTACATGCTTAACCTCCCCATGTGTAATTTCTCTTAACCTGCTGTCCCAGGAAGAGAATTTCATCTACAGGCTCTTTCTGTGTTTTTTTCCCTAGTCTGTCTTTCCCATTTCTTAGCTGTGTAACTGTTCCTTTACGCGCTCTATTTAAACGCCATCAATCTCATTTGAGCTCCTTGCTCCTGCTTCTGTTTTCTCCACCTCTCATACTGCCAGTTCTCTCTTTCTCTGTGGTTGGTGGCTACTTTCCTGAGCTTCCGAAGCCACGTGGTTCCTGCCTCTTGTTGTCAGACTTGAATTGGAAAAGGAACCATATTAACAAGCCTTTACCACTCAGACACGGCGGAAGTTTATACTTTAATTCAGTGAGCTAAGAAAAGCGTGTTGTGGGTCCCCTACGAGCCATGGTGCATGCTTCATCATGATTTGGCACCAGTCATTAGCCGCAGCTCTGCTAATGAGCCACTGAGGTCAGTTTCAATATTTACTCAAAAACATAACCATGCAGCCCACCCCTCAACTGTGTATTTATCTTGCTTTTCTGCTGTTCGTGTGATTAGCTGGGAGGAGCTCACGGCGACATCCTCCCTATAAAAGTGTAGATGGATCACTCTCTAACTCTTTCTTGCTTCACATACAAATGGCTTGAAAGGTGCAGGGAAGATGCAGGTCTAATAGACAGAATAGAAGGTCTGTGCCAGGTGGGTTTCTCTGCATTGGTGTCCCATCACAGGTCCGCAAGTGTAATGTGTGATCTTTGACTCCTGGCATTTCACAAGCAGGCGGCCAGGAAACGGTTTCAGCCTATCAACCACTGAGGAGACGCAGCCTCTGAATGAGGAATGAGGAAGCAATGAATACATCCAGCCTATCACAGGAACAGCCCTGAGTGTTCCGAATTATAAATTCTCCATGTCACTGTATGTCGTTGAGCCCAAGTAGCTCGCCGTGATCGTATAGTGGTTAGTTCTCTGCGTTGTGGCCGCAGCAACCTCGGTTCGAATCCGAGTCACGGCATTGTGGTTGGCAATGTCACGGCAGTTGGGTGTTAATTTTACAGAATTAGCAAATGTACCAGTGGTTTTTGTAAAATGTCTATTAAAAACAGATCCTTTCAAATATTTAAACCATCTAACAACAAATGATTTAAACTCGCATGATTATAAGCTGTAGCTATAATGTATTTACTTACATAAATTATCGTTCTTGAACCTATTGGGGGTGGAGGGGGAGCGGAGATCACCCCCCAGGTGCAGTTGAGTGACCTGTGTTGTGGCTCTCTAGAGGGAAGGCACACATTTTGCTGTCACCCAGCCCAATCCAGACGTGTATTGGGGCCAGGTTTCAGGCAAATAGAGCAGTAAGTGCAGAGATATGTTCACTCTCTAAAAGTGGCATTTCTAAAATAGTAAAGTTAAATCCAACCTCACCAGTAAGTAGGATTTTCAATAAATAAATAAAGCTACTCCTCTCTGATATGGAATTACCAAATTAAAAGTATAGGGGAATACACAGATCTAACCTATGAGAGGGGTAGACCTCACAGTAGTGAAAAATGAAATAGACTGTTTGGTACTTACAGGACACGCGAACCACCAAAGTACATAGCTTATTTTTTACTTACATAGCATCATGCACCTAGGACTACCTAGGGCCTACCTTAGGTGTAAATTATATGTAATAAAAGGGGAGTTTAAGGCTTGGCAAGTAGGCTGGGACTCCCCTGGGAGACCCCTGAGTCTATGCCCAGAGCTATAACTCTGCCAGTCGAGTACTTACCTAAAAGCCGATAACTCACTTTTCTTCCATAGGCTAACATTGAGTGGTTTCACTTGGAAATTCTTCTAAGTGGTGTGGAGTTTTGGAACTTTAAAATATTCATCTAAAATCAGCCAAACAACGAATTCTGATTTACTCACCTGTTATCAGGAGAGACCTCAGTGCTGCATCTTGGAGCTCGGTACTGACCCTGAAAAGTAATTTTAACCGTACTTACCAGTAACTCGAATTTCCTTCCATGGGATATCATTGCCTGCTTTTTGCTGAAAATTTTCTAAGTGTCAATTTTTGAAACTTACAAATATTCTTTAAAAATCGTACCAACTGTGAAAACGTAATTGTTTACCTGTTTTAGATAGATGTCCCAGTACTGAGCCTAGGAGCCCAGCACTGGATTACAAAAGTAACGAGAACGTACTTTACCCGTAACTTGAATTTTCTTCCATAGGAAACCATTGACTGTTTTTCTGTGAAATTTCTTCTAAGTGTCGATTTTGCAAACATGTAAATATTCCTTAAAAATCGCCTGTATAACTTAAACGCAGTTTCTCAACTGCTTACAGGTGGTACAGTAGTGCTGGATCTAGGATCCAACACTGACCTAGAAAAAGGAACCATAACCCCACTTACCTGCTAAGTGAATTTCCTTCCGTAGGATAACATTGGTAATTTGATCAGCAAAAGTTTCTGTCAACTTTTAAAATAGCAAAACATTGCTTAAAAATCACAACAGTAACTAAAACGAATTTACTCACTTGTTTCCAAGAACTGTCCCAGGACTGAATCTAGGATCCAGTCCTGGATTTAGAAAAGTAATCCTGAAAGTAATTAATTGCATATAACTTAAAATTCCCATTGAGCTCAATGTATTATTGTGATTCAAATTGTGTTGCCTATTGCAATAAACTGTAACTATGACCTGCAAAAGTCAATTGCCTATTGCAAAGTATTTAACTAAAGCATCTCATTCTGAGAAAGTATATTTTGATACCTATTGTTGGTTCTAAAATAAAACAACAATATCTTTTGTATGCAAACCAATGGCCTAGAGTTCAGTTCTTGAGTGTGTGAGACCATTTGCTGACTGAGTGTGTACAACAAATGTTTTACACTGTACTCTGATACTGCCTTACTGCTCGGCAAGCTACCACTTTAGAGAGTAAGGTTATATCTAACTTTAGCCTCTGCCAAACCTCTGGGGACTGGGGACTCTGTGCACACTGTACCTATTTGGGAACAGTATATACAGAGCCACTTTCTCACAGTAGTGATAAAGTGATTAGAGTCCTAAGGCCAACATAAAGATACAGCAAAACGTGAGGTGAAAAGCAAAAAGGTTGCTGGTAGGCCACCTTAAGGATGCCAGGTCTAACAAAAACTGAACTAAGGATAACATGAGTAAAACATCAGGTTTCTCTACTGCATTTGGTGAGACAAGTGGGCCTTCTTTTATCTTCCATTCAAGCAATCTTTGACAGACCCCTTTATTATAGAGCTTTTCAAGGATTAAAGATAAGTCACTTACAAAGGAGTCCCAAATACTCAGAGATGGTTGACTTCTGTAATATGGGTCGTAGATTAAAAGCAGCGCAAAAACAGAGTGCAACAGGGTCCAAAAAACTTGAGTGCCACAAGAGAGTTTGAATGCAAGCGTATCCTTTTACAGATCCAGAGATATACTCATGCAATTTTTGTTTTTAGGACAGAACGTGCATGATGAAAAAAACATTGTTTTTAAAAAGCGCATTGCAGAATATCAGTACTTTGATGTGGGAAAACATCAAAACTTTCAAACAAAATATTTGTAGACATCTTACAGCAAGATGTTTTGGCCGAGTGGTTAAGGCGATGGACTCGAATTCCATTGGGGTATTCCCGCGCAGGTTCGAATCCTGCCAACAACGAGAATCTTTTTATTATCGGCTACAATTTCAGAAGTTAACCTTTAGTATTTCTTCCATTTCAGTTTTATAAATAGGTGGCTTTTTTTTGTGTCACTATTTCCTCTCCACATATTTGTTATCGCTACCTCTTTCATGTCTTTGCTACACCTCATTCCTACTTTAGCACTGGTGTAAACGCTTCAAATTATTATACCGTTGCTCTCTCATTCATACCTGCGCATGCACTTGAAAGTTATTTACCAATAAAAGACGCAAAGAGAGAAATAGAACAAAAGTGCTGGCTGGATTGGCAAACACACTTCATAAAACTGCATTTTCTTTTTTATTCTCCCCCGTGTTACATGCTTAACCTCCCCATGTGTAATTTCTCTTAACCTGCTGTCCCAGGAAGAGAATTTCATCTACAGGCTCTTTCTGTGTTTTTTTCCCTAGTCTGTCTTTCCCATTTCTTAGCTGTGTAACTGTTCCTTTACGCGCTCTATTTAAACGCCATCAATCTCATTTGAGCTCCTTGCTCCTGCTTCTGTTTTCTCCACCTCTCATACTGCCAGTTCTCTCTTTCTCTGTGGTTGGTGGCTACTTTCCTGAGCTTCCGAAGCCACGTGGTTCCTGCCTCTTGTTGTCAGACTTGAATTGGAAAAGGAACCATATTAACAACCCTTTACCACTCAGACACGGCGGAAGTTTATACTTTAATTCAGAGAGCTAAGAAAAGCGTGTTGTGGGTCCCCTACGAGCCATGGTGCATGCTTCATCATGATTTGGCACCAGTCATTAGCCGCAGCTCTGCTAATGAGCCACTGAGGTCAGTTTCAATATTTACTCAAAAACATAACCATGCAGCCCACCCCTCAACTGTGTATTTATCTTGCTTTTCTGCTGTTCGTGTGATTAGCTGGGAGGAGCTCACGGCGACATCCTCCCTATAAAAGTGTAGATGGATCACTCTCTAACTCTTTCTTGCTTCACATACAAATGGCTTGAAAGGTGCAGGGAAGATGCAGGTCTAATAGACAGAATAGAAGGTCTGTGCCAGGTGGGTTTCTCTGCATTGGTGTCCCATCACAGGTCCGCAAGTGTAATGTGTGATCTTTGACTCCTGGCATTTCACAAGCAGGCGGCCAGGAAACGGTTTCAGCCTATCAACCACTGAGGAGACGCAGCCTCTGAATGAGGAATGAGGAAGCAATGAATACATCCAGCCTATCACAGGAACAGCCCTGAGTGTTCCGAATTATAAATTCTCCATGTCACTGTATGTCGTTGAGCCCAAGTAGCTCGCCGTGATCGTATAGTGGTTAGTACTCTGCGTTGTGGCCGCAGCAACCTCGTTTCGAATCCGAGTCACGGCATTGTGGTTGGCAATGTCACGGCAGTTGGGTGTTAATTTTACAGAATTAGCAAATGTACCAGTGGTTTTTGTAAAATGTCTATTAAAAACAGATCCTTTCAAATATTTAAACCATCTAACAACAAATGATTTAAACTCGCATGATTATAAGCTGTAGCTATAATGTATTTACTTACATAAATTATCGTTCTTGAACCTATTGGGGGTGGAGGGGGAGCGGAGATCACCCCCCAGGTGCAGTTGAGTGACCTGTGTTGTGGCTCTCTAGAGGGAAGGCACACATTTTGCTGTCACCCAGCCCAATCCAGACGTGTATTGGGGCCAGGTTTCAGGCAAATAGAGCAGTAAGTGCAGAGATATGTTCACTCTCTAAAAGTGGCATTTCTAAAATAGTAAAGTTAAATCCAACCTCACCAGTAAGTAGGATTTTCAATAAATAAATAAAGCTACTCCTCTCCGATATGGAATTACCAAATTAAAAGTATAGGGGAATACACAGATCTAACCTATGAGAGGGGTAGACCTCACAGTAGTGAAAAATGAAATAGACTGTTTGGTACTTACAGGACACGCGAACCACCAAAGTACATAGCTTATTTTTTACTTACATAGCATCATGCACCTAGGACTACCTAGGGCCTACCTTAGGTGTAAATTATATGTAATAAAAGGGGAGTTTAAGGCTTGGCAAGTAGGCTGGGACTCCCCTGGGAGACCCCTGAGTCTATGCCCAGAGCCATAACTCTGCCAGTCGAGTACTTACCTAAAAGCCGATAACTCACTTTTCTTCCATAGGCTAACATTGAGTGGTTTCACTTGGAAATTCTTCTAAGTGGTGTGGAGTTTTGGAACTTTAAAATATTCATCTAAAATCAGCCGAACAACGAATTCTGATTTACTCACCTGTTATCAGGAGAGACCTCAGTGCTGCATCTTGGAGCTCGGTACTGACCCTGAAAAGTAATTTTAACCGTACTTACCAGTAACTCGAATTTCCTTCCATGGGATATCATTGCCTGCTTTTTGCTGAAAATTTTCTAAGTGTCAATTTTTGAAACTTACAAATATTCTTTAAAAACCGTACCAACTGTGAAAACGTAATTGTTTACCTGTTTTAGATAGATGTCCCAGTACTGAGCCTAGGAGCCCAGCACTGGATTACAAAAGTAACGAGAACGTACTTTACCCGTAACTTGAATTTTCTTCCATAGGAAACCATTGACTGTTTTTCTGTGAAATTTCTTCTAAGTGTCGATTTTGCAAACATGTAAATATTCCTTAAAAATCGCCTGTATAACTTAAACGCAGTTTCTCAACTGCTTACAGGTGGTACAGTAGTGCTGGATCTAGGATCCAACACTGACCTAGAAAAAGGAACCATAACCCCACTTACCTGCTAAGTGAATTTCCTTCCGTAGGATAACATTGGTAATTTGATCAGCAAAAGTTTCTGTCAACTTTTAAAATAGCAAAATATTGCTTAAAAATCACAACAGTAACTAAAACGAATTTACTCACTTGTTTCCAAGAACTGTCCCAGGACTGAATCTAGGATCCAGTCCTGGATTTAGAAAAGTAATCCTGAAAGTAATTAATTGCATATAACTTAAAATTCCCATTGAGCTCAATGTATTATTGTGATTCAAATTGTGTTGCCTATTGCAATAAACTGTAACTATGACCTGCAAAAGTCAATTGCCTATTGCAAAGTATTTAACTAAAGCATCTCATTCTGAGAAAGTATATTTTGATACCTATTGTTGGTTCTAAAATAAAACAACAATATCTTTTGTATGCAAACCAATGGCCTAGAGTTCAGTTCTTGAGTGTGTGAGACCATTTGCTGACTGAGTGTGTACAACAAATGTTTTACACTGTACTCTGATACTGCCTTACTGCTCGGCAAGCTACCACTTTAGAGAGTAAGGTTATATCTAACTTTAGCCTCTGCCAAACCTCTGGGGACTGGGGACTCTGTGCACACTGTACCTATTTGGGAACAGTATATACAGAGCCACTTTCTCACAGTAGTGATAAAGTGATTAGAGTCCTAAGGCCAACATAAAGATACAGCAAAACGTGAGGTGAAAAGCAAAAAGGTTGCTGGTAGGCCACCTTAAGGATGCCAGGTCTAACAAAAACTGAACTAAGGATAACATGAGTAAAACATCAGGTTTCTCTACTGCATTTGGTGAGACAAGTGGGCCTTCTTTTATCTTCCATTCAAGCAATCTTTGACAGACCCCTTTATTATAGAGCTTTTCAAGGATTAAAGATAAGGCACTTACAAAGGAGTCCCAAATACTCAGAGATGGTTGACTTCTGTAATATGGGTCGTAGATTAAAAGCAGCGCAAAAACAGAGTGCAACAGGGTCCAAAAAACTTGAGTGCCACAAGAGAGTTTGAATGCAAGCGTATCCTTTTACAGATCCAGAGATATACTCATGCAATTTTTGTTTTTAGGACAGAACGTGCATGATGAAAAAAACATTGTTTTTAAAAAGCGCATTGCAGAATATCAGTACTTTGATGTGGGAAAACATCAAAACTTTCAAACAAAATATTTGTAGGCATCTTACAGCAAGATGTTGTGGCCGAGTGGTTATGGCGATGGACTCGAATTCCATTGGGGTATTCCCGCGCAGGTTCGAATCCTGCCAACAACGAGAATCTTTTTATTATCGGCTACAATTTCAGAAGTTAACCTTTAGTATTTCTTCCATTTCAGTTTTATAAATAGGTGGCTTTTTTTTGTGTCACTATTTCCTCTCCACATATTTGTTATCGCTACCTCTTTCATGTCTTTGCTACACCTCATTCCTACTTTAGCACTGGTGTAAACGCTTCAAATTATTATACCGTTGCTCTCTCATTCATACCTGCGCATGCACTTGAAAGTTACTTTACCAATAAAAGACGCAAAGAGAGAAATAGAACAAAAGTGCTGGCTGGATTGGCAAACACACTTCATAAAACTGCATTTTCTTTTTTATTCTCCCCCGTGTTACATGCTTAACCTCTCCATGTGTAATTTCTCTTAACCTGCTGTCCCAGGAAGAGAATTTCATCTACAGGCTCTTTCTGTGTTTTTTTCCCTAGTCTGTCTTTCCCATTTCTTAGCTGTGTAACTGTTCCTTTACGCGCTCTATTTAAACGCCATCAATCTCATTTGAGCTCCTTGCTCCCGCTTCTGTTTTCTCCACCTCTCATACTGCCAGTTCTCTCTTTCTCTGTGGGTGGTGGCTACTTTCCTGAGCTTCCAAAGCCACGTGGTTCCTGCCTCTTGTTGTCAGACTTGAATTGGAAAAGGAACCATATTAACAAGCCTTTACCACTCACACACGGCGGAAGTTTATACTTTAATTCAGTGAGCTAAGAAAAGCGTGTTGTGGGTCCCCTACGAGCCATGGTGCTTGCTTCATCATGATTTGGCACCAGTCATTAGCCGCAGCTCTGCTAATGAGCCACTGAGGTCAGTTTCAATAATTACTCAAAAACATAACCATGCAGCCCACCCCTCAACTCTGTATTTATCTTGCTTTTCTGCTGTTCGTGTGATTAGCTGGGAGGAGCTCACGGCGACATCCTCCCTATAAAAGTGTAGATGGATCACTCTCTAACTCTTTCTTGCTTCACATACAAATGGCTTGAAAGGTGCAGGGAAGCTGCAGGTCTAATAGACAGAATAGAAGGTCTGTTCCAGGTGGGTTTCTCTGCATTGGTGTCCCATCACAGGTCCGCAAGTGTAATGTGTGATCTTTGACTC
The DNA here is from genome assembly GCF_964204655.1 of Triturus cristatus. Lineage (NCBI taxonomy): Eukaryota > Metazoa > Chordata > Amphibia > Caudata > Salamandridae > Triturus > Triturus cristatus. Next base: position 725,893,073 of record NC_140595.1, read on the forward strand.
CTGGCATTTCACAAGCAGGTGGCCAGGAAACGGTTTCAGCCTATCAACTACTGAGGAGACGCAGCCTCTGAATGAGGAATGAGGAAGCAATGAATACATCCAGCCTATCACAGGAACAGCCCTGAGTGTTCCGAATTATAAATTCTCCATGTCACTGTTTGTCATTGAGCCCAAGTAGCTCGCCGTGATCGTATAGTGGTTAGTACTCTGCGTTGTGGCTGCAGCAACCTCGGTTCGAATCCGAGTCAAGGCATTGTGGTTGGCAATGTCATGGCAGTTGGGTGTTAATTTTACAGAATTAGCAAATGTACCAGTAGTTTTTGTAAAATGTCTATTAAAAACAGATCCTTTCAAATATTTAAACCATCTAACAACAAATGATTTAAACTCGCATGATTATAAGCTGTAGCTATAATGTATTTACTTACATAAATTATCGTTCTTGAACCTATTGGGGGTGGAGGGGGAGTGGAGCTCACCCCCCAGGTGCAGTTGAGTGACCTGTGTTGTGGCTCTCTAGAGGGAAGGCACAAATTTTGCTGTCATCCAGCCCAATCCAGACGTGTATTGGGGCCAGGGTTCAGGCAAATAGAGCAGTAAGTGCAGAGAAATGTTCACTCTCTAAAAGTGGCATTTCTAAAATAGTAAAGTTAAATCCAACCTCACCAGTAAGTAGGATTTTCAATAAATAAATAAAGCTACTCCTCTCCGATATGGAATTACCAAATAAAAAGTATAGGGGAATACCCAGAGCTAACCTATGAGAGGGGTAGACCTCACAGTAGTGAAAAATGAAATAGACTGTTTGGTACTTACAGGACATGCGAACCACCAAAGTACATATCTTATTTTTTACTTACATAGCATCATGCACCTAGGACTACCTAGGGCCTACCTTAGGGGTAAATTATATGTAATAAAAGGGGAGTTTAAGGCTTGGCAAGTAGGCTGGGACTCCCCTGGGAGACCCCTGAGTCTATGCCCAGAACCATAACTCTGCCAGTCGAGTACTTACCTAAAAGCCGATAACTCACTTTTCTTCCATAGGCTAACATTGAGTGGTTTCACTTGGAAATTCTTCTAACTGGTGTGGAGTTTTGGAACTTTAAAATATTCATCTAAAATCAGCCGAACAACGAATTCTGATTTACTCACCCGTTATCAGGAGAGACCTCAGTGCTGCATCTTGGAGCTCAGTACTGACCCTGAAAAGTAATTTTAACCGTACTTACCAGTAACTCGAATTTCCTTCCATGGGATATCATTGCCTGCTTTTTGCTCAAAATTTTCTAAGTGTCGATTTTTGAAACTTACAAATATTCTTTAAAAATCATACCAACTGTGAAAACGTAATTGTTTACCTGTTTTAGATAGATGTCCCAGTACTGAGCCTAGGAGCCCAGCACTGGATTACAAAAGTAACGAGAACGTACTTTACCCGTAACTTGAATTTTCTTCCATAGGAAACCATTGACTGTTTTTCTGTGAAATTTCTTCTAAGTGTCGATTTTGGAAACATTTAAATATTCCTTAAAAATCGCCTGTATAACTTAAACGCAGTTTCTCAACTGCTTACAGGTGGTACAGTAGTGCTGGATCTAGGATCCAACACTGACCTAGAAAAAGTAACCATAACCCCACTTACCTGCTAAGTGAATTTCCTTCCATAGGATAACATTGGTAATTTGATCAGCAAAAGTTTCTAAGTGTCAACTTTTAAAATAGCAAAATATTGCTTAATCATCACAACATCAACTAAAACGAATTTACTCACTTGTTTCCAAGAACTGTCCCAGGACTGAATCTAGGATCCAGTCCTGGATTTAGAAAAGTAATCCTGAAAGTAATTAATTGCATATAACTTAAAATTCCCATTGAGCTCAATGTATTATTGTGATTCAAATTGTGTTGCCTATTGCAATAAACTGTAACTATTACCTGCAAAAGTCAATTGCCTATTGCAAAGTATTTTACTAAAGCATCTCATTCTGAGAAAATATATTTTGATACCTATTGTTGGTTCTAAAATAAAACAACAATATCTTTTTTATGCAAACCAATGGCCTAGAGTTCAGTTCTTGAGTGTGTGAGACCATTTGCTGACTGAGTGTGTACAACAAATGTTTTACACTGTACTCTGATACTGCCTTACTGCTCGGCAAGCTACCACTTTAGAGAGTAAGGTTATATCTAACTTTAGCCTCTGCCAAACCTCTGGGGACTGGGGACTCTGTGCACACAGTACCTATTTGGGAACAGTATATACAGAGCCATTTTCTCACAGTAGTGATAAAGTGATTAGAGTCCTAAGGCCAACATAAAGATACAGCAAAACGTGAGGTGAAAAGCAAAAAGGTTGCTGGTAGGCCACCTTAAGGATGCCAGGTCTAACAAAAATGAACTAAGGATAACATGAGTAAAACATCAGGTTTCTCTACTGCATTTGGTGAGACAAGTGGGCCTTCTTTTATCTTCCATTCAAGCAATCTTTGACAGACCCCTTTATTATAGAGCTTTTCAAGGATTAAAGATAAGGCACTTACAAAGGAGTCCCAAATACTCAGAGATGGTTGATTTCTGTAATATGGGTCGTAGACTAAAAGCAGCGCAAAAACAGAGTGCAACAGGGTCCAAAAAATTGAGTGCCACAAGAGAGTTTGAATGCAAGCGTCTCCTTTTACAGATCCAGAGATATACTCATGCAATTTTTGTTTTTAGGACAGAACGTGCATGATGAAAAAAACATTGTTTTTAAAAAGCGCATTGTAGAATATCAGTACTTTGATGTGGGAAAAGTTCAAAACTTTCAAACAAAATATTTGCATGCAGCTTATAGTAAGTTGTTGTGGCCGAGTGGTTAAGGTGATGGACTAGAAATCCATTAGGGTATCCCCTCGCCGGTTCAAATCCTGCCAACAACGAGAATCTTTTTATTATCGGCTACAATTTCAGAAGTTAACCTTTAGTATTTCTTCCATTTCAGTTTTATGAATAGGTGGCTTATTTTTGTGTCACTATTGCCTCTCCACATATTTGTGATCGCTACCTCTTTCATGTCTTTGCTACACCTCATTCCTACTTTAGCACTGGTGTAAACGCTTCAAATTATTATACCGTTGCTCTCTCATTCATACCTGCGCATGCACTTGAAAGTTACTTTACCAATAAAAGATGCAAAGAGAGAAATAGAACAAAAGTGCTGGCTGGATTGGCAAACACACTTCATAAAACTGCATTTTCTTTTTTATTCTCCCCCGTGTTACATGCTTAACCTCTCCATGTGTAATTTCTCTTAACCTGCTGTCCCAGGAAGAGAATTTCATCTACAGGCTCTTTCTGTGTTTTTTTCCCTAGTCTGTCTTTCCCATTTCTTAGCTGTGTAACTGTTCCTTTACGCGCTCTATTTAAACGCCATCAATCTCATTTGAGCTCCTTGCTCCCGCTTCTGTTTTCTCCACCTCTCATACTGCCAGTTCTCTCTTTCTCTGTGGTTGGTGGCTACTTTCCTGAGCTTCCGAAGCAACGTGGTTCCTGCCTCTTGTTGTCAGACTTGAATTAGAAAAGGAACCATATTAACAAGCCTTTACCACTCACACACGGCGGAAGTTTATACTTTAATTCAGTGAGCTAAGAAAAGCGTGTTGTGGGTCCCCTACGAGCCATGGTGCTTGCTTCATCATGATTTGGCACCAGTCATTAGCCGCAGCTCTGCTAATGAGCCACTGAGGTCAGTTTCAATAATTACTCAAAAACATAACCATGCAGCCCACCCCTCAACTGTGTATTTATCTTGCTTTTCTGCTGTTCGTGTGATTAGCTGGGAGGAGCTCACGGCGACATCCTCCCTATAAAAGTGTAGATGGATCACTCTCTAACTCTTTCTTGCTTCACATACAAATGGCTTGAAAGGTGCAGGGAAGCTGCAGGTCTAATAGACAGAATAGAAGGTCTGTTCCAGGTGGGTTTCTCTGCATTGGTGTCCCATCACAGGTCCGCAAGTGTAATGTGTGATATTTGACTCCTGGCATTTCACAAGCAGGCGGCCAGGAAACGGTTTCAGCCTATCAACTACTGAGGAGACGCAGCCTCTGAATGAGGAATGAGGAAGCAATGAATACATCCAGCCTATCACAGGAACAGCCCTGAGTGTTCCGAATTATAAATTCTCCATGTCACCGTTTGTCGTTGAGCCCAAGTAGCTCGCCGTGATCGTATAGTGGTTAGTACTCTGCGTTGTGGCCGCAGCAACCTCGGTTCGAATCCGAGTCACGGCATTGTGGTTGGCAATGTCATGGCAGTTGGGTGTTAATTTTACAGAATTAGCAAATGTACCAGTAGTTTTTGTAAAATGTCTATTAAAAACAGATCCTTTCAAATATTTAAACCATCTAACAACAAATGATTTAAACTCGCATGATTATAAGCTGTAGCTATAATGTAGTTACTTACATAAATTATCGTTCTTGAACCTATTGGGGGTGGAGGGGGAGCGGAGCTCACCCCCCAGGTGCAGTTGAGTGACCTGTGTTGTGGCTCTCTAGAGGGAAGGCACAAATTTTGCTGTCATCCAGCCCAATCCAGACGTGTATTGGGGCCAGGTTTCAGGCAAATAGAGCAGTAAGTGCAGAGAAATGTTCACTCTCTAAAAGTGGCATTTCTAAAATAGTAAAGTTAAATTCAACCTCACCAGTAAGTAGGATTTTCAATAAATAAATAAAGCTACTCCTCTCCGATATGGAATTACCAAATAAAAAGTATAGGGGAATACCCAGAGCTAACCTATGAGAGGGGTAGACCTCACAGTAGTGAAAAATGAAATAGACTGTTTGGTACTTACAGGACATGCGAACCACCAAAGTACATATCTTATTTTTTACTTACATAGCATCATGCACCTAGGACTACCTAGGGCCTACCTTAGGGGTAAATTATATGTAATAAAAGGGGAGTTTAAGGCTTGGCAAGTAGGCTGGGACTCCCCTGGGAGACCCCTGAGTCTATGCCCAGAACCATAACTCTGCCAGTCGAGTACTTACCTAAAAGCCGATAACTCACTTTTCTTCCATAGGCTAACATTGAGTGGTTTCACTTGGAAATTCTTCTAAGTGGTGTGGAGTTTTGGAACTTTAAAATATTCATCTAAAATCAGCCGAACAACGAATTCTGATTTACTCACCCGTTATCAGGAGAGACCTCAGTGCTGCATCTTGGAGCTCAGTACTGACCCTGAAAAGTAATTTTAACCGTACTTACCAGTAACTCGAATTTCCTTCCATGGGATATCATTGCCTGCTTTTTGCTGAAAATTTTCTAAGTGTCGATTTTTGAAACTTACAAATATTCTTTAAAAATTGTACCAACTGTGAAAACGTAATTGTTTACCTGTTTTAGATAGATGTCCCAGTACTGAGCCTAGGAGCCCAGCACTGGATTACAAAAGTAACGAGAACGTACTTTACCCGTAACTTGAATTTTCTTCCATAGGAAACCATTGACTGTTTTTCTGTGAAATTTCTTTTAAGTGTCCATTTTGCAAACATACAAATATTCCTTAAAAATCGCCTGTATAACTTAAACGCAGTTTCTCAACTGCTTACAGGTGGTACAGTAGTGCTGGATCTAGGATCCAACACTGACCTAGAAAAAGTAACCATAACCCCACTTACCTGCTAAGTGAATTTCCTTCCATAGGATAACATTGGTAATTTGATCAGCAAAAGTTTCTAAGTGTCAACTTTTAAAATAGCAAAATATTGCTTAAAAATCACAACAGTAACTAAAACAAATTTACTCACTTGTTTCCAAGAACTGTCCCAGGACTGAATCTAGGATCCAGTCCTGGATTTAGAAAAGTAATCCTGAAAGTAATTAATTGCATATAACTTAAAATTCCCATTGAGCTCACTGTATTATTGTGATTCAAATTGTGTTGCCTATTGCAATAAACTGTAACTATTATCTGCAAAAGTCAATTGCCTATTGCAAAGTATTTAACTAGAGCATCTCATTCTGAGAAAGAATATTTTGATACCTATTGTTGGTTCTAAAATAAAACAACAATATCTTTTTATGCAAACCAATGGCCTAGAGTTCAGTTCTTGAGTGTGTGAGACCATTTGCTGACTGTGTACAACAAATGTTTTACACTGTACTCTGATACTGCCTTACTGCTCGGCAAGCTACCACTTTAGAGAGTAAGGTTATATCTAACTTTAGCCTCTGCCAAACCTCTGGGGACTGGGGACTCTGTGCACACTGTACCTATTTGGGAACAGTATATACAGAGCCACTTTCTCACAGTAGTGATAAAGTGATTAGAGTCCTAAGGCCAACATAAAGATACAGCAAAACGTGAGGTGAAAAGCAAAAAGGTTGCTGGTAGGCCATCTTAAGGATGCCAGGTCTAACAAAAATGAACTAAGATTAACATGAGTAAAACATCAGGTTTCTCTACTGCATTTGGTGAGACAAGTGGGCCTTCTTTTATCTTCCATTCAAGCAATCTTTGACAGACCCCTTTATTATAGAGCTTTTCAAGGATTAAAGATAAGGCACTTACAAAGGAGTCCCAAATACTCAGAGATGGTTGACTTCTGTAATATGGGTCGTAGACTAAAAGCAGCGCAAAAACAGAGTGCAACAGGGTCCAAAAAATTGAGTGCCACAAGAGAGTTTGAATGCAAGCGTATCCTTTTACAGATCCAGAGATATACTCATGCAATTTTTGTTTTTAGGACAGAACGTGCATGATGGAAAAAACATTGTTTTTAAAAAGCGCATTGTAGAATATCAGTACTTTGATGTGGGAAAAGTTCAAAACTTTCAAACAAAATATTTGCATGCAGCTTACAGTAAGTTGTTGTGGCCGAGTGGTTAAGGTGATGGACTAGAAATCCATTGGGGTATCCCCGCGCAGGTTCGAATCCTGCCAACAACGCGAATCTTTTTATTATCGGCTACAATTTCAGAAGTTAACCTTTAGTATTTCTTCCATTTCAGTTTTATGAATAGGTGGCTTATTTTTGTGTCACTATTGCCTCTCCACATATTTGTTATCGCAACCTCTTTCATGTCTTTGCTACACCTCATTCCTACTTTAGCACTGGTGTAAACGCTTCAAATTATTATACCGTTGCTCTCTCATTCATACCTGCGCATGCACTTGAAAGTTACTTTACCAATAAAAGACGCAAAGAGAGAAATAGAACAAAAGTGCTGGCTGGATTGGCAAACACACTTCATAAAACTGCATTTTCTTTTTTATTCTCCCCCGTGTTACATGCTTAACCTCTCCATGTGTAATTTCTCTTAACCTGCTGTCCCAGGAAGAGAATTTCATCTACAGGCTCTTTCTTTGTTTTTTTCCCTAGTCTGTCTTTCCCATTTCTTAGCTGTGTAACTGTTCCTTTACGCGCTCTATTTAAACGCCATCAATCTCATTTGAGCTCCTTGCTCCCGCTTCTGTTTTCTCCACCTCTCATACTGCCAGTTCTCTCTTTCTCTGTGGTTGGTGGCTACTTTCCTGAGCTTCCGAAGCCACGTGGTTCCTGCCTCTTGTTGTCAGACTTGAATTGGAAAAGGAACCATATTAACAAGCCTTTACCACTCACACACGGCGGAAGTTTATACTTTAATTCAGTGAGCTAAGAAAAGTGTGTTGTGGGTCCCCTACGAGCCATGGTGCTTGCTTCATCATGATTTGGCACCAGTCATTAGCCGCAGCTCTGCTAATGAGCCACTGAGGTCAGTTTCAATAATTACTCAAAAACATAACCATGCAGCCCACCCCTCAACTGTGTATTTATCTTGCTTTTCTGCTGTTCGTGTGATTAGCTGGGAGGAGCTCACGGCGACATCCTCCCTATAAAAGTGTAGATGGATCACTCTCTAACTCTTTCTTGCTTCACATACAAATGGCTTGAAAGGTGCAGGGAAGCTGCAGGTCTAATAGACAGAATAGAAGGTCTGTTCCAGGTGGGTTTCTCTGCATTGGTGTCCCATCACAGGTCCGCAAGTGTAATGTGTGATCTTTGACTCCTGGCATTTCACAAGCAGGCGGCCAGGAAACGGTTTCAGCCTATCAACTACTGAGGAGACGCAGCCTCTGAATGAGGAATGAGGAAGCAATGAATACATCCAGCCTATCACAGGAACAGCCCTGAGTGTTCCGAATTATAAATTCTCCATGTCACTTTTTGTCGTTGAGCCCAAGGAGCTCGCCGTGATCGTATAGTGGTTAGTACTCTGCGTTGTGGCCGCAGCAACCTCGATTCGAATCCGAGTCACGGCATTGTGGTTGGCAATGTCATGGCAGTTGGGTGTTAATTTTACAGAATTAGCAAATGTACCAGTAGTTTTTGTAAAATGTCTATTAAAAACAGATCCTTTCAAATATTTAAACCATCTAACAACAAATGATTTAAACTCGCATGATTATAAGCTGTAGCTATAATGTATTTACTTACATAAATTATCGTTCTTGAACCTATTGGGGGTGGAGGGGGAGCGGAGCTCACCCCCCAGGTGCAGTTGAGTGACCTGTGTTGTGGCTCTCTAGAGGGAAGGCACAAATTTTGCTGTCACCCAGCCCAATCCAGACGTGTATTGGGGCCAGGTTTCAGGCAAATAGAGCAGTAAGTGCAGAGACATGTTCACTCTCTAAAAGTGGCATTTCTAAAATAGTAAAGTTAAATCCAACCTCACCAGTAAGTAGGATTTTCAATAAATAAATAAAGCTACTCCTCTCCGATATGGAATTACCAAATAAAAAGTATAGGGGAATACCCAGAGCTAACCTATGAGAGGGGTAGACCTCACAGTACTGAAAAATGAAATAGACTGTTTGGTACTTACAGGACATGCGAACCACCAAAGTACATATCTTATTTTTTACTTACATAGCATCATGCACCTAGGACTACCTAGGGCCTACCTTAGGGGTAAATTATATGTAATAAAAGGGGAGTTTAAGGCTTGGCAAGTAGGCTGGGACTCCCCTGGGAGACCCCTGAGTCTATGCCCAGAACCATAACTCTGCCAGTCGAGTACTTACCTAAAAGCCGATAACTCACTTTTCTTCCATAGGCTAACATTGAGTGGTTTCACTTGGAAATTCTTCTAAGTGGTGTGGAGTTTTGGAACTTTAAAATATTCATCTAAAATCAGCCGAACAACGAATTCTGATTTACTCACCCGTTATCAGGAGAGACCTCATTGCTGCATCTTGGAGCTCAGTACTGACCGTGAAAAGTAATTTTAACCGTACTTACCAGTAACTCGAATTTCCTTCCATGGGATATCATTGCCTGCTTTTTGCTCAAAATTTTCTAAGTGTCGATTTTTGAAACTTACAAATATTCTTTAAAAATCATACCAACTGTGAAAACGTAATTGTTTACCTGTTTTAGATAGATGTCCCAGTACTGAGCCTAGGAGCCCAGCACTGGATTACAAAAGTAACGAGAACGTACTTTACCCGTAACTTGAATTTTCTTCCATAGGAAACCATTGACTGTTTTTCTGTGAAATTTCTTCTAAGTGTCGATTTTGCAAACATTTAAATATTCCTTAAAAATCGCCTGTATAACTTAAACGCAGTTTCTCAACTGCTTACAGATGGTACAGTAGTGCTGGATCTAGGATCCAACACTGACCTAGAAAAAGTAACCATAACCCCACTTACCTGCTAAGTGAATTTCCTTCCATAGGATAACATTGGTAATTTGATCAGCAAAAGTTTCTAAGTGTCAACTTTTAAAATAGCAAAATATTGCTTAAACATCACAACAGTAACTAAAACGAATTTACTCACTTGTTTCCAAGAACTGTCCCAGGACTGAATCTAGGATCCAGTCCTGGATTTAGAAAAGTAATCCTGAAAGTAATTAATTGCATATAACTTAAAATTCCCATTGAGCTCAATGTATTATTGTGATTCAAATTGTGTTGCCTATTGCAATAAACTGTAACTATTACCTGCAAAAGTCAATTGCCTATTGCAAAGTATTTTACTAAAGCATCTCATTCTGAGAAATTATATTTTGATACCTATTGTTGGTTCTAAAATAAAACAACAATATCTTTTTTATGCAAACCAATGGCCTAGAGTTCAGTTCTTGAGTGTGTGAGACCATTTGCTGACTGAGTGTGTACAACAAATGTTTTACACTGTACTCTGATACTGCCTTACTGCTCGGCAAGCTACCACTTTAGAGAGTAAGGTTATATCTAACTTTAGCCTCTGCCAAACCTCTGGGGACTGGGGACTCTGTGCACACTGTACCTATTTGGGAACAGTATATACAGAGCCACTTTCTCACAGTAGTGATAAAGTGATTAGAGTCCTAAGGCCAACATAAAGATACAGCAAAACGTGAGGTGAAAAGCAAAAAGGTTGCTGGTAGGCCACCTTAAGGATGCCAGGTCTAACAAAAATGAACTAAGATTAACATGAGTAAAACATCAGGTTTCTCTACTGCATTTGGTGAGACAAGTGGGCCTTCTTTTATCTTCCATTCAAGCAATCTTTGACAGACCCCTTTATTATAGAGCTTTTCAAGGATTAAAGATAAGGCACTTACAAAGGAGTCCCAAATACTCAGAGATGGTTGACTTCTGTAATATGGGTCGTAGACTAAAAGCAGCGCAAAAACAGAGTGCAACAGGGTCCAAAAAATTGAGTGCCACAAGAGAGTTTGAATGCAAGCGTATCCTTTTACAGATCCAGAGATATACTCATGCAATTTTTGTTTTTAGGACAGAACTTGCATGATGAAAAAAACATTGTTTTTAAAAAGCGCATTGTAGAATATCAGTACTTTGATGTGGGAAAAGTTCAAAACTTTCAAACAAAATATTTGCATGCAGCTTACAGTAAGTTGTTGTGGCCGAGTGGTTAAGGCGATGGACTAGAAATCCATTGGGGTATCCCCGCGCAGGTTCTAATCCTGCCAACAACGAGAATCTTTTTATTATCGGCTACAATTTCAGAAGTTAACCTTTAGTATTTCTTCCATTTCAGTTTCATGAATAGGTGTCTTATTTTTGTGTCACTATTGCCTCTCCACATATTTGTTATCGCTACCTCTTTCATGTCTTTGCTACACCTCATTCCTACTTTAGCACTGGTGTAAACGCTTCAAATTATTATACCGTTGCTCTCTCATTCATACCTGCGCATGCACTTGAAAGTTACTTTACCAATAAAAGACGCAAAGAGAGAAATAGAACAAAAGTGCTGGCTGGATTGGCAAACACACTTCATAAAACTGCATTTTCTTTTTTATTCTCCCCCGTGTTACATGCTTAACCTCTCCATGTGTAATTTCTCTTAACCTGCTGTCCCAGGAAGAGAATTTCATCTACAGGCTCTTTCTGTGTTTTTTTCCCTAGTCTGTCTTTCCCATTTCTTAGCTGTGTAACTGTTCCTTTACGCGCTCTATTTAAACGCCATCAATCTCATTTGAGCTCCTTGCTCCCGCTTCTGTTTTCTCCACCTCTCATACTGCCAGTTCTCTCTTTCTCTGTGGTTGGTGGCTACTTTCCTGAGCTTCCGAAGCCACGTGGTTCCTGCCTCTTGTTGTCAGACTTGAATTGGAAAAGGAACCATATTAACAAGCCTTTACCACTCACACACGGCGGAAGTTTATACTTTAATTCAGTGAGCTAAGAAAAGCGTGTTGTGGGTCCCCTACGAGCCATGGTGCTTGCTTCATCATGATTTGGCACCAGTCATTAGCCGCAGCTCTGCTAATGAGCCACTGAGGTCAGTTTCAATAATTACTCAAAATCATAACCATGCAGCCCACCCCTCAACTGTGTATTTATCTTGCTTTTCTGCTGTTCGTGTGATTAGCTGGGAGGAGCTCACGGCGACATCCTCCCTATAAAAGTGTAGATGGATCACTCTCTAACTCTTTCTTGCTTCACATACAAATGGCTTGAAAGGTGCAGGGAAGCTGCAGGTCTAATAGACAGAATAGAAGGTCTGTTCCAGGTGGGTTTCTCTGCATTGGTGTCCCATCACAGGTCCGCAAGTGTAATGTGTGATCTTTGACTCCTGGCATTTCACAAGCAGGCGGCCAGGAAACGGTTTCAGCCTATCAACCACTGAGGAGACGCAGCCTCTGAATGAGGAATGAGGAAGCAATGAATACATCCAGCCTATCACAGGAACAGCCCTGAGTGTTCCGAATTATAAATTCTCCATGTCACTGTTTGTCGTTGAGCCCAAGTAGCTCGCCGTGATCGTATAGTGGTTAGTACTCTGCGTTGTGGCCGCAGCAACCTCGGTTCGAATCCGAGTCACGGCATTGTGGTTGGCAATGTCATGGCAGTTGGGTGTTAATTTTACAGAATTAGCAAATGTACCAGTAGTTTTTGTAAAATGTCTATTAAAAACAGATCCTTTCAAATATTTAAACCATCTAACAACAAATGATTTAAACTCGCATGATTATAAGCTGTAGCTATAATGTATTTACTTACATAAATTATCGTTCTTGAACCTATTGGGGGTGGAGGGGGAGCGGAGCTCACCCCCCAGGTGCAGTTGAGTGACCTGTGTTGTGGCTCTCTAGAGGGAAGGCACAAATTTTGCTGTCACCCAGCCCAATCCAGACGTGTATTGGGGCCAGGTTTCAGGCAAATAGAGCAGTAAGTGCAGAGAAATGTTCACTCTCTAAAAGTGGCATTTCTAAAATAGTAAAGTTAAATCCAACCTCACCAGTAAGTAGGATTTTCAATAAATAAATAAAGCTACTCCTCTCCGATATGGAATTACCAAATAAAAAGTATAGGGGAATACCCAGAGCTAACCTATGAGAGGGGTAGACCTCACAGTAGTGAAAAATGAAATAGACTGTTTGGTACTTACAGGACATGCGAACCACCAAAGTACATATCTTATTTTTTACTTACATAGCATCATGCACCTAGGACTACCTAGGGCCTACCTTAGGGGTAAATTATATGTAATAAAAGGGGAGTTTAAGGCTTGGCAAGTAGGCTGGGACTCCCCTGGGAGACCCCTGAGTCTATGCCCAGAACCATAACTCTGCCAGTCGAGTACTTACCTAAAAGCCGATAACTCACTTTTCTTCCATAGGCTAACATTGAGTGGTTTCACTTGGAAATTCTTCTAAGTGGTGTGGAGTTTTGGAACTTTAAAATATTCATCTAAAATCCGCCGAACAACGAATTCTGATTTACTCACCCGTTATCAGGAGAGACCTCAGTGCTGCATCTTGGAGCTCAGTACTGACCCTGAAAAGTAATTTTAACCGTACTTACCAGTAACTCGAATTTCCTTCCATGGGATATCATTGCCTGCTTTTTGCTCAAAATTTTCTAAGTGTCGATTTTTGAAACTTACAAAATTCTTTAAAAATCATACCAACTGTGAAAACGTAATTGTTTACCTGTTTTAGATAGATGTCCCAGTACTGAGCCTAGGAGCCCAACACTGGATTACAAAAGTAACGAGAACGTACTTTACCCGTAACTTGAATTTTCTTCCATAGGAAACCATTGACTGTTTTTCTGTGAAATTTCTTCTAAGTGTCCATTTTGCAAACATACAAATATTCCTTAAAAATCGCCTGTATAACTTAAACGCAGTTTCTCAACTGCTTACAGGTGGTACAGTAGTGCTGGATCTAGGATCCAACACTGACCTAGAAAAAGTAACCATAACCCCACTTACCTGCTAAGTGAATTTCCTTCCATAGGATAACATTGGTAATTTGATCAGCAAAAGTTTCTAAGTGTCAACTTTTAAAATAGCAAAATATTGCTTAAACATCACAACAGTAACTAAAACGAATTTACTCACTTGTTTCCAAGAATTGTCCCAGGACTGAATCTAGGATCCAGTCCTGGATTTAGAAAAGTAATCCTGAAAGTAATTAATTGCATATAACTTAAAATTCCCATTGAGCTCAATGTATTATTGTGATTCAAATTGTGTTGCCTATTGCAATAAACTGTAACTATTACCTGCAAAAGTCAATTGCCTATTGCAAAGTATTTAACTAAAGCATCTCAGTCTGAGAAAGTATATTTTGATACCTATTGTTGGTTCTAAAATAAAACAACAATATCTTTTTTATGCAAACCAATGGCCTAGAGTTCAGTTCTTGAGTGTGATGTAGCGTTTAAAAGTTTGAGAATTGTAGGGGTGCGTTATATTCACTGTTAGTCGGCACCCGTATATAACCAAATGTGTACTCAGGGATTTCGTGTGCAATGTATTACAACTGTATAACCTATATCGATTTTAAGTAGAAGTGCTAGCTATGTACAAGCACATGGTAAACGTATTAGAGAAATGTATAGTGTTCAGCTACGGGAAATGCAATGTGGTGTTAGAAATGTGTACCCCAGACTTCGTGTCTGTAGGTTGTTTAGGTTGACCACACATGAAAGAAAGACGTAAATGTCAATACTGTGATTGAAACCTGCTTGTGTAACCGAAGTAGTGGCCAGAATTCGCATATATCGTTGAGGCGAAAGGCCTGGTATTTTCTTATGTTAGCCAAGGGCAATAGGCCAAAAAGGATTTATTCCAGTAGAGGTTTTAGGCTGTAGTAAATTGCAACTTAAAAGATGTGAAGAATGTCTGCTTTGCATGATCTCACCCCAGGTGCAAGGACAGTTGCTCGTTAGTAGAGAAGCTCTTTGTTCATAATTTGAATTATGTAGAGAAAGCCAGACATGGGAGTGTATTGGAATGTGCCAATCGTAACTCCTAGTGCGGATGGCGTCTGGGACTCAAGGCCAAGCGATGGACGATGGAACTGGACAGCGCTCTGTGGAAAAGTACTGAAAGACGACCCCGGAAGGAGAGGAGGCGCAAAGGGCGTGTTCGGAGACTTGGGGTACTGTATTAGGGACAGCGCCCCGAGGGTGGAGGCAGAGCAGAGCGGGGCAGCCCAAAGCAGAGGACGGCTAGGCGAAGGGTAGAGGGGGCAACTTAGACCAAGCTCTCTAAGTGAGGACTTCTTAGGAAGTTTCGCTCTGACACCTTTTATTCTGATGAGGGTCTCAAGGGATTGCTATGTAGGGATGTCACCTAGTACAGAGTAGGGACAGAGATGGTATGGTTCAGTGTCCCTAGTATCGACATTTGCTTGGTAGTGTTCTACCTCATGCTTTTAGAGATTGTACTTTTAGTTATTTTTAGCCGGATGCGGATTCTTCGTAGAGTAGCATTTGTTTTAGTGCCTATGTACTTGTTGTGCCTCGTGTTGAGGACTTTGTATCTCCAAATCTTTATGTTGATAATAAAAACCAGAGAGCCAAGAGATTAAGTCTCGAGTCTTTGATTACGGAAAATTGCAGACTGTAATTGTGATAACGGTGATTTTCCCTCCATGCTATCAGGCAAGTAAAAAGTTCCATCTGACCAGAGTGGGTTCCAGTAGATAATTGCGAGATACTAAAATAGGCCGGAGCAGTTGGTAGCAGAGGATGGTTTCTTACTGATAGCGAGGGAAGATTAGATAAGGATAAGTGACCCTTGAGGCCCAAGAGACGATAAGTGATGCTGAATCATCAGATGGCGAGCGGCAGACGGCAGCAGATGAGCATCGACGGCGAGTAGCAGCACGGCGGAAAGCAGCAGTTCCAGGAGTGAGTATGAAAATGAGATGTTGTAGATTGCGGTGTTGATTTGTTGTGTGATGTCTTGCGGAGTTGTTGTGTATGTCGTGTGATTGTGAGATCAGGCTGTGAGCGCGCGCAGCCCGGGAATTGTGGTGTAGAAGACACCTGAGATAGATTTTGTTGACCACCCAAAGGAGATCGTGAGGTACCATCGATCACCTGGACCGAGATAGGGGGAGCGAATGCGTGTGTGTATGGCAACTTAACGCTGGTCGTGGGTTGTGGTGAGCAGATCGGAGTGTTAGTAACCTATCAGAGGCGTTTTTGTCTGGCCGGACGGGGGCAGACGGGCGCCAATCGAGGTCAACAAGGTCGAGAGACTGTGGACGGACAGTCAGAGGCTGTGGACGGACAGCCAGAGAAATAACTTAATTGGTTATTTCAGTGTATGAATGGGACGTGAGTAAGCGTGAAACGAGTTTGGAGAAGGGAACTGCTGCGAACGAAGGAAGGTGACGTCAGAGGGTGTCGCGCTGTGATAGGCCGGTTGGTGTGAGTCGCGCTGTTATTGGAGGATTTGAGAATAAGAAGTAAATAGAGCGCGAGATCGAATTTGCTCATTATGAAGTGTCTTAGGGCTTTGCGAGAGTTGTGTAGAGGTGATAGGCATGTGGTTGTCCGCGGGGGAGAAGAAGCTCCTCCCGAGGATACACCGGCACATTACATGGCACAGAATGTGGGGTTACATACTATCGTTTGGATCGAGAATTGGCACAAGGTTACACAAGGTGAAGGGGAATTAGCTTTCCCGAGGTACGGCTCATTTAGATTAGCGGTGCTGTACCAACTGAAGACGGTGATGGGGTCCTTAAAACCCTTGCCAAGACCAGCACAGTTTGAAGCATTACATGCGTGGATCCGAGCAGCGCATGATAAGGAAAAGGGAAGAAGTCAGGAGAGGATGAGGAAGTCGATTAGGGCGTTTCAGGATGCCAAATGGGACGCAGCGGAGAAAAGATGGAGAGTGCAGACAATTGAGGAAGCGAAACTGTATCCCGCGATAATGGAGGAGACGGGGATAAGGAATGGGAAAGCACAGAAAGAGGATAGTGATTCTGATGATGATATATTGCAAAGATTGCTAGACGAGAGACCACCCCCTTATAACCCGGATGAGGCAGATGATAGGTGGAGCGAGAGAGAGGAAACTAGAAGGGTAACGATCCAGCCCGAGACCCGAGTGGAAGGGTTGGTCTCGTTTGAAACAGCGAGTTCACAGGGTCAGTCGGGGACCAGCCGAAGGATTGAAGGAGAGATGAGGTTACCGGATGCATTGAGGGTACCGGTCACCATTGGACCGATTGTGTCTATATACAGCCCGGAATCAGAGGCGAGAGAGAGGTCCGAACGAGAGGCAGAGAGAACTAGGCGAGAAAGTGGGGAAAGTGAGTTGGAAGGGGCAACGGCCCGACCTCCAAGCCCTGTGCAGTGGAGTACACCATTAGCAGCGGTGTCGGACACATCTAGGGGCGAAGAGGACGAGAGACCGGTGAGGCCGAGGACTCTGATGGAGTCGAGACCAGATTTAGGATCATGGGTACCGCCAAAGAAGCAAATGAGCTGGAATATGGGCCGAGCGGGGACAACCCCAGTTGCCTTTAAGAGCCATTCTGCTCCCATAGAACTACCGGAGGAAAGGAGAGAGCAGGAATCGGAATGCGAGTATGATGAGGGACGTGGAGCAAGTTGTCAGGTGTTGAAAGGAGCCTTGAAGGCAGGAATGATAGATGTAGTAAGACTTAAGGCAGAGGCGGATGAAATAATATATGGGAATCTACCTCTGGAGAGAGTATTGACCTATACTCCCGATGAATTGCTTTTTGTGGCAAAGGATGTGACTCGTAAAGCACGAGTGGCACATGAGAAACTGGCGGGTTTGGCTAGAGAATATGGGGTGGATCTATCCAAGACTAGAGCATTGCAAGGGAGCCATAGGATGCATTGTACCGAGCGGGAATTGGAAGAGAAAAGGGTTGTTGGTCTAAGGTCACATACCAGGGAATTGATTGTAGCTATGAGAATATGGCTGATGCTCGACAAATGGCAAGAGAAATGGGCTAGGAAAAGGAATTCTAGGGGAGCGAAAGGAGGGAGCTCTGAAGGGGATTTGCAGGAGGTAAAGATTCTTCCTTTGAGAGAGGTGGCGAATGGAGGATACGTGCATGTACCATGGAGCAGGGGGGATTTGGCCTCATTTACGAATGATTTTCCCAGGCTCAGGGAGAAGCCTGCAGAGTGGTACAAGCAAGTTGAGCGTTTCGTTAAGATTTCGAAGGTGTTGTGGATAGATCTGAACACCTTATTCGATATCGTAGTTCCGGGAGACCTGTGGAACGCGTGTAAAATTGCTGTTGATTGGCCGGACTATGAGCCTGATAGGAACATAGTTACTAATGGTCCGTCGCCCGTGGTAATGAGGCTGTACGATAAGGTAATTACCTGGTTGAAATCGAAGGTTTCACCCCAGGATATCGATTGGGTGAAGATAGACAGGACAGTGCAGGAGCCCAAGGAGACAGTACATGAATTCTATGAGAGACTTTTGAAAGCTTTTAAGCAGTACAGTGGGTTAGATGAGCTGGAAACAAAGGACATGGGACAGTTTGTGTCTAAGTTCGTGCTGGGTTTGAAGCCCGAGGTCAGTCTTATGATACAGCAGCATTTGATCTGTTGGCAGAATAAGCCCGTAGACGAGATCTTGCGGTACGCCAGGTACTGCACGGATGAGATTGAGTCAAAGCACAAGAAGATGAAGGATAACTTATTGCTCATTCAGATGCAAGCGGCTCAGGGACCGCCGAATGGGGGTCCAGTGGGGCGAAGACAGGGAAATTATCAGACAGGGAATCAGAATATGCAGGGTCAGGGAAGGCCGAGACCCGTAGACCCTAGGACAGGAATAGATGTAGCGATCTTGAAGAAGACGACTGCTTGTCACCAGTGTCACCAGGTGGGACACTGGAGGCGCGAGTGTCCCTTGAACCCCTATAATCAGCCGCAGATGGAGGGAGGAATGGGTCAGGTCCCTGGGGCGGAACAGGTACAGACGGTGACTGTACCGAGAACGATGCAAGGGGGGACAGGCGTCTCGCAGGTGCAGGTTCCCCAGCCACCCAGGATGCAGAACATACAGCAGGGAGCTCGGACTTATTTGCAGATGCCCATGTTCGAAGTGGAAGAGGAGAGGGATGCAGATTTGCTGGCGCAGTTAAGTTTGGGTCAGGACGATGATTGCCTGCTCAGGGCCATACTAGAGGTAGATCAGAAGGGACCCTTTGTGGAAGCCGAACTCGATGGACGCCCTACTACCTTCTTGGTAGATACGGGGGCTACCAGGTCAACCATAAGATCAGCAGTAGTTCCGGGGGTAGCCCTCTCGGGAGAAAGTATACAAGTGGTTGGAGTGGCGAACAAGAGACTAGTTAGCCCCTTGACGGAACCGATTCCCGTCAGGATAGGAAACTTTAGGGATCGACATCAGTTCGTGGTGTGCGATTCTAGTCCTGTTTGTCTGTTGGGAAGAGATTTATTGTGTAAGCTCAATTGCACAATTTACTGTACCCCGAGGGGAGTAGAGGTACAGACCAGAGATGACGACGCGACCTTTAAGGTTGCAAATCAGCAGGGGTGCGTGGAAGTGTACCCGGCTCTGACAGTGGAGGAGCTTCCACAGGACTTGAGGGAGTCAGTTGCGACCGATGTGTGGGATCTAAGCGGAGAGGAGATCGGCTTAGTCAGGGGAGTGGAACCAGTGAAGATACAGGTTAAGCCAAACGCGGAATTCCCGAGAACCCCTCAGTATAAACTGTCGCCTGAGACGATTGCTGGGATCAAACCTGTGATTGAGTCTATGATTAGGCAGGGAATACTGGTGGAGATCATGGGTAGTCCATGTAATTCACCCATTATGGGACTGCAGAAACCGAGTGGGAAGTTCAGGATAGTGCAAGACCTGCGGAAAATAAACGACATAGTTGTTCCATGTTGTCCAGTGGTACCGAATCCGTCTGTGATACTGTTCCAGATCCCATGCGAAGCTGGATGGTTCACAGTGATTGACTTGTGTCAGGCATTCTTTTCGATTCCCCTACATGAAGAGAGTAGATTTCTTTTTGCCTTTAGGCTAGAAAATCGTATATTAACGTGGTGCCGTATCCCACAGGGGTATACGGAGAGCCCATCGATTTTCAATCAGCTGTTAAAGAAGAATCTGGAAGGTCTTGTGTTGCCGAAAAACTCTGTTTTGGTGCAATACATTGACGACCTGCTTGTCGCGTCAGAGACAGAAGACGCTTGCAGGATCGATACCATTGCGTTGTTGAATTTCCTGGGAGAGAACGGTCACAAGGTGTCTCCAAACAAGCTGCAATACTGTTTACCTGAGGTACAGTATTTGGGGCACAGAATTGAAAAGGGTAAAAGGAAGGTGTCTCCAGATCGCATTGATGCGATTTTGAGAATGCCAGTTCCCTCGACGCAGAGGGAAGTTAGAATGTTTTTGGGAATGGTGGGCTATTGCCGACAGTGGATCCCAAACTTTTCCTTTGAAGCGAAGCCTTTGCAGCGGCTGACGCGAAAGGATGTAAGTGATCCGGTACCATGGGACGACGATTGTTTGAAATCATTTCTGAGGCTGAGAGAAGCCTTATGTAGCGCTCCTGCGTTGGGAATGCCGGATTATAACAAGGCATTTGCATTGTTCTGCTGCGAAAGAGAAGGTTGCGCATTAGCAGTGTTAACCCAGAATCATGGAGGTGTCCGTAGACCAGTTGCTTATTTCTCAGCTACTCTAGATCCAGTAGCTTCTGCGTTGCCCGGATGTCTCAGATCCGTTGCGGCAACAGGTGTCAGCATCGAGAGATGTGAGAGCATTGTGATGGGTCATCCACTTACTGTACATGTGCCACATTCTGTTGAATTGTTGATGACTAGGACTAAAACGCAGCACCTCACGAATAATAGGCTGACTCGTTATGAGCAAGTTATTCTTGCAGCAGATAATGTGACATTGAAGAGGTGTGCTGTTTTAAATCCTGCTACATTGTTACCTATTCCAATTATAGATGATAATGAAGATTGTGAGGACCATGATTGTCTCGATGTGACTGAACTATGCACCAAACCGAGACCCGACATTGTCGACGAACCGCTCCCGGGGTCAGATGAGATTTTCTTCGTGGACGGTTCATGTTTAAGAGACAGTGTCGGTCGATTGAGAGCAGCGTTTGCTGTATGCACCATTACGGGTGTGGTTGAAGCCGCTTGTTTAGAAGGAGTACACTCCGCGCAGGTGGCTGAGCTCATTGCTCTGACTCGTGCCTGTTTGGCAGCCGATAAGATCCGTGTAACTATTTACACGGACAGCCAGTACGGGTTTGGTGTGGTTCATGACTTCGGACAGCTATGGTCCCAGAGAGGGTTTATGACGTCTTCAGGTTCTCCTATAAGAAATGGTGAACATGTACGGAAACTGTTAAAAGCATTGCAAGGTCCTGATGAAATTGCTGTTGTTAAATGTGCAGCCCACACGAAGGGAAGCGACTTTGTCTCGTTGGGAAATAACTATGCAGACGAAGTAGCTCGATTTTGTGCAGAGCAGGGATGCAACTTTACTGAGATCCACATTGAGGAAACTGGGGAGGAGGTGGTGTACGGTCAGATGTTAGCAATGGCTGACACATGGGAGGAACTGAAGCAGCTTCAGGAAGGGGTCTCAGATCAGGAACGGGACAGCTGGATACGAGCTGGATGTGAGAAGGGAGATGTGGATATATGGGTTTCGAATGATGGACGAGCAGTGTTGCCGGAAAGTTTGTTGAATCCCATGGCGAGGTTGATACATGGTGCTGTACATCTGGGTAGGGATGCCATGATGAGAGTGTTTCGTCAGACTTGGTACAATCCGAAGTTTCGTGCCGTGGCTGAAACTGTGTGCCAGAGATGTGTCACTTGCCAACAGATGAATGTAGGGAAAAGAACTGCTGTGACATTGAGCCACATAGGGAGGTCAGGGGGACCTTTCAATAGGATGCAGTTGGATTTTGTCGAAATGCCGAAGTGTAATGGGTTGAGGTACATATTAGTGATAGTATGTGTCTTTTCCAGGTGGGTGGAGGCGTACCCTACACGCAGATGCGACACACTCACAGTAGCGAAACTATTATTGAGAGAACTCATTCCTAGGTACGGGTTCCCGACGTCCTTTGAATCGGACAGAGGAACTCATTTTCACAGCGAAGTTATGAAATTGCTTTGTGCTGCTTTGAATATAGATCAGAAGTTACACTGTAGCTATAGACCAGAGGCTTCAGGGATAGTGGAGCAGGTGAATGGAACTCTGAAGGCTCGGATGGCGAAAGTGTGTTCGTCTACGTCTCTGAAATGGCCTGACGCATTACCTTTGGTCCTTATGAGCCTTCGAAGTGTGCCTGATAGAAGAACTGGGTTGTCACCCCATGAAATCCTCATGGGAAGAGCGATGCGTTTGCCTGCAATACCTGCTACTGCTCTGATAAATATCACTGATGATATGATCCTGGACTATTGTAAAGGCCTTGCTGACGTGGTCCGTTCTGTGTCTCAGCAGGTGCAGACAGCAACGGTTCCAGCTGCGAGTGACAGGTGCCACGACTTGGACCCAGGCGATTGGGTCCTGGTCCGAAAGCACGTGAGGAAGAGTTGTTTGGATGCTAGGTGGCGTGGCCCTTTCCAAGTAATCCTTGTTACGAACACTGCTGTCAAGTGCGGAGGGTTACCGAACTGGGTGCATGCTTCTCATACCCGCAGAGTTCCAGCACCCTTGGAAGATACAGCCCCTCTCGAGAACCAAGATCCCAGTGAGCCGACAGAATCGCCAGAGAGGGCCAGTCAAGCTGTAAGGGTTGCTGAAGCGGCTGATGGTGCACTGAATCGAGTTGGGGGAGGACGTGAAGAAAGTACTGACCCAGAAACCGGCGAAGGAGTGAGAGGTGCAGTGGGTAGTACAGAATCGAGTTCTGCCGAAGAAGAGGAAGGCAGTGCACAGGGTATCGGAGAGAAGACTGGGGGAGCCACCGAAGCGGAAAGGGTTTGGCCCGCAAAGCAGAACCGGGTAAACCTGAGGTTGGCCCCAGACACCGACCTTGCACCAGTTTCGGAAGAACCAGAAGAAGAATCGGGAGACGAGGAAAATCCTCAAGGTGGTGTGAGAAGGTCCAAGAGAACTCGAGTGCCAAGTCGGAAGTACGCTTCCCCGGAGTGGGCATACCAAGTGACTGATGCCAGGGTTACCGAGCACGGGAAGATTGAGGTCGATGACATTGGTCAACAGTGTCCCGCTCCAGAGGGTGGAAGTGTTGCTGAAAGTTCCGGGATTGGAGATCGAAGGGATTCTGACGATTCATATCCCAAGTCCGCCCTTCCTGAGTACCATTCGAGGTATGATCTTGGACAATTTAGAGTTCCCGGCGTTCACAGCATTGCCAGATCCACAAGAACTGATTATCCTTAAGCTCGAAATATTGCAGGGAGTCCTGGAGCTGTTGGGACCGGCGCTTATGTTAGATTGATTTGAGAAAGGTTGCCAGCTGAAAAGAAGATTACCTAGAGCCGAGCGGAAGAAGAACAAAATTAGGGATTTTTCCGTTGTAGAACGAAGAAAGTTAGGGAGGGTTGCCTAAGTTCACGAAAGAGACATTAATGAGAAGGAGACTTATCCTTTCAGAGACTGCATTGGACATTGAGCATATTCCGAAGATGGCAGATCCTGTAAACCCACATCGTAGGGCTAAACTGATAATAGGCACATGGATTGGAGTTGTAGTAGTCACCATATTTGCGGTAGTGATCAGTTCCTACATGGTGGCTCACAGGCAAGAGGGGAAGGTTCAGGGAGCACCCACACCTATTACCCCAGGGCAGAGTGGTGTTAGTATTAGCGAACAGGAATCATCGGAGTTGAGAGATGTTCGCAGACTTCACATGGATTTGTCAAAGGGTGATTTTAAGCTTAACGCGTATGCAAGGTTGCTGTATGAGTATGTTGATGCGATGGATGTGAAGGATTGCTATGTGTGCATGCAGTTGCCTGCTTCAGTGGATGAGGGTATCAAGTATCATCATCTCCCATTGACTTATGGGATTTCTTGTAGCATATGGCTCAGTTTATTTTATGACAGGAGACAGTTCGAGTATTTCTTCTCAAATTTTGACACGGTACTTCCCGAGGTGCCAGCAATCAAGCATTTGAATAGATATGACCTGGATAAGAAAGAGGACAGACTCCTGAAATATTTTAGACCGACTGTGAAACTGGATACGGCGCATGCTCACAGGAATAACCTGACATGTGCGTTATCAGAGATAGAGAAGAAATTCATAGACCAAGTAGAGGACAGGTATAGAAAGTTGACCGAGACACGACACACCGGAGAGAGCCCAGTAGATTGGACGGACGAGGAGAGAGCTCACAGATCTAAGGGAAGTTATGGACCAATAGCATTGGATGAGGCACAGAGAGGGAATTTGTGTATTGCACGGCCTCAATCCAAGACGGAGAAGGTCGCAGTAGGACATAGCATTTGTTCTCAGACTTTTACAATGGAAGCTTATGCTAAGAATTTTATGCAAGGTCCAGTAGAAGTAATCCCGACAGTGTATTATGTTTGTGGGACGAATGCTTATGTCAGATTACCCGACAATTGGTATGGAGTATGCTATTTGGCTATCATATTCCCGAAGATTTATCACACAAGGGACTTGGAGTTGTTAGAGACGAAGCGACCGCCCAGGAAACGTAGGGCTACAAATGCCGGTGCAGTGATTGGGGACATATACGGAGCAATGATACCTAGTATGGGTGTGGTGTTGAATGATGTGAAGATCCGAAGGTTGGCGACTGTAGTTGATGAGTTGTCTATGAACACGGCGAGATCTTTGATATTGGTGGCTGGAGAGATGTTGTCGATCCGGAATATGGTTTTGCAGAATCGCCTTGCTTTAGATGTGTTGTTAGCAAAAGAAGGCGGAGTCTGCAAATTATTGAAAGTTCAGGAATGCTGCACGTATATTCCAGACAACTCGAAGGAGATAGGGAAGTACATAGACAACATAACGACTATTCACAAGGAGATTACGGATCTGACGGAGGTGAATGTGTGGGAGAAGATTGGATTAGGATTTGGAAGAGTGGGAACTTGGTTTGCGAATCTGGGAAGGGGATTTCTAGGTTCAGTGTTGAAACCAATTATTATTGCCGTGGTTTGTGTGATCTGTTTGTGGGGATGTGTGAAGGCATGGAAGTGGTATCAAGGAGGCAAGGTTGAAAGAGCTCTAAAGGCAAACGAGAGGAGGTTGGCAAAGCTCCAGGAGCAGCAATATGAGAGTCTTAAGAAACTGGAGGGAGTCCGACATGGAAATGTTATGACTAGCACGGTTTAAATCAGTTCTGAAGAAGGAAATGTAATGGTGTGATGACGGATGTCATCAAAGGGGGGAACTGATGTAGCGTTTAAAAGTTTGAGAATTGTAGGGGTGCGTTATATTCACTGTTAGTCGGCACCCGTATATAACCAAATGTGTACTCAGGGATTTCGTGTGCAATGTATTACAACTGTATAACCTATATCGATTTTAAGTAGAAGTGCTAGCTATGTACAAGCACATGGTAAACGTATTAGAGAAATGTATAGTGTTTAGCTACGGGAAATGCAATGTGGTGTTAGAAATGTGTACCCCAGACTTCGTGTCTGTAGGTTGTTTAGGTTGACCACACATGAAAGAAAGACGTAAATGTCAATACTGTGATTGAAACCTGCTTGTGTAACCGAAGTAGTGGCCAGAATTCGCATATATCGTTGAGGCGAAAGGCCTGGTATTTTCTTATGTTAGCCAAGGGCAATAGGCCAAAAAGGATTTATTCCAGTAGAGGTTTTAGGCTGTAGTAAATTGCAACTTAAAAGATGTGAAGAATGTCTGCTTTGCATGATCTCACCCCAGGTGCAAGGACAGTTGCTCGTTAGTAGAGAAGCTCTTTGTTCATAATTTGAATTATGTAGAGAAAGCCAGACATGGGAGTGTATTGGAATGTGCCAATCGTAACTCCTAGTGCGGATGGCGTCTGGGACTCAAGGCCAAGCGATGGACGATGGAACTGGACAGCGCTCTGTGGAAAAGTACTGAAAGACGACCCCGGAAGGAGAGGAGGCGCAAAGGGCGTGTTCGGAGACTTGGGGTACTGTATTAGGGACAGCGCCCCGAGGGTGGAGGCAGAGCAGAGCGGGGCAGCCCAAAGCAGAGGACGGCTAGGCGAAGGGTAGAGGGGGCAACTTAGACCAAGCTCTCTAAGTGAGGACTTCTTAGGAAGTTTCGCTCTGACACCTTTTATTCTGATGAGGGTCTCAAGGGATTGCTATGTAGGGATGTCACCTAGTACAGAGTAGGGACAGAGATGGTATGGTTCAGTGTCCCTAGTATCGACATTTGCTTGGTAGTGTTCTACCTCATGCTTTTAGAGATTGTACTTTTAGTTATTTTTAGCCGGATGCGGATTCTTCGTAGAGTAGCATTTGTTTTAGTGCCTATGTACTTGTTGTGCCTCGTGTTGAGGACTTTGTATCTCCAAATCTTTATGTTGATAATAAAAACCAGAGAGCCAAGAGATTAAGTCTCGAGTCTTTGATTACGGAAAATTGCAGACTGTAATTGTGATAACGGTGATTTTCCCTCCATGCTATCAGGCAAGTAAAAAGTTCCATCTGACCAGAGTGGGTTCCAGTAGATAATTGCGAGATACTAAAATAGGCCGGAGCAAGTGTGTGAGACCATTTGCTGACTGAGTGTGTACAACAAATGTTTTACACTGTACTCTGATACTGCCTTACTGCTCGGCAAGCTACCACTTTAGAGAGTAAGGTTATATCTAACTTTAGCCTCTGCCAAACCTCTGGGGACTGGGGACTCTGTGCACACTGTACCTATTGGGGAACAGTATATACAGAGCCACTTTCTCACAGTAGTGATAAAGGATAAAGTGATTAGAGTCCTAAGGCCAACATAAAGATACAGCAAAACGTGAGGTGAAAAGCAAAAAGGTTGCTGGTAGGCCACCTTAAGGATGCCAGGTCTAACAAAAATGAACTAAGGATAACATGAGTAAAACATCAGGTTTCTCTACTGCATTTGGTGAGACAAGTGGGCCTTCTTTTATCTTCCATTCAAGCAATCTTTGACAGACCCCTTTATTATAGAGCTTTTCAAGGATTAAAGATAAGGCACTTACAAAGGAGTCCCAAATACTCAGAGATGGTTGACTTCTGTAATATGGGTCGTAGACTAAAAGCAGCGCAAAAACAGAGTGCAACAGGGTCCAAAAAATTGAGTGCCACAAGAGAGTTTGAATGCAAGCGTATCCTTTTACAGATCCAGAGATATACTCATGCAATTTTTGTTTTTAGGACAGAACGTGCATGATGAAAAAAACATTGTTTTTAAAAAGCGCATTGTAGAATATCAGTACTTTGATGTGGGAAAACTTCAAAACTTTCAAACAAAATATTTGCATGCAGCTTACAGTAAGTTGTTGTGGCCGAGTGGTTAAGGCGATGGACTAGAAATCCATTGGGGTATCCCCGCGCAGGTTCGAATCCTGCCAACAACGAGAATCTTTTTATTATCGGCTACAATTTCAGAAGTTAACCTTTAGTATTTCTTCCATTTCAGTTTTATGAATAGGTGGCTTATTTTTGTGTCACTATTGCCTCTCCACATATTTGTTATCGCTACCTCTTTCATGTCTTTGCTACACCTCATTCCTACTTTAGCACTGG
The DNA here is from genome assembly GCF_964204655.1 of Triturus cristatus. Taxonomy (NCBI): domain Eukaryota; kingdom Metazoa; phylum Chordata; class Amphibia; order Caudata; family Salamandridae; genus Triturus; species Triturus cristatus. Next base: position 725,920,540 of record NC_140595.1, read on the forward strand.
TGTAAACGCTTCAAATTATTATACCGTTGCTCTCTCATTCATACCTGCGCATGCACTTGAAAGTTACTTTACCAATAAAAGACGCAAAGAGAGAAATAGAACAAAAGTTCTGGCTGGATTGGCAAACACACTTCATAAAACTGCATTTTCTTTTTTATTCTCCCCCGTGTTACATGCTTAACCTCTCCATGTGTAATTTCTCTTAACCTGCTGTCCCAGGAAGAGAATTTCATCTACAGGCTCTTTCTGTGTTTTTTTTCCCTAGTCTGTCTTTCCCATTTCTTAGCTGTGTAACTCTTCCTTTACGCGCTCTATTTAAACGCCATCAATCTCATTTGAGCTCCTTGCTCCCGCTTCTGTTTTCTCCACCTCTCATACTGCCAGTTCTCTCTTCTCTGTGGTTGGTGGCTACTTTCCTGAGCTTCCGAAGCCACGTGGTTCCTGCCTCTTGTTGTCAGACTTGAATTGGAAAAGGAACCATATTAACAAGCCTTTACCACTCACACACGGCGGAAGTTTATACTTTAATTCAGTGAGCTAAGAAAAGCGTGTTGTGGGTCCCCTACGAGCCATGGTGCTTGCTTCATCATGATTTGGCACCAGTCATTAGCCGCAGCTCTGCTAATGAGCCACTGAGGTCAGTTTCAATAATTACTCAAAAACATAACCATGCAGCCCACCCCTCAACTGTGTATTTATCTTGCTTTTCTGCTGTTCGTGTGATTAGCTGGGAGGAGCTCACGGCGACATCCTCCCTATAAAAGTGTAGATGGATCACTCTCTAACTCTTTCTTGCTTCACATACAAATGGCTTGAAAGGTGCAGGGAAGATGCAGGTCTAATAGACAGAATAGAAGGTCTGTTCCAGGTGGGTTTCTCTGCATTGGTGTCCCATCACAGGTCCACAAGTGTAATGTGTGATCTTTGACTCCTGGCATTTCACAAGCAGGCGGCCAGGAAACGGTTTCAGCCTATCAACTACTGAGGAGACGCAGCCTCTGAATGAGGAATGAGGAAGCAATGAATACATCCAGCCTATCACAGGAACAGCCCTGAGTGTTCCGAATTATAAATTCTCCATGTCACTGTTTGTTGTTGAGCCCAAGTAGCTCGCCATGATCGTATAGTGGTTAGTACTCTGCGTTGTGGCCGCAGCAACCTCGGTTCGAATCCGAGTCACGGCATAGTGGTTGGCAATGTCATGGCAGTTGGGTGTTAATTTTACAGAATTAGCAAATGTACCAGTAGTTTTTGTAAAATGTCTATTAAAAACAGATCCTTTCAAATATTTAAACCATCTAACAACAAATGATTTAAACTCGCATGATTATAAGCTGTAGCTATAATGTATTTACTTACATAAATTATCGTTCTTGAACCTATTGGGGGTGGAGGGGGAGCGGAGCTCACCCCCCAGGTGCAGTTGAGTGACCTGTGTTGTGGCTCTCTAGAGGGAAGGCACAAATTTTGCTGTCATCCAGCCCAATCCAGACGTGTATTGGGGCCAGGTTTCAGGCAAATAGAGCAGTAAGTGCAGAGAAATGTTCACTCTCTAAAAGTGGCATTTCTAAAATAGTAAAGTTAAATTCAACCTCACCAGTAAGTAGGATTTTCAATAAATAAATAAAGCTACTCCTCTCCGATATGGAATTACCAAATAAAAAGTATAGGGGAATACCCAGAGCTAACCTATGAGAGGGGTAGACCTCACAGTAGTGAAAAATGAAATAGACTGTTTGGTACTTACAGGACATGCGAACCACCAAAGTACATATCTTATTTTTTACTTACATAGCATCATGCACCTAGGACTACCTAGGGCCTACCTTAGGGGTAAATTATATGTAATAAAAGGGGAGTTTAAGGCTTGGCAAGTAGGCTGGGACTCCCCTGGGAGACCCCTGAGTCTATGCCCAGAACCATAACTCTGCCAGTCGAGTACTTACCTAAAAGCCGATAACTCACTTTTCTTCCATAGGCTAACATTGAGTGGTTTCACTTGGAAATTCTTCTAAGTGG